>NC_066866.1:13095451-14534618 GCF_025177605.1 Cucumis melo | reverse complement strand
TCTCTTGTATGTTCATAAGAACCCTGGATGGCCTCCCAAAACAGAATCATGGAAGGTGTGCAGCAATCGGGGAATGAGGGACGAAGTATGTGACAAGACCAGTCTTCCTTTGTACAATAGCCGACCATTCTTCCACTCGAATTTACCCCCATCTTCCGGTTCCTTCTTCAACTTCTCGATAATTCGCTGGAGTTCCTCATCATTTTCCACTTCACTCACGGTGTTCATGTCCACAATTCCAGAGGTTGTCAACGCATTGAGCTCTACCCTTGTGTCAACTCGTGAGAGAGCGTCTGCCGCTTTATTTAACAAACCAGGTTGATAAAGGATTTCAAAGTCTTACCCGAGAAGTTGGTCAACCATTTCTGAAATTGTGGCTGCACTTCTCTTTGCTCTAGCAAAAATTTCAAAGCCTTCTGATCAGAAATGATGGTGAATTTCCTTCCCAATAAGTAGTGACGCCACTTTTGTACTGATAGCACCACAACCATCAATTCTCTTTCGTATATGGACTTCGTTTGAGCTCTCTGCAACAATTTCTGACTGAAAAAAGCTATGGGATGTCCTTCTTGAGATAACACCGCTCCCAATCCGCTGCCTGATGCATCCGTTTCTATGGTGAAGGGTAGATTCCAATCCGGTAATGCTAACACAGGTATAGTGGTCATTGCTACTTTGAGTTTTACGAATGCGGTTTCGGCTTCCTCTCCCCATTTAAATGCATTCTTTCTGTAAGAGTTAAGTGAGGGGCATTGCAATGTCATTGTAACCTTTAACAAACCTTCGGTAGTAACCAGTCAACCCCAAGAAACCTCTTAATTCCGACACATCTGAAGGTCTCGGCCAACTGACCATGCTTTTAATCTTTTCTTCATCTGCTTCCACCCCATGCTTTGATATCTGGTGCCCCAAATATTGAATCTTAGAGTGTGCAAAGACACATTTCTTCTTGTTTGCGTAGAGTTGATTATCCCTTAACACGGCGAAAACCATCCCGAGGTGTTTCTCATGCTCACTGATATCATTGCTGTACACTAGGATGTCATCAAAAAATACCAATACACAACGTCTAAGAAAAGGTTTAAAAACCTGGTTCATCAAGGATTGGAAGGTTGCTGGAGCGTTCATCTGGCCAAATGGCATCACCAGAAACTCATAGTGGCCTTCATGTGTGCGAAAAGCCGTTTTTTCTATGTCCTCCTCCTTCATTCTGATTTGATGATACCCTGATTTGAGATCCAACTTTGAGAATACAGCTGCTCCATCTAGTTCATCTAATAACTCCTCGATTACTAGAATGGGGAATTTATCGGAGACTGTGACTTGATTCAACTTCCTGTAATCTACACAAAACCGCCATCCTCCATCTATTTTTTTTAACCAATAGAACATGGCTTGAATAGGGGCTACGGCTAGGCCGAATGATCCCATTTTTTAGCATTTCAGCTACTAGGTTTTCGATTTCTTCCTTCTGGGCATGTCCATACTTATATGGTCTTACATTAATGGGTCTTTGGTCGGGCAATGTCAGGATACGGTGATCGATTTCTCTTTTGGGAGGTAGGCCCTTGGGGGTTGTAAAAATATCGGCATATTGTTGTATCAAAAACCTGATCATAGGTATGTCAGCTTCATCACCTTTCAATTCTTGGTCCGTCTCATAATCTTCCTCGGCTGACAACTCCATGTTTGTCCACTCCAGAAGGAACCCTTGGTCTTCATCTTGGCATGTTTTCTCTATTGTTTTCAACGAACATTCGGCTCTAATGAGGGAAGGATCTCCCTTAAGAACAATCTGTCTACCCTCATTCCAAAAAATCATCGTCAAGGAAGGCCAATGAATCCTCATGGTTCCTGTTGTGTCCAACCATTGCATTCCTAGCACTGCATCGACGGTTCCCAGCTCTACTGCTAAAAAATCCGCTATGATAGTGACCTCTTTTAGCTTCAGTTCTACTCTTCGGCAGACCCCTTTTCCTCTACAACGAGTCCCATCCCCAATAGTATACCCAAATTGGGTATTTTGTTCCAGCCTCATTTGCAATTCTTCCGCTAAGGCCTGGTGAATAAAATTGTGAGTCGCCTCGCTATCGATCAACACCACAATCTCCTTATGCCCTACCCAGCCTTTGAGCTTCATAGTACCTTTTGAGGTTAGACTGGTCGTAGTCTTCAGTTCAATTTTGGTGTCTTCGGTGAGTTCCAAGTTCTTTAGCTCCACAGTCCTCTCTGCCATTTCGTTTTTGCTATGCACTTCCTCAGTTTCTTCTTCTTCATTTATTATAAAGAACATTAGTTCTCTTTTTTCCTTGGTTTTACAACGATGTCTTGGGAAGTACTTGTCATTGCATCGGAAACAAAGCCCTCGGTCCAACTTTGCTCTAAACTCTGCATCCGATAATCTCTTAATAGGCGGCTCTCCTTTTTTAAAATGACCCTTAATGGGTATGGTAATTTGCTTCATCTGGAAATCAGTTTTACGTGGCATTACTTTCTCATTTTCTCCTGTCTTCTTGCCTGTAGACGACCCCCCCCTCGTCCCACTCTGCCATTCCCAACTCCATTATAGTAAATTTCAAAGCTAAGTTTTTGTCATTTACCAGTTGTGCTTCTTTCATGCACTCCTCCAAGGTCTGGGGATGCCTGCTAATAACCTCAGCTTGTAAGGAGGGTTCCAACCTAGTTACAAATGCGTCTACCAATACGCTTTCTGCCATATATGGTAACGGAGCTGAATAGGTCACAAATTTCTTCACGTAATCGTTGTAGGAACCATCTTGTTGGATTCGAATTAGCCTTGCCCCTAAGCTCTTCTGTCCCGAATCCCGAAAAAATTCAAACATCCGACTCTTAAGGTCCTCCCAGGATTCCACTTTTTTTCTATTATGACTCCAACAATACCAATCTACTTCATCTTGGCCAAAATTTACCACTGCTACTTTTACTTTCTCAGCTTCAGGCAGATTGTTGATCTCAAAGAAATGCTCTGTCCTGTACACCCATGATTCTGGATTTTCTCCCAAGAACATTGGCATCTCAAGCTTCTTATATTTGCTTCTATCTGTCACCGTCACATTTGTCTCTGTTATCAACTCAGTCTCTTCCATCTTCCCTTTTTGTTTCATCACTGAGCCGTCGGACGTTCCCGATTCCTCCCTTTTTTTATAACTTTGGCTTTCCTTCATCTCATCCGCCAGCCTCTCAACCGCCTTCTTCATTTCGAGCATCATCTCCTTCAAGCTTAGGATTTCCTTTTCAGTTCCGTCGACCCTTCCTTCCATCTGCTGCTGAGCCATTTGCCTTGTGAACACCCCCAGTTTCTAATGGCTCTGATACCAATTTGTTAGGTTACCCACGAATAAACACTAATTTACCCAACTCTAATGACAAAATGGCAAAAACAGAGGCAGCACTCTGTACTTATTTATTTATATTGCCAAAAAGATACATTCATAAGATTTAGCAAGTAGTAAAGAACAATATCCAAAACAACAAAGCAACAACAGTAAGATAAAATACCACCCTTGCTCCCCACAAATAGGGTAACCCTAGGCCACATCAGCCGCCCTACTCAAGGAAATATCCAAATAAAACCTACCTAACCCAATCCCGAAAATGTGCTATATATAGGCCTTCCAACATTCTCTCTCCTTGGGTCCACGCTGCACGATCATTGCCTTTTTATTCCCTCATCATTGTTGTCATGTTGGTTTACCATTCTACCCTTCCTTTTATATGTATGTAATATGGGGGGCCTTACATACTGTTAGTCAGTTCATGCAGGCTCCTTATGAGGAACACATTGAGGAAGTCAACAGAATTTTGAGGTATTTAAAAACAACTCCTGGTAAAGGGTTGATGTTCAGGAAGAGTGACAGAAGGTGTATTAAGGCCTATATTGATTCTGACTGCACATGGTTTGTTGATAGAAAATCTACCTTTAGGTATTGTACTTTTGTTGGGGCAATCTCGTAACTTGAAGGAGTAAGAAACAAGGGGTTGTGGCCAAAAGCAGTGCTGAAGCTGAGCATAGGGCTATGAGTTTGGGAATATGTGAGGAGATTTGGCTATAGAAGGTTTTATCAGATCTTCGTCAGGACTATGATAAAATTATTTTGCAATAATAAGACTGCTATTAGCATCGTTAATAACCCGGTTCTACATGATAGAATCAAACATGTAGAAATTGATAGACACTTTGTTAAAGAAAGACTAGATAATGGTAGTATATGCATTCCTTACATTTTCTCAAATCAATAAGTTGTCGATATTCTCACATGGGGCTTCTTAGATAGAGTTTTGCTTCATGTGTTAGTAAGTTGGGTCTTATTGACATTTACGTCCCAACTTGAGAGCCTTAGAATTAGTGGGCTTGTTATCTGTTGAAAGTCTAAGGGTGTTTTGTCATTTATTTTACCCTAATTATTCTTTCCTTTTTTATTTAGTGTCTTCTTGCCTATTAATCTTCACCTCTTGTATTCTTTGTTGCATAAGAAAATAATAAAAGAAGTTATATCGTGGTTTTTCTCCTTGTACTAGGGTTTCCACGTATATCATTGTGTCCTGTACTTTGAGTTCTTATTATTAATGAAGAAGTTTGTCTCTGTTAAAAAAAAATCATGTTGAACTGGATTGTTAGTGATGCTAATGGCTGCTTTGTTATCACAAAATAACTTCATTGGTGTCTCGTACTCTTGATGAAGATCAGACAAGACTTTCTGCAACCAAATTTCCTCACATATCCCCAAACTTATAGGCTTGTATTCGGTCTCAGCATTGCTCCTGGCCACAACATTTTGTTTCTTACTTCTCCAAGTTACAAGATTGTCCCATACAAAGGTATAGTAACCGGTGGTAGATTTTCTGTCAACGACAGATCCTGCTCAATCTGAATCAGTATGGGCCTCAACCGTTTTCTATGTCTTTCTGAACATCACTCATTTACCAAGTGTTGTTTTCAAGTATCTCATGATTTTGTTGACAGCCTCCATGTGTTCTTCATAAGGAGCCTACATGAACTGGTTGACAACACTCACAGCAAATGAAATATCTGGAGGAAAATGAGACGTAATCTATTTACCCACAAGGCACTAATATTGTTCTTTATCAATTGGAACTTGAGCACATGATTTCGTAGTTTACAGTTGAATTCAATAGGGGTATCAGCAGGAAGACATCTCAACATACTTGTCTCGGTTAACAAATCAAGGGTGAAAACCTAAGTATCATATTGTAAGCGATAAACCAACAAAAACACCGATTACGTGGAAACCTAAGTATCGGGAGAAAAAGCACTATTACTTTTCTTATTATTTTCTGATAATTACAAAAGGTACACGAGAGGGGAATAAATAGAATAATACAATGAGATAAAAAAGGAAAGATATTTAGGGAAAATCTCTCTATAGGCCAAGCCCACTAACTCTAACAAGCATAATCTTATTACGTTGCTTAAACCTTAAGATTTTTCTATTATGTATAAGTTTTTCTCTATTTTGCTCAAGTGTGCGTGAAAAAGAGGTTACCTGGATAAACCAAGGTCGAACATTGGGATATTAAGATATTTGGATTATAATGCCTACTTTTGTTCTTATACGGTATCTTATAGTATTAAGTAAGTATATATTCACATTATCATGTATCTAAACTTATTGAAAGCAATTAACAACAACCCGAGACTTACGTGGAAACCCGAGAACCGGGAGAAAAACCACGATACTTTAGTTTTTATTATTTTTCTTATGAACCAAAAACAATAGGTACAAAGGGAGTATAAATAGAGTACAATAGGAATAAGAAAGGAAAAGATTTAGGAAATATTTAGGAAATAAAATCTTATATTTTATTTTTTCCAAAAGTACTAATTCTAACACTCCCCCTCAAGTTGGGAGGTAAATATCAATGAGTCCCAACTTGCTAACGCAAAGGTCGAAGTGTGGTCGGAGAAGCCCCTTGGTAAGAACATCAGCAATCTGTTGGCTTGAAGGAATGTACGGAATGCATATGCTTCCACTGTCAAGTCTTTCTTTGATGAAATGCCGATCAATCTCAACATGTTTAGTTCTATCATGTTGCACTGGGTTGTTAGCAATACTAATAGCGGCTTTATTATCACAAAAAAGCTTCAATGGTGTCTCACATTCCTGATGAAGATCTGACAAGACTTTCTGGAGCCAAATTTCCTCACATATTCCCAGACTCATAGCTCTGTATTCAGCCTCAGCACTGCTCCTGGCCACAACACTTTGCTTCTTACTCCTCCAAGTTACAAGATTGCCCCAAACAAAGGTACAATAACCGGATGTAGACTTTCTATCAATAACAGATCCTGCCCAATCTGAGTCAGTATATGCCTCAATGGTCTTTCTATTTGTTTTTCTAAACATCAACCCTTTACCAGGTGTATTTTTCAAGTATCTCAGGATTCTGTTAACAGCTTCCATATGTTTCTCATAGGGAGCCTGCATAAACTGGCTGACAACACTCACAGCAAAGGAAATATCCGGACGAGTATGGGATAAGTAAATTAATTTACCTACAAGGCGCTGATATTGTTCTTTATCAACTGGAACTTGATCATCAGAGTTTCCTAGTTTACAGTTGAATTCAATAGGAGTATCAGCAGGACGACATCCCAACATACCTGTCTCGGTTAGCAAATCAAGGGTGTATTTTCTCTGAGACACGGAAATACCTTCTTTTGATCTAGCCACCTCCATTCCAAGGAAATATTTCAGATTTCCCAAGTCTTTGATTTCAAATTCATCACCCATTCTCTGCTTTAGTTGACTGATCTCTGTTTGATCATCTCCAGTCAAAACAATGTCATCCACATAAACAATTAGAATAGCTATCTTTCCTGTTTTGGAAGCCTTTGTAAATAAAGTATGGTCAGAGTGCCCTTGACTGTACCCTTGGGACTTGACAAAGGTAGTGAATCTGTCAAACCATGCTCTCGGAGACTGTTTCAGACCATATAGAGATTTTTGGAGTTTACACACCTCCTGACCAAATTGGGCTTCAAATCCTGGTGGGGGGCTCATGTAGACTTCCTCCACAAGGTCTCCATTCAAAAAAGCATTCTTAACATCCAGCTGGTATAGAGGCCAATCTTTGTTCACAGCAACAGATAGCAGGACTCTAACAGTATTCAATTTAGCAACTGGAGAAAAAGTTTCCGAATAGTCAATACCATAGGTTTGAGTGAACCCCTTTGCAACTAACCTTGCCTTGTGTCTATCAAGCGTACCATCTGCTTTGTATTTGAGAGAGAATACCCATTTGCATCCTACAGTTTTATGTCCCTTGGGTAGAGCACAGATCTCCCAAGTTCTATTCTTTTCGAGAGCCTTCATCTCTTCCATAACAGCATTCTTCCATTCAGGACACTCTAGAGCAGTGTAGATATTTTTCGGTATTATGGTAGAGTCAAGGTTTGCTGTAAATGCTCTAAACTGTGGAGAGAGATTATCATAGGAAACATAGTTGCAAATGGGATGTTTAGTGCATGATCTGGTACCTTTTCTCAATGCAATTGGAATGTCAAGAGAGGGATCATACTCATCAAGTTTTCTTGTATGACCCTGTTCAGCTTCATCGTTACTGGTTTCTATTCTCACCTCAGTCTCATCATCACGGTTCTTTTCTTCCATATTTTCAAGAACAGCAACATCAGACTTGTCATTCTCACTCATTGTATTATTAGTACAAGGTTTTGTAGGGTTTTCCATACCTTGGTCTCGAGGAGGTTCGAAATTTTGGACTGGAGCCGGCGGTTGACTAGTAGGGGACCCAACTTCCTTTCTGAGATTCCTCCTGTAATATGTTTTCCAGGGAACTTGGTTTGTGGGTAAGATTATGGGATGAGGATCAATGTCAGACACGGTAATAAGAGTAGGTTCAATAAATTCAAAGGTGTTGTTAGACTCTTCACTCACATTCTCCCCCTGAAGATGGCTAACAGGAAAGTATGGTCGGTTTTCACAGAAAGTAACGTCCATAGTGACAAAATATTTCCTAGACGGCGGGTGAAAACATTTATAACCGTGTTGGTGAAGGGGATACCCAACAAACACACAGGCCTGAGCCCGAGGGGTAAATTTGGTCTGATTAGGGCCGAAATTATGGACATAGGCGGTGCACCCAAACACACGAAGAGGAACCTCAGAAACAAGACGAGTAGAGGGGTAAGACTCCTTAAGACAATCTAAGGGAGTCTGAAGGTGGAGGATACGAGAAGGCATTCTATTGATTAAGTGAGCAGCTGTAAGAATAGCATCTCCCCACAGATATGATGGAAGGGAAGTGGAAAGCATAAGTGAGCGGGCTACTTCCACAAGGTGTCGGTTTTTTCGTTCGGCCACTCCATTTTGTTGAGGAGTGTAGGCACATGAGGTTTGGTGAACAATCCCCTTGGAGGCTAGAAATTCACTAAGGTTATGGTTTTGGAATTCCCGACCATTATCACTTCGAAGAATTGCAATTTTTGTATGAAATTGTGTTTTGATAGTATGATAGAAGTTTTGGAAAATGGATGGAACCTCGGATTTATCTGAGATAAGGTAGACCCAGGTGAGACGGGTATGGTCATCAATGAAAGTTACAAACCACCGCTTTCCCGAGGAGGTGGTGACCTTGGAAGGACCCCAAACGTCACTATGGATGAGGTTAAATGGTTGTGTAGGTTTATATGGTTGTGAGGGAAAAGAGACTCGATGTTGTTTTGCCCGGATACACACATCACAAGATAGAGAAGAGACATCAACTTTAGAAAAAAGGTGGGGAAATAAATGTTGCATATATGTAAAGTTTGGGTGGCCCAGTCGAAAATGCCACAACATACAGTCTTGTTCAGAAGTGCTAAAGTAGGATGACAGTAAACTAACCCTAGACAAACTACTACATGAGGTATCATCATCAAGGATGTAAAGTCCCCTGCTATGCCGGGCAGTGCCAATCGTCCTCCCCGAGCTCATGTCCTGAAAATAAACCGATTCAGGTAAGAAGATAGCTTTACAATGCAACTCACGAGTGATCTTGCTTATAGATAACAAATTGTAAGACAGTTTAGGGACATGCAAAACATTCTGGAGAGCAAAACCGTCAAAGGGAACTATTTGTCCTTTGCCAGCGATCGGAGCTAGAGAGCCATCGGCTATTCGGATTTTTTCATTACCGGCACACGGGGCATATGAGATAAAGTGTTCTGAAGAACCTGTCAAGTGATCTGTAGCCCCCGAGTCTAAGATCCAGGGATTCTTCCCATCAACGCTAATAAGCCCAAGGGACTGAGGCATACCTGACTGAGCAATGGCACCCAGAGTAGGAGTCTTGGTCTGGCTCACAGTAGGATCAGTTGATTGAGAAGTGCTAGCAGGTGTAGTCTCACTAATGTAGGCACGTCCTGAGTTCTGTTTCTCGTTGGAGGACCGTTTCTTACCTCCTGGGGGACGACCGTGGAGTTTCCAACACTGATCCTTGGTGTGCCATTGTTTCTTGCAGTGCTCACACACAGGAATTGACTTCCCATTATTCTTGTCACTGTCATGATTTGAGGACCGAGCGCTAAAGGCTGCGGAGTCAATGGTAGGGGTAGTCAATACACCCATGGCATTAGTGCGATCCTCTTCCAGGCGGACTTCAAAACAAACTTCCATTAGGGAGGGAAGAGGTCTTTGTCCGAGTATACGACCACAAACATTATCAAATTTGGGATTAAGTCCTGCAAGGAAGTCATAAACACGGTCAGCCTCTTCAAGTTTAGCATATTGTGTACTGTCATTTGGTGTGTCCCAAACTGTCTCTCTGCACAAATCCATCTCTTGCCAGAGGAGAGAGAGCTTGTTAAAATAGGTAGTTACGTCCAAGGTCCCTTGTTTGCAATTATGGACCTGTTTTCGCAGTGTATATAACCGAGAGGCATTCTGTCGTTTCGAGTAAAGGGTCTGAGTTGTATCCCACAAATCTTTTGCTGTGGCTGCATATAGTAAAGGCTTGCCGATCTGTGGTTCCATACTATTAATCAGCATGGACCGAATAAATGAGTCCTCTCCTTTCCAGAGTCGTTCCAAGGCGTCTCCCGGTGGAGGACGTACAGTCTCTCCAGTTAAGAATCCGAACTGGTATCGACCTTCGAGGAACATCTTTATTGATTGGGACCAAGAAAAATAATTTTGACCATTTAATTTTTCGCCTGAAAAATTCCCTGTAGACGAACCCAAAGAGCCAGTTATATAATTTGACTGTGAATTAGGGAACGAAGTTACCGGGTTCTTGGAATACATCGGCAACTCGGTTGGTTTGGAATGCGTTGAAGATTCGCTCGCTTCAATGTCCGATCTGTTTTGGGGTTGATCAATTCCGTTACCAGAAAACAGCGGTTGCTGTAAAGGGTCAACGTACAGCTGCTGCTTACTGTACTGATTTGACAAATTTACGGTTGAGGGATGCTGTCCGGAGCTCGTAGACGGCGCATGAGGATGCGGATGGCCGGAAGGGTTTGACGGCTGGACATCCGACGGTGCGTAGAAGGGAACGGGATGGGCGGTGACGTGAAACGGCGGCGGCGCGTGGGCCCACGCGCCGGACACGAGCGGCGCGTGAATCAACTTCTGGTCAGACGGCGGCGCGTACGGCTGCGGAACCACTCCCGTTGGGTAGATCGGCGGTTTCTGTAGGTTCTGGAGCAGTTTCTCCATGGCGGCGGCGACGGCGGCGTCCACGGCGGCGGCGATTCCGGCGGCGGCGGCGGCGGCGGCGGCGACGGGTTCAGTTTCGATCTGGGTTTCTCCTAGGTTATTTTCTAGGGTTTCGTTATTGCTTTGCTCTGATACCATATTGAAAGCAATTAACAACAACCCGAGACTTACGTGGAAACCCGAGAACCGGGAGAAAAACCACGATACTTTAGTTTTTATTATTTTTCTTATGAACCAAAAACAATAGGTACAAAGGGAGTATAAATAGAGTACAATAGGAATAAGAAAGGAAAAGATTTAGGAAATATTTAGGAAATAAAATCTTATATTTTATTTTTTCCAAAAGTACTAATTCTAACAAAACTAATGCTATTATTTACACTAATGTTAGAGTGTGAAAGGTGACATGGATATGGGAATGTTGTTGAACTGACTTTGTTAGCGGACTTTCAAAATAATGGAGAAAAAGTTCCTATGCAATAGTGCGAAATGAAAAAAAGATAAATTTCTTTGAGGCGATACTTATTTAACTTCAAATTAAGCTGAGCAACCTCTCGGTGCTTTTGCCACATATGGTAGCTTTTTGGGATCCATATGCTGAAGTCAACCACAAGATTTGTATCAAAATCCTTTTGAATGCATTATTCATGTTTTAAGGCAAGTAACCCCTCCGGATTTAAATGCCACACACACATTTTTTATATGTATAATAAGGTTTAAATCTCAAAGTTGATTTTACTTCTAAAATCACATACGGGCGTTTAATGAGATCTTAGTTACTTGTTCTCTTTAGTAGTTAACTCCCAATATTTATTTTCTTTTCTCGAATAGAATTAGACGTTGAATCTAATTCTGGTTAAACAAACTAAACATCACAACCATTTGGATTTCTCAAACAAAACATGCTAACTTTTTATTTCAATCACATCATAGAAAACTAAAATACGAGGTAAATAAAGAAATAACAGAACGATAATGAAAATGCATTGCATTTATATTAATAATCTTTAGGCCTATCAGGCATTGAAGTTGTAGTACAAATGCAGTCAAGAAAATGTAAAAATGACAAGGTAGAGAGGTCCGTCAAGCCATAGAATATGTAGGAGTCGGTTGTTATAGGGGGACCATCTTTCTATTAGAATTGTTTGTTATAGGGGGACCACCTGGAAGTTTATAAATAGGGAGGGGAGAGGGAATGGTGGGGGGAATGTTTTCATTGAGTAGTGGGCACTGCAATGCTAGAGTTTTCAGTGATAGTTTCTTACGTCAATGAATTATATATCGTAATTCATTGATTCTATCTTTCTTATTGTATTCAACACTTTACATTTCAATAAAGTTGCTCTTTCTATTTTGAGATTACTGTGTTGGATTGAGATCCAACACAGAACTAATATGATAGCTCTAGAAGAGACTAGCTCGGATGACTAGACAAACTAGAGCGTTATGATTTCTCTCCTGACATGCTCATTACCTTGAGGAAGGGTACTAGGTCTTGTATGAACACTCTACATGTAATTACATGTCTTCCAGTAATCTATCGCCTAAGTTCAAGGCGTTCACTACAAGTCTCGACACTGCAACAGTATCAAAGAACATATATGAAGCCATGGAGAGTCATGGGTGGAACACTGCTGTCATGAAAGAAATGGGAGCGTTTGAGAAGAATAAGACATGGGATCTTTGCACTCTTCCTGAAGGGGACAAGACGGTGGAATGCGAATGGGTATTCACTCTAAAGTACAAAATTAGATGAGTCCTTAGATAGAATCCGGTTCAAGTCAACCAACCAAGCGAAGAGAAAGACACCATGATAAACGGACATTTTATCTTTTATAACTCTTAGATCGCATAGTTCATCTTTTCATGAAATTTATTATGCATTATCACATTTTTATGGTAATTCTACTATATTATTCTATAAAAAGGTCATTATAACTTGTATTTGTAAAAGTAATCACTTCTCTTTATCAATAGGAACATTGTCAACAAACTTTCTCAGTTTTGCATTAAATTTCAAAGGGGTACTAGTAGGTTTGCATCCAGTCATACCTATTTCTTTGAACAGGTTAAGAGTATAGTTTCTTTGTGAAACAAAGATTCCTTCTCTTGATCTGCCACCTCCATCTCGAGGAAGTACTTCAGATTTTCTAGGTATTTGATTTCAAACACATCACCCATCATCTTTTTCAACTTGGTAGTCTCAACAGTATCATCTCTTGATAGGAAAATGCTTTCGACATACACATTCAACCCAACAATTTTTTCAGATTCAGACATTTTTGTAAACAATGTGTGATTAGAATATCCCTAAGTGAAACCTTGAGATTTATCAAGGTGGTAAACTTGTCGAACCATGTCCTATGAGATTGTTTTGACCATAAAAAGATTTTCGAAGCTTACTAACTTGGTGATCAAAATGAACTTCAAAACTTGGGGGAGGACTCATGTACACTTCTTCCTAATCACCATTTAAGAAAACATTCTTTACATCAAGTTGATGGTAAGGTCACTCTTTGTTGACTGCAACAAACAAAAGTACCTTGTCTGTGTTTAACTTTGCCATATGAGAAAAAGTCTCTGAATAATCTACCAATAAGCTAAGTGAACTCTTTTGCAACAAGCCTGGCCTTGTACCTATCTAAGGTCCCATCTAATTTTGTACTTTAGAGTAAACACCCATTTGCATTCCACTGTCTTATCCCCTTTAGGAAGAGTGCAAAAATCCTATGTCTTATTCTTCTCAAACGCTCCCATTTCTTTCATGACAGCAGTGTTCCACCCATGACTCTCTAGAGCTTCATATATGTTTTTTGATACTATTGTAGTGTCGAGACTTGTAGTGAACGCCTTGAACTTAGGCGATAGATTACTGGAAGACATGTAATTACATGTAGAGTGTTCATACAAGACCTAGTACCCTTCCTCAAGGCAATGAGCATGTCAAGAGAGAAATCATAACGCTTTGGTTTGTCTGAGTCATCCAGGCTAGTCTCTTCTAGAGCTATCATATTAGTTCTGTGTAAACACAGTAATCTCAGAATAGAAAGAGCAACTTTGTTGAAATGTAAAGTGCTGAATACAATAAGAAAGATAGAATCAATGAATTACGATATGTAATTCATTGACGTAAGAAACTATCACTAAAAACTCTCTCACTAGAGTTGTAGAGCCCACTACTCAATGAAAACATTCCCCCACCATTCCCTCTCTCCTCTCCCTATTTATTAACTTCCAGGTGCTCCCCCCTATAACAAACAATTCTAACAGAAAGATGGTCCCCTCTATAACAACCGACTCCTACATATTCTTTACTGCTTTTTGCTAATATCTTTATTCCTCCTCTGGTATTAATGAATAATTGGTGGTCTAACATTCTGTCCACCTGAACCACATCAAGAATATCATCCTCAACACACAAGTTATTATTATTAAGTTCATTGAAATTGTGTTGGTTCAGATTCATGGACCGGAACCAACGAAGCATTGGGGTGCACCATCTTCTTCCTAAGATTTTTCCTAATTTAGGAGACTTGGTTGGTGGGTAGAATGGTGTCATGGAGGATGAATTCTAGAGGCGCAGTAAGAGCTAAAGGAATGAAGGGAATGGGTTAGTCAGCCTCTTCACTCACACTCTCCCCTTAAAGAGGTCTCATAGGAAATAATGGTTTTTCTTCGAGGAAGGTAACATCCATGGACACGAAATACTTTCGAGAAGAAGGATGGTAACATGTAATAAACTCTCTAATACCCTACGAAAACACATGATTGTGAACAAAGGCAGTGTACCCAAACACATGGAAAGGAACATTAAGAATAAGTTGTGTGGTTGGGTAGGACTCGAAACATTCAAGAGGTGTTTGGAGGTGGAGAATGTGAAACAACATTCTATTGATAAGATGAGCCGTCGTGATGACTGCATCACCACATAAGTAGGAGGGAATAGAACTAGACAACATGAGAAAGCGAGCAACCTCGAGGAGGTGACAATTTTTTTGTTCAGCCACATCGTTCTGTTGTGGAGTATAGGCGTAGGAACTTTGGTGGACAATCTCTTTAGAGGACAAAAATTCATGAAGGGTATCATTTAGGAACTCATGACCGTTTTCGCTATGCAAAATAGCGGTTTAGGCGTGGAATTGTGTCTCAATGGTTGTGTAAAACTATTGAAATAATAATGAGACTTCAAATTTATCAATGAGGAGAAAGACTTATGTGAGACAGGTATGATCATCAATAAAGGTCACAAACCAACGTTTCCCTGAAGCGGTAGTGATCTACGAGGGCCCCCAAACATTGCTATGAATGAGGGTGAAAGGCTAGGTAGGTCTATAGGCCTGAGACAGAAATGAGACTCTATGCTGTTTTGCACAAATACACACATCATAGGATGGAGAAGTGACATTCATAGGATGTAGAAGTGACATGAGGAAATAGATACTTCATATATTGAAAATTTGGGTGGCTAAGACGAAAGCGGCACAAATAATCTTTTCAAAAGTTGAAAAAATAAGATGACAATAAACTAGTCCTATAATGATCCCTAGAGGAATCATCATTTTCTAGGAAATAGAGTCTCCTACTGTCTCAGGCAGTGCCAATCATCTTCCTCGAGCTCAAGTCTTGAAAAGAAACAGTATCAGGTGAGAAGATAGCTTGACAATAGACAATAAATTGTAAGATATCTTAGGCACATGTAGCATGTTCTATAAAGTGAGACCATTAAAAAGAGAATATGACCCTTGCTTGCAGTAGGAGCAAAGAACCCATCTGCAATCCTAATTTTTTCATTGCCAACACCAGGAGGATATGATCTAAAATGTTCAGAGGATCCAGTTAAATGGTTTGTAGCACTTGAATCAAATATCTAAGGTTTCTTCCCATCGATGCTAATAAGACTGAAGAATTGATGGTTACCTGATTGTGCTATGGCTCCAAGACAAGAAGTACCATGATCAGCTTGATTCCTTGTAGGGGTTGAGGGCTGTGAAGTTCCAACAGATTCACTCAAAAATGCCCTACTAGAATTATGCTTCTCATCTAGTGGATGTTTCTGACCATTTGGTGGTCGACCATGTAACTTCCAACAACTATCTTTTGTATGTAAGGTTTCTTACGGTGTTCACACATCAGGACAAACTTCTTGTTTTGCTTTTCATTGTCAGAATTGGAGGACTTCAGATTGAAGGCCACAAAATCAGTGGCAAGAACTGTCTAGATGTTCATTGCACTTGTGTGATCTTCTAAAGGAACCTCATAACACACCTCCATCAATGAAGGGAAAGACCTCTGACCCAGTATACGACCACGAACTAAGTCAAACTTGGAATTCAAGCTAGTAAGAAAACCATGTACACGATCAACTTCTTCAATTTTGGAGTACTAAATACCTCCATGGAGGAAGTCTCAAACAATCTCTCGATATAGGTCCATCCTTGCCAAATCAAGGTTAGTTTGTTAAAATAAGAAGTGATATCCATTGTCCCGTGCTTGCACTCATGAATCTACTTATGCAAAGTATAAAGGTGAGATGCATTCTCTCTCTTTAAGTATAACTTATGAACTGTATCCCATATGTCTCGAGCGGTAGTAGCATACAACAAAGGTTTCCCAATTTGAGGTTCCACACCACTAATTAGCATAGGCCGAAGAAGGTTATCCTCCCCTTTCCAATTCGTTGTTGAAGGTCTTCTGGTCTGTCTCAGTAACTCTCTTGTTAGATACCCAAATTTGTGACGCCTCTCAAGGCCATTTTAATAGATTGGGACCAGGAGAAATAATTTTGACCATTCAACTTTTCTACTACAGTTAACCCTACGGAATTTCCCGTAGAGCCAGACAAATAATTTGCAGTAATTAAAGTAGGGAAAGAGGTTCCTAGATTCTTTGGACACATTGGTAAACTAGAAGGAAGGTCAAAATTCACAGTATTGAAATTTAGGTTTGTGGAAATGCCTAGGGCTGCCCCTCAAGCAGCAATTTGTTGCTGAAAACTTGTCTGGAGATTAGCCAACTGTTTTTGTACCATTATCAGGGAGATACCAACCGAACCTTGATGTTTATAACTAGGTGACGCATGATGAGGAAGACTTGGCTGTTGCGAGAAGCTCGTTGTCGCGGCAGTGAATTTACCTTTGTGGTAGGCGAACGACTCACTAATCTTGGTTTCATGGTGTATGTTTCGGCTAAGGTTTCCGTCAAAGGGTTGTGGCAGCGCTGGAATTGGACGAATATGCAAGAACTGAATATAACGATCAACAACGGCTTAGACAGCAATGACAGTGACGACAACGAAAAAATTGGTGGTTCCGGCAGTGGGTGGCGATAGCAGCTGTGGCTGAAGCAAGATTGGTGGAGAACTAAATTTATCTTGAACTGGTTGGTTTTTGCCAATGGCAGTTAGGGTTTTGTCAGCACGCTCTGATACCATATTAAAAGGAAGAAGACAAAGCACAAGGTATACGTGGAAAATCCTAATACATGGAGAAAAAACCATGATAGAAGCTTTCTTAATATTTTCTAATAATCAAAAAATTACAATGGGGAAGGATATATGTGGGCTACAATAAGCCCTAACAAACAAAAAGAATTGGTGCCCTTAGAATTTTTCATTATCTCTCAATGAAATTATCTTTATTCATGAAAAAGAAAAAGAAAAAAAGAATTGGAATGGGACCTTTTGAGTGTTTAAAAAAACTTAAGAGTTTATACCTTAAGAACTTTTGAGCGAGATGGGTAATAAGAAACTCACCTAAAACGGCCACTACCCATTGTTAAAGACTTTTCTGACACCATTTCGGTGGATTGAGAATGGGGTTTTTTTGTTATTACCAAGAACCTTCTGTTCTTTTCTTTACTAAAATAAGTTTTGAACACTTTCTTTCCCATGATACACTTTAAGATTGTCTTCGTTATCATGTTGAACATGACTGAACCATACTTTCACTATGAAACAGATGAGAGGGACTGATTTTAAGAGAAGTGTGGCAAGGGGAGAGCGGGAAGAGAAGGAGGGTTGAGAGGAGAGAGAAGAAAGCACCATATTTCTCCCTATGTTGTTTGCTTCACGAACTGTTTTGCTTTCGTAATGAGCATTTTAGGAAGCCTCGTCTGTGATTAGTTAAGTTTTATGTTGGAATGCATGCTCTATTTCTCATTTTGATATATATTGGAAGATAATGGGTTTGAAACTTTATTATTAAGGCTGATTTTTACCTCTTTATTAGCCAGAAAAATGGTTTTTAATTTTTGTTAAAAGCAAGGACACCAATTTTTTGAATGCCTTTTTTTGTCATAATTTTTTTAAAAATCATCATCTACTTTTGGTTATTTTCTGTGAAATGTCTGAATACAGAAAGCATATACGAAGCGAAATTGGAACCTTAATGTCAAGATTGATGTGAACTGTATGTTAAGCACCTTCTCTCCGTAGTTCCCAATCCAAAACAGAACAAGTTTTATCATTTAACCGTAACAATGCATCGCTACATTAATATTCTCTATAAGAGAAGTTTTACTCGCTGTCTTTTTTTGCTGCCCAACAATCATATGTACTCAGTTTCAGTTGTGCTTCTTGCAGTATGTTCAGTACTTCAGTAGTTCTATGACAGAAACTTTGGTGATATCTGATGAAAATGAAACTTCTAAACGGAGGAAAGTTTCAGAGGACATTGATCATATAAGTGTTGGAGGGGAAAGGAATACTGGTAATAAATAATATGCTGAAGTAGTAGTAATAGTAGCTTTTTGTGGCCAATATACTTTGAAGTTGCAATTGTTGGTTGTTGTGCCTCCACTGATTTCTAATTTTGTTTGTTGTATTTCACCTTGATGACATCAGATGAACATGCTAAAGAAACTTCTTTGATATCTACAAAGAGTGAGGCAAAAGTAGAGAAATGTTCTCCTATTTCACTAGTGAAGCTAACGCGGAGTGGTTTGCTTTTGTTTACCTTTACAAAGGATATATCTCCTGATACTGTTTATATTGTCAAAGACATAATGCAGTCTCTAGAAGCAAGGACTTTGAAGTCACTCGCGTAAGTAGTTTCTTACTCATTTTGATCTGATTTTACCATTTCAATTAAGAATAGTTTGAATGAGCTTACTATTTTTTTGGTTGTGGTTGACTTTTTTTGCTTGCATTTGCTAGAAATTTATATAGTTGCTAGGGCTTTCATTTGGTAGTTCATACTTTTCCAAGTAGTTATTGGGGCAACTAATTTCAGAAATTTATTGTTTTAGTGGTTCTGTATTTTTATCACTACCTTTTGCTGATTGTTTTTTCTTAAGAGAGGAGGAACATTTTCATTGATTGTAAGAGTTGCATGCATTGCAAACAGTATTCTTGTATATGATATCCGTATATAACCTTGGGAAAGAGTTTCCGCAAAGGTTGGATTTGTGTGGCTTTGTTGTGTGTGTGCGCCCGTGTTTGCTTACTTGTTAAATGATGTTTGTGTGAGCCTTATGAAAGTTGGGTGTTGCATCCAACAAGATGTTTGGGAGAGTTGATGAGAGTGATTGATTCAAATTAATCATGAGTGAACCACACCATGGTGAGAAAGGCTGGCTAAGGAAAGTCCTGGAAACCCGTGACTGATGCACATGGGCAGGTAGCCTACAGACCTCTTATTGCTTCACGGGCATGGCAGAATAAAATGGTTTGAAATTAGGCCCAGCCCATGACAAGTACTATCAGCGCAACTACGCAAAAAAGCTTTACACCAGAGAGTTGACTAAAATTGATTTCATGAAATCAGTATATTTCATAGTTAAAGCAACTATGAAATTGGAGTTGAAGCAACTCTATTTCATGAAATTACGTAAATGCATTTGTCTGTTCGTGACTAAATATCTGGTTTCGTCCATTCCTTTCTCCCCAAAAGAAACAAGGGAAAGGCAAAGCCATAATAACTTCTTCGCACCATGAAGAGATGACAAACTAGAAGATAAAAATTGAAATGTATATACAACAATTAATTAATTAATTATTTTCTTTGTGCAGTTGGTGCCATCGCATATTCCCCATCCAGGCTACTTGTTCCTTGAATGAAAATGATCTCCAGGGCGTTGTATCAAAGCTCGTTCTTCATTTCATGAAGGATAAAGGAAACATTCTTTCACACCCCGTAAAGGTAAAGCTTTGGTGATTTTCATTAGCGAGTAAAGATTATTTTCCTCCCTTTTCCTATCCCTTTTATTAGCCAATGAAGCTTGGTTATCCATGATATATGCCAAGCTCCAGGGCCTTATTTTTCTTTCTTTTCGTCGTACTTTCGACATTTATTTATGTGTTTATTGTAGTTTGCAGTAGGGTACAACAGAAGAGGAATGGAAGATAGTTCTGGTGCTAATGTTATTCTGGGACGCGATAAATGTTTTAGCATTGTGGCTGCTGCCGTGAAAGGTGTGGTCTCGGACGTCATTGTAGATTTGAAATCTCCAGAGGTGAGTGGATTATTATAATTAAGGCCCTTTGGCACATAGATCTTTCATGCTATTTAGTGTCATAATTTTGTTCTGTTCTCGTTGATTATCCTACAGCTTTGCGTTCTTGTTGAGCTGCTTCCTGTTTCTGGGTTGCCTCCTGGATCATCGGTAGTGGGGGTGTCGGTTCTTTCAAACAATCTTGTTACTACGAAGCCTCGACTTTGCATCAAAGCTTTGACTTCAGATGCCAAAGCAAAGAGCTGAACGCATAATTCAAGTTTGCAATGGAAGAAATGTTAGAGTGAAGATTTTGAAGGAAGAAGACGATTTGCCTCAATCAGCTCAATGCCGTCAGTATTATCAACTTTAATTGAGATTTTTAATTTATCTTGTTTTGTATTGTATCTAACTTCATCTGACCGTTTCTAGTTGCACAGTGATAGTTCCTACGATTGATGTTTTTCATCTCACAGAACATTTGCTCAAATTTTGTACTTATTTATTGGTGCAGTAAATGTCGTTTTAGGGGTCGGTTTTCTTGGATGTCTTTTTTTTTTTAAACGAAATTAATTAATTAATTATTACATGGGAAGTTGCACTATTGTGTTAAATGCACGTATTTGTTATAAAGTTTTCAATGCCTCATAAGTTACTTCCAAACATGATTTCCTTCCTAAACAAAATTTATTTATTATTATTATAAAGTTACATATATTAAAAAGATTTTTTTTAAAAAAACATAACAAAGTGGCAAAATATTTACACCATATAGGACAATTTCGAAAATAGAAAAAGTCTACAGATCTACAATGGAAAATATCAAAAGTATTTCATCAATCACATTATTAACAACGTGCGTAATATATTTGGTATACGATCGTTTAGATTTAGTTATTATTTGGTATACAATCGTTTAGATTTGACTATTGTTTGGTACATGATTGTTTAGATTTTGATATCTAAATATAAATAATTTATTTTTTCAATTCAATCGTTTAATTTAGTTAAACGATCCTTTAGATTTGGTACATGATTCGATCTTTTAGATTTAACTATCTAAATCTAGTTGATTTATTTTTTTCAATTATATTATTTAATTTGATTATTCTTTTGGTACACGATCATGTAGATTGCTTACACGATCATTTATTTTTTTAAAATTATTTGGTACACGATCATTTAGATTGGGCTAAACGATTTTTTTTTAAAATTTTTTTGTTACATGATTGTTTATTTTTTTTACATGATCGTTTACATTTAGTTATTTCAATCTAAGTGATTTTTTTCAAGATTATTTATATACGATATTTTAGATTTGGTTAGCCTAGTCTAAACGACGTAAAAAAAAGATAAAGAAAAAGAAGAAAGACGATGGAAAGAAATCGCAGCGAAAAAAGTAAGAGAAAAATAAGGAAGACGATAGAAAGAAATCATATTTGATTACTCAAATTTAAACGACGTAAAAAAAGAAGAGGAAAAAAAGAAAGACAATGGAAGGAAATCACAGCGAAAAAAAGAACAAGGAAGAAAGACGATAAAAGAAATTGCAGCAGAAGAGAGACGAAAGACGGGAGGACAAACCTGAAATATTTAAAAAATTGTTAACTTTATGGGTTTTGTTACACAGACCGTAAATATTTGAGTAATTTTTTATATTTAATCAACCTTATTAAAATTGTTAGAAATATTTATGAATATTGTAATTTTTTACTTTCTACCAATTGTTAATAGACACAGATAGATATCTATAAGGTGATAGATGTCTATTTGAGTGTATCATGGTAACCTTATTTTGTTATACTAGTAAACGTGTGTGATGCACGTGAAAATCACACCCGAAAAAATTATAATTTTAACAACTTTATAAACTTGGAACAATCATTTCAATATTTTCATATTTATACTTTTTTTATATTCACACCGTAATGAGTGAAAAATGAATTTATTCGGTAAAGAGACAATTGTGTCATCTTTCGAATGTATATTTAAATTTGATTTGTTTACACAATTCAAATTTCATTTCTTAACATCTTAGGCTACGTTGCAAACTTAACCATTTAATCTATACATATCCAAATAAAGTGGAAGATTGAAAGGTTGTTAAGTTGCGTAATAACATATAACATTATGTAATATCAGTTATGGAAGATGAAAAAGTTATATTGTGGCCCTAATAATATATAACATTAACTAATATCGGTTATGGAATCAATTTTTTTTTTTAATAAGAAGATGAAAAGTTAATGAAGTGTGTAACTTCTATCTTGTTGAATGTGAAAATGACCACAAACAATATTAAAACTATGTGAACGATAAAGTTGTCACTAAAGTAAGACTAAAAAAGAATAATAATGAAAGGGTAAAACATCCACCAAAATCATATTTCTTTTGAAATTATGAAATTGTAAATGTGAAATCATAATTTTTTTTAATGATTATGTAGGTAAAAAAAAATTAAAAGGAAAGACTTCAATATTCCTTGACACATTTTATTTACCTTTATGTATACTTAATAGATTTCACCAATATTTACATTGTTTTAACAAAATCAAAGTACAAGGCACCCAACCATTTCATTAATTAAAAACATAAGAAAGATTCCCATGGTTACACTAAAAAAAATCTCAATATTACATGATTTAAACATAAGGAGCATAGACATATGTACATATGAGCCACAAAGTTGGTGGTTCAAGTTTTCCCAACTTTTGTTGTGTACTAAGAAGAAACTTATAAATGAAGAAAATACACAAGCTTGCATAATTCTATATAAAAATATAGACAATAAAATCAAAAAAAAAAGAAAAAAGAGAGAGAATAGAAAAACATGATTTGATTTATTCTTCAACCATAACATTTTGTTATGACTTGTGAACATGAATGAGTAAAAAAAATAATGAGATATTTATAACCAAAGATTTGAAAAGGAAGAATTTGAAAGGTTGAAAGAAATATAAAAAAGTTAATATAAAAAGGGAATGTTAATAGTCGGGAGAAATGATACAATAATTACAATAATTAATTTCAAATTGAAAAATAAAGTTATAAGGAAGGGAGAAATTGAAAGGTTGAAAAATATACAAAAAAGTTAATATGAGAAGGGAATGTGTATAGTTGGGAGAAATGAGACAATAATTACAATAATTAATTTAAAATTGAAAAATAAAATTAAAAGTCAAATTACAATAAAACAAAAGTAAGAAATAAATAAATGAACTAAAAGAAAGGATAAAATTGGAAACAAAAAGTTTCTCACTTCCATCCTTTTGTATATACTACTTTAGATTTAAAAACATCTTGGAAATTTATTAAATGAATGTAAAACCTCATTTACGTAAATTATTGATTAATTAGCCGACAATACCTTAAATATATTTAATTAGTAATTGGTTATTAAATGAATGTAAAACCTCATTTACGTAAATTATTGATTAATTAGCCGACAATACCTTAAATATATTTAATTAGTAATTGGGCTTCGTTAAATCAACTTGATACAAACATTTATTTTCAATAAAGAGTAGTTGCAAGTATAACAATCAAATCTAAAGTATTAATATATTTAGTAGAATGCAAAAGAGATTGCAACAAGCTTCAAATTTAGTTTTTAAAATCTCAAAAAGTTGAAGTTGGAGAGGGTAGTGCTATATTTATTTTAAATATAATATTATTATTAATGTGACCCAATTACATTATCCGCTATTTATCTCTTTCAGGCCTATTATTTTATTAGACCAATTAGGTTAAAATATAATGCCCTAATTAAATACTATGATGGGTGTGTCTATAAATAGAACCTTAGAGATTGTTTCTTTCTCATTAAGTAGTTTATTCTTCCTATCAAGAAACATAAATTAAGTCCTAAAGGAAGGCAAGTGAGAGAAACACAATTTCTCAAGAAGATTATTATGGATTAAGGTATGTTGTTCTTTAACTAAATTCAATTTATAAAATTATCTAGTTCAAAGATCTTGATAATTATTATTAAATACAATGTTATGATTTTATTGTATAATCATGAAACTAAAGTTTAAATGTGGTATCAGAGTCTTGATTGAGAACTTGTGATTTTACATGAATGATTAATATTCTTTTAATGTTTTTGTTGCATGGTTTTCTTAAATTTAAAGAGGTTTCCAACCTCGTTAAAATTTCATTGGTAATTGAAATTTTAATAATCATTTGAAAGTTACTATATTTGGTATATATATATATTTAATTTATGTTTAAATTGATGATTATGAATTAATTATATTTTATGTGTTATGCATATATTGTGTTTTAAAGTATCTATTTATCATAGTGATTTAAATTATGTCGTTTAGATTGAATGAGAGTTTTGATAAAATTATTTTCAATATTAATATTTTTGCAAATTTTGCGATTAAAATCATCTAAGAATTATATTATTCGATATCTATATGTTAGGAATAATTTGTTAGTCACCAAAGTGACCAAATTAGTATGTTATATAGATATCAAATTAAACTTAATTGGGGAAAACAAATAAATTTTAGAAATTGAAGAAAAGTCTTTTATTTTCTTATTATCAAAAAGAAAAATCTTCTATCTCTCTTATGATGGAAAATCTTTTATCTTCTTATTACCAAAAAGAAAAATAAAATAAAGTAAAAGAAGATAAAGAAGAAAAATCTTTTATTTCCTTATCATGAAGAAGAAAATCTTTTATTTTTCTTATCATAAAAAATCTTTTATCTTCTTATTATGAAAATGAAAAATAAAATAAAGAAAAAGAAGATAAAGATTTCATCAAGAGATAATTTACCTAAAATAATCACACTATCAAGATTAAGATTTTCCAAGATTCAAATTTTTTTCTTGGATTTAATTATCCCATATTTAATTACGTTCTTAATTACTCCAATAATATTACTATATTTCTCATGATTGAGTCGCTTAAATTTAAAATATAATAAATTATGCATGTTTAAATTCCATAAAGTTTGGTAATAAATTATATTTTATTGTCCTTTTGCGTTATGTTTAAATCACAAATAATTTAAAGCATGTATTTGTTTGTGACTATTTGATATCTATGGTATAAATAATTTGTTTGTCATCAAAGTGGCCAAATTACCAAGTGTTCTATGAGCATCAAATTAAAGTTGCGTTAATTTAATTATCAATGTTTGCGATTGTTTTATTAGAATATATCTATGTTATGAATAATTTGTTAGTCACCAAAAGGACCAAATTAATAAGTCTTATAGATATTCCATTGATAGTGTTTTGCAAATTAAGAAAAAAATATTTGTGATTATTTTAATATGACATCTATATTATGAATAATTTGTTACTCACCAAAGTAGTAAGTTTAATATATATCAAATTAAGGTTAAACTCAATTACTCATATTTATGTGATGATGATGAATCATATTATATTATGAAACATAAAGATATTATGAGTATATTGATTTTCATTATTATAAAACATTAAATTGCCCAAAGGTGATTAGTAGTTTTATAATTTTGAATCTTATTTTGGTTAATTGAAATAGCTTTTTCATGATGGCTATGTTATGAACAGTTTGTTAGTCACCAAAGTGGCTAAATTGGTAAATCTTTAGACATCAAATTAAAGTTGATTCAATTACTCATGTTCATTTGATGCTAATGAATGAGATGATATTGAGAAACATAAATAATTTGCCATGAGTATATTGATTTTCATTATTATAAAACATTTAATTTCCTCAAAGGTAATTAATAGTTTTATAATTTTGAATCTTATTGTGGTTAATCGAAGTGTTTGGTTAGATATTATTAATATATCCAAAAATAACTAATGTATCTAATTTGGACATTTGAATTACCAATTATATGAAATTAAATCTAGCATCAGTTAAGTATAAATAGTGTATATTGTTGTGCCTTCCAAAGAAGAACTTCAATGTATAAGTTAATGATGATTTAATATTAGGGGTCTTTTCAAAAATATAAAAAAGCGGCAAAGTATTTACACTGTATAGAAAAATTCCGAAAATGGAAAAAGCCTAAAGACCCAATGTGTAAAATACCAAAAATGTCCTGTCAACAATGCTGGTAATATATTTGGTAACGCGATCGTTTAATTAATTGGGTTACACGATCGTTTAAATTTGGCTACACGATCATTTAGATTTGGCTATCCCAAATCTAAACCATTTTTTTTTCAAAATTTGGTATATGATCATTTAGATTTGGCTATAAGATCGTCTAGATTTGGCTATAAGATCGTTTAGATTTGTCTATACGATCGTTTAGATTTGGGATTCCAAATCTAAACGATTTTTTTTTCAAAATTTGATATACGATCATTTAGATTTGGCCACGATCATTTAGATTTGAGGTTCCAAATCTAAACGATTTTTTTTCAAAATTTGGTATACAATCGTTTAGATTTGGTTACACGATCGTTTATGTTTGACTACCCCAAATCTAAACGATTTTTTTTTTCAAAATTTGGTATAAACGATTTTTTTGAATATTCTTTATACACAATCTTTTAGTTTTGGTTACTCTTATTTAAATGCCTAAACAATTTCTTCAAGATTCTTATACACCATTAGATTTGGTTACCTAATCTAAACGTAAAAAAAGAAGAAAGACGATACAATGCATGTAGTGAATGAAAAAAAAAAGAAATATAATATTATTATTTATGTGGTCCAATTGCATTATATGTTATTTATCTTTTTCGGGCCTATTATTTTATTAAGCCCATTAGGTTAAAAGATAACGCTTTAATTAAACATCACGATAGATGATGTCTATAACTAGAACCTTAAGAATTGGTTCTCTCACTGCCTCATTAAATAGTATATTCTTCCCATCAAGAAACCTAAATTAAGTTCTAAAGGAAGGCAAGTGAGAGAAACACAATTCCTCAAAAAGATTATTCATGGATTAAGGTATGTTGTTCTTTAACTAAATTAAATTTGTAAAATTATCTAGTTCAAAGATCTTCGCGCTTTCAAAACCAACGTTAGGATTTTATTGTATAATCATGAAACTAAAGTTTACAGGTAGTACCTAGTAAGGAGGTGTCGAGGTGGTGCCAAGTAACGAAGAGTTAGAGATTGTGAAGCTTTGTATTATGAATGACTCTATCTGAGTTATAATGAAGGGGTTTTAACTTATATAACTTAAATATATAGGTTCAATTACATAAGAAGCTTAAAATTACCATTTTTTTAGATAAAAGACACATTGAAGTTCAAATCTACACAAAAGTAAGACCTAAATGACCAAAACTATCTATCATTATGATTAATATTATTTAAAAAATGGAAGAAATTCGTAATCACATGGGAAAAAAAATGAAAATAGTTTTGTTATTGAGTTAATTTCAAATTTGACTTTGGGTATTTATTATTTATTTTAGTTTGGAGCATTTAATGTGAGATATTAGATATATATTTTTTAATTGTATAAGATTCGATTTATTTAATGTGAGACAATACATATTTATTTTTTTAATTGTAAATATTTGGTTTATTTTTTCTTTCTGATTTAAATTTCATTTATTTTCATTTATTATATTCATTGTTATATAGTTTTTTACATGATGTTTTCCCTTGTTTTCCATTCTTATGTTTTTATGTTGCTCGAGGTTTGTACAAATGTGTGTCTATTTTATTTTTATTTTTTTATTCTACAAATTCTATAGTTTTTCAAAAATATACCATGATTTATTTTTTTGTGTTGATAAACATATTGAAAAATGAAAAATATACATCTCATATATTATTTGGAATAAAAGATGATATGTGGGGTCTTTTTAAAAATATAACAAATCGGTAAAAAAATTTACATTGTATAGAATAATTTTGAAAAACGAAAAAAGCCCATAATGTGATATAGCAAAAGTACCCCAATCAAAACATGATTAGTCGACCACACGCGCTGTAACGACCCAACTTTCCGGACTAAGCTGAGGTCACTACCAAATACCAAACTCGACCATTCAACATAAAATTTAAAACGGACCAGTTACGATTCATTAAAAGCATTAGAAACATTACAAAAAGACAGTTTCGGGCCCTATTTTAAATTCAATCATAAAAAGTCTCAAACAAAAACTCAAGTCATCAGTTCCAAAAGCACAAGTCAAATATTCTGACAAAATACATAGCAGAAGCGATAAGAAAACCAGACGCGTCCATATGGCCTTCACGCGTCCTTCCTGCCTCTCGTCGGTCTGCCCCTCGCTGTACCCTTACCTGAAAAGTTTAAGAAGAGAAAAGGGTGAGTATAAACATACCCAGTAAGGGACCCACTACTGGGCCCGTTAGGGGTCAACAGTTAACTTCCTATTCGGGGGTACCCTACATAACAGTCTAGTGGTCCCGTAGAACGCACACATCAGTCTAGTGCTCCCGAAGGATGCACATATCAGTCTAGTGCTCCCGAAGGATGCACGCATCAGTCTAGTGCTCCCGAAGGATGCACAAATCAGTCTAGTGCTCCCGAAGGATGCACATATCAGTCTAGTGCTCCCGAAGGATGCACACATCAGTCTAGTGCTCCCGAAGGATGCACATATCAGTCTAGTGCTCCCGAAGGATGCACATATCCGTAAGGCACACTACCCCATAGATGAAGCTAACCGTTACCCCTCGGTCTATACTAAATCGTCTACCACAGTCACACCACAATCATCAATCATTTTACAATTTCTCTAAAGGCTTTACTGGCCAGGTAGTATAAGCTTAAACCGTTACACCCTCTGTTGCTATACGCGCCAACTATTTGTATACCACTATGGAAGAGCCCCAAGACTCAAACAGCTAAATAACCAACTGAACTCACTGTCCTTCCCCGTCTAATCCCATGATCATCGTCCATCAATCTAAAATTTCAATCTACAATTAGCGGTTGCAGTTCAGTTACATCAGACAGAGACATAATAACAGTGCTTAACAGTCAACACAGATACACTTATTCAGTATAGTCACTAACGTATAATCCCCTGTAGATTACTACGTTTCCGGCCTCGACCCGAGGTCCAGTAGTAGGAAAACCCTTACCTGATACTCGGTTATGCCCCTCGATCGAATCCACGCTCAACAGATCCACCTACGAAACACGAAGGTTTTAGTTGATGACTTTAGTAGAAGTCGTTTTAAAAAGGTCAGAAGCGACATCCGTTGACTTACCCAAGGAAAGGAAAACTACCTCCAAACAAGCCTACTGCGAGACCCGAGAACTCAAACGTCGACCCTGTACTACCTTCAAGGGAGAAAAGTAGAGCCACAACTTATTCCAATATTCAAACTCTAATCGGATGTAGCAACATTAGGGAATTCATCGAAAACAATCCTTACCGAAGACTCACCGTGACCCGGAGCGGAGGAAGGAAGGCTTAGGTGGCTTGGTGAAACAAAGAGCTCGGCTCGGCTTGAAGGCGTTTGGCTCGGCTCGGCTCGGCTCGACCTCGGCTCGGCTCGGCTCCACCTCGGCTTGGCCTCGGCTCGGCTCGGCTTGGTCTTGGCTCACAGCTCGGCTCAACTCGGCTCGCGGCTCGGCTCACTCGGCTCGCGGCTCGGCTCACTCGGCTCGCGGCTCGGCTCACTCGGCTCGCGGCTCGGCTCACTCGGCTCGCGGCTCGGCTCGCGGCTCGGCTCACTCGGCTCGCGGCTCGGCTCGTGGCTCGGCTCACTCGGCTCGCGGCTCGGCTCGTGGCTCGGCTCCCTCGGCTCACTCGGCTCGGCTTACTCAGCTCGGCTCACCCGGATTTGTGTGTGGCTCGGACTGGAAGCGGGTCTCGGGTTAAAGGCGGGTTCTCGGTCGGGTTGGACGAAAACAGCAGCCACGGTTTGAATGGTTTCTCCTCCGGCGGACGACGGCTGCGGCGGCTTCGCAGACGACATACAAGGACGGCAGCTGACTGCTTCGTGGAGAGGCGACGAGCGACGGCAGCTCCGTTGTTGTGTGAGGCCGAGAAGGAATCGGAAATGGATGGGGAGCCGCGGCGGACGACGGTGGAGATTTGAAGCTGCCGACGATGGAAACGGAAACGAAGATGGAGATGAAGAGAGATGGTGACGCGTGCGGAAGAGAGAAACGGAGAGAGTCGCGGCGGAAGAGAAAGACGGAGAGGGTGGCGGCGGAAGAGAAAGTCGGAAAAACGGGAGGGGGGGGGTGCGTTCGCGCGCGCCTCTCTTAGGGTTTTCTTCTCCTCTTTTTTTTTTTTTATATAAATATATATATATATATATATAAATTAAATAATAATAATTATTATTAATAATAAAATATTAATATTAAATAATTATAATAATAATAAATATTAATATATATATATATATTAAATAAAAATAACAATAATTTATAATAAATATTAGTATTAAATAATTAAAATAATATTAAATAATAATATTAGTATTAATATTAAATAAATAAGAAATAAAAAGTTATTAATATTAAAACTAAAATGATAAAATACCTAATAATAATAATATAATTACTATTATATTATTATTTTATCGTTTTACAAAAATCTTAAATTTCCGAAAATTCACATGATTTACTAAAATTTACCTCGATCTTCGGGGCGTTACACGCGCACACTTCTTTCAAATAATTGTGTAGTTATGATACATGATTGCGTAGTTCATGATACACGATTGTTAATTCATGATAAACGATGGTTTTGAAAGCGCAAGTAAATGATCGTGTAAATCATGATACACGATCGTGTGTAGTTTATGATACATGATCAAGTAGTTCATGATAAACGATGGTTTTGAAAAGTCCTAGAAAATGATTGTGTAGATCATGATACATGACCTTATAATTTATGATAATCGTGTAGTTCATGATACACGAACATGTAGTTCATGATAAACGATTGTTTTGAAAAGCCCTATGGTAAACGATCATGTAGCTCATCTCTACCCATGAGACATTGAAAAAGAGTTATACAAAACTGATAACTGATTGAAAACAAAGATAATAATAGCAGAAGTGTAATGAAAAAATAATAATTGTTGAATAATGATCATGATTTTAAAAAATATAAAAGAAAAATTGGAAGAAGAAGAAGAGAACGAGAACACCACTGGTTGTCACAATCGCAATCTTTCAAACACATGACGGGCGATTGTGGGACACTTGTTCTAACTTGATGAACAAGTCAGTAGTACTAAATTCGAAAGTCACGAAAAAACTCGCAACATGATATAGCCTCCCTTCACGTTTTGAGAGAAAATAGTTTTATAAAACATGAAAGAGAAAGAAAAGCATTGAAAACATTGAAAACTGTCAATTGTAAAGAAAGCTTAGATTGCAAAAAGTACAACAAGACTTGGTCGGGGATTCAACTACTATGTCTCCGGCCCCAAAATTAATTTTACAAAAATATAAAATTGATTTTGGAGAGATTAGTTGATAAGTGATTTTTGTTAAGTGATTGATTGAGAATTAGTGCCAAAAATGGTTATTTAATTCATTTTTTGTGTAAAATATTGTTGGTTAACTATTTTTTTAAATTAATTTTTCATCATTCTAAATATTCAAACAAAATATGATAGACGTACCATTAAATTGTTAATGAAACAAGTTGTAAACCTTAGATTTCCTTGCCTTTAAAATTTCTAACTTGTATGGGAAGTTAAGTTTTAGTGGTTGATGTTGACTTGTTTTGTAGTTAAGGTGTTTTGAAGAAAAAAGAGTGCAAAAATTTGCTGTAACGAACCAACTCCTTATATTAAGCCGAAGTCATTACTGATTTAAAAGGTAAATAAATGTCATAAATTTAAAAATATAGAAAATAAAACAAAACCTCAAATACTCATTAAAATCATAAACAAATATCTGTAAAGATAAAATTAAATAAAATCATTACTTGGGCCTTATCTAGTTTTAAAGTAAAATATATAGAATAAAATAAAATAGAAAGTGCATCAAATCAAATGTCATAAAGCGGAAGCAAAATGATCCCTATGGCTCGCCACGATCACTTCTTGTCAGTCGCCAGCTTCCCTCTGCTTTTACCTCTACCTCTGCCTGTAAAATTTAAATAAGAAAGAGTAAGTACAAAAATATACTCAGTAAGGGACTCACTATTAGTCCCGCTAGGTGTATGTTAACTTCCTATTAGAGTCATGTAAAAGTAATACCCCTGAACTGGCACGTTCTCGAACACGTACAATCTGTGGTCCTGTAGGAACATATCTAGTCTTCAGTGAACCCAAAGGAACACCTAGGACAAACTAGTCTTTAGTGTACCCGAAGGGAACACTAAGACAATCGGACTGTGAGTGACCCGTCGAATCACTCATAATCATGTCTATGTTAATGTCAATGTCATAATGGACTGGTGATCCCGTCGAACTACACAATAATAAAAGGTGGTGATCCCGAGGGACACCCATGTGGGTATGACTCTAATAGATGAAGCTAACAGTGCATCCTATCCATAGCATGTAACATGTCATAACATTATCATAAACATGACATAACATAACAATCATAACATACTTATCCAAATATCTTAATCATAAACATAACGCAGTAGTCCTCATCAACATACTACTAGTCATAACATAACATCAGTCATCAGTATCAATCATCATTACAATGTCAATCATCATAAATAACATCGAGTTATGCAATTTAGCTATTGTCCATGCATAACCATCCACACATGCGATCTCTTAATTTCAATCGAAAGTGTAGTAGTAGAATCTCTTACCTGGAGATTAGTTAAAACTGAGATTTTCCTAATGGTCGTGGTCAAGCTTCTCAAGGGAAAAATCCTAAGCAACAAGGGTAAGTAACTAAGTTTAAATAATTTAACTCGCATTAGATTAAGGATCCAAAATCCAGTTGATTTAACTTACCCAAAAATCAAGGTCGAAATTGATTTAGACTTAGATGGACAAATTTCCAGCTCGGTTTCCAATTAACTCTAGTCAAATTAATCCAACAATTAATTAATTAGAGTCCAAAATTAATCCTTGATGAGTATGCCAAAAAACCCAATTAAAATTACCAAAATTTTGGGTGAAAAGGGAAAAAAGACTTGGCGGCTCAAAAGGATAGACGACTTGGCTTGGCTCAGGCTAAGGCACGTAAACGGCTCGACGACTCATAAAGGCACGCGCAACTCGGACTTCATGCGGGCGACTGGCACAGGTGCACGCGGTTCGAACTTCACGCAGGCAACTAGGACGACTCGGGTACGACTGAATGGAGCTTCGACGACGGTGGCTATTTGGCGGTCGATTGACGAACGTTTGACGACGCTGCAGAAAGCAGACAAAGGCGACGACTGACGAGCGATCGAAGACGAACAGAGGAGATGTGGATGGAAGCGGGGTGCTTGGGATGGTCGGCTTGCGAAGATGAGGAGACGGCTCGTGTCGGTTAGGTCGGGCGATTGGCTGAATGAGGGGCTCATAGACGGCGGTGACGGCTGACGACATGAGAAGACGCGGTGACCTTCGTGGCATCGTGTGACAACGACGGCTAGGGTTGATGAAAAATTATTTAGGGTTTGGTTGAAGAAGATGGTTGATTTTCCGTAGGCTTTAATAATAATAATAATAATAATTATTATTTTTTCCCTTAATTTCTCAATTAAACCAAACAAATCTTCTCTCACTTCATTTAAAACCCATCAAATCTCTTCTTTAAACTCAAATTTCCCTCTCTCTCCAAACCAATCATCTTTATCTTTAAATAAATATCTCTACCTAATTATATTATCCACATAATATAATTATTTTACCTTCAAAACTTAATTAATTATACAATCAAATATATAATTAATCAAATTTTCTCAAATACAACCAATTAAATCATAAACTCCAAACACTACAACAATTAGATATATTCCTAATATATAGTAAAATCCAATCTTCATAAATCAAATAAATCAACCAAATAACACCCAAAATTAAAAAAATTAAACTTAAGATAATTTTAAAAAATAAATTTACCTTAATTTAGGGTGTTACATTTACCTAGGTGATTGAGAACTTAGGGTTGGCGGCCGAAGAATGGAAAGAAGGAAAGAAAGAAAATTTAGGCTAAATGTTGTGCACTAGGCGTTAAGCATGGCCGTGCGACCAACCATGTCATGAAAACCTCCAAAGGCATGGGCTGCCAAAGACACACTTAGGCAAGGAAGACCAAAGTGTTACACCCAGCCCCACATGCGTTTTGAACCTTGCTATGTGGCACGCGATGTGACTTAAGCATCCCTAACGCTTCAAGATGAAACGCTAGAATGCTCAACTTAACTTCTTGAATTTAGGCTTAATTGCCTAGTTTCAATTCAGTTAACATAATACAGACTTGATGCTTAGTCATTAGGTTAAGAATTTACAAACACAACAGAAAACAATCAATCAATCTCTTCCATTAACTTCACATAAAGCGTTCTACAATACAATTCTCATGCTTCCTTACATACATAAATTAGAATATAAAACTTTAAACGCCTGGTCCAGCTTCAACGCTTGATAGCTCATCTTACTTAGCCAAACTTGGCCTTAACACTTGGTGCCCTAGGGGAGGAAAAATTTAAAACATAAGTAAAAACATAGTGAGTGATGGTTTTTGAAAACCTTTTTGGACATACAATATATGAAATCATTTTCATAAACATGGCTTTCATCGCCTCATTTCATAAAACAAAAATCACTTATTAATTTTTCATATTTCTTTCTTTCAAGAACACGAACCATTCCCACACATAAACTACTGTGATGTCCTTTTTATCAATAGCATCCCTTGGAGAGTTTCCTGGTTCATTCCGTTGCTCGGGCTGCTAAGCTCAATACGCTCATTTTACGTATTGGCTAGCTTCACTTCACCATGTAGTCCTTTTCTACATAGCTACCTTTATTCCTTATGTATACATAATAGTTAAATCATTGATAGGAATAATACTAATGGTTTACGAACAAATATAGCATACATCCATCAATATAACACAAGCTTTCTTTCAAAATAATTCCTTTTATAAACATTAACATATGGACCACATTACAAATCAACAAGAAATTTATAATAAAGCTTTTAAAAATTTGAAACATTTGGAAAATTCACTCACCAACTAAACTCCCTTCTTCAGAACATCTAGCTTTAAATCTCTTTTTTTCGCCTAATAGCAGCTCTTCACTTAGATCTTCTTAACAATTTTTAGACTAACCCGTTTTTTTTACTTCTTCTCTTATTTATATTACTCCAAAATCAGATTAGTACGTCATCCTTAATTTCCCTTAAGCATGTCAGCTCCTGCTTAGAGTAATACATGTGTAAGCTTAATAACTTTTCAAACTATGCTTAGCTTACACTCTTACAGGTGGCCCATTAAGTATAATTATGAAAATTCCCATAACTTTCCTAATTCTCAATGTCTGGCTTCAACTCGCGTTGAACCTTAAACTGTCTACTTGGTCTTTCTCGCATTCTCCTTCACCTCGCGTCGCCTTATGTCTATGCCTAGCATTAGAACAACTAAATCCCCAAAAATCTTCCTTCAAATTCCTTTACTTATCTTCTTATTTCTCCAAAATGACCCTTCTATTCGGATATGAATCTTACAACTCTCCCCTCCTTTAAACATTTCATCCCCAAAATATATCTACATTCCTTTTTTCTTTGTCCACCGTTGAACCCTCTTCCGTAGGTTGTTTACTAAGTGTGACACCACTTCTTTTTGCGTTGGTTCTTCACCTACTCTAGTTCTATATTGGCATTCACTTTTATAATGCCTCATCTCTCCACAGTTGAAACAAACTATGCTCTTTTGCCTACATTGCCCTGAGTGTTTGTTGCCACATTCATTACACCTCTGCTTTGGATCACTACTCCAACGCCACCCTTGCTGAATGCTGGCTTGGACCTTCTACTAGAACCTCCAGTACTTTTCTTCTCTTCTTCTTCCTCTTCGCTAAATTATGAACTTAACCTCTTTCCTCCCAGACTTTTCTCAACTTGCAGAGTTGCACCTACTAACTCTACATAATCACATTATACTGATATTGTTGTGATCGGTGTCCTTATAAGTGGCCTTAATCCATGCTCAAACCGCCTACATCCTTCTCTTTCTTATTTTGCAATAGAAAGTTCTTATTGCTTCAAATGGAAAAATTTCTCGCTTTTCATCCTTGTAGGTCTTTGAAAAATATGTGCTATTGAAAATTTCCTTAAATTCTTCCCAATAGACTTCCCCTCGCTTATTTTCCTCTAACATTCACCAATCTTCAGCCTCTTCTTGCAACAAAAACACAGCCAAATCAACCTTTCTCTCTTCCAGATATTGCATAACTCGAAATCACTTTTCTAATGTTATAATCCATTTCTCTGCCTGTTCTGGTTCTATCGTGCCTGTAAACTTTGTGGCTCCTAATGCTTTCAATCTTTTAATCCCATACTTCTTTTCAAGTTCTCTTGATAAACCATTAATCAACCTTTACGCCACTCTATTATATAACTTCTCTTCATGATCTCTCTTCGCATTTAGATTATTCGAATGAGTGAGCTTCTGAGTTCATTGTGGGCTAAGTTTTAGTTCCTGATCTACTTGCACCTCCTCCTCATACTCTTGGCAGTATAATGTTTACTGCTTCATACAAGAACAACTTAAATTTTAAGGTCAACTTACTCCTGATCCATTCTCAATGAATGTATTGCTCTGATACCAAGTTGTCACATCCCGCCCCACACGCATTTTGAACCTCGCTGTACAGCACACAATGTAACTTGAGCAGCCCTAACATCTTAAGATGAAACACATGAATGCTCAACTTAACTTCTTGAACTTAAGCTTAATTGCCTAGTTTCAACTCAATTAACTTAATACAAACTTGATGCTTAGTCATTAGGTGACAAGAATTTACAAAACACAGTGGAAAATAGTTAATCGATCTCTTCCATTAACTTCACATAAAACATTCTACAATAAAAATCTCATGCTTCCTTATATACATAAATTACAATATAAAACTTTAAATGCTTGGTCCATCTTTACCGCTTGATAGCTCGTCTTACTTAGCCCAACTTGACCTTAACGTCCGTGACCTAGAGGAGGAAAAACTTAAAACATAAGTAAAAACTTAGTGAGTGATGACTTTTTAGAACCTTTTTGGGCATCCATATATGAAATCATTTTCATAAACATGGCTTTCATCGCCTCATTTCATAAAACAGAAATCACTCATTAGTCTTTCATATTTCTTTCTTCCAAGAACATAAACCATTCCCACACATAAACCACTGTGATATCCTTTTCATTAATAACATTTCATAAAGAACCACTGTGATATCCCTTTTATTAATAACATTTCATAAAGAATTTTCTTGTTCATTTACCGTTGCTTGGGCCGCTAAGCTCAATATGCTCCTTTTAAGCATTGGCTAGCTTCACTCTACCATGCAATCCTTTTTTACGTGGCTACCTTTACTCTTTACTTATCTTCTTATTTCTTTCCAAATCATTTCTTTTATAAACATTAACATATGAACCACATTACAAATCAACAAGAAATTTTAGAATAATGCTTTTAAAAACTTAAAGCATTTGGAAAAATCACTCACTGGCTAAATACTCTTCTTCAGAACTCTTAGCTTCAGATCTCTTTTCCTCACCTAATAGCAGCTCTTCACTTAGATCTTCTTAACAATTTTCAAACTAACCCTCTTTTTGTAACGCCCCAAAAATTTGGGATGATTTAGTTTTAATTATCTTAGGTGTAATTAATGAAATTTTGGGTGCTTTGAATTAATTGATTTATAAAGATTTGATTTTTATTAGATATTAAGAAAATATCTAGTGGTGGTAGTGTTTGGGAGTTGTGTTTTAATTGGATGTAATTGAGGAAACTTGATTAATGATATTTTTGGTTGTCTAATTAATTAAGTTTGAAGATAATATAATTATTTTATTTGGATATAAAATTGGTAGAGATATTTGTTTGAAGATAAAGATGATTGGGTTGAGGAGAGAGAAAATAGATTTATTTGGTTAAAGATAATGGTGAAATTTTATTTGGGAGAAAAGGTTGATGTGTTGGTTGATTTTGAATTTTAAAATGGAGAATTGATGGGTTTAAATGAAGAAAGAGATTAAGTGGTTTTATTTGAAGTAAATTAGGGATACAGGTAAAAGAAAAATAATAATTATTATATTATTAATTTTTTTCTTTAAAAAGGTCATTGGGGTCCGTGCACCATAAAACCATCATCTTCTTCTTTGAGAAAGAAAATCAAAAACCTAGTTTTTCTTCCTTCTTCTCTAGTCGCCGCCAAAAGCACCGCCGCCGTCGACCTGCAGTTTGCCGTGCGCTACCAAGCTTCAGCTGTGGGTTCCAGCCGGTTCTTTCTTGCACCAGCCATTACCTCCATCGTTTCGCCGGCCGTCGCGTCTCCGTCAGCACCCCGCCGCAAGCCGTCGATCACTGGCTCTTTGTCACGGTCGTCTCTTGGTATCGTCAGCAAACGTCTCAATCGGTTGACACGTCGCCTACCCAGTCGAGCCGTACGTACGACCGACCCGTGCCTTCAGCCGCTCCATGTTGCGAACCAACCCAACCCACGCCCTTCTCTGCGAGCCGACCCGACCTGCACGCCCGTGTCGCACCGTAGTCGAGTCACACGCACGCTCGCACCTGCACCGTAGCCGAGACACACGCTCGCGTGAGCTGCGTGCGCCCCAGCTGAGTCGGGCCTCTTGCCGCAAGTCGCGCCTGCGTCCCAGCCGAGTCGTCCAGCTAATTTTGAGCCACCAGCCTGTTTTGGGTCTTTTTTGACCTGTTTTGGTAAATTTTGGTTGGGTTTTGGAATACCCAACTAAGATTTAAAATATTTGGATCTTAAATAATTTAATTTTGGGTTAAATTAAATTATTTCTCTTAAAGGACAGTTTGGACCAAGTGATTTTGAAGCGTGGGATTTCTCCAGTTAAGGGCTTATTCGTTACAACCTCGACCTCAGGTAAGATATTTCGACTGAATTCTTAAGTCCTTGGTCGTTTGATAGTTAGGTCATTCAAATTTGGTGTTTTTCTAATTGTTAGGAATTCGCTGCTTGGAAAGCGTGATTTTACTGTTAGAATTCGATTGAGCAAATCTCTAGGTAAGAGATTCTACTACTAGACCTACGAGTGGAAGTAAGAAGTCGCATATATTTTTAGTTATGCATATTGATGACTAGATGACATAACGACATGACAATTAATAATGATATGATATGACATGATGATATGATATGACTTGATGACGTGATGATGATATGTTACGTGCATGCTATGATTAGGGTGTATGTTAGCTTATCCTATTAGAGTCGTAGATGCATGGGTGTCCTTCGGGATCACCACCTTTTTAGGATTGTGTAGTCCGATGGGATCGCCAGTCTGGCATTGACATAAACATGATTCGAGTGATTCAACGGGACCGCTCACAGCTCGATTGTCTTAATATTTCCTCCGAGTACACTACAGACCAGTTTTTCCTAGTTGTTCCTTTGGGATCATCGAAGACCTGTTATGTTCCTCTAGGATCACACGTTGCACGTGTTCGGGAACGTGCCAGTTCTTGGGTACCACTTTTCAGGACTCTAATAGGAAGCTAACAGGCACCTAGTGGGACTAGTAGTGGTTCCCTTATCGAGTATTTTGTACTCACTCTTTCCATTTCTATGTTTTCAGGCAGAGGCAGAGGTAAGAGCAAAGACAAGCTGGCAAATGACTAGAAGTGACCGAGGCGAACCATAGGGATATATTTGTTTCCGCTTTATGTCATAGTTCGGACTTTAATGTTTGCATTTTATTTTACTCTTTATTTGTTATTTTATTTCATTAAAATTAGATAGGGCTCGAGTTAGGATTTTATTTTTATACTTATCTCTAATCACATTTGTTTATGCTTTTAAATGAAAATCTTGAGGTTTTGTTTTATTTTTCTTAATTTTACAAATTTTATTTATCTTTTAAATTAGTAATGACTTCGACTTAGTATAAGGAGTTGGGTGGTTACACTTTTCTTTTGACTTCTTCTCCTATCTATATTACTCCAAAATTAGATTAGTCATCCTTAATTTTCCCTAAGCTTGTCAGCTCCTACTTAGAGTAGTACACGTGTAAGCTTAATAACTTTTCAAACCATGCTTAGCTTACACTATTACACGTGGCCCATTAATTATAATTAGGAAATTTCCCATAACTTTTCTAATTATCAACGATTGGCTTCAGCTCGCATTGAACCTTAAACCGCTTATGTAGTCTTTCTCGCCTTCTCTTTCACCTTACGTCGCCTTAACACAATGCCTAGCATTAGAACGACTAAATCCTCAAAACTCTTCCTTCAAATTCCTTTACTTATCTTCTTACACTAGTATAAAAATGGGCCAAAATGATGGTTTAAAAGTGACATTAAAGGCCTTTAATGTCGGTTGGCAACCGACATCTTTGATAGTGTTATTAAAGCCCTTTAACGTCGGTTGGGCTTTGATGTTGATTTAAAATCGACATTAAAAGCCTTTAATGTCGGTTTTCAACAGACATCTTTGGTGGTGCTATTAAAGCCCTTTAATGTTAGTTGGGCTTTGATATTGGTTTAAAACGAACATGAAAGATACGAACAATGTCAGTTTAAAACCGACAATATAGATATCCAATAATGTCAGTTTAAAGCCAGCACTAGTGCCTTGTTTTTTGGTCTGCTTTTACAAATTTATTTTTATTAAATTGTTTCATTATTGTCATTTTTTTTATTACGCCAAATAGTTAAAAATGAAACTTTTTACTTGTATATGTACAAAATGAAATCTTGGCTCCTAACAAAATGAAAGTGAGAAGTTTAACTTTTACCTTAATCATCATTTGCAAAAAAAAGAACAAAAAAAAAAAAAAAAGATACATTGAGAGAGCAATAACAAAAACCGCAACCAATAATAGGCTAGGATGGTCCACAAATGTCCAACTTCATGATCTTGTCACAAAGATGAGGGTCTGACTAATTGTAGTCAATTGCAACCATCTCTTCTATTGCAGTCATAGCTCCCTGTAAAAGACATCAAGATTATAAAAAAAAATTTAGAAAAAGCAAGGAAACTGGAAAACTATCAAGCTAATTAATCTTAAAACAAAGGAGAAAATTAAGAGTTGAGCACCAAAAATTGAACGATTTAAACAGGTGTGACAAATTCAAAGAGTAAGAGATAACAAATAAGTAGGTAGTTAAGCAATAGTTCACTTTATGCATTGGAAAGCATTTATTTAAGAACCCCACATCCCAACCTCAAGTTAATAGTAAAAACATACAACAGGATGACTTAACATGAAGTTTTTATTCTAAAAGTACAAGAACAGTGATCTTTAAACATGTGAATGAAACCCTTCGCCTTTTCACTATAATATAGACGAAGGATGGAAATAAATAGATCAGGACTAACAAGTAACGATTTCAAATTAGATCTTCAACAAAGATTCCATTAGAGTGAAAATTGAACTTAAAGCTTACAAGAGGAACATCTTACCTTAGCAATTTTCTTTGGAGAAAGGGCTCCTTTTATATTCTGCTTATTTAACGAGAATAAGCAATGATGCTCCAGGAAGTCTCTGTAATATGAGCAACAAAATTTAGTAATTTCTCTTTCTTTACCGTGTAAAATTTTGTAGAACCTTTGATATCATATGCTTACATTTTAGTTATTACTTGCATACTTCTTTCTTTAAGCGAAACTAATCTCATTATGATAGATAAAATGAAAGGAAGAGAGACCACGGAAAAATACTGATTAAAAGCAACAAAACACATTTCTCAACTAGTTCGGACCATATATCAATTTATCAAGCTTGTATTTCATATACTTGGTTGAGTCGCGAATAAATTCATTACTAACAACTTTGGATTTTAGAATAACTATTAGACTTTATGAGAATGTCAAGCCAACCTAATTGGCGGTTCTATGATAAATTTTGACCCATAATAGATAGATAGTAATATCTCACAAAGACATAAAAATGTAAACAAAAAGATTGAGCCTACAATATACTTCTGTTAAAGAAAATATACAGATGGTAGGACAAAATCAACATACAGAAAATAGATACACAGAGAAAATAACATTATTATTACATAGTAAACTACTAAAAGAGCAAAGCCTTATTAGATGTCTTGAATGATTTTGCACCATATAAGTAAATAAAGAACATGACTAGTTACAAGAAAACAAGAAAAAGTTTGAATTTAACTAATAATAAATTTATTTAAACAAAGAAGACTGTTGCTAACATGTAAGGGTATTGATGCATCTGTTCCTATTCCATGCTTCTCCATGACAGAAATTAACTTACATTAACTTAAATAATCTGGAGGCGTGGTATTCCCCTGAGAATTTTAAAGAGTAAACAATGCAAAATGTAGCATTGGTCTATGCTATTGACAATAATGCATGTGGAGCACCTAAATATCACGCATCTCAATATCCTCAGGCGTATTTAATTTCTAAATACTTCTACAGGAAAGAATAGTAACTGAAAACTAATGTTTAACAGTCACAGAGAAGTAGAAATCATTCATATTACTGAAAACTGATGCCTGAATAAAAAGTACTTATTGATGGCTGATGAGGACCAAAATCATATATTCTTCCATTACTCTTATTCATTGGATTGCTTGCATCTCCTATTCAGAATCTTTAATTTTCAGTTGGTTTCTAACGGTAACTCTAGATATAACATCACTCAGCTGCTATATGGTCCTTTATTGAATCTAAAGCTCAATTGGTTTGGGTTAATGTCGTCAACGCTATCGTTTAAGTTTGGCTTGAACAAAATCAGAGGATTTTTTTAAGATACGCATCAGCTTGGCGAAAACAGTTTGATATAGTCAAGATTAAACCTTTTCATCGGCATTTTCTTCCTCTTTTCTTGCAAATTACTTCACAATGATATTAGTATGAATTGAGAGATTTCTTTATTCCCTATGTTTTGTTAATTTCACTCCTAATAATGTTCCTTTTAATAATCAATTGAAATTTTGTTTCTTGTTTACAAATAGGAATAAAAAGTACGAATCATTTTTCAGCTTAAACATTCAATATTTCCATAAGATGGCGGCTAGCTGGTGGTTTTCCATCCATCTCTAAATCCAGTATTGCACTTGTTATAGATCAAGAGCATATCTCATGTCCTATTATTGTAGCAATTGTTTATTAAATCCTTAAATTAGATTCGAATAACAGTAAAATTTCAAGATCTGTAGAACTAACATGAAATGCACGGAAATTGTTCGCAATTCAGTAATGTTTTCAGAGGCTACTAGAGCTGCCTGATAAAGATCCACTCTTGCAACTTCAATTTTCTCTCCCTTCAGAAACTAAGGTAGGTTTTTTTTCATTTACTGCCAACCAGGGGATAATGGAGGTGAATCCTTTTACTGTAACACATGACCCAGTACAATTGATTATTTCTCCGGCGATTGAAAACTGTATCTTCGTCCTTCAAAGGAAGTTTCAAATGTGAATAATTGTTATATTATATGCATGTATTTCTACTCGTGGATATATCATGATAAAGCTCTAAGTGAGTGACTATTAGGCGACTAAACATGGTTATGCGATAAAAGGTGCATTCACATTCATGTATTGCTAACTTCTAAAGATATGCATGTAGTACAAGTTTTCCTCTTTATCGTCCAAGTGCAAGCGTAGAGAGATTTCATGATAAGTCCAGGGTCGAACACATGGAATCTAATCTCCTAAATATCTTTTCGTGCAATTAAAACCATGTGATATATTCTATATAGTGACTATTACATACGTTATATCGAGATAGTCAGTTTTAAACAGTTAATTACGACGTTATAACATAAAACTGACTATTACATGGTTCAGTCTTATGTAAACACTTTACATAGAATGTCTCCACTTTCATGTCTCTACATGAACGATTAAGGATCACCTCGTTTGTACTAACTACAAAGAGGACCGCATCCATAGTTTATCTAAATAAGATGCCCAACCTTTATTCATATACTATAGACCATTTAGGCTATATACTCGAACTTAATCCATGTTTATGTCTCTACATAAAGTTCAAGTTTAGTCAAAATAGCTTCGGGACCTTAGTTTATTAGATTTAAAAGTATTCAATTTCACAATAACGACTTTATTGGATAGAATATGATTACAAACTACGAGTTTTTAGGACATAAATTCCAACATATTCATCACATACCTCTAAGTCCTCGTCCTGTACAAGTTTTCCTATTGATTTCCCAAGTGTAAGCGAAATAATAGGTTTATCTAGGTGATCCAGAGTCGAACATGGGGAATTGATATCAAAGCTCAGTTCTAGAGTTCACTAGCATTTAGGTAGTATAAAAGAATAAACTATACAGTATAAATGAGTATAAGTTTAAATTACATCTCCTTATCTACACTAGAGAATCTGTAAAGAGGAATTAGATGGATGCGAGATCGAGTTGTGAACTAACTTGCATAAAAGAAGGAGGTGAAGGAAAATCTATGCATTACTAGACGATTAAGCAATCAAAGATCCTTGATCTGATAAAACTTAGTTAATGTGCTTATGATTAAGACAAGTTCCTCTTAAAGTCTTTAAATGCCTCACATGGTCACCTTTTGATATCCAAATGACCAAGCTACGTTAAGCAAGTTATATCTAGAACACTTCACTTACAAGACTTAAATAAAGCCTCGTGTTTAAAGTGACAACCTCTCTACACCTAATACCCATACTTGTTGTCCTTTTGGGATACAAATGATAGAAGTTATCTTGCCAAGGTGAAGTTTGCCTTCAAACTCTTCCTTGCGTGCATTAGCCGTATCTTTGCTACTTGCCCCCTTAGATAGTTGACAATATATACTAGCCAAGCGATGAAAATAGCTCAGTTAACGCGTTAAGAAATATAAGCTAACTTCTTATCAAGAACATATCATAAGACTTAAACTACAAATAACACAAAGATGGATGAAAAGTAAGGAGATGGAGGATTAAAAATGGTATAAATATGCAATGTATTAAAGAATAAAGCCCTTCAACTACTATACAATATGAATAAATACATTATGCCTAAATATACAAAAAATGGAAAGACTATAAATGGTAATACAAATTAGGGAAAGATGGGAATGAGATTTTCTTCACTCAATCTCAAGCTTTCACTCATGGCCTGACTAGAGAGAAGATGAAGAAAGACTTTACAGATGTTGGAAAGGCTACTCCTTCCCACCACTCTCTAGGGTTTTGCCTATTCAGGCTGGCTTTGGCCTGATAAATGTTTGACTTTCCACAGAGTCGAAGGTCCATTCAAACCCAAACACCTTTCTTGATGTTAGGTGATGGATTCCTTATATAGGCAGATATGCTGCCTAACAAGTTTTGATGTTAGGTGATGGATTCCTTATATGGGTGATGGATTCCAAATGCTGCCTAACCATTTGTTCTTAGTGTGTCTTGCAATTTTGACCAAAACTTGGAAGTGGAATGCGAATCTCGATATGAGATTATGGATACTAGACTTTCATATTGGCTCACAGTCTTATCCACATAAAATTTAGCCAATTTGTCCAATGAAAATGTTTGTTTAATGGAAATAAAGTGTGCGGACTTGGTAAATCCATCCACCATCACCCAAATTTCATCAAAACCATTAAGTGTTTTGGGCAACCCAAATAGAAAGTTCATAGTTTGATAAACTCCCAGTTCCACTCTGGACTTGGCAAAGAGCACAACAATCCACTAGCTCTTTGGTGTTTCGGTTTGACTCGTTGGCAAATCAAGCAGTTAGATATAAATTCAACTATCTATCGACGCATACCTGACCACCAATAATAGGCTTTCAGAGTTAAATACATCTTGGTACTTCCAGGGTGCATCACATAGGCGAAACTATGAGCTTCTTCTAGGATACCTTCCTTCAACCCCTTACCATGTACTATGTCGAACACATAGTTTCCTCTCCTTTTGTAAAGCACCATTACTTCTAAATGTGTAATCTGCTCACCTTTCACAACTTACTTCTTCTGCAATTTTCTCAATACGGGATCTTCAGGTTGCGATTTAACAATTTCTTCCTTCAATTTGGGTTTAACTTGAAAGCAGGCTATCAAATTCCCAATTGATCCTGTGTTTAAGATAGTCTTACACTTTCTCAATTCCTTTAGTAAGGCTAGCTTCCCTTTACTTCACCACAAGAAATTGAGGTTCTCCTGATGCATAAAAAAGGTGTCGGAAGAAAAATCGTCGGGAAAGACACCATATTCCGACGCACACTTTCCCACGTCGGGTCAACCTCCTTTTTCCGATGTCATGATATAGACTCGGGAATAATGTCGGGAATCACAACTTATCCCGATGCATGTGTGTTGCATCAAGAACTATCAGTCGAAAATGATCTAACATTAACTTTGTCGGACATATATTCCCAACGCATGCTGCATGGCATCGGGGACTGCGTCGGGAGTAATGCAAGATCCTTGATGCCATTAGTTATTTTTCGGGAACAACGTCAGGAGTAAGGGAATCTCCTGATGTTTTCGTGTTGCATTGGGAGTTCCCTTATAAAATTGATGCTTTAGTTCTGTGAAACACAAAACCGAAACAAAACGAAAAAGAGAATTAGAGGAGAGCGATTCCACCGATAATCGAAGAGAATAGAAGTTTAGACATTGCCCTCGCCGCCGTGAGCCTATTGTCCTCTCTCTTCCGCCGTTTGCCGTCGCACATTCCTAGTTGAGGTAAGTTTAAAATTGTTAATTTTAGTTTAGGTTAGGTTTATTTAGACAGTTTAAGGTTTTGTTTTTTAAAATTAGTTTTAGGATTTTAATGATGAATTAGGTTAAGGATATTGTTTAGGAATATATTTTGGTTCTTTAAATGGAAATTTTAAATATGGGTGAAATGGGGGGTATTTGAGAAATTGATTTAGAGAATTGAAATTTTGAATGTGTTGGTTGAATTTGAGGAGGGGGAATGGGGTTTAATTGAATATTTGAATGGGGTGGGCTGAAAAATAGAGGGGAGGGGGGGATTGAATTGAAAATTTGAAGTGGAGGGGGGTTAAATTGAAATTTTGGAGGAGGTTGGGGGTTTGAATCGAAAATTTGAGGGATTAGAGTTGAGAATTTGAAGGGGAGGGGGCAATGGAATTTGTTTGTGTTAAAAATTCTGTAATATGTGTTAAGATTCGTTTTTGCTATCCTGCAGTTATGGTAGCTTTTAGTTCAATTCTAATAGTTTATTTTTTAGTAGTTTTGAATAACTTTGTTGTTGATTTGGGATGACTATCCTGCAATTATGATAGCCTTTTTTATTTTAAATTTATTTGGTATTTGGTAGTTAATAATTAGGTTGTGTTGCTTATCCTGGAGTTATGGTAGCCTCTATAGTTTGAAATTAGTTTTAGTGAAAATCTTAAGAGATTGTATATTCAGGAGAGTGAGTTTAGGATGTGAGAGGAGAGGAATATATTTATAATCAAACCTATTTAGGACTTAAACGATGCACAAGGGTTAGATGAAATTTAGGAATAAGTTTTTCCTTGAGTATAGAGAGGGAGTGACCCAATTTTTAGAATTTACCAAGTTTCACGTTGATGCCTATGGACGAATAAGGTATCTGTGCAAGAGATGTATGAACTTAAATTGGAACACTAGAGGGTGTGGAACGACATCTACTGACTATTGGAATATCCCCCTACTATATAAAATGGTGTGTATCATGGAGAGTTATTAAGCTTTAAAGGTACAAAAAACTTTGAGAAAGGAACTAGTAGTAACCCTTTTGATGAAGGAAGGATACCACGAATGCTCAGTTGGACCTACAAGATCTGAAGATAAGAAAAGATTTAAACCTTATAGAAATTGGTAACCAATTGGTCAAGCCATACGTGAGCTACACGTTGACTAGCAGTAAACGAGTTGAGTTTTGCAACTTCCTGAAATCAATTAAGTTTCTTGATGAATTTGATTCCAATATATCGCGATGTGTGCATGAAAAAAAGGGGAAAATATCAGGCCTCAAAACACACGATTATCATGTTTTATTACATCGACTACTACCTATTGGTATACGAGCATTCTTACCAAGAAACTTGTACACTGCTATTACCAAATTATGTAATTTTTTTTCGTGCCTTGTGCCTTACAACGATAAGAGTAAGTGATTTTGACAGATTGTAAGCAGACATCACAATCATACTTTGTAAGTTGGAAAGAATATTTTCACCTGCCTCCTTTAGCGTTATGGTACACTTAGCCATTCACTTACCATATGAAACCAAGGTTACTGGTCTGATTTTCTACACTTGGATGTATCCCATTGAAAGAAGTCTACACACTTTAAAATAATATGTTAGAAACAAAGCATGTCTTGAGGGGTCAATTGCGGAAGCGTATGTGATGAATGAATCTAGCACCTTTTGTTCGTGTTACCTAAGTGGTATAGAGACTCAATTCACAACAGATGAGCGAAATGATGATACCATTGTAGAGGTCGAGGTAATTGGTGAGTTTGAAATTTTCAAGTAGAAAGTACGACCCCTAGGTGCGTCAAGTCTTCATACTATATCACAGGAAGAGAAACGCATCTTCTACTGGTACATACTGAACAATGTAGACAAAATATCAGAGTATCGCAAGTAAGCATTCCTCATCTTCGTGATGACATGGGTATCATCTTTGTGATGACATGGGTATAGTTGTTGAGTATTTGTTATACATTGTTCTTACACAAATTAAACTCACAATCATTTCCATCAGAAAGCATTTAAGGCTAATACATCGATATGCTCAAAATGATATGGATTTGTATAAAAGACATGAACGGGCATTAAATTGTTTCGAGCACATGTATATAGCAAGTTTTCATGTGACACGTATGCACTAACGTATTTAAGCATATGAAAAGTCTATAATCGTTGTCACAGAAAGAAAGCTTCAATTACAGGCTAAGCTTGATCAAGCTTTGGAACAGATTGAAGACCAAACAAGAAATCACCAAGCGTTAGTTTCAAAAGTGAAACAAATTCAAAAGCTGATAGAAGACATGACTCAGGCACAGTAAGGACCACTACATGATACCTAGCTTTGCGGTACGTATATATGTTTCCATTATTCTTAAGTTCTTGAAATGATAGTATACAGTGATGATATGGATATACATGTACTAAACTTAGCCACTTTTGTATCATTGTAGGACCTGCAGTGTAGAATGGCGTCAAGACTCGTTAGGAGACGTACGACTTTCTTTGTGCTTTTTTGTATTATGAACATTAAATTTTTTGTATTATGAATGCTATTATATTTTTTGAACTTTTTTGTATTTATTGAAACCAATAAAGACGAAACCCATTTACGTGGAAACCCGAGAACTGGGAGAAAAACCACGATGTTTTTAGTTTTATTATTTTCTGATATGAATACAGTAGGTACAAAGGGAGAGAATAGATAGAGTATAATAGGAGTAAGAAAGGAAAATATCTAGGAAATATTTAGGAAATAAAATCTTATATATTATTCTTTCCAAAAATAATTCTAACACTCCCCCTCAAGTTGGGACGTAAATATCAATGAGGCCCAACTTGCTAACACAAAAGTTAAAATTTGGTCTGAGAAGCCCCTTGGTGAGGACATCAGCAACCTGTTGGCTCTAAGGGATGTACGGAATGCATATGCTCCCACTGTCAAGTCTTTCTTTGATGAAATTTCGATCAATCTCAAAATGTTTAGTTCTATCATGCTGAACTAGGTTGTTAGCAATACTAATAGCAGCTTTATTATCACAAAAAAGCTTCAATGGAGTCTCACATTTCTGATGAAGATCAAACAGGATTTTCTGAAGCCAAATTTTCTCACATATTCCCAAACTCATAGCTCTATATTCAACCTCAGCACTGCTTCTGGACACAACATTTTGTTTCTTACTCCTCAAAGTTACAAGATTACCCCAAACAAAGGTACAATAACTGGAGGTAGACTTTATGTCAACAACAGATCCTGCCCAATCCGAGTCAGTATATGCCTCAATGGTCTTTTTGTCTGTCTTTCTAAACATCAACCCTTTGCCAGGTGTCGTTTTTAAGTATCTCAGAATTCTTTTGACAGCTTCCATGTGTTCCTCATAGTGAGCTTGCATAAACTGGCTGACAGCACTAACAGCAAAGGAAATATCAAGACGAGTATGAGATAAGTAAATCAATTTACCCACAAGGCGCTGATATTGTTCCTTATCAACTGAAACTTGATCATCAGAGTTTCCTAGTTTACAGTTGAATTCAATAGGAGTGTTAGCGGGACGACATCCCAATATACCTGTCTCGATTAGCAGATCAAGGATGTATTTTCTCTGAGACACGGAGATGCCTTCTTTAGATCTGGCCACCTCTATTCCAAGGAAATATTTCAGATTTCCCAAACCCTTGATTTCAAATTCATTACCCATTCTTTGCTTAAGTTGACTAATTTCTGCCCGATCATCTCCAGACAAAACGATGTCATCCACATAAACTATCAGAACTGCAATCTTCCCTGTCTCGAAAACTTTTGTAAATAAAGTGTGATCAGAGTGTCCCTAACTGTATCCTTGGGACTTGACAAAAGTAGTAAATCTGTCAAACCATGCTCTGGGTGACTGTTTCAGACCATATAAGGATTTTTGGAGTTTACAAACCTATTGACCAAACTGGGCTTCAAAACCAGGCGGAGGGCTCATGTAGACCTCCTCTACTAGATCTCCATTCAAAAAAACATTTTTAACATCCAGCTGATATAGAGGTCAATCTTTGTTTACAACAATAGAAAGAAGGACTCTAACAGTATTCAACTTAGCAACAGGAGAAAAAGTTTCTGAATAATCAACACCATAGGTCTGAGTAAATCCTTTTGCAACTAACATTGCCTTGTGTTTGTCAAGAGTTCCATCTGCTTTGTATTTGAGAGTGAACACCCATTTGCATCCCACGGGCTTGTGTCCCTTGGGTAGGGCACAGATCTCCCAAGTGTTATTCTTTCAAGAGCTTTCATCTCTTCCATAACAACATTCTTCCATTCAGGGCACTCTAAAGCAATATAAATATTTTTCGGTATTGTGGTAGAGTCAATGCTGGCAGTAAAAGCTTTGAACTGTGGTGATAGATTCTCGTATGACACATAATTAGATATAGAGTGCTTTGTACAAGATCTAATATCTTTTCTCAGTGCAATAGGAAGATCAAGAGAAGGATCATCCTCATCATGTTTCCTTGTATGGCCCTGTTCAGCTTCATCATTACTGGTTTCTATTCTAACCTCAGTCTCATCACCATGGTTCTTTTCTTCCATATTTTCAAGAACAGCAGCATCAGACCTGTCATTCTCACTCATCGTATTATTAGTACAAGGTTCTGTAGGGTTTTTCATACCTTGGTCTCGAGGAGGTTCGAAGTCTTGGACTAGAGCTGACGGTTGATTAGTAGGGGACCCGACTTCCTTTCTAAGATTCCTCCTGTAGTATGTTTTCCAAGGAACTTGGTTTGTAGGTAGGATTATAGGGTGAAGATCAATGTTAGACACGGTACTAGGAGTAGTTTCGATAAATTCAAAGGTGTTGTTAGACTCTTCACTCACACTCTCCCCCTGAAGATGGCAAACGGGAAAATAGGGTCGATCCTCACAGAAAATAACATTTATAGTGACAAAGTATTTCCTGGACGGCGGGTGAAAACATTTATAACCACGCTGGTGAGAGGGATACCCAACAAACATACAAGCCTTAGCCCGAGGGGTAAATTTGGTCTGATTAGGGCCAAAACTATGGACATAAGCGATACACCCAAACACACAAGAGAAACCTCTGAAACGAGATGAGTAGAGGGGTAGGACTCCTTAAGGCATTCCAAGGGAGTTTGAAGGTGGAGGATGCGAGAAGGCATTCTATTGATTAAATGAGCTGCTGTAAGAATAGCATCTCCCCACAGGTATGAAGAAAGGGAAGTGGAAAGCATAAGGGAATGGGCTACTTCCAGAAGGTGACGATTTCTTCGCTTGTCCACTCCATTTTGTTGAGGAGTGTAGGCGCATGAGTTTTGGTGAACAATCCTCTTAGAGGCTAGAAATTCACTAAGGTTATGGTTTTGGAATTTCTGACCGTTGTCACTCCGAAGAATAGCAATTTTTTTATGGCATTGTGTTTCAATGGTGTGATAGAAGTTTTGGAAAATAGCAGAAACCTCAGATTTATGGGTGATAAGGTAGACCCAGGTAAGATGGGTATGATCATGAATGAAGGTTACAAACCACCTTTTCCCAGATGAGGTGGTGACCTTGGAGGGACCCCAAACGTCACTATGGATAAGGGTAAATGGTTGTGTGGGTTTATATAGTTGTGAGGAAAAAGAAACACGATGTTGTTTTGCCCGAATGCACACATCACAAGATAACGAGGAGACATCTATTTTAAGAAAGAGATGGGGAAACAAATATTTCATATACGTAAAGTTCGGGTGACCTAACCGAAAATGCCACAACATAAAGTCATGTTCAGAGGTGCTAAAATAGGAAGACAGTAAACTAGTCGTAGAGATACTACTACCGGAGGTATTATCATTAAGAATGTAAAGTCCCCTGCTATGCCAGGCAGTGCCAATCGTCCTCCCTGAATTCAAGTCCTGAAAGAATACAGACTCAGGTAAGAAAGTAGCTTTACAGTACAGCTCACGGGTGATCTTACTGATAGATAACAGATTGTAAGAAAGCTTAGGCACATGTAAAACATTATGGAGGGAGAAAACGTCAAAGAGGACTATTTGTCCTTTTCCAGCAATCGGAGTAAAAGAGCCATCGACTATCTGGATTTTCTCATTACCGGCACAGGGAGTATAAGTGACAAAATGCTCTGAGAAACCTGTCAAGTGATCTGTGGCCCTCGAGTTCAAAATCCAGGGATTCGTCCCATCAACACTAATAAGACCAAAGGACTGAGACATACCTGATTGAGCAATGACGCTTAGAGTAGGAGAGCTGGTCAGACTAGCAGTAGGGCCAATAGGCTGAGAGGTGCTAGCAGTCTCCCTAACACCTGTACGCCCTAAGTTCTGTTGCTCCTTGAAGGAGCGTTTGTTACCTCTTGGGGGCCGACCGTAGAGTTTCCAACATCGATCCTTGGTATGCCATTGTTTCCTGCAGTGCTCACAAAAGAGAATTGGTTTCTCATTATCATAGGTCAAGGATTGAGCACTAAAGGCAACAAAGTTAGTTATATAATTTGAAGGCATGTTAGGAAGCGAAATTACCAGGTTCTTGGAATACATCGGTAGATCGGTCTGTGTCAAGGATGTATTAACTTAAAAAACAGCTCTCCTATAGGTATGATTAATCCTGAGACCATGAACATATGGCTGTCCATAACCGGAGGGTGCCGATGGCTCACCCACTTCAATCCACAATCTGTTATGGTGTTGGTCAGCCCCGTTCCTAGAGCAGAAAGGTTGCTATAAAGGGTTGACGGACAGATTTGCACTACTGTACAAATTTGACAATTTTGAAGGTTGTGTCCGACGGCGATGGGCGGCGCGTGCGGCAGCGGATGATCGGAAGGGTGAGACGGTTGGACAGGCGACCACGCGTAGAAGCGGATGGGATGTGCAGTAAGATTAACGGGCGACGGCGTGTGGGCCCACGCGCCCGATAAAAGCGACGCGTGAATTGGTTTCTGGCTGGAAAGTTGCGTGGACGGCGGCAGGGGTTGGCCCATTGGATAGATCGGTGGCGTCTGAATCCGGTGGAGTAGTTTTTCCATGGTGGTGTCCACGGCGACGGCGACGGAGGTGGCAGCGACAACTGTTTTGGTTCGGGTGATTTCTAAAATTTTTTCTAGGGTTTCGTTGTTGCTTCGCTCTGATACCATATTGAAAGCAATAAACATGAAACCGGTTTACGTGGAAACTCGAGAACTTGGAGAAAAACCACGATGTTTTTAGTTTTATTATTTTCTAATATGAATACAATAGGTACAAAGGGAGAAAATAAATAAAGTACAATAGGAGTAAGAAAGGAAAATATCTAGGAAATATTTGGGAAATAAAATCTTATATATTATTCTTTCCAAAAATAATTCTAACAGTATTATCAACATTAAATTTTTTTGTTGAATTTTTGTTTGTATTTCATAATTTACTAATTTATTTTGAATTTCTTTTAATTTAATCCAAAACGAATGTGAATATTTCAGAAAATAGAGACTCGATTGAAAAACATCATAGGAAAACGTCGAGAATATGTTGCAAACAACACGTCAGGGATAGTTATTCTCGACGCATAAATGACGTTGAAAATGAGGACGTTGAGAATTATGTATTCCGACACATAGAAGGCATCGGTAAAGACGACGTAGGAAGAAGGTTATTCTCGATGCCTTGTTGGTGACGCTTCAGGAATCATTCTTCCAATACATTTCTTCCGACGACCTTGCTGACGTCACTTTCTGCGTCGGGAATTCCTTTTTTGACGTGTTTACCACTTCCACCGATGTTTTTGTGCGTCAGAAGTCTCCCCGCTTCTTGTAATGCCTGAGCATTTTCTACTTAACGCATCAACTACAACATTAACTTTCTTAGGATGGTAGATGATAATGCATTTATAGTCTATGATGAGTTCCATCCAATGCCTTTGTCTTAAATTCAACTCTTTTTTATCAAATATGTACTTCAAGCTCTATGGTCAATGAAAATGTTACAGTTTTCTCCAAATAGATAATGCATCCAAATCTTCAACGCATGGACAATGACTATCAATTCTAAATCATGCATTGGGTAGTTGTGTTCATGTCATTTCAACTTTATGGATGCATAGGCTATCACTTTTCTTCTTGCATCATAATGCATTCTAGACGTTGGCGAGATGCATCATAGAAGACTTCAAATTCTTTTATTAGGGTAGGCATGCGAGAATGGGTGTAGTAATAAGTCTGCGTTTTAACTCTTGGAAACTCTTATCGCATTGATGCGTCCACTCAAATCTCATTGCGCTTTCTTTGTGAGTGCCATTAAAAGAAGAGCTAGCTTGGATAATTCTTCAACAAAACGCCTGTAGTAGCCTGCCAAGCCAAGAAAGCTCTGAACCTCTGAAGATATGATGTGTTCAAGGAACACTACCTGATCCAACCAAAACACACACTTACTAAACTTTACAAACAACTTTTCCTCTCGCAGAGTTTGTATTACGATCCTTAAGTGTTTTACATGTCTTGTCGCGTCAAATGAGTAAATCAAGATGTCATCAATGAAAATAATGACAAATTTATCCAAGTAGCGATAGAAGACTCTATTCATTAAATATATGAAGACAGTTGGGGGTTTAGTCAATCCAAAAGGCATTACTAAGAACTTGTAATGTCCATAACGCATTGTAAAGGCTATCTTTGTTAGCTGGAACATAAATCTGTCTTGGAGAATACTGAGGTTGCTTTTTGTTGATAAAATAGATCATTTATTCGTGGAAAGAATACTTGTTTTTTATTGTCACTTTGTCCAATTGTCGGTAATCAATACATAGCCTCATTGATCCATCTTTCTTCTTTAGAAATAAGAAAGGGGCTTCTCATGGTAAGGTACTGGGTCGAATATAACCCTCTCCAATAACTCTTGCAATTGATCTTTTAGCTCCTTCAGCTTGCTTAGTGTCAAGCGATAAGGAGTTTGAGAAATTCATGTTTTTTCGGGCACCACTTCAATTGTGAACTCAATTTCTCTTTTTAGAGGTAACCCACTCTTTTCCTCATAGAACATATCTAAGTACTCATAAACTATAGATACACTTCTTGAGTCATTCTTTATTGCCTGGGTATCCACTACATATGCAGCAAGATAGGCGGTATGCTATTTCTTTATCATCTTCCTCGCCTTGAGTATTGATATTATACTTGCTAATTCCACTCTCTTGTCGCCTACAAATTTAACTTAAAAAATTATTTGTTCTCTCAATACTACCTCCTTATTGAAGTAATCCAACAATGTATGACACTTTGTGAGGAAATCCATTCCCAAGATCGCATTTAGCTCATCAAGCTCAAATAAAATTAAGTCTAAAACACAACATTCTCAATCCTTATCTCACAATCCCTACATACATTCTTGATAACTTGTAGAAATAAAAGTCATTGCATCCGTTTATGTAAAATAATGAGACCTTGTTGCATAAGAATGGAAGAAAACATGGGAAAAAGTATATAATTTGATTAACTTGTACATCGCATGTTACAAAAGAACTTCATCCCTATTTTACTGCATTTTACATGTCTTATCGCAGAATTATAGGTAAAAGAAGTAAAGCTTGGCGATACAACGTTATACGAGGAGACGTGTCCAGCCAACACAAGAAGGATCACAACAAGCTTAGGGATCTGATACACTAGCAAACAAATTTTGTTAGCACGAATGTCAGAAAAAGAACATCTGTGCGACACCAATGCAGCTTTTCAAAAGCATTAATAACGCATGAAATGCCCTGTCAATGTCACTCTTCGCTTATAAGTATGAGGCTCTACTTTAGAACAAAATGTGCAACCTTTGGTCAGAGAGCAAGTTCATTGTCTTCCATTCTTTTTTTTTTTTAGTTTTAGGTGAGAGTTTAAGGCAAAAGATAGAGAGAAGTCTTCCCCCACCATTTCTCCCTTAACATTCAGACAAAAATCAGAGTCAAGGAGTATGAGAAGTCATACTTTGAGGCTCGCACATTGTTTTGTATATTAGTTTCTTATTGTATTAATTTGTAATATGCACTCCATGATCGAAATGCCTAAGTATATATTTATGAAATTAGTACATTTCTTCTACCATTCTCCCATTTTTCTATTGCTACCCATTTCCAATATGTTTAATTAAGTATGAAGTAATGCAATGTGTTATTAATATTAGAGAATCATTTTATAAGTTTTATTTAGTCAAATATGAATGTCAAATCATTGTACATTCGAGAAAAGGACAACTGCGTTGATACCAATCACAATCGCTTGACAAGTGAAAGCACATATTTAACTAAACAAGTGGCAAAGAAAGGGAAGAAATACAATCTCATCGCCGAGTTAATCCTTCGCATAAGTTGCAGAGATGTTAACATGTGCGATGAAAGCGCTGAGAGGTTACTCACCTTGATTTAGGATAAATTACTTGTAATGCAAACAAACTGATTATATATAAATCACTGCTTAACTTTAAGTATTTGGATCACGAGAGGCAAGCAAGTATGACTAAGGCATCGAGAGGTAGCTCGCCTTAATTTTAAAGTTAATAAATGATTTATATCGCCTCGAACTATTAATGCACAAACATTGCAATTAGTTAATTAAATATTCCTTCAAGATTTACCTGCAGATTAAGTTCATTTTCCATCTCACCCCATCACCATGACCACCTTGCACCTCCAAAGGCACTTTATTGTAAATAATTAGGAGAAACTATATTGTTCATACTAATACTGTATAGATTATACCACATGACTTTAGCTACGCGATAAGACCATTAGGAACATTAAGTCCCTGTGTTCGACCCTGGACTTACTAGGAAACCTCTTTTCGCTTACACTTGGACGATAGAGAGTAAAACTTGTATTGCACATATATCTTGAGATGTTTAGCAATGCATAGACATGATTTACTCCTAGCAATGCATAGACATGATTTACTCCTTTTAATGTATTATCCTAGTCTAGTCGCCTACTAGGTCGCTTAATTAGAGATTAAGCATGACATACCCTTGAACCATTGCATATGCACATGAACAATTCAGGGTCACATCGTTTGTACTAACTACAAAGTGAGCCACATCCATAGTGTTCCCAGAATAAGGCACTCAACCTTCAAGTCTACACAAGATAGCTTCGGGACCGTAGTTTATTAGATTTAAGATTACAATGTTCTATTTTCACTAATAAGTCCACAATGATCACTTTATTGCATAGAATACAACTGTAAAGACAAACTACGAGTCTTAGGACATAAATTCCTTACAGATTAATCGCGTATCAACTAAGACATTTTACAGATTAATCGCGTATCAACTAAGACACTTTACAGATTAATCGCGTATCCATCGTGGGCCTATGAGCTTTTTTTCGTTTTCAAAATTATTCTATATTGCGTAAATATTTTGCCGATTTATTATGTTTTTTAAAAAACCCCAATAACAATTTATTTTATCTAATAAAGTTGCTACTGTTACAATATGTTTTAAGAATTGCTATATTTTAGTTAATTATCCGTAAAAATGCTTCCTTTTACCTTTTTCTCCTTTTTAAATATCTATATTAAATTAAGGTTTCTGATTCGCACATAAAATGTGCTATTTTACTTGGGTTAATTCAAGGTCTTTCGTATACTTTATGCATTTATATGATGATTAATTTTGTACGTCTGCTAGGAAAAATTAAGCATCAGGGCAAAAACTAAGCTTAATTGAAGCAATTAGAACCCAAAAGAAGAAAACAAGGCAAAAGGAAGGTAAAAATGACTGGATGCCCTTCTACCATAGCACCGCAGTGCTGACGTTATTTGCTTAGTATTCAGGAAGCATAGCGGAATTGTCTAATAGTTTCTAAAACTTGTTTTTGTTTTTAAAATTTAATTAAGAATTCAACTTATTTAGTAAATGAATATCGAAATATTTTAGGTTTCAAAAATTAGTTTGGTGTTTTAAAACATTGGTATAAAATATTTACAAAATATAACAAAATTTCAAATTTCAAATTCTAGCAACATTGTCAATTTTGTTATATTCTTGTCATTTTCAATAATTTCTCAAATATATAACTAAACAGGAAGGAATGCTTATTGATATGAATCAGAGCCTCCATTATTGGAGAACAACGGCAATGGCAACAGACAAATTCTACATAAGTGCAAGATGAAAGATCGGTGAAAAGAGGAGCAGAAAACGATGACAAATTCATGATAATGACTCTATTGCGTATCAATGCTCGCAGTACCTCTACACCTATTAACTCAGAAATGCCAAAATTCCTCTCGGAGATGAGCAACATGGTCTTCATTCTAATCAGCAACATCATTTATAAAACTCTTCATACGTCTCTATTCAAAATGATGGTAAGATAATATGGATTCTATATGTTCAAATCTCATAAAATTGGCATAAGGTGTTTGCAGACCTTGGATGCTTTAGGTTGAGATGTCATTCACTTTTGGAGTGATAGCATATTTCCATGTTGCATGAGCCATGTTATCATAAGTTCTATTTCCAGCTACCTCACTTTCGGGTACGGCCTCAGAAATTTCGTTCAGGTCGTCTTTGTTGAGCCTAACTGTCAACGAACCGATGTTCTCATCCAAATTCTTTATCTTGGTTGTGCCTTGGGACATGAAAGGAAAGAAGTCATAAAAACAGAGGTTATGCCTCGGCAAGGTGTTTCCAGGTCATCGGAGTTTATTAATGCAACTAGTAAAAGATGGATCAAAAGTGCTACGTTTATGAAAAACAATCCAGCCTTGTTCTTCTGTTATAAGGTTGGTAATTAACATTGACCTTTTCTATTTAGTTCTTCAACCTAAAAAAGTTTGAACAGCTGCATCCTCAAATTTGGAGCTATGATTTTATGTAGTCCAAGTGATTAACAAAGTTAATTGGATGATGGTACGACATGTGGTTATTGCACATATGTTAGCTGATTTGACATGTGACATACCAATAGTAGTTATTTATCATTCTAAGCAACTCTTTTAAGATGTGTGTCATTCAATTTTATCATTCTATTCATTTTCCACCATTAGTCTACCGTATCCAATCAAATCAGCAAAAATTTGTTCAGTAAAGATGTCACATTATCATTTAGTTGTTGATGAGATGGACGACATAATATCATAATTTAAAATTCTGGATCTAATTAAAACTTTATAAAGTTACTAGTCACCTGGTATCGGAACAACACCATCGCCTTGCTTGAGAACCCATGCAAGGGCAAGCTGAGCAGGAGAGCATTGGTGTTTTTCAGCAAGCTTCTCTATTTGTGTGTAAAAGTGTTTGTTCTTCTCCAAGTTTTCTTCAACAAATCGAGGATGAGTAGCCTAAGGAATGAACTTTGTAACTTATCTTTATTATGGACCCAACACAAATAAAGATTTCTAATATATACCAACACCAAAGTTGAACTGCCTCTCTAAAGAAACAAACAAACAAGAAATTATATGGACAAACACAACTTTATCAGGAAGTACATGGCATATCATCATGTAAACAGGAAGAAAAAAAAAGAATGAAATATTTACTTTAATTTAGTTAACTGAATTTAAGAACTTAAAAGAAATGTATGTTATGTAGAAAGATAATCTTTGTGAGTATTCCGAACACTTGAAATCAAGGATGAGAAAAGAGGTAAAATTTTCTTGAACTTCAGTGATATTTCATCAATCAATTCACTCGGTAAAGTCAGAGGTGTTAGAATTTATGTTCTCAAACTCGTAGTTTGTAATTCAAAATCGTATTCTAATCAATAAAGTTGTTAGGAAGATTTTGTTAGTAAAATTGAATACTATAATCTAGAATCTAATAAACTAAGGTCTCGAGACTATATTGAGTAAACTCGAATTTTATGTAGAGACATAAGCATGGATCAAATTCGAGTATAAAACCTAAACAGTTTATAGTATATGAATAAAGGGTGGGTGCTTATTCTAGGGACACTATGGATGCACCCTGCTTTGTAGTTAGTACAAACGATGTGATCCTAAATCGTTCATGTAGAGACATGAAAATGTGGACATCCTATGTAATCCTATATAAAGAATTTACCTAAGACTGAACCATGAAATAGTCGCTTTTACGTTATAACGTCGTTTACTATTTAAAACTGGTTATTTCGATTATCAACAACCTGAGTAACTTAGTCTTAATCCTGAGCTAAATATGAATTACTGTTCACATGAGATTATCCTTAGATCTGCATAGGTGAAGGCAGCTCACTAGCACTGGCCCAATAAGTCTTCCTAAGGGGAAGACCGGGTGAATAACTAAGGACATAGAGTGCAAGACAAAATTCACTCCTACCTACTTTAAGGTTAATAGATAGGTTGTTCCTTAAGGACTAAATCCAAGTCTTGAAAAAGGGGTCTTACCCACTCATTGGCCCGAGAGGGATTCGATTTATAGGCTGAACCTTAAACCAATTGTTCAATAGTGGATCGGTGAGACTTAAGGAGCAAAATGTAGTCTCGAGGGTAAAACAGTATTTTGACCCAACTGAGGTAACGAACAATCTGTGGAAGATTAACTTACTGATCATGGTTATATCAGTTAAACGTAAATATATTTATATTAAGGGGAGTACAACTACGAGACTTTAGTAGATGACCCATTAGTTAACGAATGTTGATTAACTTGATCTAAAAGGCTTTAGCCAATTAACCTCGAATCGTTAGGGTATGTTCTCTAATAGAGGTCCCTTTTTATTTATTTAAAAAGAAAGCACCAAAGTTTTATTTTTCCAATCCTTTACAATTCCTAAATTTTCATCTCTTTCACTCAAATCCTTCATCCATCGGGTCCCACACCCGGTTCTATCTGAGAATAGCGGGTTAACATTAGTGGTGGTTCGAGTTCGTGATTGGAGAAGATTTGAGAGATTTAGAAGCTACAAAGGTAATTTCTTGTAAAACCTTACTTCATGTAGTTTATGGTTATGAATGTTAACTAGGTGCAATTAGGGTAATATATCGATTTTTTTCCCCTACGCATGTCTTAATTTCCATCAAGGGGAGATTTATTTGTTTATGATTTTTCAAATCTGATGGATGCTTTTAGATTAAATCAAGTTTTGAAGGATAAAGGGGTCGAATGTGATTCAAGTTTGAGTTTCTTCTAGAAGCAAGGATGCATGGACAATACACCAGAAATCCATTTATCCCGTCAGAAAAATTCAATTAGTTGAAACTTCAAAACCTAAAATCTGCTTCACCGGAGCCAGAGAAGGTGGTTACGCATGAGGTAAATCCAAAGGTCACTATGAACTCGACTGAGTCTATAAAGGTGCAATCAAAGAAGAGTGAGAAAGTTCTTTATTAGACCACCAATAATACATATACTTATGTTAGGAGGGCAGTTTGGGTAATTCACCTAACCAGGGTTAAGTGGTGGTTGGGTGACGTGGGTCATATATATAATATTGTTAACCACTAAATAGTTTAGTTGCAATTATAGTAGAATTGTTCCTTCATGTGGTATCAAAGCTTGCTTAGTTTTACTCAATTGCATATGGTGGGTTATTGTTGGTTGAACTAAAATGGACATATTATGGTTTTAACCTTAAATTAGGTGTAATTTGTAATATTTATTGTAATTGGTCAAGTTTTGTGGCTTAATTATTGTGATTAACGGTTTGTAATTTTTAAGAGTCATTACAGTTGAAAATTAACTCGTAATTGCATCAATTGGGAGAGAGAAAATAAAAAATTTTGATGAAGAAAAAGGACAAACTCGATTACGACCCAATGCGCCCAACCCGACCTGCTTCACTGCGTGTTCTAGGCCTACTCCTCACCCAACTCGGCCCACACACCGTCCACTTCCTTGCCCGACCCACACATGCATGTAGCCTAGAATCCAGATGCTTGCGACCCGAGCACCCGACCCAACCCAGATCCAATCCGATTCTCATCTTCTGCGCTTTTGCCACATGTTTGCTTCGTTCGACCTAGTCTCTGACCTGCACTCGAAGCCCTATATGATGGTTTTAGGCCAGTCTAAGCCCAATAATTGGGTCTTCAGTCGGTCTAACTTGTTTTCTTTGGGCTAGTTTAGTTTTTTGTGGTTTTCAAGCCGGTTCGAGTGGTTCGGGTCAACATTAGGAATATGAGATATTCAGAAGCTAGCATTTGGTCAAGAGTATCATGGTTCAAAGGAAAAGTAATCGATTAACCCTCGGTAAAGGTTATTCTAAACCTTTGAAATATGGTTACAAAACATAATAATGATGGGTACATTTTTAATATTTGCTAAATTAATTGGTTTATAGAGGATTATAGTTTTTCACTAAATATAATATGTTTTAATTATCAGCATGAATAACTCAACAGTACAACTCTTAGCTTCTAAAATACTTAACGACAAGAATTATGCGACTTGGAAATCAAACCTAAATACAATACTAGTCGTAGATTATTTAAGGTTTGTCTTAACTGAGGAACATCCTCAAGCCCCGACCTCAAACACTAACCAAAAAGTTCGAAAAGCATATGATCGATGGGTTAAGATCAACATTTTGATGTTTTGGCAAAGAAACATGAATCCTTAGTTATGGCTAAATGGATTCTTTGAGGAATTTATTGCTCAACCTTCATGGTCCCTCAGACACGACGCAATTATGCACATTTACACCAAACGAATGAAGGAAGGGACCTCTGTTAGAGAATATGTCCTGGACATGATGATGCACTTCAATATTGCTAAAGTAAATGGCAGTCTCATCGATGTGGCAAATCAGATGAGCTTTATTTTACAATCTCTTTCGAATGAAGAAAGGGACCTCTATTAGAGAACATGTCCTAGACATGATGATGCACTTCAATATCACTGAAGTAAATGGTGATCCCATCGACGAGGCAAATCATGTGAGCTTTATTTTACAATCTCTTTCAAAGAGTTTTATACCGTTTTAAATGAACGCATCTCTGGATAAAATAGAGTTCACTCTAACTACCCTTCTAAATGAGCTCCAACGATTCCAAAACTTTACCATAGGTAAGGGAAAAGAAGTGGAAGCAAATGTTGCTACAACAGAGAAAGAGTTTATAAGAGAATCGTCCTCTAAAACTAAAGTTGGGCCTTCATAAATTGAGAAAAAAAGGAAAGTGAAAGACTCCTAAAAATAGTAAGGGAAAGAAAGTTGTGAAATGTAATTTTACCACTGCAACCAGAATGAACATTGGTTGAAAAACTACTCAAATTAAAGTACCTTGCTGAGAAGAAAGCACAAGAAAAAAATGATTTACTAGCTATTGAAACTTGCTTAGTAGAATATGATACTTCAACCTGAATACTAGATTAAGGAGCCACTATTTACTGATCATGGTTATATCATATGGGCACAAAATATATCTATAGTGAGGAGAGTGCAACTACGAAACTTTAGTGGAATTACCCGTTAGTTAACGAATGTTGATTAGCTCGGTCTAAAAGGGTTTAGTCAGTTAATCTCAGATCATTAGAATCCATGATCTATAGGTCTATTAGGTTCCCCTGCTAGCTCATATGGAATTAATCTAGAACAATATATTAGAATAATTTGAATTGTTTAAATTAAGTAAAGAGAGAGAAATCGGGGAATATATATGATATAGCCGTCAATTATCAATTTGAGATAGAACTTTATATTTAAATGTGATTTAAATATTAAAAATATGAAGACATTCGAAAGTGATAGAAATGATCAAAGTTGTCAAAAGTCAAAATGTTGATTTTTAACTTTGAAAAGTCAAACATTGATCGACTTTATAGTCAAGACGAGCAAAATGGTAAAAAGTCAACATGTTTAGTTGACTTGAAAGTCAATGTTTGACTTTAACTTGAAGGGTCAAATGACCATATTACCCTTGGACTAAAGTTAGTGAAAAAATCCAACATTTTGTTAGATAGTTCTACTAACATTTAGTGGAATAAGTGGCTACATGAGATGTAAAGGCGTAACCCATTAAGTTCTACAAATGGTTAGTGGAATGTTATGTGTTGAGATTTTATGAACAAATTACATGCATTTTTTCATGTAATTTGCTTATAAATATGTTCTTTTTTCAAATTGTTAAAAAACTTTTGCTATTTTTGTAATTTGAAATTACAAATTTCTCTCAACAAATTAATTCTCTCCTTAATCTCAACCCTAAATTTCTACCTCCAAATTTTATCTCTCTCTCAATTTCTTCCAGTTTACGGGTCCCATAACCCAGTTCTAAGTCCAAAGAATAGCGGGTAAACTCTAATGGTAGTCTGGGGTTCGAGTTCGTGAGGACATTTCGAGGATCAGGAAGCTACGAAGGTAAGTTTTCTTTTAAACCCTAATTTCATTTAATTAGGGTACTCTTGCTATGTTAATTTCTAAATAGTTTAGATACTTTTAGAGTAAAATTTGATCTTAGGTCTCGTATTTCATTAGATAGATAGATAGATAGATAGATATAGATATATACTTTTGTAATGTTTTGAGCCTTAAGCTTTTTGGATGATAATCACATTGCTAATGGAGAGTTCCTTCCTCTCGAAATGAGATAAATTGCATTTTTTTTTGTTTATTAAGTAAAGAATCAAACTCTCAGTGGAGAACTTTCACAATTGGTATCACAATATTCATCCAGATTCAGTTTAGGAATATGCCGCCGAAGAAATAAGAAGAGCGACCAAAAGATGCCAACCAGACCGTAAACAATGTTCGAAAGAAAACGAAAGTGACTATGAAGGAACTTACCAATAAAGTTAATCTGATGATGCAACAAATGGAAGAGCAACAGAAGGTGACGGCAAAAAATGAAAAGAGTATAGAGTTGATGTTCCATAATTTGGAAGACTAGAGAAGTGTAGCCAAAGAGACCCCAAAGTCATCTCTTCTCTATCTTGAGGAATTTTCACTTAGAGCATGGATGACAGAATGACACCTGAAGCAGAAGGACCCTGAAGGTATTGGGGATTTTTTGGAGGGTACAAAAAATCGTGAAGGAGGTGGCCAACGCACAAGAGCAAATGAAGGATAAACCGATCAAAGCAACTTCAAGAAGGTCAACATGTCCATGTTTAAAGGAAATCATCCTGATTCATGGTTATTCTAAGCGGAGAGGTATTTTAGGATTTATCAACTCTCGGATTCTAAAAAGGTGACAGTGGCATTAATTAGTTTCTCTAGTGCAACCTTACATTGGTATAGATGGGTAGACAACCGCGAACCCTTCGAGGATTGGAAGGACCTAAAGTATCAACTGCTTGATAGATTCCGACCAACACAAGAGAGAACTCTCCATGCTCGTTTCTTAATCATTAAGCAAGAGTCCACTGTAGCTGACTTCGGTGAGTGATTTAAGGCTTTATCAACACTCTTGCCTCACTTGTCTGACGAGATACTCGAGAGCACTTTCCTAAATGGGATAGACCTGAAGATTAGGGCGGAAGTGGTGTGTTATGAACTAGTGGGTTTGGCTTAGATAATGCAGGCAGCCCAGAGGGTAAAAGATAAAAGGACCAAGCCAAAACCCTTACCAACCATTCCAGCCCATCAACACCTACCAAGAAACTCAAAATGTCACACCAGTCAAGGCCATTGAGGTGGTGTCTGTTTGTTCAATACTCTACCAAACACGCCTATTACCCTGTGTGGAAAGACGTTCCTAGTAAACTTCTTTCGGATACCGAGTTACAAGCAAAAACAACAAAGGTTTGTGTTATTGATGTGACAAAAAATACATTGCCTATTGCAAGAGTAAGGAGTTGTGATTACTTATGGTGGACGATGAGATGTGGAGAGAAGAGGACGAAATGGGTGATGTTTCCTTATCGACACAGGAGGAAGTTACGGAAGTGATAGAGTTATTTCTCAATATAGTGGTGGGAATCTCTAACCCAGGCACCTTGAGGGTAAGAGGGAAGACCGAGACAAAGAATGTGGTGGTTCTATTTGACTGTGGGGCCACCCAAAACTTTATAACGCCCCGTGTAATAGAAAAATTAAAGTTTTCGCTAACGAATACAACGAACTATGGCGTGATCATGGGAACGAGAACAAAAATTTCCAATAAAGGAATTTGCAAGAATGCAGTGGTGGCCTTGGAAGCTATCACTATAAATGAAGATTTCTTACCATTGGAATTGGGAGGAATCAAATTGATCATAGGCAAACATTAGTTGTGACAGAAGTTGATCGTAAGAATTTGACTATGACAATCAACGCCTTGCATTCTTAAGGAAGGGTTAGATTCTTTGGTGCAGCCACTTGACACTACTAAGGAAGTCGATCAATCATTGGGGAAGTCAAGCATTAATTCCTTCCTCTAAAAGACATAATTAATGCTTATACAGTTGTAAAGCGCATTAAGACATGAAGTATCAACAATCCATTCATTTTTGGAGGGAACATTAAAGTGAAAATCGAAAGGGTGCTTTTAAAGAAGAAATAGAGTTTTTCGGTTGCTCCTTTATTGCCCACCTAGAACCCTAGAGACATTTAACCTCACTCCTTTGATTTGGTCCAATCGGCCAAATGTCAGAATTCTGCCACTGCATGTTCTATGTTTAGAAGGTTGTCTCTCCTGCTTCTTGAGAGTCGGTTGTCCCTTCTGCAAAGGTTGAGTTAGTGCCCATTGTAGCTTATTCTAAAAAAGCCTCAAGCCTATCCTCATCATCTGTGCATTTAACATCTTCAATCAGATCTAGTGTAAGAGGTAATTCTAAAAAGCATACAAAATCAAAGATACCCTTGCTTCCCTTTAAGACGTTCCCCAAGCATTTTGTTAGGAGGCCAAAAAATCTCTTAAAAAAGGCTCTCGTAAAGACAAAGATGTTGTCAAACTAAAATCCTCAAAATTCAAGGCCACTCAAAATTCTAAACTTTTAAAGGTAAAAGATACTCGAGGCCAAGTTGTGTCTTCGTTCAGAATTAAAAAAAAAAAAAAAAAGCACCTTAAGGGCAGATGGATTTTATATCAAAACCTTTATTCTTTCGAGCTTCATTGTACATTGATTCAAGTTCCTTCTCTTTCAAACAGATCAGACCCTCAGAGATCCTGCCAACCACATTTTAAATATTCTGTTTTTTACTTACCTTCCTAAAAAATAGAAGTTTTTAGAGGCTCCTCTTGCCAAACTCTAGGCCTTCCATCCAAAAAGAATTATGATTCAGATTTTGACTCTCCTTTTAGTCTGAACAGTGTCTAAGATGATCATTTGAAAAAGTTAAATGATTTGGAGGATCATTCTTTGAAGGAACCCTTAGAAACTGATCTCAATGATCTGTTTCAGAATGGACAGGATTTGAATGTTGGAAATCAAACCTCCGAAAACCCCTCTCATTCTAAGTTTCTCGAAACTCCAACCCATTTAAAGTTGATAGTAGAAAAAGCCAAACTAGTTTTCATTTAAGATCTGATTTTAGTCATTTTTTGTTTAGATAATCAGCTTCTTTGTGAAGGTTGCGGATAAATGATTTTAGTCATTTAAAGTTGATAGTAGAAAAAGTCAAACTAGTTTGAAGGTTGCGGATAAAGAGTTTGGGATTCAAGTCTCCTGAACACTTAATTTAGAACTTGTTATTCCCCATATTCGTTGAAGAAGTTGGGCTCAAGAATTGTTTCCAGCCGATTGAACAATTAATATTTCTAGCAATTCTTGGTTTTCGCCTTAGTGAAAATTCAATAAGGGTGGTTGTTGTTCTCTTGGTGTTCCCTCTTCACTCATCTCGAAGCTTATTGTTGGCAACATAATTTAGTTTTCGGCATTTCTGTTGAGTTGTTTGTTTGTTTCATCTTTTCTCGTCGAGCGCAAGAATGGTTTCCTTCATTTTTGTCTCCCATTGGTGTTCCATTTTCATTCTTTTCGAAGCTATTAGTGTGTAATTCTTCCATAGAATTTGGCTTTTTATTGAAAAAGCATTATTTTTCTTGGTTGTTCTTTCACCTTTTTTGTTTGAGTTATTGAGGATTTTAGCTGGTTTATATCGTTATTTTGATTGTCCTTCTAGTCATTTTTCTTCTTATTGGTCATAGTATATTACTCTCGTACTTTGAGCATTAGCCCCATTTCTCGTCACTAATAAAGGAGCTCATTTCTGTTTCAAAAATAAACTTAAGAAAGGTTTTATATAATCCCAAAGAAGTACGCACATGTTTGAGAGGGATTTTAAAGTTGTCATAATCACTTGTCACTTTTCAAATCACTTTAAAGCACGCTTTTAATTAATCAAAATTAATTTTGTATTAAATTTTACACTTATAAATGCAATTTTCATTTCAAATTAGTTACAAACATTTTAAAAAAGACAAGTGATTTTAGCTATTTAGAATCAGTCCCAAACATGTTCTACATGAGAGGACACCCCCTCCTGAGAGTTAACAAGGATGATATTCTTCGTCATTTTTCCTTTCCTTGAGAGAGACTTTTATATACTCTTGAAACTCCCTACTGATTTCTTTGAGAGTTAACTAGGATTTGATATTTACTTTAGAGTTCAGACTGATTTTATTCAAAGACTATTAGACTTAACTAAAGAGAGATAAAGAGATAATGGTCCAGAACAGATTGATACCAAGTGACTACCAACAGGTAAATTTTCCACAACTGCTTTACCAGCAAAGAAGCCTCGACCGAGAGGGCTGTAAGGAACAATGCCAATGCCTAGCTCTCTGCAAAACAATCACATGCCAATATTGTCTTATTTAGCAAAGGAAAAGTATGACAGCTTAAACATAGACATAAAAAGGAGCAAATCAAACAATGTAACAAGACAAAAGCCAATCATTTAAGAAGTAAAGAAACTCTGGCTCCCTGCTCCTCGAACAAATTCAGTTGCCAATATGTGAAAATGATCAATGATCAAAATACAAATCCAAAATTGGATAATTCATTGTACCCTAGAAAGGTTGTCCATAACTCAAGTGCTTCCTTAATCTAAGTGCACAAATGACAGGAAATCTGTTACATAACTTGAACTTCTTATTTTAACTAAGGTGTTGAGGAGTCTTTCTCCTTGCAATGCTGCTCATGTACCACCCTCACTAATGTCTAGGAGTCCTCATTCATCCTAAGGACAACTCTGACATTAAGTTAAAACCCAGGAACTTGAACCCTAGATCTTGGAAGGTAATACTAAATATCCCAATACAAACATCAAAATCCCTTGCTATTTGCATACCCCACAGGTTTAGGACGACTTTAAGATTTGAAGAACAATTGAACGAACTGTTACCTACTGCCAAATCTGATAAAGCCAAATTGTGGTCATTTTAACCTCCTGTTTTTTGTACTTTGAACATTAGATTATATTGAAAATAATGACAACACACAAGTTTACATGAAAACCCTAATACAGGAAGAAAAACTACGGTACAAGTTTCCTTTTTATTTTCTCATATCGCAAATAATACAAAGGGGAAGATTAATAGTCAAACATGAACCTAAAGGAAAGAATAAATGGAGTTACATAAAATACAAAAGAATCCTTGGGCTTTCAACACACAAGCCCACTAGTTCCGACATACTCTTTCCATATAAATGGACTATTTTCATTTTATCAATGGACTCTTTTCATTTCGTCAATGAGAGGCCTTAATTTGAACTGTAGTTCCTAATTTTGAATTCAATATATCAGTTGTAGGGAAAATCTGGGTTTAAAATGTCAAACAGTACCTGCAAAGAGGAACAATCTCCTCTTCGATGTCACGAGTCCAGATGGACCATTCCATCTGTAGAGCTGTAATAGGATGAACTGCATGCGCCCTCTTTATGGTGTCTGGGCTAGCTTCAGATAAACCTATATATTTGATCTTTCCCTCCTCCACAAGTTTTTTCAGTTCACTCATCTACAAATCAAGAACATATATCTCAAAGTTAATCTACTGGTACTAGTTAGTGTTATCACTAATACAAAAAGGAACAAGAAATTGGTGTACGACAACAAAGAGGGGATATGAGTAGGGTTTATTTACAGTTTCTTCTATAGATGTAGATGTATCAGTGCGATGTTGATAATAGAGATCAATGTAATCTATATCAAGTCGTTTCAAGCTAGCCTCACAACATGACCGCACATACTCTGGGGTTCCATTCACTGTCATTGAACTTCCAATCCTTGTAATTCCAAACTTAGTGGCAATCTGAACCTTTTCTCTTGGTAACCGTTTCAGTGCCTGAAAGATGAAAAAATAGTAAAAAAGAAAATGAAAAGACAGGTCAATGAAAAGTATGTCTAAACAGGTATTTCACTGAGGATTCTAAACAGTGCAAAAAAAAAAAAAAAAAAAAAAAAAAAAAAAAAAAAAAAGGAAAACAAACAGTGCAATCAAGCAGTCATAAGAAATTTAATCTTGAAAAAAACTTGAGATTAAACTTGTTAAGAAAGTGCTTTAGGATTGAAACATGCTCATGTGTGTTTATCTTTGTTAAGTTAATTTAGTCCAAGTTTGTTCCTATTTCTTAGGAATTAGTCATTCATGATTTGTAATCATGGAGAAAGTCTAGGGTCATGTTGATTAGTGGAGAAAGTTTAGGGTCATGATGTTATTGGAGAAAGTTTAGGGTCATGATGTTAGTGGGTAGTTATTTTTAAGACTTTAAATACTGTATTTTTCTTTGAATGTAATTGAAATGAATTTGTCTTCAATTTGCCATTGCAATATTTATTTTTACTCTAGAAAATAACAATTGGTATCAGAGCTCTCTTCTTAAGGGATCCGTGAGTGTGAGTTGTTGTGTCATGGACGCCATAACAAGTTCTAGTTTCACTTCAATTTCTCCATTGATATTTGATGGAGACAACTACCAAGTTTGGGCAGTTCGTATGGAAGCTTATATGGAAGCTTTGGATATTTGGGAAGCAGTGGAAGAGGATTATGAAATTATTGCTCTTCCAGACAATCCTACCATGGCACAAATCAAAGCGCAAAAGGAGAAGAAGACAAAGAAATCCAAGGCAAAGGCATGTCTGTTTGCTGCAGTCTCATCTACTATTTTCACTAGAATTATGACTCTGAGATCAGCATATGAGATATGGAATTATCTCAAGTCAGAATATGAGGGAGATGAAAGAATCAAAGGAATGCGTGTGCTAAACTTGATTCGAGAATTCGAGTTGCAGAAGATGAAGGAAACAGAATCAATTAAAGAGTATTCTGTTAGGTTATTGGACATTGCAAACCAAATCAGATTACTTGGTTCTGTGTTCAAGGACTCAAGAATTGTAGAAAAAATTCTTGTATCAGTGCCTGAAAAATTTGAGGCATCTATTTCTGCCTTAGAAAATACCAAAGATTTGACTCAAATCACTCTTGCAGAGATACTCAATGCTTTGCAAGCGCAGGAACAAAGAAGAGCCATGAGGCAAGAAGGTGCTGTTGAAGGAGCCTTGCCAGCGAAGCATCATGAGAACGTTAGGAACAATAAGAAGAAGAGGTTCAAGAAGAATCAAATTTCTACTAGAGAATCTTCAACTTACAACAAAGCAGGAGTCAAGAAGGGATCCTATCCTCCCTGTTCACATTGCAATAAACAGGGTCATCCTCCTTTTAAATGCTGGAGGAGACAAAACGCCAAGTGCACCAAATGTAACCAAATGGGGCATGAAGCTGTAATTTGCAGGAACAATAATCAACAACAAGGTGTAGAGGCCAAAATTGCTTATCAGGAGGAGGAGGAGGAGGATCAATTGTTTGTGGCAATATGCTTCTTGGGTGGTGAGTCAAATGAAAGCTGGCTGATTGACAGTGGATGTACCAACCATATGACTCATGACAAGGAGTTGTTTAAAGATCTGAAGCCAACAAATATCACCAAAGTCAGAATTGGCAATGGAGACTACATCTCAGTCAAAGGAAAAGGGACAATTGCGATTGCCAGTTGTAAAGGTACAAAACATATACAAGATGTTCTTTTTGTACCTGACATTAACCAAAATTTGTTGAGTGTGGGTCAACTTATTGAAAAAGGTTTTAAAGTTACTTTTGAAAATGAATATTGCTTGATTAAGGATGCAGCAAATCAAGATATTTTCAAAGTAAAAATGAAAGGAAAAAGTTTTTCACTTAATCCTTTAGAGGAGGAGCAATCTGTTTTTGCTCTCAAAGAAGATGAAACACAGCTTTGGCACAAAAGAGTCGGTCACTATCATCATCAAGGGCTGCTACAACTAACGGAGTTGGCACTTGATTTTCCCAAGCTTAGTGAAGAAATCTCAAGCTGCAAAGCGTGTCATTTTGGAAAGCAAAATAGGAAGTCATTTCCCAAGTCATCTTGGAGAGCCACTCAAAAATTGCAGCTCATTCACACAGATGTTGCAGGTCCTCAGAGAACACCTTCTTTAAAAGGCAGTCTCTATTATATTGCTTTTATTGATGACTTCACCAGAATGTGCTGGATTTTTTTCTTGAAGTTTAAATCAGAGGTTGCTCATGTCTTTTGGAAGTTCAAGACAAGAGTTGAAAATGAAAGTGGTTGCAAAATTCAAATGGTAAGGTCTGACAATGGGAAGGAGTATGTTTCGGCAGAATTTGACAAGTTTTGTGAAGATTCAGGCATAAAACATCAACTTACAGCTCCTTACACTCCTCAACAAAATGGAGTTAGTGAGAGGAGAAATAGATACATCATGGAGATGACAAGATGCATGCTGCATGAAAAGAGTTTGCCAAAGAAGTTTTGGGCAGAGGCAGCAAATACAGCTGTATTTCTTCAAAATAGGCTTCCCACAAAAGCATTGAAGGAAAAGACACCATTTGAGGCATGGTATGGGTACAAACCATCATTGAAATTTCTCAAAGTATTTGGTTGTTTGTGTTTCACTCATGTTCCACAGAGCAAGCGTGACAAACTTGATAGGAGAGCTTCACCGGGTGTCTTTATAGGCTATAGTTCTATCAGCAAAGCCTATAAAAATTTCCAGCCACAAACTGGAAAGATTGTCGTGAGCAGGGATGTTCACTTCGAGGAAGATGAAGAGTGGAACTTTGATGATGCAGAAAAGAAAGGTCAGACCTTGGAAAAGATGAAATTCAAGTTTTTTGATTCAAGCATTGAAGAGGAAGATGACAGGCAGAATGAAATAGTAGATGATGCTTCCGTGAGAGGAACAAGGTTGCTTTCTGATATTTATGAAAGGTGCAATGTTGCTGTGTGTGAACCTGCAAACTATGCAGAAGCAAAGAAAGATCAAAGGTGGATAGCTGCAATGGAGGAGGAGTTGTCAATGATAGAGAAGAACAAAACTTGGATCCTTGTTGACAGACCTCAAGATAGGAAGGTAATTGGAGTTAAATGGGTGTTTAGAACCAAGCTTAATGCTGATGGCTCGATTAGCAAGCACAAAGCCAGGCTTGTGGTTAAAGGGTATGCTCAAATCTTTGGTGTTGATTACTCTGATACTTTTGCTCTTGTTGCTAGAATGGACACAATCAGGTTACTATTTGCAATAGCTGCACAAAAGGGGTGGAAATTGTATCAGTTGGATGTCAAATCAGCTTTTTTGAATGGTGTCTTACAAGAAGAAATTTATGTTGAGCAGCCCGAAGGATGTGAGAAGCAAGGTGAAAGAAATAAAGTCTATCTTCTCAAGAAGGCTCTTTATGGTTTAAAACAAGCTCCAAGAGCTTGGTATAGCAAAATTGATGAACATTTACTGAGCTTGGGATTTTTGAAAAGTCTATCAGAATCAACCTTATATGTTAAGCACAATGGTACTAACATTCTTATTGTTTCACTGTATGTTGATGACCTACTGGTTACAGGAAACAATGCAGATCATATTCAAAATTTCAAATGGGAGATGATGAAGATGTTTGAAATGACAAATCTCGGGCTCATGTCCTACTTCCTTGGCATAGAGATCAAGCAAGGGCAAGGTGAAGTTTTCATTTGTCAGAAAAAATATGCAAAGGAAATACTAAAGAAGTTTAAGATGGATGAGTGTAAGGCTGTAAGCACTCCAATGAATCAAAAAGAGAAGTTGTGCAAAGAAGATGGTGCTGACAAAGTTGATGAAGGATATTTTAGGAGTTTAATTGGTTGCTTGATGTATCTCACAGCAACAAGACCTGATATTTTGAATGTTGTGAGTATTTTGTCTCGTTTCATGCATTGTGCAAGTGAATTACATCTTAAGGCAGCAAAAAGAGTGATACGATATGTCAAAGGCACAAGTGATTTTGGTGTTAAAAGTTCACTAGGGGCAAGGAGTTCAAACTGATTGGTTTTTCTGATAGTGATTGGGGAGGTTCCATTGATGATATGAGAAGCACTTTAGGTTACTGTTTTACTCTTAGCTCTGGTGTTTTCTCTTGGAGCTCGAAAAAGCAAGAGATTGTAGCCCAATCCACTGCTGAAGCACAATTTATTGCTGCAACAGCTACTGTCAATCAAGCTTTATGGCTGAGGAAAATTTTACTTGACCTTGATCTGGAGCAGAAGAAAAGCACGGAGATTCTTGTTGATAACAAAGCGGCTATTGCTATTTCTCATAATCCTGTGTTTTATAAGAAGACTAAACATTTTAACATCAAGTTATTTTTTTTAAGGGAAGTGCAGAAAAGTGGAGAGGTGATTCTTGTCTACTGCAAAACAGAAGATCAAGTTGCAGACATATTAACTAAACCGTTGCCTACTTGCAAGTTCGAGTTTCTAAGGTCAAAACTTGGTGTTTGCAACTCCTAAAGCAAGGAGGAGTGTTAAGAAAGTGCTTTAGGATTGAAACATTCATGATTTGTAATCATGGAGAAAGTCTAGGGTCATGTTGATTAGTGGAGAAAGTTTAGGGTCATGATGTTAGTGGAGAAAGTTTAGGGTCATGATGTTAGTGGGTAGTTATTTCTAAGACTTTAAATATTGTATTTTTCTTTGAATGTAATTGAAATGAATTTGTCTTCAATTTGCCATTGCAATATTTATTTTTACTCTAGAAAATAACAAAACTCAAACTTGGAATTAGTTCTGCATTCTGTTTGCTATAATTTCCAAAGCAGAGGTGAGTACCTTCCCAACCAGGATTTCATTGGAGTGGGGTCCATATACATCAGCTGTATCAAAAAAAGTGATTCCCCTATTGAAAGCCTCCTTTAGTATTGAGATACCATCTTCATCAGATACACAGGAATTGTAGACTCCAGTCAAGCCCATACATCCAAATCCCAATTTTGAGACCTGTGTATTATATTATTCGAATATAAGATTTGTAACTAATGAGGTGAAACCAAAGATTAGGAAAGCTCAATGCCAAAAAGCCTCTCAAATACTTTTACATATCTTCATTTCTCAAATGAAAAAGAAAGCCTCCTTTTAAAAAAGAGTATTAATAACCTTTTAAGTCTTCCTCGAAACAATTATTTTCTAGTTTTTTCACTGTACAACTTTTCCACCCAATTTGCTCAAATGACAGAACATTTTTATGTACTCTTTCTCATGATGTATCGCACTGATATTTAATCAAATGCCTGTTGATAGACATTGAGAAGTGACAAAAGGGAACTTGCAATAGAAAAGATAGTCCAAAGTTAATTATGGGAGAAAAAAATGAATCAGTACATTATGTTTAAAAGTTGTCTGTAAATAAAAAAAAAAAAAAACCAATTAAATTACTTATTAAGTTACCATATATTGTTTCAATCCAACTCGAAGGGCGTTTTCTTTTGACAGTCAACTCCAGTTTCAACAAAAAGGGTGGGGGGAAAAGAGGGGGGATCTACAAGAGACATATGAGTTATACCTCAAGTCCCTGACTTCCAAGTTGCACCCTGGGAATTTGGACTCCATGCCCCTCTGCCATTGTTTTCTCTCTAAATCTTGTAAGCAGAAAGTTGGCGGATCCTTTTTTTAGTCCGTTTAACCAATCCTCAAATGTGAGCGTTTATCTGTGTGTCTGTGTATATACAGGACTAAAATGTTGTTGGAGAATAGTAGCAGTGGAAATATCACGTGAGGAATGAACAAAAGGATATCCATCATTGCTTACATCACAGTTTCCCACTTTAAATTGAATATAAAACATTTGTTTGTTTTGAACATTTTCGTCATTGATTACGCATTTTTACCTCCTTTTCCTTTAATTGAGTACGCCCATTTAAACATTTTCGTTATTTTGACCCTTGAGTTGGACTGGGGTAGCTTTTAGAACCAACCCGTTGTAAATTTCTGGACTCATACAACCTGTGTAAAAGAATAAACCCAACCGGATTATGAGACATTTGGGTTGGATTCCTTTGAGTTGTTCTCAGTAAATTATTATTTTATTTAGAAAAAGTGAATTGTTAATATCTAGGAGATGTACAGAACAATTTCGAAAACGAAAAAAACTCTCAGACTCATAATGGAAAATACCAAAAATGTTTCATCAACCACGTCGTCAACAACGCACGTAACTATTGTTTGGTACACGATCGTTTAGATTTTGTGGTTTAGATTTGGCTTCAATCTAAATGATTTGTTTTTTCAATTTCTATCGTTTAATTTGATTACACGGTCGTTTAGATTTGATCATACGATCGTTTATATTTGGTGGTTTAGATTTGGCTACACGATTTTTTTTTTCAAAATTTGATACACGATCATTTAAATTTGTTTACACGATCGTTCATATTTTGTTTTTTAATTCTTTCGATACACGATCGTTTAGATTTATTTAGATTTGGTTACTCGAATCTAAACTATTTTTTCATGATTCTTTATACAGATCTTTTAGATTTTGTTACTTTAATCTAAATGACGTAAAAACAAGGAAATTAATAAGAAAGAAGATAGAAATCGTAGCGAAAAATAAAGAAGAGAGAGAAAAAATGATAGAAAAAAATTGTAGCAAAGAGGAGAAGAAAGACAGAAATGCAAACCTGTAATATTTAAAAAATGGTCAAATCTGTGAGCTTTGTTACACGTGTCATAAATATTCTAGTAGTTTGTTACATTTATGAAAATTTACCAATTTAAAACATTATTTATTTATTTATTGTCCAACATAGAGTTAAGTGCAGTAAAATCGTAACTCAAATTTAAATGAAAATTTATGTTTCAAAGACATAAAACAAAATAAAATATAAATAAATTTTCTTATGGTAAATTTTCATAAATATAACAAACTACTAAAATATTTATAGTTGTGTAACAAAACCCATAAAGTTAGCCATTTTTTAAATATTTCAGTTTTTTTCTTTCATCTTTTTTCTCATTTTCGTTGATTTTTTTTCTATCGTCTTTCTTATTTTCTTCTTTCATTTTTTCCACTGCAATTTCTTTTCATCACCTTTCTTTTCCTCTTCTTTATTTTTTACGTCGTTTCGATTTGGTATTTCTTTCTATCATCTTTCTTCTTTTTTATTTTGCTATGATTTCTTTCCATTGTCTTTCTTCTTTTCCTCCTCTTTTTTTACATCGTTTAAATTAGAGTAATCAAATCTAAAGTTCATGTATAAAGAATCTTGAAACATAATCGTTTAGATTGAAGTAGCCAAAATCGAACGATCGTGTAAAAAAAATAAACGATCGTGTACCAAAAGAATTAAAAAAATCGTTAAACCAAATCTAAATGGTCGTGTACCAAAGAATCTTGAAAAATAAATGATCGTCTAAACAAATTTAAATGATCGTATACCAAAAGAATCTTGGAAATTTTCGTTTAGCCAAATCTAAACGATCGTGTACCAAATTTTAAAAAAAAAATCGTTTAGATCCAAAATCCAAATGACCAAATCTAAACGATCCTATAACCAAATCTAAACAATCATGTAACCAAATATAAACGAAGTTGTAACCAAATTAAATGATAGAATTAAAAGAAATAAATCGTTTAGATTTGGCTATCCAAATCTAGCCAAATCTAAACGATCGTGTACCAAATATATTATATTATGCGTATTGTTGGCGACATGGTTGACGAGACATTTTTTGTATTTTCCATTGTGTGCAAGTGGGCTTTTTTCGTTTTCGAAATTGTTCTATACAGTGTAAATATTTTGTTGTTTTGTTATATTTTTTAAAAAACTCGTTTTCTTAGAGCAAATGATCCAAAAATAATTATAAATATATGAATATCGTAATTAAGTAAAAGAAATACTTTTAAATTGTAGGTACTTATGAATCAACTCAACTCATACAATTTCCATTTATTTAAACTTAACCCGAACCAAACGTGTCTATGACCCAACCTAAACCAAGCTTGGTTGATACATAATTCTTATGATCACCAAGTCATTTGGATACCCCTAGGATGGCCAAGTGACTATCAGATTCAAGGGTTAAGTCCAAAGCAATTATCATCTAGAAAGTAAACAGTCTCATGTTTTTCCATATAGAAACCCACAATTATCCCCATTTACCAATTCTGACATAAATTTCTCAACAAACAAAGAAGACCAAAACCTTAGAGTATGTTTGGAGTGGGGTTTTAAGAAGAAAAGGATTAGGAAATTGGGTCAACCATGGTTTGACCCAAGGATTATGATAAATGGAGATCAGGATTATCCTAATCCCTAAATAACCTTATCTTATCCTCTTTTTTACTTTCTTACAACCCTACATCACTCTACCCAAATAACCTAATCCAAATTTTATTATTATTTTTTAAATTACTACAATCATAACCCTTCCCCCAAACACATATTATTATAATACATATTATTATAGCACTACTATCATAATCTCTCTCTCAAACACATACTATCATAACACTACCTTTCATATTCTTCCACCCAAACACATATTATCATAACACTAAGATTACCGTAATCTTAGGATTATTATAATCATTTTTCCTCATAACTCTTTCCCTCCCTCACTATAAGAAAAGTGACTTTCCATGACACTTCTAAAGAAAAAAAAATTGAGAGGAGAGAAGAAACAATTGTCATAATATGTGAAAATGCGCTTTTTTGGCGGAAAAAGACGTTGTTTTCGGATATTGTTTTCCGTGATAGTTAGTTGGTGTCATAAAAGGGTATAGGATTTATTAATATAATTTATTAAAATAAAAAAACCTCAATTTTATTAAAAAAAAACATAAAATCTCTAATTTTTGTCTTCATCTTCAATCTTACAATCCCTATTTCGCGCGTCCATCCCAACTACGACCGTTCGTTCGATTCTTCCGCCGACGCCGACCAGTCTTCCGATTCTTCCGCAGATGCCAAGCCACCGACGCCCGACCAGTACTCTTCTGATTCTTCCACGGACGCCAAGCCGCCGACACCCAACCAGTCTTCCGATTCTTCCGTCGCACAGACCAGCCCAGTGTTTTGATTCTTCCGTCGATGCCAAGCCCAGTGTTCTGTCGACGCCCGACCAGCCCAGTGTTCCACCGACGCCCGACCAACTCAATCCTTCACCGCGTACCCAGGTTCTAATCCATTTCTTTTTATATCGATACATATTTCTATAGGGTTTTTAAGATAAATGACTATCAAGAGCTCCACTCCTTACACATACACTAACATCCCTCTCCTATCTCACATATCTCAATAGAAGTATTGAAGCCACCTCCAGAATCACCATTGTATACTTCTTGGAGTTGGGCTAGAAGGAGGCCTCCTTTTAACAACTGTTGGTGTTTGTTTTTTGTTTAGGAACACTGTGTTTGTTTTCTTACCATTTCTTTATAATGGTATCTTTGAAAGTTTGAAACATTAATTTCAAAATCAGAAACAACTTTTTAAAAGCAACTTTTCATTTTACGCAAACTTCTATCTATAAATATTATTTTGTATAGTTATATACTTTTAACAAAATTTTCTAAATTGTGCCAAGTTCTAAAAACTGAAAAACGTGAGTTTTTAAAAAGCTTGATTTTCTTTTTTGAATTTGACAAACAATTCAAATGTTACCTAAAAAAAATTGAAAAACGTTGTAAATAAATTCAGATAAAACAAACACAATTTTCAAAAAAACAAATGGTTATCAATTGGAGGCTGCTTTTCTTAATTTTGAAGTTTGTTTAAATTTTGGAAAACATTGGTAACGAATAGATAACATAATGAACAAAACCATAGGTGAAAATAGTGTTTGTAAGTTTAATTTTCAAAAATGAAAAATAAAAAACTAGGTGTCGTTTGATAACAATTTTGTTTTTAAAAATTAAGCATATAGACACTATTTCAACCTCCAAAATTTCTTTCTTTGTTATCGACTTTTTATCGTTTTAATACCCAATTAAATTACAAAGTAAATTTTTCTGATCGATGTTAGGATGACTTTAGTTTTCTTATCTTTCTTTTTATCGATTATATTTTTTATAGTATGATTTAATATGTTTTTCATTCATTCCTCAATATTCATACTTCTGTGTACTTTGTATTCAATAGAAGATCACTATTCATACTGCTGTGTACTTTGTATTCAATAGAAGAAAAGTTTGTTAGAATATGATTAGACATACATTGTGATGTGAAATTTGTGAATCCTATGTATCACTAATATTAATTACGAATTAGTTAAGAGGCATAGGATGAAAACAGAGAAGACACCGGAGAACATATGTCCTAATGTTAGTTTCATGAGTGTGAAGTTTATCGATGTTTATAGTTTATGGTGTTGGGTTATTTTAATTTGGAGTCGATAGCGGGAAACGTTATTAGTGCCCTAAATTGAGGATCTAGTAGTTTACTCAAAGAATGGATACATTAGTTTAAAGTTTGTTTTGGCGATCACATGCTTTCTTGAATTGCAACTATAAAAGGAGTTGTATGTTTTCCTCGTAAAAAGGAAGATTGCAATAAAGATATATTGGATCTTTATAGATATCAAATACTATAGTTAAGTGACTTATTGGTTGACATGATCATCACCAGTTTTATTTGCGGTGTGCATTGTGTTTGGTGCATTATTGTTAAGAATGTTGTTTAGATTTATTATTTCCTTATTTGTTTTAATATTTATGTATATTTACCCTTGTTATATATTAATGAATCTTTCACTTGGACATGCTTCTACAATTGTCATCCATCTCTTTTGTAACCCAAGTTTGTGTAAAGGACAATTATAGAAGATTTGGTGTTTGTAACATCTACAGAATGGACAAATCATGGATGATGGAAAATAGGATGTCTAGAGAATATGATGTAGGTGTTGAAAGTTTTATTCAATTTGGTTTGTCTCATGCCAAAGGTTCTAATTCGATAAGATGTCCATGTCTGAAATGCGGGAATTGTTTACTTAAGAATGTCTCGATAGTTCGGTATCATTTGTATGCCAATGGAATTGATAAAAGTTACAAGATATGGTCCTGGCATGGTGAAGATTTGAACTCAAAGACCGTTAACAGTAAAATGGAAAATACAGTCGATGAAAAATATGAACACGACGATTTATTTAATACAGTAAACATGTTTCAATCCGCTCATGACGAATCTTGCAATACATCCAATATATTTGATACTATGTTAGATAATGCAAAGAAATCCTTATATCAAGGATGTAAGAAATTCACGAAATTGTTAGCCCTCGTGAGATTGTACAACTTAAAGGTTAGATATGGTTGGAGTAACACTAGCTTCTCTGAATTGTTGTCCATAATAAGTGATCTCCAACTTGACAACAACGAAATACCAACCTCTTTATACGAAGCGAAGAAAACACTAGGTGCCTTAGGACTGAGTTACCAAAAAATTGATGCATGTCCTAATGATTGTTGTTTGTATAGAAAAGAGTATGCAAACTCGACAAAGTATCCTAAGTGTGGTTTGTCAAGGTGCAAGATCAATAAAAACTCAACAAAGGAAAACAATGGAGTGGTTGCCAAGCAGATGTGGTATTTTCCAATAGTTCCACGATTTATAAGAATGTTTAAGACTTAGAGAATGCTAAGAACTTGCGTTGGCATGCGATGGATAGAAAAGTCGATGGTATTATGAGACATCCGGCTGACACTCCATCATGAAGGTTGATAGATCACATGTGGCCAACATTTTGGTCAAAACCAAGAAACCTTCGTTTAGGTTTGTCGACTGATGGAATTAACCCATTTGGAGATTTATCATCGAACTATAGTTGTTGGCCAGTTATTACTACAATATACAATCTTCCACCATGGTTGTGTATGAGAAGGAAACATTTGATGTTGACAATGTTAATATCAGGTCCGAAGCAACTAGGATATGATATCAACACCTATTTAGCACCCTTAATTGATGATCTCAAAATTTTATGGGAAGAAGGGATTCGGTGTTTTGATGTGTATAAAGAAGAATATTTCACTTTGCGAGCCGTCTTATTGTGGACTATCAATGATTTCCCTGCATATGATAATTTATGTGGTGTAGTGTCAAAGGTTTTAAGGCTTGTCCAATATGTGGAGAAGAGACTACTTCAATCAGACTACAGCGTGGAAAAAAAATGTATACATGGGACACCGGAAATATTTGCCAAGACATCATCCTTATAGATTATCGAAAAAGAATTTTGATGGTAAGTAAGAGCATGGAAATCCTCCACAATCTTTATCAGGAGAGGTCATCTACTTTAAACTCAAAGAAATGATATTTTCTTGTGGAAAGAAGTGTGGCAAGAATAATAACAAAGGTGGCAATGACTATTGGAAAAGAAGATCAGACTTCTTCGAACTACCATATTGGAAGAACTTACATGTACGACATTGTCTGGACGTAATGCATATTGAGAAGAATGTATACTAAATATAGTATGAAATTGCTTGATATACCATGCAAAAGTAAAGATGGGATGAATAGTAGACTTGATCTAGTGGAGATGAATATAAGACCAGAATTGGCACCAATGGTTACAAGTAATAGAACTTACATACCTGTAGCATGTTATACATTGTCAAGAGAAAAGAAGTATCGGTTTTGTAAGACTTTGTCTGAAATTAAAGTTCGAGAAGGATATTCATCAAATATTAGAAGTCTTGTCTCTTTGGATGACTTAAAACTTAATGGTCTTAAATCGCATGACTGTCACGTTTTAATGCAACAATTGCTTCCAATTGAAATACGTTCTATCCTACCGAAAAATGTGAGATACACTATAAGTAGACTGTGTTTTTTCTTCAATGCGATTTGTGCTAAAAGTTTCTTCGTATCAGAGCTTGATGCATTGCAAGAAGATATAGTTATGACGTTATGTAATCTTGAGAAGTATTTTCCACCTTCTTTTTTTACAATTATGGTTCATCTCGTTGTTCATCTTGTGAGAGAAGTAAAACTTTGTGGTCCTGTATATTTGAGGTGGATGTACCCTTTTGAAAGATACATGAAAGTGTTGAAAATTTTTGTTCGTAATAGAAATCGACCTGAAGGATGCATTGTAGAAGCACAAGATGTGAAGAGGATGTTCAATTCTGTTCGGATTTCCTTTCTAGATTAGATCCAATTGGTCTTGGATCACTAAATTCAAGGGAAGACAAACAAACCGATAGGCCGCTGTCAGCGGGAACCTATGTCCACCCTGATATGCAACAATTGAAGCAAGCACATCTTCACGTTTTACAGAACACTGAAGAAGTACATCCATATATAGAGTATGATTTCTTATCATCATACACTAACACCATTAAATTACCCTTCACAACACATAATTTATATTTATTACCTATTTTGTAGAGAACATACAAACCATCTCAAAATTGAAAACCCAAGAAGAGCAAAAAATGAACAGTGGCTACAAGTTGAACATAATCGATCATTCGGTGCATGGATACGAGATAAGGTGAATGAATACTTCAAATCATCCATGTTGTTTTATTATTATTGCTTTCCAGTCCCAACATGTAACTCTTTCTTTGAATAAGTGATGTGTGAATTACATGAAGGAAAGGTAGTCTCGAACACAATACGATGGCTTGCACATGGCCCCAATTATGGTGTAATGACGTATGAAGGGTATATGGTTAACGGATGTTCTTACCACACTAAGTCTCGTGATGACATCGAACTGTTCAAAATAGTGGGATTATGTTAGTGGCAACGACAATGCAGGTGTCTAGTGCGAAGGACAAAAATCCAGTGATTGGTGATATGTCTTTCTATGGGATCATTGAAGACATTTAGGAAGTTAGTTACAATACGTTCAATACTGTTCTTTTCAAATACAAATGGGTTGAAAATAAGACTGGTGTTCGAATAGATGATCTTCATTTCACGTTGGTTGACCTTAGCCGAATTGGACATTCTTCAGATTCCTTCATTATTGCCACACACGGAAAATAAGTCTTTTATGTCTCAGATCTTGTTGATCCAAGATGGTCGGTTGTTGTAATGGCACCACAAAAAGACTTTCCGTACAAATGTGCTAATGATGACCTTGGAGATATGTTGTCGCACTACCCCCTAGTCTCAAAATGGAATTCAACAAGTGACATTGATGAAAGTGGGGATACGTACACTAGACTTGACTGTGAAGGCACATGGGTTACCACTAGACTTTCATAGGTATGTAAAGTAATTAAAGTCTCTTTGGATGTCCTTTTTTGGTTATGTTTAATGATAATGATCGTCGTTGTTTATTTGTAGGACAAAGCCAGTTGGAGATACGAACCCTACTGTTATGAAGCAAACGTATTTCATGTTCAAGACTTTTTTTTACAACTCTGAACATTATTAAGTCTTTTATTTGCCATATTTAAAGTACTATGTGTTCTATTATTGTTAGTATGAGTTAATCATGGTGTTAGCATTTGAAAGAACAATTTGCTAAAGTACTATGTGTTCTATTTTGAATCTAATTATTTTTCATACTATTCCATTAGTACTGTAATTATGGTTATTACTAACCGTTTCTTCTTTTACTATTACATCAGTATCGTAGATATGGTTGATTCACAGGATGTTGATACACCGAAGGAAAAAGGAGAAAGTAGTACACAAAAAAGAAAATGTGGTTCAACTGAAATGAAGGAAATAACTCGTGCTAGGGGTGAGGGTCAAAAACTAGTGATTCAGTACAACGAGTTGGGTCAAGCAATTGGTCAAAATGCAACGCAACTAAAGAGGAACGAATATGCTATTCCATGTTCCCATTACATACTCTGATTGACTTACGGTGCCAAAGGAAATAAATGATAAAATATTTGAACTAATAGAGGTAACAATTGCCATGAACATTTGAAGTTTGGTACACTATCCATTTATTTTGCTATGTAATATGTTATGTGAATATTATGTAGGCCGGATTTGTGGTAGACCCTCGATCAAAGAAGACTATCATCCAGAACGCTGGCGTATGCTTTCGTCAATTCAAGTACAGATTAACGACAATGTATGTCTTGCCATTTTTGGATGATGTTGAAAAACTGAAATTTTTGCCGAATGAGTACTTCTTCATAGATCAACAACATTGGACTGATTTTGTTGCATCTCGGATGAAGGAAGACTTCAAAGTAAGTATAACGCTTCTGATCCTTTTTTAAATTTGAATTGCAATTTTATAAGCTTCATATGCTAATTGATTAAATTTGTATAATGAAATGTAAAGAAAAAGAGTGAAAATGGGAAGGAGAAACAGAAGAAACATAAGTACAACCACAGAACCTCTAGGAAGGGGTATGTAAATCTTATGGAGGAGTTGGTAAGCTGATTTTCTTTAAGCTGTTGTAGGATTATATGTAATTCTAAATATCTTATTGTGTTATAGTTACTCTTTTGCTATATTCTTTAACATTCGCTTCGTGTTTTAACTATAAATAGAAAGCATCGTCATCGGATCAAATTGATCGATCCATAGTTTGGAAACAAGCTAGAATGGATCGTAAGGGACAAATTTCGGATGAAGAGACGAAGGAAGTGGTGAATCTTATAGTAAGTCCTTGCATTTTTTCTACTCTTTTTTGTATAAGTAAGTACTAATTTCCATTCTTCGTACTTTTGTAGGATGAATTTGTAGCCACCCAAAATACGACTAATGCTTTCGGTGAAGAGGATATTCTAACAAGGGCTTTGGGTGGTAAGGATCGTTTAGGAATACTCTATGGTGTGGGGAAGTATGTCACAAAGAAAAAGTACTTCCATACTGCAACACAACAAAAAATAAATGGAAAAGAGGATGAGAAGGCCACTTCTAAAGAACACGATCGAATGGCAAAAAGAATAAAAGAGTTGGAGGAGGAATTGTTGAAAATGAAAGAGAAGGATGATTGCGTAGGCGACTTAAAAGAAGAACCAGGTATGGGTTCTAAAGAAAAATCATCCATGGAAGGGGCTGAAAATGTGAACGATTTGGAAGATCTATCAAATGATTTAGAATCAGAAAAAGACGTAGAGGATGTTGTTGAATTGAATGAAGACATAAAGGTATGTTTTTCTAAATACCTTTAATCCATAAGGTTACATGTTCTATGTGTATACTGTCCCAACAATTGACTTGGATTCGTAAAGGTCAACATTGCGAAGGAAGATGAGGAGGTGGAAGGTGTGACGTTAGATAAAATGAAGGTTAGTGAATCCAAAGTAATTGATTTAGTAATTAAGCTTTTGTAAGGTATACATATTTGACAAAGTCTTCTAAATAGGTTGGAATCCCGTGCAAGTTGGCGTTTGAAACGAAAGATCATGTCGTTGCATGGGGGACCATAATTGATTCAGATGTAGAAGGTGACAATGTTAAAGTGGCAGTAGATGTCGTGGTGGATGGGATTGTGCAATTCTCATTCCATCAGAGCAAGGGATGTACAAAATGTCCCAGGAAGTTGGTTCACACATATTGTGGCCACGTGATCTTGTCATTACTAACAATATAAAGGTAATGATATTTATCTATGCGACCAATAGCTATGCGACCAATAGCTACCGCTTGCCTTGATGCGTACATAATGTAAGATATGTTATTATAGTGTTACTCTTAATAAGTTTGTTCGATATTTATCTTCTTTCAATGTCTTTGTAATGCGCTCGTAGGTATCTATACACACGTATGGAATCATCAAGAACTTTGAATCTATACAAGTTCGTTGGGTCGATTAGTTGTGGGAGTCTTAAAGAAGAACGAGCCCAATTGTTGACTGCACGATTACTTGGAACAGATTACGATCAACTCTTACTGATTCCTTACAATTTCGGGTATGTCCATAACCTAAAAATATTGATACGAATTGTGCTTACAGTAGTCTAAGATGTAGTATTATTGTTTTACACATATATTTAGGAATCATTGGACATTGGTTGTGGTAAACCTTACGAAGGGTGCTGCCTTTTGGATAGACCCTTTGAAAAATCGTATGGACCGAGATGTAACCGAAGTAGTTGAAAGGTATGTCATACTTACTTTTACCTTTACTTCCTTTTTTCTTAATGAGACAATAGTTTATGTAGTTTAAACTCCAATATTGTTCTGTAGGTCGTTCAACATAATGAACAAGAAAAAACCAAATTGGAGGGTCGTGAAGGTATGTGAATATCTATGTTGCTATGGGTTGTAAATTAATTCATATTTCTAACATAGGTCAACTCATTTGTATGTGTATCTCCAATGTCCTAAGCAATCAGGAGTAGTAGAATGTGGTTATTAAGTGATGCGGTTCATACGTGACATCATAATATCGACGAGTACTTCTATCATACTGATAGTAAGCATAACAGTTATAAAACTAACGTGCATATATACTTTTTTGTAAATGAAACTCATTTAGAACCACTTTATTATCTACAGATGAAAGATTCACCCCGTGCTTACACAAAGGATGACATTGATTGTATAAGGTCTAAGTGGGCTGAGTTTGTAGGGAAGCACGTACATTGTGCTTAGGATAAGATATTTTGTCACACATTTTGTCATATATTTTGTCACATATTTTGTCACATATTTTTTGTGTTCGAGCTATCATAGAAAATACAGTGCTAGAGGAAAATACAGGTGCCATGTTCAATATCAATGAGGTAAGGTTATCTTAGAAATTACTAAAATGTAGTTTTTGAAGTTCATCAAATTATCTCCATTGATTAGTATCTATAACTTGAATACACTTTTTGATAAGATGAGACACTGTTTTACTTTCCAGATGCTAAAAGTTGTTCTCAGACTTCTACTTCAAATCCCAGCACTTCATAATCCATTTTGTTTCAATAGGTTGGTTTTCTCTCCTTTTGTACTTTGTGCTAGTGCATCATTCGATCAATTTTCTTACTAGCCATTGATGTGTGTTGTTGATGTTGAAGTGTGTATGTAATTTAGCTAAGTATGTGCTCTATGTTGTTGAAGTGTGTTGTTGATCATGAAGTGTTGTTGAAGTGTGTTGTTGATAAAAAAATGTTGTCGAAGTGTGTTGTTGATCTTGAAGTGTGTATGTAATTTAGCTAAGTATGTGCTCTATGTTGTTGAAGCATGTTGTCAATGTGTGTTGTTGATCATGAAGTGTTGTTGATCATGAAATGTTATTCAAGTGTGTACGTAATTTACCTAAGTTTGTTGGCTTAATTTAGCTAAGCTTAGAAGTTATTATTCTTGAAGTGTGTAGATGCTCTATGTTGTTGAAGTGTGTTGTTCATCATGAAGTGAATGTGATTTGTTTATTTGGGTGAATGTGTTGTCTTGTTGAATCATTTTTTTTTCTTCTCTTATCTTATTAGGTTTTGCCACAATCCATTGGAGCAATGAAGCCATATTTATGCCAATTCATTGATGTATAGGCTTTTTTGTAGGTTTGTTAGGAATTTTTTTTTGTTTAAATGTAGTTATTTAAATAGTTTGTTCGTATCAAAACACATTTGTACCAACAATTAAAGCAATATTACAAAGTGTGTTGGGCCTATAAAAGCGTTCACCATTTTTTCATATGTGATTATATTGGTCTGTAATAGTATGTGTAATGGCAGGGCGACAAGAAATATAGGATTCAAAAAGAAAGAGGGTTGTTAAAAACAGTGACTGAAAACAGAAATGTGACATTTAAATTGAAAAATAAAACTGTAATCGAAAAAGTTTTATTGACATTTAATTAAAGTCATGGTAAGTAAAATGATGACAGTTAAAAAGTGTCATAAATAATAAATAATGACATTTAATATCGGTCATAGAATTTTAACAATGACAGTTATCCTCCGTCATAAAATGTAAACTATGACAGTTATAAGCTGTCATAAAAAATAAACAATGATAGTTATTAACTGTCATCGAAAATGAATAATGACAGTTACACTCTGTCATAAAATGTAAACTGTGATAGTTATTAACTGTCATCGAAACTAAATAATGACAGTTATAATCTGTCATAAAATGTTTCATTCGTGACATTTATAATATGTCATGAAAACCACATTTCGTGACAGTTTTTTACAACTGTCATAAAATACTTTCCATGACTGCCGCATCAATGACTCCAAAAAACTGTCACGAAAACCTTTAGTGACAGCATTTAACTGTCATTGTAGACCCTTTTTCTACTAGTGTCTTAGACGCATCCTAAAGTATAAAATCTTACAAGTTTTAAAATCAAAATCTCCACTTAAAACTCTAGTGAAAATATGAATCACCAAGTGAAGCAATGAATTTCCAGATACGAAAAAGGGTCAGGCAAAGGAATTTGTTTTTTTTTTTGGATCACTAGAGAACTTTTAGAATTAATCACAATAAATAGACTAATTTAAACTACCGAAAACAGCAACAAAATCTCCATCTCTACAAATTTGGTGGTGCTGGTGCACTAGTTTTCTTTCGTTTTCTCTCATAAGTTGTCCTCGAAATTATGTCTCAAATTTTCCATTGTCCTTTTTGTGTATTTAACCCAAAGATATAATAAACTCCCACTCAACTAAAACTTGCAACTGTGTTCAAACATTTGAGCCTTAAGGTCCCTTGGTAGGTTTATTGTTCTACTTTCTTCTTGCTAGCCTATACCATACAAGAAATGGGTAGTTTAAGATATTGGGGAATCAAAGAAGAGGGGAAAATGTGAATGTACGAAAGTATCTAGGTCATAGATTGAAGCATAAAAAGAGAGGAAATGGAAGAGAGAGGTGATGAGGTGTCCGATTTTCCATTCATATACTAACAATAAGAGCCTTTTTACCTTTTAAAGAGCCTCTTCACCTTTTTCTGTAAAAGGTAAAGGGTATTAAGCAACTTTTGTGAGTTTGTGAGGCTTTTTAAACAAGTCCTTACAGTTTCTATCAACAAACTAACTAAGTGTAATTTTTCCTTCTCTTTTTTTATTTAGTTTAAGGAAATCAATAAAAGTTTTGAGAGTTTGATTTTGAAATGAGCATGAATGATTTTTTATCATATACTACCGTCAACGATATTAAGTTAAGGGTATTGTAAAACTTTTAAAGTTCATGATTAGTCTTTAAACAAATAAAACAGCCCACCTTTTCCATCTAAAACTGTATTTTTGTACATTTTTTAAGGATATTAAAATCGGTATAATGTGAACAGACAACAAGAATCTACCTAAAAACACTAATGGGGCGTTTGGGGGAAGGGTTGATTTAGGGAAGGGTTAGTGTTAAGATAAAACTAGTGTTAAGTTAAACCTAGTTTTATCATAACCCTTGTTTGGGGGAAGGGTTTAAAAAGGTAGTTTTATGATAATATGTGTTTGAGAGAAGGGTTAGGTGGGAAGAGTTAATGGGGATTTTATGATAAAATGTGTTTGGGGGAAGGGTTAGGTGGGGAGGATTAATGGGGATTTTATGATAAGATGTGTTTGAGGGAAGGGTTAGGTGGGTAGTTTAATGGGGATTTTATGATAAAATGTGTTTGGGGGAAGGGTTAGGTGGGTAGTTTTATGGGAATTTTATGATAAAATGTGTTTGGGGGAAGGGTTAGGTGGGTAGGTTTATGTGGACTTTGTGATAAATTTTATTTGGGGAAATTGTTAAATGGGTTGAGTTAATTAATTTTTTATATGGTATAATATTTTTAAATTAAATTGTAAATATCATAAAAAAATTATTGCATATTTTTTTACGAAACCCTCGAATCCGTCTTATTCTCCTATTTTATTTGTTGTATGTGTAATGTTATTAAATTAATACATACAGTTGCCCAAATTAAAATAAATTTGTGAACATATTGTGATAAATTTATTACAATTAATTTTTTAGAAAGATAAAAAAATTATTCAATATTTCTAATCGGCGATAGCGAAGTCATCCAATTTTAAACCTATATAAATAGTCGTTATAACGCTTTTGGAAAATTGTGACTATTTTCCTTCATTTAAAATAAACATTACCAATGAGGAAAAGAAGTTCTTGACAATAGAAAATGCATAAATAGTCAACATCATACAGAAAAAAACGTAAGGAAATAATAAGCAACCCAGGTCAGTAGAAACATAAACTATCTCTCTATGTCTCGTAGGAGGACTCTACAGAATCCCTCCCTCTCATCCTCAGGCATGAGTATGAAACCCCGAAGGTCGTCCATACGAGACAAAAGATGCCTTTTCAATAACGCCCTATCCAAACTCGTAAGTTCTGGCATCTCACGCAATATGCAGAAAAATTCCGTGCGCACGTGGTTGTCATTTGCAAGGTTGCGTACTGGCCACTCTGCAATCTGCCTGAGTTGCTCGTTTGTTTGGTCGAGCGTCAGATGTATCGCTTCAAGCTCGAAATCTCGCTGACTTCCCCTCTTCCTCTTCGATCCACTTGATCCGGTCCTACCTTCTGAAGCGCGAGAAGGTCGGGATGCACGTACATTGTCCTGTGAGATGTCAACTCCCAGGCTGTACACGGGCGGGAAGTCCTCGTTTCCATCCCTCATATCAAATATGTCATATCCGCCACCAAACTCGTTAGACCCCACGTCCGCGAATGTCTCAGCGAACCGACCGGTCGCCCTATCGCGACCGAATACATATGTAAGTTCGTCGTAATACGGGAATGGTTTGTTCAGGAGTCCCTTTGCTGCAGGATGCGACTGCGGGCACAAAAAAAATCACGTATGAGTACTAATTGAAAAATTGTTAACTAAATGTACATTGTGAACGTTGTGTCACGTTTAAATTATATTCCATACCCTAACCCAATTATCAAATAATTCCTTCTCCGCAACGATACATTTCTCTTCATCGTTCCATCCAAAGCCACTGCACGCTGGGCCCCGCATTTCGGCAATGGCCTGGAACGTTCGCTTCAGTGTCTTGATCCTACAATCAATTACAGTTGTTGCTCGTACCTGACATCCAGGTAGTTTCTCCGCCATCATGCGTATCAACTGCGCAAGGTATCCTGGGCGGAACGTACCATTATCTGATTTCCATCCCCCCATTGACACTAGCTCCATTAAACATTCCACAAGAGTCCCCTCCTCCTCCTTCGTCCAAACATGTCTCGAGGCACGATTTGAGGTTGACATACTGAGAATGAAAAATTAGAAAAAATACATGGAGTACGTAAGTAATTTCACCATTAAACTCCAAAATAAAATAGGCATGATACAAATTATGGCACGCGTACAATTCATATGCAACAGCCCATATTAGTTTTTACAGTACATGTTAGACACGATAGAATTGCGACAAAGTCATCGAAAACTTGTTATCTAAATTTGTCTTAGCTAAGCATTACGCAACAGCCATTCGGTGAACATCGATTCGGCTAGGTCGTCGCGCCACTGAGACCACTCGTTTGTTGTCTCAATGTACTGAATATCTTCTGAAGCGGTGGTCGTCGCGTACGTGGAGTCCCCCTCGTCCTCGTCCTCAACGTTGTCGCAATATGTCATTTCCCTGTTGATCAAATTGTGAAGCAAGGCACATGCTAGAATGGTGCGACACTGGACTTGCAGGGGATAGTACGACTTTCCACGAAGAATGGCCCAACGACCCTTTAGAACACCGAACGCGCACTCAATAACATTCCTTACGGAGGAGTGCTTCATGTTGAAGTACTCCTTTGCATTTGTTGGCGCATTTGCAGCACCACGCCACTCTTGCAAATGGTACCGCTGGCCTCTGTACGGGGCGAGAAACCCCTCCACATTTGGATATCCCGCATCGCACAGATAATAATATTCTGTTATTAAATGGTTTGTTTATGAACTTTAAATAGGTAAGTAGGAAGTGACGGTGTTTTATTATAAAGAAGATATACCCTTTGGCACTTGTAGTCCATTTTCTCGTGAAATCGCATCACGTAGGATCCGCGAGTCTGCTGCGGATCCTTCCCAACCGGCGAGGACATAAACGAAATCCCCTTTCGTGTCACAGATCCCCAGAACGTTTGTGGCAATTTTCCCCTTACGCGTTCTGAAAGTAGGCCGATCTCCTGCGGGGACGTTGACCTTTATGTACGTCCCGTCTAACGCGCCAAGGCAGTTCTGCAGATTGAAAGAAACACGTTGAATTAAGTGCGATGTACGTAAAGGTCAATTATAGCAACTTCTATGATGCCCACCTCGAAACACTTCCAACGTTGATCATTGCAGTTACTTGTTACCGGAACATGTCTCTTTATCAACTCCTCGTACAGTCGAAGAACAGCCAACAATACGATGTTGAAATGTCGAGATACTGTCTCACCGGACCGTACAAATTCTCATTGGATGATGCGGTTCTTCACGTCATGAGCGAGGACGTGCAAGAACATTGCTACCATTTCCTCAACATCGACAATTTCAGTTGAAGAAAGACCAGCCACATTTCTAAGTAAATGGCATAGAATTGCAAAAGTTCGCCTATCCATCCGCGTGCTTTGCCGACACACAAGATCTGACTCGTGTATCATGCGAAAGTAAGCAAGCTCCCTAATTCTATGGCGTGTATCGGGCGGTGTATGTGGGAGACGCTTAATGTTGTTCATTAATAGCTCCAACGTTAGTAAAATCTGACGTTGAGCCAACGTGAATGCAGTTAGGACTCCAATAAGTATTTGTTCATCCATTACAATGTATGTAAAGTTTCCTAAAAAACATGTACTAATTAAATTAGTACAATATCGATATATTGCGAAAAGATATGTAAACTTAGTAATATCTGTATTTAGTAAAACCATAAACATAGAACAAAAAAAATAGATTATGAGTGACGAGAACATTGAAAATTATACATAAATTTAAATAAGTTGCAAATGGAAGTTTATCCTATTTTCCTAATATTTTTCAACTCAATTCCTTTTAACTAATTTTCCTTTGTGTTTTTTTTCTTAAAACACCCCTAATTTTTAAGACTATTTTTTTTTTGAAAACCGAACAATAGTTTGGAATTTGGAATTTGGAATTTTGACTTATAATTTTATTTTATTTTCAACAAATTTTACAATGTATTTTAGTTCTAAAATAAGTATTTTAAAAATAGAAATAAAATTGGTTGAAAATAAAAAAAAGAATTTAAACAAATCATAAAAAAGGTTAAAAGAAAAGAAAAATATAAGAAAAAAGAAAAATAAAGTTTATGAAGAAGTTTATGAACAAGTTTTAATAAGTTTGAACAACTATTTATTGAAGAAGTTTGAAGAAGTTTCTTTTTTTAAAAAACCAAAGAAAATTTATCATGGAAAAAAAATATTTTTTTTCCTTTTTTTTTTTGAGAAATTGATACCATTTTCATTTAATAATATATAATTGAGTGGAGTTCAAAGAAATATATGCAACTAATTAAGTATCAATCCTCTTTCTCTTCCGATATATATTTTTTTTAAGAAACTTTTTTTAAAAAAATTATTGTTATCTATGCTTGGCTAAAACATCTTAATAAGTTTTTGGAATTTTTGTTTTGGATCATATCTTGGACTCCCAAAGATATTGATCCCTCACCTTAACAATCTAGAAATAACGGACTCTCAGAAATTTCTAGATTCCATCGTAAGATTTTTTTAGCAAAATCGACATGGGTTATTACAAAAAAAAAAAAAAAAAGTTGATTAGGAAAGAGCTTATGAAATATATATTTAACTTTGAGTTTAAAAGAAATAATTTTAAAGCAAAAAAAGTTTCTAAATTGTTTAAAGAGAAAAAAAAATTAAAAAAAAATTAAAATTACGTGTAATTATGGTTAAAAGTGTTTTAAAGTTTTCAAGAAATTTTTAATGAATGTCAAATAGAAATAACACATCATAAAATAAATCAAATATACCACACAATAAATTAGGCAAATAATTTATTATATTCATGCATGCATATACTAAATATAACAATAATAATGAAAAATAAGTTAAAAGAAAAGGAAAAGTAAAGATACATAATAACGATAAGTAAAATAATAGAAAAAAATGAAAAAAGAACTAAATGATATAATAAACAAATAAATATGTAAAAAAAAGAAATTATAAATAAGTGAAGAAAAGAGGACGATAGTAAGTTAAAAAAAATTGAAATAAAATAATAATGATGATAATAATAAAAAGTTAAAAAAATCATAAATATAAAAAACTAAATAAAAAAATAAAAGTTATATATATATAATTAAAAAGAAAACAAACTGAAGGCAAAAAAAAAAGGAAAATATAATAATAATAATAATAATTTTAAATAAAAAAGGGATTTAATTTTAAAAAAGAAAAAAAGGGAGTCGCCACCGATCTTTTTTACGGTGTGATTGGACACCAAAATAAAGTAAATCATTTTAAATAAAATAAAAACCAGTCTACGGAAAAATTTGAGTTGAGTTTGGGAGTCGTTTGTGTACGGGGAAGGTGTTAGCACCCCGTAACATCCGTTTAGAAAACGATGGTTAAATGTAATGTCTTCAATAAAATTATTTTTTAAAAAATAAATGATGTATTATTTCATTGCTCAGCACTTCAATATTTGAAGCAATGATCCCATAAAATAAGTGAGATACACCCATTAATTAGACTACATTGAGGAAAAATTTCTCACTTTAAGAGAATGAGAAATTATTACAATTTCTCAAATTTTATCATAGGCTAGTCTTCGAATAAAGTTTTTTTTTTTTAAACATTGATTAATTTTTGTTTTGGATCATATCTTGGACTCCCAAAGATATTGATCCCTCACCTTAACAATCTAGAAATAACGGACTCTCAGAAATTTCTAGATTCCATCGTAAGATTTTTTTAGCAAAATCGACATGGGTTATTACCAAAAAAAAAAAAAAAGTTGATTAGGAAAGAGCTTATGAAATATATATTTAACTTTGAGTTTAAAAGAAATAATTTTAAAGCAAAAAAAATTTCTAAATTGTTTAAAGAGAAAAAAAATTAAAAAAAATTAAAATTACGTGTAATTATGGTTAAAAGTGTTTTAAAGTTTTCAAGAAATTTTTAATGAATGTCAAATAGAAATAACACATCATAAAATAAATCAAATATACCACACAATCAATTAGGCAAATAATTTATTATATTCATGCATGCATATACTAAATATAACAATAATAATGAAAAATAAGTTAAAAGAAAAGGAAAAGTAAAGATACATAATAACGATAAGTAAAATAATAGAAAAAAATGAAAAAAGAACTAAATGATATAATAAACAAATAAATATGTAAAAAAAGAAATTATAAATAAGTGAAAAAAAGAGGACGATAGTAAGTTAAAAAAATTGAAATAAAATAATAATGATGATAATAATAAAAAGTTAAAAAAATCATAAATATAAAAAACTAAATAAAAAAATAAAAGTTATATATATATAATTAAAAAGAAAACAAACTGAAGGCAAAAAGAAAAGGAAAATATAATAATAATAATAATAATAATAATAATAATAATAATAATAATAATAATAATAATAATAATAATAATAATAATAATAATAATAATAATAATAATAATAATAATAATAATTAAGTTTAAAAATTATAAATAAAAAGAAAAATTAAATAAATAAAGAGAAAAAATAAAAGAAAAAGAATTAAATACATAAATGATAATAATAGATTCTTATTTCTCTTTTCTTTCTTTCTATTTTTTAGAGAGAAGAAAATGGTTAAAACGATTTTTTTCCTTATAGAATAATGATAAAAAATGGCAAAAACATAAGAAATTTTTCTTATACGTTTTTTTTTCTTTCTCTCTACGTTTAAAAAAAAAGAGAGAAGAATAAAAAATAAGGATTCAATCACAACAAAAATTATTTGTTGTATGAGGTGCGGATCATTGGGAATAAACTCTGTCTAAATTTTTCCTTCGTTATGTGATTAGATTTAGGGTAAAAGATAAAAATAAAAACAAATAAGCGAAAAAGCTAAGAACACACCTTTGTAGAGGAATGTGTTTCTTTACAGAAATTTTTCGTAGAGATTCTCTCTTAAACACATTTTTTTAAGATTCTCTCTAAACCAAAATTATTCTCTCGTAGAGATTCTATCTAAAACAATTTTTTTTCTCCTAGAGAATTTCTTTAAAACAATTTTTTCTCCCCCTCTCCAAATGACAAAGGACCCTATTTATAGACCCGGGGTATGCCACAAATTAGGAAAATTTAATAAGTATAAAATTAAATTAGATATTATGTAATTTTATTAATTTTCTTTTTTCTAAAATAGTAAAAATATGATACTGAAAGGTTTTGTTCAAAATAAATTTATTTTCTTTTTTCCTAAAGTGATGCAGATAAATCTAAATATGGTATTAAAAGAATTTTGTATAAAATAAATTACTTTGTTTTTTCTAATATGATAAATCGAAAGAGATTTTGTATAAATAAATTAATTTTTTTTCCTAAAGTTATAAAAATAAGTCAAAATTGATTTGATTTTTTTTAAATAATAGATATTCTCATTAATGGTTTTATTTTTCCTTTTAATAAAAGATTTAAAAAAATATAAGGTTTTATATTATTACAAAAGATTTTACCTTTTTTTTTTGTTTTAAAAAAACAAATGAAATCTTAGCCAAAATTACAATTACTGTATATTTTAAAACATAAAAATAAATGTATGATGAAATTAGGTGGCTACATCTACTGATTATAACTTGTAGAAATACAAGTTATTGTAGTCTCTTTTATAGAATAACGAGGCTAAAATGTTGAAGAAGTGTTTTAAAACACAATGCTTATGTTGAAAAAGAATAAGTATTTAGAAATACACTTTACATAAGCGTCCATGTCTTAACGGTGGAATAAAAACAAAAGAAGAGATTAGTGAATCATAGAGGATATCGCGCAAAAGCGATGCAAGAAGAACCCATCTGGCGAGAACAAATGTTAGATAAGAAGTTTCATCATTGCGTGAGGACGGTTCACCAGAAGACAAGAATGGTAGTTGGGGATGACGTAACTTGACAATGGAACCTTTTGACGCTAAAATGATAAGAAGAATAAAAGTTTCCTCCAAAATTTGCCTATATAAAAGACCCTTTACCATCAAGAAAAGTGTAGTCGACTGTGTGAAAAAGCCATATGATTGTGTCTGGTAGAGGTGTAAATGGACCTAAGAGGCCTAAAGAGGCTAAAACCTAGAGAGTGACGAAAAGGAGTTACCTTTTCGCCGTCTGTAAAAAAATTCCTTCTTCTTCTTCGACCAAGTTGTGAGTGAGAGCTTAGAGTTTGAAGGAAAGGAAGTTCATTTCCCACTACCTCTAACTTGTAAACATTTTTCATTGTCTTTTCTTTCCATTTTTGTATTCTTTGTAATATATGTTGTTCATATTGTACAACGGCCGAAAGCCTACATTCTTTAATAAATATTACATGTTTATATCTCTTCAGTTCATTCATCTCTTTACTATTCATTTGCCAATGTGTTATTTGTAGTTTAGTCTTGTGATAAGTTCTTGATAAATTGCTTTACTAATAACTCTTATCGCGTTAGATAAGTTATTTTTATCATTTGGCTAGTATATATCGCCAACTACCTGAGAGGACAAGCAGTAAGGATATACCTAACACGCATAGGGAGGGGTTTGGAGACAAACTCCACCTTAATGAGATAACTTCCATCATTTGTACCCTGGAAGTAGGACAAGTGTAGGCAATCGAAGTCGAGAGATTACTGTCCTTACTCGTAAAACTCTATATGTTTTATAAGTGAATCCTTCTAAATATATTTCGTCTAACTAGTTTGAGTCATTTGTACCCTGAAAAAAGGAGAAGTATGGTGTATAAAGACTTTGAGAGGAGCTCGCCTTAATCATAAACTAGTTATGAGAGCCATATCGAATCAAGACTTTCATAGAGTAATCGCCTGGTCATGCATAGACATTCCTTCACCCATTTTTCATACAAGTTAGTTCACATCTTCATTTCGCATCCATCCAATTCCTCTTTACAGAATCTCTAGCATACATAAGTAGTTTAAGTTTTGCTTACATTCATTTATTTATTATTCATTATTCTTTTATACTGCCCAGTTGATGAGTAAATCCTAGAACTAACTTTTGATATCAGTTCCCTGTGTTCGACTCTAGATCATCCGGATAAACACATTGTTTTACTTATACTTGGGCAAGCAATACAAAAACTTGTACATAACAAGGACTTAACATTAATATATCGAATAGAGACATTGGGAGCATTTTGCATTTTATACGCAATAATCTTGAATTAATGAAACATTATGACAAATGAAATATAGTTTACCTCACTAAGTCTGAAGCAACATCGCACGAGTCAACTAACTATTCTCACTACATAACAAATGTCTGGTCTAGTGTAGAGTATAACATACATTAAGCTGCCCACATTTGATGCATATGGAATATGTAACGCCACAAAAATTAAGATAATTTTGGAGTTAATTATCTTAGTTTTATTTAATTAGATTTAATTTATTGGATGTTATTTTGAATTCATTTAATGAGAATTATTTATTTTTGTGGAGATTGAAATTAATTAAATATTTGTTGGATGAATATTTAATTAATTAGAGGTTTTGACATGTGGTGTTTGTTGAGATTTTGATTAAATGGTAGGTTAAGAGGATTAAGTAAAGTTGTGAATTTTTAGTGTTATTGAAGTTGAATTAAATTAAATAATAATCGATGTTATTTAATTAAATTGTAGAGTGAAAAATTTGTTGGAGATTCGATAATTATATGTATACGTGAAAAAATATATATAATTATTATGTGAAAGGAAAAGATAATTATATTTGTTGAAATATAATTATTTAAAGAAAATATAATTGTATGTTGGAGAAAAGATATTTATTAAGGCAGAAAGGAAAATAATTATATTTCGAAAAAATATAATTATTTGTAAAAGGATAATTATTTTAGAGAAAGATAAATAATAATTAATTATTGTGGAAGATAATTAATTATTTTGGAAAGATAAATAATAATTAAATATCGTGGAAGATAATTAATTATTTTGGAGAAAGATAAAGGGAGACTTACATAAATGTAAAAAAACTGTAAACTATTTACGACCCGTGTAACAAAGCCCATGAGGTTAGCCATTTTTAAATATTCAAGGTTTGCCTTTCTATCTTTCTTTTCTTCCTCGCGATTCGTCTTCCTCCTATTATTTCGTCTTCCCCATCTTCCACTGCGATTTCGTCTTTTTTTCTTTTTTCTTCTTCTTTTTTCTTCTTCTTTTCTCCGATTTCTTTCCATCATCTTTCTTATTTTTCAATTCTTTATTTATGTCGTTTAATCATTCTATCATTTTTCTTCTTTTCCTCTTCATTTTTTCGGTTCGATTTCTTTCTATCGTCTTTCTACTTTTCCTCTTCTTTTTTTCGTTGTGATTTCTTTTCATCGTCTTTCTTCGTTCTTTTTTTTATGCGTTTACATTTGGGTAACCAAATCTAAACGACTGTGTATAAGACTGTGTACAACAAAATAGAAAAATCTAAAAAAATGGTGTATAAAGAATCTTGATAAAAAAATCATTTAGATTGGAGTAGTCAAATGTAAACGATCGTGTAAAAAAAAATTGTGTATAATTAATTTGGAAATTTTTTTGGATGATAGTCAATTGCAATTTTTATTAATTAAGATACTGAATTTTTCTTTTTGATTAGGATCAAATTAATTGGAGAATTTTTACTATCAGTTAGGGAGTACTTTGTTTGGCTAAAATCTCCAGGTAAGAGATTCTTCTATTAGACCTTCGAACTGAAGTTAAGAGCTTGCATGTAATTTTCCATTATGCATTGATGTAGCTAAGATGCATAATGTATTGATATTGATGATTGATGATGATGACTGATATTATTTTGATGACTGTTTTTCGTTCGTTGATGATGATGTGATATATTAATCACATGATTAAGGACGTTAAGATTACTATTCATGCCATGTTTATGATATTTATAATATGCTACATGCTATGGATAGGCGTTCTGTTAACTTTGTCTATTAGAATCGTACTCACATGGGTGTCCCTCAGGATCACCACCTTTTTATGACTGTGTAGTCCGACGGGATCACCAGTCCAGTGTGAGTTGATATGTTTATAGGTGACTCGATGGGATCACTCACAACCCAATTGTCTTAGTGTTTCCTCCGAGTCCACTAAAGACCAGTTTGTCCTAGGTGTTCTTTTGGGTTCATCGAAGACTGGAGATGTTCCTACGAGATTACAGATTGCATGTGTTTTGGAACATGCCAGTTTAGGGGTACTACTCTACAGAACTCTAATGGGATGTTAACAGAGACCTAGTAGGACTAGTAGTGGTTCCGTGTTATTGAGTATATGTTTATACTTGCTCTTTCTATGTTTAATATTTCAGGAAAAGGTAAAGGTACAGGAAAGCTGGCGAGCGATAGAGAAGGATCTGTGACATGCCATATGGGGACTCAATTTTGCTTCCGCGTCTATGTATCAGTGTTTCAGTATTCTATTTTTAATAAAAAATTAATCTTCCTCTTTTCAAGAAAGTATCTCTTGTTATTGTTTCTTTTTAGTAATGACCTCAACTTAGTGTAAAGAGTTTGGTCGTTACAGAATAAGTCTCGTATCATCAACCTCTTGTGGTGTCTTAGGACACTGCTCCTTAAACAAGTGAACCCCATGCCTGAAAGATAATAAATCCTTCTTAGTGTTAACAGTTTTAAACATCTCATCATTTAAAACTACTTTTGCTACATTAGGTCTTAATACATATTAGTTGTTTCCAAGTTGAACATATATGTACAACATTATTAGAAAGAAAAAGTTACAATATATGATTGTTCAATAAGACAAGAAATAAATATAAGATTCCTTTTAATCTTAGAAATTATGTACAGTTTTTCTAAAAACAGAAATCTATTTCTGAAAAACAACTTAGCATCTTCCACTACGTGAGCTAAAATGACATCTCCCGTTCCAACCTTGAGCGTCATCTTTCCCTCCTCGAGCTATTGGAAGGAATTAGTTTCCTGTAAAGAACAAACATGGTTATTGAATCATCTCCTAACTCATTTAGAAACACATTCTTTACCAATCTCCCGATCTGATCGAGATTAAAGTGACCTAATCTTAAATGCAAAAGATAGGTATTGTTATTTGGAGAAATTCTTTGCCTTTTATTTTTTAGTGTTAGCAGTTTTAAACATCTCATGATTTAAAACTACTTTTTATTCATTAGGTCTTAATACATAATAGTTGTTTTCAAGCTTAGCTAAACATATATGTACGTCATTCTTAGAAATGAACTCTTCATTTAAAGAAAGAGTTGCGTTATACGATTGTTCAATAAAACAATAAAAAGTTATAAGATTCCTTTTAATCTTATGAACTATGCGAAAGTTTTCTAATAACAGGAATCTATTTCTGAAAAACAACTTAGCATCTCCCACTGCACGAGCTGAAATGACATCTCATGTTCAACCGTGAGAGTCTTCTCACCCTCCTCGAGCTGCTGGAAGGAACTAGTTTTCTGTAAAGAAGAACAAACGTGGTTAGTGAATCATCTCTTAACTCATTTAGATGTTCATTCTTTACCAATCTCCTGATCTGATCAAGAGTAATGTGACCTAATCTTAAATGCAAAAGATAGGTATTGTTATTCGGAGAAATTCTTTGCCTTTTATTTTTTAGTTTTAGCAGTTTTAAACATCGCATAATTTAAAATTGCTTTTGTTTCATTAGGTCTTAATACATATCAGTTGTTTCCAAGGTTAGCTGAACATACATGTACACCAATGCTTGATTCAATGAAAACGTTAGATTATATGATTGCTCAATAAGACAAGAAATAGATATAAGATTCCATTTAATCTTAGGAACTATGTAAAAGTTTTTTTAAAAGAGGAATTTATTTCTCAATAACAACTTAGCATCTCCCACTGCACGAGCTGAAATGACATCTCTTGTTCAAACCTTGAGCGTTATCTCACCCTCATCGTGCTACTTGAAGGAACTAATTTCCTGTAAAGAAGAACAAACATGGTTTGTGGCTCCTGAATCAAGTATTCAAGCATTTTGGTCATTTTCCACTAAACATGTTTCTTTAGACAAGTAAATCATATTTACCTTCTTTTTCATTCTTCTTCTTAGCAAGGTATTTAGGGCAATTTCTCTTACAAATATCCATTCACATTGTAGAGGAAAGATTTCCCCTTATCAACTACCTTAGCCTTCCCTTTGCTTTTAGAAGCAGAAGCAGAATGCTTCCCCTTCCCTCCTTTCTTTTCCTAGATTTTCTTAAACATAAAGGATGAAGGTGCAGACTTGGTTTCAGAGGATGAACCCTTCGTAAACCTCTTCGAATGGGCAACATTTGTTTCTCCTTCTTTCTATCCCTTAAACATCTCTTGGAGGGAGTCCATGATCTGAGTTGCAGTAACCATGGTCTCGTGTTTCTTGCTTAGCATGTCAGTCATACTGGACAAGAGATAGACACGGGCCTTGTCATTGGCCTTTGTCCAACGGTTATATGCATCCTTGATAGTTTGGGATGCATTTCGAGTAGGGAAAGGAGAACATTCCTCCATTAATATGAAGCAAAGATCATCAGTAACAAAAATCATATTTATGTTTGACTTTCACGTCATATAATTTCCATCGGTTAATTGTTCATTTTTAAGCAGTGCGGTAATTAAGGAAGACAAGTTGAAATAACAAATAATTGACCGTATTAGTTATCTTTATTTTAACCTATTACAAAAAATAATCTAATCAATTCAGTAAAAACAAACAATCGAAGAACTCTAATCAAATAAATGATTTAGTTTTTGTAACAATACTATAGAAGTTTACAGCAATAGTTACCGAATGGTGATCAATTATTCCTCTCCTAAATTGAGACAATGTTAGCTAATTACTAATACTTGAATAACTCTTATTCTTATAGTTCTTAGCTACCGTTGTTCAATCAAGGATTCATTAACTAACTTAGTTCATCCCGTAAGTGTAACCTTACCATTTTCAGATCCCAGAGGTACACTTCAACAGGCTACCATTAAGAAAGACAACTGTTGAAGATTAACCTAAGAAACTTTATCCATTTCTGGAGTTTGTATTTTTTTGACTTAAATTATCAGGCCCTTCGAAGGGATGGTCGCTTCAGGATGACACGCAAGCGAATCATAAAATCTCATGGTGCGACCTAATAGAGAAGACCGTAAGATACGTTGACAAGCGTCCTTCTCCCACTTAATATGAACATTTTCCATATTCACCTTCTTATTGATCCATACAAACACTTTCTAAAGGGAGGTCGCGTCTAGGGTGACATGAAACCAAGTATGGATCTCACGTGTGAACTCTTAAGGACGTGAGAGCTAAAAATTGATATATTATATATATCATTTTTTCTCCCATTAAAATGTTCTATTAATTTAGGGTTTGTTCGCGTTTGTTGTACTTAGCAAAATTTCGACTAAATGAATCTAATTAAGTTTATTCTTATTACAACTCTTATAATAAAATTTTGCTCTAAAGTTTCTAGGTGTATTAAACTATTTAATGTACATAATGACATATTATGCTAATAGGAATAAGGTTAATTCAACGCCAGTCTGGGTTAGTTCCCAGGTAAGAGGTGTTCTGTAAACCATCAACATAAGTGCCCCCAACCTTAGACAGAACTTTACTAGAGAAGTTTCCTTATAACCTTAAATCCTATTTGTCGTACTTAGTTTTATTAAACTAAAATAAGACTTAATTCTAATTCTATTAGAATTAATGTGATATTAAGTCTATGTAATTTTAAACAATTTAAAATTAAATCAAATTTAACCCTAAGATCCTATGTTTTCATGCAACTTTTTATTATAGGTTGATGGTTTCTAATTATCAAATTTTATAACTATTATAAATTAATTAATTAACCCTATAATATGCATAATATGGTTTAATTAATTAAAATCAAATTATAATTAAATAAAACCGTGTTACATGCAAAACATTACATTAATATAACAATTATATTAAACTATGGTAATATGCTCAATGAAAATCAATTTTCATCTTAATTAATATAACACTTATATTAAAAACATACATGAAAATCAATCAAGCTTGCACAAGACAATAATTTAAATATAACAAAATTATATTTCACCAAGTAATGTCATGCATCATACTTATCCAATTTCTTATATTTAAAATATCAACATATTTTAAATTACTCATGAAATTCACAACCATGCATTAATGTCATACATTATAACAATTATAATATACAAAAATGCATGAACATGTTTAACAGAAGGTGAGATTTATCTAAATGACATTCATAATGCATTTAAATAACAATTGAACCTGTAAAATTGGACTCTAGGATAAAATAAAGCACAAATTACAATAATTAAGCTTTACAAATATTCTAAAAATGTTTACAAAGCTCCAAAACCGGTCTTAAATACTTCAAAATCTTCAAACCGGGCCCAAACCTTGAACCGAACTAGCCCCAAAAAGTTGGAACCGACCCAAAACATGAAAAATCAGTTAAAAATAGGCTGAAGCAGGGCCAAACCATGCACTAGACGAAGGCCCGAGCCAAACCACATGCCAGAAGCAAAACAGCGCAAAACCGGAGCCGATCGCCTTGAACTGCAGCCGTTCACCCAAGCCATTAAATTGAGACCGCATCGAGCTGATTTGAGCTTCTTTTGTGCTTGTTGACGTCACGCTGACGTCATTGTGACGTTCACCCTTCTTCAAGCTCCAGCCGCTGAAATTTTTTCTTTTTTATATCGTTTCAGTTTCTGTGTAGTGGTGAAAAACACATCATTTGAGGCCTTACGGTGGTTCGTTTTGCACGAACTTGGTGTCTAAATTCTCAAAAAATGCACAAGAATTCAAAAATGGAATATAAATTATAGATTTATAAAAAAAATGCCCAAAAACACAGGGGCCTTTACAATTGATCATATCAAAAACTGTAAATCTATGGCCAAATTTTACATAAAACATTCAATTGCAAACCACATTCACAATGTATAGATCCTACCAAACTAATGAAATTCCCAATTAGAAATTGTGATGGCTATGATACCAATTGAAGAAATAAAAGGCCTATGCAGCAGAATATTTAACAGAAACCTAAAACTCAATTTAATTTGAGAACCTAAAAGTACTAGTATATTGCCAAAAGCAATTACAGAAACTAAACTACTTATGGCTAAGTGTGCTTTCAAAATAAATATACAAAGAAGAGGAAGAACACTTACGCAAGTTGATGACTTTGAATCTGCCAATCACCAAATTGGTGCACCACCACCCAGAAACATTCCTATTCTCTAAGCTAAAGTGTAACGACCCAACTTTCCGGACTAAGCTGAGGTCATTACTCAATACTACGACTCGACCACAAAACACAAAATTTATAATGAACCAGCTACGATTTCTTAAAACGTTAGGAATATAACAACAAAACGGTATCGGAACCTGTTTCAAATCACAGTTGCAAAAGTTTTGAATAAAATCTCAAGTCATCAAATCCAAAATTCACAAAGGTTTCAAATAAAATTTGTAAGTTATCAACAGAAAATCACCAAAACAGATATTCTAACAAAATACATCAGCGGAAGCGAAAATAAAATCAGACACGTCCATATGGCCTTCACGCATCCTTTCTGCCCTCGTCGGTCTGCCCCTAGCCGTGCCCTTACCTGAAAAGTTAAGAAGAGAAAGGGTGAGTATAAACATACCCAGTAAGGGACCCACTACTGGGCCCGTTAGGGGACAACAGTTAACTTCCTATTCGGGGGTGCCCTACATAACAGTCTAGTGGTTCCGTAGAACGCACATATCAGTCCAGTGCTCCCGAAGGATGCACATATCAGTCTAGTGCTCCCGGAGGATGCACCTATCAGTCTAGTGCTCCCGAAGGATGCACATATCAGTCTAGTGCTCCCGAAGGATGCACACATCAGTCTAGTGCTCGGCATGAGTAGCGGGTCGGAAAGCTCGGACCAAACCCTGAATGTCCAGTCGGAGGCCTCTAACAAACTTATCAGCTCTGGCCGCCTCGGTCGCTATCATCTCGGGAGCGAAGCGGGACAACATGTCAAACTCCGCATCATACTGCTCCACTGTCATGTCACCCTGCTCTAAGTTCAGGAACTCCTGCCGCTTGGCATCTCTCAAACTAGCAGAGAAGAATTTCGCATAGAAACTCTCCTTAAACTGTTGCCACGTGATCTGACTCACATCACCACCTAGAATTCTCTCTGTAGTCTCCCACCATGCAGTACCTCTGTCAGTCAACATAAAAACAGCACACTGAACCTTCTGATCCTTAGGGCATTTCATGTATCGGAATATAGTCTCCAAAGACGATAACCACAGCTGAGCCCTAGTGGGGTCCTCCAAAGACCCATCGAATGTCGTGGGATTATACTTCCTGAAATCCCTTAGGTGCTTAGCCTCTGCTGACAACTGGTCCGGCACAACTTAGGGCGCAACTGGTACTGGAGCCGGAGCTGGAGCAGGAGCTGGTGCTGGAGCTGGCGGGGCAGGCTGCTGCTGCTCCCGCATCTGCATAATCAAATCTCTAAACCACTGCTCCATGGCAGCTAGATCCGCATGAGTAACTGGTGCAGCCGGGTCAGTGGCTTTGGCTTCGGGCTGCACCTCAGGCTGGACGCGTCCTGCTCCTCTTCCTCGGCCTCCTCGGCCACCCCTACGTGCACCTCTCCTTGGCGGCATTTCCCTAACAACCACCAATGATCCCTTTAGTCATAAATGGTAAGTAACTTTGCAGTTTAACTTAGGTAAGGTAATGCATATAGAGTTATACATATACTTTCAGGAGAGCGTACCTGACGAGTGGCAAGGATCGTTTTAGCCATAAGGACACAAAACACAGACTCACATTATAAGTCAGTCTACAGAACCTAAAAACCTAGGCTCGGATACCAACTGTAACGACCCAACTTTCCGGACTAAGCTGAGGTCATTACTCAATACTACGACTCGACCACACAACACAAAATTTATAATGAACCAGCTACGATTTCTTAAAACGTTAGGAATATAACAACAAAACGGTATCGGAACCTGTTTCAAATCACAGTTGCAAAAGTTTTGAATAAAATCTCAAGTCATCAAATCCAAAATTCACAAAGGTTTCAAATAAAATTTGTAAGTTATCAACAAAAAATCACCAAAACAGATATTCTAACAAAATACATCAGCGGAAGCGAAAATAAAATCAGACACGTCCATATGGCCTTCACGCATCCTTTCTGCCCCTCGTCGGTCTGCCCCTAGCCGTGCCCTTACCTGAAAAGTTAAGAAGAGAAAGGGTGAATATAAACATACCCAGTAAGGGACCCACTACTGGGCCCGTTAGGGGACAACAGTTAACTTTCTATTCGGGGGTGCCCTACATAACAGTCTAGTGGTTCCGTAGAACGCACATATCAGTCCAGTGCTCCCGAAGGATGCACATATCAGTCTAGTGCTCCCGGAGGATGCACCTATCAGTCTAGTGCTCCCGAAGGATGCACATATCAGTCTAGTGCTCCCGAAGGATGCACACATCAGTCTAGTGCTCCCGAAGGATGCACCTATCAGTCTAGTGCTCCCGAAGGATGCACACATCAGTCTAGTGCTCCCGAAGGATGCACACATCAGTCTAGTGATCCCGAAGGATGCACATATCAGTCTAGTGCTCCCGAAGGATGCACATATCAGTCTAGTGCTCCCGAAGGATACACATATCCGTAAGGCACACTACCCCATAGATGAAGCTAACCGTTACCCCTCAGTCCATACTAAACCGTCCACAACAGTCACACCCCAACGACATTCATATTACAGTTCCGCCATAGGCTTTGTCAGTCATATAGTATAGGTTTAAACAACTACACCCTCAGTTGCTATACGCGTCACCAATTCGCACACCATTAGGGAAAACCCTAGACCCAATCAACTAACCAACCAAAACCGGACTCACTGTCCTTCCCCGTCCAAACTCCATGATCAACATCCAGACCAATGATTACTACATACTGAACTGTAACTTCAAGGTCCATCAATATAGAATCCCAATCTACAATTAGCAGTCACAGTACCTTTACATCAGACAAAATATAATAACAGTGCTTAACAGTCAACACACATACAGTTATTCAGTACAGTCACTAATGTGTAATCCCCTTTGGATTACTACGTTTCCAGCCTCGATCTGAGGTCCAGTAGTAGGAAAACCCTTACCTGATACTCGGTTATGCCCCTCGATCGAATCCACGCTCAACAGATCCACCTAAACGAAACACGAAGGTTTTAGTTGGTGACTTTAGTAGAAGTCGTTTTAAAAGGTCAGAAGCGACATCCGTTGACTTACCCAAGGAAAGGAAAACTACCTCCAAACAAGCCTACCGCGAGACCCGAGAACTCAAGCGTCAACTCTGTACTACCTTAAGGGAGAAAAGTAGGGCCATATCTTATTCCAATATTCAAACTCTAATCGGATGTAGCAACATTAGGGAATTCATCGAAAACAATCCTTACCGAAGACTCACCGTGACCCGGAGCGGAGGAAGGAAGGCTTAGGTGGCTTGGTGAAACAAGGAGCTCGGCTCGGCTTAAAGGCGTTCGGCTCGGCTCCACCTCGGCTCGGCTCGGCTTGGCCTCGGCTCACAGCTCGGCTTGTGGCTCGGCTCAACTCGGCTCGCGGCTCGGCTCACTCGGCTCGTGGCTCGGCTCACTCGGCTCACTCGGCTCGGCTCACTCGGATTCGTGTGTGGCTCGGACTGGAAGCGGGTCTCGGGTTAAATGCGGGTTCTCGGTCGGGTTGGACGAAAACGACAGCCACGGTTTGAATGATTTCTCCTCCGGCGGACGATGGCTGCGGCGGCTTCGCAGATGACGTACAAGGACGGCAGCTGACTGCTTCGTGGAGAGGCGACGAGCGGCGGCATCTCCGTTGTTGTGTGAGGCCGAGAAGGAATCGGAAATGGATGGGGAGCCGCGGCGGACGACGGTGGAGATTTGAAGCTGCCGACTATGGAAACGGAAACGGAGATGGAGATGCGAGCGGAAGACGAAGAAGGAGAAGGAGAAATCGAATGGGTGGTTGTCGGGCAGATAAAGAAACGAAAGAGAAGGAGAAAAACGGAGAGAGGGCGGCGGCGCGAGGGCTGCGAACGAAGAAGAAGAAGAAGAAGAAGGAAAAACTGGGGGGGTTTGTGCGGCGCGCGAGGGCTTCTCCCCTTTTTTTTTAAAAAATATATATATATATATATATCAATTAAATAATAATAATAATTAATAATAATAAAATATTAATATTAAGAAATTATAATAATAATATTAAATATTAATATTTATATTAAATAAAAGTAATAATAATTTATAATAAATATTAGTATTAAATAAGTATAATAATGTTAAATAATAATATTAGTATTAATATTAAATAAATAAGAATAAAAGTTATTAATATTAAACTTTAAATGATAAAAGTACCAAATAATAATATAATTAATATATTATTATTATTTTAGCGTTTTACAAAAATCTTAAATTTCCGAAAATTCACATGATTTACTAAAATTTACCTCGATCTTCGGGGCGTTACATAAAGATTGGTTGTAGGAACCAAAAATTAGGAAGGAGTTTTAGTTTTACAGAGAATAATTTTCTTGAGAGAATTTTGTAGAGTACGCAAAAAATAACCCTTTTAGAGAAAAACTAAATTCTTCAATCATTCTCTTACCTCCCACTTCTTAAAGATGAAAAATAGGGAGCTGAGAGATCTATGGGTTACGTGGGATAACGACCCACATTTTTCATTTAATTTAAAATTATTAAGTTACATTAAAGTAAGGTTAATTTTCATAAATGTAACAAAACACCAAATTATTTACAGACCATGTAACAAAGCCCATGAATTCAGCCATTTTTTAAATATTCAAGATTTTTCCTTTCGTCTTTCTCACTACAAGAAATATCAGCAACAATAGCATCAACAAAACGCTATAGATGATTTTCGATAGCGTTTTCGAAATGCTCTCGTAGCCGATGTTATTGAAAGTCCATGACTTTTCATAGCGTTTTCTCAATCCTATGCAAACAGCTATAATATGTCGCCAGCGATAGCAGAAATATTATGCTCTAAATGCTTTTTATAACGTGAGGAAAAACGCTATCGAAACGTTTTTATAACAGTTTTTATTGCGTCGAAAAATGGCTATAAACTTTCAATAGCGTTTTCAATAACATTGGGAAAATGCTATAGAATACGTTGTATAGCGTTTTGATTTGTGTTAGAAAAGCGCTATAAAAAGGTTTTAATACGTTTTTAATAACATTTCAAAAATGCTACAAAAGATTTTGTGTAGCGTTTTTTGTTACATTTGAAAACTGTTGTCAAAATCATTCAATAGCTGTTTGGAAAAATGCTATAAACAATTTTTTGTTCCGTTTAATTATGAAGGTTGTCGTCGTAATATGCCATACTATGGTCTAATTCACATTCATCAAAATATACAATCATAATTATAACCAAAATATTCAAATTTATAACATACAAAATCATCAACACTAAGTTTCAAAGTCCTTAACTATTAGAACAAGTAAATTGTTAATTCAATTAAAATGACTTCATAATGTCAACACTAAGTTCTAAAGTCCTAAAATTTTGAGATGATAAAAAAAGACGTTCAAATTGTAGCAATTGTTAAATTAACATCAACACTAATTTCATAACATCATATATGTGTTGCTCCACTGTTTTCTTCACACATCAATCACCTAACAAAAAAAAAATTATCATTATCTAATTCTAACAATAAATTATTAGTTGAAGAACTTAATAAATACCTAATTCACAAAGTAAATAAAATTTCTTACATAGTTTGACTTTATCCATTGGCCATGCTCTTGTAGTGTCCAGAGCATCATCAATAACAATAATGTCAGAGGTAGGCCTCCATAAGAAGGAATTTGGTATTTTCACCGTATCAACCCACACACGAACTGCATTGGGGCCAAGAGGTACATGGTGGACAAGAACAAATGGATCATTGGAAGACCATCTACCTTCAGCAATGACTTCTCCTAAACCAATCCAATCTAGTAGCAAGCACTTATGGGGAGTGTTGGTAGTAACACTCTTTTTCAACAATATTATGGTTAGAAAATTCTCAAACAATAATAATTTAAAATAGCAAAGATGATTAGATTTACCGGTGGAGAATTTATGATTGGAGTAGGAGCAGGAGTACGAATATGTGCCGATGATGGTACTCTTTTAACAAGATGATTAGAATTGTCATCACTTGTTTTTTCCTATATAAACAACAATGTCAAAATGTGCTATAAACAAAATTTAAGAACTTTTAAGAGTGTTAAGACAAATTTACCTTGTCCTTTAATAAGGAAGCTACCACACTTTTCAACTCACCTACATCCGAAGTAAGGTTGTCACATTTGTTTTCAAGAGATGTAATGGTTTTATCTTTTTGAATTGATGTAGACACCTTCGATAGAGTCATACCAAATCCTAGTCCTCTTACATAGCCTTGATCAGGCCCAAGAACTCTACTAATTGCATCATCAATTATACTACTTGAAGAAGCCACACGATTTTGTTCAATACGGTCCTAACCAAAAATTATATTAAGTATGCAAAAGTCATGGTGGATAGGGAGTGGGTGGAGGGGCATAAGACATTCACAACAAGAAAATTACTTAAAGGAAACAATCTACTACTCAATGAACAGCAACTGCTCAATGCCAGCAAGCTCAGAAGAGTTTAAACATAAAAAATGGCAGCAGCAACACTACTCAAAAAAGCCATACGATTTTCCAAAATAAGCGCCTAACCAAAAATCACATTAAGTATGCAAAAGTCATGGTGGATGGGGGGTGGGTGGAGGGGCATAAGACAATCACAACAAGCAAATTACTTAAAGGAAACAATCTACTACTCAATGAATATCAACTACTCAATGGCCAGCAAGCTCACAAGAGTTTAAACATAAAAAATGGCAGTAGCAACACTATTCAAAGAAGCCATACGATTTTCCTCAATACGCGCCTAACCAAAAATCACATTAAGTATGCAAAAGTCATGGTAGATGGGGGGTGGGTGGAGGGGCATAAGACAGTCACAACAAGCAAATTACTTAAAGGAAACAATCTACTACTCAATGAACAACTACTCAATGGCCAGCAAGCTCACAAGAGTTTAAACATAAAAAATGGAAGCAGCAACACTACTCAAAGAAGCCATACGATTTTCCTCAATATGCACCTAACCAAAAATCATATTAAGTATGCAAAAGTTATGCAAAAGTCATGGTAGATGGGGGGTGGGTGGAAGGGCATAAGATAGTGACATACTAAGAAAATGGTAGCCACTATGAAGTATGACAACAACTATAAAATATGGCAGCAACTATAAACAAACAAAAGATAAACCAACCAGAGTGTTGGCCACTTGTGAGTTTCATAGGTGTTCCATCTTTCTTCACATGTGCCTTCGCCCAAACATCTACTCGTGTAATCGGAGTTGAAGAAGACTTTTTCTACATTGAAACACAATAGTAAGTTATATATTATCTATATATATATGTTAAATATAATAATGTTATTAATTACATAAAATTATACCAAATCTTCAGCTAGTCGAGCATAGCCTCTACGACTACATGTGTGAGCATATCGTGCAACAGCTCTAAAAGGCTTGTGAAACTTTTATCGGTCCAATCGTTAGTAGCCTTTATCTTATATAAAGATACGACAGTTGACATTCTTGTATATTTTGTACAATGAGGATACAAGGAAGTATTTGCATCTACGACCTTTTCACTAACATCATCGTTTACGCATGGTTCATCAACCTTTTCGTCGCACATGAAAGAAGTGCTACAAAAGGGTTGACCATCAAACATACACTTTACTGGCACTTCTTCACCATGATGGTACCAAAACCTATAAGTAGGATCCATTCCTTTTATAACCAAATGTTCATATACAACATCAAAGGTTTGATGATTCATGTTCCTACATGTCTTGCATGGACACGGAATTTTGTCTATTCCACCCAACACGTTCTCTACTTGTTTCACAAAATTCCATGCTCCCCTCAGATATTCATTGCTTGCTCTATTAAAAAGATCCAACTTTGCAATTAATATAACTAAATATATTAATCTATTTTAGTTATTTAAAAAATTGACATTCCCTTACCTGTTCAAATGAACCCAATCTTTTTTAAACATTATATCTGTAACTTATTGCTACAATAATAATGTGAAATGTAATTAAGAACCAACTCTACCCAAGGTGAAATTGAAGCTGAAATTTGCAATGACTGAAATTTACAAATTGCATGTTAGTACTAAAACATGTCACTAAAACTATCAATCATATGAATGATAACAATATGCAAAATCAATATAGTGGGGTATACGAGAACTAAGAATCATGCTAAGGTCACCATAATCAACGTCAGCTGCATAACTAGGATTTTCTAATAAGAAAGTTACATACCACTTGTAACCTTTTAATACAGAAAATCTAAAAGGTGAAAAATGATAGGCAGTAGCATACTTCATGGATATAATCATCACAGAAAGGTTTACTGTCATCATAGTATAGATGGATTGGTTAAGGTTGGATCTTTGCCTTCTAATTTACTTAACTTTAAGTCGCGGGGGGAGGGCGGAGCTTAGTTAACATAATAATAAATGATAAACGCAACGAAGCCTCCACATTTCAATTGTATGATATATCCAGTTTAAACATAAACACTTGTGATATATCCAGTTTAATTATCTAACTTTTCCCTCCTTCTTTCATATGATGTACTCATATTCTTTCAAAGTTGCAACATTACTTTTAACCTTTAACCTTGTATAAACATTTCAAAACTACTTTTAAAGTAGAAATTTACTACAATGTTAAACAAAAATTAAAACTCAAAGTACAATCATATCATTTTAGGTCATCGTTACCCTCAATTGAAATCTCGATTTTTTTTATAAAACTAGAATTAGAGATTTAAATTAAGTGAGAAAAGGAAAAATAGAAGCATTGATATTGGCCCATAGGATGTGTTATAGATATTCGACATCACCATAACGTTGAAAAATGAAATATGAGACTAAGCTTACCTAACAAAACATGTCTTCCCATTTTGTCCCAAATATTGTTAACATAAAACATTGATTACATCATTTCAAGTCCAAAATCAGACAATGCAATTGGAAGACATAAAAGAGAGATTAAACATAATGTATCACAAACTAAAATACAACAAATATCAGAACACACACATATACAATTCAAAAATCTACATCCAACAGTTATTCTATAATGTAATTTTAATGAAATAGCCTACTCTATTCTGAATAATGATTCAGGTGGTGCAGTTACAAGGAATTAAGGAGCAATTAATGAAATCAAATATTATGGATAATGTGAAATATGAAGTGAGGTTGGTGTTATACTTTTAATAATGAAATGTTGAATACTAGAATGATATTGAATACTTATAATAAATTTATATGTAAAATAGTTATCAAATTCTGGTGGAATGTTTGTAGCTTAATGAACTAAATTGCAAATTAGTGGTAGATATTTTGTAAATACTTTTTAACAGTTATGCAAAACAATTGTTTCTTTAAAATCGATTTTCTTTATTAAATAATGTGTTTTTTCAAAAGTAATGTAGAAGGAAAACTATTGACAATTTCCAAAAATGGTTTTAAAAAACATATTATTTTTTTAAAAAAAAAGGTTCATTAAAATCTTTATAGTTTTTCTACAAATAGATTTGAAAGGGCACTCTCTTTTAGTGTGATTAAGATCATTTAAATTTGTAAGTTTTGAACATCTGATTTAATTTTAAGGTACGTTGTAACACGAGGATGAAATAGAAATCTTTATACTAAAGAATCATGCTTTTGCAAACTGCAAAAGCAAATCAAAACAAAAAAATATGTATATTAAAATAGTTGACGAAGGCAGCACCAAACTATTTGATTAAATTCAAATCATAAGCTAAACAAAACAAACGAAAACGTCATCTAAATATTGTTACACTTAATTTCGACCAAAGATAAAAAAAAAACCCGAAACAAGACAGCTACAAACAAATCCTACCAAAAGATTATTAATGGTGAGACCAAAACCAAACTTGATAAAAAGAAAATCATGACTTTACCACTACATATTTTGATGTCAATATAATCAGAAGCTTGTGCTTTTCTTCTTCCTTTTTTTTTTTTTTTGACTAGTTAAGGAATGGAAGTAAGGAATTGATATAAATATTAAAGATCAAATATCAAACTTCTTCAACCTAACTCCAATTTTTTTAAATTAACTTACCATAGTGGAAAAACTTGCAGAGTAGCTACCAATGGAAGTAAGGAATGCTAGTTAAAAGAATACAGCTGAAGGTAGAGACTCTCCATTTAACAAACACCCAGTAAAGAGACAAACATGTAAATCATAGAAAACTCTTTGAAAGGCTCTGAGAGAGTTTAAAAATCCAGAAATGAGATCTACAAAAGAAAAAAAAAAGAAAAAGAAAACAGAGAAAGACAGCAAGGGAAGAGTGAAGATTCACTACCACTGAAAATTGATGAACTGCAATGAAAGAACTGTCGTGAGGGAGATAGACGGTGAGATGAGGTGAGGGAGATGAGAAGATCGACACAAGGAAAAAAGGGAGATAGTTTTAATGCCTCATTCTTCGTAAATCAGTCATCTATGTATACATATACATACCTAATTTCCATAAATGTTCAAGAAAAAATAAATTGATATAGACAGAAGGCTTGGGAATAATCAACATCAACTTAATTTTTTTTTTTCACAAATACCCTTGCCAATACTCAAACATCAATTGAAAGGTTTTCCATAAACATCAAACAACTAAAGACAAAATAACCTACATTATATTCAACACAAACACCAAACAACCACAGACATCAAACAACCACAAACAGAAAAAAGATAGTCAAAGAATAGATAAATTAGGGCAACGGAAAGATGGTCGAGCATACTAGATGAAGATGGATTGATAATCCGAAAGAGCCCTTCGCGTCAAACTTATGCTACTCTACCTTATTATTTTGTGATAGGCAGGGGGACTTACAGAAATAGATGGAGCTTTGAAACGAAGATAATGGACTGAAGAGAACAGAGAAGACGAAGTAGGAGGAAGATGATGGAGAAGACAATCGATGGAGAGAAGACGATAGAGAAGACGATGGAGAGACGATAGAGAAGACGATGGAGAAGACGATGAAGAAGACGATGGAGAGAAGAGGATGGAGAAGACGATAGAGAGCCAAATTAATTTTTTCGCCTAAATCTTTCCTGCTTTTCTTTTATTTTTCTTTTTAATAACACTTCGGTTATCTTTTTAATTTCTTTACTCTTTTTTTCTCTCGCGCCCGCTTTTCTTATTTTTTGTATAACATTTTATAATACAAGTTATTAAAAAATGTTATTGAAAGCCTAATTTGTTGTAGTGGATCTTCTCCTCTTCGTTGCGATTTCTTTTATCATCTTCCTCCTTGTTGTAATTTCATTTTCTTTTCCTTTTCTTTTTTTACGTCGTTTAAATTTGGGTAACCAGATCTAAATGATTGTGTACAAAAAATAGCAAAATCTAAAGATTGTGTATAAAAAATCTTCTTTCCTATAACAAACTAGTTATAACAAACTGATTAAGATTCTTTCCTTAAAAATAGGGTTCGATTGTGCTTAAAAAGTGTTCCTAAGCTGTTAAGATTATTTTCTATATATATTAGTTACTTCTTGAGGAAGTTAAAGAGCGCGGAGATTCATCAAGCATAAATAATGAAGTTTGGTATGTTTCTCGTATGACTTATGAAAAACATAAAATGAAGAAATTTGGATAGATGTGCTTGACTATTGAACGAAAGTCGACGTTGAATGCACACTCAACTAGTGCCACCATTGAGGGGGAGTTCAGTCCCATCCACTTTCTAGTTGTGATCATTATGTTAGTTCATAATTAAGTTCTGTTTTAAACAGTCCTAGAACAGTACAGTAACAAAAGACCAACGTGTTGTTCCGTCAGTCATAACTATGTATTCAACTGTCATTGTATTTGTGATTAATACAATCTTCTATCCTGGGCTAACTGCCCTCAGATGCAGATGCACATTCATCGAACTGGGTTAACAAACGTTGTTGTGTTGTGTATTTTGTCTACTTCTATCTCTCTCCACCCTTCACATAACTGAAGTTACTCTTGTTGCATATCTCTAAAACCGTTCATATTTCACATAGTTAATTTCTAAAGAAAAATATATAACACTTAGGGGTCTTTTAAAGAATATAGAAAAGCGGCAAAATATTTACACTATATAGAACAATTCTAAAAATAGAAAAAGCCCACAGACCCATCGTGGAAAATGTAAAAAATGTCCCGTCAACAACGCGCATAATATATTCGGTACACGATCATTTAGATTTGGCTATTGTTTGGTACACGATCGTTTAGATTTGGCTATTGTTTGGTACACGATTGTTTAAATTTGTTCGTTTAGATTTCGATAGCCAAATCTAAACGATTTATTTTTTTCTTACACGATCGTTTAATTTATTGGGTTACACGATCATTTATATTTGATCGTTTAGATTTGGCTACACGATCGTTTAAATTTGGAGTGATCGTTTAGATTTGACTAAACGATTTTTTTAAAGATTCTTTATACACGATCTTTTAGATTTGGTTACCCTAATCTAAACAACGTAAAAAAAGAAGAAAGATGATGCACGCAGTGAACGAAAAAAAGAGAAAAGAGAAAAAGAAGAAAGATGAAATCAGATTTGGTTACCAAAATCTAAACGACGTAAAAAAATAGAGAAAAAGAAGAAAAAAATGCACACAGCGAAAAAAAAGAGAAAAAAAAGAAAGACGATAAAAAGAAACCAGATTTGATTACTCAAATCTAAATGACGGAAAAAAAAAAGAAAAAAAAAAGAAAGATGGAAAGAAATCGCAACGAAAAAGAATAAAGGAAGAAAGATAAAAAAATCGCAAAAAGGAGAAGAAAGATAGAAAGACAAACCTGAATTATTTAAAAAATGATTAATTTTATGAATTTTGTTACACGAGTCGTAAATATTTTAGTAGTTTGTTATATTTATGAAAACTTTCCTAAATTTTATGTTTATAAAATAAATTCTAAAAAGTGTTAAAAAAATAAAAAAGCGGAATTTTTTTCAAATTTAGCTAATTAGCTTGGGTTTTGGGAGAATTTAATTCACAAAATAAAAAAATCCCATTAAGCATCAATTCGTACAAGGAATCAATATAAAATGTATCCAACAGAATATATAAAGAAAGCATATCAAAATAACCTAATTTGTCTATTGATATGCTTGAGGTGTTGCCTACTTGCCTTATTTTACACTTCCATATCTTAATACATCAATGGCTTGCTTTTTACTTTTCTAATTTGAAATTTTATTCTTCTTTCTTTCCATGTTATTAATTATTAAATTTTGTTAAAAAAAGAAAAGAAGAAGAAGAAGAAGAAAAACACCTTCATTTCTAGTCAAATTCGTAAAAATATGCTTGTGAAAACTAATATAAAGTATCATAATCATTCTCTTTTCTTCTCTTTCTTTTTACTGATTTGAAATATTAAGCTAATTTATTTTTATTTCCTATAATCATTTTTGTATCTTTTTTTTTTTGGAATAAAAAAAGAAATAATTTTTATTCGCTTTTAAAACCCTGTCTCAATTTTCTGATTAACTAAATAAAAAAGTAGATAATGTTGCATGAAATTTAGAGTCGGAATAAATCCTTATAGGTTTAATTTTGAAAATCAAGAAGCCAAAAGACAAAAATGACTATCCAACAATTTCTAAGACTTATAGTGTTTAAAGTTTTATTTTGTTTTGAAAGCAAAGTAAAAATTTTATTTATAAACTTAATTTTCAAAAACATAGAATTAAACTATTTAGATTGACTTTGAACGGGATTCAAGAAAATTTTCATAAATATAACAAACTACAAAAAAATATAAGGTTAGTTTATCAAAATCCATAAAATTAGTTATTTTTTAAATATTTCATGTTTGTTGTTCCATCTTTCGATTTTTTTATATGTCTTTCTTTCTTTACTGTTCTTTTTGTTTTTTCACTTCGATTTCTTTTATCGTATTTATTATTTTTTTCTTATTTTTTTACGTCATTTAAATTTGGATAACCAAATCTGATTTCTTTCTATCATCTTTTACTGCATGCATCATCTTTCTTATTTCCTTCTCTTTTTGTATGTCGTTTAGATTTGGGTAACCAAATCTAATTTCTTTCTATTGTCTTTTTTTTTTTTTTTTTTTGCTACATACATCATCTTTCTTCTTTTCCTCCTCTCTTTTACGTCGTTTAGATTCGGAGTAACCAAATCTAAAATATCATATATAAATAATCTTGAAAAAAGCGAATTTAACGATCATGTAGAAAAATAAACGATCGTGTACCAAAAGAATTAAAAAAAATCGTTTAGCCAAATCTAAACTATTGTGTACCAAAGAATCTTAAAAAAAATAAACGATCATGTAAACAAATCAAAACGATCGTGTACCAAAAGAATCTTGAATAAAACTTTTTGCTATATATCGTAGATATTTTAATTTATTTTACTATATTTAAAAATGTCTCAATTTTATATTATCATTATAAATAATTATATGAGTCTTTTAAAATATATAACAAAGCAGCAAAATATTTACACTGTATAGAACAATTTCGAAGATGAAAAAGTCCCTCGGACCCAAAATGTAAAATACCAAAAAGCCCCATCAACTACGTTGTCAACAACGCTAATATATTTGGTACGTAATTATTTATATTTGGTACATGACTAATCAACCTTTTCAGATTCTTTGTATACGATCGTTTAATTTGTTTACAAGATCATTTAGATTTGATTGTTTAGATTTGGATAGCCAAATCTAAACGATTTTTTTTCAAGATTCTATGCTACACGACCGTTTAGATTTTGCTACATGATCGTTTAGATTTTTTTGAACAATTTTTTTAAACATTATTTTTGTAAACGATTGTTTAGATTTTGGTCCAAATCTAAATAGTTTGTTTTTAGATTTTTTGGCTTACGATTATTTAGATTTGACTATTTTTGTACACAATCTTTTAGATTTGGGCCAAATCTAAAATGACTGGTTTTTTATTCAAGATCTTTTATAATATTTAGTACACGATCTTGATCAAACAACCAAATAACAATTTAAAAAAACTAAAAAACAAATAGATCTTTTATATTTGATACACAACCTTAAACAAAATAACATTTAGGAAAAAATAGGAATATGAAGAGAAGAAAGACGATAGAAAGAAAAAAAATCGCAAAGGAAGAGAATAAAGACGATGAAAAGGAATAGAAAACCTAAAATATTTAAAAAATATGGCCACCTTTACGGGTTTTTTCATAATTTTTTATATGAGCCGTAAATATTTTAATGATTTGTTATAAATATGAAAATTTACCTAACTATAGTCCTCTTTCTTTTTCTGGTTGCCCTTTAAATTATTTTTTTATTTTTCTTTTATTAGGTAATGTTTTACCCCATCAAAAATAATGCACTAAAGCACACAAATAATTGGTGCACATTAGCTCAGGCTTTCTTCCATATATACTCAATACCCCTTGTGAAATTCTATATGAACTGAACCCCTCAGGCTTTCTTCCATATCTTTCTCCCATTCTCTCCCCCCTGAAAATGAGTAAGTTATTGCAAGACTTATGCAATAAAGAAGCAAATTTTTCAAAGTTTTCCGATTCTCTTCCTGCAAATGGAGGCAATGGAACTTATAGCTACTCTAACAACTCATGTTATCAGGTCCTTTCCCTTTTAACTCTTTTTGTTTGTTTTTCTTGTTAACATCGAAAGGTCTCACGACAAAAAATTATGTTTCTCTTTTCTCTCTAGAAATCCGTTTTGCTATCATGTTTTAGATGAGATATCATCAATGTATGCTTTTTTGAATAGTACTTAAATGTATGATTTTACGTAAAATCATCAACCAAAGAGATTTTTTGGTGTAGAATAAAATTTCTTTACGAGTAAAAATATGTGAAAATGATTTATTTTCCCTCCAAAGGTCGAAACTTTGAGTTTGTGAGATTGAGTACAGTTAAAAAAAGATTAAAAGAAATCCAAATAGTCATGTTATAAAATTAAATTTGTTGTTTAATATTTGAATTGAAAAGGGAGAAGATTTTAAATATTCTGCAAGAAAAGATATTTATAGATGAATACTAAATTTGAGGTGAATAATATTAACTATACCATATTACAAAATAAGAACTAAGAAAAAAAAAGACATATTTTAATGTATATATAAAAGCTAAGTCATAGGACCATTGAATTGTGGTCTCATTCTCTCCTTGAAGCATCAGCCTTTAAATTTAATATTACTAAGATTCTGTTCCAACATAACTATTCCTAGACCTTGTTCCACCCTACAAACCCTAGCTAGCTACGCCACTCACCTTTATTTTGTTCCCACTCTAAGATGTACCCTATGCAATAACTTCTTTTTTTTTAATTATATTCTACTAAAATGGTTTTGTCCCCTGATCTCAACTTTTCTAATCCTTTTACTTGGATCAAAGCTATATTATTACTTGGATCAAAAGGTGAGGAGTTTGGACTGAAGTGATCAACTTAGCACACAGTTGCAATGGATATGCACTCTCTCCCTCTCAGCTTGTGGTTCAATTTTCTACCACCATAATTGTTCTACAATCAAAAGATTACAAATTTAAATTTTTATCCAGAAAAAAAACTCAAACATAAATATAGCTATTTTCTTTTGCTCAAAGAGACCCGATGAATTTAATTAGGTGGAAACTGTGTCATGACTCTTTCCTCTCTTAAAGTCAGATGCTCAATCTCCATCTCTACCATTTTTGTACTTCAAAAGATACAAATCTAAATATTTAATTAAACTTTTTTTTAAAAGAAAACTTATAAATAGAAACAGTTATTATATTCCTTTTCTTTATCAAAAGTGAAAAGTTCCACGGAATGAATTTAAATAAGTAGTAATTATCATGAATTACTTCAACTAATTAGTCAGAGGCTCCATCTCCATATCTCCATAATTACTGTATTTAAAAAGATTACAATTTGGATTTTCAACCAAACATTCTTTAATATAAAACGTTTTGTAATAAAAAATTAAAACAAGTTGGCCAATATCTTGAAACCCTAATTAACAGCAAGTAGTACAACTTCATTTAGTGGGTTTATTTAACAGCTTTGTCAGCAATATTTTCTGTACGGGTCAAATGCAAGTGTCATTATTTTTATTCCTTTTTTTCCCTTCTAAGTGTTGGATCCACTTGAAGGTCATGCATGAAGCAGCTGTTTATTCATCATATTATTCCTTCTTTTCACTTTTGCTGCAGAGATTATTTGCAAATGTTGAAAGAGAAAAAATTGATCAAGAAATTAAAGAGAAGTTTGAGATTGTAAAGCTCGCTTCTTCTTCCCCTTCAAATACCGTTGTTCTTGCTGATTTGGGTTGCGCGGCCGGACCCAACACCTTTGGGACGATGCAACATATCGTAAAATCTATGAAAGAGACGTTCCAATCGGTCTGCCCTATCTCGGTGTTACCTGAATTTCAGGTGTTCTTCAATGATCAGGTGGTTAAATCATGCATCCATCAAACTCACAAAAAATAAATAATAAAAAATAACTTCATAGATCACAACATGCTTAAGAAACATAAAATTATTTGTCAATATTAGTTGTGATGCAATGTATTTATGTTAATTATTAAATACATATTATTAAAGACTAAAACTTGGTCAGTTAGAGTTTAGTTAATTTTCGAAGTTAAAGTTTAATTCTCATTTATCTCATAAAACAGATATCCCATTGTTTAATACATTTCTAAATAGTCCCCGTTGTAAAGACTATAAAAAGTCAAGTGGTCATTAAGGACCAAATCTAATTGGAAACCATAGGAATTAAATTTCCAACTTTCTCAAATAACAAGGATCAAATTTGCTAGTTTACCCTAAACTTTCGGTTGTGATCATACCGGCACTAATGCACCAAATCTCATCAAAAGTTCACCACTAAGTGTGCTTGGACGACAATATATAAAGACCAATGCATCGGATCTTATCGGAAGTTCGCAACTAAGTGTGTTTGGACGAGAATTTATCAACACTAATGTACCGGATTCCGTCAGAACTTCGTAGCTAAGTGTGCATGAACGATAGTAGTGTAACCACTTAGAAAGTCTTCGTGATGTACCTCTAAGAAAAAACTTACAACAAACTATAATTTAATCATGGATCAATCTAAAACTTAAAAGTTTGGTAAAACTAGTTTAACTATCTCTTGCTCTCATATACCATTACATTGCTACTCACTTTTTTAAGCTTTTGAGTTATGATGAGTTTAATCTGTTATTCGTATTTTTTTTGTAATACATAGGTGACGAACGACTTCAACACGCTATTTCAATCACTTCCGGTAGAGAGAGACTACTTTGCAGCAGGCGTGGCAGGGTCGTTTCACCAGCGATTGTTTCCGAGGGCGTCGGTGCAATTCGTGCATTCTTCATATGCAGTGCACTGGCTATCAAGGGTGCCAGAGGAGCTACGGGACGAGCAATCGCCTGCGTGGAACAAGGGGCATATCCACTACCTAGGGGCTGCGGACATTGTGGCGGCGGCTTATGCAGGTCAGTTTGCCAAGGATATGGGAGATTTTCTTAGGGCTAGGGCGGAGGAGATGGTGAAAGGAGGAATAATGGTGATTATTACATCAGGAAATCCTGATGGAATTTCTGCTTCTCAGTTACCATCTGGTTTGCTCTATAAAGTTTTGGCCTCCACTCTCATTGATATGTCAAAAGAGGTAATCAATTTTTCATATTAATTTTTTATATGATGGTAACTTTTTTAAAAAAATATAACTCATTGCTGATGTAGAGATAAAATTTCAAACTTTGAAATTGAAATTTATGGCAGGGATTAGTGAGTGAAGCTAAAGTGGATTCTTTCAATCTGCCCATATATATAACTTGTCCATCAGAAATGAGGCAATTGGTAGAAGATAATGGGAATTTTAGCATTGAAAGAATGGAACTAACAGCTCCAACCACATGGCTTCAAGGAGCCATTGACACTAGAGAGTGGATCAACCATATAAGGGCTGCAATGGAAGGCATCTTCACCCAACACTTTGGCCATAACCTCACTTTCATTGAACAATTATTTGAAAGGGTCATCCAAAAACTTAATCATCACTATGAGGAAATCAACTCTAAGCTCCATGAAAAAGTTCAGCTCTTTGTTGTTTTGAAACGATTGTAAGAGAAAAAAAAAGAGATAAAAATTTGAATATTTGATCTTTGATCTCGCGTTTAAAAGGTTAATGTCTTAACCGATTGTCGTTTGGACGATTGTGATTCCAAGTTATCAGTTTTTAATAATGTTTGTGACGTTTAAATCTCTATCATCTTGATTAATTATAATTTATAATAACAATTGTGTGTTTAAGTGTTTATCCTATCCTATTATGTATAGGTTTTATGCGTCCTCCAACTTCTATAACACTATGCAAGTTTGAGATAGTCCAATTTTAACGTTTGAGGATTTAAGTATTACAATTGAAATTTTAATGGTGTCTTTGCAACTACCACTTTGATGATTTTTGCAATATATATATCCATGTTATGTGCGTAAAACCCAAGTGCAAGTTTAACAAAAGTTTCCAAGCCAGTACTGGGGTCGAACTCGAGTTTATGAATTAATGTCTTGGAATTATTGTTTTAGAAATGATCAAATTTAATGATATATGTTTGTGTAAATAATAAGGGAAATGAAGTAAAAAAAGTAAGAAGCGAGAATAATGATGAACAAGTTGAGTAAATATATAGAAACAGCTTGATGCATCAAATGTGTGGGTGTGTGATGCGTTGAGTGATGGTAATGTTGCAGAAATGAAAACTAATGGGTTCAGAGGTTTGAAAATCAATGGATGAAATAGCTAGGGTTTAGAAGATATGCTAACATTCACACAAGTCATGCAGAAAGTTTCGTTCATGTGTTTAACTTGTCAAAATGAAGCTGGTGTTGTATGCAATATAGACCTTATCACATAGATGCATGCTTATGTTTAAAATGGACGCGAGATTAAATTCATTTTTAAAGCTACTTCTTTCATCCTTTCATGATCTCTATAACCACTTACTCTCTTAAAGTTGTTAGTTATTCTACTTAAATTAGCTGATCAAATGGATCCAAGTAATAGATTATAAGCACACATTAAACAAGATGAACTTCAACTCATGCAAACTTGTGAGAATGTTAGTTTATTCTTTTCAGCCCATTAGGAGTTTAGCAGCTCATGAAAAAAATAAAAAGAACTTATGGGATGTATTTGAGATGATGGTGAAGAAGTTTGATTTCCAATAGCTACTTTTACATGATAACAGTTTTCATAATGGTCCAATTCATAACATATTTACACATATATAGTAAATAAATCGGATCTCTAGCAAAATACGATGTGTGTGTATGAATCTATAAAGAAATGAATACTCATTCTTCTTGTCAAAGAAATACAATATCTCCTTTCCATGGATCGATGTGTATGCCTTTGTTTGTCGTCGAATCACATACATTTTCGTGTTCATCTTCTTCTTCTCATTCATTTCTATAGTGCATGATAGTGTATGAAATATGCTATCTATTTCCGCTTAATTCAAACTTGTTCTATGATTTTACGTTCCTCATTTAATATCTTGTACGTTTTCTGCAATTCATAATATATTTTGGAGTTGTCATTTCGGAGCTAGTTTGAACCTTTACAGAGTTAAAACGATGTCAACCGAGGCAAACCAGAGCAAGCCCCGAACGTTTGGTGGTGCAAAAGATACCATTTGGCTTTTGTCTTGCAATGTCGCAACGCTTAACGGCGCCTTGGGCAGCGCTGTATGGTAGTAGGCTCCTATTTCGCGTATTTGACCAAGCACCGTGACACTGGCTTTTGCTTTCAGTGTCGCTCCATGACGCCTTGAGTGGCACTGTAAGGCAGTAGGCTCTTATTTCATATATTTCGCCAAGCACTACAACGCTTCACTTAGGCACCGTGGAGCTCCAAAGTTCCAACGCCATGTGCGCAAGGACGTCAGCACCGCGACCCTTTCCTAAAGTGTCGCGGCACCTGAGTAATTTTTGTAAATATTCCTTAAACCTAGTTCGTTACAGTCGACTTCTACACCTTTTCTCTCTATTGTTTTAGGTTCTTTCATGCACTTCAAGTCCCTAAACTGTTGGATTTTATCTCCTAAACTATTAAATAGTAAATGTCATCCATTGACCATTATTTATAAAGTGGTAAGGTATAGATTTTCAAAGTTAGACTTATAGCAAAATGGTAAACCCAAAGGGAATGGGTTGATTATAAGAAAACATTTTCTCTATTGCTATGTTGAAGTCTATAAGGATTCTGTTGTCTATAGCCGCATTTTATGATCATGAAATGTGGAAAATGGATGTCAAGACTACTTTTTTGAATGACAATATTAAAGAGGGTATCCAGATCAGCCTAAGGGGTTCATAACCCAAGGTAAGGAGCAAAAGGTTTGCAAGTTGAATCAATCCATTTATGGGTTGAAACAATTAATATCAGATCTTCGAACATTAAGTTTGATACTAAGATCAATATCTTACGGTTTAAACCAAAACGTTGATGAATCTTGTGTATACAAGAAAATCAACAAAGGTAAAGTAGCTTTCTTAGTACTTTATGTGGACGATATCCTTCTCATTGGGAATGGTATAGGATACCTTACTAACATTAAAACTTGGCTAGAAACTCAATTCCAAATGAAAGATTTAGGAGAGACGCAATATGTTCTTGGTATCCAAATCATAAGGGATCGTAAGAACAAAATGTTTGTCTTAGGTAACCTATATCGACAAAATGTTGGTTCGATATTTGATGTAGAACTCTATGAATGGTTTACTACCTTTCAGGCATGAGGTTGTACTTGTCTAAGGAACAATTTCTAAGCACCTCAAGAAGTTAAGGATATGAGACTTATTCCTTATGCCTCAACAGTAGGCAGCTTAATGTATGTTATGCTCTTCACTAGGCTAGACATTTGTTATGTAGTGGGAATAGTAAGTAGGTATTAGTCCAACCCAGAGTTAGACTACTGGACAATGATTAAAATTTTCTCAAGTATCTAACGAGAACGAGAGACTACATGCTTATATATAGAGCTAAGGATTTAATCCTTACAGGATACATTGACTTTAATTTTCAAACCGATCAACATAAAGAGGAAGTATCACCTAATACAGGAGATTATGCAACAAGAGGATGTGATTGTAACCAAGATCGCTTTGGAGCACAACATTGTTGATCCATTTACGAAGACTCTCATGGCTAAAGTGTTTAAGAGTCATCTAAAAAGTCTAGGTCTGCGAGATATGTACGTTAGGTAATCTAGGGCTAAAGTGGGAGATTTGTAATGAGGATGCCCTAGTTTATTGTATTTGTATATATACGTTGTATGCAATATACTTGTACATTTTACCATTTCCAATGTTTGAGGATTACTTTATTATATACATCTCATAGAGTATCACTAGACGAGAGATTTAGTGTAAGTGGGAGTTTGTTGTTGGGTTTTATGACCCAAAACTCGTAGATAGTAAATGTAATCCATTGACCGTTATTAATAAAGTGTTATTATAATTTCAATAAATCGTTATTGATTATACTATTAGTTTTGTCTTAATAATCTAAATTCAATAAACTAACATCTTAAGTTGTTTGATGAATCTTGAATAGTATGTAGAGACATACAAGGATCAATGTTCAAGATACAACTTAAAGAGTCTATAGTATAGGGATAAAGTTGGGTACCTTATCCTAGTAGCACTATAGATACGACACACATTGTATTTGATACAAATGTAATGATCCATTATGTTTGCGCAGATGACATACAAGTGAGTGTATCCTATGCAATGTGTTTGCATAAGATTGGACGATGAAATAGTAACCATTAGATGTAACTTCGTTAGCTAGTTAGGTTTCTATTTCATTCGGTTGATCTAGGTAACTTAGTCTTTATCCTGAGTGTATTATGAACTCCTGTTCATGAGGGATTGTCCATTGATTTTTGTGGGTGAGAGTGACCAGTTTATCAACTTAATATGTTTATCGTTTTGGAGACAAAATCGAGTGGGGAGATAGGAACATAATCACACAAGATGGAATTCACTCCTTCCCAACTTTAAGGTAAGTAGATGAGTGTTCCCTTAAACGGTGTCTCCAAGACTTGAACAAAGGACCCTACCCTCTTTATGGCACAAGAGGATCTTCTGTTTAGTGGATGGACCATAAACATGTTGTTCATTAGAGAAGCATAGGCATTTAAGGACTATAAGTAACCCGGGAGTAAAATTGTAATTTAACCCAGCGGGTGTTACAAACACTTGTAAAAGACTAACTTACTATTACTGGTATATATCCATGGACACAAAAATATATCTACAGTAAGAAGAGTTTAGTTGTGAGTCCTTAGAATGTACACACAGTTAATCAATATTGATTAATGTGGTTAATGAGTTTAGCCAATTAATCTCATATCATTGTACTTATGATCTATAGGTTTATTAGGTCCCTTTTCCAGTTTGTAAAGGGTAATGATCAATGAGGTTAATATATATTGGTTGTAACTTGAAATGTTTAAATTTACTTTGGAAATTAATATAATATATGAAAATACATTATAATATAAAGTATTTTGGATATGATTCAAAATTAATTTATTAGAGAATAAAATATTTGAATCAGTTCAATTTATTAATTTAATGTGAATTAGATTCATATATTAAAACAATATGTTAAAATTTAATGTGTTTATGATACACATTAAAACTATAGGCTACGAGAGAAATTTATATTTGAATATGATTCAAATTTGGATTAAATTAAATATAAGATGCTTAATTTAGCAATTAATTAATTGGAGAATTAATTAATAGTTTAGTTATTCAATTGAATTTGATTTAGTTATTTTAATTAAATTAAAACTATAGGTTATGTGTGAGAGATATTTATTTAAATATGACTTAAATGAAATATTAATTAAATATGATTTAATTAGTTATTTAATTTAATTAATTAATTATTTTATTTTATTTTAAATTAAATTAAATAAATTGGAAACGTGAGTCGTTCTTCCACGTAACCCAAGATTCTCTCTAACTCCATTTTCTTCGGGATGAAGAAGTGAGAGGTAAGGTACGGAAGATAATACAAAAGGTGCTTCTCTAACTCTACGTACGCTCTGAAATTTGTTTTCTCTCAATTCTTTTATGCAAAATTAATTCTGTTTTCCAAGTGGTGATTCTTTAATTTGGTGTTTTAACGGTATAGAGTAGTTAACGAGAGTAAGTGTCATTTCCCTTCTTTGTATTTTTTTTTTAAATTAGCATGCTTAACCTTAGTTTTCGTAATTGATTTTCGAATCACTAGAAGAAATTTGACCTTTAATGTCAGATGGAAAAAATGAAAAATGAGTTTTAATGTTGGTTTTCAAAAGGTGGATGTTTAAGGTCGGTTTTAAATTGACGTTAAACATCCTGCTTTTTGAGAACCGATAATAAAACTCTTTTTTATTTTTTTAATTTTGTAAAAAATTGAAGCTTTCTTTCTCTTAATTTACTCTTTTCTCAAATCCTCGATTTTTCTATCTTTCTCAAATTTCTTTCATTTTCTTCTCAATTCTCAAATTTCCAAATCTCAAATTTTCTTTCATTCTCTTCTCAAATCTCAAATTTATTTCACTCTTCTATCTTTTTATTTTCAAATTTATTAAAATAAATTTATTAAAATTTATTTTCCTCTTTTTATCTCCTCCTTTCTCTCCACGAAAACCCTTCAATTCGCGTATCCCCACCCTTGATCCGCGTCTGGCTTTTCATCAACTTCGACAGTCTCTCATCTCCACTCTAATCTTTCTATAGACTTTATAAGGACTAAGAATCTTAGAAAAGAAGTGTATGGGCGCACCAAGATTTCTAAGTGTTGACTTTCTCATTTCATTATGTTTCAGTATGTTATTGAAGGTTTCTTTATAAAACCATCTTCTCTCCACTTTTTCATTAATTTGATTCTTTGTTAGTAGTATGACAATTGGTTTTACTTAATTTTGTTATCATCTTCTTATTAATGTATAGAGTGATATATAATGAAGATTTGAAGGTTGTACAAATATGAGAAAAATGTCACTGCTCTTTAAATTTCTCGACATTGTATTTTTGCTTGTATGATTCTTACTGGGTTTTTTTATTTAATTTTTTGAAAATTTTGATGGGATATGAGATTAGTTTGTTCTTGATTGTTCTATGATTATGGTTTTGATCTTAACTATCTATTTCTTTCTCCTTGGTTCTTTGTGTTGCTTTTGATTCTATATGTTCTTAATTTTAATGTTTTGTGTTTTTGTCAGTGATGGAGATTAGAGACGGTTGTGTTATGAAGAAGATAATGGAAGAATTTCTGATTTGGATTATGTGAGATTGTTTTGAGTTTCATTTTGCATTTGTTGGAATGAAAAGAAAAATTACTCTATTGTCCATGCTTTTAATGTAATAAATCAAATATGGATCATGTTCTATTTTATGGTTTTATGAATTGTGAATCAAAAGATTTTAAAAAAATATGGTTTCCTCTTGTTCACCGGTCAACCCATCCCTGCTGTTAGGAATCTTTGCCCTGAGTCCTCATTTCCTTCTATCACTTATCTTCTTTTTCTCCATCAATCTTTGAATTTTTGTAATGGGTTCTTGCATAAACTATTGTTTTGTATTGTTTTGGTTTGCTTCTCATTAAATTTCTTGACATTGTATGTTTGCTTTATCTGATCCTTACTGAGTTTTTTTTTATTTAATTTTTTGGAAAATTTGATGAGATATGAGATTAGTTTGTTCTTGATTGTTCTATGATTATGATTTTGATCTTAACTATCTTTTTCTTTCTCTTTAGTTTTTTGTGTTGCTTTTGATTCTATATGGTCTTAATTTAATGTTTCGTGTCTTTATCGATGGTGGAGATTAGAGATGTTTGTGTTATATGAAGAAGATAATGTATAATAAAAAAAATATGGATCATGTTCTATTTTATGGTTTTATGAATTGTGGATCAAAAGATTTGAGGAAAATATGAGATGTCTAACAAATGATGAATGGATGTATGGAGTTTTTCAAATTGTGAATTTTTTTTTTTTTATCGTTGATCTAAAGAAGATTGGATTTTACCTTTAATTTACATGTGATATTTAGAAATTTTTCTAAGAATATTGAGAATCTCAAGCCTGGTGACTCCTCGACTTTCATTTGGCAAGATTCATTTTCATTTACTTAAATCTTCCCATTTAATCGCACCGATGAATCATTCGACTGCTTTTATAGTTAGAAGATTGGTTGGCTCTAGGTAAGTTTGGTATGCAGTTTATTGAAGGTTTGTCAATTTGTTTCGAACATAAATTTGTTGAGTTTATTTTTAGGATATAAATTGGGTGTTTTTTTTTTTTAAGTTTGTGGATGTGTTTTTTAGAGTTCGTGGTGATTGGTAGCAAGAGGTGGTTGCATCTGTTGCGGATAAGTTGGAGGAGGTCTGTTATAGATAGTGGTGGGGATGAAGTGAGAAGATTTGCACTTAAGAAGCAAAACAATCAAAGGATGAAGGGACAAGGAAATTGAATCCTTCGAATCTAAAGTTAAGGTTATATTCATTGCAGACTTATGATGTCCAGAATATTAAACATATTTATCTTTTATAGATTTAAAGTAATGTTATCTCTTAATTCTAACTTGAATTAGAAAGCAAAAGAAGAGACTACGAGTGTTGTTCAACACCTTCATGGAGTTGAACATGATGTGGAACCCTTCGATCTATGATGCAAGGAATGATTTTGAATTAAAAAGAATGATTTGTACCTGCTTTACTTAAACTAAAAGTAGCTTGTTATGTTAGTTTGCACTTAGAGAGGAATAATTCATCATTTCTCATTTCAGGAAGAAGTTGTTCTTAAAAGATGTTGGCTTGCTTGCTACTGGGGCCTAGCTGCAAAATATGGTAAATCAGATGGAATGCCTTTTTATTTTGTTACTTTGAATTCTACATAATTTTCTCTTTCTCATTTGCTAATGTTCTTAGCTGAATCTAGCAGAAATAAAATATTGTTTGTAGAATGATTGAAGTCATATCGGGTTGAAAGCTAAGCGATTATGTAGATTAGCCAGACGATCGGTAGAAAGATAAACGATTGTTGAAGGTTGAAGACTATGAAGGCATTTATGATTTCTTATTTAATTCTTGTATTAGGATCTTGTTTCATGTACTATTGTAGAATGTATATATATATAAACACAATATTATGATTTCATTTTGCATATACACATGTACAAGAGAAATATTATAGTTTATAAAAGAATATTAATTTTATTTATTTGTTAGCGTAAGAAAAAATATTAATTCACATGACCCATAATGTCGGTTTTTAATTATTTGGCATCATAAAAAGATGGACAATTTAATAAATGTTTTTTTGCAAAAACGGACCAAAAAAAGGTTTTAATGTTGGTTTTAAACTGACATTATTGGGATCTTTATTGTCGATTTTAAACTAACATCAAAGCCCAACCAACATTAAAGGACTTCAATAATACTATGAAAGATGTCCGTTTTACACCGACATTAAAGGAGCCTTTAATGTCGTTTTTAAATCGACATCAAAGTCCAACCGACATTAAAGGCCTTTAATAACGCTAGTAAAGATGTCGGCTGCCAACCGACATTAAAGGCCACATTTCTTCTAGTGCATGCACTGGTATTTTTAAGATTTCAATTAAATTAAGTTAAGGTTTCTGTATAAATTTAATCCGCTGCTAGGCATCTTATCCTTCACGAACATCTCCTCATCACTCGACATGTGGATGAGAAGCTAAGGTACTCTTTCTAGCTTGGGTTTCTAGATTCTCCCTTTGTCTTTAGGATTTAAGAGAACTTAAACTTAGTTAAATATAATATTTGGTTTGATTCCATTTTTTTAATGTTATAGGTTTAGACGCACGGAAAACGTATGACTTATGCTTTGCAATAAATTCTTTGACTCATGACAATTAGATAAGCGATTGTTAGAAATGATAGGTCAAGTTAGAATGTAAATCTAATGCGATGCATATAGAATCTAACCAACCAAGAATCGAACTTATTGAATGTCAATTAGATGCATGGAAATTAGGCAATGCACCTAAGGGAACTCAGTGCTAACTAGGAAATTCGATATTGCATGCAATGGGGTTACAACAATAGAACCTTATGACAATTTAATTGAAAATTTCAATTAAATTGGTTAGGTGAAGATTAATACACATGCTAAGTAATGATAGTTTGATGAATGAGTTCTTTTAGATAAGGAAGATACCACAACAACCCAAGCTATACATTGCTTTGATATAGAATTTTCTTAAGTTTTACTTTTCTGCAATTTAATTTCTTACATAATTTCAACTTAAACACCCTTCAGGTTACCATGTGGTTGATAAATAGTGTGCTCCATGTGATCGACCTAGACTTGCCACTAAGACTAGTTCTTGATGTGTGATTTGGTTTATTATTTAGCATGGGTTTGGTCGACTTAACTTGTCTAACTAGTGTACATGTATGTTTCTTCATAATCCCTTGCAACCATCAAATTCATCAGTGATCTTAATTTGAAAGAGTTTAGCATATTCAAAATGAGAGAGAGAGAGAGTGAGCATTTTCTTCGGTTGGTTTTCTATAAATTTAAAGAAAGAAGAAGACAATCTTACCATCCACTTGCGTTATAAGGAAGTCAACATGTGGTCTCCTCTCCTCCAAGTTTGTCACATAGTTCAACTTAATTTAAATCGGTTCGAATCTAGTTTTTTTGGGCTTGTAGTAAAAAAAAGAGCCCAACAAATTTCCACAAAGGTTTCAAGAAAATAGTTCTATGAAATCCCAAATTTCTATGACTTTTTTTGGACTTATTAAACTTTTGTAAAGGAAAGAGAAATGAGACTAATAAGGAAATAAAAGAAATTTATCTTGGAAAATTGGTTCAAGGTTAAGTAATAAGCAAGGAAGAGAAAAGTTGAGGAAATGGTTAAATATTATTGAAAAAAGGGAAATTTTGGTTAAGTATCAAGGACTTATGTATTAGGTGTGAAGAAATTATTTGATTGTGTTAGGTGATTAAATATTGTTGGAAAACCTCTAAGGCTAGGCAAGCAAAGGTTAATTAGGCATAATAATTGATAAAGAAGGAAGACAAAATGAGGTTGAGTAAGGAAATCTTGGAGCGTATCTCACAGCTTTCTTGGCTGAGTTGAAGGACAGTGTCGGCTGAGACTGAAGATAGAAAAGGATTTAATTGGGAGCTCAGGTTGATCTCGAACCAATTTTGCTAGGGAGCATTGAAAATTAAGTGTTCGGTGGAGTGGGAATCCAAGTGTTTTAAGTATAATTCATGCACTTTGTGGCCAAACAAGAGGTGGATAAAGAGTAAGAGGTGGATTTAGGAAATCAAAAGATAAATTAAAGAAGCTTGAGGTGTCAGTTCATTTTCATGCAATAATTTTAGTATAAATATGCAAATTCACTATAAGGTTATTCATCACAATTCAATCTAAGCAACACAATAAGATTTTAGTTATAAAAAGGAATTGTTATGATAAAATGAGTTATCATGCTAGAGTTAAAAAGAATTGTGAAAACTTTATGGTTTTCATGTTCTTATACGCTTTTTGTTAAAACATTGCTTTTATAAAAGTTATTTTACTACATGGGTTACATCTTAGTTTTGTATTCTATGAATATTAAAGACTTCTGCTTGCAAATTATTTAGAGATTCAAGGTTAAGGGTCAGCTGGTGTCATTAAGAGTTGACATCATGCCATCTCTCGGGTTTAAAGTAGGTGATCTAGAAGGAAGGTGTGACATGTTCTTAATTCAAGAATCAAGATTCAACATCCAAATTATCAATGATAGTAGCAAGGTTTAAAATTGAAAATTTTAATAGAAAATGTGATTTTGGCCTGTGATTTTGGCCTTAAGGCTCTTTTATATCTATAAACACTTTCGGACACAGTTACAATAGAAGAGAAAGAAGACTAGGAACTGGTTGGCTATGGTACCTTGGCTTTGAATCTTAGTGACAATGTATTAAGATAGGTTATTCATCACGATACAACTTTCAAGATCTGGAATAAATTTGAAAAGCTATTTGCTACTAAGAATCTTCAAAACAAGATGTACATAGGAGAGAAGTTCTTTACTTTTAAGATGGATTCATCAAGATTCCTTTATAAGAAAACCGTAGAATTTGAAAATTAAGGACTAAATTGGTGAACTCCAAATATGAAATTCTCAAATCACCAAATCAATTTGACAATATCCCGAGGGAATTCGTTAGCTTTGGATTACTCTTTGGTCGAAGACCGAGAGATAAGGAGAACTAGTTCCTAACTCCAAGTTTGAACACTCCACAAGCAAGATGATCAAATTTACCTGAATATTCTTGGCATGCAACCATAAATCAAAAATTGCAAAACTATGGTGAAGAGACTCTATCATCTATCAGAGGATTTCTATTGATAGAAAAACCTTGAACTTTAATTGTCAAAAACCTTTTTTTAAACAACCTAAAGGCAAGGCTTAAATAGCCTCCTAATAAAATCCTATTGCATTGTGAAAAGACTAAATTAACCCTACTTAGATATTATTAAAAATGATAAAACTAGAAAATATTAAAATCACATCATAATTATTAAATAAGATCTAATTAATAATTTAATATTTGGTTGATTCATACATCATCTTCTTCTTTTAAATAATTCGCCCTCGTATCCAAATCAAATCCTTGTAAAGCAATCTTGAAGTCATCAGATGTCAAAGATCAATTGGTTCCGTCCTGTAGCATCAACTGTCTCTAATTATAAATCTTCTGATATATTGTTGTTGCTCAAGTCTCTTCAATTGAGTGCATTTCCTCTTGAATGTGAGAATTCAATGTGTTAAATTTTTTGACAAGTTCATCGACTTTAGGAAACACTTGAGGTTGATACGTCGGTAAGTTCAAAGCGCTTTCGAATTGTACAAAAGACATCAACGTGCATTTCCTAAATGGTTCAGAAATCATATACATAGCGCACACATGAATTTCAAGTTATAGAAATGTGCGAGAGAAAATTTTTCTCATGATTTATTCTCACTTGTGATATGACCTTCACTTGATGTTCACACATTCGATGTTGTAGTGGATGCATTGTCGGTGGGATGAGATTTCTCTTGGTAGAATGTGATTCTCGATGCACTCACAAAACAGTTGAGTCATGGTAATCGACGAAAGTAATGTCAGTGGAAGTGGCAACAACAATTTCTATGGTATTTTGAATGAAGTGTTGAATGTTCAATAGCTGATGGAATGACGAGTTTGACTATTTAAGTGCAGGTGGTTAGACAATGACAGCAACAAAAGCTAAAGGACAAACGTGAAATTAGGGTACAAATCAATCAACACGTTTATTTTTGGTTTGCCGAGGAGTCGATCATTTTCGTGACACAAACACGTCAAGTCTTTTAAACTAGAGGACCCAAAAAATGGTACCAATTAGAAAGTTGTTCAAGTAGACTAGAATAAGCGTATGTGGGACATGCCCGATATTGAGGATGTTGAGAATAAGCAATTGAATGTATGAAAATCGTTGTCTGACGTTGTGTAGATAAATACATGAAGATGACCCTCTGTGTAGGCCTGACGTTGATCCTACAGTGGTTGAAAGACCGATTGTGCGTCATAACATTGACGACTTCATAGACGATGATGATGAACAATTGTCACATTAAAGCAGATCAAGCGACAATGAATAATAATGACGAATCATGTATCCACACATTTCAATATTTTATATATTCAATATGATCAAGTACTCGTATTTGTTTAATTAATGTTTGTTTTATATGCACAGGTACTAGGTCATCATTCCCCAGTGATTTCGAGAAGACAAATGCTCTGTTTCTCAAGTTCGATGATCACTTCAACAACACAGGAAGATAGTCTTCAATGGATGAAAATTCGGGTGAGTCTTGATACTTTGATGATAATTATTGCGAACACATAGATTAGTTTTAATTTCTTTTTTATAGAATTTTGTTTTCTTCAGTAGATGGGCCTTAACCCTCTCTGACTTCTAGAAGACATCACTACAAGAATTTTTGTCTTTACCAACGCAGAGCAACATGGACAAATCTTAAGAAAAACGTGGGCAGAGCTTCTCGGAAACAATCTCAAAACTTGAAGTTGGAGAGATACATTCATAAGCATTCTAATTACCAAACCCCAAGAGCAGAGAAGCCAATATCTCCACATGCTGTTCGGTTCAGCAACACCATTGGTGTGTGAGAGAGATACATTTCCAGTCTACTGCCTTAAGTGGGTTGATATTGGACAAGAATACATTGAGGTGGTCAAGGGCGCTCTATAGGTAACTTTAGTAAACAGTTTGTTTTCATTTTAAACATACATAAGTATAAACTAAGCTAATGTGTGGGGTTCTATACTTTGTAATGTTATTTCGTGCTTGATTTCAATGATTAAGCACTTACTAGATTCGTTGAGCATTAAATGCTTACATCTTTCAAGGAGTTCAAGGGCAACTGTTATAGACATTTCAAAAAGTACAGCGACCCTTAACATGCACATGCCAACCCACTGGACAGATTGGTGGGACGTTTGGAAGATTGACACTTCCTATTCGATCACTATTTAAGTCGTGCATTTTAGGTGAGATTTACATATTGCAGTGGCACATTATTTTATTTAACTTTTTATATGCGTGTGTATAACTTTAACAATTGTTTCCATGTATGAGCAATCGCGGACGAACAAGGCTGCTAGACAAAAGCAGTCTTACAATCATAAAATTTAGTCTAAGTCGTTTCTACAACGACAACATGAACTTACTGAGAAATAAGGTCAATCAGGTGACCATGTGGAGTTATTCAGAGAAACACAAGCTCGAAGTGGTCAATTCGTTTCGCAAGCAGGCGAGGATGCACATGTAAGTTCATGCGGTAATTTTGTCTTATTTTGTACTTTTATTTATGCCTTCATAACTTAATTACAAAATTTGTTGCACAATCGAATGTTGAAACTCCACTCCCAGCCCACCCTAGAGGGTTCTCAGCCACTCTCTGGGGACAAGATATATGAGACTGTTTTGGATAGACAACCAGGCTACTCAAAAGGTCTTGGTTGGGCACTCAAGCCCAAGTCTAGCAAGAGTTGTGCTAGTAGTTCTTCGACCTCATTTTCGCAATCTAGGGAGGTTGAAGAAGCTAAAGTCATAATTGAGCAGCAAAGACTGGAGCTTGGAGAAGCTAAACGCATGATTGAAGAACATAGAAGGACGTCGAAGATGCACAAATAATAAATGAAGAAATGAAGAAGATGATTGAAAAAATGATTCGGACAAAAAGGGGACAGTGAGCACTTGCGGTTCTTATTTTTCAACTTTTAAGTTGTTTACTTCGCATTATTCGATGATATATATATATATATCTAAATTTACTTTTGTATCATTGTAGGTCTGGACTTGTTTTAATATGGCATTCGTGGTCATTAGGAGATAAATGTACCTTTTCTCTTCTATGTAATTTCTTTGAAACATTCTTAGACAATGTAACATTTAATTATAATATATTTATTTTTTATTTGGTATTTTATATATTTATTTAGTAATTTGTTGTTTATTTTGTCTAATTTTAGTCTATTTAAATCAAATTAAAACTGAAAAGAATATTGCACGATTGAATAAATAAAAGTTCAATAAATAAAAAGAAATGTATTTAAAATGTCTCCCGATGCACCGAAAGCATCAAAATCGATGGCCTTCCCCGATGTGTTATTGAAAACGTTAGGAGAGATTTTCCCAATGCCTAAAGGGGACATCGGTGGTGGCCTATTGTCAATGTATAGATGTCACGTCGGGGGTAAGGTTGTGCCAATATTTTATCATTGTCAGCTAAGTTAACGTCAGGAGAAGGGTTTTCTCGATGTCGTGCTGGTTGCATGTCAGGAATGGGACATCCGATGCATTTCTGTCGACATTCTTCACGACGTGAGGTTGTATGTTGAAATAGCCTTCTCTTACGCCATTTCTAATTTTCACCAATGCTTGGAGGCGTCAAGAGACCCTCGACTTGTTGTAGTGAGTCCCAGTGATCCACTATTGAACAATTGGTTTAAGGTTCGGCCAACCTAAATCGAATTGCTCTCGAACCAATGAAAAAAGCCCCTATTGTTCAAGACTTGGATTCAGTCTTTAAGGTTGACCTATCTACTAACTCTAAAGTCGGAAGCAATGAATTCCGTCTTAAAAATGGGAGGCTTATTGGGCTAACGCTGTTGAGTTTTCCTCCTATGTAGAATTAAGGATAATTTCATTTAAACAGAAGTTCATAGTTAGCTTAGGGTAAGGATTAAGATACTTAGGTCTCAATAATCGAAATAGTCAATTTTATACAATCAACGATGCTATAACTTAAAAGTGACTATTTCATGGTTTCAGTTTTATGTAAACTCTTTACATAAGATACCCCCACTTTCGTGTCTCTACATGAACGATTCAATATCATATTGTTTGTACTAACTACAAACCGGGTCGCATCTATAGTGTTCCTAGAATAAAGTGGCCAACCTTATCCATACACTATAGACCATTTAGACTATATACTCAAACTTGATCCATGTTGATCGTGTGATCTCTACATAAAGTTCAAGTCTACACTAGATATCCTCGAAATCTTAGTTTATTGGATTGAAAATTATACTATTCTACTTTCAATAAAAAGTCCTCAATAACCACTTTATTGAATAAAATATAATTCAAACTAAAAAATACGAGTTTTATGACATGAATTCAAACAATACAATATTGAACTCATGACCTTTTAGTTAGTTATGTAGACCATGTCATCTAATTTTTTACCATTATACCAATCCATGATGATCTTCATAGAAAAAGTTTTAGGTATTTATTGATATATAGATTATCAATACAGATGGGGATTGAAAATATTTAACCATCGTCTCCGTCTCGATCTCAATTAACATCGATGGAGATCGAGAAAACAAGAAAAAATCCTACAATTGATTAGATATTCAAATCTAGAGGTTCCCATTTGTCTCCAAGTCCACATTAAAATTTCTCTATTGTTGTATATATGGACAATCCAAACAACACAGAAGCTGAAGAGTTTGAAGATACACACATATGTGAAAATTTAAGATAGATCAATCATAGTACTACACATGAAACCAAAATGAACAGCTCACGATTGACATAAATAGTTTATGTGTATTTTAACTTCGATGGAAGTGACAAATGCAAAAAACTTTGTTAACAGATATTTTATAAAAAGAAAAAAAGTAAAAAACTGTAAAAAGGGACTTGGAGAAACTAAAAATTATATTTATCAATAGATAAAGGAGTAATTTCGATAATGTGATAGTTTGTAAAATATATTATTAAAAAAACACATAAAGTTAGAGGATGATTTGAGTCTTTAACCTTAATAAATTCATTCGGCTTGTTTGATTCCCCACCTAATAGATTGTTATAAAAGAAAACTACACGTGGAAAAAGTTAATCACATTAGGTAGTATTTCTCAAAATTAATTATTAATTTTTTTTATAATATATCATGAAAGTGAGAGTAAAATATTAGGAAGAGGATGGGAGTCTGGAATTAATTAAACAACAAGTGCAACCCTCAGGGGCCATCTTGATGCACTTGGAGACAAAAAACAATTGAATTAAGTATTCAAAAAGTAAATTAGCAAATTAGGAGAGATATATTATGATGACATAGATGACAGAAAAGGTGGCTGTTTCCCAAATTCCACTCTCTGATTTGTTGATTTATTATTTTCAGAACTATAATTTATGGGATAATATTAACAGTAACATGCATGTTCTCAAAGTATTTTAAATCAAAGATAAAGCTCAAAACCTCTCCTTTTAATTTGCTTTCACCAGCTGACCCAACATCTAACATCATCATCATTTGTTTCCTCTTTAACAACTAAAAGTATGTATATTATATATAGACTAAGAAAATAGGGACAATGATGAAATATTCCTCATTATTTGGTACGAATCCTCACTAAATTTTACCTATAGATTATCTACTGGTTGACTGAACTATACCTAAAATCTACAAATACAAACACTAAACATGGTTATACAAAATGACACAAGCATAAAGACACGTTATTTACTTTTTTCTAAAGGGACTCTAAGATACTTGCATAATATAAACACATTTCTTAAAAGTATATATTAGTTTAGGGTTTAGAAATTCAAAATTAAATCAACAATCCATTTATTAATTTAAATGCAGATATAATTCTTTTGATGTAATTTTTACTCTCAAATATAATTATTTTTGTCATGTATATATATGGATCAACAAGTGTTTGATGTGTGTTAAACAAATATTGATTGTTCTATTTTTGACTTTATAGAACAATTTATTTCACTAACAAGTTAAATTGTTAGAACACATTAAGTAAGTTAAATTGTTTGTGCTTCCTAAACTCAAAGCCCTATCGACAAAAACACAACTACATGAAGATCAATACCTTGTTTGCACTATGACTACACACGGAGATTTCCTTAACCAATACACTATAATTTGAATATCCACTCTACAATTTCCAATAAAAATAAAACTAATCATAAATATGCATGTTTGGTTTAATTTTCCTGGTGTTTATTTTAAAAACAAGTAATTTTTGGGGAAAAAAATTGAAGTCTTTTTATAACACCTATTGAAGTTCAAAATTTCTTTTAAATGATTTAACGGAGTTTAAATAAAAATGATTTTATTAAGTACTTTTCATTATTAGTGTTATGAAATCAACAATTAAGCAATAGAAAAACGTAAATATAAACACCTATACGAGGTTCATTAACATTATGTTAGTTACGTTCATGAATGGAGGGAGAACAAATATTATTATAAGGAGAATGTTTTTGGAAAATAATACGGTGCAATAGGCTAGAGTGTTTATATATGCACTTCTCTAAACCCTGTATTGAATTGTTCATAGCGCCACGTGATGAATTTAAAGCATTCCAACAAATAGTCAATCGGAATGTGTCTTACATCTTTTCAACAAATGCTAGTGAGATGTTTTTTCTTCGGTACAATAGGTGAGTGATTGTAAATATATATATTTTTTTTTTCTTTTTGTGTGTCATTAACACATATGTAGTATGCTAGTTGAACTATAACCATTTTGACAATATGTCAAGTGATGAATATAGAATGTTTGATCTAAAGAAAGGTAATAGTTACTAAATATCTACTAAGACAAGACCTCGGGTAAATACACACAAGAGGATCAAACCAACACCCTTATTATAAGAGTTCTTGATAGTTAAGGAAACACAGGAAAAAAAATAGGGTTAAAACAATAGAGTAGGTTTGATTCTTCTCAATCCCACCATCTAAAGAAAGCATTTATATATTCTATATAAATACAGGTGCATGTAACCCTACCACTTAGGCTATGCATGGTTTTAAGTACTTGGTTTGGCATAATTCAGTGGTCCAAAAGGTCCTTTTAAACGCTGAAATTGTTAGTTAATTATTTTTCTTGGTTGGTGATTGGGGAGGAAATTAGCATATTATTCTTGATGTGAATCTTTCCCTTATGGAAAAGCTTTTTTGTAGTTTTTCACGTTCAGTCACATGCTCTACACATTTCAAAACAGCCTGTTAAGAACATGCCCCTTTCTCTCTGTTCTTCATGCCCTTGCTAGGGTTGTTATTATACATACACTTGTGTGAAAAGGTACTTACATTATCTGGTTGGGTATGTATGTATGTATGTGTATGTATTGTAAGTGGATGCATGTATATATTGGATTATTTTGAAGATGTGGAGAAGTGGGAATATAGCTATAATAATGACGGGAGGTTTAAGTGGTTCACTCGTAGGGTTTTACTTTAATTTCTTGGTCAGAAAAGTACATTTAGAACATTTTGTTAGCTTTAGGTTCAATAATGATGGTCCTATAGAAATTGAAGTAACGCATCCTCTTTGTTAGAAAGAATAAATAGGAAAATTGATAGGTAACGGCATCATTTAGTTTTTTTGTTTTGGAACTTCATTCTTCTTGAGATTTGTCAATAATAATTTGAATGTACTTAAAGTTTTTGGCAGAAAATTTTTAAAGATTTTCAAATTTTTCATTAATAAAAATTTACGAAGGATTAAAATCTCTGAAAATAGTATGAACATTTAAAAAGAATGAAAACTTTTGAAAAAAACCATTTGCCAATAGGTTACTATCGATTAATAATTTGACATTTATCAAAGGTCTATGATTTTCAAAAAAAGAAAGAATAATAATTTTTAGAGATTAGTAAAACTTTGGAAAAAAAATTGATGGATCTACTTGGAAACTTTTCACCAATGGAGATAACCTTGCAAAAAATTAAAGTGTATCAAAGATTGGTAAAAGTTTTGTTTCCCTAAGGTTGTGACCTTGAAAAATAGTCAACTTTTTTGTATTGAGTTATGTTTGTTTTTATAAGATTGTAAAAGTTTATTCTTTTTTCTCTTTAAATGAAACGTGGAGTGACAAATAAAGGTGTGAAGTTCGGACATTTAACCTTTGAACATATAACATATACCCTAATGATTATAATTTAATTCATGGAGGTGTTATTCACACCCTTTCTGGGATTAAATTAGATATAATAGGGTTCTACAAATACCCTACTTTTTTTTAACAAAGATAGATACCTTCAAAGAAGAAAAAAAAGTGAAAATGAAACGTTTTACTTTTTAATTGGATTTGATGGGTTTGTCATTCAGATTTAGTTTTTTGTTTTTTGTTTTTTGTTTTTTTTTTTTTTTTTCGATCCATTTTGACTACATTCATTCTAATATAATGAACTCTTTGTGAAAATTGGTTCCAACCTCAATGTTTAATGAGTTTGGAATATTGGTGAAATTGAGTAGGTTTCATGAACATTGCTAATTTTGAATTTTAAGATAGATGTTTTTTTTTTTTTGTTTTTTTTTTTGCTAGATCTTGCAAGAAGCCACCGAAGTGGTGAAAATAAGCAAGTGATAGATAGATAAGCTTTTTTATTGGATTTTAGTGGCAAAACTTGTTGCAGTATAATTAGTTGTGCAACCTTATTCTATTAGTTTCATTGTAATTAAAAGCTTTGTCATCTCTGGTTATTCAAATGTTTTTTTTTTTTTTAAAAAAAAAGATAACTAACTTATAGATACCACAAGAAAAGTGCTATTTTTCTATATTAAAACATTATTCATTAGTGAAGTTTATGCATCAACTCTTTTGTCTTGTAGGAAATAATCATTTAGAAGGGTAAAATATTCAAATGGTGCAAAGGCGACCAAAAACGGAACTTTGAAGCACAAAATAGAGCTAAGTATGAAAATTCTTTGAAGCACTGTTACACTTCGACAACTCTAGAGTGTCGTTGAACTTCCAACATTACGTACTTTGACAAAAAAAAATTGTTAGATTTATTCTTAAATATAATATTATCATTAATGTGGTCTAATTGCATTATTTATTATTTATTCCTTTTGGGCTTATTATTTTATTAGGCCTATTAGGTTAAAAGATAATGCCCTAATTTAAAACCATGATCGGTGGTGTCATAAATAGAATCTTAGGGATTGGTCCACCTCATTAACTAGTTTATTCTTCCCATCAAGAAACTTAAATTAAGTCTAAAGGAAGGCAAGTGAGAGAAACACAATCCTCAAGAAGATTTACATGGATCAAGGTATGTTGTTCTTTAACTAATTTTAATTTGTAAAGTTATCTAGTTCAAAGATCTTGGCATTTATCGTTATATACAATGTTAGGGTTGATTGTATAATCATGAAACTAAAGTTTACATGTGGTATCAGAGCCTTGATTGAGAACTTGTAATTTTACATGGATGATTAATGATTTGTTTTAATGTTTCCGATGCATGGTTTTCTTTTAAATTTAAATCAAGATTCTTCGATTATTGATTATCATTTGAATTAAAGATTATTTCATTAAAGATTATGAATTTGAAAATTTGTTTTTATGGAAAGCCGGAAGAAGAAAAGAAAATTATAAAAGTTTTTTAAATTCACCGTTTTTTCTTCAAGGGGTTAATTCATCCACGGTCGGCAATCTTCTTTTCCTTTGATAAAATTCATTGAGCCACTTATTAATAATTAAAGTGTTACAAAGATTTGATTTTTTTTAAATAATTAAGATATTGTTTTTTATATAAATTTCAATTATCTATTTGAAAGGTTACAAATTAAATAAATTTTCTAATCCTTGATAAAAGGAATTAAAATCTAATAAAGATTACGATATTGTCGAAAATCTAATTCATTATGAATCTAATTAAATTTTAGATTTTAATGATTTTCGAAATATTACCTATATTTAGTTTATGATGAAATTGATGATCACATGTTAATTATATTTTATGTGTTATGTTTAAAGTATCCATTTATCTCTAAAATTTAAATTGTACAATTAAATTTTTGGAGGATAATGTATGAATGTATGAATTTTTGATGAAATCCTTGTATCTAACTGTAAATTATGAGGCAAATCACTTGCAATTATGTTGTTTGATATCTATATATTATGAATAATTTTTTAGTCACCAAAGTGACCAAATTAGTAATTTTATAGATATTCTATTGATGGTGTTTTGCAAATTAAGAAAATAATTATTTGTGATTATTTTAATATGATATCTATATTATGAATAATTTGTTAGTCACCAAAGTGGCCAAATTAGTAAGTTCAATAGATATCCAATTAAGGTTAAACTCAATTATTCCTATTTATGTAATGATGATGAATTATTTTATATTATGAAAAATAAAGATGTTATTATGAGTATATTGATTTTCATTATTATAAAAGCTTTTAAATTTCCCAAAGGTAATTAGTAGTTTTATAATTTTGAATCTTATTATGGTTAATTGGAATTGTTTTATCATGATGCCTATGTTATGAACAATTTGTTAGTCACCAAAGTGGCCAAATTGGTAGATCTTTAGAAATCAAATTAAGATTGATTCAATTACTCATGTATATTTGATGCTAATGAATGAGATAATATTATGAAACATTAATGATTTGTCATGAGTATATTGATTTTCATTATTATAGCACATTTAATTTGCTCAAAGGTAATTAGCAGTTTTATAGTTTCAAATCTTATTGTGGTTAGTTGAGGTGTTTGGTTAGATATATTGTTAGTATATCCAAAAATAACTAATGTATCTAATTTGAGCATTTAAAATTACCAATTGTATGAAACTAAATCTAGCATCAGTTAAGTGTAAATGTTGTACATTGTTGTGCCTTCCAAAGAAGAACTTCAATGTATAAATTAATGATTATTTAATATTATCTGAACATATGTCAATATCTTTAAGTTTATTTCTCAAAGCAATAATGTATAAGCATATTTATTTTGTAATTGCAGCATCTGCCCCTGTTTCTCTTTATTCGCATGCTACATCTATAATAAAGTTTAATGGACTCAATTTCTCTGATTGGTGCGAACAAATCCGATTCCATCTTGGAGTTTTGGATCTTGATTTAGCACTATAAATTAAAGCTTGATAATGTTTTTGCCGAGAGTTTGTTAACCTTGCATCATAATGTTGGTACTAAACGTGGTCAAACTAATGAATCATCAGCTTACTTGTGGCATAAACATTTAGGTCACATATCCAAAGAAAGAATTAAAAGATTGATAAAGAATGAAATTCTTCCAGATTTCGATTTTACTGACCTTGGAATTTGTGTGGATTGTATTAAAGGAAAACAAACAAAACACACAGTTAATAAAGAAGCCACAAGAAATTCACAGCTCCTTGAAATTATACACTAATATTTGTGGACCTTTTGATGTTCCATCTTTTGGTGGAGAAAAGTATTTTATCATCTTTATTGATGATTTCTCACGTTATGGTTATATCTATTTATAATATGAGAAATCTCAAGCAATAGATGCCTTAAAAGTATTTATAAATGAAGTTGAAAGGCAATTAGATAGAAAGGTGAAAATCTTAAGATCTGATAGAGGTGGTGAGTATTATGGAAAATATGACGAGAATGGACAATGCCCCGGTCCATTCGCTAAATTCCTAGAAAGTCATGGCATATGTGCTCAATACACAATGCCAGGAACACCACAACAAAATGGTATTGCAGAAAGGCGAAATCGTACATTAATGAATATGGTTAGAAGCATGTTAATTAATTCATCTTTACCTATGTCCTTATGGATGTATGCATTAAGAACCGCTCAATATTTATTAAACAGGGTTCCTAGTAAGTCAGTTCCAAAGACACCTTTTGAACTGTGGACAGGAAGGAAACCTAGTTTAAGACACCTACATGTTTGGGGTTGTCAAGCGGAAGTAAGAATTTATAATCCATATGAAAAGAAACTGGATTCAAGAACAACCAGTGGTTTCTTCATTGGTTATCCGGAAACATCAAAAGGGTATATATTTTATTGTCCTAACCACAGTACGAGAATAGTTGAAACTAGAAATGTAAGGTTCATTGAGAATGACATAATTAGTGGGAGTTTGGAACCGCGAAAAGTGAAAATTCAAGAAGTTAGGGTGGAAATTCCTTCATCTATAACTTCTTCTCAAGTTGTTGTTCCTGTAGTTGTTGACTCTCTTAACAATCCACAAGAACAACAAATTAATGGTCAAACACCACATAATGATATTGTAACAAATGAACCTGTAACTGAGGGACCACAAGAAATAGAATTAAGAAGATCTGTAAGATCAAGAAGATCAACTATTTTTTATGACTATTTGGTTTATTTGCATGAGTCAGAATTTGACTTAAGCATTAATAATGATCCAGTTTCGTTTTCACAAGCCATTAAAGAAGATAATTCTACCAAATGGTTAGATGCCATGAAAGAAGAGTTAAAATCTATGAATGATAATGAAGTCTGGGATCTTGTAGAATTGCCTAAAGAAAGTAAAAGAGTTGGGTGTAAATGGGTCTTTAAGACCAAACGTGACTCAAATGACAATATTGAACGATACAAGGCTAGACTTGTTGCCAAAGGTTATACTCAGAAAGATGGCATTGACTACAAAGAGACTTTTTCTCCTGTCTCGAAAAAGGACTCATTAAGAATTATTATGGCTTTGGTAGCTCATTATGATTTAGAGCTTCATCAAATGGATGTGAAAACCGCCTTTCTAAATGGAAATTTAGATGAAGAAGTGTTCATGGATCAACCAGAAGGTTTTATGGTTGAAGGAAAGGAACATATGGTGTGTAAATTAAAAAGATCAATATATGGACTTAAACAAGCTTCCAGACGATGGTATCTTAAGTTTAATGATACCATCACATCTTTTGGTTTTAAAGAAAACATCGTTGATCAATGTATATACCTAAAGATCAGTGAGAGTAAGTTTATAATTCTTGTTCTATATGTTGATGACATCTTGCTTGCTACAAATGACTTTGGTTTATTATGTCAAACCAAAGAATTTCTTTCTAAAAACTTTGAAATGAAAGATATGGGTGAGGCATCCTATGTGATTGGAATTGAAATATTCTGTGATCGAACACATGGATTGTTAAGATTGTCTCAAAAGGCCTATATTAATAAAGTTTTAGAGAAATTTAAGATGGAAAAATGCTTTTCAAGTGTAGTTCCAATTCAGAAGGGAGATAAATTTAGTCTCATGCAATGTCCAAAAAATGAATTGGAACGAAATCAGATGGAAACTATTCCTTATGCATCCATTGTTTGAAGCTTATTGTATGAACAAACTTGCATTAGACCAGACATCAGTTTTGCTGTGGGTATGCTAGGCAGGTATCAAAGTAATCCAGGAATGGATCATTGGAAAGCTGCAAAGAAAGTTTTAAGGTATCAGCAAGGAACAAAAGTTTATATGCTTACTTACAAGAGATCTGATCATCTTGAGGTGATTGGATATTCAGATTCTGATTTTGTCGAATGTGTGGATACAAGAAAATCCACTTTTGGCTATTTGTTTCTGTTAGCTGAAGGAGCAATTTCATGGAAAAGTGCAAAGCAGTCTATTATCGCTGAATCCACTATGGAAGCTGAATTTGTAGCATGCTTTGAGGCTACAATTCATGGTTTATGGCTGCGGAACTTTATCTCAGGACTTGGAATTGTCGACAGTATTGGCAAGCCGTTAAGAACTTATTGTGATAATTCTACAGCAGTTTTCTTCTAAAAAAACGACAAGTATTCTAAAGGTGCTAAACATATGGAATTAAAATACTTTGTCGTTAAAGAAGAAGTTCAGAAACAGAGGGTGTCAATTGAACACATTAGCACTAAACTTATGATTGCGGATCCACTGACTAAAGGATTGCCACCAAAGACGTTCAATGATCACGTTGAACGTATGGGCATCAGTAGATATCATCATTGAGATCAAGATTATGTTATTTGACACTTTGAGCTCATTTATTTATTGTTTCTGATTTTATCTTATGGTTCTGTTCTTATGATTAGTATATACATAAAAGAATTATGTAAACCAAACAGGACATCGTCTTTGATAGACACTTATTGTTGTACTATTGTTGATTATCTTTATTATAGATCATGTTAATAGAAGAACTATTTCAGTGATACATGGAAGGGAGTATGTTAATGCAATGATGTATGACTGCCATGATCCTTGAGTAGTTTCTTTGACTTGACACGATATGTTATGAAGTTTAATTTTGCGCATTATGTCTATGAATGTATATGGTAAATAATGTCAATGGGCCAAGTGGGAGAATGTTAGATTTATTCTTAAATATAATATTATCATTAATGTGGCCCAATTGCATTATTTATTATTTATTCTTTTGGGGCTTATTATTTTATTAGGCCCATTAGGTTAAAAGATAATGCCCTAATTTAACACCATGATGGGTGGTGTCTATAAATAGAACCTTAGGGATTGGTTGTAACGCCCTGAATTTTCGAGGTAAAATTTTTATCATTTTATGTAATCTTTCGGAAATTTAAAATTTTTGTAAAATGATAAAATAATAATATAATATTAATTATATTATTATTGTTAGGTATTATTATCAGTATAAATTAATATTAATACTTTTATCATTATTTAATATTAATATTAATATTATTATTTAATATTATTATAATCATTTAATATTAATATTTTATTATAAGTTATTATTGTTTTATTTAATATATATATATATATATATATATATATATATAAATAATTTTTTTTTAAAAAAAACCCTAAGCGCGCGCGGCACACCCTTCCTCGTCCGTTTTCGTTTTCTCTTCCTTGCGCCGCCGCCCCTCCCTTCTCTTTCGGTTTCTCCTTCCTCTTCTTCTTCCTTCATCGTCCGCCGCCGCTGTTTTCTTTTCTTTTTCCTTCCGTTCGCGCGCGTCCCCATCCTCTCCGTCTCCGTCCTCTGTCCCCGTCTCCATCTCCGTCGGCGTTCTTAGCTTCACCGGTCGTTCGCCGTAACCACCATCCGCGCGTTGCGCCGTCTGCCGTCCATCTACAGCCGACGTCTCCCTCTCTCTTCGTTTCTGCCACCGCCGGCAGCCTCTCCCTTCCCATCTCGTGTTCCCGACGCAGACAGAACACCGAGGGGAGCGCCGTCGTTGCCGGAATGAGCAAGGATTACACCGAGCCGCGAAGTGAAGCCGACCCGAGCCACGAATCCGAGTTGAGCCGAGCCGCGAGCCGAATTGAGCCGAGCCGCGAGCCGAGCCATGAGCCGAGCCGAGGACCGAGTCGAGCCGAGTCAAGCCGAGTCGAGCCGAGCCGAGGACCGAGCCGAGCCGAGCCGAGCCGTAAACTGATCCAAGCCGAGCCAAGCCGCGAGCTGGCCAACCCAAGCCACAAGCCAAGCCGAGCCGAGCCGAACACCTTCAAGCCAAGCCGAGCTCTCTGTTCACCGAGCCACCTAAGCCTTCCTCCCTCCACTTCGGGTCACGGTGAGTCTTCGGTAAGGATTATTTTGATGAACTTCCTAATGTTGCTACGTCCGATTCGAATTTGAATATTGGAATAAGATTTGGTCCCACCTTTTCTCCCTTGAAGGTATTAAGAAGTTGACGTTTAAGTTCTCGGGTTCCGCGGCAGGCTTGTTTGGAGATAGCTGTCCTTTCCTTGGGTAAGTCAACAGATGTTGCTTAGGACCATTTAAAATGACTTCTACTAGTATCATCGATTAAAACCTTCGTGTTTTCGTTTAGGTGGATCCGTTGAGCGTGGACTCGATCGAGGGGTATAACTAAGTTTCAGGTAAGGGTTTTCCTACTACTGGACCTCGGAGCGAGGCTGGAAACGTAGTAGTCCACAAGGGATTACACGTTAGTAACTGTACCGAATAAATATATGTGTGTTTGACTTTTAAGCATTGTTATTATACTCTTGTCTGATGTAAAGGTAACGCGACCGCTAGTTGTAGCTTGTGTGCTATCGGGTATAAGGAGTTACTTGCTAGTAGACCCCGATGCTGGATGTTCGGTATAGTGTGGTTATGTTAATGGGCTACGTTGTAGATTGGAATTGTATGTCGATGGACCTTGAAGTTACGGTTAGGTACGTGGTAGTCATTGGTCTGGACATTGATCATGGAGTTTGGACGGGGAAGGACAGTGAGTCCGATTTTGATTGATTAGTTGATTGGGTCTAAGGGTTACCATAATGGTGTGCGAATTGGAAACGCGTATAGCTACTGAGCGTGTAGTTGTTTAAACCTATACTATCTGACTGGCAAAGCCTATGGCGAAATTGTAATATGAGTGTTGATGGGGTATGACTGTGGTAGACGGTTTAGTATGGACTGAGGGGTGACGGTTAGCTTCATCTATGGGGTAGTGTACCTTAAGGTTATGTGCATCCTGCGGGAGCCCTAGACTGATATGTGCATCCTTCGGGAGCACTAGACTGATATGTGCATCCTTCGGGAGCACTAGACTGATATGTGCATCCTTCGGGATCACTAGACTGATAGGTGTATCCTTCGGGATCACGAGACTGAAGTGTGCGTTCTATGGAACCACTAGACTGTTATGTAGGGTACCCCTGAATAGGAAGTTAACTGTTGTTCCCTAACGGGCCCAGTAGTGGGTCCCTTACTGGGTATGTTTATACTCACCCCTTTTCTCTTCTTAAACTTTTCAGGTAAGGGCACAGTGAGGGGCAGACCGACGAGAGGCAGGAAGGACGCGTGAAGGCCATATGGACGCATCTGGTTTTCTTATTCCTTCCGCTATGTATTTTGTTAGAATATTTGGTTTGTGATTTTGAACTGATGACTTGAGTTTTTATTTGAAACTTTTGTGACTGTGATTTAAAATAGGGCCCGAAACTGTTTTTTTGGAATGTTTCTAACGTTTTTAATGAATCGTAACCGGTCCGTTTTGAGTTTTGTGTTTTGGGGTCGAGTCTTAGCACTGAGTAGTGACCTTAGCTTAGTCCAGAAAGTTGGGTCGTTACATTGGTACTCTCACTGCCTCATTAACTAATTTAAACTTAAATTAAGTCTAAAGGAAGGCAAGTGAGAGAAACACAATTCCTCAATAAGATTTACATGGATCAAGGTATGTTGTTCTTTAACTAATTTTAATTTATAAAGTTATCTAGTTCAAAGATTTTGGCATTTATCGTTATATACAATGTTAGGGTTTATTCTATAATCATGGAACTAAAGTTTACAAAAATTTCACCCGTGTGCACTCGAATTCAAATGAGTTTTAAAACCCACTCGTATAGACTTCTCTCAGGTACACCATTATTCTTAGAACTCTTCTATCAAATTCTTGTAATTTTTCCCTAAAAGTCTATTAGATTTCTCTCTCAATTTCATTCCTTTGAAGATCTTTTAAAATTCCTGTTAAGATATTTTAAGCTTCCCAGAGATGACGAAGAACTAAGGTAAGTCTTTTCGGAATAGAAAGTTAGGTTGATCTTTTTTTGAGAATCCATGTTTTCTTGATTGAATTTAATACAATCTTGGTTAAATCTTGTGCTAAATTTCAATGGAATATAAAAGAAATCGCTTTTTAGTGACAAAGTTTCAGTTGCACATATAATTTTTAGCAGTAAAAGATCATTTATAGCAATGTATTAAAAATGTGTCACAAAATATTATTATTAGCAACGTACTCTTTAATGTGCGACACTAAAACAATTTGTAACAAACAATCAGAGACAATTTTGAGAAATATAGTTTTTTAAAGAACTATTGACAAAAATAGATTAGGTTGAGAAGAAATAGTAAATATATGGTAATTGGGCAAACTAATGTCAAAAATAGGGTAAATTTGTCAAGATTGCATTAAATTCATCAAGAATTTGTACCTAGTAGTAGTAGTAGTAGTAGTAGAAAAACAATGGAGATGGATTTTTTTTCTTAAGAAAATGGAGTGGAAGAGAATGAAAATGGAGTGGAAAAAGAATGGAGTGGAAGAAGAATGAAAATAGAGAAGAGATTTAGGCGAAAATAAAAGGGAAGTAGAGAAGAGAAGAGGAGGAAGGTAAATCGGATGAAGGAAGGGAAATTCAGATGAAGGCAGGAATAAGGAAAAAGGAAGGGGAATTAGGGTTTTCATAAAGGGGGAGTCGTGTACGTGAAGTACATATGTGCAGCAAACTACTATATGTACTAAAGTTGTGTACCTAGTACACGACTCTAGTCAGAAGTCATGAATCGGGTACACGACTCTGACCCGAAGACATAGGACCCGATACATGACTTTGCTACTTTATTTTTTACAATTCTTTTGAAACCACCATATTTTTTACAATATTTTTATAAATTATATTATTCTAAAAAAATCTAACAATCAGTGTCATTAAATATCAAATAGTTTTAATAACAAACATGGATCTTGCAAAAGCATAGGACCAAAATCACTGACCCCAAAAATTTTCCCCTTAATTTTATTTGATCTATTACATTTTGCATTAAACAAATTAGGAAAAAAATGCTTTATTTGCTTTTCTGTTTCTTTCCATCTCTCTTTACAAGTGCTGTTAGCATGCCTTGAATTCATCATGTGGTGCTACAAACAATGCAGTATGGGGGTCCTAGTGATGGTCATATTGTATTCTAAAAACAGTCTCTTTAGTAATATTTGTTCTCCCTCTGCCTGTGAATGTAGCTAACGCACTGTTAGTGAACCACGTATATATGTGTGTCAATCTTTATGTTTTTATACTTCTTAATTGTTGATTTTGTAACACACAAAACGAGACACTTCACTCAAAGTTGAACAACACCTCATGGTACATGGCAACCCATGGCTAGTGACGACTCACAACCAACAACTAGAGGCTCCCAGCGAGCTCCGATGAGAATGGCTCTTAACAAGAGCAACACAAATGACTCTCAATGGTTTATGACATGATTTCTCTCCTCCTCATGATAAAGCACACCAAGACCAAGCACCAAGTCACCTTTAGAAATCCTAATTTACACTATAATTTCTTTCTCCTTCCCTTCTTTTCTCATTCACTTCAGCACTCATCATCTCTTGGTTGTCGTCCTTTTAGATAAGTACTTTTTATTATATTGTTTTTATCAAAGAAATTTTGCAATCCTTCCGTAATTGTTCTTGATTTTGTTTGTCACACCTCACCTCCTCCTAGACCACCTCCTCTTAGTTCTAGAAATAGGGTGAAACCAACCGATATCGCTCCCTTCTCAACGACACTAGCTGACCCTTAACCACTAATCTTTACATGCAAAACAAAATGTAGAATCAAATAACACAACTTCTATATAAATAAAAACTTAAATGCAACCCATCCATTCACAAACATCAAAGTAAGTCTTCTACAGACATTTAACACAACCTTGACTTACATGGATACAAAATCCATCCACAACTGACTCTAACTCTAACCTAGTTTAACTACATGGTTATATGTATATAAGTTCAAAACAACTAAGCAACATACAAAAAGAAGACAGGATCCTCTGGCATATAGATAATAGCGTATCAGGCTCCTGAACATAACCTCTCCCTGGAAAGTAGGAAAACAATTTTGAAAGTGTGAGCTAAAGAGCCCAGTGAGTGACTAGATTTTAAAACAACATTTCACAAATGTTTAGTCAATAATCTTAACAAATATCTTTAATAAAACAACTTGGCAAACATTTAAACAATAGTTCCTTAAATACTATTTTTCATCATTGAAAATCCAAGAATCCATTCCTAAAAGATGACAGAGCTAAATCAATACCAAATCCTAACCTCACAGATAGGCATCCCTACCTCTAATCCTCAGAGATAAGTGTCCTTACCTCAATATTCCTCAGTGCCTAATATTATATCTCGTAGGGCTATCGAGATAACTGGGATTAGACTAAAACATGTTTAAGTTCATAAGCTTTGAAAACTATAACTTGCACCATAAACAATAAACCATGCCTTGCTACAACCTTTAAAAACTCATTTCCTCTTATTAGCCATAAATACACCTCAACAATTCATGCTTGATCAAATACTTTCAATAAATCACATGCTTTAGAAATAATTTGTAAATTAAATAACTCAAAGCATGTTAAAACATAAGGCTAGCAAATAAATGTATAAATTTCTATTTGAAATTCATTTTGTCACACTCAAGCCATTGCTTGTGAAATATTGAAATCATACTTAATAAATCAACTTTGAAACATACTTTAGACACCATTTCAATGCATAAGTCACTCACAGATACATGCTAGAACCTTGGCCTATAGATTTATCCAATTTCTTGTTGAATTAAAATAATGGTAATTAAGTCCAATTTAATCCCCTTGATCAAGAAAATATCAAAACTTACATAGAAATGGCAAAAAGATCTAAAATGGCTAAAAATGTATTTTGGCATAGGTTGTTGTGCAGACATGGACGGTAAGGAGGATGGTGAGTGTCACGAGCATGTTTCTCCAAGGCGTTTTCAGCTTATGGTCACATGGTTGAACATCCTCAAACCACCTTATCTTTATGTTTTGTACTTAGGTTAGTCTGTTGCTTTTCTTTTGTTATCACTGACCTAGGGTGTGACATTTTCCACTTTTCGTATGCAAGTCTATCAAAACTAAAAAAGTTTAAAATGTACTATAGAGTAGACATAGTAGTTGAATCCCTGACCAAGCCTTGTTGTACTCTTTGCAATCTAAGCTTTGTTTGCAATGGACAATCTTAAGTGCTTTCTTTAATGGTGTTTTCAATGCCTTTCTTTCTCTCTCACGTTTTATAAAACCAATTTCTCTCAAAACTTGAAAGGAAGCTACATCATACCGCGAATTTGTTTTTGACTTTTGGATTTGTTACAGTTGACTTGTTCACCGAGTTGGAACAAGTGACGCACAATCGCTTGTCCTATGTTTGAAATGTTATGATTGTAACAGTAAGCGCGAGGGCTCTAAAAGGTCTTGCCACGTGCTAACCTCCCGTGCAGGTGCTTGGTTAGTTTCGAACTCAGTGCTTAGTGCAGTGTTATGTGTAGTGTATCTTATTCTATGTGATATACAGTATGAGGAAGTGTAAGTGTAAAATATATCTACTTATCTACACTAGAGAATTTGTAAAGGAGGTTTACGATGGAAGTGAGATAGGATTATGAACTAAATTGCATGAAAGAGAGGTGAAGGAAAGTCTATGCATTGCTAGGCGATTAAGTAATCAACGGAACTTGATGCGATATAACTCAATTAAATAGCTTATGATTAAGGCGAGCACCTCTCGGTGTCTTTAAATGCCATACTTGCTCACCTCTCGAAATTCAAATGACTAAGCCGAGCTAAGTGAGATATATCTAGAATGTTTCACTTATTAGACTTATAGCGCTTCTCTTTTAATGGTGACAACCTCTCGACGCCATATACCCACACTTGTTCTTGTTTCGTGACAGAAATGCTAGAAGTTATCTCCCCAAGCTGGAGTTTGTCTCCAAACTCCTTCTTGCACGCGTTAGCTATCCTTGTTACTTGCCCTCTCGGGTAATTGGCGATAAACACTAACTAGGTGATGACTATAACTTAGCTAACATGAGAAGAGTTATAAGCTAACCTTCTTATCAAGAACTTATCATCAATCTGAAACTACAAATAACACAAGGACAAGTGAACAGTAAAGAGATAAATGATTGAAAAGGTATAAATATGCAATGTATTAAAGCATATAGGCCTTAGACCACTGTACAATATAAACAAATACATTACAATGAAATACAGAGAATGGAAAGAATAAAAATGACATTACAAGTTAGAGGAGATGAGGAATGGGATATTCTTGACTCAAACCTCAAACTTTCACTCATTTGTTGATCAGAGAAGATGAAGAAATACTTTACATACAATGGAAAGGCTATTCCTTTCCACCTCTCTCTACGTTTTGGCCGGTTCAAACATTTGGCTCTTTACACAGCCGACATGTTGGCCTTGGTCCATTCAGACCTTCAGATTTTTTGATGGAGATGGAGTCCTTTATATAGTCTGATTTAGGTGGGATATCTAATCTTCTGAACATGTCAGCACCGAAAGCTGCTTCTGTGTTAAGTCACATCATCGCCAACTACCATTTTTGTCTTCTAGCAAACCTTTTCTCGCCTACTGATAAGGTCTTCTCGCATAGTCTTTAGGCAAGTTCCTCTGTGATTTGCTAGCTTCTTCTATTGTTCATAATCCAACGTTAAGAGACTAAAAATAGAGTGAAACAAGTTTAGATGCTTATGTAAAATGTATTTCTGAATATTTATGAATTTACAACATAAGCTAAACATTTTGACACATTTCTTATGCGTTTTGGTCTTGTTATTATATCTAAAAGGCTATAATAACTTGTATTTCTACAAGTTATTAGCAAGGCTTGTCACGTGTCCCCTTGGTCACACTTCTTGCACTGTTTGTCCATGTGTTAGGCCCTATCAAATGCTTCTATATCCATCTAACCTCTTTTTTGCTTAAATCCCAAACCCTGCTCGCCTCACCTTCCTTGTTGCTTAGCCAGCCACAAACACTGTCAAAAAATTATTGTTTAGTTTAGAACCTAATCCCAACTTTGAAAATTAATAACTAAATATTCATAACTTCAGTGAGAAAACTTCCTTCTAAAAAGTTATTTAGAAATGTCTTTGCTAGCTTACTTCAAAGTTTCAAACTAAAACTCTTAGTATTGCGTTCTATAGCTTATGGAAAGTAAACACTACTCCAAATCCCTAGAAACTGACCTTTTACCTTTTCTCCAATCAATTGCATATTCTCCTTCATGTAGATTGGAAGCTTCATTGATCCAATGTTACCTGTTTATAGTGAACCTTGCAAGCTTAAAATTTAGCACCTTGTACTTGTCGAAATTTAAATGTATGCATGCCTTGCCACTATGATTCCATTTCCACCTCTTGCCCAAAACACCTCTTTCCTTTGCTTGCCTTACTTCCTAACCACCACACTTAGTTTGCTTTGATGGTTGGCCGCCCCACTTACCTCGCATGGATGCTTGGCTGCGTACTTCAACCCTTTAGAGATTCCCTTGATAGTTTGCCACCTAGTTTTGCCTGCATATCCTCTCGTTGTATGGCCCTTCAATCCCTTGGCCACATGATGTAGCTTTCCAAGCTTCCTGACCTATCCAAGCTTGCCATCTTAAATGCCCAACAATGCTTTCCTTGCCTAAGGTGTAGCCTTGGTCTCCCCACCTCTTGTCCTTAGAGGTTTTTCTCATCACTTGGCCTCTCAAACAAACCTCCAAACGCCTAGCATCATGCAACACGCACAATTCCTTGTTTGGTTGCCTATTGACACTTAGTCTATTTTTCCAAGCTTTCCTTCTTCCTACAACCATGACACTCTTACAATGACACACCAATGCTAACACACCAATGATGACACTTAGGCTACATCTTAATAAACTCCTATTTGACCCTTCTTTGAGATACTTTATCAACTTAGTCCTAGTCTTTAACAAACCTAATTAAAATCTAGCTCACCCATGTATTTCATTGGAAGACTTAGGAAATACAAAAGTTTAGGGTTTACATTGTTTCATGTGTTTTTGAAGTTTTTGTGCTTTTGATTCATCTTCCATATGTTTTATGTTCGAGATTTTTATTGGTTGGCATTATATTTTTTTATAAGGAAGTTAGTTGAGTTGTTTCTATGTGCAAAGTTTTTAACATTAATGTTTAACATCTAGAGTTTGTTCTGCAAATTCTTTCCTTATTTAAAATTATATGAAATGCCTTCCTTGTTGAAATTTATCTCATAAAACTCGTATTTTGTAGTTTGAAATTATATTTTATTTAATAGAGTAGTTAATGAGGACTTATTAGTGAAAATAGAATACTATAATCTTTAATCCAATTAACTAAGGTCCTAAGGCTATCTAGTGTAAACTTGAACTTTATGTAGAGACATAAACATGGATCGAGTTCGAGTTTATTGTCCAAACGATCTATAGTGTGTGAATAAGGTTGGACGCTTTATTTTGGGAACATTATGGATGCATTCCACTTTGTAGTTAGTACAAACGATGTGATTTTGAATCGTTCATGTAGAGACATGGGAGTAGGGGCATCCTATGTAAAGAGTTTGCATAAGACTGGAACCATGAAATAGTCACTTTTAAGTTATAACACCATTCACTATATAAACTAGCTATTTCCATTATGATGACCTAGGTAACTTAATCTTAATCTTAATCTAACTATGAACTTCTATTCAAACGATATTATCCTTAGATCTGCATAGATGAGAGCAGCTCAACGGCACTGGCCCAATAAGCTACCCATTTTAGGGGTAAGACCGGGTGGATGACTAGGGACATAGGGTGCAAGATGGAATTCGCTCCTACCCGTTTTAGGGTTAGTAGATAAAGTTGTTCCCTTAAAGACTGAATCCAAGTCTTGAACAACTGGCCCAACCCTGTCATTAGCCCGAGAAGGATTTAGTTTCCAGGTTGGACATTAAACCAATTGTTCAATAGTAGATCAGTGGGACTTAAGGAACAAGATGTAGTATCGGGGGTAAAACGGTATTTTGACCCTGTCGAGGTTACAAATAACCTATGATGGATCAACTTACTGATTACGGTTATATCAAATGGACACAAATATATCTATAGTGAGGGGAGTGCAACTACGAGACTTTAGTGAAATAATCTGTTAGTTAACGAATGTTGATTACCTCAGTCTAAAAGGGTTTAGCCAGTTAATCTCGAATGGTTGGAGCCCATGATATATAGGTCGATTAGGTTCTCCTACTTGCTCATATGGAATTAACTTAGAACAATATGTTGGAATAATTCGAATTATTTGAATTAGGAAGAGAGAGAAACTGACGAATACATGTGATATAGCTATCAGCTGTAGAGCTTTAACTTTAAATATGATTTAAATATTAAAAATATGAATACGGGTTCATATTCGAAAGCTTGAAATTGATGAAAATGGTCAAAGTTGTGAAAAGTCAAAATGTTGACCTTTGACTTTTAAAAGTCAAACTTTAACTGGCTTTATATGTAAATGTGATTTGAATTTTAGAAAAAGAAATGTGAATTCATGTTTGGGAGGTCAAAGTTAGTCAAGACAAACAAAATGGTAAAAAGTCAAAATGTTGACTTTTGACTTCAAAGTCAAAGTTTGACTTTGACTTAATTGATCAAATGACCATATTGTCCATGAACTAAAGTTAGTGAAAAAGTTCAAAATTTTATTGGATAATCCCACTAACACTTAGTGGGATAAGTGTTTACATAAGATGTAAACATATAACCCATTAAACTTTAGTGGATTATTAGGTATTGAGATTTAAGAAAGTAATTACATCCAATTTTACATATAATTAGTCCATTTAAAAAGGTATTTTTCAAATTGAATAAATTTTTGGCCATTTTTTAAATTTTGAATTATAAAATATACCATTTTTTTTCTGAAATCTCAACCTAATCTTCTTCTCCATTTTTCATCCCTCTCATATTATTCTTTCACTTAACGGGTCCCATAACCCGGTTCTAAATTTGAAGAATAGCAGGTCAACACTAGTGGTGGTCCTTGTTCGTGATCGTGACGAGATTTTGAAGATTGGGAAGCTACAAAGGTATGTACTTTTCTTAAACCTAATTTTGTTATGAAATAAAGGATAATGAAACAAACAAAGAGAAGAATAGAGAAGAGAGGAAGAAGAGAAGACAATGGAACTCAATTGTGGTGTGTCTTACAAAGGCACCACACTCCTCTATTTATAAGACATAGTATGGTATAGGTTACATTATGGAATTCAATGGGATGGATGTTACAATATGGAATTGAATGTGAGAGTTATATGAAAATTGTAACCTATGTAGGTTATGGATATCTACATTTATAATATATTATTATATTTACAATACTCCCCCTTAGATATCCAAATTATATAAAAATAAATGTCCCGTTAAAACCTTGTTAGAAAAAAACCCGATGGGAAAAAATCCTAGTGAAGGAAAAAGAGTACATCATTTTTATACATTAATAACTGCCTCATTAAAAACCTAGCTAGGAAAATTCAATGAGAAAAATCATAGTCAAAGGAAACAAGTGCAATACTCCTATTCCTTGAGGACAATATTTCTACTCCCCCTTATGGATACATCACTTAAGTTCTCTGAGTCGTCGCATTCCAATGTTATGCACTAGCTTTTCAAATGCCAAGTTGTCTTTTGAAGAAATTTGTTGAACACTGATGTCACCATTTTCTTCAAGGTCATGTGTATAGAAGAATTTTGGTGAGATATGCTTTGTTCGATCTTCTTTTATATACCCTCCTTTGATTTGTGTGATACATGCAGTATTATCTTCAAATAATATTGTTGGAAAATTTTTACTGAAAGACAAACCACATGTTCTTGAATATGATGAGTCATTGACCTCAACCATACACATTCTCTACTGGCTTCATGAATTGCAAGAATTTCTACATGATTCAATGAAGTTGCCATCATGGTTTTCTTTACAGACCGTCAAGATATAGCAGTTCCTCCACATGTAAACAGATAACCTGTTTGAGATCTTGATTTGTGTGGATCAGATAAATATCCAGCATCCACATAACCAACTAGATCAAAGTTTGATTTATTTGAATAAAACAAATCCATATCAATTGTCCCTCGAAGATAATGAAGTACATGCTTAACTTCATTCCAATGTTTTTTTGTTGGAGAAGAACTATATCTTGCTAACAAATTTATTGAAAATGCTATATATGGTCGTATGTTATTAGCAAGATACATTAGTGCACCTATTGCACTAAGGTACGGTACTTCAGGACCAAGTAATTCTTCATTATCTTCTCGAGGTCGAAAGATATCCTTTTTTACATCTAAAGATCGAACCACCATTGGAATGTTCAATGGGTGTGCTTTGTCCATGTAGAATCTTTTTAAAATCTTTTCTGTATATGTCAATTAATGAATAAAAATTCCATTGGCTAAATACTCGATTTGTAAGTCAAGGCAAAATTTTGTCTTACCAAAATCTTTCATTTCAAATTCCTTTTTGAGATATTCTATTGCCTTTGAAAGCTCTTCAAGAGTTCCAATTATATTTAAATTATCAACATATACAGCTATAATCGCAAATTCTGACTGTGATTTCTTAATAAAAACAAATGGACAAATTGGATTATTTTGATAACCTTCTTCCAATAAAAATTCACTTAAGCGATTGTACCACATTCGTCCTGATTGTTTCAATCCATATAATGATATTTGTAATTTGATTGAACATAATTTTCTAGAGTTTGAATTATATGATTCAGGATTCATATAGATTTCATTTTCCAACGATCCATACAAGTATATTGTAACTACATCCATAAGATTCATATCAAGATTTTCACATACAGTTAGACTAATTAAATATCTTAATGTAATAGCATCCACCACAGGAGAATATGTTTCCTCATAATCAATGCCTGGTCTTTGAGAAAATCCTTGTACAACAAGTCGTGCTTTATATCTTGTGACCTCATTATTTTCGTTTCGTTTATGCTCAAATACCCATTTAAATCCTACAGGTTTTACACCTTTAGGTGTATGAACTACAGGTCCAAAAACTTCACGTTTCGTGAGTGAGTTTAGTTATGTTTTGATGACTTCTTTCCACTTGGGACAATCCTTTATATTACGACATTCGTCAACAGATTTAGGTTCATAATCCCCATTTTCATGAATGATATTATGTGCAACATTATACGCAAAAATGTTGTCTACAACTACATTAATTCTATTTCACATTTTTCCTGTCATGGTATAATTTATCGAGATCTCATTGTTATCTTCATATACTTGAGTCTCTTCTAAATTTTTACCACTAGTCGTGTCCATGACTTTTTCTTGAATGTTTCTATTGTCAATTAAGTCATTTCGACTATTGGTCACTTTTCTTTTTCGAGGATTTATCCTTTGAACTCATCGGTCTATCATGCTTTTGGTGCAGCACTGATTCATTAATTGTATCAACTTGCTGAGTTGCGATTTCAATTCTAGATGGAGCATTTACAGTTGGAATATATGACTTGGTCACTTTCTTAGTATCTTTAAATGCATTTGGCATTTGGTTTGCTACACTTTGTAAATGAATTATCTTTTGAACTTCTAGTTCATATTGCTTTGTACGATGATCTAAATGAGACAATAACGATACATTTTAGGCAATTTCATTTTCCAACTTCTTAATTCCTCCCCCTAATGTTGGAAAATTTGTCTCATTAAAATGACAATCAGCGAATCGTGCAGTAAATACATCCCTCGTCAAGGGTTCAAGATATCTAATAATTGATGGAGATTCAAATCCGACATATATTCCTAACCTTCTTTGAGGTCCCATTTTAGTACGTTGTGGTAAGGAAATTGGAACATATACTGCACAACCAAAAATTCGCAAATGAGAAATATTTGGTTCCTGGCCATAAGCTAATTGTGTTGCGGAATACTTATGATAAAATGTTGGTCTTATGCGTGTAAATGACGTTGCATGCAGAATAGCATGACCCCACATAGATAATGGAAGTTTTGCTCTCATAAGTAATAGTCTGGCAATCAATTGTAAATGCTTGATAAATGATTTTGCCAAACCATTTTGTGTATGAACATAGAGCTACAAGATGTTCAATATTTATCCCAGTTGACATGCAATAATTATTAAATGCTTGGGATGTAAATTCACCAGCATTATCAAGTCGAATGTTTTTTATTGTATAATCAGAAAATTATGTTCTTAATTTGATTATTCGAGCAAGTAATCTTGCAAATGCAAGGTTTCGACTTGATAATAAACACACATGTGACCATCTACTTGATGCGTCGATTAAAATCATGAAGTATTTAAATGGTCTACTTGGTGGATTGATTGGTCCACATATGTCACCATGAATCCGTTCTAAAAATGTAGGTGACTCAACTTCCATTTTGGCTAGTGATGACCTAATAATTAATTTTCTTTGAGAGCAAGTCATACATGATAATTCATTGGATTGAAGAATCTTCTGCTTCTTTAGTAGATGTCAATAAAAATTTTCAATAATTTTTCTCATCATTATTGACCCGGGATGACCCAATCGATCATGCCAAACAGTAAACATATTTAAATTCATGAACTTCGGGTTCATGGTGGCATATGTTTCAATTACTCGTATATGAGTATAATATAATCCAGAAGAAAAGACAGACAATGTTTCCAATATACACTTCTCATGTGAAACAATAAATGTAATATAAAGATATTCTATATTATTTTTATTGTTAATTTTAACACGATAACCATTTTGACGTATATCTTTGAAACTCAATAAGTTTCTTGGTAAAAAGAAAAAACTAACCTTGCAAATGTAAATAATGTAAATAAACTGGTAAATGTTAAATAGAGAAAATATAATGCAAATATTAGTTTTGGACATTATCATAATTAAAGAAAGAAAGTATTTGTTATTCCTTCATTAATATCATTTTTCTCTTCAGAAGACTCAAAGAAGTCCATCACATCCAAATGGGTCATGTTGGAAGGGTCAAACACATCATCTTAATAGACAAAGTTTACTTCCACATTCTTCCCTTTTTCCTTCAATGAGGCTTGATAGAGGTCGACTAAGTGCTTGGATGTACGACAAGTACGAGTTCAATGACCATTCATACCACAACGGAAGCATTGATTTTCACCACTTTTAATTTTCTTATTTTTGTGGAGTTTTCCTTCTATGATCATCATTTGTGGTTTTCTTGAAATCTAAATGATTATTACCACATAAAGTATAATTATTTCTTCTTCTACCATGGTCACGACCTCGGCTACGATTACGACCACGACCTCGACCTCGACCATTAATATTATTTAAAAATATAACATTCGCTTCAAGGAATGGTGTTACTCCAATTGGTCGATATTCATGGTTTTTCATTAATAACTCATTATTTTGTTCAGCCATAAGAAGACATGGTATGAGTTCGGAATACTTTTTAAAACATCTTTCTCGATATTGCTGCTGGAGCATATTTGAGACATGAAATGTTGAAAAGGTTTTCTCTAACATATCTTCATCAGTAACTTTTTCTCCGCATAACAATAATTTTGAACAAATTTTAAATAATGCGGAATTATAATCACTTACTGATTTAAAATCTTGCAACCTTAAATGCATCCAATCATATCGAGCTTTAGGAAGAATAACAATTTTTTGATGATCATACCTTTCTTTTAAACTTTGTCATAGTTTATAGGGATCTTTTATCGTAAGATATTCAATCTTTAGTCTCTCATGAAGATGATGTCGAAGGAAAATCATGGTTTTCGCCTTTTCTTGACTTGAAGTTATGTTTCCTTCTTTAATCGTTTCTCCAAGATTCATGGCATCCAAATGAATTTCAGCATCAAGCACTCATGATAAATAATTATCACCATTGATATCAAAAGCTAGAAATTCTAATTTGGTAAGACTTGACATGGTAAAACTATAACAAAGAAAAAATAAACTAACTTATATTAGAAATTTAATAAACATGTCAAACATGCATTCTAAGACAACTTAGATAAATATCATATTATGTACATGATACAAAAATTAATAGAACCCATATATAATAATTCAAAACATGCATGTTAATGTACAATAATTAAAATTACAAATAAAAATTACTTATACATATTATGGAAAATTAACAACAATACACACCAAAAATGTTAATTTTACAACATACTTAAATAAATTGATAAAAGCATTTAGATCATAAAAACAATAACAAAACTTATACTAATAGAAAGTAAACAACTAAATTATAAAGAACCCATAAACTATAAATAGATCTTAAAATAATTGATATAAGAACCAAACATAAACAATCATATAAATCATAAAGAAATTAAAGATGAACTAAATCATAATCTTATCATGAACTAAAAATATTTTTTAACAAACAATAACCATGTAAACGTAATATGTAAAATTACAACATACAATAGGTATAAAATATTACATTCTCAAACATTTAAACTATGCATGATGTATATATGGATTGTTTCATGCAATATTCACAAATACCAAAAAGACAAACTAATATTATAGCCTACCTTTTGCAAATAATAAAATTGTAGAGTGTCGTGTTGATAACATGTTATGAAATAAAGGATAATGAAACAAACAAAGAGAAGAATAGAGAAGAGAAGACAATTGAACTCAATTGTGGTGTGTCTTAGGCACCACACTCCTCTATTTATAGGACATATTATGGTATAGGTTACATTATGGAATTCAATGGAATGGATGTTACAATATGGAATTGAATGTGAGAGTTATATGAAAATTGTAACCTACGTAGGTTATAGATATCTACATTTATAATATATCATTATATTTACAATAAATTTGTTTTAATTAGGTCTTTTTTAGCATGGTAATCACTAAAGTGTTTAGGTGCATCTAGAGTGATGTTCGATCTTTGTTTCCACTACGCATGTTTCATATTCTATCATGTGGTATCAGAGCATGCTTAATTTTACTCATTCGCATATGGTGGGTATTTCAATTTATTTGATAAATTGTTATGGTTTGAAGTAAAATAGATATATTACAATTTTAACCCTAAATTAGGTTTAAATTTGTAATAATTATTCTATTTCGCCCGGTTTGTGGCTTATTTATTTTTTCAAAGTGTTTGTAAATTTATTTCAGTCATTAGAGTTGCAAATTAGATTGTAATTGTTTCAATCAGGAGAGAGAAAAGCTGAAAAGTTGAAGAAAACTGGAAGATAGACCCGTTTTCCTCTTCCAGACCCGAAGGCCCGACCAAAATCCGGCTTGCGACCCGTAACCATCATTTACCCCACTTGGCATAGCCCTTTTGTTTTGCACACGCAACCCAGATTTCGGAAGCCTGCAACCTGCAAGCCCATGCCCCGACCCAATGTCGACCGGAGTCCTGTACCGCCAAGCTTGGGGACCTCTCGCGCACTCGCCCGGCCCAGCTGGCGTCCGGCATTCCCACTCGGTCCAACGCCTGCCCCGTGCCTGTTTCGTGCAGCTCGACTCGTGCTCCGTGATTCGATCCGATTTCCTTTAGTGCTGCCACGCGTCCTCCTCTTTAGCCGACCCAAGTTTGATCCAGTTCGCCCGACCTGGGCGCCTAAAGGTTGAGTCGGGCCGGTTCAAGCCCAATTGTTGGGTTTTGGGCCGGTTCGAGGGTTTTTGGCTCCCTTTAGTGGAGTTTCAGTGGTTTTCTAGCCGGTTCGAGTCGTTCAGGAGCAGTTTATTTACTCCACCAAATTATTATTGTAATAATTGAATTTTAACTTAATTTAGGAGTCAAAATCAGTCCATTTTAAAGTATTTAATTAAATATGCATGTGATGTATGTTTTAATTAAGTTTAAATTGTATATGCATATAGTATGCCATATAGATTTAAAATCCCACTATAGGTTAACATGTTCATGCATTAAAAATATGTTATAATGGTTATAATGTATAGTATCCATGTTAATTAATGAATATGAATAATTAGTTGTTTAATTAATTAATTTAATGTTTATTAAATATAATTTAATGAAATTAATTAATTATTGATTTATTTATTTTAATTAAATATGATTTAATTAAAAGTGAAATAAATCAAAAATTCATATTAATTAATTTGTTTATATAATGATTATATTGAAAGATGTATGTTATAGGTTTGTCTAAAGTTTTTATAAGTGTTATAAAATGAATTAGACATTTAAAATCTATAAGAAATATAAGAAGCATGCTCGCCTAGGTTAAAAATATATCTTCCAATTTCATAGAACTAGGTTGATATATAGTAAAACTGGTTATAAGAGGCTCATCTGATTCGATCTTGTTAACAAGTCAGATAAGATGACCAAGGTTGAAGGTTTTTAAGTTGATGATTTATGGAACACCTGCTACCTGAAGATCGTAATAAGTTCTTGAGACTAGTTAACATAGTTTTATGAGCATGCGTTAGAAATATGAGCTAATAAAATTAGTTTATCACCTAGACATCGTAGCTTAAAATCTAGTATAATGGTTATGTTGGATATTTCACCTAGACATAGGATATGTTTAAGTTAGCCTAAATATGATCCTATTTTTTTAGTATCCTTTAAAACTTTTTTTTTTTTTTTTTTGAAAAATTGATAGGAATTTAAATGCTTAGATAAGAAAAGTGAAAACATGAGTACGAAATTGTGAGAAAACATGAACAATTTTCAAAAATAAAAAATAAAAATTCAAACGGTTAACTTAATGAACCCTAAAAGATTGTCAAGACGTTATAAGGTTAAACTAGTCTGTCGGTTACGATTGAATAAGTTATTCATAATAAAGATGATCATTCATTGTTTTGTATTATTTTGATTTTTATGAATAATGAAGATTAAACCTCCCGCCTAAAAAATGAAAGGTTATGTCAATTACCACTGAACTAAGCTCACTTTGATGTTGTATTTTGATTTTAGGACTTTATGAAATTTGTGGTCGACTACGTAGGTAGTGAAGTTTCTTATAATTTTCTCCGGGCATGCTTCAAAATTGGAGAGATTATGGTTTTTGAGAAAAAATTTAGAGTGAAGAACTTAAAGCAGAAAAGATTGGAGATGTTATTGTCATAAATTGAAGCGTAGGAGAAAGATGACTTAATTTATTGGATGTATTGGTAAACCATTGTTTTTTTTAGAAAAATACTTTTTTACTTTTCAGGTTCGAGATAAGTTTTGAATTGGACACTTTGTTCCCTGAAATTTGAAAAAAAAAAAAACCGTTTTAAATGGTCCCTAAAGTTATCGATTGATAGTTAAACTAATGAAAAAATTGTGGCATAGTTGAGGTGGTAGAAAGTGACAACTTTTATTAAATTTTTGTATTAAAATAAGTTTATGTTGCATTTTCTTAATTAATTTACAACTATTCTATTCCTCTCTCTTTCCTCTTTGTCTCCGACCATCTATTTCTTTTCGATACTCTCCATTGATAGTTTGAAATACGGAGCCCGGATGCCTCAAGTTTATCTTCTTTGCCTCTCTTTTTTTCCTCTGTTTTCCTTTAGGTTCTGCATATTAAATTCCTTTCCTTTACTTGATTTCAATATAGTAAAAGAAAAAGGGTTTTCTTTTTTAGATTTAATTATGGAGTTTGTGTCCATAAGAATTTATAAGCATTCCTGATATTTACATAAAAGGAAATACAAACTGTTAAGAGAGAGTACAAAAGGGGTTGTATGGTTTGGCCCATCGGATCCCATATCACCATTTGGGGCCCTTTCTTATTGCCTATCATCAAACCCTCTTTTTTTTTCCCCTTCCATTTTATATTTTTCTCTTCCCTTTCTTCTTCAACTCTCTCTTCTTTTTTTTTTTTTTCTTTTTAATTTCTTCTTCATTTGGTCGTGTGAAATGTAATTTGATAGTAAAATGTTATGTGAAAGTATTACTTTGTTTCTTTTAAAATTCTGTTTAAAAAACAAAAAACAAACTTGAGTATAAAAAGAATTGAATCTTTATAGATCGTAAATTGTCACTTTTATTCTGTTACATTTATGGTTATATGACATGTTTAGAGGTGACTTCCATATAATTAAAATTCATTTATATTATTTTTAGAATCATTATAAAATATGTGTTTAGTCCTTCGATATCAAATTTTTAAAAACAATAAAATTTTTATAAAATTGTCGGATAGAAAATTATAGATCTCTTTTCTATTTATGGAATATATAGTTTATTCATTGTGATCCTTTTCCAATAAACCATCATTTTGGATTGTACATCACCTTTGTTTTTTTTTTTTTTTTTTTTTTTTTCCTTTAAAAAAGAGAGAAGGAAATGAGGGAAAACTCCAATTTTCACGACCAATAAACAACACACGTATATTTATTTATTCTTTTCGAATTGAGATTATTACAAATTAGTATTTGGGAGCAATTTGGAAGGGGAGAGTTTTATTGTATTACGCACATCTTTGGAAATGTATGTTCAGTGCTACTGCGTGTGTTCAAGCACAATCACTGGGTTTGGATGCTTTCACATATCTATAGATATCTCCACAGGCGTATCTCCCTTCTCCACTACAAATGTCTTTGACATCTTCTTTGAGGCATTGACAATCTGCACGTTATATTTTCCCTGAAAGCCTCTAAATTTAAACTCACTCTTCCCATCGATTTGTCCACTTGCGTGCGAAAGCCATTCGTGTTTTAGAGCCAAGTATCGCTTTCCAGCTTCGTTGATCTCGCCTTCTGCATTCACTAAATGAGAATTGTCCCTGCTCATAAACAGCTCCCAGAATCCCCATAATATTATACCTTCTACTGCAGGATGAGCATAAGCTTCTCGAAGCATCACTTCTAAATCATCGGCCCTTACGTGTTCATTGATGGAGGACACGTCGAGTTCTGTGAACCAAATTGGAAGGCCTAAAATTCCCATTTTGTCTAAAGCAGCACTAACAATTGGTCCTACTGGACTATCAATATGCCCTTGGATTCCAACTCCTCCCACTGGAGCCCCTTGTTGTTGTAGTTGAAGAATTTGCTCTATGTACTTCTCAGGAGAAGATCTCGTGTCACATCCGTCCTCAACGTGATAGTCATTCACAAATAGGAGAGCTGATGGATCGAGTTTGTTGGCGTTCTTAAACATGTCTGCTCGAATATCTTTGCCAAGATGATCTTGATAGAATGATCCATGCAACATCTCATTATTGACATCATAGTGCTTGAACTTTCCCTTGTAGCGTGTCAATAAACCTGTAAGGCGATTTTGAACAGCAGCCATCATATCATTCTTATTTAAGGATTGAATCCATTGTTGCACAGCACCCTGCACTTCCCAAAAGATGCAGTGACCACGAGTCTCTATGTTGTGGTTCTTGCATAAATCCAATAACTCATCGGCGTCCTTATAGTTTAAGTTTCCTTGTTGTGGTTCTGTCCAATACCACTTGAGCTCATTTCCAAACACAGCCCAATTGAAATTCTTTACGAAGAAGTTGACAAAATCTTCGTTGTCAATGTTTGTTCTAGAAATGCAAGTCCCAAAAGGAAAACTGTTCTGCATTTGTCTAACTTTTACAAACGTGCCACTAGAACTAGATCCTGAGAACTTGAGGGTGATATCACGCCTGCGGATCTGCAATTGTTCAATTAAAATGGTAAAAGCACAATAAATACTACTAAAGCAGTTGGAGCTAGAAAAGTCAATGACATGATAAAATAAATGAAAGACCAAAAAAACCAAGAAATATTAAAAACTAATTTTGCACAACAAACTAGATAACCATTCACAACATATATAATACTTTATGCTAAGAATATTGCACTAATATGTTGGTTTTCATTCTTACGGTATTAATGTATTGTAATTTCTTCCTTTTACGTGGATTCCGTTGTGCACATCTAAATTTTACCTTATCTGTTTGTGTCCTCAAATATCTTAACCTTGCACGACGGTCAATAGGGAAAATTTGAAGTCCAGCAACCATTAAGTCAACATTTGGAGCAGGACCTTGTATATAAACCATTATCTTTGTTGCTTGCTTCTCGATCCTAAAGGAACCCCCAATTTCATGCCATCTATTATCACTGATTTCAACTTGCCCTCCATTGACCCATTGGTTATCCACTCCGAGTGCAACATTGACATTTTGCGCACCAGTTGCCCCAGAGCCAATCTTTACCCAAGCAGACACTTGATATGTGAGAAAGAGTTTCACCTTATCAGTTATCATTTGAGCAGGACCCATCCAAGTTTGCGTACGGTTTGTCACAAGAATGTAGAGACCACTTAGAGGTTGAGAAGGGCCAAGGGAGTCTCTGGCCATGGGAGGAACAATATGCGGTGACCCGGTTCCAACATTAAGTGTACAACTTCCAAGGGGAAACCATCCATTGGTGCCATTACTTAGATTGCTGTTCTCAATTATGTTAAATCCATAGGCTGGATTCTGGACATAATAAACCAAGAACAATAAGTCAACTGAAACAACTCATATAATAATTCAAGCATGTAAACATCTAAAATTGATTTTTTTTAATTGATCATTCAAGAAACCTCATAAGACGGAGGGGGCGAAGGAGGAATCTTTTGTGCATGCTTGACAACAAGACTATCGATAAGAATATCGACTCCCGGTGGTGGACCTTCAATATAGATGACAACTTTTGATGGGGAAGCATTTAAAAGAAACTTCCCCTGTAATTGTACCCAATCTTTATCTGTTGCCTGCACACTTCACCAAATCCACCACATTTTAGTTTCGTCATAAATTATAAAAGTTTCTTTGTGTTAAGGTGGAAAAAGATAAAAAAGGGACACTAACTTGGCAATTCCGATATATTGCTCGCGAGAATTTGGTGTTTGCACCCATAAAGTAGCTCGTACATCAGTAGTGGTGATATTATTTCCAAAAACACGAACAACAGCAGCAACATCATAAGCAAGCTTTCGTTGCACTCTTCCTGTGATCTCCTGCTGAATCCCGTTCCAACTCTGTGTGCGCTCTGTTGCAGAGGCAAAAAACTTCCCAGACTGTGGGAGAACTTTTCCATTTCCCATTGAATCGTGAAGAGCAATCTTGCATCCTCTTCCAGACCAATTTTTAAGGTCATCATCAAATTTTGGGTTTAGAATAATATTCTCATCACCAGCATTGTCTTTTCCAGCTTCCTAGAAAAGATAGGCATGAATAGAGAGTTAAGTTAAAATGAACAACAAGCTTAATATTTTTTTAGAAGAAAAACATGAAATTAGGTTGAATGACAACAATGGACATTATTAATTTCCATTGAAGTTTTGGATGTGGACTTGACAAAGGGTAGCAAGACAACGGGTATCCTAAATATAATTTCTCCTACTAAATCAGAAAAAGATGGGATAAGCAAAAAGAAATAAATCACCTTCATTTGATTGGAACTAGCACAAGTAATCTCAACGGACTGTATAAGCAAATCAATACCCGAAGAAGGCCCTTCCAAATAGAATACAACACGGTCTGGCATGGTTGACAAGGAGAATGTCCCCTCCAACTTCTCCCACTTCTCTTTCAACACAGAAGATCTGCATGCACTTTTCTTTGTTAGTCTTCCAAATTTTATTCTTTCTTCTCAAAGAAAAATAATGCAGTCACACGACAATAAAATTAATTACCTCCCAATACACAAATAGTTTATAGTAGAATCTTTGTACACTAGCTTTAAAGTTGCTAGGACATCAGCAAATTCTTGAAGGGATCCTGATACCCCAACAATTGCTGAGACTGAATAAGTAATACCAGGAAAAATATTGTTGGTGATTTCCTGTTCCAGTCCCTGCCAACTTTCATTTCGATCGGTAACGATAGCATACCTAGCACATGAATTATTGGATGCTTCATCCGATTTATTTGATTTGGCCAACGTTACATAGCCATTACAGCAATTAGGGTGCCAATGTTGTAGCCCCATTGAGAAGTCATGGTTCTGTAAGATATTGGCCGCACGTGGAGGACTTAATTTGGTCGTAGTTTCTTCCACACCCTATCATAATCATAAAAATATAAGTTATATAGAGAAAGGAAACAATCTAAAAAGAACCGTCTATATTCTATAAAATATAATGTATAACATATAACTATATATATATATATAATAATAATAATAATAATAATAATAATAATAATAATAATATAAAAAGTCAAGATTCAAAAAAAGCATTTTAGGACAAATTCATCCTCCCACATTTTAAGTAAGTACAATTGTCCCCTTTTTCTAATTTAAAAATAAGTACACATTAAGTTTACAACTTCTTAATTAAGGGTGGGTTTGGATTATCTATGAAATAAATGTTTATCAAGAATACATCTTGTTTTTCTAACATTTTCTTGAAAATGGATTTAAAGCGTTTAAACATTTACATGTTTTGTTAGATCTTTTTGTAAGTATTTATACTTATAATTTTGTTTGGTTTGTCATATACAAAAAAATGTTTGAACTTAAGTCAAATTATCATAGAGAACTACTAAATACTATGATCAAATTTCATAAAAAAAAGTACATATATTTTGATTTTTTTAGAAAGAAATATATTTTAAAAGATTTTTCTATATGTATATATATATATATATATATATATATATATATATATATATATATATATATATATATATATATATATATATATATATATATATTAAAATAGATAGGGAGAGAGGGTGGAAAAAATAGATAGGGAGAGAGGGTGGAAAAACTGTGGTACTTTTGCCGATCCAAAACCAAAGCTGTAGTTTTGATCCTTTTTGTTGGAGAAAATAATTTTGATTGTATTTGATTGTGTAGTAAATTATAATTTGAATAGTGTAATAAAGCATGGAGTCCACCAAATTGTGATTTCTGGTCAATTTGATAATTTATTTTCTAAAAAAAAGTTGGTTTTGGTTGATTTTTTTAAAATAAATTATCTTGTAAGCTAATTTAAACAAAAAAAAAAAAAAAAAACATCTTATGAATTTGTCAAATACACAATTTTTTTTCAAAATAACTTTTTTCAATTTTAAACAATTCAAAAAGTGAACCAAACATACCCTAATTCTTCATAAAAACATACCAGAGGAATAATTGACATAATAGTTACTTCTATTGTATTAAATTTACGGCTATAGATTGATATTTAATTAGAATAAGAAAATGTATATCATAATAGTAGTCCAGACTTAATATATAAACACAAAACTATTTCATATTCTCACATTTTGGACTTAATTCTCACTTCCTCAAGATTGAAGATTGTAGATGAACATTATATTGAAGTTTGAAGATGAATAATGCAATTGTACACATTTTTGTTTGTTACTTTCTACTTTGTATCCAATATAGTTTCCACTTTTTTTTTTCAATAATTAATAATTCAATGGTTCAGACTTTCTTTTTTGTTCTCTTATTAATGTATTGTTGTCTTTTATTTTTTGCTTTAAAGTTCTATCTATGTTGAAGAATGTGTACACTAGCTAGGATCTTGATTTTCTTGGTCACTTTTTTTTTAGAGATACTAGTTGTTCTTTTATAATTAGTGTATATATTATTGTGTTTATTGATCAAAATGATAGTTGAGAAAACAATTAGATCAATCTATTAATAACATGGTTATGTTTCTTTGTTTAATAAAAACAAATCATGAAACCTTATGCACAAACAGTATTTTAATCAATTATAAAAATAAGTAATAAAATTAATTAATTCTAAAATATATTAAAAATAAAATGTTGTAATTAAGGACTAAAATGATGAAATACAAAAGTTATATTACTTAAGTCATCGACGGATTTAGCATAGGCCCAAGAGGCTCGAGCTCCCCTCAACTTTATTATCTTTATATAATATATATATATATAAAGAAAATTATTTAATTATTAATATTTATCATTAGCTTAATGATTACTCTGGCTTCTTTTAACTCCCGTCGATCAATATATTTTTTAGATCTGCCACTAGCTTAAATCACCGAGAAACTAAATAATTGTTCTTTAATTATAAGAATTAGTAACTTAAAGTATAACATGAAATCAAATTAATTTTATTGAGTTTGAAACGTTATATTATATTATATATATAATTTAATAATAATAATAATAATCATCATCATAATAATAATAGTTAAAAAAAGTTAGCAAAATATTGATGAGGAAAATTATATATAAAAAATATTGACTAACTAAAAATACATAAACCAAATTTTGAAAATTTAATTATGACATTTTTGTTAAAAATAACGATGATTTTTAATATTATATTTTTATATTTACACAAATATTAACAATAAAAATGAGTTTGTGAATTTTATCATATGTGGAATTTATTGTAAATGAAAATATAGTTTTCATTATAATAAAACATAAAGTAAAAATATTTTTTCAAAAAAGTATATTCTTGTAAAATTATTAACGTTTACCTAGAAGTTAAATAATAAATATATTTATTTGAACTAACATTTGTGACATATTTTTAACAAAACATTCTGAAAAAATTAATATTTATTTAAAAAACTAAGCATTTTCAAATATAATAAAAAAAATTAAAACTATTTACAAAATATAGTAAAATGTATCTCATTTTAGCTTTTTTTTTTCTTGTTATATTTGGTAAATAGTTTTATGTTTTCTCTGTCCATACAAATTTTCCTTTAAAAATTTATGGTTTTTATTTACTTAATTAATTAAAGAATTATTAGTAAATGAGTTAAATTAAAATTATATTACATGATCCAAAAGATATTAAGGATTAATTAGTAATATATTATAAGAACATATAAAATGAATATAAATTAATTTTTAAAATAAATTTAGTAACTAATTTTGAATTTAAATTATTAAAGGAAGTATGTATTTTGATTTTTTAAAATTGTAAAAATGTTGAAACAAATTAGTACCTTTGGAACTTCAGTGGCATTGTTTTGTTGGGTGGTTTTCATGGTCACAACAGAGCTCTAAGCAAATCCAAATGCAAAACCAATTTTGTCAGATAAGGAAACATAAATAACAACTAGTCAAAGAGAAATAGAATTGGGTTGCTGGGGAAGGCAGAATGGCACCTGAGAAGGGTTATCACTGTTGGGATTCTGATGTTTGATGTTGGGAGATGAGCTTGTGAAGCAGCAGGCACATACCCTTCTCATTTTATACGAATCTGTCATCACATTTATGAGTAAATTCTAAGGAAAGCCAACATATCTAGCCAAACAAACAATCAAAGTCTCTTGATCTCATTAAACAATGAACAGTATTTGTTGTAATCACCTTCCGTCAAGCAATACCGATTTGAATACTATACGAAGATTTTCATATTTTGCTTTGTCTTGCAGATTGGAGCAACACTAGCTAGTGCCCCTCCCTATATGCTTGAATTGAAATGGAAGCGTCAAAGACTGTTCTGTATGTGTTTCCTAATTCCCAATAAATAAAGCAAATTTCTTGTTTTCATTCTTGGTTTCCTGAACTACTAGAAGAATTTGCTTAAAAGAAATATGATAGTATAGCCACTTATGGAAATTAAGAGTTAGGTGAAGTGGGTTTTTCAAAAGTTCATATTAGATCTAAGAAGAATCGAGGATGTGACTTCTGAACTCTATTAATTCTCCCATACCCTCATCGCATACAGACTATGCCTTGAGAAACAAATAGATTTGTGCTTCCTTTTTTGATAACCAAACTCTCGAGCTGTTGGGAGCTCTCATTCCTAACTGTATAGAGACTGTCTTTCAAAAACAAAAACTAACAAAGCTTAAATCTGCCCATTTAAACTCCTCGATCTTAGCCTCCACCTTTGAGACCCAATTTCAGAATACATACAACTAAAACGTGACACCATTCTTCCCTTCCAAATGAATTGATGTTTAATTCTTTCGTTAGCTCTGCGGAAAATAAAAACATAAAAACTTATAGTAGTGGCATTCAATGTATACAAATCAGAATAGGTGACAAGAAAACATCAATACAAAGCGAACAACATGTCATATTCAATCAGATTTAGACATGAATCGGGGTTTGAAATTGAAAATCTGATTGAATATATAGATCATGGCAAGCAGAATAAGAGTGAAGATGCGGATGATTTTGGAGTACGAGAAGTAATTAAGAAAACAAAAAGCAAAAGTACTGGAGTGATAGTGAATACCTGGAAGTGAAAAAGAACCTGAGGAGGTTGAAGAAACCCCTTTCACAAGAATTTCCCTCCTTTCTCTAGGTAGTTTAGAACCCCGCCAATTGTGGTTTCTGTATTGTATGCCAAAATTAAATATTTAAATACTTTTTTTCAAATATTGAGAATCTTTTTCTTTTTCACTCCTTCTTAAATCTAAAAAATTGCGAGTTTAACCCGCTTGCTCTTCCCAATTTTTTTTTTTTTTTTTTTTTTTTTTTTTGTGTGTTATGAAAATATTATTTCAGTGTTTGTACTTAAAAGAGTTGTTTAATTTTAATATGCTTCCCTTCACTTTTGATAAATCTTCAATCAGTCTATCTATTAGTTTATTTTAGATCTTTTCTTACCTTTCTATTTTTACGGTAAATTTTTAAAGTATATTCTCATGTTCTGTTTCTTTATGTATATATGCAAATTCTGGTGATTAATCAATTTTTATAAAATTAATCTGTGCGACTAAATTTAGAATTTCTTTTAAAAAATATAAACACTAAAATTAAATATTTGGAAGTACAAAGTCTAAAATTGAATAAATTTCAAAATATAGGGACCAAAATGATATTTAATCTTTCTTCCTATCTTAAATGAATAGTTATTTTCAAAACAACTAAATATATTTTTAAATATAACAAAATATTGTTTATAGATAATGATATTTTGTTATATTTATAAATAAATTTGAATCACTTTTCATGGTTCAATAAAACATCATTGATTTCTTTTTTCTGGTAAAAAATAGTTATATATAAACTTATTCTTAATGCAAAACATAAATCAATTTATAAAAGAATTATTTTTAAAAGTAACAAAATAAATTAAAAATTTACGATGTATAACAAAATTTCGGATTTTATTGATGATAGAAATTAATAAACTTCTATACTACTATTAATGTTCCTAATAGAAACATATTAATGTTTATCGATATTTATTATTAATAGAATCTTAAATTATGTTATATGTCATAAATATTTTGTCAAATTTATTATTTTTTACCGTCCTCCTAGTAAAGTTAGAGGGTTCAATGGTAGGTTTTTTTTTTTTTTTTGTTCAATTTTAATTATTGTTGGAAAAAGCTACTCCAAGCATTAAACAATATTTTTTAAAAATTATTTAAAAGGATTCCCAATTATGTCACATACAAGCAAGGTATAACATTTTTGCAAGCAAAGCTACCCTCAAGTTAAGTAAATCGCATTTTTTCTTTAAGCAAAGCCTACTCCCAACTTAAGTAACTGTTTTACTGACAAACTTTTTAAAAATAAGTAGTTTAAATCTCCACTTTCTTTTGTGAATTTAGAATCTTAGATGAGCAAAAAAGAATTATAATCGGAAAAGAACGTCAATTCAAATAAATACTATTTCGTCAAAATAACTGACACTGCATGGAAAAACTTTTTAGTCGGAAAAGACGGGATACAAGTATGTTTTAGTATATATAGTCATATCTTTAAAAAATTACAAATATATTAAAGGAAAACTTACATAAATGTAATAAAACTGTAAAGTATTTACGGTTCGTATAACAAACTTATTAAGACAAATTATTTTTTTAGAATTCCTTATTTTTACGGTTCGTATAACAAACTTATTAAGACAAATTATTTTTTTAGAATTCCTTATTTGCCCTTAATCTTTTATACCGATCTTTCAAATCTGATTTTCTTCTTCCCGATTTTTTTACGATTGTCGTTTTCGAGTTTTTCATCTCGTCTTTTATATATCTTTCATCTTGATCATTTTTTGCTTTTTTTCTAATTTTCGATAACATTCCCTCTTATATCCATAATCTTCGATAACAACGTTTCTCTTCTTGTCACCTTGGACAATCAAGATCGTGTATGTTGCACTGCTAATATCGTCTCAGTTATTTTGGTTTCAATGAGTATTTTAAATATTGTTTTTTCTTTGAACTATTTAGTTGATTATAAAATTTCGTTCAGAATTATATATTTAGGTGTGAAGATATAATGTTTAGAATATGTAGGAATAGTAAGACATTCTGTATTTGATTATGAAGATCGTTGAAGATTTTGATTATTGTTTACGTTGATTTTAGAATTTATATTTCAGTTTGAATGTCATTTTTGTTTTTTGTTGTTCGTAAGAATTTAAAGTTTTTTTTTTTCCATTTTGAACTTTTAAGAATCATTGTAAGAATTGTGTATTTCATTATGAAGATCGATAGTTTGAAGTTTCTCAAGATAATTTTCATTGAATTACTTGATCCTTTACCTCTATCAACATCATCGTTTAACAATATACAGACGATCGTTTTGCTATATGAATACGATCGTTCATCTTTATGAACACGAAAATTTTCTATATTTTGTATGATCAGCATCTTTAAACGATCGTGTATCAAAATCAATACGATTGTTTTAACGATCAGCGTCTTTAAACGATCGTGTATCAAATTTAATACGATTGTTTAGATGATCAGCGTCTTTAAACGATCGTATATCAAATTCAATACGATGGTTTAAACGAGATCAGTATCTTTAAACGATCGTCTATAGCTTATTCTATATAATGATTTAATTTATTATATACGATCATCTATTGGTGTCAAACGATTGTTTAGTATTCTCTTACTACATCTAAATACTTAATTATATTTTCTTCTTTTCTAGATTAGAATGTCTATTCCTATTGTTGTTTTTTATGGAGGTCAATGGAATGACTTCAATGTTTATGAGAATTACTCAGTGTCCGGAATTTTGGTAGATATGCGAGTCAGCTTTAATTCTTTGGTTGCTTTGACATGTGAACAACTGGAATTGGATGAATCAGTAGAATTATCTGTTTTACTTGATTTTGGTAAAAGTAATGTTCAAACTATGGTGTCAATAAAGAACAACAATGATGTTGCTTGGTATTTAGCTTTTGCTAAAGATGCAACTAGTAGACACTCATTAGTTGCCCATGTAAGTGTTAATTGTTTGGGAATGTCTTCTTCATCTAGTAGTGTACGAGAGAATTTTGATATGTCACTGAATATAGGTTTTTCTTCTTCTGTTTCAAATGATGAAGTAATAAGAGACATCTCTTATTATTCTGATTTGAAGGAAAAAGTTTATTTGAAAGTAAAGAAGTGCTTTCAAAGTGTTTTTGCATAATAGCAGTGAAGAACAACTTTCAATTTAGGACTACAGTATCAAATTTGTCTCTTGAATTTAAATGTCTGCAAGAAGGCTACAAATGATATATAAGGGCATCTCGTTATAAGAAGAGTGATTTGTGGATGCTACGAAAATACACTTCTGACCATGATTGTTCATTGAGTACTGCCTAAAGTTCTCACATGCAAGCTTCTTCAACAATAATTGGCAATTGTTTGATAGATGATTTTAGATTCATGTCTACTGATCGTTCTTTTTCTAAAGAGATTGTGCATAAGGCTCGTATAAATCTTGGAGTTAATATAAGTTACCAAAAAGCTTGGAGGGCAAAAGAACATATGGTAAAGATATTACATGGTGACACAGTTGAATCGTATGCCTTGATTCCAAGATTCTTTGATAAATTGGTTGAATCTAACCCAGGTATGATCAATTTTGTATATCAAATTTAAATTGATTTGTAGATAGATGTGGATAGACTAATATCACAATCTATCTAGATAGATAAATATTGGCATCTTTCATATTCTTTCTGTTCTTTTTTGTTTGTGCTGATAGAAATGTGTTTTTAATTATTATAAGTACATGCACTACTTTAGAAATGGATGATAGTGGTCATTTCAATTTTTGTTTTATGACTTTTGGTGCATCAATTGAGGGGTGGAAATATTGTAGACCTATTATTTCTGTTTATGGGATATTTTTGTAGTGTAAGTTTGATGGCATCCTATTAACAGCCTCATCACAAGATGGTAACAATCAAATCTTCCCTCTTGATTTTGCCATTGTAGATCCTGAAAATGAGGTATCATGGACATGGTTTTTTGAGAAGATACAAAGTAGTTTTTGAGAGCGGGCTAATTTAGTCATTGTATTTTATAGGCATCTTAGCATCCCCAAAGGAGTTTCAAGAGTGTTTCCTGATGTTGAGTATTTTGTGTGCACAAAACATCTTTTAAGTAACTTGAAACTCCATTTTAAGGATCCACTACTTGATAAGTATTTCTTTAGTTGTGCTTATGCCTACACTGTTGAAGAATTTGAGTACATGAGATGCATGGAGTCTGTTTGTTCAAATATTAGAGATTATCTTAGTAGTGTTGGTTTTGAGAAGTGGTCTCGGGCATATTCACGTAGACGAAGGTATAGAATGATGACATCAAATTGTGCAGAAAGTGTAAATTTAGTGTTTAAAGATCTTAGAGAACTACCTGTGGCTACGATGCTTTGTTCAATTAGAAATGTATTGCAAAAGTGGTTTTATGAACGAAGTAAACCTGCTTCTACAATGAAGAGTCATTTGACTTCTTGGGCTGAGAACGTTATGTGTTTAGAATTTGAAAAGTCAAGAAGATTATTGGTAAGATTTTTTTTAATCTCGGATAGTGTGAGATTAATTGCTATCTTTGTCTATCCAATAAATAAAGATAGCAATTTATCTGTTCCTATCTCAGATAGACACTAATAGATTGATATCTATATATATCTGATGTATACAGAGATTGAAATCTATTTCTTCTTATTTTATTAATTGTCCTTATTTGTGTTATGTATTAGGTTGATACAATAAGTACAACTGAATACCAAGTAATAGATGGAAATCAACAGTTTATTATGAAGTTAAACGTGGGATGTTGTAGTTGCCGAGTATGGGATGTTGAAGAAATTCCTTGTGCACATGCTCTTGTTGTTCTACGAATGCTTAATTTAGATACCTATTCTTATGTATCTGAGTTTTATTATAGAGAAACACTATCAGCAACATACAATGGTTGTATTCAACCTATTGGATCTCATTTTAATTGGAGAGTTGTAGATTTTGTCATGAAAATATTACCTCTAGTCTTTAAAAGGCAGGCTGGAAGACCAAGAAAATAAAGAATTTCATCTGTTGGCGAATTTAGTAGTTCAACCAGATGTTCTAATTGTAATCGTAAAGGACATAATAGTAGGACTTGTAAGCAAGACAAGGTTTCAACAATTAATGAAAATGCGTACTCTCTCTCTTTCATTATTATATATACACGTTTGATATTAAATTTGATGGAGAGTTGATATCGTCTAGACATTAGATATATAAACGATCGCTTAATATTGTTTATGTGTATTAAGAAGATCGTTTAGACTTTACTAAACGATTGCTTAAAGATATATGCACGATCTTTTATATTAGTGTGATACATATAAACAATCGCTTAATATTGTTCACATGTACATTTAGGAAATCGCTTAATATTCTTTAGATATTACTGTGGTTTATAAACGATCACTTAATATTGTTAATGTGTATTAAGAAGATCGTTTAGACTTTACTAAACGATCACTTAAAGATATATGCACAATCTTTTACATTAGTGTGATACATATAAACGATCGCTTAATATTGTTAATGTGTATTAAAAAGATCATTTAGACTTTACTAAACGATTGCTTAAAGATATATGCACGATGAACATTTCTCTACACGAATGTTTTTTATATCTTTATACAATTGTTTTGTGATATCTATCTAAACGAATACAAACATTCAGTCAAAAGTATAAGAACCAAATATACATTTATTTACCAAAAGTATTTATTTGCCCAAAGTTCCAGTACATATTGTTGTCTAAACAATTTCATGTTTTTCACTGTTAGACAATCATGGTCAGCATTTGTTACAAGACATTTAATAAATTTTAAACAAAAAAACTGTCACAATCTAATGAACGCCCTTTTTGGATTGTGGTATTTGATCTGACTACTAACCTAGGGATATATTTGAAACGTTTTGAATGGAGATTTATTCCAATTGCAATTGCGAGTGAGGGGATGCATCGTGCAGGTTCAAGAGCTTCATTAACAAGTTTTTTCTCAACATATTTTGACATTGAGTCAAACACGTAGATCTTGCATTTCCTCATATTAGTTGCAATAGCCAACCAGTGTTCTCTTATGTTGATGTAGCCAATCACGTAGTTGACATCTCCCCACCCTTCTTTGTCTTGGAAATCACCAAGTGCTGTATTAAAATAATATTTCAAATCTGATTCATTCCATATCTCTAAGTGTGTTGTTGCCTGTCCATTCAACTTTCTTATTGTCTGCTGGCAGCACATGCGTATCAAAAAGTCATTACCAAACTATGCAGTGTTGTTTATTGATTCCAATCTTGAAGAACAAGTAAAAAAAATTTAGTCAAAATATAATTATGCCGTTTAACTTCTATAGAAAAAATTAAAGAATGACAACTTACTATAAATGTCGAATCTATTACTCTACAAGTATATATACTTGTAAAGTTGCTTGATATGCAACATTTTTTTCTACAAGTAGGACAATAGCAAATCTATGGTCTACAAAATAAATAAATAAATAAATAAATAAACAATTGTTTAGTGAATATAAACGATAGTTTAAGCGATCGTTTAGCAAATACAAGTGATCGTTTACAACATTTTTTTTCCTTACTAAGCGATCATGTAATATATATAAACGATTGTTTAGTGAATAGAAGTGATAGTTTAAGCGATCGTTTAGCAAATACAAGTGATTGTTTACAACTTTCTTTTCCTTACTAAGCAATCGTGTAATATATATAAACGATCGTTTGGTTAGATAAAGTATATTATGCTCGATCGTGTAGGTTTTATATATAAAATAAAATTTGGAAAGAGTACTTACGTCTCCTAGTATCCATGTGTTTTCTTCAAGCTTTTTGAAAAATTCTTTCTTTTTGGTTGTGGAGACTACTTTCCTTTCTTCATGAATTGTTTTTTTTTTATCTTTTCCAAGATAAGTATGCCTTCCATAATTTTGGATCACTTGCCACATTGGATTATATCTATCTACATTTGTGATTTCGACATCTGGGACAGGTATTGTAGGTTCTGATATGACCTCAGTAGATGTTGTGGGTTGATTAACTTGTTGATCTTGATCAGACACCTTTTTATTTGCTATTTTACATAGCTTCCTTCTCTTCATTGGTTTTTGTTGTTCATTTATTTCCTATAATGCACAATGTTATTAACTAAGGAAAAAATAAAAAAACAATAATAATTGATGCAAAATACTTCAGAGTTCTTTTATATACATACCAATATAGATTCTAAATCAATTGTAGAATTTTCTTTCTCCGTTACTGGTTCATTTTCAACCAAAGTAACTGCTTCATCATTTTCTTGAATCTCAACTTGTTGTTTTGGTCTTTCCTATAATATATGATATTAGACAAGTAAAAAACTATTAATTTAAATGACTACACATTTTGTTTTGTATATATATCAATTGAGATTCTAGTTTTTCAGTTGAGGTAGATTGTTGCACATTTCCAATTGTTTGATACTCAATTACTTGTTCATTTTCTTTTTCTATCTCAACCAAAGTAACTGCTTGATCATTTTTTTTTGTATTTCCTACAATGCATAATATTAGATAAGAAACAAACTCTTAATTCAAAGGACTACACAGTTGTTGTGTATACATACCAGTTGAGATTCTTCATTTACAATTGAAATTGATGGTGGCACTTCATGAATTTGTATAGTTTGATCCAATGGAGTCGTTGCAAGTTGTTTGAGAGTAGTACTTGATGATGGTAGTATCTCACAAAGTGGAAGAGGTTGGCTCATAAGTGGAAGGGTAGTAATCATTTCTGACAGGTCTTTTTCTTTCTAACTTTGAGCATTTATATTATCCGATAAATCTCTTATAGTCAATAGCAAGTCTGCATCCCTACCATCTATGCTAATATCATTTCCTGATTTCTCTTGATGTTCCCTAAACAAAATGAGGAAAAAAAATGAAAATAAGAAAAATTACAGTTACTTATTTAGAATGTAAGCAATTTTCAACAATATAAAGCAATAAACAGTGAATGAAATATTAACCTTTGGGTTTCCTCTTGATGTTCAGTATGTTGTTCTTCACTATGTTGTTCTTCAATATATGGTTGGTCATTGGTGATCATATCTTCTCTATTCTGATAATCATCATTGTCATTCTGATGAGTATGATCAATCCATTGATTTTGATTTTGATTCTAATAAACAAATAAAAACGAAAATAAAATTTAAAAAAATGGTTTGTTAAACGATCGTGTATATAAAAATAAACGATGATGTATTCTATCTAAATGATCGTGTAACTTTGATAAACAATCGTTGAAATTTGATAGGTGATCGGATATTTTAGTTAAACGATCGTTTATTTAAACAACTGATAAATGAAATACTTTCTAAAAACAAAGTTTATCTGGACCAATCTCTCCAGCATCTGCTTCATTTCAGATAACTCCAATGACTACTTTCTAATTGTGTCATCTATCTAGAGACTATAGAAGTCAATGTGGATAAATCCTTACGAACTTCTTTTATTTCCTTTTTCAGTTTTTTTGTAGGTTTTCAAATGACTTTGTTGTTCTTTGTCATTGGACTTCTTTGATTTGCAACGTTTCTTGTTAGTGATTGGATGCATTTCAGACTGATCAACCACTGTTTGATTTTATTTCCTTCGTGGTGACAGTTGTGGGGATGAGTCTGATTACTCCAAAGATTGATTGTTCATTGCATGATCAGGAGTATTGGTATCACTGTTGTTAATATCTGGAATGGATTCATCGTCCTCCATTTCCATGTTATCATCCCCTTAAATTCGACTGTCCATGAAAGCTTTCTCTTGGGTTGATAGCTTCAGTTTAGATTTAACAACAGTCTGTAATGTTACAATCAAAGAATTGTTAATATAAACGATCGTTTATAAAATAATATGATTCTACATATGGTATTCAATATAAACGATATTGCATTAAGTTAAATGATCGTATATGTTAAAATGTAAACGATTATGTAATTGTATTAAACGATCGCTGACAAGTTTTACTTACATTTTTGTTGTCGAATATGTTCTTCTGCAACATTTTGTAAGATGGAGCTTGTGTATAATTCCATCTTAATATCCTGGGGATTGATCCCTTATTGTTTTTTATGGTCAGGTGCTCACTTGCAGTTGAGAGTATTTCATAAGCCCACACCTAAAACATTTAAACAAATATGTTAAACTTTGATGTTTAGTTTGTATTTAATTAAAATGTATAAACAAATAAAAATCACCTGAAAAGCAAGCACGTAGTCTTTAATATTGTAGTATGCCACCGCTTTGGAACTTTTTATCTTCTTTAACTCGTATGCTTCTTTTTTCTCTTGTAGACTTGTCTTTAAACTGTTGAGCAGACAAATATAGAAGAAAGTTGACCAATCAAAGTTCTTAAAAACTTCATCATCATCAACTCTTCCCAAAATATCCATATCAAACTGTGTTTTCTTATCCTTTCCGACCATCATAGTTTCAATAAAGATGGCCAAGGCAACCTTCACAGCATCATGATCATTTGTAAACTCAAAATTCTTGAAAATTTCCTCAACTTCCAAGCATGTTATTATTTTTCTTGTTTTCTGATTCGAATAGAAGGCTTTGTAGGCGCTTATTATCATAATCTTTCTACAATGTTACATTTGTTGGACACAATCCAGTTATGATGTTGAATTTCTTTTAGGTGAAAGAGACGTTTTTTCCTAAAACTAAAAAACAGATTCCATCTGTGTTGGCTTCTTCTGGTATCTACCTCAGCAAGAAATGATGGATCAACTGGCTGTTGAGGACCATGTTGAAATTCAGCAATGGACCAAAAACTTTTTTGTCGAACATCTTCAACTGTTCCTTGGTCAGTTTATCCTTAATAAGACTGTCAATCTTGTGCACTTGGCATGAGACAGTGGCAGGGAAGTACTTGTCGCTAGGTACAACCATCTTGGAAATAATGATCATAATATACTTTCGTTATGTACATGATTGTTTATAAAACACTAAACCATAAACCCTAAAATTAAAGTATCATTTACTTGATGTAACAAATTGTTTAATCCAAACGGAAAGACATTCGTTATATAATTAATTGGCAAGTAATGATAAATTGAAACATTTAACAATCTCTAGAATAGAAGTTTAAACGAATCTGAAAACTTAAATGCTTGAGAATAAGAATTTAAGAATAGAATGATAGTTTTCAAGACAGAAGTTGAAATGTTTGAATTATAAAGAAGACAAAGCGTAACGTTATAGTATGAAAAGTTCAGCAAAATACCTTTTGACGTTGAAGAGAAAAATGGACTGAGAGAAAAATGGAATAGAAAATATTTGAGATGAAAAGCTGAGTGATTAGTGCGTTTGTGTATTGCAAAGTGACGAAAAACGAAGAAGGAGGTACATATATATTGGTTGCTTTTACAAAAGGGGCAATATTATAAATTCACATGCTTTTTTTAAAATGTTGAATCGCATTCCTTACTATTTAATACATACATACATACATACATACATAAACGATTGTGTAATTAAGTCAAAACAATCTTTTAAAAAATGTAATTGAATGCATTGTTAAACGATAGGAAAAACATATAATTTTAAACGACGATGTTGTACAACTAAACGATCGTGTAGGATATCATTTATAAGATGTTATTTAAGTGACTATGTATTTATACGATTAAACGATGGTAATTGTTGAATGTAAACGATCGTGGTGATAAATGTAATTGATCCCTTTATACGTTTTACAAGATAGTATGGGATATAAAGAGTGAAATGGAATACAGATTTCTCAAGTATAAAATAAAGAAATTTTCTAAAGTTAAATTTAAAGATTTGAAACTTTACAAACACTATAAATCATCTCTAAAATATTGAGTTGACATTCTTTAAAATCAATGTATTCTTGAGTTGATATTCTTCTTTCGTTTCTCTTGCTACTTTCTTCTTGTGTTAAGACTTTTGTCTTTTTTTTGCTGACTAACATTATTTTCCTTTTGCATTTCTTTAATTTCTCTCTTATATCCATTTGTTTCAACTTCTTGTGGTTCTTGACTGCTATCAGTGTCAATTTCTTCTTCAGTTTCAGTTTCGTTATTATCAACCCCATCCTCTTCAATCAACTTTGTTTTTCCTTTTGTTGTATCTTTTGTATTTTCTTCCCCTTATTTTTCTATTTTTTTTCTTGAACAATTACAATATTTCTCAATTGAATCTGGCTTCATTTTGTTTTGTCTTCCTGGCTCCTATTTTCAACTTCTTCTTCTTTTTTCTCTATCTTTAAATTTAATAATTTGAATGTAAAAAGCGAATGTGCTGTCAAAATGATTGTGCAAGAAAATGTAGACAGCCGTGCAATATAAAGATTGTTTAATTATGTATATACGATCATGAAACCAGTTGAGTAGTAAAGAATTAAAAAATATATAAATTAAAGAATTACAAACTAAACTAACAATCATATGAAATATATAAACGATTGTTTAATATAATTAAATGATCGTTTAATTATTTTAAACGATCATTTAGTTATACTAAATGATCGTTTAATATATTTAAACAATCATAAAACTAGTTGTATATTAAACAAATTAAAACCTGTGTCAATACGTGTGTTTTTGGTGTTCCTAAATGAATAAACTAGTTGTTCTTTTCGTCTTCTGCATCTATCTACAAGCACATAAAGTAAAAATGTTAAGAGACATCATGAAGAAAATATATCCAGACAGACATATATACGAGTTATATTTATTGTTTGGAAAAGAATTAAACCTGTGACAATATTTGTGTTTTGGGTGTTTCTAAATCTGTAGTTGCTATTGTTTCCAAACTACTGTGTGTTTCCAAAACGGCAATTTCCTGTAAAGAAAAAGAAACAACATAATAGTGTTTTATTTGGAGATTGAGGAACATTAAACAAAACAAAGGAGTATATAATGAATAAGGCACTAACTGTAAGGCAATGTGTTGTTGCATACTTCACCATTGTATTAACTTGTTCATCATCATCAAGAAGATCAAGGCTACAAGTAGGTGGTCTATTTTTCTCCATGACTTTTGTAAATGCAATTTCTTTCTCATTCTACTGTTGTTAAAGTTTAGCTGATGGTGGTGGAACATTCAAGCTTGTCATAACCATTGTTAACATGCTTTTTATTTCTTTTATTCCTTGTCTTAATAATATTTGTTATGTTTCTATTTTTTCTTAATTTTTCTGATTTCTGTTATTTCATTTAAGATTTTATTTGTTTCGTTGTTTTTTTTCCATTTCTTTCTCTCTTTTTTTTTTCTGTTGCTCTGCTTTTTCTTTTCTTTCCTGCTTCTCAATATTTTTGAAATATCTCAAAATTGTTTGAGACTCTTTTTCTGATGAGTCTAGAGATGTCATGGAGAACTACAAATAAAATGATATTAGATTATTAGTGAAAAAGTAGCAAAGATATTGATAAACAGTGATAGATTTATATCATCATCTATTCAAGATAGATATGGATAGAAAATCTTTCATTGTCTATCTAGATAGACATATATAAAGCATGCTCTAAGTTTACTTACATTCTCAGATTAAAAAATGTCAATGTTTAGAGTCCTCCAGTCACTTGTTTTCAAACATTCCCATGTTACAATTGGTGGCCCTTCCATTGCAAGCTTTCTTCCAAACCCAATATCTAAATTGGGAAGTCTTGATATTTTCTCAAAAGCCCAATAGATTAAAGCTAAGGGAAACCCTTGAAGGTATACAATATCTTTGTCACTGTAGGATGCTTTTTTCAAGAACTGATATGTTAGGATGTATGATAACCTTCCCCATGGATAGCCTTTGAAGATTTCTTCATTATCCAATATGTCTAGATGTAGGAGACTTATGTGGTTGTGTTGCAGCTTGGGAATTAAAAATGAAGTTAACTAGTTTTTCTTTCAACGAGTCTTCCTCATTGCACAACGCTTTGAAAGTTCTTTCTATATCTCTTCTTGTTATAAAGTAATCATAACGGAAAAAGGCATTTTTCAGACCATTTTCTTTCTTTCTCCTAGATTTAACTCAGAGAATTTGTGACATTTTAGTCCAGTCACAAAACAAAAGTCTTTCAGCCCAAATTCTGCTATATGTCCATTGAAGTTGAAAGCAAGGACATTAGTTTTTTTTTCATATGGCATTGTTTTCTTAATAGAAAATTCAGGAATTGTGTTGCTTTTTTTTTGCCATTTTAATGTTAAGGAACTAGCCAAAAGGATTGTTTGTCAAACTCAAGAAAGAATTCTTTTGTCTATTTTTGACTTGATTTGAGTCAATGTTTCTAAACTGTAGTCTACAGTAATTCTAAGGTTTTTTTTGTTCATCTTCCATAATAATGTTATTTGGATAGTGTTTCACCTGTTGAATGACATAATAAATAGTATGTTTCAAACAACGATAAGTTTTAACAAATTTACAAATGCGTTATAAAGAAAATGATAAACAAATATACAACGCTATACAGACAGATATTCACATTCTAGTTTGTTACCTTTATTCTTTTTTCTTTCTTCATTTTTCTTTCTTCTGTCTTTACTTTACACCTTATTAATTTGCTACACGATGCTTGTTGATTCTTGCTCGCCATCTATTTGTAAAAAAGAAGACTAATATAAATTATATTCAATGAAATATATACAATAAGTATAGAAGCAGACATATTTGTATGTGGGATAGATCGTGGTAGATATATGTAGATGATGGAGATAGATCGAGATAAATATAGACTCAGACCTTTTTGTATGCGATATAGATCATGGTAGATATATGTAGGTGATGAAGATAAATCGAAATGAACATAGATCCAAACCTTTTTGTATGCAAGTCAGATCGTCGATTGCGATAGTCCTGTTGAAGCAGTTACCAGGATATAAACGATTGAAAAGGAAGACGATGAACGAAAAAGTCTGAGCAAGCTCTTTCACCTTTTTATACTCCTTCATTTTGATGGCATTTTTGTAATTACGAGTTATTGAAGTTTCTGTAAATGTTCATTTATACTTGTATACACGATCATGAATATAAACAATCGTTGAAATTTCTCTACATGATCGTGTATACTTAAACTTTTTTGTCATCTTTTACTATTTATTATCTTATCGTTTATATAATGTACAGAATCATATATGATTACCGTTTATATTTTCAAACATGATCAGACACACATATGAGATAATCGTTAAAGATAATTTACGCGATCGTTAAAGATAATCGTTAAAGTATTTTGTTATGATTTAGCATTTATCTTTTATCGTTTATGTATTTGGTAATTTACAAGATCGTGTATCAATTGTATATTGTTCTACATGATGCCGTCTAATAATCTTTTATTAACATTAGTTGGGTGCGCGCGGATGATTAATCGCGCGTTTATTGAGGTATTTTTGGTATTTCGCATTGTGGGCCTATGAGCTTTTTTCATTTTTGAAATTGTTCTATAGAGCGTAAATAACTTGCTGCTTTGTTATATTATTGAAAATACCTCTATAGTAAAGTTATCATTCTATCAACGATAATAGTTTATCAATAATAGATCACGTTGTAAATATCGGTTTATCATTGATAGACCACAAGAGTCTATTAGCGATAGAAATATATGGCTAATAGACCTTTATCATATTTGCAGTTTTTTTAAAACGTTGATGTGCACTCGGTTATTATTTCTAAAATTGTTACCCATTATAATTATTCAAAAAATTGCACCAAATAACACAAATTAGAAAATAAATATAATATATAGCACAAGGGAAAAATATTTGCAAAAAAAATTGAAATTTTTTATAGGTCATATGGTAAATATTTAAAAATACCAATTTTGCCATTTAGCTTCCTTTCTTCTCGTGCTATCAGTAATGACTTCTATAACTGGTATCATGCTACCAATGATGACTTCTATTAATGACATCATGCTTGATATGTCAATATGTTTTTCATGAATTTATCACAGATAAATTGACCTTTAAATTTCTAAATGATATAAATGTTGACGGCATAACTTGAAATCAATAATTTATTTCAATAAAAATTTGCAACTATATCAATTTCATTTATACTATCGACGATAGAAACTATCATATGGATAATATGTTATTAATTATTCAAAGCTGTTACCGGTAACATGCTAATTTGATCTATTTTCTTTGGCCATTTATGCTAAATACAAATAACCACAATATCACTTTATGATATCATTGATATACAACAGTCTATTAGGGATATTGCTTATAGATGCTATCAGTGATATCTTTTTGTTACTATCACTGATAGATATTATTAGTGGTAGTAATAGAAGAATATCATTGATAGTAGTTATAAAAATATCTATTGATAGCTTAACTAAACCTCATCAATTCAAATTGATATGTTTGCCAAGGAGATATCACCTATATAAAATATATTTTCTAATGATATCGTTTATAGTTGCTATTAGTGATTTCCTTCTAATGCAATCATTAATAAATAATATTAGTGATATAATTTTACATTGATAGCAATATAGAAAAATTAGTTATAATAACTATTAGGAATATCAATTCATAGCAACATCATTGATAGAAGATATTAGTGATAGTAGCTGATATCACATTTCATAAATTGAAAGCTACCACCGATACCATACATTATATTAATTCCCAAAGTAAATTTGAACATTTCAAATTACAACCAATATATATAAACCTCATTATCCTTTACGAGCTAGAAAGGGAACTTAATGGACCTATAGACCAGAAGCTACAACAATATAAGATTAATCGGCTAAACCTATTAACCACAAGAATCAATATTTGTTAACTGTGCATACACTTCACTAAAGACTCACAATTGAACTCTTCTCATTGTAGATATATTTTTGTGTCCATGGATATAGACCAATAACAGTAAGCTAGTCTTTCACAAGTGTTCGTAACACCAGTTAGGTTACTTCTAGTTCTTAAATACTAGCGTTACTCTAATGAACAACCTGTTTATGGTTCAACTAATAAACTGAAATCCCTCTCGTGTCATAGAGAGGGTAGGACTATTTTTTTTAGTCCTTTAAACACTATTTAGGGGAACACTCATCTACTAACCCTAAAATCGACACTACAAGAAGTGGGACAATTTTTGATGCATAAATACGTCGACGTAAGTGTTAATAACATCAGAATCTGAATTTCCAACGTAGAACATGACGTCGGGAAGACCATCAAAAGAAATACGTCGGGAGAGAGATTCTCGATGCATAACCAATAAGGCATCAGGAATACACTTCTTCCGACGTTATTGTTACCAACGTCTACCATGCATCGGTGATAAGCCATCTCTCACGTCCACAATTCTGACGTTAGCTATGCGTCAGAAATAACTATTCTCAACGCTTATATATCTGACGTCATCCATGCATCGATAATAACCATCCCCGATGTGATGTTTGCACCATATTATAACCGTAAGTACTGCGTTGAGAAATGTTTTAAATATGTAATTTTTAATTTTTTTTCTGAAATATTTTCATTTAAGATTTAGTTCCTGTAACATTAATCTTTCTGAAATATTCAAATTCGTTTTCAATTTAATTAAAGAAAATTCAAAATAAATTAGTAAATTACGAGATACAAACATAAATTCAATAAAAAATTAAATGTTCACAATACAAAGAAATTAAAAAACGTTTAAAAAAGCGCAAAGAAAACTATATATCTCCTAACAAGTTTCTGTTGGAATTTATATCCTAAAACTCGTACTTTGTTATTAGATTCAATAAAGTTTATTATTGAATGCTATAATCTTAAAACCAATAAATTATAGTCCCGAGGCTATTTTACTAAGTTTGTCAACACACTTCAACTTTATGTAGAGTCATAAATATGGATTAAGTTCGAATTAATAGCCCAAATAGTCTATAGTGTATGAATAAGGTTAGGCACCTTATTCTGGAAAAACACTATGGATGCGACCCGCTTACTCATCATGGTTATATCAGGTGGATAGAAATATATCTATAGTGAGGGGAGTGCAACTAAGTGTCTTCAGTTGAATGACTCATTAGTTAACGAATGTTGATTAAGCTAGGTCTAAAAGAGTTTAGCCAGTTAATCTCGAATCGTTGGACCCCATGATCTATAGATCCATTAGGTTCCCCTACTAGCTCATATGGATTCGACTAAGAACAATATGTTGGAATAACTCGAATTGTTTGAATTAGATAAAGAGAGAGAAACCGATAAGTGTATATGATATAAGTCGGTAAATATAAACTTTAATCTTTATGTTTAAATATGATTTAAATAATGAATATGGATTCATATTTAGAAGCTTGGAAAGTTTTGAAACGGTCAAAGTTGAATTTTTACTTTGAAAAATAAAACTTTGATCGGATTTATATTCAAATATGATTTGAATTTTAGAAAAATTAATGTGGATTCATACTCGAGAGGTTGGAATTAGTCAAGATGGATAAAATAGCAAAAAGTCAAAAAATTGACTTTTGACTAAGAAAAGTCAAAGTTTGACTTTGACTTAATTGGTCAAATGACCAAATTGTTCTTTGACTAATATATTTATAACTAAATGTTAGTGGATAGTGTGGCAACTTGTAATGAACTTATAAGCCACTAATTCCATTAAGGATAAATGGATTAATTAGGTGTTGAGATTTCATAAAAGAAAATTGCATGTAAAACCTCCGAACGATACACCTTCCTCCTTCCATCTCTCTAAGATATCCTTCATAAAAATGAGTCCCACAACTCGGTTCTTAGTCTTGAGATTAGTAGGTCAACATAGGGGTTGTCCTTTGCTCGTGATCTTCAGGCAGAGAAGAAGTTTTGGAACGAAGAAGAAGTTGAGAACTACAAAGGTAAGCTCATCGGTTACATTCTATATTCTTCGTTTAAGTCTGTTGTTTAGTCACAAAATGTTAATGTCTTAATCGTTTAGATTCATATCGAGTAAAGCATGATCCCAGTCTTCCGCTGCATGTTTCTCTGATGTTTTTTTTTTCCATTAGTTTCATATGCCATTCTACACCGGTGTCCTACAATAATACAAAAGTGGCTAAGTTTAGTACATAATGCATATCATCACTGGATACTGTCATTTTAAGGACTTAGAATAATGGAAACAAATATATGTACCGCAAAGCTAGGGACCATGTGGTGATCTTTGTTATGCCCTAGTCATGTCTTTTATGAGCTTTTGCATTTGTTCCACTTTTGAAACTAATGCATTGTGATTTATTGTCTGATGTTTAATCCGTTGTATAGCTTCTTCAAGCACAGCCCATAACTGGAGTTCTACCGTGGACTGCGAACATGAGGTCGTGGCACTGCTCGTATTGGTCATCCTGCGAGCCTTAGGCTTTGGTCTCCAACGGGTCAAGGAAGCTATAGTTTTATTAAGAAAGTCTCTTAGTTGTTTAATTTTATCATACATTTTTGCTCCAACTTGATAACTTCAAGACTATGGGTAGAATTTTGATATAATGAGATTTTGAGTCGCATAAGTTTAATGTTTTTTAGTAACGGCATGATATGTTTTCTTTGAACGAAGCTAAAATATGTCGTTAGATATGAATTTTAACAAGCTAAGTATAAATAGAACTAAGCTTGCAACATTTCTATATTTTAATAATTCAGGATAAGCTTATGATCGCAGGTAATCCGTGCAAGTGAACATATGTTTCATAAAAACAAATTATGCTGTCTTCATATTGGTGTTGAAATAAGCAAGTCAACGTTCAATAGGAAAGAATTTGAGAATAGCTTAGATTGTTGGCCCATGTACGTTTTATGTTGTATATATTCTAACTATGAAATGTTTGTACTATTAGTTATTTGGTGCTCCATGGATTTATGAGAGAGATGAAACATCTTTTGGACACATTAATGAAGTCCCTTTCTTAAACTTTTCCACGAAAATTGACACCCAATGGTTTTGAGCAACTGATTTTACTCCATCATGCAGTATTGGACAATCAGCTGCTTTATGCTTGGAGATTCCCTACGACCGCCAGCTCCCTAATTTTCATGATAAATTTACTTACTTCAAAGAAATCAAGGGTAAAGTTACCGTGGTCAGTGGTTCTACTTATTCCTCCGATGTAAACTTGGTACTTGTAGTTACACCTCCTCGAACCGTTAACTTTTCGTATACAATTTTGTTTAAGATAAATTTGTTGGTATGACAAGGATGTCTTCCAGGCCCAGCTCTTGATATTAGTTTCTATCAGATGGTAGATTCTCAGATATACAATATTGCCTTCATAGATTATGCGTTAAAGAAACTTCTCCACTTGAAAGAATGTTGCTATAACCCTTCAAAATGGTTAGATGAGGAATACAGAAAGTACTTCAAGTTAAAGAATCCCCCCCTGCGCCCTAATCACCTATTTTGTCCTTGAATGAAGGGTTAGCCTATGTACACAGGGTTCAAGTGACACCTTGTAAAGTTTACTTTTGTGGTCCAGAAGTTAACATTTCAAATCGTTTATTACGTCATTATACTGACTACCTTGACAACTTTTTGTGTGCTTCATTTGTTCACGAGGAATTAGGTAAAATGTATTCAACTGAGTTGTCTCCACGTACATCTTCATCTTTGGAGGATCGAAAGATGAAAATCTTTAAACGGATTCTTTCAATTCTAAGAGATGGCATCACCATTGGTGATAAGAAGTTTGAGTTTCTAGCTTATTCATCTAGTCAATTACGGGAAAAAGAAGACGGCAACAGTCGTGTGGATGAGAAGGAGGAAGAAAACGCTGACAAATGGTGGTTGTCCGAGAAGGCGATACGAAAAGCGGGAGAGTTGCGTAGAGAGGAAGATGTTGTCGTGATGCTGCCAATGACGTGGCAGAAAGGGATAGAAAAGGAGGTTAGAGGAAAAGAAAACTGAACCCTAAAATTTGTTCAAATGGGCTGCAACTTATCTTAAATAATACAATGGAGGCCCAATAGGTGGAGTGACATTTGACAAAACAAATTGATTATAGGCCTAGCTCACTAGAGGAGAAGAGCTAAAAATAATGGAAAAAGAAAAAAAAAATACAAAGCTGATGGAGGATTTTTTTTTTAGGGGCAAATTAATGAAAATTATTGGTAATTAAAAAAAAGAAAGAAAGAAAGAAGAAAGTTGTAAACACACCTTGAAGACAAGGTGTTTTGAAGGACCAAGTAATGTTAGATACCTATATTAGTATAGAGCAAGGGTATAAAGGTAATTAGATATGTAGTAGTTAGAGGGTTATAAATAGGAAGTTGGGGAGAGAAGAGTGGGTATGAAGATTTTAGTGAAGTCAAGGGACTGCTATACTTATTGAGAGAGAGGGGAAGCAGAAGACCATATTGTAATTTCTCTTTAGATATCAATAAAAAAGAAATATTATATCAGCGTTCTATCAGAATGCTCTTGAACAGATCTAGATGGTGATATCTACTTCATCTGTTGGGACCCTAATTTGATTCCACCTCAACAAGTTGAACCAATGGATTATACCCTTGTACCTAGTTGAGTACTAGATCATGATGTCATAATGGAGGTATGGTTGACAAGTGAACTTTGAACTATTGTTATCAACAAGTATTTTAGAGGAAAAAGGTTGTTCTATAGTGTAAATGTTGTAATGCAGGAAGTTCAGGAGTATTTTGCAAATTATATGGTCAATGATAGTTTAGGAATCATTGCCAATGCTCATACAGCTTTTGCAGATAAAGAGCCAAAGAAAGCAATGAGCAATCCTTGTATACAGCTCGCAAAACTATTCTCAATTGCAGTTGACTTTCCGAAAACTGGCGTCCCTGCTTTAATCCTTGCTAATCTAAGAGTACAAGAATATCCTGATTTAATGGATAAAGCTGACAAAGTGACCTACCAGTCCGATAATGTACTGGGAAACTATTTAGAATGTTGGATAACATTGGTCCAAATGTTAAGAATATCAGGTCCTTCACCTATACGACGGAGAGGGCTCGGCAAGCTTATGACCCTGACATGGAAGTTAAAGGTTTCGAGGAGTACCTCGACAATGCACTTTATCACAAGAACAACTATGACATGAGGTTGGGAAATTTGATGCACTATCATAAGATCAAAATTGAGGTTGAATTGCTCAGTGGCGGTAGTTTGACGTCTTCATTATCTTTTACCAAGAAAAATGAAGCGAAATCGATTATCTTGGCTGTTAAGTCGCTGCAAAAGGAGGCGAGGGGCTGGTTCAATGAGAATGAAGACTTACATTATGGACATGATACTAACATGTATGCAAGAGCTTCAGCGTGGTATTTTGTTACATATCATCACACCTACTGGGGCTGGTTTGATGGCAGAAAAAATCATAACCATTTTCTTAGCTTTTCATGGTGTGTTTATGATAAACTCATCCGTATCAAGAACCGCAAAATTAATTCTAGAGCTCGCTATTGATAAAACGTCTAGAAAGTACACGGGACGCCATCCGATTAGGTCCATCGTGTTATGAGTTTTGAAGTCTGAGTACAAATCCTTCCTTTTTGTCCAAGTTTTCAACAATTTTAAGACTCCTTTTGTTTCTCCAAAGAATGTACAGTGACACACATTAAGTTGTGACCAACAATCAACCTTTGATATAAATACAGTGGCACAGATTTGGTTACCTTCTACTAGTTACTTTTATTCATCTACCCATTTGGCATTTTGTGAACCTTTTATCTAATATTTTGCTTCATTTAACTTTATGGATGGATGCACCAATGTTTGAAGTAAAACTGATTTTAACTTTATTTAATTCTTCTCTCCGACATTTTTTCGTTAAATTTTACAGGAATTGAGTATGGATCTATTGCACACCAAAACTTGATAGGCAGCCGCGAATCTATAAGTTTATTCAACTAGGGGTTACAATTTTATATATGTTTAGAAAATTTTCCCATCAACTTCTAAATTTGTGTTTGCATATAGTTTTTTTTTTTTTTTTTTTTTTTTTTTTTGAAAAAATGTCTAATATTTCTTGAATTTTAAATTTGGTAAATTATTGTTTTAAATAGCAAAAATGTCGAGAATATTTACAAATAGAGCAAAATTTTATCAAAGATAAACCGCGATAGACCCATATAGAAATCTGTTTATTGTCTATCACTAACATGACAGATGTCTATTTAAGTCTATTGTAGTCTATTATAAATATAAGATAAAATTTATTATATTTGTAAAAACATTAGCTCATTTTATCATATTTTTTAGAGGTTAATTTTCATAAGTATAACAAGAAAGATTTAGACAAAAGGCCTAATTTGACAATGAAATTTCACAAATATCCTAAAAATAAGATTTTTTTTTACTTAATTAGGAATTCACATATTTTAAGGACAATTTTATCTTTAACATTAATTATATAGATAATTCGAAATTAATAATTATTTTTTGTCTTATTTACATTATGTTTATCATTATTGTCTAAAATATAACTTCCTTAATTATGATTTTAATTAATGTAAAATCTTTATATAATTGATTTTAAATTATAACCAAATAATATATCATTGAATATAGAAACTTTTTTCAAAAATTATATTTCTTAATTATTCATCATATGCTTAATTTATCATCTCCGTCGTCCGCCATCTTCCATATCAACATTTGTCGGCTGCACATTATCAATTTCTCCACCAATTTCATTATATCCTCCGCCGGAAATCAATTGAATTTCTTAACTAATTCCATCCAATTTCGTTCTTTCGTTCGTTCGCCGGAAATCAAATTTGTTACATCTTTCGTCGGAAATCAATTAACTCTATTTTTTCACCAATTCCATCCGCCTTCACATACATCCGGTTAGTTGTCTTTCCCAATTCGTTATATTTTTCTATACTCCATTAAATCATAATATTCCTAGAACGTTTAACGTTATATTCCCGAAGATTTGTTTTAGACATATATCACTTCACATATATAATAATGCATATATTTTTACATAATGTCCCCAAGGAATATCAATTGTCTTTTATGTGAATTAGTTTATATATACCCTTTCATATATACAATAATTCATATAAGTTGAGATACGGTAGTTATTTGTCTTTTCTGATTTTGTAAATATATACCCCTTTATATTTACAATAATATACATAAGTTGACATACATTTATTGACGAATATGATCAATGACATATATTTCTAATATGTTTTGGCAGGATGGCCAAATGCAGTCTACTTTGATGATTTTTTCAATAAATTGAACAATTACATTAGTTTTAGTGTGTCTGAAATTACAGTTAATAAACATATGTGCTATAAAGAATTGTACACTAGCCTTAGATCCAAGTTAGGCAATATTATTGATATGAACAATATTGATATATACCTTTACCTAGGACCAATATTACCTTTGCCTAGGTCCTATAGAATGTGTTAAGAAGGATTTGGTTATAATGAATGATAATGAGTTTAAATGAGTTTACCATATAATAGCATCGAATGTTGAGCAACATATTGCCCTTATTATTCATTTTGTTGGCCCTTTATCTATTTGTTTGAGTACATCGTCATCGAGTTCTTTTCAAACTCAAATCTATGATGATGGGGGTCGTTTTATTTAAAACATAGATATGTCTAAGGTAGATTCCAACTTTGCACTGAAAATCCATGACATGTTTTCAACCAAATCTTTGTTCAAACAGTGCATACAAGTCATCGCTCTTAGAGACAATTTTTAATACGTTACTATGAAATCAAACAAGGAAGTTATGATTTTGCAATGCGTAATTGAATATTGCAAATGGTCTTTGCATGCTTCTTGTTGTATTCATGGGGCTAGGACATTATGGGTTCTTATTAGGTTTGATTCTGAACATACATGTTCTGTAGATGTTCCATTAACAGATCATAGACAGGTAACCTTTACTATTATCAAGGACCTAATTAAGAAAAAAATAGGTTTAGCTGGTTTTGAATTGTCAACTCCCAAAGATATATTTCATTACATTCGTGTTGAACATGGTTTAAGCATATTTTACCAAAAAGCATGGCGTGCACATAAGGCTGCGTTGGATGAGATTCAAGGATCTTCAGGGGACTCCTACAAGATGATATCCCAATTTTCTTACATATTGGAACTCAACAACCTAGGTATATTGGCAATATACATATTCATATATTTAATTAATCTTTCGTCATTATTTTCTTACCATTTATTCGTCATATATTTACATATTTTTTATGTTCATAGGTTTTGTTGTTGAATACAAAGTCGATGCTGATCATAGATTTCTTTACTTCTTCATGGCCTTATCTGCTTCCATTTCTGGTTGGCAACGTTGTCGTCCAGTCATTTCTATTGATGAAACAAGTCTAAAGAATAATTACGGTGGTGCTCTTTTATCTGCTCCAACACCTGATGCCAATGATTAGATATTTCCACTAGCTTTTTGTGTTGTGGATTCTGAGAATGATTTCTCATGGACATGGTTTTGAAACCAATTGAAGAGAATTATAGGTGACCGGAATGAGGTTGACATAGTATTTGATAGGCATAAAAGTATATGCAAAGCTATAGAGGTAGTATTTCCCAACGTTTTACATTGCATGTACCTTGTTCATTTACTTAGGAACCTAAAGTTGAAGTATAAGAGAATAGTTGATACCATATCTTATGCATGTGGGAAGACTTTTAATATTGTAGACTTCGAACATGAAATGCGTTTGTTGGAATCTTCTGTCCCTGGTATACGTGAGGAGCTTGAATCCATTGGTTTTGCTAACTGGTCTCGTTCGTACTCACCACATAGTAGATATAATGTCATGACCACTAATATATCTGAGAGTTTGAATTCTGCCATGTTGAAGGCTAGAGAGTTACCAATATATTCAATGCTTGAGGTTTTGCGAATGACGTTGCAAAGATGACTTTTTAAACGAATAAATGAAGCTAATTATCAAGTGACAGATTTTACCAAAACAATTGAAGGTATATTAAGGAACCAAATTGAACGTAGTCGATCAATGAAGGTATGCTCAATTTATATATACTTACGTATTCTTCATATACATCACCATATTTCATATATACATTATATAATTCTTTTATATATTTGCAATGTAGGTTAATCTGGTTAATAACATGAAATACCAGGTCATAGATGGAACCTCCCAATATGTGATTTACTTACCTACGAAGATTTGTAGTTGCAGGATGTGAGATATATTGAAAATACTTTGTGCGCATGCATGTGCTGTTTTCACCATGAAACATTTGTCAATTAAGTAATATGTTTCACCTCTTTACTTGAACATCACTTTGAGTTCAATATATAGAAGCATAATAAACCCCTTAGACGATCATCGACAATGGCAAATACCAAATGATATTATGTCCATTGTCATCCTCCTACCTAATGTAAAACGTGCAGTTGGTCGATCGAAGAAGATTAGAATTCCTTTAAAAAGGGAGTTCAAGAGACGAGTTAAGTGTGGCCATTGTGGACGTGTTGGTCATAACCGTAAGAGATGCAAGTTTTTCTTATTGAACTAGATTAATCGTGATTTATTATGTTTTATACTTATACTTTAATCTTTTATATTGTAATGTTGCTAAAATTTTAATTTCAATTATAAAGTTGTCCTCAAATTCGATCAAAATTTCATATTTCTAGAATTATGTTTACATTAGTTTTCTTAGTTATCTATTGTCATATACGTCATATTATTGAAAATATACACGACATCATTTTCCATTTTTTGAACCACATGATCTTTTTTCTATTTTAATATCTATCCAATTGTAATGTTTATTATACGTTATATACACAATATTATTACATATATAGGAAAAATTTTGATACAAAACATTCTAATTGTATTCTTTAATTATCCACTAATTTCCTTAATATTCCATATCTACCAATGATGTATACATTATTTTTCTTAGTTTTCTAGTTCAAACATTGCATTACAATATCATATACGTAATATTATTGCAAATATACTTAACATAAATATTTTATCACATTTTCCATTTCAATATACATCAAATTATAATGTATAATATCCTAATATACATCATATTATTGAATATATACCATGTTATATCCATTGTAACCTTCTCATCCCAGTCAACAAGTTTCTCATCAGATTCCTTTCATCTTCCATAACCTGATAAATGCTGCTACATCCCAAACATACATTTTATACATTACAGTCATGTTCTTTTAGATAAATAAAACATTCAATTTATAACATCCTTTGAACCAAGTACCTTTTTGTATTTGTTACCAAACACAATATACAATTTATAAAAGTTAACAAATTTTAAAGTTGTTCCTTCAAATCCAAATAACATTATCCAAATTAGAATCTTAAAAGTTGTTCCTTCATTTTTCTAGGTGTTAGCAAACACAATGTACTACAGGTCTTGGAAGAGCAATTTAAAAGTTGGTGCTTCAAATCCTTTACTATTCAACTCTATTTTTTCCTTCTTCGGCTTGATCAATCCAAATTTCATTAGGAAGAGAGATCTTAATATCCTAGAAGGTAAATTTCCTCTCCCCATGCTCCTCCTCACTACTTGTTGATAAGCAATATCTCTAACTCGAGCCTGTTATTCCAGTAAATAATTAGAAATGTACATTTTCAATATTACGACATACATATGATCAATATTTCAAATATACATACAGTAATTGTAGCACTCCTAACAGCTATAGATCTTTGAGCAGGTCTTTTTTTTCCATTTTTTTCCTTCTACATAAAGCACATTTAGCATAATTTATAATAATTTCAATTTACATATAAATTAAAAAATAATAACTATATTTACTAAATTACCTACCTTCATTTTTATTGCATCCTTTTCAATTTTGTCTACTTCATTAAGTAGAGCTGCGCTATATACTACATCATCAAGCAAATTATTTTGTCCTCCCTTATCATCTTCATAATTAGTATGTAATATATACAGTTATAAATTAAAATATATAACTATATATCTGTGTATTATACCTCTTGTCCTTCATTTTCTTTTTCATTGTTTTCATCCTGATCATCGTTAAAGTTAGTATGAAGCATATAGAGATATATATGTGTAATATACAGATCAATCCATAAATCATAATATAGAGATCAATAGAAAATCTACTTGCTGATCATTTTTTACTCCACTTTCATTTCCAAATTTTCCATCTTTGTTCTCTTTTATCCCTTCTTCCCCTTTCTTCACTATTATTTCTATCACCTTCACCTCCATCATTCTCATTATTCTCATCCCTTTGTATGGTTTCATTTGGTTTCTCTGTTTCTCTTTCCTTCTTTTTCAACATATTTTTCAGACCTTCAATATCCAGAATCAATTGTCCAATTTCATGTTAAATCTTGATTGTTGGCCATCATTAGTTCTTGAAATTTGAGGAAGTATTCAGAAAATCCTCATTGATTGCTCAGCTTGCCGTGAGCATTCTACTTTCTCAAATCTTTCATGAATTTCCTCCCTACTTTGTGTTTCATGGAACGTGCTTCATTTCACAAAATCATCCTTAGGAAACATGGCCTTGTACGTGGAACTGTTTCAAAAATGACATTCAGATATGAGTTTATACTATATGCATGTACATATATAATATTAACAGTAGGTATAAAATATACAGTTTCACATCAAACCTGTTCATGGTTGAATACTCTTTCTTTAAGTTTTTTCCGTTCTGGGTGGTTGTCAACTACCTAGTTCAACATGCATATCTTATTGTGATCATTCTTTGGGCACAAAATATTGAAGGATCAGTCAATAGTGGGATGCATTCATACACCCATACTAAAAGAGAGTAAGCAAATCCAAAGATTCTAACAGCTAGGGCAGAAGGGTTTTTTTATAGATTTTTTTTATAGAATCTATTAGCACATTATACCTTATCCTTCCCCATGGATACGCATCAAATTGTTTTTCATCATCCACTAATTTGATGTGTTCCAAATCAATAATGGTTGTGAATTCTTTTCCAAGAAGGAAATTCTCTAAGAAGTATATATTTGTAATTTTGATTTTATCTTTCTCCTTCAGTTTTTTAGAGTCATTAAATAAAAATGAGACCCTTGACCTCGACATAGGGTCTTCATTCTTGAAGTACTTGGACAAAAATTTTCCCTTCACCTTAGAAGTATTTACTGTTGGCAAGGGACTAAAATTCAGATTGATTAGTGCCTCAAACTCCCTAATGCCAAATTTGGCTATAGTTCCTTCGAAGTTAAACCACAACTCATCGTCATTTGTCAATGTACATTGACGTCTAATGATGTGGTATAGAAGTTGGCTCTGGAATTTTGAGAATTTTATGTCTAGAAAACTAGACAAAAACGTATTTCTAAAAACTTCTAATTTCCTAGTATTTAGTTTTCTTTTTATATTTCTAATCACATCTAGTTTTGCATAGATGTTTAATTTCTGCACCCCTGACCATTGACTCCTTTTCAAGATCAATGGTGCATCCTGCAAACATAATTTGTAGGAGAATATCATTTTATGTATACTTAATATATACAATAATTACATGACACTAAGTACATTTCAATAACTTAATGAGTACCTTATAATCATCCTCTACCTCAGCAGTTTTTCCTCCTTTTTTTCTCCTCAATCGATTGCTGAAAGAATATTAGTAATATATATTTTAAATTATAAGAACATTTGTCGGTGAAAAATAAGTACACTTTACTTATCACTTTTTATATATTTTATACACCTTTTTATTTGATTTCTTTCCTCCTTTCTTCACATTTTTTGTTCCTTGTTTTTCAACTCTTGTTTCTTACCACTTTTTTTTAGCTTCTTACTATTATCCTTCTTCTTTTCCCTTCCTTTGACAACTTTCTCTAACTTTCTCTTCTTAGATACCTACATTTCATATAAACAATAAAAATGTTATATTAATCTAACGTTAGTTTCTTATAAACAAATACAACTAAGGTTTACACACGTACATTTTCAGTTTCAGTGGCCTTCCCTTTCTCCTTCAACACACATTCGAACAATCTCCTTTTGGCAATTGGTAAATTGTCTTGCAGATAATAGAATACCATTAACGTATAATTTCAATTCATATAAAAAACAGAATATCATTTGTATAATAAACCATTTTCAATTCATACAGATCATAAATAAACCTCATCAGACTCCGATGAAAAGTTAAGTGGTACATCATATGATGTTTCTCTTTCATTCATCTACAAAAAAATATAATAAAAGCATAAGCAAATAACATATGAAATATATACATCAATGAATATAAAATATACTTACTGGTTTAAACTGTTTTCCTTTGTCGTGTGTTGGCATTTTTGCTTCCGGTGTTTCAAAGACCACATCTGATTTCACAAACTTATGATCTTGGTACTCTACAATTTGTGTACCTGTAGGTTCTCTTAACTCTTATTCATCATCTTTTAGATATATACACTACATAAATCGTGGCTTTCCCGACGCAGAGGAAGACGTCGACAAAAAAATCGTCGGGAATAGCTCGTTCTTCCGATGCCTAACGTTAGACGTCGGGTAAAAGTACCATTCCCAACACATAGAATAGTGCGTCGGAAATAAGGACCAATCTCGATGGTTAGAATAGTGCGTCGAGAAAGGCGTCGAGCAATGGATCATTCCCGATGCCGTAATGGTGCATCGGAAAAGCCTCGTCGAAATTTTCAACGAATTAATTACGGTGGACATGTATTCCCGAAGCTTTGCCTTATGCGTTGGGCACAACATCAAGAATTAAGAACCTTTTCCAACGCCGTAATGGTGCGTTGGGAAAGGTCCTTAATTTCCAACACCATAAGGAGATCTCCTGATGTTTTCGTGATGTGTTGGGAGATCCCCTTTAAATTCATTTCAGTTCTATGAATCATAGAACTGAAAGAACGAAAGAGGTAAGAAGAAAGGGAGAGACGACTGTCGTGTGCCCTACCGTTGAGCCCAGTCGTCGTTGTCGTCGCCGCCATCTACCGCCGTGTATTAAGATAAGTTTAAAATCTAAAATTTTTAGGTTTAGGGTTGATAGTTTAGGGTTTTTTTTTTTTTAAAAAAAATTGTTTTAGGTATTTTTCTATTTTTGTATTGAATGTGTGTTGAATTTGATGAATTGAAATTTGTTTTAGGGTTTTTTAGGTATTTGTTTGAATTGAAATTTGAGGGGGGGGGGGGGGGGGGGTTATGTTTGAATTCAAATTTAAAGGGAGAGGTGTTATGTTTGAATTGAAATTTGAATGGGAGGGGGGCTTATGTTTGAATTGAAATTTGAGGGGGGGGGGGGGGGGAGGCTGTTATGTTTGAATTGAAATTGGAAAGGGAAGGGGGATTATGTTTGAATTGAAATTTGAATGGGGGGGGGGGGTGTTATGTTTGAATTGAAATTTGAAGGAGGGGAACACTACAAGAAATTGGCTTTTTAATAGCCCACGAGGATAGCCCATTTCAAATAGAGCTATTGAAAAATGTGAGAATAAAATATCTTCAATTAAAAATTAAAAGGATTTCCCCAAAATTTCACCAAATCATTTTCTCCTCCTTTCATTTCCCTCTCAAATTTTAGTAACCCTTATTTCATTCCTCTCCCCTCTCAAATTTCAGAAACCCGTTGTCATCTCTCCCCCTCTCTCCGTCGCTCTCTTCTGCTCACTCTCTCTCTTTATCGCTCTTTTCTCCTCACCATCTCTCTCTTTCGTCGTCTATCACGCTACAATTGATAGGTTGTACACTTGCACATCGACGAGGAACCTCTATTGTTGATAACCCGAGAAGCTACCGCCTAGCCACCCCCTTGCGCCATTTAACTTGTCGGACGTCGACAGGATGCCACACCATCAATCTGCACCTAGCCTTTGTGTTGAAACCACGTTTACTGTCGAAAGTTGAACCACAATGTCGAATCCCTCTCGTGTTGAGATCTGTCGTCGATGAAGCTTGATCTATACCATTGGAGCTGTTGTAGGTATGTTTGGTGAGTATTTATGGTTTTTTTCCGATTTATTTTATACCAATAGGCTTTTGACTCAAATTAATTGATAACTTTTCTCATTTCATTATTCACATTTCCGATTAATCAAGGAAAATCACATATTAAGTACAGGCGTGCTAGGCTGCCTGCCAATCTTGTGGAGGCGCAAAGAGACTTATTTGGGGCTCATACATATGAGCAGGTGGATTGCCTAGACTCCTACCACACGGGGGTGGACAAAGCTGGCTCGCAATGCTGATGCTGGAGTTGGCATTTTCAATTGAGTTTTTGAGCTGCTTACCAATTTGGTTGGTTTTCTTTCTCTGCTTCGATTGGGTGCAAATGTCCTACTTGATTTTGCTTGCCCATTTCAAATGTTTGTAGGTTTTCCTTTTTATATCACAATTTGGACAGTCTTCCATGCTTCTTAGGGGAGTAGATAGCAGATAACTTTTACTGGCCTTGAGTATTTGCTATGAATAATAATTAATAAGAAAAAAAAAACAAGAAAGAAGCAACAGTTATAGGATGGCCATTGAGTTCAAAAGAAAAAAAAAACTCTCTTGCTTATTATTGGTGTTATTGTTCTTCATGCAATTAAATTATTTTTCCCTTTTAGGAATATACCATAGTTTATAATTTATATTTAAGCACTGTGTATTTTGTCTTCTGGCCAGTCATTTGGGACCTCCAAAAAGACGAACAATTGAAGAGGAAGAAGAGAAAGAGAAACATCTAAATTCTGAAGTGAGAACTCTAATTGATTGTCTGTGCAACTACATTATTCCTTATATTGCATTTATGGATTTTATTTGACTCTTTTCTACCACTTTAAGACTCTATTTACCACCACCCCACACTAAATCCCACTGGAGCTCTACCACCCGAGAAACCTTCGATGTTTAAATCATCAATTGGTAAGATATTTTCTAGGTTTTTTGTCGGTAAACTATTGGCATTTCTTATTACTAGCTCTTCGTTGGTAAATAAAATAATGCTTGCTTATTCTATTGTCATCTCTGTCTGTCACCATTAGATTAATGCTTGCTTATCTTCTATTGGTAAATAGATTGAATGTATTTTATTGGTTTGTCATTTTTCTTTGGGTTTGAGTTTGTTAAGTAGATTTTCTTGTGATAACTTTATTTATGCATACTATGCTTACATACTAGTTGTGGAGTCCTTTACAAACGAAGTTTAGGCGAAAATTGGTAGGTTTGAAGAATTTAAAAATCTTATTATCTTGATTTCTATTGATGCTTTACAAATAATTTGTTTTTGTATCCAAATTATTTAAAAGTCAGGCGTATCTGGATTAGATACATTCTTGAGTAGTTGAAAGATTTCAAAACCTTAATTGTTGTGTTTTTTGGGTTGTTCTTCCAGATGTATTAATAGATAGTTGTAATGCAATTCATTTGGCTATGGAAGAGAAGTCAGCTGCAATACAATTTCATCTATATTAGTAGAAGTCTTCATATTGTGTCAACTGTCGAATAAAGAAAAAGATACCAAGAATTATGTGCTTTGCTAAGATCATATACTCTTTTTCAAAGCTGCTTTGTTAAATGAGTTATGAATGAAAGTTTTAACACCCTTCTGTACTTCTTTGGAAGTCTATGCAATCTTGTTTCAATGTTTTTAAGCTAAGATGATAAATCTTTGGAACAGACATATGAAGTCAACTCCAGAAGACTGAGTATATTCTAAAAAAGTTGGATTCTAGAGATTACCCGTCCTAAGCAATGGTGTATTACTGTCATGGCTATGGAGACACCTGCACATTTTTCTTTGAAGGCATGTGGCTTTTGTCAATTAGTAGATATGGCCTAGTTTGAAATTTTGTATACCAAAATAGATATTGATTTTTTTTTCGATGCTGTGTTTCAGGAATTGCAAGAAAGTTAGCATTGTCAGGTTATGGCGTATTTTCTATGGATTGTCTAGGATTTGGTCTTTCAGAAGGTCTCCATGGTTTTATACCAAGCCTTGACAGAATTGTAGATGATGTCATTGAACGTTACTCCAAAGTGAAAGGTGCGTTAACATACCAAAATTTGTTGTCAGCTAATCTGAAAATTTTAATAGTAGTTAGGAAGATGTGAAACTTCATTGGGGTGAATCTTTAAGGAATAATATTTTGCTTCATCCTTTTAGCTAAATTATATTTGTTTCTAGTTAATAAAAAAAGGATCCAACATATCCTCCAAGGTTTTTGTTCTTTTTTTTTTTACAAATAGTTTTTAATTTTTTAAATTAACAACTTTATTTTTGGAGAAAATATCGTGTTTAGGTACTGCCTCAGTAAAATATTTGTTTTATGTTACTTATTTCTCAACAAAATTTATTAAAGAAAATAAAAAAGCTTTTCAACGAATCCTTTATTTGAAATTTATTTACTTAATTCCAAGGGCAGAGAACCTGGCGTTTAGTGCTCTCCCAAAACTTCTCTTTGGACAGTCTTTGGGGGAGCTGTGGCTCTCAAGGTACATCTAAAACAACCTCGATCATAGAGTGGTGCAATTGTTGTTGTATGTGTGTGTGTTTTTTTTTGTTATGTGCATTTTATTGTTGGTCTGAAATTTTCTTATATGCTCTCCTGTTCTTACTAAAGCTCTCATGGCCTAAAACATTGGTTAAGAAGTGGTTCAACTTAAAGAACAAGGTCGAGGATTTCGTATCAGATGATATCGGTTATCGAGGTGAGTGTTCCTTGTGTTTGTTCAAATATCTTAATGATTTTGATAAGATAATTGGTTTTTTGGGATTTTCTCATTTCCTGTAGCTTGTCCTTAACCTGAATTAGATTCTTCTTTTAAAGCCTGAATGATATATACATACTTCAAAGTGGTAGTTTAAACAGGAAATATATACAACATGCATTACTTAATTTGGGTTTTAAACATAAAATCAACATTTTAAAGTGGTGGTTTAAACAGAAAATCAACATAAAAACCCTAAATGCTTCCACAGTATCATTTTCTAAATAAAATAGTTTGAAAAAAACTGTTAAAGACCGAAAAGAAATACGATTTGATGGTAAATATACCCCTTTTTATTTCATATAAGAACTATCAAAATACACTCATCGTAATGGAAGATTTCTTCTGAACACAGTGATGGAAGAAAACTTACACCTCGACGACAGACTTGTTGGAGACGAAGAATGAAAACCCTAATGTGAACAATGGTTGACGGTGAAGGTCGATCTGCGGAATAACAAGAGAACGATGGTAGTTTTGGCCGGATGAAGTGCGCTTTCCTTACGCGCACTGATTTCTCCCTTTTCACGCTATTAACATCTCGCTTTCATTCCGTTTTCAAAATTTTTTTGTTTATATAAAATAATGATGGGTATTGTAGTAAAATGACCCAAGCTTTTGTGAAATAAAATAGCTTATTTAGGACTTTTATGGAATATATGATGAAAATAGGTCCATTGTGTAATATCATAGGGCAAATGAGGTCATTTGAGTTAAAACCTCATATAACAAAGCACCAAAATATTTACATCCTATGTAACAAAATCAAAAAACCCATGAAACCGATCATTTTTTTAAAATATTTCAGGTTTGCCCTTCTTTTCCATCATCTTTTTTCTCTTCTTTTGCAAAGTTTCTTTTCCTTTCCATCATCTTTCTTCTCTTCTTCTTCTGCACAGTTTTTGTTTTATATTTTTTTGAAATCATGATCTTTGTTTACAATCAATGTATTATTTTTTTAATGTTATTTGGTTCAAAATCGTGTACCAAATATAAAAGATCTTAAAAAAAATCGTGGGGATATTGGTACATGATTGTTTAAATTTGCTAAACGACCATGTACCCAAATATAAAGGATCATATACCAAAATCTAAACGAGTAGCCAAATCTAAATGATCGTGTACCAAAAAATTTTGAAAAAAATTCAAATCTAAATGATCGTGTACCAAAAAATCTAGAAAAAAAATCCTAATCCAAACGATCGTGTAGCCAAATCTAAATGTGTACGAAAGAATCTTGAAAGAAAATCGTTTAGATTTGGGTAGCCAATTCTAAATAATCGTATAGTCAAATCTAAATACCAAATAATTTTGAAAAAAATCGTTGGGAGATATTGGTACACGATCGTGAACCAAAAGAATCTTTAAAAAATCGTTGGGATATATTGGTACATGATCGTTTAGATTTGTGAAACCAAATCTAAATGATCCAGGTCAAATCTAAATGACCAAATATATTACATGCGCGAGAATATATTATGCATGTGAGTGATTCAAATAATCGCGTGTTGACGGGACATTTTTGGTATTTTCCATTATGGGCCTATGAGTTTTTTTTGTTTTCAAAATTATTTTATACAACGTAAATATTTTACTACTTTGTTATACTTTTTATAAAACCTACTTGAAAAATGCTTTTTTTTAATTTTTTGTTTTAATAGTTTCTTAAAATATCTATTTGTGTCTAGTTATATGTCCCTTGCATAGTTGAATATGTTAAAAATTAAATGAAATTTTAAATGCACTTATAAATGCTATTTATGTTAAGTAATATTACTTTCAAAATGAAAAATAAATAAATATTCGGTGAGTTCATCGAGATAGTAAAATGAACTAAAACATTTATAAATATAAATTATTTTAGTTTAGGTTATAACAATAAGTATTTAAGGTATAAACTATTTTAGCTTGAGAGGGAAATAGTAAACGTTGTAGTAAATAATAAAAAAAAAAATGATGAATATAAAATAGTAAAAATTGTAGCAAATTAAGGTTCTAAAATACAAAATAGTATTTATTTTAACAAGAAACCGATTGTTATAATACTAGATAGCCTTTACTTCAAACAACCTCTACATATATTTGCAACTCATTGTAGTGTGTGCCTTCTACATAAAGTAAGATGTGTTTGTGTGATGCATGTGTGTATTTCGATCTTGATAATTTTAAAATAAATAGTCAAAACTAGTAAAAAAACACTTAGTATAGTGCTTGTACTATCATCCTCAAAATTAGAGGTACATTCTCTTATACTACGTATTTAATCCAATGCTTTGGAAAAAATTAAAATAAATATTCATGTTCCATAATCTCTTTTGTTTTTTCCTTTTAGGTTAAATTACAAGTAATTTTGAAGGTTTTGTGTAACATATCAAATTGACTCAATGCCAATATGATAAAACTCAACCCAACAAAATGTTTGAGGCAACCGATATGATATAACCTTAATGCTCCTATCATGGCCAATCCAAACCCTCTTTTGCATTCTAGATTGAATGATTTTAGGTTTTTCAACCCAACAAAATTTTTTTTGTAGTGATAATCCATCAACCACTACATGAAAAATCACCTCTCAAACTAACTATTGAAAAATTCATTTTAAATGATTTTAGGTTTTTCAAAAGCAAATTTCGATACTTGCAAACATCAATGTTTGAAAAGAAATTGATTTTGTCACATTGTTTCATTACCAAAATCACTCAAATATACGCACACGTTGTGAAGTTATTCATTGTATTGAAGCAGTGTGACAGACAATAAATACTTGATATATGCTTCTCTTGTAACATATGATATATCTAATAATCATGGTATTGACCATTGATACATATAGAAGTTTAGAGAGCAGGGTAGGACAAAGTAGGCTTCATCATCCTTGCTTTTGTTTAACTATTCATTTTGACAAAAATTTTGTTAAATTTTATAGGAATCAAAATGGAGATTCTCCACGAGATAATCTCATAAATCAACGAGTAACGCACATCAAAAGCTGGCAGGAGGATGGGATATAGTTTAAGAGCAAGTGAGATAAGGTTTGAGACTTCATGAACTCTGTACATGCGAATGTGGATATTACACAGTAAAGAAAAACAACATTTCCTGCAAACTAGCAAGTTCTCGATGAGTTAAAAGACAATTTCCATTTCACTTGCCATACAAACAAGTGCCAGAAAACAGAGAATATTCACAAAACTACAGAAAAAGATTATATATAATAGTAGGTCTGACAGCAAACCAAGTACCAACCATATTGATCATTCTTCAACGCCCACCAAGATTTAACACATGTCCAAATCTGTCGAAAGTTGCCAATCTCGCAGCTCTCTCTCTTTTCCTCAAATTATTCTCCTTGATTTGCATCAGTTTGTCGTAAATACACCAGGGGAAGCTCAAATAATGGTCGCGTTTCATTCCCTCATTATAGCAGCCCCAATATGAGTGATGGTATGTGACATAGTACCAAGCTGAAGCTTTGGCAAATAAATCATCTGAATTTGAATCCGCGCCTTCTCTTGCATTGAACCATGTCCTAGCCTCCTTTCTTAGAGACCTTACAGCCAAGTTGATTGCTTCTGCATCTCTTCTCCTGGTGAAAGACTTGGACATCCTCATAATACTCCCACTAAGTATCTCTGCCTCAGACTTGATCCCGTAATAATCGAGCAAATTCCCCAACTTGTCATCATAATTGCTTTTATGATAGAAGGCATCTTCAACATAATCTTCAAAGCCTTCGACTTCCATATCACAGTCGTAACACCTTCTCGCTACATCTCGAGTAAATGGCTGAATATGGCTCAAAGTTGGTGCAATGTCTTTCACAGCCCGAAAAAGTTTTCCAATTACATTCTTTGATTCATAAGAGGGTCGGTCAGGCTTCTCCATAAAGTCAGGAAACTCTTTGACATATAAATGAGAAGGTATTATAGCTGGTACTCCAGTTTTTGGGAAGTCCACAGCAATGGAGAATTGCTTTGCAAGCTCCACACAAGGACTACTTCTTGCTTTAAAGGGCTCTTTATCTGCAAAGGCAGTATGGGCATTGGCAATGATTCCAAGACTATCATTAACCATGTAGTTCACAAAATATTCTTGGATATCCTGTGGTAAAGAACAGTAGTTTCAGATTAGGACTAAGAACACATAGAAACATGAATGGTTTCTCTCCTAACGAGAAGCAATGTGCAACGTGAATCTATTTTAAGAAAAAAAAAACACACTGAAGTTTACTGTTTTGTCAAATATCAAAATGGAGATTAAGCACTGAAAAAGTGGCATGAGTTATGAAGTTCTCAAAACACGCCCCTGTGACGAAATACCTCAGTTGTGACATCGCGATCTAACTCAATTGGCAGTGCAGGAGTATAATCCATAGGCGTAATTTGTCGAGGCGGGATCAATTCGGTGTCCCAACAGACAAAGTAAATATCACCATCTAAATCACTACCTGAGCATTCATTCGGATGAGGCCTAAATAAACAAGTACAGAATCTGGTTAGTAACATCTATTTGAGAGGAAAATCTTCAAAACAAAATTATGCAAGCTATTAGTCACAGAACCTATTCTAGAAAATATATGTTGACGTGTTACTATTCTGAAGTTGAACATAGAAGGAGCTTTCTTGCATTTAAATTTGAAAACAGAACTTATTTTCCAAATCAAGAAAGAACTAGCATTGATCAATGTACTACTAACCTTGATCCTTTTTGAGGAAAAACTACACAGTCAACCATATGGTACAAACCAGGTACGTTTACAGCCTTTAATACACGAACATCACCAGGGTGCAGGCAGGGATTTTTAGCAACTGTAACTTTTCCTTCAATAACTAAACAGTGTTCTTGACCACTATTGAATGCGAAGGATTCAGATAAATTTCGATGTCTACCACCAGAGATTTGCACAAATACCTGCCCATATTCCAAGGTCATAGTCTCATCAAGACATCCCATCATCGCTCTCCCATTTGGGATAAAGATTCTTGATTTGGTGCGTAACTCTAGCAACTTTGATGCCCGGAAAGTTTGTAACATCATCGATAGATACGGCTCGACATCTGGTTTATAGCCACATTTGAGCATTTCCTTGAGAATATTAGTATTCTCTCCAGGAGACATCAACTCCAAGGCTTCCTGAGCCTTCAATGGATCTGTTAATATAGCATCCAATTGTTCTACAGCTTCACTTTGTTTTTTCTCAAAAATTTCGTCTCTAACACCTAGAGTAGATAAAAGAGTAATCAGTTGACGATTAAGGAAGCATGGTTGGTATTTGCTATGGCCTAAGACGTCAAGTTTTATGTTGTCTGATTCAAATTTGCACATACTCTTCCTCAGAGATAATTTTATAGTTGAGTACGGGTCGACAGCAACAACACCCTTATATCCACCATAACGAATTTGAAAAGCAGATGGGACAGCTTGGAAGCCACATTTTGTAGCAACCTCTTTGGCAAATTTGCTTGATATTTTTCCAATTCCATCAGAAAAGACATACTTGACTTCTCCATGTTGAACCTCTATGTCAGGAATAATTTCCCTTTCATTACTAGCAACCGAAAGTGCCTCTGTCGATGAGCCGAATGATTGGCCCAATCTAGCAGCATACTTTGCTGGATTCTTGATATGTCGAAAATCGCCCATCCACGCTCTAATATAAGCTGCATCAATATCAGGTCCCGATGCAAACATCCACAAGGAATTATCTCTTAATTGGCTTGATGAGAATGCAAGAAACTGAAAGGTTTTATCACCGATGACTATGCCATTTTTAAGAACAGAGAGAATTCTCCTGTAGATATCAGTTTTACTATCCTCACTCTTTGAAGACATTCGCGGCAATAAATCTGTCGAACGCATTTTATCCCACTCCTCATCGACGAAAGACACACGAAGAAAATTATCAATATATTTAGAAAAATGGCGCAACACCCGATTTGAGACATTGACTTCAGGACCACAAAAGTACACCTTACAAGGTGTTATTTGAACCCTACGAACATATACCAAACCATCATCCAGGGATATAACAGGAGAATTTGGAGGATGTCTTGAATACCTTCTGAACTGTTCTGTCAGAAAGTTTGATGGATCATAGTTGCATTCCTTTAAATGGAACAGTTTTTCCAAAGCATGTTCGACAAATTCAATTCTTATTGTTATTATTCTTTCAACCAACCGGTAAAAACTAGTATCAAGTAATGACCATGGAATGCAACCATGTTGAACCAATGCATTTATTTTAAAAATAATTTCATACGGCAGAACATGAGGACGAGAATCAACAATGGGAGCAAGATCTCTACAAAAAGAAAAACTGGCATCTTCATCTATCAAGCGGAATTCATGTTCAAATTCTTCATAATAAGCAAAATTTTGTTTAAAAGTTGGAAGTTCAAGGCCATTAGGTAGCTTCAAACATAAAGAAGAAGATTGTCCAATAGAGCATGATGAAGTAAAATCAGTCGTTCTAACCCATTGATCATCAGGTACTTCCATAAAAAAGTTCAAAATCGGATTGTCGAAGATTTGTCCACTACTCGGTGCAACTTTTTTATATATCCGAGGAGCTCCATATAACTGATAAGAAAAACATAAAAAAAGATAACCTGACTATTAAGCTTACATGTGAGTAACATATCTACTAGTTAAGAGAAGATAGCAACATTTCAACAAGGTTACATCGATTTAATTTTCAAACTAACGCAATAGTTGAAACAATTTAAACGAGGATAGAAAAATGTTTCAACTTTATAAGAGAGGATAATAATGGTTTTCAAATAAAATGAAACAACTTTAGATAGACATTTGACCATAGAACCTGGATTAGAAGATACTTCATGGACTGACATTGAGGACTGTGGAGTTGTATCTGCCAAATGTTCTCATACGAAAGCTCAAGCCTATACTCAACAGAATTATATTTCAAATGAAAGTTCATTTTCCGCATTCCAATTCCAAAAGTCACCAAATCAACATTTCCTTCCCATAGAACACGGAACTTTTCGCTTGAGACTTGACAACCAAAGCATAGCAGCAAGTCTTTCAACGTATACATGTATGTCTTAGGCTTTGGTACAATATCAACCTCGGTAGACCGAGCCTTAAGATAAGAAGATCCGTACCATAGACGCTGATTAGCTAAAGAAACGATCAACTCAGCTTGTGTAGCACTAGTGAATTGAACAATAGCATATAGTCTACCTCCTCCTCTCTTAGGTGGTCTAACCTTTATTGCATACACAGTTCCTGGACCTGTATGACCCTCCAAAAAATTCTTAACAGCATCTGCCGTTACATGTGAAGGAAATCCACTAATGTGAATTGTTTTCCCCATGAGATTCCAAAAGAAATCTTTCACAATTTTCTAAAAAGTCTGACTTCTATGCTCCAATGCTTGTATTGTGGTTCCAATGTGAATGGAGCATTCCATGACAATGTGAAAAAAAATACGGTCTAGTTAATGAAACTGGCAAGGGTGAATGTTATCCTACAAAAAGAAACAAATACCAATACATGGATAGAATTAGAATGAGTGACAATTCAGATGCAGATAAGTTAAATGAAATGAAGAAAAGAAGAGTACCCCTATACTCGACAAGAAACACTCAATCAAAAGAAACCAAAGAAACCTTTCTTTTGAAAATGGAAAGAGACACAATCACACAGCCCCAGAATAAAGGTGAATGCTAGAGTTTCCAAACTGAGTGCTCGCATAGATCAAACTCCAACTAAAAAACTCAAAAATAAAACAAATTCAAAAGCACCAAGAAAATGAGAAAAATAGCATGATGTGATGATGAAGAAGAAAAAAGGTACAACGCCCACACATAAAAACATAAATGGCCTCCATTGGGGACAAAAACCTGAGGATCGTGAAGGGACTTTCGGAAAAAAAGACAATTAAAAGGCACAAAAGACATGACCAGAAGAAACACATACAAACCCACAGTTCAAAAAAAAAAAAAAAAACATGAAAAATCCCCTCCAAGTGGCACAAATCGATGAACCGAAATGAAAACTTTAGGATATGTGAAGAGTCAACTGCAAGAGCAGCAAGCTCAGTCCCTAGTTAGTTGGTAATTACCATTCGACAGATTACAAGAAGAGGTTTAATGGAATGTTAAAAACTGAAGCAACATCAAAACCCATAAACCCAGAAGAAAAGGAAAGCAAAAGGAGGAGTGATGAACAGAACATACTGTTGGAGCTTTGAAAGAAGAAAATCGCTTCAGCGCCACTAATTCCAACATGACTTATGGTCTTACCGGTTGAGAGCCGACATAGAGGGAGACGAGGGATCGTGAAGTAGAGACTGATCAAGTGAGGAGTAACCGGCCAAATTGTCAAAACAAAATAGCGGTTAACATTTTTTCATCTTTGCTCGATCTTTTTCTTTTTTTGGTTTGCTTGGGAAGTATAACCTACTTTTAATAAACAAAATGTATTTTCTTTCACCAAATTTGATAGGTCGCATTTAGTACTTGTGCTTTCAAAATGGTCAAAACCAAATCAAACAAATTGTTCCAATGAATTGGATTGATCTTTTAGCAGTATTGGATTGATTGGTTTGAATTTGGAGAAAATAAAAAAATTTGGATTCGTTCGGACTTTTGTCTGAAAATTCCTACCAAAAATCAAATCCAATATAGATATATAAATATACCTTAATAAATCTAAAATATTTCCAATTTCCTTTTCTTTAATTCTTCCTTTCCTTTCATCTCATTCGTATAAATAAATGTACAAGAGATATTTGACCTGAGAGGGAAAGAATTCATGGAAAAAAATAGCAAACAAATTACACCAAAGGTAATAATTCAAAGATAATGGCATGAAATGTGTCAAATCTACGTGCCCAATTTGTCTATAGTGATATGAAAGGAAACAATTTTGAGTAACATGGTAACCTTGAAATATTGGTGATTACCAAGGAAACATTGAATGATCTAAAAAAGTAATTTTGTGGAAGAAAAACTGAAGAAAAATAGGAAAATGAAAAAAGCATAATTCAATGAAAAAAAAAATATGGACAACCAATCCGCGAATAACCAAACTAAAGGAACCGAACCAATGGTTTTACTGCTTACAGTTAAAGTAATTTGTTAGTTAATGTATTTTGTTATCATTATGATTTGCTGGGTTGTTGGCACAAATCCATAAAAAAAATTATAGATTCCAATCTAATTTCATCAATCTTGTATTGGTTCGATTAGTTTGGCTTCTGATTTAGACTAAAATTGAGGAAAATGATACAACATCACTGCTTCTACTTTTACTCTAGAGGTTTGAATAATGATTCTAAACGGTTTCTAAATTCATTTTTCAAAGAGTCAGTGACAGGGGCAGGGATGGAGGAAGGAGAAGGGACCTGAAGTGATAGGAGCTCAAACAATCTTCCCACTTTGCGACCCGTCCCAATCGTCTGTCCCGTCTGCGAATCCTGAACCTGACAACCATTAGGAGAAAAAGAGACAGCTAAGCCAAGGTCGCACAATTGACCAACATATACTAGATTAAAGGTTAAGTTTGGGACACAGTAAGTATGAGGATTGGGAGTATTAACGGTGCCAATGTGGGTGATATTCATACAATTGCCATCAACAGCATAAATGGGAGGTAAAGATTTAGCAAGACTAGGAGTATTCATAAAAGAATAATTAGATGTCATATAATTGCAACAGGCAGAGTCAAGAAGCCATCGATTACCTGGTGAGACGGCAAGTGCAGAGGAAGATGATGAAATTAACAGATTTAGCAAACTTTGGAGATCACTTATCTGAAACTGGGGGGTGGTAGGATTATCTGAAGTAGCAGCAATAACAGAGGAGTTCTTGGGTTTAGTGAAGTTCTTTGCTCTTGCAGAATAGCTTTGAGGTCGAGGTGGTTTTATGGGACAATTATCCAGAATATGACCTGGTTTTTAGGACAATCAATAAATTTATGACCAATGAGCTTACAATTCTTACAAAATGTGCTTGATGCTCCAGGTGGTGAATAAGTGTTGGCAAGAACAACATCAGAATGTTTAGAGAGATTGATGCCAAGACGTTTTTCTTCAAATAATATTTCTTGAATAGCAGCATCCAATGAGGGCAAGGGACTGCGGTGTAACAAGGCAGCCCTAACAGATTCATATTCTGGACGAAGTCCCATAAGGACTTTAATAAGACGAAGATGATCTTTACTGATTTTAGCTTGATCAAGTTGAGTCTAGATAGGTTGAAGCACGGCTAGATACTCATTGACTGATTGACCAGCTTCTTGATTAAGATTAACAAGATTATTGTGCAACTGATAGTAATGCGCTAATCTGACGGACTTAAATCGTGTAGACAGAAAATCCCATAACTCCTTAGCACTTTCAAAAGCTTCAAATTGTGTATGGATAGCAGAAATTGATGTGTTACTAAGCCAGGTGATAATCTGATGATTTTTGCTGTCCCATTCTTCAAGGTGTTCGATAAATTTGCCATCATCTTCATTGTCTTGTTTGGTTGGTTTGGTAATATCACCTGTGACAATATGCCATAATTTTCGTCCAATCAAGAAGTTTTTTATTTGATTTGCCTATATAATATAATTAGAGCCATCAAGAATTGTGCTAATTGGACGAGCAATTTCACTTTTCTCCATCTACTCACAAGAAGAAACCAAGTCAGCGAACGACAATAATTAAATAAATATATAAATAAAAGGAGGGGGTTTTCGGGTCGGGTTTCAGGCTAGGGGCGGTTTCGGGTTGGGTTTCAGGCTAGGGGCTGGACGCGGTTTCGAGTCGGGTTTTGGCATGAGGAAACAGAAGATGGAGCAGGTTTCAGATTCGGGTCTCATGGAGATGGAGACACACGCTCGAATTTCGGCTTCGGGTCTGTGAGGAGACGACGTCGGATCTGATGGGGACGCACGCTCGGCTTTCCGGTCTGATTTCGACTTTGGGTTTGTGAAGAGACAGTGTTGGATTTGATGGAGACACACGCTCGACTTTTGGGTCGGATAGGCACGCGAAGGTGAAACGCGAAGAGATCTGATGGAGCGATTTTCGGCTTTCGGCTTCAGACGGCTGGAGACAGGTTTCACGGAGATCGGAGCGTCGACGGAGGTCGGAGACTGGAGCGTATGCGGCTAAGCTTCGACGGATGCGGTGGCTCGGGTTCGACTGGGTTTCACGGAGACTGGCTCGCACGCGTACAAACTGGCGCGGCTTTGGAGATCTGGAATACAGACAAGACGCGGGCGTCGGGTGGGTGTCGGCGGCGGCGAACGCGGGCATCGGATGGGTTGCGGCGGCGGCGGTTTGAACAGTAACCTAGGTTAAAGAAGGCTCTGATACCATGTAAAGTTATTATTGAATATTTTCTCTTGTATATTTACATCAAGGAGAAGGGGAGATAAATACAAGTTCTATGAGGTAAGAAAGACAACAAATAATACAAAATAAGATAATATTTTCTTAATTACAATAGAATATATATACATTAATAATAGCAATCACACAAAATATGCTCAAAATCAAAATCAAAACATGAAGGATGAAAGTGTTACACCATATTAAGGCTTTTTTCTAGATCAAAAGTGAAATTTTTGCTATTTAATGCTAAAATTTTCAACATGGGGTTCCCTTTGTTTTAGGTTTTCTTTTTCCTTAATTTTGAATTTAACTTATTTAATATGATTCTAATTAAGTTGTAGTGTGTTTGTATTATATGATTATATTAAAGAAAAAACGTACTAAAAAGTAAGAATAACTAAAATAATTAACTTTAAGTAAAGTAATATTTTAAAAAAATATACCGAATAATTGGGGGGAGCTGGATTTGGACATGAGAAGAATTTGTCCAATCAATTGCGTGAAGGTGGGGACAATGGAAGAATTGGGTTTAAACTTTAAGCTTTAATAAAAGACTTCATTTTCCAAAAGCCTTGATTTCGCCCGTGACTTGACCAAATGGGAAAATGACAGAAAACTTCGTAGCTAAGTTTAACTTTTATAGTACGGTTATTAATAATTAGGGATATAGCATGCTTTTTCTCGTCATTTCGAAAAAAAGACAAAACCATTTTTTCGTTTTTTAGTAAATAATATTTTTTGTACGTGTATAATATTTTGTAAAATATTCAAATACCTTCATTTTCAAACTGTAATTATTTTTTGACGTAGTAAAGATATAGCAACTCATATCATAATTTCTTCCTAATATCTTGTTGATAACTTTATTCAATTTTACTAATTCAAAATAATCAAATTACTGGTTTTCATGTTGAAGAATCTCAACGATTGATTTTATATGAAAATAACACTAATTTGTTGAATCTTAAAATAACCAAATTATTGGTTTGAATTTCAAAAATCTTTCAACGATTGATTTGTTTACTAATTACCTAACTTGAATTCAAAATAACAAAATTATTATTTTTCAAAATTGAAGAATCTCAACGATAGATTTAATACCAAAATAATATTAATTAAGAATCTAAAACTAACAAAATTATTATTTTAAATTTGGGAGAATCTCAACCATTGATTTTATTTTAAAATATCTACGCTTGAATTTTAAAATAACCAAATTATTATTTCTTTTATCAATTTTCTTTTATGCCATTTTTGCTTAAGTGAGAATTTGCCTATTTGTTTCTCAACATTTCTTATTAAATTCAAATTAACGTATTCTTAAATATAGCATTGTGTGTATATATATAATTAGTTCAATATCATTAATTCGTATAAGGGTGGAAATGAATTAAAACCAGAAAACTATTGCATTAATTGTGTTAAGAAAGACTTTTAAACCAAAACATGTTCATTTCATTGAATAATATTAATTAAATTGTAATTTTTATCAATATTGGTTTGATGTCTATAATTGGATGTTCATGTTATTGAAGAAATAATATACCAACTAATAATATGATTTTAGAGTGCTACATGTTCATGGTATTTTATACAATACCAAAATACCTACATTCGCGAACGGTAATTATTTCAATATATGTGTTCTTGTCAAAAATGTCTCAAGTGTAATTAATTGGTGATATACATTTATGAGTCTATAATTAATTTCGACATGTTAATAAGGTATACAACCACTATCATAACCTCTTCTTAATATCTCGGGATTTAAAAATTTTGTTGAAGATTAAAACAACTTTATTTTTTTTTATTTCAAAATAACTGTACTTTTTTATTGGCTAAATCTCAATTATTTTTTATTTCAAAATAACTTTGAATCTTTCAACCTTTAATAATTTGGAAACTAAAATTAGTTTTCTTGTTAGATCTTAATTTTTTTTAAAAAAAATTGAATATTTAATTTAGAAATTAAAATTAATTTTCAAAATTGGACAATCAGAACATAGATTTTATACCAAAATAACATTAATTAGAAATCTCAAAATAACCAGTATCATAACCTCTTCTTAATATATTGAGATTTACCAATTTTGTTGAAGATTAAAACAACTTTATTCTTTTTTTTTTTATTTCAAAATAACCTTGAATCTTTCGACCTTTAATAATTTGGAAATTAAAATTAGTTTTCTTATTAGATCTTAATTTTTTTTAAAAAAATTGAATATTTAATTTAGAAATTAAAATTAATTTTCAAAATTGGACAATCACAACAATAGATTTTATACCAAAATGACATTAATTAGAAATCTCAAAATAACCACTATCATAACCTCTTCCTAATATCTCGGGATTTAACAATTATGTTGAAGATTTTGTCTAAAAGATTTTTGGGAATATCTTTAATTAATGAATTAATTAAAGGATGAGATATTCAAAAGATAAAAGATTTTTCATTATTTTAGGAATCTTCTTATTTATCTTCAAAAGAAAAGAAGATTTATACATATAATATATATGTACAAAAAGGTTGTTATGGAGTGGTTTTGACTGCGACGAAAAACTGAGAAACACAAGTTGAAGAAGATTGTTCACGTCAGAGGTCGTCTGCAGGAGCTACCGAATTCCAAAGGTATTATGCTCTTATGTCTACAGGATCAACATGTTGATCTAAGTTGCAATAATTGATGAGTAACAGACGAGACAGTGAGTTGTGTGATCACTGAGATCTTTAGAGGGATTTAAAGACGTTGTCAAAGATATTCACTCATGTGTTTAGGGGAGCCTAAAGCGAGACGTCGTGAAGAAAAGTAATTCAGGGAAGCCTGGAGTCTAATGTCAAGACACATGTTATTAAGTCATATAATTGAACAGAGTACCATATGTTGTATTGATGCATATTGACTCAAGCGAATGTTAATAAAGATTACTCATCAGGGCTGCGCGCAACTCCCTAGACGTAGGCAATATTGGTGGAACTGGGTTAACAAAGTTTGTTGTGTTATTCTCTTATGTTGTCCCTCTAGTTATTACAAAAGTTATTAGCTTTAGTATTAACTGAAGATTTAATTATCTCATTGTTTTTTCATATTAAAACAACTTTATTCTTTTTTTTTTATTATTTCAAAATAACCGTACTTTTTTAATTGGCTAAATCTCTACCAAAATAACTTTGAATCTTTCGACCTTTAATAATTTGGAAATTAAAATTAGTTTTCTTATTAGATCTTAATTTTTTTAAAAAAATTTGAATATTTAATTTAGAAATTAAAATTAATTTTCAAAATTGGACAATCACAACGATAGATTTTATACCAAAATAACATTAATTAGAAATCTCAAAATAACAAAATTATTGTTTTGAATTTGGGAGAATCTCAACTATTGATTTTATTTCAAAATATCCTTACTTGAATTTCAAAATAACCAAATTATAATTTCTTTTATCAATTTTAAAATTTCAAAATAACCAAATTATTATTTCTTTTATGATTTTCTTTTTTCATGTCCTTTTTGTTTAAGTGAGAATTCACCTATTTGTTTCTCAAGGTTTCTTATTAAATTCAAATTAACTTATTCTAAAATATAATATTGTGTGTATATATATAATTAGTTTAGTACCATTAATTCGTACAAGGGTGGAAATGAATTAAAACCAGAAAACTCAAAAACATGTTCATTTGACTGAATAACATTCTTCACTGACATTTGTAGGCAAGGACAAATGTACAACATAGCAAGGATGGGTGTGCAGCATAGTGAAATTAATTTCCCGCCTAAAGTATGCCTATAAAAGAAACCAACTCCACCATGAAAAAGAGAGAGGAGGTCATCCCTTAAGGAGGTCGGTGAAAAGACAAGTTTTAGAGGCCTTCACCATTTGTAATAGTATTTCTTCCTCCTCCTCTTCTCCGGTCAATGTAAAAGAGAGAAATTAGAGAGAGATGTTCCCTTGCTATTTCCCCTAACATGTAAAAGAACCAAGGAATACAAACCAATACATTCTACGACTCCACATAGTTCTTTTCCTTCCATTTATGTACTTTGTGATGTGTTGTATGAATGTTCTTCATCTTATGGTTGAAAGGCCTACATTATTAATAATACAATGCATTTTTATCTACCGTCTATCTTTCATTTCTTTACTATCCATCTTGTTGATGTGTTTCAAGTAGTTTAAGTGTATGTTTTATACTTGGTAAGGATTCTTTAGTTATAAGTCTTGTCGAGTTTAGCTAAGCTTAACTCAATCGCTTGTCCAATGTTCACCACCAACTGCTCGAGAGAGTAAGTAGCAAAGACATAGCTAAACATGCAGAAAAGGGAGTTGGAAATAAACTCTATTCTAGTGTTTTGCCTCCAATCATCTGTGGTTCGAAAGAAGAACAAATGTGGTGTTTAGGCACCGAAAAGTAGCTCGCCTTAAATAGAGTGTCAATACGACGCTTATAAGTAAAGAAGACTAGATATAAAGCTGCAGTTGAAAAAAATTTGATTAAGTTGAGTGAACAAACTATTAATTCAACTAGAGCCATAAAAAAGGGACATAGAAATCATGAAAGCATCCATTTTTGAGTTAGGAGATAAATTGAATCAACTAGCCACCGATATCATTAAGATGCAAGGGAAAGGCAAGTTATCGCTTAACCCAATTGTGCAAATGTTAGTGCTATAACATTATATAGTGGTAGAGCTTTAAATGATGATAGTTTTAATATTCCTTTGTCTAAAGCAGATTTGAATTCTTCCACTGAAAACACAAAGGCAAATGAAGAACGAAAGGTAACTTCCAATCCTACTTCTTCAATTGATTCTTCTCCTTCTTCTGATACATGTAATTACATACCTAACACTCATTTTCTTTCTAGGCTAGCACCTTCAAGTAAGGAACCAACAAAAGAGGATGAGATTCTAGAAGTCTTTAAAAAGATAAAAATCAATCAACCACTTCTGACCACTGTCCAAAAACTTCCCAAGATATGAAAAGTTCATAAAGGAGTTGAGTACAAACAAAAAAAGAACTGAGGAAAATGGGAAAGTAATTGTAAGCGGTAACGTTTTCACCATACTCGAGAAAATTTTTTCTAAAAAATGTACTGACCTAGGTATATTCTATCTTCCTTGCACCATAGGCAATGAGGATATTTCATATGCTATGCTAGACTTGGGTGCTTCAATTATGTGATGCCCTCGAGTGTCTTTAAATATCTAGGATTGAACAGTCTAGAAAAATAAATTTACGTATACTACTAGCAAACTTGTAACGCCCCCAATTTTCGAGGTAAACTTTTATCGTTTTGCGTAAATTTTTCGGAAATTTTAAATTTTGGAGTAATTTCTGAAATTCCTAAATTAATATTTGTAAATTTATATAATAATAATATAATTATTATTTATTTTAATCTTTATATATAATTTAATATTAATATTATCTTTTATTATTATTATTATTAGTATTATTATTATTATTATTATTTATAATTATTATAAGTTAATATATATATATATATATATATATATATATAATAATATTTTTTTAAAAAAAAAACCCTAAGGCGCGCGCGGCACCCCCCTTCATCCATTTTCGTTTTCTTCTTCCTCGCGCCGCCGCAGCCCATTTTCTTTTCTTTTCTTTTCAGCGCCGCCTCCCACCATCTCTCTTCCTCACACACGCCGTCGCCTCCGTCCCCATCTCCTCCGTCGCGTTCCGTCTCCATTTCCGTCTCCAGCGTCGGCAACTTCTTCAACTTCATCGTTTTCGTCCGCCGCGGCTCTCTACCATTTCCGGTCTACTCTCGGTTTCAAGCACTCGGACGCCGTCGTGCGTCCTTCGTCCGACCGTATCCGCCGTCAATCCGTCGCCCTCCGCCGCGTTGAAGCAGAGCCAGTCGTCGGACTCCGCCAAGCCGCGACGCGTCTCCGTCGTCGAACGCCCGAAGGTTTGTCGTTCGTGGTTGCCCGATTTCAAGTCGACCCGACCCGAGAACCCGCTCCCAGTCCGACCCGTGTTTCAAGCTATGAGCCGAGCCGCGAGCCGAGTTGGGTCGAGCCGCGAGCCGAGTTGAGCCGAGCCACAAGCCGAGCCGTGAGCCGAGGCCAAGCCGAGCCGAGCCGAGGGTGAGCCAAGCCGAGCCAAGCCTAGCCGTGAGCCGAGGCCAAGCCGAGCCGAGCCGAGCCGTGCCGAACACCTCCAAGCCAAGCCGAGCTCCCTGTTCACCGAGCCACCTAAGCCTTCCTTCCTCCACTTCGGGTCACGGTGAGTCTACGGTAAGGATTATTTTGATGAATTTCCTAATGTTGCTACGTCTGATTCGAATTTGAATATTGGAATAAGATTTGGTCCTACCTTTCATCCCTTGAAGGTATTAAGGAGTTGACGTTTAAGTTCTCGGGTTCCGCGGCAGGCTTATTTGGAGATAGTTTTCCTTTCCTCGGGTAAGTCAACGGTTGTTGCTAGGGGTCATTTAAAATGACTTCTACTAGTATCATCGCTTAAAAACCCTTGTGTTTTCGTTTAGGTGGATCCGTTGAGCGTGGACTCGATCGAGGGGCATAACCAAGTTTCAGGTAAGGGTTTTCTTACTACTGGACCTCGGATCGAGGCTGGAAACGTAGTAATCCACAGGGGATTACACGTTAGTAACTGTACTGAATAAATGCATGTGAGTTTGATTTTAAGTATCGTTGCTATGCTCTTGTCTGATGTAAAGGTAACGTGACCGTTAGTTGTAGCTTGTGTGCCATCGGGTAGAAGGAATTGTGTACGGATAGGCACCAATGTCTGATGTTCGGTATACTGTAGTTATGTTATGAGCTACGTTGTGGATTGGAATGGTATGTCGATGGACCTTAAAATTTTACGGTTAGGTACGTGGTAGTCATTTGTCTGGATTTTGGTCATGGAGTCTGGTCGTGGAAGGGCGGTTAGTCCGGTTTTGATTGACTAGTTGACTGGATCTAAGGATATCACAATGGTGTGTGAAGCGGAGACGCATATAACTACCGAGGATGTAGTTGTCTAAATCTATATTATCTGACTGGCGAGGCCTATGGCGAAGTTGTAATATGAGTGTTGATGGGGTATGACTGTGGTAGACGGTTTAGTATGGACTTAGGGGTAACGGTTAGCTTCATCTATGGGGTAGTGTACTTTACGGATATGTGGATCCTGCGGGAGCACTAGACTGATATGTGCATCCTTCGGGAGCACTAGACTGATATGTGCTTCCTTCGGGAGCACTAGACTGATATGTGCATCCTTCGGGAGCACTAGACTGATATGTGCATCCTTCGGGATCACTAGACTGATTGGTGTATCCTTTGGGAGCACTAGACTGATATGTGCATCCTTCGGGATCACTAGACTGATAGGTGTATCCTTCGGGATCACGAGACTGATATGTGCGTTCTACGGAACCACTAGACTGTTATGTAGGGTACCCCTGAATAGGAAGTTAACTGTTGTTCCCTAACGGGCCCAGTAGTGGGTCCCTTACTGGGTATGTTTATACTCACCCTTTTCTCTTCTTAAACTTTTCAGGTAAGGGCACAGCAAGGAGCAGACCGACGAGAGGCAGGAAGGACGCGTGAAGGCCATATGGACGTGTCTGGTTTTCTTATTGCTTCCGCTGATGTATTTTGTTAGAATATTTGGTTTTGTGATTTCGAGTTGATGACCTGAGTTTTTATTTGAAACTTTTGTGACTGTGATTTAAAATAGGGCCCGAAACTGTTTTTGTAATATTTCTAACGTTTTAAGAAATCGTAACCGGTCTATTATGAATTTTGTGTTGTGTGGTCGAGTCTTAGTACTGAGTAGTGACCTCAGCTTAGTCCAGAAAGTTGGGTCGTTACAAAACCAATCCTTTATCTCTCCTTTAAGAATTGTAGAAGATTTGTTGATCAAGGTAGGAAAACTAATTTTTTCGGCTGACTTCTATATTTTATAAAAAAAAATAATGAGCTTGCTATAACTTCACCTACGATTATCTTAGGTAGGCCCTTTCTAAAAACTAAAAAAGCTATAATTGATGTAGACAATGGCTCACTTAGTGTCGAATTCAACGGAGATGTAGTATTGTTCAATATATTTGACGTTATGAAATTTCCTGATGATCAACTATCTTTGTGTGCACTTGAATTACATGATGAGTTAGATCAAGCTAGCCTAGAATCAATTGAAAACACTTGCATGGATAAAGACATAAGCTTTTTTGAAAATAAATGTGAAATGGTTGGCACAAACTTTATCGAAATTGTTTCTGAACTTGATAATGAGAAAATTTTTTAAAATGAAAATGGAGCATATGATGAACCTACTTTAGATTTTGATATTGACTTTGCACATGATCTTAATTTTGAGGTTTTAGATGGATTTAATAATGATTTTGTTCATGAGAACTTTGGTGAAAGATTTGACATGATCGACAATTCTCTAGATAACCATGATAATAAAATTTTATTACATGAAGATTTGATCGTTGATGAATTTGTTAATAAATTTGTTGCCAATGATGTCCATCATGATTTTGATAAGATTGACACATCCTCAATTGATTTTGATTTTAATGAATTCTACATTGAATATGATAAATTTTTTATCTTTGATGACAATGATGAGATTATTAATAAGGAAGAATTTGTTTTTATCTTTGATGTCAATTGCCAAGTTAAGCATGAAATGTTCTTATTCAAATTCCATGAGCATAATCAATTTTCTTCTCCACTTAATAATCTTGCTTTCAATTCTATATCCTTCTCTTTAAATGAAAAGGTGCATCTTTTACATGAATTCAGGATTGAACTAAATTATCTTCTTTTCAACCTCCTTAACTTTTTTCTTGATAAAATAAATTGTCTCCTTCTTGCTTCCACTAACCATATCTACTTTATGCATAAGCAAGGAAAGACAAGAACAACAAAAATGAATTGAGGAACTAAACCACTCATCATCGATCGAGCAACCAATCTTAAAAATTTGTGCTTCGTGAAGGCAGCCAGGCATCAAAATTTAATGTTTTCCTTATTTTCTGCCTTTCTTTTTTACTTTTTAGTTTTTAGCTTTTACTTTTTAATAAAACTAAGAAAGTTTACTTTCTTTTTTTAGGAATAAACTTGGCTAAAAATGAATATTTACATACAAATGAGGAATTCTGCTTTTTACATGCAAGCTTCCTACCAAGCAATGATCAAGAAATCAACATCAAGGGGAGTACTTTGTTCCCCTTTACTTTGCTTTTCAAAAGTGAGAAAATGAATGTACAGTTTTGAGTGTATAATTTGTTGAATCACAAGTTAAAATAGATGATTTAACTATGGAGACCTAGTATGTATAAAGAAACAACACAATCAACTTTCGTAACCCAGTTCAATGAAGATCTACATCTAGGGGTATGGAACCCATGAGAAGAGTTTCTATTACTTTAGTAAAACATAATGATTACAATGTTATGACTTAAGTTATGACACTCTACAAATTGTTTTTTGTCTAATTTAAACTGATAATGAATCAGATAATGACGTAACATAACATGAAAGGAAGTACTCCCCCTGAATCACTGGTTTCAGACTCCTTCTATCTTTTTCTGGTCAGTGAGATCTTCTTTTGATTTCAAACTGAAAACGACAGCTTATAGAACACCATTAAACTTTCCTTACCTCTCTTTCAATTTGGTTGATTTCTTTTTCACGATAAGTGTCCTTTTTTCATACACGACATCTCTTTAAATACTGCACAATTAGTCGTATCCAAAAAATCCACAAATTAAGGAGATTCTAACCAATTTTGCCTAACTAACAAATGTTGAAAGTATGGTAGCAAACTAAAGGAAGTGGGGCCACAAACATCTTTCTTAACAAGCTCCCCCTTGGAACCATCTTCCTTTATTTGCGCAGATCAACATTTCTAAAAATCCAACACCAGATTTGTTACAGACATGATTTAATATTGATATATAAACATACTGACTTCGAAACATATTGCAAGTGAGAAATATCCATCATATCCCAAACACAGTTGATCACAAAACCACCTTCATTAAATTTAAGCAGAAAAACACAAAAATCATAAAAAACACATAAGTCCATACCATATACACCATTATCCAAAACAGAAAACCAAACCAACCAACTATATCAGTAGAGCAGATTAAGCTTAAATAAAATAAACAAACACAAATAGCAGCAACAAAAATCAAGACAGAAAATTCAGTTCAAAGCAACACCTAACCAGAATCCTTCCAATTTTCTCCCTTTTGTTGGCTGCGAAATGAACCTAGGAAGAGGAACCCGCAGTTGAGGAAGAGGGCAGTAGGTGTAGGAGTTCACACAACACAGAGTCAACAACATTTTTCTGAGCATTCGGATCACAAAGAGTATCCATAATGGCCTGTGATTCCTCAGTTAAAGGCTGAAGCAAGCAAACTGCGGTAGGATGTGGAAGAGGCAAACCATCAGACGAAACCGATGTTGCAAGACCACGACCAAAAGCAGGGTAGAACTCAGATGGAAAGTCAGGCACATGACCACCTTGGAATAGGCGAGGACTTAAGGTTCAGAGTCTTCGAGGTGTGACTAGGTGCATCCATAGGGGTGAGAAGAGAGGCATGTTGTGATAAGAGAAACACAGACAACAACCGTGGAAAGCATATGTGGATATTTATCCCAAACGTGACAACATGTTTAAGTAGATGATGAAAAATAAACTCACCAACATTTAACCAGGCCCTTGTGCCAACCAAGTAGATAAAGTGACCAAGTGCTGCAGAGACTATAGAGGCATGTGTAGAGGGAATCCAGTTAACAATCCCAATCTTCTGCAAAATGGCATACTTCATGCTGAGACAAGCAGTCGATAATTGACCATCACTTGGTTAAGACCTCACTGTGCCACTAGATAGTTCAAGAGCCAGTTGCTCATTGGAGGGATAGTTAATAACTAAGTCATCAGGAACAGTTAACCCCAAGAATTGATTTAGTATAGTAGGAAAAATTGAAATACATATACCTTGAACATGTATTTTCTGAAAATCAGCAGATGTAGGATCATTAGGCAGGTTGACAATTAATTCTTGTATAAGTTTGAGGTAGAAGGGACTAACATTCTCAACAGTTTTCATCAGTCCGGTGGCTTTAATCAACTCGATGATAGAAGTGCAGAATTGATGCTTCACTACAAGAAAAGGTATCTACTATGACAGTTCATTTCATCCAAAATTAAAAGGAGGGAAGAAAAAACTGTCATAAAAGGTTAAAATGCGCGTTTTTGGCGGGAAAAGGCAGAATTTTTCGGATTTAAAGAATTTATGACAGTTTTTAACTGTCATAAATCTATGACAAATTTTAACTGTCATTGAATATAAATAATAAAATAATTTATTAATTATATATTTTCTTATCTCTTTTCTTATTAATAAAACAACCTTAACTTTCAATTTAACTTTCCCCCCCAAATTTCTCCTTCTCCCCCAATCTTCCCTCTGTCGCGTGGTAATCTGAAAAGCCCTAACTTGTTCGACATCGTCTCTTCCATCTGCGTGGTGTTCATCGTCGCTCGCAAGTCATCGTCGCTCGCAAGTCATCGTCGCCTCTTCTGTCTGCGTGTCGTTTCGTCGTTGCTCGTGGTTGCTCGTGTTCATTGTCGCTCGTTGTGCATTCTGTTCATGGTCGCTCACAAGCCGCCGTCGTGCGTTCTGTTCTGTCTGCGCAGGTTCGTCATCGCTCGCAAGCAGCCGCCACCGCCTCTTCCGTCTGCGCAGGTTCGTCCGCCGCCGGTGTTCAAAAGCCATCGCTGTCGTTTCTGCCCTTTTTCAGTCCAATCCGCCGCCATCATCAACAAGTATTAGCTCATTATTTATATCTTAATTATTTTAATCTACACATTTAACATAATAGTATCATCAACAACTTATTAGCTCATTTGAGCTTCTCTCTAAGAATATCAGCACTACAACAAAATCTACTTTACTGGACGCTATCTACTTTTACATACTTGACATTTTTATTAAAGAAACGTCAAGTATTTACCATTTAAAAGAAAAAACGTCAAGTATAGTCTAAAAAAAGCGGAGGTTTTACGGAAATTTTTGAACTATTTTACGTTACCTTTTATTTGACGTTTTTTTCGCGTCAAGTATAAAGGAGAGTCTATGCCAGCCGCTTCTTGTAATGCCCCAAAACCTTAAGGTAATTTTCTCAACATTTTAATCCTAAGTTATTAAGATTTTATTTTTGTTGGGTGTTATATTACTTGGGTTGGTGAGATCAAAAAAGGAAAAGGAAAGAAAAATTGAGAATATAAGTTTTATAATAAGATAAGATAATATAATATAATATATTATTATTATTATTATTATTATTATTATTATTATTATTTCACTTTTTAAAAACCTAAAAACAAAAAAAAATAAAATAAAGGGGATCTTCTTCTTCTTCGTAGTGCAGCCGCCACTTACCTTCTTCTTTTTCCTCACGAACTGCCGCCCCCATCTCTTCCATCCTTCTTCTTTAATCACGCGCCACCTATCCTAGATCTTTACAGCCGACACCGACCACCCTCACAAGCCATCACATTTCTGCCAGCCGTCGTCCAACCTTCATTGCGTCTCCCCATCCTTGAAGCCCAATCATCCGTCCGTAGCATTGAAGCCGTTACTATTCGACCAGCCTTCTCCGTCGCACGCAAATCCCAGCCGTACACTCTGCATCCCTCCTTCGTGTTTAGTAAAAGATTCATTATTTTTCTTTATCTTACCTGGAATGAGCTGGATGAGCAAACCCCTCTGATGGGCTTGCCTTGTTTCACATTTTCCCTTTCAATTCATGTCAGGTACGAAATCTCCTCCCCTCCACATGTTTTTCCCCACTTCATCAACAACACATGAACTAAAATTGGAATTTTGCTTACATTTCTTATCTGATTGACTCATCAACAAACACATAAACATAAGGAAAACTTTGTCGAGTGCTTCTTATGATCTAACTGTAGCCTCTTTAGTATGTATAATCTTTAGTTTACTGCTAATCTTCTACTAGTAGTTGTGCATTTGGGATTAGGCATTCCCATGGTTGCTACTTGCAAGCTTAATGACTGTAAAATTAATATATTTGAAGTGCAGGACAAATATGGAATGAGGAATTAGTGGCATAAGAAAAGAGATATGTATATGAATGATATAGTTCATGTAGATAGTTGATGAAACATAGCCCAACTTTTTTATGGCATTAGAAACAACCTTTGACCAATTTCAGCTAGAAGTAAGGTGGACCTTATCTTATTGCTTAGGCTATTTTTCTTAAAATAAATTCAATGAGTGCATGATGACAGAAGATGGTTCATATTGATTTGGTATGTTATAAGTAAATATATTGATGATTTCAGAAAAATTACAATTCAGTACCTTAAAAGAGTGACTTGAAGAAAGATGATTTGTACTCCAGCTTGAAGTTTTCATTGCTTTTTTCAGTTATGAGCTGGGAGTTTAAACAAGAAACAATTTCAGTTTTAAGACTTCAGACCTCTTGGTAACCAAGAGGATGAGGATATAACATACACACTCCGAGGCTATGAAACTTTTCCTAGATTGTAATATTCATAGTCTCATATTAATGGGGACTGTAGTCTTTTCTAGGAACTTCTTGATTTTGGCATTTCATATCAATGTTAAATTATTGTATGTTATAATGATTGTGGCAGGGAGTAGGAAGAAATTTTCCATCCTTTTGTATGAGCCATCTCGATCCAACTTTGGTATTTCTTTTCATACCTAATTTGTTAGTCTCAATGTATATGAGAACTTCACATAACAAGCAGCCATAGGTATGCTGCAAACCCGTGTTCTCACTTTGTGTTCCACTTAATTATATCTAGTGTTTCTTCCTACAAAATGTGGTCAATTTTTGGATGTTGTAATGCTTCATTCAATGTTGTTAATTATGTTACTCATGTTTGAATGGTTTTTTTGTTTTGTGGTTCTTTTTTCAGTGCATTATCATTGACTATTTAACAGGGCTGATCGAATCTTTGTTGCCTTATGGTACTTGGTCTTGAATATATTCTTTTTCAAGAAGTTGTTCAAGGGAAGGGTTGAGAAAGGTGAAAAATTAATTATGGAAGATCTATGCCTTAGTCAAACTTTAAGTTTTGTAATATGTATTTTCTACTTGATTTGGGTTGAGGAAATGAGTGCTTTTGTCTTACTTAAAAGAGGTATGAAGGTGGCTGGGACATTGCCAATCGAAATTACTAGGCTGTAAGTTTTGTTAACATAATTTTGTTTTACTATTTATGATTGGCATATTTTTCCTTGAATTCTGCTATTCAATACAATTTCTTGTAATTAGTTTTTGTCTTATGCTAGCAAGATATATCATTTGGAGTGGTTAGAAAATCTTTGGAGCGTCGTAATACAGTGTGCATTGAAATACAACGTATAACATTGCCCTAAATTTATGTTATTGGGTTTTAGCATTTTAGTTGAATTTAATTAGGTTTTTGGATTCATGGGTTTGGATAGATTGATTTTTGGGGTAATGGGACATTCCTTCATGTATTCTTTATATGAGTTTCTCTATCTCCAAGGATATGTTGCACTTACTTTCAAATATGTTAAAGTATTTCACGTTTGGCTTTCAACTCTTCAAATTTCATAATTTGTTTTTGAGGTACCTGGTCGTAATGACACTCTATTGTGTATGTGACACGCAGTATTAAGTGCTTCTACCTATAACTGAAGAAAGACAAACCTAGCATGCATCATAGCTCTGGGCATTTCCTGCAACGTCCTATTTTTATGTTGTACAACTATATTATGTTGAGGAGTAATAGGCACAGAAAACTCATGAAAAAATCTCCTATTCGTCAAAAGATTCACTGAATCTGCTGTTTTCAAATTCACGCCTATGATCACTCCATAATCGAATGATACCAGTATTCTGCTCTATTCGAAGTTGAATAAATAATGCTCGACAGACTTTGAAGGCTTGTGATTTTTCAAGCAGAAATTTTACTCATGTGTACCTTCAAAAGTCATCTATACACACACGCATACCTTTTCCCACTGAGACTCTCTATCTGCATGGGGCTCATAAGGTCCAGGTCTATGAGTTCCAAGACTTTGGAGGTGGTACAACGCCCAAGTAAGGAATGAGGTGCTTTCGTTTGTTTCTCAATTGGACAGTCAAAGCATGAACCATCATAAGTTTTCAGCATAGCATCTGCACTAATCGCCTTGCAGATAGTTGATAAGCTATTATGGCCTAACCGCTGGTGCCACAAGGTAGTTTCGTCAGTCATCGATAGATGCAAACGAACAGCTCTGGATCCCAATGATAGTAGTTATCTGATAATCGAATAACTCTGAGAATCACATTATTCTCTCGATTGATCACTTCGCATGCATCCCTTTCAAACTTCACAGAAAAACCTTGATCACACAGCTGGTTGATGCTGATAAGGTTTGCTGAGAGGCCTTTAATTAGTCGGACATTTTGGAGACATGACAGACGAGGTTTATTTATGGACCCCTTGCCAAGAATTTTTCCTTTTTCACCATCATCGAACATGACATGACCTTCCCGACACTTTTTAAAGTGTGTTAGGAAAGTGACACTACCTGTCATATGACACGAGCATCCACTGTCAAAATACCAATTAAATTTACTTGTTTCGTAAACTGAGGTCAGTGCTATGTTAAAGTTTTCACATTGTTGCTTTCGCCTTCATACTACCTTGCTTTTGGTTCTGGAATCAGTTCTGAATCGAGTAGGGAACCTGTATATTTGGAAAGACTACAGATAAATGTGATCGAGTCTTCCACAAAAATGACACACCCGGTGCTTCTTTTATTGTGGTTGTTGATGAGACCCATCTTACTTTCAGTATCAGTATCTTAGTTGCCTGATGTTTTTACAAATATTGTGTTGGACGTACTAGCTTGATGAGTCTTTGAGAATCCTAACCTCATTTGATTTGGTAATGATCGTCCTTCATTGAGAATATATTCGAGTTGCTGTGTTTTTTATGTCAACATTTTGACATTCTTTGACAAGATTTCAAATTCGCCTCGGACTTCTTCTAACTCGGCTTTCAGGGTAGCTATGGATAGTAGATATCTGTGATTTTCTTCAACTAGCACTTGTACTCTCTCATTTAATTTAGTGAGAGCCAACATGTCCTCTTTCCATTTTCTTACTGTCTCATTAGTGACATTGTTGTGACTGGGATGGAGTGTGTACTTTCGATTTTTTTTTATGTTTATTCTAGTATAGAACAAGGTGTTGCTCTTATACTGATGAGCATCCTTCCACATTCCTCAATGTCACTTTCAAAAGATGAGCCATCATCTGAAAAGGTAACCTTTAGACTCTTCTTTTTCCTTCTCAGATATGTTGGACATTCTGTCTGGAAATATCCATGCCTATCACACTCATGGCATTGTATGCTTCGATTACTTCTGTCTGATCTTGAAGATGACCCTTCTTTGTCATAATCCTTACGTCTGTTCAGATTGGGCCGTTGTTATTGGAAGAATATGCTGAGGTTTGGTTGTCATGAAAGTTCTGACTCTTGTTTGTTCCAACATGCTTGTAAAACTGATTTATGAGTTTCGACACTTGCTTAGTCAAGAGAGCAATTGACTCTGCAAGTGATTCTCCATTCACAGTTTCTTTTTGTGGCACACTACAGGAAAAAAGGTCTACGATAGCTCGCTAAAAATGCTATCGTAGACATTTTATAGCGTTTAACTAAAAGTCGTGTCAGCCCACGTTATTAAAAGTCTAGATTTTTAATAGCGCTTTTCAAAGCTATAAAAGGTATGCATTTTGATAGCGTTTTGTGTAGGTTATGAAAACAACTTTGTAATAGTGATTTTCTATTTATATTATTTATGATAGTGTTTTCTTAAAGCTATGAAAACTTTTTTATACTCTCTTGTGAAAGCTATGAAAAGTGTGCATTTTGATAGCATTTCAGAAAGGTTATAAAAACAACTTTGTAATAGCATTTCTTGTATGTATATTATTTATGATACTGTTTGGTTAAAGCTATGAAAAACTTGTTTAAATATCAATATTCAATTCCCAACATCAATATATAAAATACATCCCAGTTATGTGAAGGAAATATATTTAAAATGCCATTGTTCATGTCTCATACATAAAAAGTCAAGTAATACAAAATGATCCTTACAAAATGATCCACAAAATACAACGCAAAAGATTTCTATTGCCATGCACAAAATGCTATTTATGTGCTTAAGTATTCTCACAAAGATAGTTACTAATATATCATTCAATCCAACACAATGATCAACTTATACCATCCATTAGATACAAAAAGGTAATAGGATATATAAATCTAAATACTTGAAGCTTGCTGTGTCTTGGTAATGACATTCTTGGGCTTTGTACAATTGTTCTTTTATCAACCTACAAAAAAATTATGAATAAAAACTAAATGAAAAATTAGGTTTATACACAAAGATTTTAGTTGAAAAAGTTAACTATAAGTTAATAGTTAAAGAATGTACATACTTAAAATAACTGTGAAGAGGCCATGTTGCTGTGCTTCCAACAACATCCCCAATGTATGCTTGTAGGGGTAATTAAGTGCTAAGCTTTAGAAAGATAATTCAAAGAGGAGAAGAAACAACCACAAGCTACTTTAGGTTAGGCCTGTACATTATTTTGAAGATAAGATATTCATTTAAATCTTTTTCAATTGACAAAGTGTATAAAATCTTAAAACAGGAAAAATAAAAAGGAATAAAACGAAAAACCGATTATATGTCCCCAAATTTATATGCATTAGGAGCATATTAAGAGTACACATATATAAAACAATAAAATAAGTATTCAGAATTGATTATTAAGATGGTCCAAGACATAGTACAAGCCAAAGGATGTGCCAACAAGAATATCAAGATCACCCAATTCTTTCTTGTGCTCTGGGTTATCATAGTATACCTATTATTATAGAGGTCATTAATTTCCTCCACAATCAATACCAAATCAATAATTGAAAGCTTCAAGAAACTGTAACACCAAAAAGCCCCCCCTCCCCCACAAAATAAACACACACATACACAAACAAGAAGACACATTTGTAATTGCCAAAAGGTCCAAATAAAACATGGGACTTACATGGTACTGAATATACACATTGAATTAAAATGAATTTGTAAAATGAATTCAAGGAAACTAGTTTGTAATTCCAAGTGAAGTTGTAAAATGAATTTTACTCATCTCAAAAGAAAGTGGTCATGCACTGAAATTATCTTAAACTCAAGGTAGTCAATAATTGTTTTAAAATGGTTTTCCTAATTTATCATTTGCATTGCCTTCATCTTCAAGTGTAACATTACTAGGCAACATAGCAAATCACACAGAACTTCATTTCAAGTATAAGAGTTCACTTACAGGGGTGCAAACTAAATGTGCATCAATATCCACATATTTCTCCACTTTTTCATGCTCAACCTCAGTCCACTCTTCATAATCACCATAATCATAATCATGCAAAGATAAGCACTTGAAAAAGAGTACTTCCCCATTGTATGTGGCTAAAGCTATTTCCCTCATACCATCTTTATCTATATCATATAGAAGAGGACTAGCGTTTACAGTCGACTAATGGAAAGCAGGCTACCCTAATAAAAAATGCATAATATAGGCCGATAACTTGGTACAATCCATATGAACATATCATCAACCTGATAAATTGGCATTCCCAAAAAATAAATGTAAGTACCTCCTAAACAAAGAAGAGTGGCCAGTTTATTTCCTGTAGACAATTCCCAAACGTAAACTAGGCCATCCTGTGTCCCAATGATACTTCGGCCAGTTGATACCTTGGTGATTAATGTCCAGACAGAATGTACAAAGGGAGTTAAATACTTGAGAAGGAAACTTTGCATCTTTTCTCCCCTTTATTGAAACAGTAAATGAAGAAACAAGAAATGACGTGAGTTAAGTTAACAAAGTATTGTTGTGTTAGAAACGATGTGCTTTAGAAACGATGCTGAGTTTTACACCAAGAAAAAGCACTGGACAGAACACGTTCCAAAAAAGAAAAACCCAAAGAAGAAAACAATTCGTCAAAGAGATGTTTAATCCTCTCCCACGTCAATTTTATTTTCTTTCAAACCAAGAAGTATTCCTAAGTTAATCTATTGCATATTAAAGGCAACAAATTTCAAAAGATGAAATTATCCAAGTCTTCTTTTCCTCTTGGTTGAATCACAAACAAGTTAAGACCAGATACATCAACCAAACAAAAAGCTGCTTCTCATAATGTTCAAAATAAAATGTGTTGAAATTTTGAATTTTCAAAATAAGAAACCACACAGGTCTCTGAAAAGTCTCAGTCAAGATGTTTGAACAATCTCGCTAGATAGAGTCAAACAAACCATAAATTAATAAACACTTGATGTAGATCGATGCTATGTCTAAACAGAGAGACCTTCAAAATATTATAGACAATTAAAAAAAGTACAAAGAGGAAGAAGAGAAAAAAAAATTTCCGATTGATAATTTCAAATCTACTTTCAGTTGAAGGTGTTTGCATGCAGAGATCGGAGTCAGATCGAATCTGAAAACGTGTGGGAAAAGAAACCTCTAAAAAAAGGAAAGGGAACATTACGGTGCTGAAAATAAGCAAATATTGTTCTCTGATAAGGCAAACCACAGATTTGCAAATCGGATTATAACTGAAACTCTAAAACTAAAAGATGAAAACAAATAAAAAGAAATTCCATAAACTAGTAATTCAGCTTCAATGTAGTAAATTGTTGCCATGTGTTGAAGTCAGTATACACTCTCATGTGTGTCTTCTAATAAAATTAACAGAACTAACAACAGAAAAGCTGATCCTAAACCATCACTAATGTTCGGACTTGAAGTACAAGATGGAAAAAAATGAACTACTAAAAAAAACGGATTAGGAATAATAAGCAAAGTTTGTGTAACAACCCAACTCCTTATACTGAGCCGAAGTTATTACTAAAGGTAAAACACATGATTTAAGTCATAAAGTTTAGTTAAAACGAATCAAACTTCAGAATTTTATTTATTAAAATCAAATCAGGATAATATGGAAAATGTAAATAATGTTAAAATCCTACCCGGGCCCTATCTACTTTTAAAGAAATGAAATAGTAAATAAGGAAGAAAATAAAACTCAAGTACAAAATGTCTAAAACGGGGTAAGCGGAAGCAGAAATCCCTATGGCTCGCCACGGTCAATTCTGGTCGCTCGCCAGCTTGCCTTTGCCTCTACCTCGGCCTCTACCTGAAAAACATGACATGGAAAGAGTGAGTATAAAATACTCAGTAAGGGACCCACTACTAGTCCCACTAGGTGCCTGTTAGCTTCCTATTAGAGTCCTGTAAATGGTACCCAATCTCTGGCACGTTCCCGAACACGTGTAACATACGCTCCCGTAGGAACAAAAATCTGGTCTTCGGTGTCCCGGGGGAGCACCTAGGACATACTGGTCTGTAGTGAACTCAGGGGTAACACAAAGACAATCGGGATGTGAGGATCCCGTCGGATCACTCGAATCATATCTATATCCATGCTAGACTGGAGCCCCGTCGGACCACACAGTCCTAAATAGGTGGTGATCCCGAAGGACACCCATGCAGGTACGACTCTAATAGGCTAAGCTAACAAGTACCCTAACCATAACATACATGCACATAGCATCATCATGTAATCAAACCAGCCTAATCGCCATTTCACAAACCATCACAATATCCAACATACAATTACAACAAGTCAGATCATACCATCATGTAACCACATCATCAATCACATCATGCTCTCATTAATTACATGTGTTATGCAGTCTAGTCCTTAACATGCATAATTGGAGGTGTAAGCGGTCTCATGGTTCTAATCACAGAGCTAGTAGTAGAAATCTCTTACCTGGAGATTTGCTCGACGAGTCTTAACAGTGACAACATGCTTTCCCAAGCGGCGCAAGTCCTAAAGGGTCAAAACTTCACAATTTAGTAATTTACCCTCAAGGGAAAATTGGGTCCAAGACTTACTGGAGGCAACTTACCCACGATCGAGGTTGCAGTGCTTGCCCTTGCTGAAGAAATCCTTCGCTCCAAGTCAATTGGTCCACGACGTTCCTTAAAGGAATACTTTAATTTAGTCCAAATAAAATTATTTAGATTAAAGTTTCAAATCTTGGCTAGGTGTGAGAAACACTTTTGACTCACCAAAGTAGGTGGAAAGGAACCGGAGCAGACTGGCGACTCAAGGGCAGGCGGATCAGCTCGGCTTGAAGGTTGGGGATCGGCTCGGCTAGAGTTTCAAAATAATCTTTAGTTGCTCTCTCTTTTCTTTTCCAAAAATAACTTTCTCCCTTTTTGGTACACGGGTCCCAACACTTATTTAAATCCATTTACTCTATCTTCTCTCTCTTTCCCTAAATCTCACCAAAATTCCCTTTTCTTCTCCTTCTTTTTTTTTTGAAAATTTCTTTCCTTATTTTCCTCAATTAGGCCCTCACATCACTCCCTTAACCAACCAACATTTAATTAACAACTAAAACTTCACCAATTTATTTCCAAATAAAACAATTAAAAACCAACCAAAATAAAAACTCCAAACCTTAATTAATCACAAATCAAAAAATAAGGTTCCTCAAATAAATTCAAATTTTTCCATAACCACACTTAAATAGTAATAAAAAGGAAATTAAATTTGTCGGGGCGTTACAGTTTGGTTCTGTTTTTTGTGCCTAACATGAAATAAAACAGAGAAGTTCTGGTGCAGCAAGTAGGAATTGAAGCTTTGATTGAAAGGAATAGGTGAAAAATGAAGGTAAGGACAAGGAAGTGAAAAGAGGAAATGAGTTCGATAATTGATAAAATTACCATGGAAATAGAGGGTTGGCTTTAACTATAGATAAATTGAATGGAAAGCGAGGGATTTGATGGAAGATGAAAAGTCATTCAAGAAAGAGATTGAACGAAAGAAGTTAATGAGCATAAGGAAGCCAAAGGAAGAAAAAACTGCTTAAGGTTGCAGACTATTACCAAATTTGGTGTCTGAATGAAAAATCTGTTTGTGGAAAGTCGAGTATTCTTTTGGTTGAGGTTGAGTTAATTTTGATATCTTTAGGAGGTTTCTAGAAAAATGTCATGTGGGGAAGACCAGATTATCTTCAAGTCTTAAAAGAGTCTGGAATGTATGATGCAAAGCTTCACGATCAAATGTTTAAAGATTTATATTCAATTCAGAAGGGACCACTATGATTAACTTTCCAAGAGATACATGGAAGTAAAAAATTCAAAGATTCATCAAAGTCATAGTATGATAGAAGTTGAAGTAGAGAGAAGATATTGCAGAGCATACTCTGGAAAAGATGGTGCAGGTTTTTTGTTGGGATGTGGTTAATATTCAAGAAATAAGTTAAAACGTGAGCGACTGAGGCATCAATTTTCACATGCAGCATTAAAAGATGGCATCTATAGGAAATTTAATTTCTAGCTAGGTAAGAGCAGCAAAAGACATAATTGTTCCCTGCAAACATAGATAGAAAACCCATCCTTTGTTCGAATCTAAGAAATTTATAAGAAAATCACGTCTATCAGTGACTCAATACTGCACTACCGTACTCAAGTGCATTACTAAAAGCACAATTCATCAGCCTAGTCTGCAATAATGGATAACATTCCTCAAAACTCAAGAGAATGATCAAAGAACAACATCATTCAAAAATAATAAAAAGAAGAACAAAATTACACAGTAGAAATGCGTTAAGCTTCAAATAGTTAATGAGAAACAAATAAAATCAGACATGTACATAAAAATCAAATTTCATCGCATATTATACTTTTGAGAACGATACATATACATGAGATTAACCTAAAAATCGATAGAAACAAATCAAACCAGGACGGGCATCGAATCTAAAAATACAAAGAAATTAACTCCATCTGTTTTACCTGAGGAAAGAAGAGAACAACGTAAAAATGGGATTCCTAAGTCTTAAAAACTACTTCAGGCCGTAGGGTGTAGAAAAAAAAAATAATGTGTTTGCTAAAAATTCCCTCTACAAATTTCTTCTATTTAATCACAAACTAGTGACCTAATTCCATCTGTCTAACTTGAGGAAAGAAGAGAACAACACAAAAATGGGATTCCTAAGTCTTAAAAATTACTTCAAGCCATATGGTGCAAAAATAAATAATCTAATATGTTTGCTAAAAATTCCCTCTATAAATTTCTTCTATTCAGTTACAAACTAGTGACCTAAAGCATTTCTATACAAACGTATAACTTAAACCAAAAATCAACAAGCCATTTCAGCACAACTAGTATGAAAATCACAAACTCTTTCAAATTTCCAATAATACTTCTTATCAGAAAAACAACATTCATCAAACAATAAAAACAATCAATAGAAAGTTGCAACAAATACACATAACTTATAGTAGCTCTCCTCCGCTCTGCAGCAACAGCAAGTGCAAAAGCAACGAGATAAAAGATAAACACCGCAGTCTAAATCGGTGAGGTACAGATAAAAATAACTGGTGAGTTCATAAGTATACAGACATTAAAAAAAAAATAGAAATCAGTTAATGAAAGCATGGAGCGAAAGCACGTGAAAATTGAATAAAAAAAAAGCAAAAAAAATTCCTCATTGATTGATGAAGCAAGAAAAGTGGAGTGTTATTTACTTGAAGGCGTAATCAAAGAGGAATGAAATGGCTCGAAGATCTTTACTTACCGATTTGGGCAAACTAAGCTATTCCATCAGATTTTTTAGGCGTTTCTGTTCTAAAACCCCAAGTTCGTCGCTACTATTTGAATTCAGTGTAGAGAAATTGCCCGTGGAGAGCGTTTTTGGTCAGATTTTCTAGGAAGCAGGCGTAGAGGAAATCTACAATCCAACAAAAGAAGAACAAACGAAAGAGAAACAAAGTGATGAGAACTAAGAACAACCACCTTGAACAGTGAACACAATCACATCTCTACTCATAATTTGATAAAAAAGTCGAAGAAGATGAATAAAAATTAAGTGAAATGGCCATGGATAGGGTTTTTGGTCGTGAAGAAGGAGGAAGGAGCCGCATAGGAGAGGGTTACGTTTTTTCGCTTGAAGCAGAGGAATGGATATTTTATTTCCAGTTTCCCTTTTGTTCTAATTTGGTGAGTTAAATTCCCTTATTTTGGATTTCCCCTATTTTTTGCGGCTCAAATATAAGACTTTTAATAACATTTTGTATAAAGGTTATCCTATCAAGCAATAATAGGAAAAATTTGTTGTAGCGGCAGTATATTTTCTTCGCTGACTGTTGATAGAGCAATTTCATTCTTTTGCCTGGATTCTCCATCACTTAATGTTAGTTCAAACGTTTTCAATGATCCGAAGAATTCATCTAGTTTCATATTGGTAATGTCGTTGGCTTCCTCTATGGCTGTCACTTTCATGTTGAAATGTTGAGGTAAGGAGTGCAGGACCTTTCTTACAAGCTTTGATTCGGGAATTCTTTCTCCTAAGAGAAATGATTCATTTGCAATGTCTAGAATTTTGACATTATATTATCAGATTATCTGATCTTCCCCCATCTTCATTCCCTCAAATTGAGATGTTAGAATTTGTAATCGACAAGTTTTGACCTTGGAAGTTCCTTTATAGGCAACCTCTAATATGTCCCATGCTTCCTTGGCCGAAGTACATGTGTTGATTAACTTAAACACATGTGGGTCAACTACATTGAATAGTGTATTAAGGGCTTGCAATTCCTTACAGCAGCCTTATCCTCAGCTTTTGACCATTTTAGCTTAGTTTTTGAGGTAACAACTTCATCTTTACTAGTCTCCGTAGGTTAGTGCCATCTTGTCATCACAGCCCTCTAGCAATTTAGATCTAATGATTTCAAGAAGGCCATCATCTGAGCCTTCCAGTACCCATAGTTTGTTCTAACAAGGAGTGGTGGCATGTTAGTTGCATATCCTTTACATTGTCTTTCCATTACTTGCTACAATGAATCTTGAACCCGCTCTGATACCAATTGAGAAAATCAATGTTCAGTTTTGAGTGTATAAGTTGTTGAGCCACGAGTTAAAACAGACGATTTAACTACAGAGACTTAGTATGTATAAAGAAACAACACAATCAACTTTGGTAACCCAGTTCGATAAAATACCATCTACATTTAGAGGGGTATTAAACCCATGAGAAGAGTTTCTATTACATTAGTAAAACGTAATGATTACAATGTTATGACTTAAGTTATGACACTCTACAAATGGTCCTGTGTCTAACGTGAACCGATATAATAGATCAGATAATTTTGTAGCATAACATGAGTGGAAATACTCCCCTTGAATCACTGATTCAAACTTCTTCTATATTCTTCAGGTTCGTATGATCTTCATCTGATTTCAAACTGAGAGTGACAAATTATAGAGCATAATTAAACTTTTCTTACCTCTCTTTCAACTAGGTTGTTTTTTTTTCTGTAAGCGCACTTTTTTCATACACAACATTTCTTTAAATACTACACAGTTAGTAGTATCCAAACTTTCCACAAATTAAGGAGATTCTAATCGATTCTACCCACAAACATCTTTCTTAACAATTTCTTCATTGTTGTTGGAGCTCTCAATGGTTCATTATATAAAAATGAAATTTAGGTTTGGTGTGACAAAATAAATGTGTCTCTTTAGCTACTCCCTTCCACTAAAATCTCTCATATTTCAAGGACCTATAGTAATATTGTTCGCTCATTAGCTAATTTTAGTGTTGTTATGCGAGGCCCAAGTCCAGATTAATGGCTTTGATTTTGGAGAATGTATTTTAAGAAGATGAGTATTTTTGAAGTAGGCATTCTGAGTAGTAGTTAGGGTTGAAGCTAGGCGACATGATGAGAAGAACTCTTGTTAATGCACTAGGCTCTTCAACAACTCTTGTTGAAGGTTCAGTAGTTTCTTTGGAAAGTTCATTTAATACTATCTTACTACGCGGTTTGTGCTCCCTTATGTGGTCCTCTTCTAAAAATGTAGCATTTGTTGATACAAACACTTTATTATCTTTAGGATCATAGAAGTAACCACCTCTAGTTCCTTTGGGGTAGCCTACAAATAAACATAATTTTGAACGAGGTTCCAATTTCTTAGGGTTATTCTCAAGCACGTGTGCTGGACAACCCCAAATTCTGAAATGACGTAAACTACCTTTACGACCATTCCATAATTTTAAAGGTGTTTCAGAAACACTTTTAGATGGAACACAATTCAAAATATAGACTGCAGTTTGCACTGCATAACCCCAAAACGAATTAGGTAAGTGAGCGTAACTCATCATAGACCGAACCATGTCCAACAAGGTTCGATTTCTCCTTTCTGATACACCATTCTGTTGAGGTGTACCAGGTGCTGAGAGTTGAGATACAATTCCACATTCCATCAAATAGTTTTGGAATTTCAAATCCATATACTCTCCACCTCGATCCGATCGAAATGTTTTAATAGTTTTACTTAATGCGTTTTCAACTTCAGCCTTGTATTCCTTGAACTTTTCAAGGGCTTCAGACTTATGTTGCATTAAATAAACATACCCATATCTTGAATAATCATCAGTAAAAGTGATGAAATATTCAAATCCTCCTCTTGCTTTAACATTCATAGGACCACATAGATCTGAATGTACAAGTTCTAGAGGTTCTTTGGCCCTATGACCTTTTCCAGTAAAAGGTCTTTTGGTCATCTTACCTTCAAGGCATGACTCACATACAGGTAAAGAATTTTCTTCTAACTCACTTAGAAGTCCATTCTTTACTAATCTCTCAATCCTATTGAGATTTATATGCCCTAATCTTAGGTGCCAAAGATGAGCATTTTCTTTTGGAGAAATTTTAAGTCTTTTATTTTGAGTTATTGCAGTTTTGAACATTTCAGTATTAAGAAGAGCTTTAGATGTTAATGATCTTAACACATAAAGATTATTTTCTAACTTTGCAGAACAAATCTCAACACCATTTTTGTAAATAAACACTTTATTTACATTAAAAGTTAACGAGTAAGATTGTTCTAGTAAGCACTTTACAGAAATCAAATTCCTTTTTAAATCAGGAACAACATATACATTTTCTAATAAAAGAAAAGATTTCTGTAAACAAAGTCGAAGCCCTCCCACTGCAATTGCTGAGACGACATGCCCAGTTCCAACTCGCATCGTCATCTCTCCAGTCTCCAACTGCCGCCAGGAACTAATTCCCTGAAATGAAGAACAAACATGATTAGTGGCACCTGAATCTATTATCCAGGCTGAATCATCATTTTCCACTAAACAAGTCTCTAGCACTAGTAAATCATATTTACCTTGTTTAGCCTTCTTCTTTTCTGCCAAGTACTTGGGACAGTTTCTCTTCCAATGTCCCTCTTGGTTGCAATGGAAACATATTCCCTTTGCAGCTTTGGCTTTCTTGGTCGTTTTAGCAGCAGCGAGGTTAGCTTTATTTCCTTGGCCACCCTTCTTCTTTTTCCACTTCTTATTGCCAGATGAAGAAGGCATAGACTTAGTTCCAGAGGTCGAACCCCTATGGAACTTTCTTGTGGAAGTAGCAACATTTGCCTCTCCCTTCTGTCCCTTGATTTTCATCAGAGACTCAAAAGTCTGTAGCTCGTTGAGAAGGGTGGTAAGGGTATAAGCAATCTTATTCATAACAGCATTGCTTCTAAATTGAAGGAAACTCTCTGGCAGAGATTCCAAAATAAAGCTAACCTGACTGGCTTCATCGATGACAGCCCCATTCATTTCTGCCACATTGAAATGAACCATCATATTGAGAACATGTTCTCGCACTGAGGCTCCCTCATTCATACGGGCATTATAAATGTATTTCAGAGCATCATGCTTGATCTGATAAGAGGCCTGACCAAACATCTCCTGCAAGGAGTCCATAATCTCACGAGCAGTGAGCATTGATTCATGTTTCTTGGCCAATACTTCAGATAAGCTTGCCAAGATGTATGCTCGGGCTTTTTCATTTGCCTTGGCCCAACGCTCATATGGTTCTCGAACAGTTCGAGTTGCATTAGCAGCTGGGACTTGAGGACACTCCTCAACTAGGACAAATCTAAGGTCATCGATGATTAGCACAGTGTTGATAGTATTTTTCCAAGATGCATAATTATTGCCATTAAGTTTATCAGCAGCCAGCATATTCAAAGTAGCACTCGTCATTATCAAATTACTGAAAACATACAATTTATTTATATTAGTTATACTAGCATTTTCCATATAAAACCAATCAATTTAGCAAAATTTTAATGTATCCTAAGTGATATCTATTTTGCAATGATGCTTCAGTGAGGTAGGATAAAAATCTCCGTAGGGTGATTAATTATCCCTTCACTAAATTGAGACAATCTCAACTAAATATTACACTAGAATAACTCTTATTCCTATAATAGTTAGTCATCATTGTTTAGTCAAGAAATGATTAACTTACTTAAAAAATTTCTTGTAAGTGTAACCTTTCATTTTAGATTCTAGAGTTCCGCCCCAATAAGTAATCCGTAGGGAAAAAACCGATTGGAGCAAAAACTAAAGAAATCTTATCCATTTCTGGAGTTTGAGTAAAATCAAATGCAAACACCTTCCGTAGGGGAACACAAGCAAAGGTGCCTCAAGGCTAAGCATGAGAATTTACTAAAAACTAATGAAAGAGACCGCGGGATGTGTTGACACACATCCCTCTCCCACTTACTATAAACACTATCTCCATTCACCTTGTTATTGACTTACACAAACACCATCCGTAGGGGGACACAAGCAAAGGTGCCTCGAGGCCGAGCATAAGTCTCACGGTGTGAATGTTTAAAGAGAAACATGAAAAGAAAAATGAAGTATCATATACCCCATTTCCTCCCACTTAGTGTTTTACTTAAAAAAACAACTTAGAAAATACGGCTAATTATTTATATAAGTCCATTGTTAAATTGGCCCAATATAACTCTTATATTGGATAGTTTAACAATATATGATTATTGTTCATCAAACACTTTGATAAATATAATCATGTATTGCATGCTTATAAAATGTTTGACTAATTCACCTTCCAGGTCAGTTCCCAGGTAGGGGTGTTCCGTTACCGTCAGCTTAAGTACCCCAGCCTAGACAGAACCTTCCTTAGACAAAGGTCCCTTATAGACAAATATTTTATAAATTTAATCTTTTATTGATATCATTTTAATCCTAATAAAACGAGAAAAGATTAACCCTATTTCTAATCTCATTAGAAATATTATTCATTAAGGTCTAGGTGAATTAATTTTAAACTATTTAAAACTAATTGTGACCTTATGTTAACATGCAACTCTTTATTATAGATTTTAATTCTAAATTCATAAACTTATAACACTTATAAGGAAAGAAAATAATTAAAATCTATAAACATGCAATTCTAATGTCATTTAATATATATATTCTCTAAGTAATGACATGCTCAATACATTTTCATTTTCATCACACAATACAACAATTATATTAATGCAATGAAAATAAAAACATTCATCAATCAAACTATATAATACAACATGTTAAATTATAGGATGATGCATGGATATATTAATTATACATGCTATCATATAATATAACAATTATATTAAATATGATGCATGAGCATGCTTAGAAAATCATGCAACTAAAATACAACACTTATATTTAAGTATGATGCATGATAATTATAATCCTAAGGTGGGATTTTAAACTATATGACATACATTATGTATATAATTAGTTTAATAAAACATCACATGCAATAAAAGATTAAAAGCAAAATAGACCGAATTTGGCACTCCTAAAAAAATAATCAAATTAATATAATCAAATTATATTAATTTAATTAATTAAAACAAAAAAAAATGAAAAACTGCACAACCTGGAACTCGAAGCCACGACCTCTTGCAACAGAAATGGACAACCAGCCACTGCACCAGGAAGCAATCCACGATGTTTGAAAGACGCGCGTAAAAGATATATTTGTTTTGTTGTTTTTTTTTTAATAACAAAATCTGCTGCAACTCTGTACAGATTTGAATCTGTACGAACTGGAAAAAAAACTCCGTAATGCCTCCGAAAATCGTTCATCAACCCAGCAACACTTGCCTCGAACGACATGGACTTACAGACTCGATTACAGAATTAAAATGGCCAAAACAACAGCCCCTTACATCAATCAAATTAATGAAAAATAAAAAAAATTGTAATCTAAGGTGCCAAAATCGAAAACATCTATTTTGCAAACCCACATACAACAATGCAGAGAAAAAATACCCACCTTTTCTTTGAATTTTGTTTCAAAAAAAATTGAAAAAAAACAATTGCACGATCTGGCTCTGATACCATTTGAAGGAATGGAATTCCTAAAGCGAAAGCTTATGAACGCCCGTGCGAGTGAAATTCAATTTATGAAACCAATAAATTCAAAGAAAAATAATAAACATGCTTTTCATGGAAAAAGTGAAAATAAACTGACCTTTGTAGAACCAATTCAATTCTTCTTCCAAGCTTGGCACCACAAAATCTTCCTCGTTATTCTCCAAGTAAAGAATCACAGAGAGTTGTGGGCTTCTGTAATTTTGGTGAGGGAAGAAGCTTTTGAGAGAATTTTCTTTTGTTGGGATACACAGAGATCGTAAGATTGTTTTTGCTGTTCAAAAAAAAAAAAAAAAAAAAAAACCTTTCTTTTTATTTTCTTTTAAAACAAATCTCAACAATGGAGGGGGAAGTTATCAAATAACTTCCCCATCCTTCCCACGTAGAATAACTCCCAAGGGAGTTATTCTATTCTATTTAAATATATTAATATATATATATATATATATATATATATTAATTAAATTAAATAAAATCAATATAAATTTAATTAATATATATTATATCTCATATAACATAAAATTAATATAAATTTAATTACAAATATATTATATCTCATATAATATAAACTTTATATTATATCATATATAATATAACCAATGATTTAGATCTCTCATATAATCTATAGTTCTAATATGAATCGAATTCAATTTTAACCTATAGTTTATTTATGAATCTCATTCATATTATTATTATTATTTGAATCATATTCAAATATTAACTTCTCTCATAAAAAACTTTACATTATAATGTATCAAATAAATTATATTAATTGTATCATATACAATTTATTCCCTTTAATCAATTTGAACAATTCAAATTAAACCAAAATAAATTTGATTCTCATTTATCCTTATTGAGCTAACAAGGGGACCTTATGGACCTACAGATTGAAGCTCTAATGAAATGAGATTAATTAATTAAACTCTTTAATTAAATTTAATCTCTATTCATTAACTATTAGTCATTCCACTAAAGACTAATAGTTGCACTCTTCTAACTGTAGATATATTTTTGTGTCCATTAGATATAACCAATCAACAGTGCAATGACCCTTCACAAATTGCTCGTAAGTACAGCTAGGCCAAAAATTACCGTTTTGCCCCTGTAGTTACATCTAACTCCTTAAGTACCATTGATTCCTCTAATGAACAATAATTATAGTCCTACTATAACTGAACTCCTCTCAGGCCAAGAGAGGGTGTGGCGCCACATTGTTCAAGCCCTGAAATCAACCCTTAAGAGAGCAAATTCTCTACTTACTCCATCTATAGAGAAGGAGTGAATTCCTTCTTGTGTAGCTGCGTTCCCAGCTCCCCATTCAGACGAATCCCCAAAATGGTAGGCATATTGAGTCGGCTACATAGGCCACTCTCACCCATACAAATCAAAGGATCGCCTACATAGGCAGGAGTTCACAACTCACTCAAGATTCAGGTCAAGTCACCTATAGTCATCCTGGTGAAATGTAGTCTCAACTAGTAACGGTGTTAATAAGAGAGACTATTCATTTCATGGTCCGGTCTTATACAAACTCTTTGTATAGAATACCCCCGCTCTAATGTCTTGACATAAATGATTAGGATCAAATCATTTGTAGCACTTTAGAACAATTGTAACAACTACAAAGCAGACCGTATTCGTAGTGTCACCAGGATAAGGTATCCAGCCTTATCCATTTACTACAGACCATTTAGGTTATCACTTAAACATGATCCACTTGTATGTCTCTACATACATGTTTAGGTTACAGAAGATAACCTTGGATGTTAGTTTATTGGTTTTGTGAGTTAATGCAACTAAATATCAAATAAAATAAAACACTTTATTTTATTAGATAAATAAAAAGTTTGTATTATATATACAATTACAAACTACAAGACCACGAGATTTAGGGCATCAACCCCAACAATCTCCCACTTGTCCTAAAGCTAGTGGGGTGTACAAAATAAAAAATAAAATACTATAATAGTACACAAAACAAGAAACTAGGGCATACAATATGCACCCAGTAAATCTCCCACTTGCCCTAGGTTAAATGTGGCATGTCACGTAGACCCAGACTCTCTAGGTGACCCTCAAACACCTTAGCCGTGAGGGGCTTTGTAAACGGATCAGCAACATTGTGTGTCGAAGCTATCTGTGTGACGATCACGTCCCCTCGATGCACTATCTCTCGAATCAAGTGATACTTGCGCTCAATATGCTTTCCACGCTTGTGGCTTCTGGGCTCCCTAGAATTAGCCACAGCCCCACTATTATCACAGTAAAGAGTAATTGGCTTTGACATGTTTGGAACTACTTCCAAATCAATCAAGAAATTTCTAAGCCAAACAGCCTCTTTGGCAGCTTCACAAGCTGCAACGTACTCTGCCTCCATAGTGGAGTCAGCAATACATCCTTGCTTGATACTTCTCCAAACTACAGCTCCTCCGTGAAGAGTGAACACTGAACCTGAAGTAGATTTCCTAGAATCTCTATCAGTCTGAAAGTCAGAGTCTGTGTATCCTGTAAGAATCAAATCCTTAGAACCATACACAAGCGTGTAGTCCCTCGTTCTCCTAAGATACTTGAGGATAGTTTTAACGGCAGTCCAATGAGCTAATCCTGGATTAGATTGATATCTACTGACTATCCCCACCGCATAACAAATGTCAGGTCTAGTACATAACATCGCATACATCAAGCTGCCAACAGCTGATGCATAGGGGATATGTCTCATTTCCTCAACGTCTTGAGGTGTCTTAGGACACTGTTCCTTAGACAAAGTAACTCCATGCCTGAAAGGTAGTAAGCCTCTCTTGGAGTTTTGCATTGAATATTTAACAACTATTTTGTCAATATACGATGCTTGAGACAAAGCTAGCATTTTGTTCTTACGATCTCTAAAGATCTGAATACCCAGAACAAATTGTGCCTCTCCCAAATCTTTCATTTGAAATTGGGTTGCTAGCCATTGTTTGATGTCAGTTAGTAAACCTATATCATTCCCAATGAGTAGGATATCATCTACGTACAAAACTAAGAAAGCTACTGATTTGTTGATGATTCTTTTGTAGACACAAGGTTCATCAACGATTTGATCAAATCCATAAGATTTTATTGCGGTATCAAATCTTATGTTCCAAGATCGAGAAGCTTGTTTTAATCCATAAATAGAACGATTAAGCTTGCAAATCTTTTGCTCTTGACCTGGAATTATGAATCCTTCTGGTTGTTGCATATAGATGGTCTCCTCAAGATTGCCATTCAAAAAGGCAGTCTTTACATCCATTTGCCAAATCTCATAGTCAAAATATGCAGCAATGGACAAAAGTATTCGAATAGACTTTAACATGGCAACAGGTGAGAAAGTCTCCTCATAGTCAACTCCCTCAACTTGGGTATAACCCTTTGCCACTAGTCTAGCTTTAAAAGTTTGTACCTTACCATCTGCACCTCTTTTTCTTTTGTAGATCCATTTACAACCTATAGGTTTTACCCCATCAGGTTGATCTACAAGATCCCAGACCGAATTGAAGTACATAGACTCCAATTCAAGATTCATAGCTTTGATCCATTCATCTTTATCCACATCCTCCATTGCCTTCTTAAAAGTCAATGGATCCTCAATGTCGCCATCAGATATGACAGTTAAGGTTTCAGTTAAACTCATATAACGAATAGGTAAGTTTGTAACCCTCCCACTTCGTCGAGGTTCCCTCAACGATTGAGGTTGATGTGTCCTAGTAGATGAACCGACATGAACAACTCTTGTTAATGCACTAGGCTCTTCAACAACTCTTGTTGAAGGTTCAGTAGTTTCTTTGGAAAGTTCATTTAATACTATCTTACTACGCGGTTTGTGCTCCCTTATGTGGTCCTCTTCTAAAAATGTAGCATTTGTCGATACAAACACTTTATTATCTTTAGGATCATAGAAGTAACCACCTCTAGTTCCTTTGGGGTAGCCTACAAATAAACATAATTTTGAACGAGGTTCCAATTTCTTAGGGTTATTCTCAAGCACGTGTGCTGGACAACCCCAAATTCTGAAATGACGTAAACTACCTTTACGACCATTCCATAATTTTAAAGGTGTTTCAGAAACACTTTTAGATGGAACACAATTCAAAATATAGACTGCAGTTTGCACTGCATAACCCCAAAACGAATTAGGTAAGTGAGCGTAACTCATCATAGACCGAACCATGTCCAACAAGGTTCGATTTCTCCTTTCTGATACACCATTCTGTTGAGGTGTACCAGGTGCTGAGAGTTGAGATACAATTCCACATTCCATCAAATAGTTTTGGAATTTCAAATCCATATACTCTCCACCTCGATCCGATCGAAATGTTTTAATAGTTTTACTTAATGCGTTTTCAACTTCAGCCTTGTATTCCTTGAACTTTTCAAGGGCTTCAGACTTATGTTGCATTAAATAAACATACCCATATCTTGAATAATCATCAGTAAAAGTGATGAAATATTCAAATCCTCCTCTTGCTTTAACATTCATAGGACCACATAGATCTGAATGTACAAGTTCTAGAGGTTCTTTGGCCCTATGACCTTTTCCAGTAAAAGGTCTTTTGGTCATCTTACCTTCAAGGCATGACTCACATACAGGTAAAGAATTTTCTTCTAACTCACTTAGAAGTCCATTCTTTACTAATCTCTCAATCCTATTGAGATTTATATGCCCTAATCTTAGGTGCCAAAGATGAGCATTTTCTTTTGGAGAAATTTTAAGTCTTTTATTTTGAGTTATTGCAGTTTTGAACATTTCAGTATTAAGAAGAGCTTTAGATGTTAATGATCTTAACACATAAAGATTATTTTCTAACTTTGCAGAACAAATCTCAACACCATTTTTGTAAATAAACACTTTATTTACATTAAAAGTTAACGAGTAAGATTGTTCTAGTAAGCACTTTACAGAAATCAAATTCCTTTTTAAATCAGGAACAACATATACATTTTCTAATAAAAGAAAAGATTTCTGTAAACAAAGTCGAAGCCCTCCCACTGCAATTGCTGAGACGACATGCCCAGTTCCAACTCGCATCGTCATCTCTCCAGTCTCCAACTGCCGCCAGGAACTAATTCCCTGAAATGAAGAACAAACATGATTAGTGGCACCTGAATCTATTATCCAGGCTGAATCATCATTTTCCACTAAACAAGTCTCTAGCACTAGTAAATCATATTTACCTTGTTTAGCCTTCTTCTTTTCTGCCAAGTACTTGGGACAGTTTCTCTTCCAATGTCCCTCTTGGTTGCAATGGAAACATATTCCCTTTGCAGCTTTGGCTTTCTTGGTCGTTTTAGCAGCAGCGAGGTTAGCTTTATTTCCTTGGCCACCCTTCTTCTTTTTCCACTTCTTATTGCCAGATGAAGAAGGCATAGACTTAGTTCCAGAGGTCGAACCCCTATGGAACTTTCTTGTGGAAGTAGCAACATTTGCCTCTCCCTTCTGTCCCTTGATTTTCATCAGAGACTCAAAAGTCTGTAGCTCGTTGAGAAGGGTGGTAAGGGTATAAGCAATCTTATTCATAACAGCATTGCTTCTAAATTGAAGGAAACTCTCTGGCAGAGATTCCAAAATAAAGCTAACCTGACTGGCTTCATCGATGACAGCCCCATTCATTTCTGCCACATTGAAATGAACCATCATATTGAGAACATGTTCTCGCACTGAGGCTCCCTCATTCATACGGGCATTATAAATGTATTTCAGAGCATCATGCTTGATCTGATAAGAGGCCTGACCAAACATCTCCTGCAAGGAGTCCATAATCTCACGAGCAGTAAGCATTGATTCATGTTTCTTGGCCAATACTTCAGATAAGCTTGCCAAGATGTATGCTCGGGCTTTTTCATTTGCCTTGGCCCAACGCTCATATGGTTCTCGAACAGTTCGAGTTGCATTAGCAGCTGGGACTTGAGGACACTCCTCAACTAGGACAAATCTAAGGTCATCGATGATTAGCACAGTGTTGATAGTATTTTTCCAAGATGCATAATTATTGCCATTAAGTTTATCAGCAGCCAGCATATTCAAAGTAGCACTCGTCATTATCAAATTACTGAAAACATACAATTTATTTATATTAGTTATACTAGCATTTTCCATATAAAACCAATCAATTTAGCAAAATTTTAATGTATCCTAAGTGATATCTATTTTGCAATGATGCTTCAGTGAGGTAGGATAAAAATCTCCGTAGGGTGATTAATTATCCCTTCACTAAATTGAGACAATCTCAACTAAATATTACACTAGAATAACTCTTATTCCTATAATAGTTAGTCATCATTGTTTAGTCAAGAAATGATTAACTTACTTAAAAAATTTCTTGTAAGTGTAACCTTTCATTTTAGATTCTAGAGTTCCGCCCCAATAAGTAATCCGTAGGGAAAAAACCGATTGGAGCAAAAACTAAAGAAATCTTATCCATTTCTGGAGTTTGAGTAAAATCAAATGCAAACACCTTCCGTAGGGGAACACAAGCAAAGGTGCCTCAAGGCTAAGCATGAGAATTTACTAAAAACTAATGAAAGAGACCGCGGGATGTGTTGACACACATCCCTCTCCCACTTACTATAAACACTATCTCCATTCACCTTGTTATTGACTTACACAAACACCATCCGTAGGGGGACACAAGCAAAGGTGCCTCGAGGCCGAGCATAAGTCTCACGGTGTGAATGTTTAAAGAGAAACATGAAAAGAAAAATGAAGTATCATATACCCCATTTCCTCCCACTTAGTGTTTTACTTAAAAAAACAACTTAGAAAATACGGCTAATTATTTATCTAAGTCCATTGTTAAATTGGCCCAATATAACTCTTATATTGGATAGTTTAACAATATATGATTATTGTTCATCAAACACTTTGATAAATATAATCATGTATTGCATGCTTATAAAATGTTTGACTAATTCACCTTCCAGGTCAGTTCCCAGGTAGGGGTGTTCCGTTACCGTCAGCTTAAGTACCCCAGCCTAGACAGAACCTTCCTTAGACAAAGGTCCCTTATAGACAAATATTTTATAAATTTAATCTTTTATTGATATCATTTTAATCCTAATAAAACGAGAAAAGATTAACCCTATTTCTAATCTCATTAGAAATATTATTCATTAAGGTCTAGGTGAATTAATTTTAAACTATTTAAAACTAATTGTGACCTTATGTTAACATGCAACTCTTTATTATAGATTTTAATTCTAAATTCATAAACTTATAACACTTAGAAAGAAAATAATTAAAATCTATAAACATGCAATTCTAATGTCATTTAATATATATATTCTCTAAGTAATGACATGCTCAATACATTTTCATTTTCATCACACAATACAACAATTATATTAATGCAATGAAAATAAAAACATTCATCAATCAAACTATATAATACAACATGTTAAATTATAGGATGATGCATGGATATATTAATTATACATGCTATCATATAATATAACAATTATATTAAATATGATGCATGAGCATGCTTAGAAAATCATGCAACTAAAATACAACACTTATATTTAAGTATGATGCATGATAATTATAATCCTAAGGTGGGATTTTAAACTATATGACATACATTATGTATATAATTAGTTTAATAAAACATCACATGCAATAAAAGATTAAAAGCAAAATAGACCGAATTTGGCACTCCTAAAAAAATAATCAAATTAATATAATCAAATTATATTAATTTAATTAATTAAAACAAAAAAAAATGAAAAACTGCACAACCTGGAACTCGAAGCCACGACCTCTTGCAACAGAAATGGACAACCAGCCACTGCACCAGGAAGCAATCCACGATGTTTGAAAGACGCGCGTAAAAGATATATTTGTTTTGTTGTTTTTTTTTTAATAACAAAATCTGCTGCAACTCTGTACAGATTTGAATCTGTACGAACTGGAAAAAAAACTCCGTAATGCCTCCGAAAATCGTTCATCAACCCAGCAACACTTGCCTCGAACGACATGGACTTACAGACTCGATTACAGAATTAAAATGGCCAAAACAACAGCCCCTTACATCAATCAAATTAATGAAAAATAAAAAAAATTGTAATCTAAGGTGCCAAAATCGAAAACATCTATTTTGCAAACCCACATACAACAATGCAGAGAAAAAATACCCACCTTTTCTTTGAATTTTGTTTCAAAAAAAATTGAAAAAAAACAATTGCACGATCTGGCTCTGATACCATTTGAAGGAATGGAATTCCTAAAGCGAAAGCTTATGAACGCCCGTGCGAGTGAAATTCAATTTATGAAACCAATAAATTCAAAGAAAAATAATAAACATGCTTTTCATGGAAAAAGTGAAAATAAACTGACCTTTGTAGAACCAATTCAATTCTTCTTCCAAGCTTGGCACCACAAAATCTTCCTCGTTATTCTCCAAGTAAAGAATCACAGAGAGTTGTGGGCTTCTGTAATTTTGGTGAGGGAAGAAGCTTTTGAGAGAATTTTCTTTTGTTGGGATACACAGAGATCGTAAGATTGTTTTTGCTGTTCAAAAAAAAAAAAAAAAAAAAAAAACCTTTCTTTTTATTTTCTTTTAAAACAAATCTCAACAATGGAGGGGGAAGTTATCAAATAACTTCCCCATCCTTCCCACGTAGAATAACTCCCAAGGGAGTTATTCTATTCTATTTAAATATATTAATATATATATATATATATATATATATATATATATATATTAATTAAATTAAATAAAATCAATATAAATTTAATTAATATATATTATATCTCATATAACATAAAATTAATATAAATTTAATTACAAATATATTATATCTCATATAATATAAACTTTATATTATATCATATATAATATAACCAATGATTTAGATCTCTCATATAATCTATAGTTCTAATATGAATCGAATTCAATTTTAACCTATAGTTTATTTATGAATCTCATTCATATTATTATTATTATTTGAATCATATTCAAATATTAACTTCTCTCATAAAAAACTTTACATTATAATGTATCAAATAAATTATATTAATTGTATCATATACAATTTATTCCCTTTAATCAATTTGAACAATTCAAATTAAACCAAAATAAATTTGATTCTCATTTATCCTTATTGAGCTAACAAGGGGACCTTATGGACCTACAGATTGAAGCTCTAATGAAATGAGATTAATTAATTAAACTCTTTAATTAAATTTAATCTCTATTCATTAACTATTAGTCATTCCACTAAAGACTAATAGTTGCACTCTTCTAACTGTAGATATATTTTTGTGTCCATTAGATATAACCAATCAACAGTGCAATGACCCTTCACAAATTGCTCGTAAGTACAGCTAGGCCAAAAATTACCGTTTTGCCCCTGTAGTTACATCTAACTCCTTAAGTACCATTGATTCCTCTAATGAACAATAATTATAGTCCTACTATAACTGAACTCCTCTCAGGCCAAGAGAGGGTGTGGCGCCACATTGTTCAAGCCCTGAAATCAACCCTTAAGAGAGCAAATTCTCTACTTACTCCATCTATAGAGAAGGAGTGAATTCCTTCTTGTGTAGCTGCGTTCCCAGCTCCCCATTCAGACGAATCCCCAAAATGGTAGGCATATTGAGTCGGCTACATAGGCCACTCTCACCCATACAAATCAAAGGATCGCCTACATAGGCAGGAGTTCACAACTCACTCAAGATTCAGGTCAAGTCACCTATAGTCATCCTGGTGAAATGTAGTCTCAACTAGTAACGGTGTTAATAAGAGAGACTATTCATTTCATGGTCCGGTCTTATACAAACTCTTTGTATAGAATACCCCCGCTCTAATGTCTCGACATAAATGATTAGGATCAAATCATTTGTAGCACTTTAGAACAATTGTAACAACTACAAAGCAGACCGTATTCGTAGTGTCACCAGGATAAGGTATCCAGCCTTATCCATTTACTACAGACCATTTAGGTTATCACTTAAACATGATCCACTTGTATGTCTCTACATACATGTTTAGGTTACAGAAGATAACCTTGGATGTTAGTTTATTGGTTTTGTGAGTTAATGCAACTAAATATCAAATAAAATAAAACACTTTATTTTATTAGATAAATAAAAAGTTTGTATTATATATACAATTACAAACTACAAGACCACGAGATTTAGGGCATCAACCCCAACATCCCCGACGCCATGCTTTATGCGTCGGGGACGACATCAGGAATAAGGACCATTCTCGATGCTATTAGTGTGTGTTGGGAAAGGTGGAGCATTTCCGACGCCATAAGTGAGATCTCCCGACGTTTTCGTGATGCGTTAGAAGATCCCCTATAAATTTATTTCAATTATGTGAAACACAGAACCAAAACGATGGAGTAAGAAAGAAAGGGAGAAATGAAAGACGAACCGTTTCGTCGACGTGCCCTGTCGCCATTGCCCTCGCCGTTGTTCGTCCTTGCCGCCGTCTGCCACCATACATTGAGGTATGTTTAAAATTGCTACTTTTTAGGTTTAATGTTGATAGTTTAAGATTTTTTTTTAAAAAAATTGTTTTAGGATTTTGTTTTGGAATAATTTTTTTTCCTTAAATGTATTTTTGTATTGAATATGTGTTGAATTAAAAGTTTAAATTAAAGTTGTTGAATTGAAATTTGAAAAGGTGGGGAGGGGATTTATATTTGAATTGAAATTTGAAGGGGGAGGGGGGAGGGTTATGGTTGAATTGAAATTTGGAAGGGGTAGGGGGAGGGGTTTAAGGTTGAATTGAAACTTGAAGGGGGAGAGGTTTATGAAGAGGAGGGCGGGGGGGGGGGGGGGGGGAGAGAGAAGGTTTTTATGGTTGAATTGAAATTTAAAGGGGGGAGGGGGGGGAGGGGTGTTTATAGTTGAATTGAAATTTGAAGGGGGTTAAATTTTGAAAGGAGAGTTTATGGTTGAATTGAAAATTTGAAGGGGGGGGGGGTGAATTTAAAGTTTGAACGGAGGGTTTATAGTTGAATTTAAATTTTGAAATGTGTGTGTTGGGGGGGGGGGGTGAATTGAAAATATAATTTGTGTTAAGATTTGTTTTGGCTATCCTGCAGTTATGGTAGCCTATTTATGTCGAATAACTTTATTATTGATTTGGGATGACTATCCTGCAGTTATGGTAGTTTTTGTTGTTTTGAAATTGTTTCTGTTTGCGATGATAGCTTGTATGGTAGTATTGTTGGAACGGGTGGGTAGGATGCGAAGATTGAAGTATTTTGTTGTTAATAATTAGATTGTGTTGGCTATCCTGCAGTTATGGTAGCCTCTGTAGTTTGAAGTTAGTTTTAGTGAAAAATTTGAGAGATTGTATATTACTGAAAAATAGTGAAAATTCAGGGGAGTAAGTTATGGATGTGAAAGTGGGAGAGAGATATGTTTCTAATCAAACCTATTTATGTTTTATGGATTAAACGATGGACAAGGGCTGGATGAAACTTAGAAATAAGTTCTCCTTTGAGTAAAGTCAAGGAGTGACCCAATTTTTAGAATTTGCCAAGTTTCACGTTGATGCCTACGGAAGATTAAGGTGTCCATGCAAGAGATGTTTGAATTTAAATTGGAGCTCATTAGAGGGTGTGGAACAACATCTACTGACTATTGGAATACCCCTTACTACACAGAATGGGTGTATCATAGAGAGTCATTAAGCTTTAGAGGTACAGAAAACTTTGAGGAAGGAACTAATAGTAATCCTTTTGATGAAGAAACTAGTAGTAGGCAATTTAATGAAGAAGATGATATGTTTGGTATGCTAAATGATTTACAAGTCCCGATTAAACAGGAAGAGGAAACAGAGAAACGTCGTTTGGAAGATGAAATGTCAATGAATGTTGGGGTAGATATAGATGAAGATAGAACAAACATATTTCAGGATTTATTGAACGAAGCACGTAATGAGTTGTACCCCCATTGTTCTGAATTTTTGTCGTTGAATTTTTTGGTTAAGTTAATGCCTGTGAAGGTTCTAAATGGTTGAAGTAACAAGTCATTCAACACGCTGTTGTTAGAACTTTTAAGAGCATCGTTTTCAATGTGTAGTACTATTATCACTAGTTCATTTTATGAAGCAAAACAAAAACTTTGTAACTTGGGCTTGGGATATGAAACTATTCATGCGTGCAAGTATGACTGTGTATTGTATTGGAAAGAGTTTGTTGATTTGCAACATTGTCCTACATATGGCGATGCTAGGTAAAAGGTTAATCATAATAGAGGAAAAAATTATGCATAAGATATTGCGCCACTTTCCTTTAGTATCGAGATTATAACGCTTGTTTGTATTACAGGAAGGATATGCTGACATGAGATGGCATATCGTGTTGAAACAGATGATGTGTTGAAACATCCAGTTGATGCAGAGGGGTGGAAGCACTTTGATTCTTGATATCCTGATTTTGCTTATGATCCACGAAACGTGTTTCGGCTTGGCTTCAGATGGGTTTAACCCATTTGGTCAAATGAGTACCTCGTACGGTATGTGGCCTATTGTGTTACTTTCTTACAATTGCCACCACCATGAAAATGCATGAAAGAGACAAATTTCTTTACGTCACTGCTCATACCCGGTCCTAGATCTCCTAGTAGGGAAATTGATGTGTATCTCCAACCATTGATTGAAGAATTGAAAGAGTTATGGACTTTTGGAGTGCGTACGTATGACTCTCTTACAGATCAGTTCTTTCAGCTATATGCAGTCTTGCTCTAGACGATTAATGACTTCTCAGCCTATGGTGACCTATCAAGGTAGAGTACAAAGGGGTATCAGACATGTCCTATATGCATGGGTGCTAGATCGTCCTTCAGGATACGAGGTAGAATATCTTTCATGGACAATAGACACTATCTTCCAAAGAACCACGTGTGGCATAGAAGTAAGCTACATGAAGGAAAGGTAAAGCGTAGGGCTCCTCCAATGGTGACGAATGGGCATGAAATATTAGAACAACTAGATCAGTTGGAGTTTCCAGTTATGAGTAAACATCCTTCAGTACAGGATAAGAAAAGAAAGAGAGCTCTTAATTGGACGAAAAGAAGTATTTTTTTCGTACTTCGTTACTGGTCGAGACTACTGTTACGTCACAAACTTGACGTAATGCACATTGAGAAGAATGTTTGTGACAATTTAGTTGGTACGTTGTTGAACATCAAAAGGGAAAACCAATGATACCACGAATGCTCGGGTGGACCTACAAAATTTGAAGATAAGAAAGGTTTACACCTTGTAGAAGTTAGTAACCGATTGGTGAAGCCACACGCGAGCTACACATTTACTAGCAGTGAACGAGTTGGGTTTTGCAAGTTATTGAAATCAGTTAAGTTTCCTGATGGATTTGTTTCCAATATATCGAGATGTGTGCATGAAATAGATGGGAAAATATCACACTAATGTACTAGAAATCGTTGTAAGCCATCGAGTGGATAACCACATCGAGGATGACACTCTGTGCAGGACTGACGTTGACTCACAATCGTTGAAAGACCGGTTGTGCGTCATGTTACTGACGACTGCATCGATGAAGTGGATGAACAAATGTCACATGCAATCGACGACGACAAATTATAGTGACAAACCACGTACCCACATGATTATGTAGTTTATATATTTGATTCTAGCTATGTGTTCGTATTTTTTTATTGAATGTTTGTTTTCTATGTCCACAGGCATTATGCCATACCAACATAATAATTTTTTGGAGACGGACACTATGTTCCTCGAGTTTAAAGGCGATTTAGATAACCTTGCTGGAGGGTCATCGTCCGTGGGTGAAAATGCGGGTGAGTCTAAGAATTTCCTTCATTTTAACTTAGGATTATTTCATGTTTTTTTCTCTAACATTATATGTTATTATAATTTATTGAGCAGGGTTGTCTTCTCAACCACTTGCGACTCCGACTCCGACTCCTAAGAGATGTTTGCAGTGTCGACTCTTAGACTTGGGGTGCCACGTTACAATCAATGGGCACATTTCGATGATAATCGCACCTGGAGCAGAGAAGGCTATTTCCCCGCACGCCGTTCGCTTTAGGCAGGCGATAGGTGTGTGCGGACGAAAGACATTTCCTGTCTGCTACCTTAAGTGGGCGGACGTTGGCAGAGAATACATTGAGGTCGTCAAGGGCGACCTCTAGGTAATTAAGTCCACTACACATTTATGATTTCATTTGAAACATATCTAAGTTAACCAATCTAATGTGTTATTTTTGTAATATGTAGCGGTTTTTTGTGCTTGATTTAAATGATCAAGCAATGAATAGGTTTGTTGAGCATCATATGCTCTCCACATTTAAAGAGTTTTGGGCCAACTGTCACTGACACTTCAAAAAGTACCACGACCCCGAGGAGGCTTGTGCCAACCCACCAAACGTATTGGTTGGACGTCATGAGGATTGGCTCTTCCTCTGTGACCACTACATGAGCCGTGCATTCTAGTTATTTGTCATGCTTAATTATGATTTCAACTTTTAATGTGTATGAGAAATAAACAATATAATTGTTTTCATGCAGGAGCAATCACAGATGAATAAGGTAGCTAGACAGAAGCAGCCTTACAATCATAGCAGCGGGTCAAAGTCGTTTCTACAATGACAACACGAGCTCGTTGAGAAAAAAGGGAAGTCGATCGATCGTGTAGAGTTTTTTTGGGAAACACATGTTCGAGCCAGGACGTTCGTGTTGTAGGCCGCAAAGGATGCGCATGTAAGTTATCGAACGTACACTTATGCCCTTATTAATTATCCTCTTTCATTATATATTTTTGTGTTACCTAACTTAGTTTTTAAATTTGTTGCAGAATCAAATGCTGGAACTCCAGTCCGAGCCAACCTAGAGGGTAGTCAGCCACTCTCTAGAGATGAGATATATGATCAGATGTCGGGTAGACAACTAGGCTACTCAGAAGGCCTCAGTTGGGGACCTAAGCCGAAGGCCTGCAAGATGACAAGCGCAAGTAGTTCCACGACGTCATGTTCCCACTCAGCTATAGAAATAGAGATTTAAATACAAGTTAAACTTGATTATGCTTTCGAATGGATTGAATTGCAAGATAGAAATTACCAAGCGTTAACTTCAGAAATGGAACAAATGCAAAAGCTGATACAGGACATAACTCGGGCACAACAAGAACAACCACATGATCCCTAGCTTTGTCGTACGTATATATGTTCCAATTACTCTTAAGTTTTTGGAATGAAAGTATACAGTGATGGTATGGATATATGTACTAAACTTAGCTACTTTTGTATTATTGTAGGACTCGTGATGTAGAATGTCGCATACGAGCCTCGTTAGAAGACGTATGACTTTGTTTGCGCTTTTTTGTATTATGAATACTAGATTTTTTGTATTATGAACACAATTATGTTTTTTGAACTTCTTCGTATTACAAATATTAAATATTTTCTTTTTGAATTTGTGTTTGTATTTCGTAATTTATTAATTTATATAGAATTTGCTTTAATTTAATCCAAAACGAATGTCATTATTTCACAAAAATAGAGAACTTGTTGGTCACGCGTCGGGAATCCTTCTCCCGACGCATTTCTTCCAGCGTGTGTTCCGACGCAGTAAACGATGTTGGAATATCTTTTCTCGACGTTTTTCACTTCTTCCAACGTTTCTGTGCATCGGTAGTTCCCCTGTCTCTTGTAGTGTAATACATATAATATAAGTACATCACAACACTAATATACAAAACTGATACAAAGTGGGGCCTTAAAAAGTGGGAGAAGAAATACAAGATGATTAGAACATTAAAAAGGGGAGAAAAATAAGTTATTGAATGGTAGTTTGAAAATAATAAAATATTTAAGATGGAATGTGTTTTAAAAAGTGAGAATGTCGTCATATTTGAAAGCAACCATTTGAAAGAAATTTGAAGAAAGAACTTAGATTTAATAAAAAATGATGATCGAAAATGTGGATAAAAAATGGTGAAAAGAAAAAGAAGAAGGAGATAAAGATGCCGAAAACGGAGATTGAACGAACGATAGATTTATTATATTATTTTTATTTTTTATTTTTGAGAAAACTTACAAAAAACCAACCGGAAAACAACGTTTGAGAAAAACAAACAATTTTTTTATTAGATTAATTACTCATCATGAATACAAATATGATATAGAGGTTTACAAAAAAGAAGAATAGAAAGTGGAAGATGAAGCATTAAAGTGAGATGATCGATAGAGAGAGAAGAATGTATCGGGACAGTTGGGAATAATAAAAAATTTAAAATAGAAAATATCTTTAAAATATTTTAGAGATTAAAATTTGCCATATTTGCAAAATTTGAAATGTGCCATACATATTCTCGTAATGTTACCCAATACTTTAGATATATGAAAAACAATTGAGCTTCGGAAAATTGAGATGCTTCAAAGAAATTTGAAATATATTTTGAGAGTGTAACAGTTTTTTGGAAATTTGAAAATTGGTTTTAAATGGTTGATATATAATCTAATTATGACGGGTAATTTCCTAATAGTAGAATTAGCATTGATGATCACCCATCGGCATAAGCTTAGGGTGAATCCAAATTTAATAGGATATCATTCAACACTCCTAACTTGGAAGACCGCTTTGATACTATCCTAAAATTATTGATTAGCCGAAAAGTTCAAAATTAAAGGTAAAATAAACTTTAATATTAATTATATCATTCAACTATAACGATGACATACTGATTTTTCCTCGAACAAGAATTCCCACAAATCTGAGCATGTTTGACAAAAAAGAAGATTGCTTAGAGATTCATGTACATCTTTGTCTATTTATGTGAAAATTTTGCTACTTTAAAATCAACTGCTTGAGATATCTTCTCCTTCTCTATCAATCTTCTTAAAATTCTATTATGTACCTTGATGTATTGAGTTACTATAATGATAATGAAAGTGAATACAACGATGTAGACTTTTATAGTGAACTGTTATAAATCTTGTGTGTTTCTCAATCACTTGCACTTGTGTTATTATTGGTTTCTGCTGTAAGTAACTCAACATCCTAACAATTGAAAAGGTAGAAGTTATCTCCCATACTTGTATATGTGTACTATTGATTTGATGTCATTTGTTAGTACTGTTCCTGAATTTATGAGCAAAAGAATAAAATTTGGAGTTCAATAAAGTGACAATAAATGGACCAATTTTATCCAATAAAGTCGAGAAAGGGATTTAATATAGTGAAAGAAGACCATATAATCTGAGCCAAAATAGCCCAAAAAGGGATGCCATGTATTAGGAGTCTTCTTACACAGTTTGTTACTCTTGTACTAACATTTTAGGCTTCTACTATTTCTTACTGTTATGGGTTTGTTGGCACAAAATTCTCTATTTAAACCACCCTTGCATTTGACTGGAAATCTCAATTAATGACAATCTCTTTTCAATTCTAAACTGTTTCACCATGCACGATGGAATTACTCATATGAAAACCTAGGATTTGAAAATTAAAAATCCCATCGGTTAACACCTAATATCCAATTCTAAAAATACCTAAATCAATTTAACAACCTCAAGAAAAGAAATTGGATTTGGATTACGTTTTGATCGAAGACCGAGAGATAAGGAGAATCAGTTCCTCACTTCAAGTTCCAACGGTCAACAAACAAGGTGATCAAACTTATGTAAATTTTCTTGACATGCAACCTAAGCAAAGAATTGCAAAAGAATAATGATGAATCCACCACCAAGGTGATTGGACTTATCTTAGTTTTCTTGGCATGTAATTTGAGCCAAGAATTATTGCAAAAGAATAATGATGAAGCTCTGTCATATACAGAGAAATTTCATTTACAGAAAATCTTAAATCTTCAAATATTAAAAATCTAATTAAAACAATAACCTAATAGCAAGACTAAAATAGTTTCTCAACAACCTAATAGCAAGACTTAAATAGTCTCCAAACAACCTAATACCAAGGCTTAAATAGTCTCCCAGCAATCTAATAGTAAGACTTAAATTGTCTCCCAATAAAACCCTAATACATCGTAAAAAGACTAAATTTACCCTATTTAACTTTCATTTAAAAAGAATAAAACTGAAAAATATTTAAATTACATCACAATTATTATTTAATAAAACCTAATTGATAATTTGATGCTTTGTCGGTTTATATCAATTACGCACACTGAAGCTCCTAAATATTGTTCGCAGGCATAAATGATTCATTGGCTATAAGTACTTCAAATGATGTATCAATTGATCTCAGTCCTGTCATCTCCAATGCTTCACTTTTCTAAATATAATCATCCTATGCAAACTAGAATAAAGTCGGGTATATCAAAGAAGAAAGTTTATATAGCTAAAACAGTTTCTAGCATTGATTGTGAGACATTTTCTTTTTCCTTGGCATCTAAGGTCGATGGTTGGCACGATGCAATTCAAGCATGGGTTTATTGCATGCATTAAGCATAACCCCGATGGAAAGTATCACTCGCGATAAAGCCCAATTGGTTGCTAAGAGATATCAGAAAGAGGAAGGTATCAGCTATGAGGAAATTTTTAGTCTTGTTGTCAAGAAGCAAACTGTTCGAAGTGTTTTCTCTTTGGCAACACAATTTAATTAGTCTCTTCGACAGTTGGGTATGAAAAATTCCTTTTTACATAGGGAAGTGAGGAAGTTCATACGCACAAGGCTTTGTTGTGTTTGCAAACTCCTCAAATATCTTTATGGTCAAGTCATTGATGATTCAAACTTTGAGAAAATTTCTAGAGCAACTACTACACATCAAGCATGGCAAATTTTGGAGAATACGTATAAAGGAGTAGATTGGGTCAAGAAGGTTTGCCTTAAAAAATTGAGAGGTGATTACGAATCACAGCATATGAAGAAGTCTAAATCAGTTTCAGATTAATACTCACTACAAGAAAAGGAAGATCTCCCGACACCCAAAAGCATACGCGAAATCCTGGAGAAAGGATCTCCCAACACCAAAACACGCGTCAGGATGAAAGTCAAGTAAAATGAGTCGGGAGAAAATTTCTGACGCACAAAAACGAAGCGTCTGGAGATCCTAGACATATCCAAACGCTATACCTACACATATTCCGATGTTGTATACGGCGTTGGAATATGTGTAGGATCTCCCAACGTTTCATTTTTTGGGTCGAAAAAATACATTCCATCTCCATCTCCATCGTCCATCATCTTCATTGCTTAGGTAACCATCCATTTCATCATCTTCATCAACTTCCTTCTTCAACATCCATTTCATCATCGTCTTTAATGCATAATTCATTCCATCTCCGTTTTTGCAACTTTCATCTCCTTTTTTTGCAGACATATTAGCAGTAAGTAAACAAAAAAAAAAGCATACTTTACCTTTCTAAACTCACCATTGTTGCCAAAAACATGAAGAGAAATTACAACCCCATTCCAAACTCTTGAATATAACAAAAACAGAAATTAAGAAGAAATATTGGAAGAGTTATAATGAAAAAAAAAAAAGAAACTCACTGATAGAACATGAAATTAAGAAAAAATCCAAAGGGGGTTGTATTTAGGATTTTAAACTTTGAATTACCTCCAACTAAGAGGTCGTGAAAGAAACGAAAATGGAGGTAGTGGCTGCGGTCGATAGACTGGCAGACAACTCTAGTGCACTCTATTTCTACCCATCCCTTTCCCCTTCTTCGCAGATCTGTGAAGAGGCGAGTGTTTTGTAAAGGCTAACTGTCGACCTTGTACTTAAAACATCGGGATATATCCAAGAATTTTCGATGCTTTACTTAAAGCGTCGGGATATATCCAAGAATTTCCGACGCGTTAAGCAAAGCATCGGGATATATCCAAGAATACCCAACGTTTACTTAAAGTGTCGGGATCTGTTTGAGAACTCCCGACGCTTTAAGTAAAGCGTCGAGAATTCTTGCCTCTCTCGATATTTCAATTTGTGCGTGAGAGAGACCCAAACTCCGATGCCATATCTCCCAACAGTGTAAATGACGTCGGGTGACCCGAAATTTCTTGTAGTGACTTCAAGATTGCTAGAAGTAGTAAATGAAATGAAAAGATATGGTGAGACAATAAGTGATGAGCAAGTAGTTGAAAAGATACTTCACTCATTGGTTGAAAATTTTAATTTCATCGTCGTAGCTATTTAAGAATCAAAGAATTTGAGTACAATGTCCATTGATCAAGTTATGGGTTATTTACAAGTTCATGAAGAGAAGCTACTTAAGAAGAACAAGCAGATGACTGGGTAACTTTTTAAGTCAAAGTTCAGATTAAAAGACAAGGAAGACAACGTAGAAAAAGGCAACCGAGGTCAAGGATGTGGTGGTTATCATGGACGTGGTGATTTCAAAGGTTGAGGTCAAGGAAACTACTGTCAAAGAAAATTTGACAAGAGTAATTCAAACTCAAATTCATCAAGAGGTCATGAAAGATAACATTATTCGAGGCCAAATGGAGAAAGATCAAATAATGGCTGGAGGTGTGACAAAAGACAGGTTGAATGTTATAATTGTCATAAATTTGGCCATTATTCCTAGGAATGCAGAAACAAAGTTGAAGGAAATGCAAATTATGCTGAGAAAGATGAAGAAAGTAATGATTGATCATTGCTTCTAGCATGCAAAGGTGTGGAAACATGTGAAAACAATCCATGGTATCTCGATAGTAGTGCAAGCACTCACATGTTTGGAAGTAAAACAATGTTCATGGAGCTTGAAGAATCTGTTGGTGGCGATATCGTATTTGGTGATGTCCCAAAAATTCCAGTTAAAGTAAAAGGTAAAATTTTGATAAATTTGAAAAATGAGAAGCAAGAGTTTATCTCTCTAATGTTTATTACGTGCCTAATATGAAGAACAACATTTTGAGTTTGTGACACAACTCTTAAAGAAAGGCTATAATATTTTAATGAAGGATTATAGTCTTTTGATAAGAGATAATCATGACAATATGATTGCTAAAGTGAAAATGACAAAAAATAGCCTTTGTTATTTTCAAATCTTATATGTTCAACCAAGCATTTGTGGTATTATTCGTTTTTCCTTCAATATTCAACAATATACCAAGCAAGTTGTAACAAACATTCTTTTCAATATGCATTATATCCAATTTATGACATACTTGTAGATTTATCCAGTAAGGAAGTTCAAAAAAGATACTTCTCTTCGTCCAATTTAGAGCTCTCTTTCTCTTCTTTTCTTTTAGTGAGAGATGTATACTCTCCACTGGAAACTCCAGCAAATCTGGTTGTTCCAAGATATCATGGCCATTAAGTACAACTATAGGAGGTGTACACTTACACTTCCATCATATAGCTTACTTCTATGCCAAACATAGTTCTTTGGAAGATAACGTCGGTGTCCTATAAAAGATATTTTCCATCTTATCTCGAATAATGATCTATCTCCCATGCATATGGGACATATCTGATATCCTTTCGTCCTCCACCCGTATAAGTCACCATAAGCCGAAAAGTCATTAATTACCTATAATAAGGCTGTATATAACTGAAAGAACTGATCAATAAGAGAATCATACCTACGCACACTAAAACTCCATAACTCTTTCAATTCCTCAATCAATGGTTGAAGGTAAACATCAATTTGCCTACCAGAAGATCTTGGACCGAGTATGAGCAATGACATGAAGAAGTTGGACTCTTTCATGCATTTTCTAGGTGACAGATTGTAAGGAATTTAACACTGCAGGCCATATACTATATGAAGTACTCAGATTCTCAAACGGATTAAACCCATCAGAAACTAATCCCAAAAAATAACATTCTGTGAATCTGAATCGAACTCAAGAAATTTTCAATCAAAATGCTTCAATCCCTCTGCATCAGTCGGATGTCGCAACACATCCTCTGTTTTGACTTGTTTTTTATTATGTCATCTCATGTCAGAGGAGCCTTCTTAAGATACAAACAAGCATTATAATCTCAGTATTAATGGAAAGTGGCGTAATACCTTGTGCAGAATTGTTTCCCTCCGTTAAGAGTAACCTTGTACTGAGACTCACCACAAATTGGTCAAAGCTGTAACCCCAAACTTCTTCTAGTACAATACACAGTCATACTTACACACATGGATAGTCTCGTATCCTAGGTCTAAGTCACACAGTTTTTGTTTCACTTCGTAGAATGAATTGAGGATAAAAGTACTACACATTGGAAACACACATTTTAACAGCTCCAATAATAGGTCGAAAGACTTGTTACTCAAACTATTAAGAACCTTGACATGCATCAACATAACCAAGAAGTCCAGGGATGAAAATTCTTAACAACCGAGGTATAGCTCACTACGTGATTCATATTTAATAACTTCTAAAATATGTTCGTTGTCTCTTCTTCTACCTCACTATTGAATGGCATGTCATTCTCTAAACCTTCCTTTGCTTCTTCTTCTTGTTCAATTGAAGCTTGTAAATCATGAAGCATACCCAACATTTCATTGTTTTCAGGAAAACGATTACTGCTAGTTCCTTCATGAAATGGGTCATTGCTAGTTCCTTCATCAAAGCTTTCTCTACCTTTATGCAATTTCATTGGCTCTCTATGATACACTTATTCTATATAAGAGGAGGATATTCCAATCGTTAATAGATGTCGCACCACACCCTCTAATGAGTATCAATTTGAGTTTATACATCTCTTGCATAAACATCTTGTCCGTTCGTAGTCATCGAAGTGATACTTTGCAACCTCTAAAAATTGGGACACTCCCTCTCTACACTCAACTGAGAACTTATTCCTAAGTTTAATCCAACCCTTGTCCATCGTTAAAGACCTAGAACATAAATAGATTTTATTAGTTTTATATTCCTCCTCTCAAATGCTCAAACTTACTCCATGAATAAGCTACACTTCAGAAGTACCCGATATCCTAACTTTCACTACACTTAAATTTGAACTAAAAAGGCTACCGTAACTACAAGATAGCCAGAATAACCTAATCACATATTACTTCAATCGTTCCAAGCTACCTAACACTTCCAATTAACAAGCTTTACAAGCTACCTAACACTTCCAACAAATTATGAACTACTAAAGACTACCATAATTCTAACTAACACTTAATTTCAACAAACAAAGCATACTTACAAATAAAAAACTAAAGGCTACCATAATTGCAAATTAGCCACACCAGATTAAAGAAAATGACTCAACTAATCCCCTTCTCAAAATTTTCAAAAATTTAAAAATTTTCAATTTCAACAACTCAACAATTTCAACAACTCAACAATTTCAATCCCTTTCAATATAATTTAAACTGGCCCTCTCTCTAACGAACACAATTTCAATACAACAGTATAATTTCAATACATCTAAAAATTTATACAAATAATTTCATTCCTAAACTTCAAACAATTTCAATACATATAGACATAAATTTCAACAATTTCAACTCTAAACCTATAACAAATTTCAATATACATTTTCTACATACAACTTAATTCCTAAACTTTCAACAAATTCAATAAACAATTTTAATGCATTTAAATATACATTGTAAAAATTTTAACCCTATCCATGCAAACAATTTCAATTTACAAAAAAGGAATAAATCGTTTACTGAAATGTCAAGCGGCCACGGCGGCAAGATACGACAACGATGGGAGGACGATGGGTGGTAGAACTACTTGGTGGTGACAGCAAGGGCACAACGAACGGCGGACGACAACAGCAAAGCAGCAGTAAAGCTCTCTCTCTCTCTCTCTCTCTCTCTATCTCTCTCTCTCTCTCTCTCTCTCCCTCTCTCTCTCTCTCTCTCTCTCTCTCTCTCTCTCTCTCCTCTCTCTCTCTCTCTCTCTCTCTCTCCTCTCTCCCTCTCTCTCCCTCTCTCTCTCTCTCTCGTTCTTTAACTCTTTATCTCTTTCGTTTGAGCTTTGTGTTCTACGAACATAAAACTGCTATTTATAACGGATCTCCTGATGTAGCATAAAGACGTCGCGAGATCCCCACTTATCCTAACGCAATAAGTGAAACGTTGGACTTAGTGGGGCTTGTTCCGACGTTTCACTCATGGCATTGGAAAATTTTGAAATAATTATTTAAACGTTACTTCTTCCACGAGGTGGTCAACGTCAATGTCGGTCATAGTAAGAACATTCCAGACGCCATGCATGTACACATCGAGAAAATCTGAAAATTAAACAATAATTTCCATTTTCTCGATGCCATGCACGTCCACATTGAGCATAGCTAGGTATTCCCTGGCGTGTATTTGGGACAGAGGAACCACTGCAAACGCAGAGGTTGCAACATTAACGTAGGTCCTATTTCCTGATATGTACTCTCCCAACGCCGTTTGTGCTTCGAAATAGCTCAGTTTTCTTATAGTATAAACATATATAATAACCAAGCATAATAACATTGAAAGGTATGAGGTTCCACAATATTCATGAATAATACTGCATAAAGTTTCCCGATATATGAGTAAATCAACCAACACCCTAAATTTATAAGTAAATCAACCAACACCCTAAAGCTAGACTCTCAAATACATATTTTTTATACAAATTTGAAAATAATAAGTTAATATAAAGTAAATAATTTGGAAAGACACTCTTTTAATCTTCTAGTATGTAAATCTCTACTATGTGGGCACCTCGGGATCTTGAACAACTTCCAAGGTAATTCTCCACACTCTAAACTCTTTTTTGGTCTTGAGTATTGAAGAACTTCAAAATAAAAAGGACCAAAACTTAGTCACCAAGAAATTTCTAAAATTAACGAATTTTCAGAAAACGAAAGCGAGTGCCACGACATACGCTCTAGGAAGTCCAAGTTTAGTGCAACAAGCGATGTACGCATATATAGTAGAACAGTGTGCTCTAAGTACATATCAAAGTGCAACGTTATGCTGAAGCAAGTGAAAATTTCCTATGCTCTCGATTGTGCAGCCAATGTCGATCTACCACCACGACGCTACCCTATTTTCAAGGTTGTTTTTTCTTTTGTATTTTTATGATGATTTTAATTTAATTTTTATTCGATTTGATTCTTTTGACTTTGAATTTGTTGCTCACTTTCTTGATAATTCACTGAGAACCACTAGCAAATACATTACATCTAACAAAATGAACTTCAAATATATACAAGATAAAACATAAAGCTCACGTTTTAGGTGTGTATTAGGTATTAAGCAAGTTCCCGTTTCTATTTATTTTTTTAACAAAAAGAATATAAATAATTACCAAACATTATATTTTCTTATTTCTAGTTCTTTAAAACAAAAAACAAAGACTAATAAACAAGAAATGAAAAAACATCATTATCAAACGGTCCCTAGAAAACTAATTAACAACATTGAAAACAAAATAATATTGACAAGATAATATTGTTAGTTTTCTATTCAACTTAGTGAGAAAAATAACTTCTTGAAAATGTGTAGTACATGAGAGAAAACATATTAGCTAAGACAGTAACAACAGGTTTTTCATTCTAAAATAGTTTAAATATCTTGTCATTTTTAAATTATTCTAATATTCTTTAGTTTCATCATTTGGAAAGTAAATTTCAATACAGCATGAAAAATACGTACTATGAAAAATTAAATAACGAATTGATTTTAAATGATAAATTTTAGAGTGTATTTTAAAACATCATAAAAGAGATCGATTTTAACACTATTTTAAAACCACTTCCATGCACCAAGTAATATATAAAACAAACCAATCCGAACATAGTAGAATTTATCTCGAATAAATCATACATATAAGTATGAAATATTATACAAAGGCTTTTTAAAAAAGAAAACAGGACAAGAGGAATTGGAATTTTGAACAAACGTTTACATTAATTTTTATTAAATGGTCTTCATGTTTGATAAAAGAACTTCATCAATCACCTTCTCCAATTGCTTCCAAGAAGAACCACCAAGTTTATATGCTTCTTCAGCTTTACTCTTCAAACTCTCATGACATTGTCCTTCATTCTTTTACCTTTTTCTCCATCCATTAACTCTCTCACTAACTTCTCCACTTCATTTCTTTTCACATTGTTATCAATCTCCATTCCAGTCCCCCACACATTGCAACAATAATGACAATTTGTCTGTTGATCATTAAAGAAAGGCCAACATATCATTGGAACACCAGCACATATACTCTCAAGAGTTGAATTCCATCCACAATGTGTTAAAAACCCTCCTATTGAAGGATGGTTCAACACTTGTTCTTGATTACACCAACTTACTATCAAGCTTCTGTCTTTGATTTCTGTTAGAAATTCATGAGGCAAAATGGCTGAATCTCCCATAACTAAATCAGGCCTCGCAATGCACAACAATATCTTCCCACTATCAGCTAATCCCCATACAAATTCAGTCAGTTGCTCTTTTGTAATCAATGTGATGCTACCAAAATTTACATAAATAACTGAATTGGGTTCCTTTGAGTTAAGCCACTCAATGCATTCTGATTCCTCAGCCCACAGATTTAAAGCTCTTACATTTTCATCATCTATTTGTTTAGCAAGCATGTGAAGTGGACTAATGGTGTAAATAGATTGGAGAATAGGAGAAAGAGAATCCACAACATCAGTTTCAAGTGGATCACATGTGTTAAATATAACCGCAGAAGCTTCTTCACATCTGTTCATCACATCACACATAAAATTTAACATATTTTCATTTGGATCTGTTGTTCTAACAAAGGAAGGAAGGTCCCTCAAACGTATACTTTTCATTCTCTTGGTCCATTCTATCGTATTTTCCAGGTATCCATCTGTTATCTGGCTTACATCTGTTAGCCACGAAAAAGAGCTCAAAATTAAATACTACTTGGACATTAAAATTACAAGTTTAGTTCATTAAAGTTCGATGTTGGCGTATTTTACTGCATTAGCTAGTTTATTGATTTGAACGCATGTATTTTTAAATGTCTTTCTGTCTCACTCAGTAGACTTTAATTAAATTATAAAAAGGTAAAAAGTAATTTCCTTATGTTTCAGCAAGTTCAATATTAATATTTTTAAGATTAACAATTCTCTATCTGAAATAAAATTGAATGAAGTGAATGTAATCCTTGTTATCAAATAATATATTAAAATGAATTAAAATATTTAAAAGTATAACAAAATTTTACAACGATAGACTAGGACAGAAGAACAATTGACTATTGTTTATGTCTGTGATAGACATAATAGTAGTCCAATATTTCTAAGTACGTTTAAAAGTTTGGTCATTTAAAACGTCATATCTTAATGTATCTAATTTGGGACACAAGATTGAAATTAATATTTTGTACTTTAATTCAAAAACTTATTGAAAATTCGAAGAGGTTTCATACAAAATAAATAGAAAGTTTATGAAATTAAAAACTTATAAAGCTTGATGACATAAAAATAATTAAAAAGATCACAGAGCTATTAGATATATATATACTTTTCAAAGACGTTACAAAAATAATTAAAAAGATCACAGAACTACTAGATATATGTATACGTTTCAAAGATGTTAAAAAAAATAATTAAAAAGATCACAAAACTATTAGATTTATATATACATTTTAAAGAAGTTAAAAATTGCTTTGTTGTTGCTTTTAAAATAATTTTCGACAAATACATGGGGATTGCTTAACTATTTAAAATAATTATCGACAAATACAAGTTCTGTAAAGATATCAAAGGCAAGTAAACAAAAACTTAATGGAAAAAAATTGTACAAGGGGATTGCTTAACTATTTAAAAAAAATATATATGTTTAGATAAAAAGTTTAGGTGTATTTTTAAATATAAGAAAATAAATCGAAATATTTATCAAAATTTCGAATTCTATGATAGAACATCCATGACATTAATAAACACTCTATTATTAATAGAATATAAAATTTTATTATATTTTTTAAATATTTTCAATAATTTTATCATTTATAATCAATAAAAGAGATCTTATATATGCCGGGAGATATTTAAAAAGAGTGGTGTAAAGACACAAAATACTTCAAACCCACAGTCAAATATCAATGATCTACTGCCGTACTCCCTACCAAACAAAAAAACGTTCTCAAGCTAATTTAAAAAAATTCTAATTGAGATAATTCTAAATAAATATATTTTACGTAAAATTAAAAGTTATACTTGAAAAAAAATAACCACATGAAAGAAAGATAAAAGATGAGAGAGGAAAAAGAAAATACCAATTTAAAAAATATATATAATTGAAAAAATAGAAAATGTAAAAAAAAACTAAACCGTGGTTCGTCTTGAATTTGCATAATTTGATTTTATGGTCTAATGGATTAGAAGTGACATGATCCGAAGAAATAGAAAGGAGAAAGAACAGAATTAATGAAATTAATAAAAAAATAATAGAGATTAAATGAAAAAAAAAAAACTTATCATGGTAAGAAGAGACTAAATTATTAAAGAATCCAGAATGAAACACGCAAAAATTAAAAAATTAAAAAGAGTTTTCAAAAATATAAAAACACAAAATATTTACATAGGATAATTTCAAAAATGAAAAAAGTATACAGGCCTACGATCTAAAATACAAAAAATACCTCGTCAACAATACCCGTAATATATTTGGTAACGCGATTTGGTATATGATCGTTTAGATTTGACTATTGTTTGGTACACGATCGTTTAGATTTGTTTTTTCAATTCTATCGTTTAATTTGTTACACGATCGTTTAATTAATTGGGTTAAACGATCGCTACACAATTGTTTAGATTAGATTTGGGTTTCCAAATCTAAATGAATGTTTTTTTTTAAAATTTGCTATACGATTGTTTAGATTTGGCTACAGAATCGTTTAGATTTGGTTACTCAAATCTAAAAAAAACAAAAAATGCAAGAAATCTAACCAAATCTAAAAACAAAAAAACAAAAAAAAGGCTAGAAATCGCAGCTAATAAAAAAGAAGAGTATGGGGCACGCTTGAAATATTTTAAAAATCGTTAATTTTATTGATATTTTACTAGTTTGTTATATTTAAGAAAGTAAATTTAAATTAAGAAAACATATCAAACGGTTAAGATGTTTTTAAAATGACTTTTTGACTTTTTGACACTTCTACCGCAATGTCCAAAATCGGTCATATAATCTCCGTCTTTCCTAAAAAATCAAAGTTCGATCCTTCGTCCTCTTGGTCATTCTCTTCGAACAAAGCAGATACTATCATAGTTGAACGCATAAATTAGAATTTTGTAATTTAACTTAAAAATTATATACAAAATTAAATGCAAGTTCAGAAAACAACAAAGAAACATTGAAACGAAATAATACCTTTAAGTGGTACCAGGCCTTGCTTAATGAGTTGAGGAATTTTATAGAAACCAATATAGCTACAAGTACTGGCAGTCCAAAGCAAAGCATAAGGGATTTTACACATATTGGCAACCAAAATAGTGAAAGGCAAAAGAGCATCTCCAACGATACAGCTAATTGGTGGGACATTGTTAGAAGGAGAAGCTGCCATTGAATTAAGTTGACAAATAAGATCACAGAAAGGAGCAAAGCAATCCTTGGAGGGGGATGAGCAAGTTGCATGAACATGTTCAATAGAACTTGTCAATGACAACAATGGGCGGCCATCGGAAATGGTTCGGAACCTAAAATCTAGTAAGCCATTCAACGAGTCAGGGCCTCTAGACTTGAGCACAAGCTGATGATTGCGCTCAGTGATGACGAAAGTTACGTGGAAACCTTTGTGATGGAAAAGCTTAGCCAGATTTAGCATGGGGTTGATATGGCCTTGGGCTGGATGTGGGATACACACAACATGTGGCTTATCAATTTTTGAGATAAAACCCATCTTTCACTATTCTTTTTCCCCCTTTCTTCACTTTTCATGAAATGGAACTGGAAGATATGGAAGGGACAAACTTAGATGTCTTGTATAGGCTGCAAAATCTAACACACAATCCCAATTTGATACAAGTAGGTGAGTCTCTTTTTGGTAATTATTTGATTTTTTAAAATTAAACTTATTGTTTTTCAATTTTTTACTATGATTTATGTTTTTTAAAAGAAAAATAGTTGAATTATAAGCCAAATTTCAAAAGAAAAAATGAATGTTTTTAGTTAGTTTTAATCATAAAAAAATAAAAAAGGTCGAGAAGTTGGTAAAATATTTTCATAAATTCCAGACTTGTCATTGTCATTACCGTTATGGATTATTTTCCACTTCTTTTTCTTATTATTCTTTGTGATTTATTCATTTTCTCTTCGTAATATTCATTTCTTCATATTATTACTTCTTCTTCTTCATATTCCCACTTGTTCTTGTTCGTGATTTCTTCATTTCTTTGTGTAGAACTTTTTCCTTCTTTGTCATATCTCATATATATTTTTTTTATCTTTATTTTCTCACTTCCTTCTTCGTATTCTCACTTGATAAACTATCTTCGTCATGTTCCATATATTTCCTCTTCCAAATATAAACCATCGTGTACCAAGATCTAAGTGCAAGATCATGTACTAAATATAAAAGATCTTGGTACACGACCGCTTAGATCTTGATACACGCACTAGAAGAAATTTGGCCTTTAATGTCGGTTTAAAACCGACATTAAAGGGCTTTAATGTCACTTGGCAACCGACATCTTTGCGAGCATTATTAAAGGCCTTTAATGTCGGTTGGGCTTTAATGTCGGTTTAAAAACGACATTAAAGGCCCCTTTAATGTCGGTTTAAAAACGACATTAAAGGCCTTTAATGTCGGTTTTCAACCGACATCTTTGATAGTGTTATTGAAGCCCTTTAATGTCGGTTGAGCTTTAATGTCGGTTTTAAACCGACATCTTTGATAGTGTTATTGAAGCCCTTTAATGTCGATTGGGCTATGATGTCGTTTTAAAACCGACATTAAAGACTTGTTGTCCAATTTTAGAAATTTATATTTATTTAATTCTTGTATTATTGTCCATTTTTTATAAATCAACATTGAATCCTAAATATTTTTTCTCGCTCCAACGAATCAATAAAATTAATATTATTTTAAAAACTATAATATTTATCTTTTAAATTTGTATACACAAAATGAAAACTTAATATTGTGTTTATATATACATTCTACAACAGTATATGAAAAAAGATCCTAATACAAGATGTAAATAAGAAAAATTCTAAACGTCTTCGCAATCTTCAATCTTCAATCTTCAACCTTCAATGATCGCCTGGCTATCTACACAATTGCTCAGCTTTCAACCCGATATAACTTCAATCATTCTACAAACAATACCAAAACAAAGCTAAACGTTCAAAATGAACATAGAAATTAAAGAAATTGCAAATAATTAAACCCAAAATTTACTAACTCCAAAGTCTAAAATTAACATATAGAGATTAAAGACATTGCAGATGAACTAAACCCAAATTTTACTGACTCCAATGTCCAAAATTAACTTATAGAAATTAAAGACATTGCAAATGGATTAAAGACATTGCAAATGAATTGTACTGTCCACGTTCAACCAAAGCCTTCTCATTTTCCTTTACCTAAAATTTTCAAAGTATATGAACATATTACATTCTTAGAGGCTATTCAACAATATTAAATTACTTTAATTAATTTATATACAGCACTGAAAATATATAGGACATAATTAATTTTATACCTTATTTGCTAACTGCCTGTTCTCCTCTTGCAATGCCTTTTCCTACAATCATTTTATGAACCAAATTTTACACCATGGAAAATAAAAAATTATAGTCCTGTATGCATAATTAATGAAGCCAAAACATTAATTACTCTAAAACTAAGTTATTCACCTTTTTGTGCAATATTGAAATAGATTCTTGCATTCGTTGGTTCTGCAACAAAGTAACCCCAAAATCATTTGCATCTATTATATATGAGCAATATATAAAAGAACTCTCACAAATTTATAAAGAAAATGTTAATGAAATATCAATAAAGTATTTTATTTGGATATATATATATTCCTAAATAGTGAACAATTATCGGTTCTACAAACTGATGCCAATGCTGTATGAAGAAATTATATTGGTGTAATTCATTACAATAAAACACAGCATATGCAAAATGAAACTTACATTCCCCAGTGAACTTTTTTCATCAGTGGTGCCTCCAAACTGAACTTTTCTCAAGTGTTTGGACAGAGAAGCGCATGGTTGAAAGCATTACTTCCAAAAATCCATTCTCATTCATTCAACACCATTAACAATTAGTGTGTTAATGTGGAGAAGATGAACGCAGAGAAGTTTGTTAAATATCAGTGATGAAGATATTTCAATAGAAGAGACTTTCAGTCCAGACAGACAAACATCCAAATGTCTAGAATTCTACTAAAGAAAAGACAAAAAACAGAAACAAAAGAAACATACTCTGCAAGGGCAGCAGGATCCCATGAAGACAAGCAAACTCCCGTTACTGGACGATTGTTTGAATCAACCTGCAGTTTCAAAATTGTGACACCATGTGAAACATTCAACAATTTGCATCCAAGCAAAGGGAACCTTTCTGTAATAGATGGGTCAGGCAAAAACCAACCGCAGTTATCACATTTGCGGCAGTGCCATTGCTATTTTAAGTTTTTAACTGACCCAAATATTTTAGTCAGACGATTACCTTAGTAGTATTTACATAAAGCTTGGGCCCCATCAAAGTAAACTTGAGAGATGGAGAGGCTTGTTTCCTGTGTCGAGGAGCAAGAGGAAGATCGGCGTTAACCGGAAAAAAACCCAAATATAACACAACTATATATATATATATATATATTTGGGTAGCTGATCCAGATGAACAAAATAAGCAGGTGATTTGATTGGTAATTACTCACACGTAAACTGTTGGAAACTTCACAAAAAGGGAGGAAATGGTGGTTAATCCAAAAACTTGTTCCATTCCGTTTCCACCACCAGATCCTCCGGCCGAAACTAGCAGAAATCATGGCCTGCATCAAAGCTGTGCATTTGTGTGTTTTTCACAAAAGTAATAAACATCGACGTCTTTGCTACTTTGGGTTTTTCCTTTTTCTGAGATGAAAACAACTTCTTTCATTATTTCAAATAATGAAAGAAGTCTTTACTATATACTTCGTTGGCTACGTGTAACAATCTGTAACAAAAATGGACAGGCACGAGATAGTTAACCCCTTTGTATGATATTTGAAAAGCAAGTCATTAATCAAGAACTCGTGAGAAACTTTTTCCCCCCTTTTTCCAAATCCATGGAGAAGCAATCAACAAACTCATATGACTTTTAATGTAAGTGTGTGTGACTTACGAGGAGAGTTAACCAGAAAAAAATCTTTAAAAATTTATGTAAAGATATTAAGATGAAGAGAGTGAACATAAGTATAGCTCAAAGATAATTAGCATGTACACCTTCCATTTTGGAGGATCACAAATGAGAAGAAGCCGGTAACGGTTAGGTAGAGAAAAGATCCGTTAGTGAAAGAAAAATTAATGCAGAAAATGCATGTGAAGATAGTACTTAGAAAAAGAAAAAGGTATTCAAAGTGGATAAAAAAACATGCAATGCAAAGATGTTAATGGGGTATTGAAACTGTTGCAGCCAACTTACCAAGTGATCCAGCCAATCAATGGAGACCCATTCATTGGAAGCCTTGAGACTCCAGTAACCTCAAGCCCACTGATAGCATGGTACCTTTCAAACCTCCCCGCCTACAGAACAGCAGTCAGTCCATTGCTGAGGGGAATTGAAGTGGGCCTGGCTCACGGTTTCTTTCTGGTTGGTCCATTTGTCAAAGCTGGCCCTCTAAGGAACACAACCTACGCCGGAGGAGCAGGCTCACTGGCTGCCGGTGGTCTCATTGTCATTTTGAGCATCTGCTTGACAATGTATGGTGTTGCATCATTCAATGAAGGAGAGCCATCTACCGCACCATCATTGACTTTGACTGGCAGGAAGAAGACCCCTGATCCTCTGCAAACAGCCGATGGGTGGGCAAAATTCTCAGGCGGGTTCTTCTTCGGCGGTATCTCCGGTGTGATCTGGGCATACTTCCTCCTCTATGTCTTGGACCTCCCTTACTACGTCAAGTAGATTTTGTATCATTTTCTGTTTCTACAATGCAACTTCCATGTCTGTGTTATGGAAACATAAAATTGTATATTTTCTGCCAAACGAAGAGAATTCTAAGCTAAAGACAGCAAAAACCCATTTCAAAGAAATTTACCTGATTGAAGGAGATGACATCCGACCGGAATCGGGTACGCTCGCCTTTATCACAGTTGATGGAAGTAGGAACATTAGGGACGACAACGCCGGCCGGAAGTACAAGGTCTCTACTTCGAGTGAAGTCGATATCGATCAGCTTAGACCCCGATGGACCCGGCTTGCAAGAAGACAATCGCAAATCGTTACAGAGATTGTAGCCGAAGCCGATAACTGAAACCGCTTTATCGGCGGCTGATTGAGGATTGAACCGGTTGATGTTGAAAGACATTTCTCAATGGACAAACACCAAAATTCCGTCGAATTGGATGGAATACCTTTAATTAGGGTTTTGATGGAAAGGGGAAAAGGCGACGACTAAAGAGGAAAAAGAAGAGAGGAGGAGAATTTATATAGAAGCCTTTAAGGAAAAAGAAAAGGTAAAGTAAGAGAGAGAAACTTGATTTTTTACCAAATTAAAAAAAAATAAAAAAAGAAATTACAAAGGGGCTTTAATGTCGGTTTTCAAAAGAGGGTCGTTTAATGTCGGTTTTAAACCGACATTAAAGCTCCTTCTTTAATGTCGGTTTAAAACCGACATTAAACATCCGCTTTTTGAAAACCGACATTAAAGTCCATTTTTCATTTTTTCCACCCGACATTAAAGGCCAGATTTGTTGTAGTGACGATCATGTACCAAATCTAAACGATATTCGTTCAAGATCATGTACTAAATGTAAATAATCTTGGTACACGATTGTGAACCAAGATCGTTTAAATTTGGTCCACGATCGTGTAGATATTGATAAATGATCATATATCAATATCTAAACTATCTTTGTTCACGACAATGACCAAGATCGTTTGCCAATATTGTTTAGAATTGGTACAAGATGATGTACCAAGACCGTTTAAATTTGGTACGCGATCATGTATCAAGATCTAAACAATTGTGTACCGAGCTTTTTGTGGCCAATTAATCGTGGGGTATTTTTTGGTATTTCACACTGTGGAACTATGAGTTTTTTCCTTTTTCAAAATTGTTTTATATAATGTAAATATTTTCGAATTTTATTCTATTTTTGAAAAATCCCCTTGAAAAATGGTGTGGTTTTTTTTTAAAAAAATTATAAGTAGAAATTAAAGTAGATCACAAATGAAGAAACTCAAGAGTCGAAATGGTATATAGAGACTAAGGGGTCAAAGACTCACTTATTCTAGCCCTAGGTTATTATAGGTTAGTTATATTAGTTTTTGTTTTTGGTGTAAATTATTTTAGTTTGGATTATAATAGTATGTGTTTGGTGTGTAAACTATTTTAGTTTGGTAAAATAAATAACGAGCACGATAGTAAAGAATAAACAGATGATGAATATAAAATAGTAAGAATTTTACCAAATCTAATGTTTTGAAATAGTGTTTACTTTAGCTAATTGGAGACTTTGAATAGAGAAATCGACAAAAGTAGCACGCTTTTGATTTTATATTTAAAAAATATCACACTTTTAAAAAACTCGTAAATTTATTTTTAGGTCAATTTTGGCTGACCTCGACACTAAGATTCTTCTCTTATTTTAAAAAGTCGTTTCAACATCATTTCTCAAATTTTATAAAATTCAATTTCAGCAAAACTCAATATCGAGATTTGGGGTATTGTTTTTAAATTTAAAACAAAGGGTATTCTCTCAAATGACCAAAAACCTTGTGCTCATTCCATTCGAGATGAAACGTGTGTGCTCCTAAAATTGAAGGGATTTGACTAACTTTTGTGAGCCCAAATTTAAAGAATTCATCCTCAAGCTTAAATTTGTGAAGGTAATTTACTCTGAACAATTTTATAGTATAGGGTTGGATTTTAAATTATGTTATAGTGTTTTTTATGAAATCTAAGTCAGATGGGAAAATAGGTAGTTGGTTTTCTGTTGTAGTTGGATATAGAACTAGATTTTAAGTTAATCCAAATGGTTTCATTAGATGAATCTCGAGAATTTCATCAATCTAGCCTTGCGTAAATGAATCAGGCGAGACTGATGAAATTGTCCTAAGATTTGTTGTGTTTCATATACATTTTGTAGGGTAATCATGAGATGAATTCGTTCGAGATTGGGTCGAGATTAATCACAAAATGCATATAAAACCCTTGTCTCGTGGAATCCTGATGCAATGTTGCACAAGTTCCATTTTAATTCATGTTGTCCTTAATTGAGATTACCATGAGTTTTAATTAGGACAGATTAATGATTTCGTTTTGTTATGTGTGTTTTCTATTTGGCAGACGCCTCTTGCCACCAAAATCTGCAGTGTAGGCTTCTTCCTTACAAACTTCATCTATTGTTCACATCTATCGAGGACCATCTCGAACATTAAAAACAAGTTAACACCTAGCTAGACAAATGTAAATATGTTCAGAAAAACCATGTTTGGACATTTCTTGAACGTTAAGGAGTTGATCCCTATGTCATTACATCTTGCTCATAGCCTTGAGAAGAAATGATAATGTTGAAACGATTTTTTAAAATTTGAGAAAAATCTCAGTGTTGAGGTCTACTGAAATAGTTGGAGAAAAATAAATTTATGGATTTTTTAAAAGTGTGCTAGTTTTGAAATGTGTAAAACGAAAAGTTTGTTACTTTTATCAAATTTTCTTTTAAATAACATTTAGTATAGCAATGAGTAGTCGTTATAGTCTTAGATATTTCTTGTCCCAACTGTTGTTTGATAACTATTTCATTTTTTGTTTTTAATTGAAGTCAATTTCTTCCTTTTCTTTAACAATAATTACACTAATTTGGTTTTTGAAGGGCATCCTTGGCAGCATCACGCATTAACTTGTTCAATCAGCTATTTGTTTTGACTTCCTTTTTTCAACTCATCTGAACCGTTGGCTTCTTTTAGATTGTTTGTCATTTAAATCTTCGGCTTATCAGACTGTTTAATCCACTTGTAACAGCGAATGACTTAAATATGTTTGTTTCACATACTATATCAATGTGTGTTAAATATCAACTATTTCAAACTGTCAAACTATGAATGACCTATTTAGTTATAGTTTATATGGTTTATTGGTTCAATTAATATCTACATTTTACCACTTTAATAGTTAGACACTAACACAAATTTAAAAAATCGAATATTTGAATAATAATTTAATCATAATCCATTTATTTTGAGTAAAATAATTGCAAAACAGAAAAAGAAAGAAAATGAATATTCAACCAACAATAACTTTGAATGAAGAATATGTGCGTGTTAAATCAATATGTCTAAGTCACATCCCAATTTAACGAGCATCTTATTATTTGCAATAAATTTATTCCTATGTGGGAATAATTCTCTCAAATCGGTTGTTCTATCAAATGGGACATTGTTCTCTAAAATACATAATTAAGACTACTTTTCGTAATGTTCCTAGTTTCTATTTCTTATTTTTGTGTCTCATATTTTAAGAAATTGATGTGTTTGATTATCGTTCTCATTTCTCTTACCAAATTTTAAGAAACATTTCTCAAAGTTGGGCAAAAATTGAAAAACTATGAGAAGTAATTTTTCTTAGTTCTGGTCCTATCTTATTTGATTCTATTTCTTATATTTTCTCTACTTGTTTCATTGGTGGGAAGACATGGTTGAAACTAGAGTGTTCAAAAAACTCGTTAAATCAACCAACCCAAACTGTAAGAGTTGACAGGTTGGGTTACATTTTATTTTTGGTTATGGTTGGGTTGGGTTGCAAATTTTTTTTTAAAAATATATTTTGAATTTGGATGGGTTATAGAATTTAGTAAACTAGTCAATTCGATCCAACCCTGTATCATTATTATATATTGAATGAATATGAATATAGACTTGGATTTTAAATGAACTTAGGTTTCATGTATTTGAGTATAAACACTTTGATGTAACTCAAATGAAAGAATTTTATTAATTTCTTTTTTATGTTTTAAAAATACTAGAAGACAACTAGTCTATTTATAGCAAAATTAAACTAATCCTAGTCCTGATCACTATCCTAATTAATAAGAGAAACTTAACAAAAGTAAAGTAACCCTAATCCTAATCTTAATTAATAAAAGAAACTTAATCCTAATCCTAAACAATAATAATTAAAAAAACTAAATTTAATCCTAGTAAACCAAAGAAACTAATCCTAATCTTAATTTTAATCCTAATAAATTAAGGATTTGACCATAATATCCTATTGCTACTACATCATACATAGACTTTACATAGAATGCTTGTTTACGTGATTATAAATTTTTTAAAAATGGATGTAACATATATAGGTCATTAACATAAATATGACATTTTGTTTGGTGAAAAAAATCAACTTTTATTGAAAAAGAAAATAATGAAAAAATAGCCTAAATTATGAAAAAAAAAAAAAATCCAGTGACCCAACTAAAATATTACCGGTTGGGTTGATCCTTGCACATTGAACTAGTAGGCATTCAATTTTTGCCAACCCGAGGACCTCGGGTTAGTCCATAACTTACCTTCAATCTGGCTGAACCCGGTTTTATATACACCCATACTTGAAACCACTTTCGTCCTCTAAGTCTTGGATTCAATTTGCAACATTGATGATTTTGTATTTTTTTCTTATTTTATTAATTTTTCATATTTATATGTTTAATACTTCTTATTTTCTTTTATTTCTTTTCCGTTATAAGTTATTCATATATATATTTTTAATATTTTTTAATTTATTTTATCTTTTATCTTTTATTTATTTATTAATATTTACATGTTTAATTTAATTTTTAATTTTAAAATTTTTAATATTTAAATGTATGTGTTATTTGGTTTTCAAATTTCACATTTAATTTTTAATTTTCTTTTCTGTATAGTTAAATTATTTTTTATATTTTCTTATTTACATGTTCTATTTTAATTTATATATTATTTTGGTTTTCAAAATTTAAATATTTTCTTCATTCCAAATTTGAAATTTTGCAAACTGCATGTGTTCACACGAGATGTTCGGAGAAATTTGGTTCGTGGAACTGAACTCGTGTTGATGTTGTATTTATGTTGATTTGATGCGATGTGATTCAATCTCTATATTTTGATCCTCTAATTCTCTCTTGGCTGGATGCTTACGCTTGATTTGAGAAAGCGAGTGGAGCACGTGATGTTCTTGAAGTTGGAGTCTTGGAAGAAAGCTTGTATCTACAAAGGAGCTTCAATCTTCGAGGGTGGTCGATTTCAGGAGTTGGGGAGTCTTCTAACTCTATGAGAGAATTACCTTCTAGAGTAAAACATTTCCCACTCCACAAATGAGAATTCCCCTATTTATAGAGTTTCCTGGTGGGCTTTTATGAACTTAGGCCTAGTTGGTCCATGGACAAGACCCATGGGCTCAATCACATGAATTTCGGTCATATTTAACTTTAGGCTAAATTAAACTTATTTTTGGGCTCAATTGAATTTTAGCCTAAGTAAATAATATTGAAACTTTCATAAATGTAACAAAACACCTATTTATAACCCGTGTAACAAAGCCCATCAAGTTAGCCATTTTTTAAATATTCCAAGTTTGCCCTTCCATCTTTCTTCTCTCCTCGCGATTTCTTTCATCGTCTTCCTCCTATGATTTCTTTCATCGTCTTTCTTCTTTTTTTTTTTTCTGCTGCGATTTCTTTCCATCGTATTTCTTCTTTTCCTCTTCTTTTTTCTGCTACGATTTCTTTCCATCATATTTCTTCTTTTCTTATTCTTTTTTACGTCATTTAATCTTTCCATCGTATTTCTTCTTTTCCTCTTTTTTTGTTGTGATTTCTTTCCATCATCTTTCTTCTTTTTTTTTTTTACGTCGTTTAAATTTGGGTAACCAAATATAAACGATCGTATACAAGAAATAACAAAATCTAAAAGATCGTGTATAAAGAATTTTGAAAAAAAAATCATTTAGATTGGAGTAGCCCAATGTAAACGATCGTGTAAAAAAAGTAAAAGTTTGTGTTAAAAAAATAAAAGATCTTGTATAAAGATACGAGAGTACATCAGTTTTAATGTAAAGTACTCATGTAAAACAATTCATATTTTTTCCTTCTTTTTTAATAATTAGTTTTTAACTTTTTGTCCTTTTTTTTATAGAAACTAAAGTTGTCATGCCTCTCTTTGCTTCCCTACACATTATTAAAAGGTGAGAATTTTTTCTTCTTTTTTTTATTCGGCTTGGTGGCTAGCGTCATCTAACTTCTACTGGGGGACGATTAGACATTTGCCATCAGATCCACTGCCTTGGTAGGAGCGATCGGGCATCTTCGTCATTTGCACAAGTGACTCCGCCGTCAGCGATCCAACTTTTGCTGGGAACGATCGGGTATTTGCTATCAGATCCACTACTCTAGTAGGAGCTATCAGGCATCTTTGTTGTTTGAAAAGGTAACTCTGTCGTTAGCAATCGAACTTCTACTAGAGGACAATCGGACATTTGACGTCAGATCCACCGCCCTAGTAGGAGCGATCGGGCATCTTCGTCGTTTAGCGAGGTGACTCTACCGTCAGTGATCCAACTTCTACTGAAGGACGATCGAACATTTGTCGTTAGATCCACCACCTGGGTTGGAGCAAATGGGATCTTCTTCGTTTGGAGAGGTGACTCCACCGTTAACGATCCAACGTCATCTGGGGGACGATCGGACTTTTACTGTCAGATCCACCACCCAAGTAGGAGTGATCAGACATCTTCGTCGTTTGGAGAGGTGACTCTACCATCAACGATCCAACTTCTAATGGGAGACGATCGGGCATTTGCCGTCAGATCCACCGCCCTAGTAGGAGTGATCGGATATCTTCGTCGTTTGACGAGGTGACTCTGCCATCAGCGATCCAACTTTTACTAGGGGACGATCGGACAGTTGCCGTTAGATCCACTACCTTGGTAGGAGCGATCAGACATCTTCGTCGTTTGGAGAGGTGACTCAGTCGTCAGCGATCCAACTTCTTCTGGAAGATGATCGGGCATTTGTCATCAGATCCACCGCTTTAGTAGGAGGAATTGAACATCTTGGAGATATAGAGGCGAAGTTGTACCATCATCATCATTTAGAGAGATGGAGGTAAGGTTGTATCGTCATCATCTTAGAGAGAGGGAGGAAAAACTGCACCATCATCGTCATCTTGGGAAGATGGAGGCAAAGTTGTGCCATCGACGTCATCTTGGAGAGGCAAAGGTGGAGTTGCGCCATCATCATCCTTTGAGGGCCACATCATATTGAAGCTGAGGTAGAGTTTTTTTTTCATCGACATTTTTTAGAGGAGTCATAGCGGCATCTACAGCGATGAAGCTTAAAGTCTTCAAACTTGCTTGAAGAAGCAACGATGAAGGTTTCTTTTTTGCTTGAAGAATACAAAACTTTTGAATTTAAATATGAGAAAGTGTCGATGAAGCCTTCGAGCTTGCATATGAGGAAACATCGATAAAACTTTCAAGCTTGAATATGAGCAAGTGTTGATGAAGCCTTTGAGGTTGAATATGAGGATGCATCGATGAAACCTTCAAACTTGGACATGGAAAACTAATAGTTCAATCCTCGAAGTCAGTGGAGCATTGGTGTAGTCTCCAGTCTTGCATTTGAATGAGCCTTTATGAAATACTAAGGTATGAATAAACTAAGCCTAGTTTACCCGATCTTCTGCTCGATAGGCAGAGAAATAGTCAATGATTAGAGGAAAGCCTAGGGCTCACATAGTAGGACGTAGGAGGCTTCGACAAGGAATAAGACTCCTCTTATTCTTTATGGCCTTTCAAACCCATAGATTCAAGCCTATCCTTCAGTTTCCTTATAGAAATAGAATAAAAAACCTCAAAATTCGAAGAAACATCAACAAAGACTCATAATTTGATTTTGAGGAACTTCTAAACTTGTGTGAACTTAAACTTCAAAAAACAATAACAAAGCTTTAGAATTTGATTCTTAGAAACTTCAAAACTTAACGATGAAGTGTTGAACTTTAGAGGAGTAAGGCCACTTTATAAGCATCTAACTTTGCAACATCTTGCTCCTAGTGTAACGCCTTTTTATTTAGTTATATTGCATTCAGCAGGACATCTTCAACTTCAAGTTGATATTCTCTAATGAGAATGAAAATCATCAATTACTAGTGTCATCCTTTATGTGATCATGACACTACTCTTGTTTTCCATTCTTCTTAACTGATTTTTTTTTACTGGATTGAACTTAAAGTTTCCCTTAAGCTGTCTACGTACCCTTTATAATATAGGGATAAAGTCATAATGTAGTTCAATTGTTTTTTTCCTTCGGACTGAACTTAAAGTTTTGCTTAAGTTGCCTACGTCCCCTTTATAATACAGGGATCAAGTCATAACGTAGTTCAATTGTTTGTTTTTTACATAATGGCATTAAGTGTATAATTTCTTGAGAAACTTGCCATTGATTACGCCAATTTTTAATCCCTCTCGATCAACAATCTTGTATACGCCATTCGTGTAAAGTTCTTTGACAATGTAGGGTCCATAAAATTTAGATGTGAACTTATTTCCTGTATGCCTTGTTGTGATGATTGGTCTTCTTACAGCCAATACTAGATCATCAACTTGAAAGGAGCGAGGATTGACGTGTTTATCAAAAGCTTTAGACATTCTCGCTTGGTAACATTCCAATGCTTCCAGAGCTTCTAATCGCTTTTCATAAGTGCTTCTAACTCTTGAAGAAGTAACTTGACGTTTTCTTCAGTAGTTAACCTCTCTTGCACTGCCACTCTTAATGATGGGATTTCTCTTTCGAGTGGAGGGACAACCTCTACATCGTAAACAAGTGAATATGGTGTAACCCCTATAGGAGTGCGATGAGTGGTTTGATAAGCCAACAATGCTTCACCGATTCTTTCTTGCCAATCCCTCTTTGACTTGGAGACAAGTTTCTTCAGAAGACTACACAATGGTTTGTTGAATGCTTTTGCTAGGTCATTCGCAGCTGCGTTTTATATGGATGACTTGAATTTGAATTTTTCACATAATTTGTCTACCATGCTTTTAGAGAATTGCCTGCCATTATCTATCACGATACGGTGAGGAATACCATATCGGTAAATGATGTGGGTACGAATAAAGTCCGCCACATTCTCTTTCTTGGCTTCTCTCAAAGGAATGGCCTCAGCCCACTTTGAGAAATAATCTGTTGCTGCAAGGATATAAGAATGTTCTACTAATGATTTTGGTGTAATTGGGTCCACCAGATCAAATCCCCAAACCTCGAATGGCCAGGAAGCCATAATTTGATATAGAGGCTCTAGAGGTTGATGTATGAAGTTTGCATGGTATCAACAAGCCTCACACTTCTTTGCATAGTCCATTGAATCTTGAACCATGTTTGGCCAATAATAGCCCATTCTTCTAAACTAAAATTGAAGCTTTGGTCCCGATTGATGTGCTCCACAGATGCCTGCATGCGTTTCCTTTAGAGCTTTTATTGACTCTTCCTTTCTAAGATATCGAAGGGAGAGCCCTTTAAGAGAACGATGATATCAGTTCCCTTGTAATAAATGAAGAGTGAAGCCCTTCTTCGTTCCTCATTTTTATGACGAGAATCCTTTGGAAGCATTCCATGTTCAAGATACTCTATGATTGATTGACGCCAATCTTCTTCATTAATCAAATGGGATGTCGTCACATTCACTTCTTAACATTCAAACAAAATTGGAGGCATAATCCATCGTTGACAAAGTGGTATATTCAGAGTTATATCCTCCAGCATCGTCAAGGCAGTGGTCAAATTTGCCAATGAATCCGCCCTCTTGTTTTCTATTCAAGGGACATGCTCCAACATCACACTATCAAACCTTTCCATCAATTGTCAAGCATAAGCGAAGTATGGCTTCAAGTCTTCATGTTTCACATCATACTGAAGCGAGAGCTGATTAATTATTAACTTTGAATCACCATAAATTTCTATGAATGATACTCCGATCTCCAATGCCATTTGAAAGCCAATTATGAAGGCTTGATATTCAGCCACATTGTTCGAGCACATTTTAGCAAGCGCAAAGCTATAACGAAACATATGTTTCTTAGGAGAAATAAGGATGATGCCTGCCCCCACAGAACTTCTTCACGCTGCGCCATCAAAATACATAGTTCAATGTTCCATAACTTCGGTGAAGAAAACTTCATCGTCTGGCAAGTCTTCACATAACTTCTAATGTAAAGGAATTTGGTGGTTTGCCAGAAAGTCTACCAACACTTGTAATTTTATAGCCTTTTGGAAAATATAGACAATGTCATATTGCTAGAGTAGAACCACCCATTTGGCTAAGCGTCTAGAGATAATCGGCCTAGAAAGAACATACTTTATAGAGTCCACCTTTACTAGTAGATTAATCGTGAAGACATGCACATAATGCCTCAACTTATCGATGGCAAAGAAAAGTGCAAGACACATTTTCTCAATGGGAGAAAAGTTAACCTGGGCCCCAACTAAGGTTCTGCTTAGATAGTAAAGAGCACATTTCTTTCCCTTCTCCTCTTCTTATGCCAACAATGCGTGTAAATACCTTTCATGTGTAGCAATATACAATATTAATGGCTTGCCTGGTACTAGAGCTTCTAATACTGGGGGATTAAGCAAGTATTTGTTTATGCTATCAAAAGCATTCTGACAAGCCTCATCACATACAAAACTTTCTCCTTTTCTCATCAACTTTTGAAAAGGTTGGCGCTAATCGGCTAGGTTAGAGATGAATCTTCGAATGTAAGCCAATCGTTCTTGAAGACTTCTTAGGTCATGAAAAATCTTTGGCCTTGGCATCTTCTGAATGGCATCAATCTTGGACTTGTCTATCTCGATCCCTTGGTGCCTTATAATGAAGCCAAGAAACTTTCCTGAAGTCACACCAAACGTGCATTTGAGAGGGTTCATCCTCAGCTGATATTTTCATACGCGATCAAATACAACTTTTACATCATTTAAATGGTCTTGTCGTCTCTTGGATTTGAGCACGAGGTCATCAACATAGCACTTGACATACTTATGTAGCATATCGTCAAACACTTTTTACATAGCACGTTGATAAATGGCACCAGTATTTTTCAATCCAAAGTGCATGACCTTGTAATAATATATTCCCTTTAGAGTCCTAAAAGCTGTCATTTCTTCATCTGAAAGGGCCATTCGTATTTGGTTATATCCAAACGACCTATCCATAAAGGACAACACCTCGTGTCTAGTAGTTGCATCAACCATGATTTTTGTGATGGGCAAAGGAAAATCATCCTTAGGCATGCATTATTCAGGTCATGAAAGTCTACATAAACATGAAGCTACCCGTTCTTTTTTCTGACAGAGACAATGTTTGCTATCAATGTTGGATATTTGGCCTCACGAATGAATCCTGCTTCAATCAACTTGTTGACATCAACCTCAATCTGGGGAATAAGCTCTGGTAAAAAATGTCGCTGCACTTGCTTAATCGGCCAATACCCTCGTTTGATTGCGAGATGATGGACTGCTAGTTGTGGATCAAATCCTGGCATCTCCTAATACGACCAAGCAAAAATGTCCCTGTACTTACCCTCCTCTTCACTAGAAAGAGATGCACTAATGAAAGTTGGGCGTGGTTCCTCTATTGTACCAAGGTTTACCTCTTTTAGCTCATCTATAACAGATTGGCCACCATCCTCAAACCTCTGTAGGGCATCTTCTACGTCATCTTCAAGAGTTTCAATCTCTGATTCCTTAATAATGGTGATGTGATGACATGAGATTGCACCTTCTCCTTGTTCTGAGTCTTCCTTTTCAAGATTAGTTAGTATAACATCATGCCTTTTCACCTTCAACGAATCTTGACTTGTATTGAGAGTAACAAAAGTTTTTCTTTTCATTCGGGAAGGAACCTTGCTATGAATTTCTCCCTCTCCCTTTGCCTCACAAGGAAACTCCTTACCATGGAAATTCTTGACGTCTGTATGCTTAATTCGACACCAAACTGACGCGCGAGATGTTGATTCCTTCTTTGTATCTATGCTAGAACTAGCCTTGACATGTGGGCCTTCATCCGCAATGCGATTAAAAATTGAAGCACGAGGTGTTTGTACATTTTTCTTTTTATCCACTCTTGGCCTTTTAAATGTTGATGGTCTTGTAGTCGTCGAGGCCTGACATGTGCTTTTCTCTTTTCTGAAGGTCGTAATTAGCCTTTGAAAGGTCGATCATCGGTCAAGGATAAATGTTGACTGGTGATCTTTTCGTTCTGTCTTTATAATGCTTAGTCTTTCAAATACTGGGGCGCGTAAAACATGCGATTTAATTCGGTCAAATGCTGAGGTTCTCTAGCTGTCACGTTCTTTTTCTTCCATACTATAAACCTCATCTATAATTATATGGTTATTGTCAACCACTTTTTCCTTCCCATTTCTAGTTATACGGACTAGCTCTGGCGACTTGTATCCGAGTCATTTTCTTGAGACAGGTATAAAATGTCCTTCCTATAACAGCTTCTTTTGGATTGAGGAGAGCTTAGGTTGTTCGTGAATTTTCAAGCTTTTCAACTCAGTGTGAGCTGTGAACTCATAACCTGCATTCGCCATCAATTTGTAAGCCCTAGGGTCGAATCTGTCTTTCGTCCGCCTTTAGGGCAAGTTTGCTTCCATCAGGACTATCTTTATTTCTTGCTTTGTTATTTTTGTAAGTAGTGTAGTGAAGCTTTCTCTTAGAACTTTGATATCACCAACCTCCAAGCCTTTTGGGGACTCTATGAATGGTGATTCACCTTTCTTCCGTCTTGACAGAGGGACATAATGTACGTAGAAATAAATCTAAAAAAATAAAATTCTAGTTTGGGCCTTATCTAGTTTTAAAAGAGTAGTAATGAAAGTACAAAAATACTAAAATCAAAACTAATAACATAATAGCGGAAGCAAAAGGTTTCCCTATGGCATGCCACGGTCACGTCTTGTCATTTGCCAGCTTTCCTACCTCTACCTCTACTTTTTCCTGAAAAAATTAAACATTTAAGGAGCGAGTATAAAATTATACTCAGTAAGAGACCTAGTACTAGTCTCGCTAGGTGTTTGTTAACTTTCTATTAGAGTCCTATAAAGTAGTACCTGTAAATTGGCACGTTCTCGAGCACGCACAATCTGTGTTCCTGTAGGAACATCTCTGGTCTTCGGTGAACCCAAAGGAACACCTAGGACAAAACTGGTCTTCGATGAACACAAGGAACACCTAGAAAAAAATCGGTCTTTAGTGAACTCGAAAGAAACACTAAGACAATCGGGCTGTAAGTGACCCGGTCGAGTCACTCATATACATATCATGTCATACTGAACTGGTGATCCTGTCGGACTATACAGCCATAAAAAGTTGGTGATACTGAAAGACACGCATGTGGGTACGGCTCAAATAGATAAAGCTAACAGTACACCCTATCCATAGCATGTAACATAACATAACATCATAAGCATTTCATGAATACTAATCACAGCATTCTTAATCATAAGATTAATATTTCATGCATTAACATCATCAATCATCATTATCAACATAACTCAGTCATAACTATCAATCATCATAAACATAAAATCAATCATGACTATCAGTCATCATAAACCTAAACTCAGTCATGACTATCAGTCATCATTAACATTATCACCTTATGCATATTAACTACATCAATGCGCAATGGAAAAATACATGCAAGCTCTTACTTCAGTTCGAATGTCTAGTAGAAGAATCTCTTATATGGAGGTTAGCTTAACCAAGTTCTAACGACACTTGCCAAGCTTTCCCAAGCAATGAAGTCTAGACAGTAAGAGAAAATACTAAGTTCAATAACTTAATTAACTGTTGCTTAAAGATCCAAAAATCCATTTAATTCAACTTATGGAAAGCTGAAGTCGAATCCAATTTATCATTGGTTGGAAAAATTCCAAAGCTCAAACTTCTAGTTAAAATCTAACCAAATTAATCCAAAATTAAATTATTTAGGGCCCAACATTAAAATCTAATGGGTATTACTCAAAACCCATTTAATACTCACCAAAACTCACCAAAAAATAAGGGAAAAGATAAAAAATATAGGCTTGTGGCTTGGCTAAGAGAATCGAATCGGGTGGCTTGAGAGACAGCTTGGCAGCTTGCGAAGGGGTGACGGCTCACGTGAGACTTGGAAGACAGAGGGCAACTCAGACGTAGAGAGCGGATCGCTTACTTGCGCGTGCGGCTTGGGTTTACAACTGAAGAACGAGTGGCTCGCACGCACACACCCGACCAAATATTCTCTTCTTTTTAAACTCAAATATATTCTCTCTTCACTAACTCCCCCCACCAAAACAACACTTTTACCTTCTTTTATTCTTTTCTCCCAAAATATTCTCTCTTCAATAACTCCCCCCACCTTATGCATATTAGCTACATCAAGCTCTTACTTTAGTTCGAAAGTCTAGTAAAAGAATCTCTTACCTGAAGATTAGCTTAACCAAGTTCTAATGACAATAGCCAAGCTTTCCAAACAATGAAGTCTAAACAGTAAGGAAAAATACTAAGTTCAATAACTTATTTAACAGTTGCTTAAGGATCCAAAAATTCATTTATTTCAACTTACCCAAAGTTGAGGTCAAATCCAATTTATCCTTGGTTGGGAAAATTCCACAGCTCAAATTTCCAGTTAAAATCTAAGCAAATTAATCCAAAATTAAATTATTTACAGCTCAACATTAAAATCTCATGGGTATTAGCTAAAACCCGTTTAATACTCACCAAAAATAAGGGAAAAGATAAAAAAATATAGGTTTGCAGCTTGGCTAAGGGAATCAACTCGGGTGGCTTGAAAAATGGCTTAACGACTCGTGAAGTTGGTGACGTCTCGCTTACGGCTTGGAAGATAGAGGGCGGCTTGTGTGCGGCTCAGACGTAGAGGGCTGCTCGCTTGCTTACGTATGCAGCTTGGGTTTGGGGTTGAAGAAGGAGTGGCTCGCACGCACACATCCGACTTGAACAACGACTCGAGTTGGTAATGGCTTGGGTTTATGACAATGGAACAACAACTGAAGTGAACGACTGGTCGACGGTGCGACAAGGCTGCGACGGTAAGATGAAAACGTATGGTTGACAAAGAAGCGGCAAAATGACGCGTTAACCAGCGTATGAAACAGAATCGTGATGGATGAGAAGCTCGAGGAAACGACGCAGCAGCGAGCGACGATGTGTGGCAGAGGTTTCGACGATGATGGCGATTAGTGGTGGATGTCGAATGAGGGAGAACGAAGACGGCGACGTCGGTGGGTCCTTGTTGGCGGCTTGGGTTTCCTTTATGAGGTTAGGGTTCAAATGAAGAAGATGATGAATAGTAAGGGTACGCATCACAAGGTTTTATTTAATGAAAATCATAATAATATAATTATTATTACTTTTTCTTTTATTTTTTCTTATTCTAACCCCAAATAAATCTCATACCTTCTCTCTTCATTTTAAATCCATCAAATCTTCTTTTTAAACTCAAATATTCTCTCTTTTCAATAACTCCCCCCCACCAAAACAACACCTTTTATCTTCTTTTATTCTTTTCTCCCAAAATAACTATATCTTTTCTCCCAAAATAACTATATCTTTTCTCAAATACTTATATTATTCCCAATAATATAATTATTCTTATCCTTTCCATAATCTAATTAATTATATATACATATATATAATTAATTATAATTCCCTTAACTTCACCAAAAATCCATCAATCACAATTGATTAATTAGATATTCCCCTAACAATATCTAAGTAATTCTAATTTCTATAAAAATCAAATAATTTCAACAATTAATTCAAATAACACAGAAAATAATTTCAACATGGTCAAAATTAAACTTAAGATAATAAAGATTTAAAATTGCCTTACTTTAGAGTGTTACATTCTTGTACTTTTATGTTGTTCCCTGCTTGCAAGTGATTTCAGTTGTAAATTGTCTTCTCTGTTTACAGGAGGAATTTCTACAAGCACCGCTTCTGGGTTATTTTCATTCTTCAAATAAAACTTGGCACCTGCAAAGTGAGACTTAGTCTTTAAGAACGGGTTAGAGTCGACTTCAACCTACTATATGCCATCTTGATAAAATTTAAAGCACTGATGTAGCGTCGAAGTTACTACTCCATTTCCATGAATCCAAGGATGAACGTGCAACAATTTACAAGTGGTCCTCGAGTCTATAAAATGAAACAATGCAGTAGCTTTTAAGTCACCAATTGTGAGTTCTAAGTATATCATACCTATTACTCTTTGGCTGGCCTAGCTGAAACCTTGGATTACCAGCTTGCTATTTAAGAGTCCTTCGATCAAGATGCCTAATGGCCTCATATTTGACTTCCGCATTATGTTGACAACTGATCTGTTATCGATGAGAATCCGATCGACTCTCTGTTCTCGAACATATCCAGAAATATACAAAAGTCTTCTATAAAGTTTAGATCCTAACAGTAAATCCTCATCTGAGAAGTCTATAGACATGCAATAAGGAGTACTCTCTTATGTCGCAGTTGGAGCACTTGAACTTAATGCTCTTGAATTGAAGAATGCATTAATAAGGATGGTTTTGGTTTTCTTGAGGAAGTGATAACATATCATCCACATTGAACCTCAATAGGTCCTTTGACACTCCCTCCTCCTCTAGTCATCTTGGCGGGATGCTTTCCTCCTCCATTTCGTTAATAGCATGACACGCAACGACTTCTGGATTTTCATCCTGATGATCACAAAGGAATCTTGTTGGAAAGAAGTCTGCCAAGGTTATTAAGCACTGAGGTCGAGAAAAATCCTTGTTTTCCTCGTGCACGAGCTTAGGCTTTCGAGTCTTCTTCTTCTTCTTATTCCTTTGAACACTATTTAACCTTCTATAATTTTTGTAGAAGTGGGACTCGTTTTGGGTCAGAGTCAACTTTCTTTTCTTTTGACGGGTCACAACGATCCATCCTTCATCGTCTTCTTTGGTCGATTGTTCTTTCCCTTGAGAATCTTCGGGTGTAACTTCCTTATAGAATTAGGCAACTATAGGCTCAAAGGTCCCCAACTGGACCAAGCTTTCCCTTTGCTAAAAAATCAATCTTGATAAAGGAGCCTCTGACGTTATCTTCACTGTAGCATGGTTTGTTTAAGCTACCTCCTCCAATTATAGATCGATCTTTTTCTCATGAGCTAACCTTAGAATTTGCTCTTTCAACATAAAAAATTTCTCTACTAGGTGACTGATGACCCGATAATACTTACAATAGTTGGGATCATCCATGGATTTTCCTTTTTTTGCTGCATTTTGCTTAAAAGGTTGAAGGGAGATAGTGCATCAAGCTTTTCGCAAGGGCCAACTTGATCCTCTTCCCTAGGGATCCCAGATGAGGGAACTCTAAGAGAGTCGTCGACTCCAACTACCATCCATGTACGATCCATACTAGATTTGACCAACTACCCATCCTACCTCTTCTACATTCTTGACAGCCCATCTTTGTCTTAGTAGAGTCTTTTTGTGGCATGTTTCAGTCCTCTTCCCCCTTGATTATCATTTTAGAGGCTTTTGTCTGCTCCATTAAACCTAGGTAATCGTACATGACTTTCGTGTCACTACAAGAAATATTAGTTACGATAGCATCCAAAAAACGTTTTGATAGCATTTTCGAAATGCTGTCGTAGTCGATGTTATTGAAAGTCCACAACTTTTCATAGCATTTTTCCACTGCTATACCAACCGCTATAATATGTCCTCAGCGATAACACAAATATGATGCTCTAAATGCTTTTTATAACGTAAGAAAAACGCTATCGAAACGTTTTTATAGCGTTATTTATTACGTCAAAAAATCGCTATCAACTTTCAATAGCTTTTTCAATAACATTGGAAAAATGCTATAAAAGACATTTTATAGCGTTTTGTTTTGCGTTAGAAAAGCGCCATAAAAATGTTTCAATAGCGTTCTTAATAGCATTTCAAAAATGCTATAAATTTTTTTTTGTAGCATTTTTTGTTACATTTTAGAAAACATTATCAAAATCATTCAATAGCTGTTTGAAAAAATGCTATAAACAATTTTTTGTTGCGTTTTATGAATGTTGTCGTCGTAATCATATGGATATTTACATATGAAGTCGTGATTTGCCATACTATAATGGTCTAATTGACATTCATCCAAATCTACAATCATAATTATAAACAAAATATTTAAATTTATAACATAAAAAAAAAAGCATTATATTCATTCAAAGGTTATGTTTGAAACAATCATCAATGCTAAGTTTCAAAGTCATTAACTATTAGAACAAGTAAATTCTTAATTTAGTTAAAATGACTTCATATCATCAACACTAAAGTTCCAAAGTCCCAAATTTTTGATAGGATAAAAAAAGATGCTCAAATTGTAGCAATAGTTCTATTATCCAACTATATGTGTTGCTCCAATGTTTTCTCCACACATCAATCACCTAACAAAAAAATAAAAATAAATGTCATTATCTAACTCTAACAATAAATTAGTTAAAGAACTAATAAACACCTAATTCACAAAGTAGATTAAATTTCTTACATAGTTTGACTTTATCCATTGGTCATGCTACAATAGTACCCACAACATCATCAATAACAGATGGATCATTGGAAGACCATCTACCTTCAGCAATGACTTCTCCTGAACACCCAATCTAGTAGCAAGCACTTATGGGGAGTCATGGTGGTAACACTCTTTTTCAATAATAATATGGTTAAAAAAATCTCAAACAATAATAATTTAAAATAACAAAGATGATTAGAATTTATCGGTGGGGAATTTATGATTGGAGTAGGAGTAGGAGTACGAATATGTGTCGATGATGGTACTCTTCTAACAAGATGATTAAAATTGTCATCACTTGTTTTTTCCTATATAAACAACAATGTCAAAATGTGCTATAAACATAGTTTAAGAACTTTTAAGAGTGTAAAGACAAATTTACCTTGTCTTTTAGTAAGGAAACTACCACACTTTTCAACTCATGTACATCCGACGTTAAGTTGTCATATATTTTTTTTCAAGAGATGCAATGGTTTTATCTTTGTTAATTGATGTAGACACCTTCGATAGAGTCACACCAAATCCTAATCCTCTTGCATAGGCTTGATTAGGACTGAGAACTCTACTAATTGCATCATCAATTATACTACTTGAAGAAGCCATACGATTTTGTTCAATACGCTCCTAACAAAAAATCATAGTAACTATTCAAAAGTCATGGTAGGTGGCTGGGTGGAGGGGCATGAGACAGCAATAATGGGCAGTCATTTAAAATTCAACTACAAATCAATACTCGAAACAAGTGGCATCTAAGCATATTTCATCAACCAACTCATTTAATTGAAGCAATCAATACTCAAATGGCAACAACCCAACTACAAATCAATACTCAACAGTAAACAAAGCATGGGATATAAAAAAGATCATTAGGGGGGAGAAAGCATTAAAGAATGTCACAACATTTAAAACCTACTTCAACTAAATCTCACTACTCAATGGGCAGCAACCTAACAAGAGATCAAAACATAAAAATGACAGCAACTATAAAAAATGGCAGCAACAACATTCACATCAAGATGTTGACATTCACAACAACATTCACATCAAGATGTTGACATTCACAACAACATTCACAACAAGATATAGTTACCCATCTATAGAATATGGCAGCAACTATAAAATATGACAAAAACTATAGAATATGGCAACCACTATAAACAATACAAAAGATTAACCAACCAAGTAATAATCACCATTAACACCAATAGAGTAATAGTCACCCTCACCATTAAAAAAAAAAACTAACATAACAATTGCAAATAAGCAAAGACTAAAGAAAAATTATCTTAATCAATAATATGCAAATATTCACATTTATGCACAAATAAAAATCCATGAACTTTAAAAAAAAAATAATGCTGGAGAAATTGAGAACTTACCTTAACTAGGAGCTTGAAAAAGATAAAGATTCTTCAACCCAAACTTCAATGTCACCAATCCAGCGTGACCAATGGTAAGAGATTTAGTTTATGGATCCAAGTCGATGTAAGTTATAATTGAGGGACAGGGCTACAATCAACACACAACAAAAGTATCATATGTCGATAGTATCAATAATGTCCTACATTACATATGTCGACTAACATCTAATTCAATTAAACATTAAAAAAAAATATATGTCTATATTTAAACACTCCTTTCCCTAAAACCTACCTCACTAACTTTAACGATATTTACCAACAGTAAATCATCTATTGACTTTAACGATATTTTGTCATTTGTATATAAGTTCTTGTTCTAAACATTTTACACATTACTTTGAATATGAGATTGGAATTCGAAGAATGAAACTTTCTAAAAAATTTGTAAAAGATCTTTAATCAATCTTCATCTGATATAGTCCTTACAATTATATTTATACAAAAAAAAAAAAGACTTAACACCACCTTCAGTTTTATATATAAAAGAACAAAGAGAGCATAAAGAAAGTTAAAATTTGAATTTATACAAAAATTATGGCCGCATATTCCAAAATTTATGGTTCAAGATTACATTTTTGAAGCTCTTGAAAGTCACCAAACAAATAAAAGAAAAACAAACAGAACAATATCCTCATTTAATTCCTCTGTTTCCCCGTTTTTTAACATTACAATGAAAGCTTCAACTCTTTCATTCAAAACCTCTTTTGACAACCCAATTTCTTCTTCTTAACCTCCCTTGAAATTTCTATTTTCAATCTTCTTCTGCTTTCTTTTACCACTTGTCTCATGTTTTTGGGTTTCATAGTAATTTGCACGATCTGATGCGAAGAATATTGCAAGAATAAGGTTTAAAATCATTTATACTATCAAAAGGAGATATACCTACCTCACTAAACCTTAACCATCGAATCATCTAAGTAACAATTCAATGAAGAAAAAGATCATGAAGGCATACTTTAATCACATCATAAATTTTAGATCAAACTTTCATCACTCCAAGTCATACTTTGAACAGTTAACATCTCAACTTAGCTATTGTAAGGGTGTCAAGAAAGCCATTAAATTTACATAAACAAATTTAAGCTTAACAAACAATGAATGAAGCCATTGAATTGACAACAACAATTTAGCACCACACTATAGAAATAAATGGTAGATGCTTCGCAACACCAAACACAGTACAAAATGATGAAGTTTTAGCAGAGAATTCACTAGTGAAAACAATACACTATAGACAAATTTCATCTGTTGAAGCTAGCTTTGCATCTGTGATGTTTCAATGAAATACTCCAAGTCAATATACCTTTAAGTTCAATAGAAAAAGAGATAATAACAAATAAACATAAATTTCTTCACCTACACTCACCTGATTCAATTATACCTCTAATTTAAGGGGTGGGTAACCTCTAGATTTTCTTTAAATCAATCCATCAGCAACAAAAAGAAAAAAAAAAAGAAAAGAAAAGAAAAGAAAAAAATGCATCAACAAAAACAATAAGCTGGTGATGGAAACCCTAATTTTAAGGGAGATGGAGATCGACAGGAGACATAGTCATATTTTAACTTGCTGGAGAATCATCAATAAATAGAGAAAAAAATACATACCTTTAGCCAAAGAACGAAGGTGAAAGAGGAATAGGACGCTGGAGAAGGGAGAAGAAGAACGAAGAGTCCAAAAGGAACGCCTAGCCAGAGAACAGAGATGCAGTCGGAGAAGAGAAAAGGAACAGAAAGCCGGATAGGAACGAAGAAACGAGAAGAGGAACAGAGTTGTACATAAGATGAAATCAGAGAGAAGACGAAGCTGAAGAACAGAGAACGTCTAGCTGGGAAGTAGACGAAGTTGGAGAAGGAAGAACACCTAGCTAGAGAGAAGACAAAACCAAGAAATAGATGAAGCTTGAAAACAAAGGTGATGGACTGAAGAGAACAGAGAAGACAAAGTAGGAGATTTGAGTTGTTGAGAAGATAAGAGAAGAGAAGATGATGGAGAACACGATGGAGAGAAGAGAGCCAACGGGAGAAGAGACGATCGAGTACTGCTTTTAGCTAGGTTTGGGCTCCAAATTAATTTTTCGCCCAAATATATCTTTCCCGCTTTCCTTTTCTTTTTCTTTTTAATAACATTTTAGTCATACTCTTTTTCATTTTTTTCTCCCACGCGCTTTTCTTTTCTTTTTTATAACATTTTATAATAGGTGTTATTAAAAAATGTTATTGAAAGGCTAATCTGTTGTAGTGTGTTTTCCTTTTATTTGCCTTCCAAGTCAATCTCAATGTCAATGATTAACAGCCTGTCTTGTGTGCGGCTTTTTTTTCCTCTTTCTCTCCTTAAAAGGATTAGATAGATGGCCCACTCTGGTAGCGTGGCGTTTCCTTGAGCCCTTCGAAAAGGTATAACAATGTGAAGATCGCGCGTCTCATAGTTAAAGATCAAGCCTAACGATTCCCACTCAGTGAATAAAGTCTTTGACTTTGCCTGAACATTTCTCAATTTCTTTTTTGGTCACTAATGAAAATTGAGTTTATTTTGATTTTATCGTGAATGAGAGACTTCGTTCTTTAATACTCTGTTCACTTTTTATGAACTTCGTTACGCTCCTAATAAGGGATAAGCCCTTATTCAATGAGCTAAGATAATTCTTTGATCCTTAGAGTCGAGTTATTTCATAACCTTCGAACGGACCCTTATTTCAAAAATCCATATGAATCTGAATCAGTGAACAATGGTTGCGAGGACTTGTTGTCTTTCTTTTAAAGTCAGACACCGTCTCTCGCTTCCATCATCCTTCTTTTCACCAAAAACCAGAGATGTTCCTATGGGATCACAAATTGTGCGTGTTTGGGAATGTGCCAGTTTAGGGGTCCACTTTATAGAACTCTAATAGGAAGTTAACAGACACCTAGTGGGACTAGTAGTAGGTCTCTTATTAAGTATACTTTTATACTCACTCTTTAATATTTAATTTTTCAGGGAAAGGTAGAGGTAGAGATAGAGGAAAGCTGGCAAATGACAAGAAGTGATCGTGGCGTGTCATAGACAAATGTTTTGCTTCCGCTGTTATATTAGTAGTTTTGATTTCAGTGTTTTTACATTCTCATCATTACTCTTTTAAAATAGATAGGGCTTTAGCTAGGATTTTATTTTTTGAGATTTATTTCTACATACAGTAGTTTATTTATGATTTCAATGAGTACTTAAGGTTTTGATTATGAAAATTTGTTTTATTTTCCAATTTGTTTTAAGAAATTTTTATTTTCCATTAAGTAGTAATGACCTTAGCTTAGCATAAAAAGTTGGGTTGTTATAGTTGGTATCATAATCTAAGTTTTTAGGTTTTGTAGACTGACTTATGATGTAAGTCTTTGTTTTTGTTTTTACCCCTATGGCTAATACGGTCCTTCGACAATCGCCATGTATGTTTTATGATTTATGATGATGCTATGTTTATAAACTTGCCTGAATTAAACTACATAAAGTATGAATGTTATGATTTTTCTATGAAAGACTTATGCTAGTAGAATTTAGGAAAAATACCGCCACGTAGAGGTACACTTAAAGGTGGTAGGGGAGGCAGAGGAGCTGAATGTACCCAACCTGAAGAACAACCTGCTGTATAAGTTGTCAACCTTACAACATCTATCACTTAAGTAGACCTCGCCATCCCTAATCAGGCCCTAGTGGAACACAAAATGTTCCAGATCAACTGTCAGCAGAGGCTAAAGTGTTAAAATTTATGTCCTAAAACTCGTAGTTTGTAATCATATTCTATTCAATAAAGTCGTTATTGAAAAATTGAATATTATAACCTTAAATCCAGTAAACTAAGATCCCAAGGCTATTTTGAGTAAACTTGAACTTTATGTAGAGACATAAATATGGATTAAGTTCGAGTAAATAGCGTAAATAGTCTATAGTATATAAGTAAAGGTCGGGTGCCTTATTCAGAGATACTATGGATGCGGCCCGCTTTGTAGTTAATACAAACAATGTAATCCTGAATCATTCATGTAAAGACATGAAAGTGGGGGCATCCTATGTAAAAGGTTTACATAAGACAAAACCATGAAATAGTCACTTTTATGTTATAACGTCATTTACTGTTTAAAACTGACTATCTCGATTACTGATGACCTAGGTAACTTAATCTTAATCCTAAGCTATCTATGAAATCCTGTTCACATGAGATTATCTTTAAATCTGCATAGGGAAGGGCAACTCATTACCATTGGCCCAATAAGCCTCCCATTTCAGGGATAAGATCGGGTGGATAGTTGGGAGCATAGGGTGCAAGACAGAATTCACTCTTACCCGCTTTAGGGGTAATAAATAGGTTGTTGCCTTAAAGACTGAATCTAAGTATTAAACAATGGGGTCCCACCCTCTCATTGACTCAAGGGGGATTCGGTTTATAGGTTGGACCTTAAACCAATTGATCTAGTGGATCAGTGGGACTTAAAGAACAAGATGTAGCCTCGGGGGTAAAACGGTATTTTGACCCAGCCAAGGTTACAAACAACTTGTGAAGGATTAACTTACTGATCATGGTTATATCAGATGGACATAAATATATCCACAGTGTAACTACGAGACTTTAGTGGAATGACTTGTTAGTTAACGAATGTTGATTAACTTAGTCTAAAAGGTTTAGCCAGTTAATCTCGATTTATTGGAGCCCATGATCTATAAGTCTATTAGGTTCCCCTGCTAGCTCATACGGAATTAACTTAGAACAGTATGATGGAATGAGTCGAATTTTTTAAAATAAAGGAGGAGAGAGAAACCGACAAGTATATGTGATATAGTTGTCGGTTTTAGATTACTAATTGGGCTTTCTGGTATTTAAATATTAAAGATATGAATGCGGATTCATACTCGAAAGCTCAGAAAAGATGGAAATAGTCAAAGTTGTGAAAAGTCAAAATGTTGACTTTTGACTTTGAAATGTCAAACTTTGACGGGCAATATATTTAAATGTGATTTCAATCTTGAGAAAATAAATGCAGATTCATGCTCGAAAGGTCAATATTAGTCAAGACGGACAAAATTGTAAAGAGTCAAAATGTTGACTTTTTTATTAGAAAAGTCAAAGTTTGACTTTGACCGAATGACAATTTTACCCTTTGACTAAAGTTAATGGAAACATCAACATTTTGTTGGATAATTCCACTAACTATTGTAGGCTAGGTGTTAGCAAACTTTTAAGACATTTAGCCCACTAATGGTTAGTGGGCTATGTGTTGTTGGCTCATGAGTTTGCATGCACATTCAACCTTGCATGTAAAATCTCTATAAATTGGACTCTTAGGACCACAAGGAAAAGAGTTCGCTTATTTTCTAAGAAAAGAAAATTGTGCTATTTTTTTTAGAAAATAAATCTCAACCCATTTCCATATTTTTCCATTTTTTTCTCTCTCCCATTTTCCTTCATCCAATTGGTCCCACAACCAATTCAAAGTCCAGTGGATAGTAGGTCATCCATAGTAGTGGTTCAAACATCAATCGGAGTTTTGAACGTAAGTTTTTCTTAAAAACCCTATATTCAATCTTATTTTGGTTTAGATTTTTTTGTTAATTAATTGCAATTAGAATAATTATCTAATCCTATTTTCGTTGAATTTGTATGCTTTTCTATCATAAACATCTGAGAGACTTCATAAAGTATAACCCAAAGACGTTTGACGGGTCCTCGGAAAATCCAACCAAGCCCACATGTGGTTGGCTTCTGTAGAGACCATCTTTCGGTGTATGAAGTGCCTAAACGACCAGAAGGTTTAGCACACAATATTCTTTTTGACAGATAGAGGCATCGTCTGGTGGGAGACTACAGAAGGAATCTTGGGTGGTGATGTCAACTAGATAACCTGGAAGCAGTTCAAGGAGAGTTTCTATGCCAAATTCTTCTCTGTCAGCTTGAGGTATGCTAAGCAGCAACAGTTTCTAAACCAGGAGCACGACAATATGGCTGTAGAGCAGTATAAAGTAGTAAGGAATAAGGATGCTAGGACTGGCAAGTTTGTTATCGGTCTCAGATTAGACCTTTAGGGTTTCGTTCGAGCCTTCAGGCCAACCACCTATGTTGATGCACTACATCTGGCAGTGGATATGAGTCTACACAAGAGAGCTGATTCGTTCAAGGCTGCAGGAAGATGGTTAACCCCAGTTCGGAAGAGGAAAGCTAAGTTGCAGCCTACTATAGCGCCACAAAGGAATCTAAGGCCATATGGTTTTTTTTAAGCGGCATCATCAGGAGATTGCTGTAGCAAGAAAGACCTTGAGAGAACTACCTGTCTGTCATGGTTGTGGGAGATCTCATGGAGGACGTTACTTAGCAGGAAGTGGAGTTTTTTATAAGTGCAAGCAACTAGGGACTACCTCGAACTAGACTTCCATTTTCCAGTACTATGGTGATAGGTACCACCACTCATCAAGAGGCCGAGCAAGCCAGTACTATGGTGATAGGTACACTCCTAATCTTGGGGCACTTCGCATTTGTGTTGTTTGACTCTGGGTCTTCTCGTTCTTTCATATCCTCTATGTTTGCTTAACATATGTGTTTAGAGGTAGAACCGTTGAATAGTATATTATCTGTTTCTACTCCATTTGGTGAAATTATCTTGTCCAAAGAAAATATAAGAGCATGTCAAATAGAGATAACAAACCATGTGTTAAATGTAACTTTGCTAGTTTTAAACATGCAAGATTTTGATGTAATTCTACGCATGGATTGGCTATCTGCTAACGATGCAAGTATAGAATGTTCTCGCAAGGAGGTAGTTTTTAACCCTCCTTCAGCGGCTAGTTTCAAGTATAAGAAGATATGGACTGTGGTCCTACCCAAAGTTATCTCAACTATGAAAGCTAGTAAGCTACTCAACCAGGGTACTTCGAGTATCTTGGCTAGCGTAGTAGACATTGAAGAGCCTAAAGTTTCCTTGTCATCTAAACCGGTGGTGAGAGAATACCCTGACGTTTTCCCTAATGAGCTTCCAAGAGTTCTGCTTCCTAGAAAGATTGATTTTGTTATTGAATTATAGCCAGACACTACTCCGATATTTAGAGCTCCTTATAGAATGGCCTCAATTGAGCTGAAAGAGCTGAAGGTCCAGTTGCTGGAATTGACAAGGGTTTCATTTGACCTACTATGTCACCTTGGGGAGCACTAATACTTTTTGTGAAGAAGAATGATGGATCTATGTGCCTTTGCATTGGTTACAGAGAGTTGAATAAGGTGACAGTTAAGAATCGCTATCCATTACCCAGGATTGATGATTTATTTAATCAGTTACAAGGGGCCACCGTTTTCTCTAAGATTTATTTACGTTCAGACTATCACCAGTTGAGGATTAGAGACAATGATATTTCTAAGACTGCTTTTCGTTTTAGATATAGACATTACGAGTTCATTATAATGTGTTTTGGCTTGATGAATGCACCTGATGTATTTATGGACCTGATGAACAAGGTGTGTAAGGATTTCTTAGACACTTTTCTTATAGTTTTTATAGATGACATCTTGGTTTACTCCAAGGCTGAGGCTAAGCATGAGAAGGATCTGCACCAGGTTTTAAAGCTCTTTGAGCCAATAAACTATATGCTAAGTTTTCCAAGTGTGAGGTTTTGCTAAAGAAGAAGATTTTTTTTTATTTTGCCATGTAGTATCTAGTGAGGGAGTTTCTGTTGATCCAACAAATTAAAGTTGTTACCTGTTGGCCTCGACCTTCTAAAGTTAGTGAAGTTCGTAGTTTTCTGGGTTTAGCAGGTTATTACAGAAGGGTTGTGGAAGATTTCTCTCATATAACTAGTTCTTTGACTCAGTTGACCAGGAAAAGAACAACTTTTATTTGGAGCCTAGCATGTGAGAGTAGTTTCAAGGATCTTAAGTAGAAGCTTATTACTGCACCAGTCTTTACTGTGCTAGAGGGATCTGGAGGCTATGTGATTTACATTGATGCCTCTAAGGAAGGATTATGTTGTGTTTTGATGCAATAGGGTAAGGTGGTTACTTATACCTCTCGTCAGTTGAAGAGTCATAAGTAGAACTTCCCTACCCATGATTTAGAGTTAGCAGCAGAGGTTTTTTGCATTAAAGATATAGAGACATTATTTGTATGGTGAGAAGGTACAAATTTTTACTGACCATAAAAGCCTGAAAATACTTCTTCACTCAGAAGGAGTTAAACAGAGAAGATGACTTGAGTTAGTAAAGGACTATGACAACGAGATTCTATATCACCCAGATAAGATGAATGTAGTAGCTGATGCGCTTAGTAGGAAGGTGTCACATTCAGTAGCACTTATTACTGAGCATGCCTCTTTGCTTATAGACTTGGAGAGAGCTGAGATTGTAGTTTCAGTAGGGGAAGTTACCTCACAGTTGGTTCAGTTGTCAGTGCAGTCGACTTTGAGATAGAGGATTATTGTTGCTCAACTAAATGATCCATATTTGGTTGAGAAGCGACGCCAGGCAGAAGCAGGGCAAGATGAGGAGTTCTCCATATCCTTTGATGGTGGACTTATGTTTGAGAGTCGTTTGTGCATTCCAGCAGATAGTGCAGTTAAGACTGAGCTTTTGACTAAGGCCCATAGTTCTCCATTTTCTATGCATTCTGGCAGTACAAAGATGTTCCATTTTTTATGCATTCTAGCAGTATAAAGAGAAGTGGCAGACTTCGTTAGTAGATGTTTGGTGTGCCAGCAGGTGAAGGCACCGAGACAAAGGCCAACAGGTTTGTTGCAACCCTTGAGTGTGCCAAAGTGGAAGTGGGAGAATGTGTTTATGGACTTCATTACAGGATTGCCTAGAACCCTAAACGGTGATACAGTGATTTACGTAGTTGTTGACAGGCTCACGAAGTCAGCTCATTTCATTCCAGGAAAATCCACTTACACTGCCAGTAAGTGGGGACAGTTATATATGACTGAGATAGGAGTCCCTGTATCGATCGTTTCTGACAGAGATGCTCATTTCACTTCAAAGTTCTGGAAATGACTTCATATTTCCTTGAGCATGAAGTTAGATTTAAGCACAGCTTTTCATCCTCAGACCGACAGTCAAACAAGGCGTTTAAACTAGATTTTGGAAGATATGCTGCGAGCTTGTGTTCTGGAGCTTTTAGGGAGTTAGAACTCTCATTTGCATTTGATGGAGTTTGCCTATAATAACAGCTATCAGGCTACCATTGGCATGGCACCATTTGAAGCTCTGTATGGTAGGTGTTGTAGATCTTCTGTATGTTGAGGTGAGGTTCTGAGTAGAGAATGTTAGGCCCTAAGCTAATTCTGACCACTAATGTAGCCATACAAAAGATTAGAGCCCGTATGTTGACAGTGCAAAATAGATAGAAGAGCTACGCTGGTGAACGGCGTAAGGATCTCAAGTTTGATGTGGTAGACATGGTTTTTCTAAAGGTAGCACATATGAAGGGTGTTTTGAGATTTGAGAAGAAGGGAAAGTTAAGTCCACGTTTTGTAGGGTCATTTGAGATATTAGCGCAGATTGGCCCCGTAGCTTATCGTTTGGCTTTGCCTCCATCGTTTTCTATAGTTCATGATGCATTCCATGTCTCTATGCTGAGGAAGTATGTAGCAAATTCGACGCATGTACTTGACTTTGAACCATTGCAAATTAATGAGAATTTGAGCTATGAGGAGTAACCCATTGATATTTTGGCAAGAGAGGTAAAGATGCTCCATAATAGAGGAATTGCACTGCTTAAAGTTCTTTGGCAAAACCACGGAGTTGAAGAGGCCACATGGAAGAGAGAGGACGACATGAGAGCCCAGTACCCCGAGCTGTTCGAGGATTAAAACTTCAAGGACAAAAGTTTCTCAAAAGAGGGAAGATTATAATGCCCCAAGTAATTTTAAGTTTAATTACCTTAAGTTTAAATTTGACTATGTTGAAATTATTGATTTTTGTAGAAATTAGAATTAATTAGATATTTTGGGAAAATATGTAATTAATTAATTGAAATTTGGAAGTTAATGATTGAAATTGTTTGATTTAAGTAAATTATGATTGGTGGATTTATTATTTGGTGAAGTTAAGTGAATTATAATTAATTATATATAATTAAATTGTAAAAATGATAAGAATAATTATATTTTTGGGAATAATATAATTATTTGAGAAAATATATAGTTATTTTGGGAGAAAAGAATAAAAGAAGATAAAGGTGTTGATTTGCTGGGAGGAGTTATTGAAGAGAGAATATTTGAGTTTAAAAAGAAGATTTGATTAGTTTTAAATGAAGTGAGAGAATATATGATTGGTTTATTTGGGAAAAGATTGAAAAGAAGAAGGAAAAAGTAAGAGTAAAAAATAATAATAATAATAATAATATTTTTAATTTTATTTAAATAGGCCTCATGGGAAGTTGTGCACTTCATCTCCTCTATTTGTGACACCTTAATCTCACAAAAAAAAAAATCCTAGCCTTTCAAGTCTGTCGTCCCTGTCATCGCCTTTACCTCCCTCCACTGCTACACGCTGCCGTTTAGCCTTGTCGTTGCAAACCATCAACTGATCGCCGCACATCACTTAATCGTCGGCCATTCTACCCATTCTCCACTACGTTCTGCTGTGTAGATCGTCCGAGCCGCCATTCATCATCAATTTTTGCTTCTTGTCTAATCTGTCTGCTATTCGAAGAGTTATCGTCTACCCTAGCCGTTGTCAAGACTTACAACGTCCAAGCTGTTTTTTGCGTCGAGTTATCTGTGTCAGTTGAGCCCAACCCGAGCTGCCCTCTTCTCTTTAGTCGTATGTCAATCGCACGCGAGTTGCCCGCCAGCCATACGCTAGCTACAACCCTCCGTGAGCCGCCACCTTTTTTTCGAGCCGCCTAGCCTATTCCTTGAGCCCCCAAGCCATTTTAAGCCACCAAGCTTATTTTTGGTATTTTTTTCCCTATTTTTGGTAAGTTTGATTCGGTTTTGGTTAATGCCCAACAAATATTAATTTTTGACTCTAAATAATTTAATTTTGGATTAAATTGGATTATTTTTCATAAAGAACTTGTTAGATCAAATTGGGAGTTGGTGCTTTGAAATTTCTCTCCAATCAAGGTTGATTTGGAATTCAACCTCAACTTTGGCTAAGTTCAATTAAATAGATTTTTGGACCCTTGAGCAACTGTTAATTGAGTTATTAAACTTAGTATATTTTACCCTTACTATTTAGGATTTTTCTTGGGAAGCTTGATCTTGTTGTTAGAAATATTTTTGGATTAAGCTAATCTCCAAGCAAGAGATTCTCCTACTAGACCTTCGAACTAAAGTAAGAGATTGCATGAAATTTTTCATTTTGCATTTATGTAGCTAAAATGCATAATGTATTTATGACTGAGTTTAGGTTTATGATGACTGATAGTTATGACTGAGTTATATTGATGATGATGCTTGATGATGTTAATGTTAATGCATGAAATATTAATCTCATGATTAAGAATTCTTATGATTAATATCATGTCATGCTTATGATTTTATGTTATGCTACATGCTATGGATAGGGTGTACTATTAGCTTTATCTATTAGAGTCATACCCACATGGGTGTCCCTCGGGATCACCACCTTTTTATGACTATGTAGTCCGACGGGATCACCAGTCCAGTATGAGATGATTTGTTATGAGTGATTCGACGGGGTCACTCAGAGGCCGATTGTCTTAGTGTTTCTTTCGAGTTCACTAAAGACTTGTTTGCCCTAGGTATTCATTTGTGTTCACCGAAGGCCAGTTTTTTCCAAGGTGTTCCTTTGAGTTCACCGAAGACCAGAGATGTTCCTACGGGATCACAGGTTGCATGTCTTTGGAAACGTACCAGTTTAAAGGTACCACTTTACAGGACTCTAATAGGAAGTTAACATACACCTAGTGGGACTAGTAGTAGGTCCCTTACTAAGTATATTTTTATACTCACTCTTTAATGTTTTATTTTCAGGCAAAGGTAGAGGTAGAGGTAGAGGAAAGCTAGAGAATGTAAAGAAGTAACCCTGGCGTGCCATAGGAAAACGTTTTGCTTCCACCATTATGTTATTATTTTTTATTTCAGTGTTTTTTGCATTCTCATTATTACTCTTTTAAAATAGATAGGGCCTGAGCTAGGATTTTATTTTTTGTGATTTATTTCTACATACATTAGTTTATTTATAATTTTAATGAGTACTTGAAGTTTTTATTATGAAAATTTGTTTTAGTTTCCATTTTGTTTTAAGAAAGATTTATTTTCCTTTAAGTAGTAATGACCTCAGCTTAGGATAAAGAGTTGGGTCGTTACCGTAACATTATAAATGTTTGAATATCATTTAAGATATAAACAAATAAGTTCCTTGAAATGTGAAAGACATGAATAACATTGGCACTTTTTCGCATTTTCTTTCCCACTATTATGCCATGATGACCCTTTAGATAATTTTGTCTATATATATCCTCAACATTAAATAAATTGTTTTGGTTTAATCAAGCTTGATCTCCACCGGTAAAACAACTGTCGAAAGTTAGTTTTTGAAAAGTTTCCATGCAACACTACTTTCACTTATTAGTTTCTAAGATAACATGTGTCGAAAATGCAATTTCTTCAATTTAATTTTAATTTTTTGGGTCTATTTTGTAATTACATACTAGTTAATTTCAAAGAAAAGACTATTCTTTTTATTGAGAAAGTTTTTTTTTCTTGAAAGTGATCTACTTTAACTCATTGGTTTCAATTACGTTTTTACGTAGGTATATGAGAGTTGTGTAATCAGATTGTGTTTCTTTCTCAACACACCACCTCGAAGTGTTTGTAGTCCTCTAAGAAGATCTCCATTAGTTGGTAGAAGAAGCCATTCACATATTAGAAGTCATTCACCATAAAGGTAACTTAATACTCTCTAAAATTTGTACTTATTATCTTACTCTTGGACTATTTTTAACACTTTTTAATACTCTCTAAAATTTTATTTTTATGTATCCTTGTATTCTTTCATATTATACTTGAAATTGATAACCATTACTTAATAACTTTCTCTTAGGAGTTACACTTATGGATAAATCATGGATGCACAAGAGTAGGTTATCCAAAGACTATGAACTGGGTGTAGAAAACTTCATGAATTTTGGATTTTCTAATATAAATGATGCCTCTATTCGTTGTCCTTGTTTTAATGTGGAAATTGTGAAAACAAAATCGCACTATTATTAGAGATCACTTATATGTCAATGGAATTTATGAAAGTTATAAAATTTGGTTTTGGCATGGTGAACAACTACCTAACTCATCCTTATACTAGGAATCTTCTAAGTTTGACACCCACATGTATGAAGAGAATGATGTTGGAAGTATAAATGAAATGATTGAAGTTGCTCATCAGGAATATTCAAAAGATCCAAATGAATTTGAGAAATTTCTTAATGATGTCGGAGAACCATTATATGAAGGAGGCAAAAAATTCACCAAGTTATCCACATTACTCAAGTTGTATAATCTGAAAGTTAGGTATGGATGGAGTGATATTAGCTTTTCAAAACTTCTGAAAACTTTAAAGGAAATTTTGTCTACTACAAATGAGATCCCAACATCAATGTACACAGCAAAGAAAATTTTAGATGCACTAGGAATGAATTATGAAAAAATTTATACATGCCCTAATGATTGATGTTTGTATAGAAAAGAATACGCTAATGCAACTGAATGTCCTAAATGTGGTGAATTAGGGTGGAAGTATGCTAATAATGCAAACGAAGGAAAAAACATATTCCTAAAAAAGTTGTATGGTACTTTTCACCAATTTTACGTTTCAAAAGATTGTTTCGAAGTATTGGCAGTGCTAAAAATTTGATTTGCATGCTAATGAGAGAGTAGTTGATGGAAAATGATGACATTCTACAGACTCTCCACCCTGGAAATTAGTAGATTCGAAGTGGCCAAACTTTGGTTCTCAACCTAGGAATATTCGTTTAGCATTGTCAGCTGTAAAATCAGCCCATACAGAGAAATGAGTCCTAAATTATGGCCTGTAGTGATAGTTATTTATAATTTTCCACCATAGTTATGCATGAAAAGAAAGTTCAAGATGTTATCAATGTTGATATCGGGTCCAAGACAACTAGGGGATGACATTGGCACTTACTTGGCACCACAAATTGAGCATTTAAAACTCTTATGAGAAAGTGGTGTTGAATGTTATGATACTAATAAAGAACTGTACAATTTAAAAGTTATTTTGTTATGGACAATAAATGATTTCCCTACATATGAAAATCTTAGTGGATGTAGTGTGAAAGGGTATAAGGTAAGTCCAATTTGTGGAGACAATACGTCTTTTATAAGATTAAAATATGAGAAGAAAATGGCTTACCTTGGACATTGAAGATTTCTAGCATGAAACCATTTATATCGACGTCAAAAGAAGTCATTTAATGATAAAAAGGAGCTTCAAGCAATTTCATAACCTTTGTCTGGAGAAGTCACATATTGAATAAAGAATCTTGAATTTCCAAGAGGAAAGAAGAAGACAAAAAAACAGCCTATGAAAGGAAGTGTAAGGAGTCGTTGGAATACAGTGTCTTCGTTTTTTGAGCTACCATATTGGAAAAATCTTCATGTTAGACATTGGCTAGATGTGATACACATTGAAAAAAAATGTTTTTATGAATATATTGGGTACGCTTCTTGATATTCCTAAAAAAAGTAAGGATGGTTAGAATGCTTGATATGATCCATTTGAAAATTCAACCTGAGCTTGCACCTATCAACGGTGAAAAAAATCTTTATTCCTTCTACTTGTTATACTCTCACAAAAGAAGAAAAAATTTTTGTTCTGAAGACATTGTCAGAAGTAAAGGTACCAAAAGGTTTTTCTTCCAACATTAAAAACTTTGTGTCGATGACTGATTTAAAACTTAATGATTTAAAATCTCATGATTGTCACGTGCTCTTACAACAATTGTTTTCCATTGCAATAAGATCTATGCTCCCAAAACATGTTCGATATGCCATCACTCGGTTGTGTATATTTTTCAATTTGGTATGTAATAAAGTTGTTGATGTGAAACAACTGAAAAAGTTGGAAGAAGATATTGTGGTGACGATGTGTTTGCTAGAGAAATATTTTCCTCCTTTATTTTTTACCATGATGATGCATCTCACTGTACACATTTTTAGAGAATCAAACTTTGTAGGCCTGTATATCTAACATGGATGTATCCCTTTAAAAGATACATGAAAGTTCTAAAAAACTATGTGAGAAATAGACATCGTCAATAGGGTTGTATTGTAGAAACTTATATAGTAAAAGAAGCTATAGAGTTTTGTTCAGACTTCTTATCTGGGGTTGATCCTGTTGGGCTAGGCATTGACAGATTAGATGCATCTTTAGACAATCCAAGCTTTACTAGACCATTGCTGTAGGAGTTTACTTCAGGCCTAAACAAGATCTTCTATACCAAGCTCATCGATATGTTTTGGCTAATACAATTGATGTGCAACCATTAATAGAGTAAGTTAAAGTTTCAATTATCTTGTCTTCTGCTTTTTATTTAATTTATGACATAACCTTAATTATATATTAGAATGTCTCAATGTTCAAGTAAACACATGGAGGTATTGCAATTGAAATACCTAAATAAGGTTCTTCAACAAAAATGGATTCAAGAACACAATCGAATTTTGACATCTTGGTTAACAGAAGATGTGAAATTTTAAACTTAATGATATTTTTTTATGATGGACTTTATAATTACGTTAAGGTACCTACCATGGTAGGTTGCATTTGAGATCGGGAGGGGAAATGTTGAAATTTCAGATAACTTAAGATGCATTGTTCATGGCCCTCATCTTTTGTCATTGAGTATAACAGTTATGCCATTAGTGGCCAAAACAATGCAAGTGCCTACTTCGAAAGATAAAAACCCCATCATTGGAGATATGTTCTTTTACGAAGTGATTCAAGACATATAAAGATCAATGTTCTAGTGTTTAGATGCGATTGGGGTGGAGAACAATAGTGGTATATAAAGATCGATGACCTTGGTTTTGTCTTATTTGATTTAAAAAGCATAGGTCACAAGTCTGATTCATTTATAATGGCAACCCAAGCAAGACAAGTTTTTGATGTTGAAGATCCAAGTGATGTTAGATGGTTAATAGTGTTTATTCCGCCACAGAAAGAGTGTGAAGGTCAATCAAATGACGATGAACTTGGAGATATCATGTTACATTGTCAAGGAGTACGTAGTGATATGTCAAATCGATGGAAGTAATGTTATGAATGAGAGTATCCCAACATATGTACAATTGGACTGCGAAGGCACGTGGATTCTTAAATAATACATTGTAGGTGGTTTTCTACTTATTATGTACATATATGTTATGTTTGATTTTGTATATGCCTAGTATGCCTAATACAATCTCGAAATTTAATTTTTAATTTTTCTTTGACAGGATATTCTCCTTACACATGAATCCAATGATAGTAAGAGATGAGCAAGACAAGGAGGTTGGTGGAGCTAAGATTCATGGATTAGTTGTTGGAGGAGCCGATGAACATGTAGAAAAGCCTAAACAACAAAGAAAGCGGGGACCTAGGATTGTGTTTGATGTGACACGTGTTCGAAGTGAAGGTGAGAGGAAGTTGGTAGAATAAAATGAAGATGGCGTACCCATTATAGAAAACAGAGTGAAGCTAAACTGTTTTATCGGGTCGTGTGTACACTACCACATCCCCATTATCTATGCAACATGGACAGATGTTCCTGCAAAATTGATATATACCATAGTTGAGGTAATGTTTATACTTTTTGTACAAGTTTATTTCAATTGACAATATGACACTAAATGATCTCCAATCTCAGGCTGCATTTATAGTCGACAATAGGTCTAGGAAAAGTATTCTTAAGGCTGCAGGGATAACATTCAGTCAATTTAAGCATTGGTTGACAAAGAGACATATCTTGCCTTTTAGGAATGAACTTGAACTCTTGAGGCAACTACCAGACATGTATTCTTACATTGACAAAAAACAGTCGAAAGAATTTGTTAGATCTAGACTATGTTCACATTTTGAGGTATCGATATTTATATTTTAGGTATTAAATATTTGTTAAGAAACTTTATAAATCCCCAATACAATGTTATATTGTGTAGGACAAAAGAAAACTTCAACAAGAGAGACGAAAGAAGAACAAGTATAACCATCGACTTTCAAAAAAAGGTTATGCTAATCTTCGAGAGGAATTAGTAAGAAGTAGTTTATGTTTGAATTAGTCTTAAAAGCTTTTTAATCAATGTAATGAATGTACATGATGTAGAAAAATAAACCTTAAGAAGAAGGCGATCTTGCCCAAGCTAGTATATGGAAGAAGGTTCGTGTAGATAGGAAGGGACAATATGACAATGAAGATGTGTAAGAAGTTGTGAATCATATAGTAAGATACACATTACAATTTTACATTCTTTAAAGTTTCAAAGTTTAATGAAATTAAGTTATATTTTTGTGCATTTCTAGGATGAGATCTCAAAAACTTGTGCTGATAAAGGACCGTCTCGAAACGATGTTTTGACAAAATATTTCGATTTACAAGAGAGTAGTAGACGTGTACGTGGAGTTGGTGGGTTTTTCATCCCAACTGCTTACTTCCACATAGCAAAAAACTCAAAGAAACGGAGTGAAGAAATTGAGAAGCTTAGTCAAGAGAATGAAAAGTTTCGTTTGCGAGTTCTAGAATTAAAGAATATTCACATATCAACACAATCTACACTGAAGTCTACACATGGATCTTGGTCGAGACCAAGATTGGAATACGATATACAATGTAAAAAAAATCTGGAAAAGGAGAAAATGAATGTCACAACAAAGGTGGTTAAAGAGGAGGTGAATGTGGATGTGGTTATTTTGAATGATCAACATGAGGATGCTAGGAAGGTAATTAGTTAAGTTTTGACACAATTAGATGCATGAGTTTCTATAAGTCTTATAGAGTTTATTAATGTTGGATTTATGACTTTCTTAGGTTTGTAATGAAAAAGAAGTTGTTTGTGAGTCCAATATCAACATGCCACTACCTTTGAAGACAATACTCAAATTTGTTGAAAAAGGTAATGGACAAAGATTTAGAGATTCGTTACCAACTACCATTCTTGTTGTTTGGTATCGGTAGGAAGACTTATATTCTTTGAGAAGATATTATTGATTTTTGTAACATGCAAGAAGTCAAGATCTGGACATTGGTTGCATATATGGCGTAAGTACTCATTCATCCACTCCAATCTTTTTATACTTGTTTATTGACTTTTCTATCTCTCTTAGGTATTTTCATTCACAAGATCATGTTTCAAATTACATCGTCATTGACCCGTCCTTATATCTCTTGGACACAACATCCAAGAAGTTAGAGTTCGCAATCTGTGCAGTAGATTAATGACTTCAAAACAAAACCAACTCGTTCTCGCTCCATTTAATCCAGGGTAAGTAATACCATACTAATTAATTCATTAAAATGTATATTGCTTTCATTGATATTGAAACATGTAACTCATACTTTTATGTGCTCTCCGTTTAACTTTTAATCATATTTTTTTATTCAAGAAATGAAATAAGCTATAACTGATTTGCTTCTTTAAATTGAACCTTTTCTTTATATTCATCATCTGGGCAAAATGTAGTTATGAATTATGTTAAGGTAACCTTGGGAGGGGGGGGGAGGGGGTTCAACTTTTAACTGTTGTGATCTTCTTTTGATTTAGCATAGAGAAACTGGTTTGTAGGCATCTAGGTTATTTGGATTATTTAGGTAGAGCAACAAGTTTTATGAAATTAAGTTATATGAAAACAATCTACTTGTATTCTTTCTATGTAGTGGTCATTGGGCACTTTTGGCTATTAACACATACGATGAGATAGTCTATTATCTTGATTCACTTCGATCAACATGAAGAGTTAATATTAGATATGAACTGACACATAACTAAGCTTCTTTCATTATGATATTTTTCGTATTAAAGTTCACTTCATTATAACGTGTAGTTGTTTCTTCGCAAAAGGGCTATTACTATCTTCCAATCTTATAAAAATATTCAAACAAGTCGTAAACAACCAATATGGAAAACAGTGAAGGTAAGTATAAACATATTTATTCATTAAATAAAAGTATACTGTATATGCATTATATTGGATACTATGTGATTGTTTCTTAGCAATATGCATTATATTGGGTGCTTTGTTATTGTCTCTTGGCAATATGCATTATATTGTGTACTATATGATTGTTTCTTGGCAATATGCATTATATTGGGTACTATGTGATTGTTTCTTGACAATATGCATTATATTGGGTACTATGCATTTACAGTGTCCTTTGCAAGTTGGAGTAATTGAATGTGGGTACTATGTGATGAGATACATGAGAGATATAATCACCAATGGGAGCATAGTAGTCATAAATTTGGTATGTTGTGTTTAAATGATTGTTTGAATGATTATATGTAATTCAAGTAATCAGAGTATTAAACATAAATATTTTGGGTTTCATATCAGATTGATACAAGAACCTCATACAGTCAACTTGAGTTAGATGAAGTGTGAATGAAGCTTGTTGATTTTTTGGGTGGCCATATGTGATTATGGTGATAGCTAAGTTCTTTTGGGTTAGATAGACAAGTTTTGTTGATACTAGATATAGGTGAACTAGTTTTGTTGATAGTTTTTTTATATTTTATTGATGCTAGATATAGGTGAACTAGTTTTGTTGATATTTTGTTGATACTGGATATAGGTGAAAGAAAAGTTTTGATATAGGACACCTTTAGGCCACACATATATTTTGTTTATATTGACATTGATGAAAAGCTTAGACTATTGTTAGAAGTTTGGGTTGCACATATATATGTTTGTAATTAAGTATGTAATGATCAACTTATGTATGTATGGTTCATTGATATATATATGCAATTTCTTTGATGAAAAGTTTGAGTTGATTTCAATTGTTCATGTAATGCCCCAAATTTTTAAGGTAAATTTTAACACTTTATATTAATTTTGAGGATTTAAAAATTTTTAGGTGTTAAAATTTATTTGGTTTAGAAGAGAAAAGAAAAAAGAAAATGAAGGGTGTAAATTTTAATAATATGATATAATATAAAATAATAAAATAATAATATAATATGAATTTTATATTATTATTATTATTATTATTATTATTATTATTATTATTATTTTATATATATATATATATATTTATATCTTTTTTTTAAAACCTAATTCTTCTTCTCTCCTGCGCGCCACCTAGCCCCCCCCCCCCCCCCCCCCCCCGATTTCTTCTTCTTCCTCTTTCGCCATCCGCACAAGCCTCCAATCTCTCATTCTCTTTCGTCATCCATGTAAGCCCGCTCTTCTCCGATGTCCACCACTCGAAGTTGCCACATACTAAAGCCCACCTTAGCGCCATCGTCTCGTGTCGTTCGACGGAGCGCGATCGTCTGTGAAAGCCTCTGAATCTCTCCCTCTCCTTCTCACTCATCCCATTGACCGTCGGTTGTCTTTGCCCTCAACCGAGCACTATTGGTCGCCCTCTGACCTTGTCCGGTCGTGTTTGCCTCACCTCCCTCGTACACCGTCCAACGAAGCCCAAAAGGACTCAAGTTGTAGTGTGGACAATCCGACACGTGAACATCCCTTGCAGTAAGTCATTCCTCCGTTCAAGCTGATTCCCGAGCTGAGCAGCAAGCAGAGCCGAGGCAAGCCACGAACAGAGTCGAACCAAGCTGAGTCGATCCGAGTCGACTCTAGCCAACCCAAGCCGATTTTCCAAGTCGAGCTCCCTGTTCACCAAGCAACTTAAGTCGTGTCCCTCCAAGTGGAGTCATGGTGAGTCTTTGGTAAGGGTGATTTAAAAGTTCCTAACGTGTTCTATAGTCGATTCAAGTATAAATGTTGAAATAAAACGTTGGACTGATTGGTTGGGTTAACTTTTGATCCTTGAAGGTGTTAGAGAGGTAACGCTCGAATTCTAGGGTTATACAGCAAGTTTAGTTTGGAGTCAACTCTCCTCTGCTTGGGTAAGTCTGTGGATGTTGCTTTGGAGCATTTTAAATGTGGATTTTGGTTGTGTCATCATTTACATCCTTATGTTTATGTTTAGGGGAATTCGTTTGGACGTTGACTTGAACAAAGATTGTAGCAAAATCTCAGGTAAGGGATTTCTTACTACTGGACCCTAAATCGAGACTGGAAATGTACTAACTCAAATGAAGATTACACAATAGCGACTGTACTGAACTGATTGATACATGTATGCCTAGTAAACATCAATAGTATGCACTCTTGACTGATTAAAGGTGACATGATTGTTAGTTGTAGCTTATATATATATGGATGTGAATGAGTTGTTTTGTGTACGAGGCTTGGATATCTAAAATGTTATGCGTAGTTTGTATATATGTGAATGGGTTGTTCTGCTGATGGATTACAGATGCTCGGATGTTCTGTGTAATTCAGTTATATTGATGGATCGTGTTGTTAACTGAAATAGTAATGTCGATGGATTATGAAAATCTTGATGTTATGTATAGTTGAAGTATGTTGTTAGGCTGCTTATTTTTTAGTTATGTCGTTGATCGACTAAGGGTTCAAAAACCTCATGTGTAGATTGTGTATTCGCTGATGGACTGTGTTGTAGACTAAATAGGTGTCACACCCCCTCCCGGACTACCTGCTACCTTAGACCGAAAGATGGCGTGAAGCCGACGAACAACGCTTTTCTGTACCTGTATCTATCGACTCTGCTTAAAACTTTCATTTGATGAACTTGCCAATCTAGTATATAAACTATTTACATGCCACAAAACACAGCGGATCCTGGGCTAGTCAAACACAGCTAGTCAAACACATTCATGAAGTGTACCTCAAAATTTACCGATTTCACGAGTAAACCTAAAGACACCTTAATCAAAATATAACCAACAAAATTTACACAACTACTGCTCCTAAAGCTTATACAAACTGTGGAGTATCTATAACATACAAGGGTGTGAATACATCACAACACAACAGACTTTATGCCCAACTCAAAACACGTACTGGCAATCGATAATGAAGCTTCCGCAGACTAAGGCAGTCTATCAGGCACCGGGAAGTCGATCTCTACCTGGAAAATGGGTAAAACATTTTGGAAAGGGTGAGCTATGAAGCTCAGTGAGTGACTCAGTTTAAAACTATGAATTTAAAGATAAGAGCACGTGAAAACTTTACACATATAAATCTGTTTATACAAGTCGTAAATGTAAATGTGTAATAGTAAGAATAGCATCCTTAAATACTCAGCATGTTCATCATTGAAATCTAGCAAGGCATATCAAGTATATCGAAGCATTTTAACTAACATGACGAATCTACGTTGTGTAGGGTACACCTAGTACAACAACGTTTACAAGCACTACGATGTAGTGGGGCCCGCCCAGCACTCCCATCGTCTTTGTCGTAGTGGAGCCCGCCCAGCACTCACGACAGCATCGTTGTTACGGAGTACACTCAACGTCAACAACGAAATCTAACCAGTGTGCACACGGTAATCTCTAGCCTCAGGCTCAAGATCTCAGTCATGTAGTTAATGAAAATTTCATAAATCATCATAAAATATTAAAACATGCCTGCTTATAAATTTTACACAAAGCTCGAACTTTACTCAGCTCTTTCGTGGAAAATTGTAGTTCTTAAAACAAAACTTCATACTAATTCATGCTTTGCTTAAAATATTGTGGTTTAAATACTTTCCAAACATTTAATATCTACGTGCTAGCATAAATTTCTTTAAGAAATCTAGTCTCCAAATGTATACTTGAAAATAGTCATGAAATTCAAATACCTTTCATGGCTTCGTAAATAAACATTTATCGCATTCAATCATAATAACAGTTATGGAAAATATTTCAAAGTTGGTTTTGTCACTCACAGTCTTGGGCTAGATCCTTGGTCTATAAGCTCGGTTTAATTCTTCTCGGCCTGCCAACAACCCAACCGAGTATTAAAACCTTAAACATTCTGGTTTCCTAAAGATATACATAACATGTCGCACCAAAGATGACGCTCACGAAAACAAAGCTTAAGAAATAAAATCATATTTCAACAATTCTCTAAAATTTCCAGATTTCTAACATAAACTTCAAAGAACTATAACTTTCTCAATACTTAACCAAAATGAGTGTTCTTTATATCAAACTCTTCATTTTGAGATCCTCTAAAACTTACCTGAAGACATATAAATCTGATTCCCCGTGCATAAACACATATAACCCTCAAAACAGAACCACTTCCAGAATCGTGCGCACACGACCTCTTTAACTTGTTCCTACAATTTAACCAATTTTTAGTCGTTTTTGGTTTACAATTTCTTCATGAAAGTTGTAGTAAATTGAATAAGCTTTCCAACCATACCAAATAGAAATTCTAACTCCACCGATACACTCTGAAATACAAGAAAAACCAGAGACCTCCTGATTTCGAGTGAAAACCAACTGCCCTGTTTTCTTCATCAAAAAGCACCAAATGAAAATCCGAATTTGCTCCAACGTTCTCCATAAAGTTTGTTTAAAAATGAGTTAACTTTCAGTAAATGTAAATCTCACCTCTTAATTCCTTTTGAAGAGTTCAAACCGAATTAAAAACCAGTGATGTGCAGAATGAACTAAAATTCAGCCATTGATACACTTTGCTTGAGTTCTCCTCCTCTTCTTCAATCTAAAAATTTTAATAAAATTTCTCTTCTTCTTCCAAACTCTCTCTTAGAAGTTCTCTGCAAATTGAAGAAGGAAAAAGAAAAAAAAATAAAGGGAACTTGGATGTCTTCAAACTTGGCGGTGAAGGGAAGAGAAGAAGAAGAAGAAAAAAGAAAATGAAATTTTCTTCTCCTTTTCTTCTTTTTGTCCTTTCTTTTCTTTCTTTTCTTTAATTAATTTAATAAAACTATTTAATATATAAATATTTATATTTATATTTACACTTAATTTCCATTTTTTTTTCTTTTTTTTTTCCACATTTAAAGAAATTAAACCAAGAAAATATCGGGTTTACAATAGGGACGTTAAGCATAATATGGACGTTATGCATAATATGGTTCACTTGTAGTTGTGCTAGCGTTTGGATTGAGACGAAATGATTGTCAGGTGTATTTACATAGTGATGATTTGATTTGATGACTACAATTAGATAAGGTGACAGTATTGTGTGGATTGGATGTATGTATAGCGACTAATGAGACTGTTGACTAAACCTAAACTGTCTGACTGACTAAGTTTATCAATTGAGCCATTAGCTTGAACGATATTGTGATGTGACTGTTGTAGATGGTTTAGTATGGACTGAGGGGTAACGGTTAGCTTTATCTATGGGGTAGTGTACCTTGCAGGCACGGTGTCCTATGGGATTCCTAAACTATTACGTGCAACCTCCGGGATCACTAGACTGATATGTGTATCCTCTGGGATCACTAGACTGATATGTGGATCCTTCCGGATCACTAGACTCATATGTGTATCCTTCGGGATCACTAGACTAATATGTGTATCCTTCTAGATCACTAGACTGATATGTGTATCTTTCGGGATCACTAGATTGATATGTGCATCCTTCGAGATCACTAGACTGATATATGTATGCTTCGGGATCACTAGACTGATTGATGTGTGCGTTCTATGGAACCACTGAACTGTTTATGTAGGGTACCCTTTGATAGGAAGCTAACTATTATTACCCTAACGGGCCAAGTAGTGGGTCCCTTACTGGGTATATTTTTATACTCACCCTTTACTCTTTAACTCTTTAAGGAAAAGGTAATGCAAGGGGCAGACCGACGAGAGGCAAGAAAGATGCTTAAAGGCCATATGGACATGTCTAGTTTTTTATGCTTCCGCTGAACGTATTTGTTATTTCTATTTCTTTTTAATTATTAAATTGAGTCATGATTAGAACAATTGTCCTTCTGTTTGGTTTTGATGACTTCATGGATTATGTTTTGGAACTTTTGGAAAGTGATTTAAAATAGGACCCGAAATTGCTTTTCTTATGTATTGAAGGATTTTAATGAATCGTAAACAGGTCTTTTTATGAGCTTGTATCTTTTACTGTCGAGTCTTAGCAGTAAGTAGTAACTCAGCTTAGTCTGAAAAGTTAGGTTGTTACAGTTCAACTAATGTGTATTCTAATGTTGTTGGACTTGAAAATAGGTGCAAGATAAATTATATGGATAATTTAAAATATATAATTTTTCATTTGAAAAAAAAAACTAAAAAAAAAAACTTGACATGCAAAGCGTGTCAAGAGTAAACAAATTCTTGACATGTAGAAAATGTCATCAAACCTTATATACTTGATACCCATAAACTTTCAAGTATAATTTCATTTGACACGTAAAAATTGTTAAAAAAAACTCTTATTCTTGACACCAGATTACTTGACGCATAAAAACTATCAAGTATAATTATATATTTAATGCTTTTTACCTGTCAAGTATACTTATACGTGACGCTTAAAAATTGTCAGGTAAACCTCTCTTATTCTTAACACTAGATTACTTGACACATTGGAAAGCGTCAAGTAAACAAATACTTGACAGGTAAAAAGCATCTAGTAAATCCTGCTTTATAGGAGTGTTTAAAGGCAATAGTTGATGTTCAAAGAATGCCACACGTCAATCAAACCTCTGAAAAGCTGCAACGGCGCTACACAAACGTCTTTCTATCTTTTTAATGAATTTCCTACCACCTACTTTTTGTTTGCTAGCGTCTTAAACGCCTAGCTTGAACTTCTTTTTGCTGCAAAGGTTGAACGGATCTTCTCGTTTAAGTATGGTATTACCGAGCTTTACTCCTTTTTGTCTAAAATTCTATGATAAGAGCACTAAAACATAGTAAAACAGGGATAAGGTTCTTTTGTATCATGCATTTCGCAGAACAATCAAATCGCCTACTTTTTCCACTGTTTTCTTCTTTTTGCATGCAATAAGACTTCATTATTTTACTGAAAAGGCTATAATAACTTGTATTTCTACAAGTTATCACAGCCCCAAATTTAAAATAATGATTGTTCTCAAGCATCATATCAGGATTTTAAACATGATTTCTTTTGTGCACATCGTTAAACCTTTCTGAATGCATTTCTAATTTATTTTTCATTTTGGCATTTCTTTTTTTTCTTCTTCTACTCTAAACCTAAAAGTATTTCTAGATTATAAACGCGACAAACTTAAGTCTCAAAATACACTTGTTCGTTTTTAAGAAGTCTTATTTCCTCCTTTTGCCAAATGCTTGTGGTTTTAAAAAACTCTCGGTTCCTTTCTTTTTCTTGCAAACACTTTTATTAACCCAGTTCTTTATCTACATTGGGTGTTTAATGAGAAATCAAAGGGACTTTACGGGTTTGTTCCTCTTCTCAACTATAACTTTTATCGCCACTTGTTTATTTACTCTCAGCTTTTGATAAAGATTTACTTCTTATTTACTTTGGTGAGAAGCGACAACGTAGGAGTTCTTATTTCAATTAAATTTATAATCAACAAATGGGATTTTTTTAAAAGGAATGGATTCCTTGATTTTTTGAAATCTTTGACTCAGACCTCGCACACTCTCAAATTTAGAGTCTCACAAGGCCTAATTGTGAAAAAGTGAATGATATGATGAACGTTAAAAAATTTACAAAAAAGGTTTGAGGTAAAGCTTGCTTGCCTGCCTAAAGATTACAAGAAATATTTATTATCTTCATTTCGCTAAGGAAAGCCTCATTTCTAGGTACAAGTTAAATAGCACTTAGCATAATTTTCATTATGAAGATTATCCTTGAGCAAAACAAAAGAAAGCAAGCAAAGAATATATTAATGAAGCATGAGTCAAGAAAATTGCATCGCATGAATAATAAATGAAAAGAGAAAAGAAATTTGATTTGTACTTGCGAAAGGTTCCATACAAAAGAACATAAAATGAAGAAGGAAAATACAAAAGCTTTCAACACTACACTTCCAAACTTAATTCTCTGTCGAGGGTCGGGATCACCAAGAGTAGGATCAAGAATCTAAATTGGAGGAATTGGCACGATCCATTCATGTGCAGTGATAGAATGTGAAACCGTTGTACAAATATTACGTGTGTATATTCCATTTATGCTGCAAATTGCCTATCATGCCACTCCACAATGTGACGTAATTGGTTTGAGTGAACCATCATCAAACTAGTCAAGTTGGTCAAGGCAAAGAAGAGTTGTGTGACCATGGAGTTGAGGGTGGAGACCGTGGCTTTTAAGCCTTGCATATAAGTGTTAAGGCTAGTGATTTGATCCTTCATCGCCATATTCTTCGAGAGCACTTCTTTGAAAGCTGCATTGATAGGCTCCGTGATGACATTGAAAGTACATCACAAAGATCAACTTCTTTCTCCGAAAGGGCTTCCTTCTCTAGTTGTGTTTCTTCCTCCCAACTCAAATCATTTGCATCTTCCTCAATAGGGATGTCTTGGAAAGTGGGTGATAAATGGTCAAATAAAGCTTAGGGTCGACTATTTCTACCACCTCTGCTGCCTTCTCTACAGAAACATCCCCTTCAATCAAATTTACAATGGAGACATTCAAATCAATATGCTCGGGATCCATGTTGATGATGGAAGAGTTGATGGGTGCATGCCTAGGCGACACAGGCATCGTTGCAAATGAGAGCCTTGAGGGGTTTGGAATTTTGGAGAAGGAGGGTGGCTATGATAAGAGTGGGATGAGAGTAGTGAATTTTGGAACAAACAGTCAGGCGAGGGCTGTCCTGATAAGGGGAAATAGGTGATTTAGGCAGGAAGGGGGAAGTTAGTGGAGGCAGGTCAAAAATCTATTCGCTTAGGAGCAAGTGTGGGTCTTCAACGTCTTCGCGAGGAAGAGATGAGTTATGTTCATTTCATAGAGAGGGGGAGGGTATTAAGTCCTCTCGACAAGGAGATTTAGTAGCGAAGTCATCATCAAGGATCCTTTTAGAAGTTTGTTTCTTCGTTTCTTTTGTGGTGGCTCATTGATGAGTTGGTTTTCTTAGGTTGGATCAACCGCTACCCTTGCAATTGTTGATTTCTTTTTAAACGATGAAGGAGGTGGAGAAGTATCATCTTCTTTATCATTCTTCTTTACTGATTGTTGTGTATTTAGGCGGCATTCTTCCTATTTATTCTGATGAAGGGTCCTTATGCGATTCAAGTCCACCAAATTAGATTTGCCTCCCACCATAGCAGTCTGCCTGTAGGGAAATATTTAAGATACAACTTCTCCACTGTGAACGAGAATGGTTTGGTGCCCTTGGGGTTCCTCATCCAGCCAAGGAATGCCTCATTCATTACATACCTCAAGTTGAATTGTTTCTTCGACATAATGCAGTACAATAGCAATGCATATTAAATGGGGATTGTGCTATCGTGGCACTTTGGGAGGATCTTCGCTTGCTAAAAAACAACGAGATGCTAGCCTCAATTGTTAATTAGTATGGAAAGAGTGGAAGCCTCCCAATTTACGTTCGCTTCCAAATTGCCTCTGGCCATGCGATTAATTTTATGATTTTATTTGTATCTCCTTTGGTCGAGCCTGCGATAAGCCTTTGGTCAAGGTATACATCCGGATCATTAGGAAAATCGTACAACTCATTTATCTCTTTTACGATGAAAGGCAACTTCTCGTCTTCCATGATCGCATACAATTCATCCAGATGAAACTTCATCGTACAAAACATATCACTATATCCAACATGACTTTCTTCTCGTCCATGAAAAAAATATCCTATTTCATTGCTTTGATAGGACCATGAAGAAAGTCTAGTAGAGGACCATTGAATAGGAGCAACCCCTTCTAAATTTTGATCAGTTTGTCAAAGTCCCGGGTGCTCATTTTGTTCCCTTTTTGGACATCCTCAGGTCTAGATGTCCCCACCTTGCTTTTGTTTTTCCTTAGGGGTTAGGCGTTATCCAGCCCTGGATCTACAAGTCGTGGCCTTGGTTCCAATGGCTCATTCCTTCTATTTCTCTACTAAGCTCTTTCACCACAACATCCACGCGATCTAGCTCTTGATGCTCAACCACCTTACTTCTCGCAGCCACACTCTCTACATGCTCACTCAGGCTTACAATCATTTCTTGTTTCTTCTTTTTGGCATTTTGGATCTCTGCCAACTTAGTCTTCACCTCCATCGAAGACAAAACATTTTTCTTTTTCTCTTTGAAGGTTTGGCGAAGAAGCCCATTTTTCTCACGAGCTTTTTCTTTCTCCCTTCTTTCTTCTGTTTTCTTCTTCCTTTTCTCTTCCATCATACGTGCATTGTGTGCGCATTCTCTATTCCCCATCTCTTTGCCCTCCTTTATTCTTTACTCCTCATGCAAGACCCTTTTTTCATCCTTATTTTGCTTCTTTCTTTCAACCACCTCCCTTTTCCTCTTCTATGCCGCTTGTAGCTCTTCTACGAACTTCAACACTTTATCATAAAACTAAGAAGGTACTTGTATTCTGTCCTTCTTGCTTACCTCTTCGTGACCCACAAGCACCTTACCAGCCTCATGCTTCAAACGTTTATATATGGGCTAGTTGTCATCAAGTCGCATCATCTCCATGTCTGGCTCCAAATCTGGCAATCCTTTCTAAATGTTCTCTTCTCGCCTCATCCATTCGTCTATGTCGAGAACGGAATCTACCGTGCCCTTTTTAGGCCTTTGTGCTTGATCCGAATCAGGTCTAACAAATTGAGCCTGGGGCGACAATTTTTGTGTTTAAGGCTTAAGAAAGATCTTCTTCCCTAAACCCTCAAGTTTGGATTTCCGAGAAGAAGATTCAGGTTTCTTGGATGCTTCGAGCCGTTTTTCTTGTAAGGTAATGGAAGAAGCGTCCTTTTTCGAGATAAAGAGGATGAAGTTAACGGTGATTTTTACGGTGAAAGGATGAGTTTTCAAACGAAACTTGAGAGATTAGAGAGAAAATCATCTTTTACACAACAACTCTGAAGAGGTCGTAAAAAGGTTCAAAGGGTTTTTCTTCCCTATTGTTACGCAAAACGAAATCATTACACTAGTCATGTCAATAAATGCATCTTACACAGAGTTGGCACATCTCTTCAATATCGTATATAACCGTTAGATGACACTGATGCTTCAATTTTCTCACGCGATACACATTTTCCTAGGTGATTTAAATTTCAAAATTAAAAACTTTGCCACCTACTCTTGTATCGCGCTATTTTTATGACACTCTCACCTTGCGTAAAGGTTTCCTTTTGAACCCCATAGGCACAAAATTCTCTAACTAAACTAAATTAAAAAGCGATAAAAGAAAACAATAAAGGAAAGCAAGAAAGAAAAACTATAAATAGCAAGAAAAGAAATAAAACAAAATAACAAAGTGAAAAGAATGAAAGAAACTAAAGTAATTAAGGTGCACAAAATAATGTGTTTCGCATAATTAATATGATCTTGCTACGAGATACAAAATGCATTCATGTGTTTCAAGGTAATGTTCATAAAGGCGTTTTACAATAAATTCGTAGAGAATTTGTCACATTGTTCATCTTCAAGGTATGCCTTGAGTCTTTGTCTGCTACTTTAAATGCATTAGTCTCGTCCAACGAGGTAATCTCCACAGCAACATATGGGAAGATTTTCTTAACCAAAAACGGTCCAACCCATTGACAACAAAGCATACCCGAAAACAATCGTAAACGCAAATTGAATAATATCACTTTTATGTCCAACTCTGAATTCATGTTTATGGAGAAGTTTTCGTATCATGCCATCGTATTTTTCTAATAAATTTTAGTGTTCTCGTAAGCTTAAGAATGTCACTCTTGAAGCTCATTCAGTTGTAGTAACTTAGCCTCTCCTAGGTATTATGATCGAAGTTTAACTTTTTGCATGCTCACAGTGCCTTGTGTTCCAACTCTAGTGGTAAGTGGCATGCTTTCCCAAAGACTAATGCATAACGAGACATTCCAAGAGGCGTCTTGTACGCGGTGCGACATGCCCATATTGCATAATCCAGGTGATCTGCCCATTCCTTACTAGATGAATTTACCACTTGATCCAATATCTTCTTAATTTCTCTGTTGGACACTTCTGCCTGACCATTTATTTTTGGATGGTAGGTGGTGGCCTCTTTATGGGTTATATTGCACTTTGCGAGCAATTTGGCCATGATGCAATTAATGAAATGAGATCCTTCATCACTGATAAGGGCTCTACGGGTTCCAAATCAAGTGAAGATGTTTCTCTTCAAGAACTTATTGGCTATAATCACATCATTCTTTGCATAGAAGATCGCTTCAACCCACTTTGAGACAAAGTCCTCTGCCAACAAGATGTAGATGTGGCCACCAGATTAAGCAAATGGTCCCATAAAGTTTATTCCTCACACATCAAAGAGTTCAATTTCTAAGATGGGTTGCTGGGGCATTTCATTGTGATGAGACATGTTTTCCATCCTCTGGCACCGGTCATAATTGACCACAAAGTTATTTGCATCTGGAAAGAGAGTAGGCAAAAAATACCCACGCTGCAAGACTTTTGCAGCTGTCTTTTGTCCTCCATAGGGTGCTTCATGACTATTGGCGAGTATTTCAGTTCTTTTGTATGTAAGGACACACCACCTTAATATCTGATTTGGCCCCAATTTGTAAAGGAAAGGTTCAACTTACATACTAGATAATTGACTATGTCTGCAGACCAAGGCTTTTTTACTTCAACGCGGAAGAGTTGTTCATCAGGAAATTCATCTTCAATGTCTTTCTTCTTATGTTAAAACTTTTCATTTTGAAGACATGACATGTGATCTGCCACCTAGTTCTTGATGCCTTTCTAGTCTACGATCTCCAAGTCAAATTCGTGGAGCAATAAAATTCATCTTATTCACCGCGGTTTGACGTATTTCTTGCCATGAGATATCTGATCGCAAAATGACTAGAATACACTGTAACTTCGGAGCCTACAACGTAGCTCCTCAACTTTTTTATAGCAAATACTACTACGAGTAGCTCCTTATAAGTGGTAGTGTAATTCTCTTGAGCTTCGTTCAGGGTTTTACTCGCGCAGTAAATAGAGTAGATCACTTTGTCCTTCTTTTAACCAAGTATAGCCCTAGCACCATATCACTTGCGTCACACATAAGTTCAAATGGTTGTGACCAATCTGGTGTGATGAGGATGAGCATGGAGGTCAATGCGTCTTTTATAGTTTGGAACGTATAGTTGCATTTCTGATCGAAATCATAGGGTTGATCGGTGCATAGCAGGTTACTAAGAGGTTTGGAATCTGGGAAAATCCTTGAATGAATCTTTTATAAAATCTCGAGTGACCCAAGATGCTTCAAAAAGGCTTGACATCTAAAGGCGATGGCAATTTAATTACCACGTCAATCTTTGCAGGGTCCACTTCCAATCCGCGTGGGAGATTTTGTGCCCAAGCACAATTCCTTCCTAAACCATGAAGTGACACTTCTCCTAGTTCAAAACGAGTCATGTCTCTTCACACTTCTCCAAAACTTCTTCTAAGTTGTTTAGACATTCCTTGAAAGAATCCCTAAATATTGAAAAGTTGTCCATGAATATCTCAACTGATCTCTCCAAGAAGTCTAAGAAGATAGCAATCATGTACCTTTGAAATGTCTCTAGTGTATTGCATAAACCAAAAGGTATTCAACGAAATGCAAATGTATCATAAGGACATGTAAACGTTGTCATGTGTTGATCCTCCAGTGCAATTGTAATCTGGTTACAACCAAAATAACCATCCAGAGAGCAATAAAACTCTTTTCCCGCAAGCCTGTCCAACATTTGGTTAATGAAAGGTAGGGTAAGTGGTCCTTTTTCGTCGCCGCTTTCAACTTGCGGTAGTCAATACATATGCTTCACCTCGTGACTGTTCACATTTGAATTAACTTATTTCGCTTGTTCTTAACAACAATCATACAGCCTTTCTTAAGGACACATTGAACTGGGCTAACTCATTCACTATTTGCGATTGGATAAATAACTCCCGCATCAAGCCATTTGATGATTTCCTTTTTAACTTCTTTCATCGTGGGGTCTAATCACCTTTGGAACTGAACGTTGCTCGTTTGACCCTCTTATAAGCTGCTTTATGCATGCAATAGGATGCATTTATGCCTTGGATGTCTGCTAGGGTCCACCCTATCACCTTTATATGGGCTTTTATCATATTCAATAATGCCTTCTCGTCTGCGGCATCCTAGTGGGTGGAGATGATGGCGCGTAGAGTGTCATTCTCCCTCAAATATGCATACTTCAAGTGCTTGGGCAAAGGCTTGAGCTCTTATTTTGATGGTTCTTCAATTGATGGCTTTATCTTCATCTCACCTTTGGTTTGTAGATCCAAAGGCTTGAACTTCTTTTTGCCAGACACGATATTCACTTCTTCGAGTACATAATATAGTTCATCTTTCTCAAGGAATTCTTCAATGCCAAACAGCCCGTAATAGGCTTCTTCCTAGCAATAGTCCAATCTAAGGGACTCGATCGCACTGCAGTTCTCAACATCAACGGGAAAATTCATCACATTGAGAATGTTGAACTTGATATCCTCATCATTAAAACGCATTGTCAACTCCCCTTGGTAGACGTCAATAAAGGCACAACTAGTTGACAGGAATGGCCACCCCAAAATGATAGGAACCTCCTGATCAACTTTGTAATATAGAATAACAAAATTTGTGGGAAACAAAAACTTTTCCACCTTCACAAAAACTTCCTCAATATTGCCCTCTACCTTGGCAATGGATCTATCAGTGAATTGGAGCCTCATATAAGTTGGCTCTACCTCCCATACCTCTAATTTCTTGAAGATAGATAGAGGCATCAAGTTGATGCTCACCCTAATATCGCATAGAGCAGGACCCACATCCCTTTCACCTATTGAGCAGGAATCGTGAAGCTTCCAAGATCTTTCATCTTCTCTGGCACCCCATTCTTAAAGACTTCGCTTGTCGCTTGCGTTAAAGCTAGAGTCTCAAAATCATTAATCTTCCACTTCTTCGCTAAGATGACTTTCAGGAACTTGACGAAGTAGGGAATTTTCTCTAACGCATCAAAAAACTTGATGTTGATGTGTAATTGCTTCAGAACAACCAAAAACTTGTAAAATTGTTAATCGTCTCCCTTCTTCTTCAGGAGACTAGGAAATGGAGGAGGCAGCAAAGGATTGTAGCTCATCGTTTGGTTAGACGCTTCTCTATGTTGCTCTTATCACCTTGTGTACTCCATTTCCTTATTTCGTACGTTTTTATATTGTAAGGAAGAATCATTATTAGTTAAAGAGAAGTTTAAAGGATTAGAGTCATTAGTTGAGCTATCAATCTCGGCAATAAAGGTAGAAGTACAATTTCTATATGCAGATTCTGGTTCACAGATGGCCAAGTTCCTTCCGCTTCTGAGTGTTACCGCTTGACACTTTTTGTAAACTGAGATCCTCTTTGGATTATTTGCTATTGTCATATAATATAGGAACTTAAGTTTAAGTTGTTCAAGAAAAATAGCAATGCTTTATGTTAACCATTTTGGATTTAAAAAAAAACAAGAGAAAAAAAATGAAAAAAATAATGCAAATAACATTATCTGTGAAAATGTCTTCGGTTCTCAATCTTCTTCTCCACCGCCAAACCCTTTTTCTCCCATTTCTCATATCTTTTGAAATCTTCAACTTCAAAGCTATGTTGAGGGAGGTTTTGAGAGATTGGAAGCAAATATTCTATAGTTTGGAGGTTGAAGAAGATAGGAAATAACAAGCTCAAGTCATTTTCTAGACAAATTGAATTCACACAGACATCGTCTGGTTTTTGAGTTAGTTTTCACTTCTCAAGAGGAATTAAAGTATGAGGTTTGCTTTTTTTTGGAAATTTTATTCAATTTATAACAAGTTTTGGGAAGGAATTATGAGCAAACTATGATGTTAGATTGGTGCTTTTCAAAGAGGCTTTCAAGTCACAAGTTTGGTGTGCAAATTCATGAAGCCTCTGGCGTTTCAAGTTTTCCATATCGTACAGATGAAGATAGAAGCTCTATTAGTAAACATTGAAAAGCTTATGAACTTTCCTACAGGTCGGTTTTATGAAGAAATCATGAGCCAAAAATGATTGGAATTAAGCTTAATTTTAAGAGCAAGTTAGGGAATTGTAGAAGACTTGATTTTAGACTACCTCTGTTTCAGGTCATTTTGTAGCAATCTGTTAGGAAACTCGTTTTGTTTCCTTCAAGTACGTTGTAGAGGACTTCCAAACAAAGAGTTTGATATAAAGTACATTAATTTTGAAGTATTGAGAAAGTTATGAATGTTTGAAGTTAAGTTGTTGAATCTGGAAAATTCTGGGGAAATAGGTGAAATACTCTTTTATGTCTTAAGTTCGTATAAACATACAAGACTATATAAGGTTTTAATGCTTTGTTTTGGTTTGTTTGACAAATCAAGAGGAAATAAGTCAAGTCTATACATCAGGGAACTAGCCTAAGGCTGTGACTGACAAACAGATTTTAAAACCGATTTCTAAACTGTTATTTGTGATTGTGTTTCTATGTTTGAATTTAATTTTATGAATAATACATGATTTCTATGAATGGTTCCAACATAAGTTTCAAGCTTAGGTTATATAATGAAATTTATATTATAAGCACGTTATTATTGTTTTTCTAAAAAACAGTTGAAACAATATCATTTGAAGCAAGTATTGTTTTTCGATATTCAATTTTCCATGAACAATCTAGTAAACTTGAGTTTTACGAAAAATAAAGATAGCAAGCATGTTTTAATGTTTTCATATGACTTACTGAGATTTCTATTAACTACATGACTAATATATTGAGCCCGAGGCTATATGGTATCGTGTGCACATGGTTAGATTGAGTGATCGACGGACCCCACTACGACGAAGACGATGGGAGTTCTGGGTGGGCCCCACTCATCGTAGAGCTAGTAAACGTTAGTTCTACTGGGTGTGCCCTACATAACGTAGTTTTGTCATATTAGTTAAAATGTTTTGATATACTGGATATGTCTTTCTAGATTTCAATGACATACATGCTAAGTATTTGAGAAAGTTGTTATTATTATTATTATACATTTATATTTACAATTTGATTAAACAAATTTATGTGTGTAAAGTTTTCACATGCTCTAATCTCTAAATTTACTATTTTAAACCGAGTCACTTATTGAGCTTTATAGCTTACAATTCCAAAATATTTTTTCCACTTTTCAGGTAGAGATTAAGATCTCGTTGCCTGATAGACTAACTTAGTCTGCTGAAGCTTCTATATCGATTGCTAATACGTTGTTAGAGTTGTACATAGAGTTTGTTTTGTTATTTTGTATATATCTTTGTAAGATATAGATATGTCTTCATTCCTGATTGTTGTTGGTCATAGCATCAAACGTAGTTTTAATATGATGGAAGAATGATCTCAACATCCCACTAGTAAACATAGTGTCAACAAATTGTTGTGTGCTGCTCATCCCAAAATAAAATTACACCATCAAAACGCATCCAGGGATGCTATGGTGAAGGCATCTTTTGATCATCATATTAAGTCTCCTCCACGCATCGATCAAATTCTTACTATCTCACTGCTTGAAGGTCATCATGTCCTTCCTTCTTTTCGTGTTTTTAATGGGTTGGGAAGAACTTCTTCATGAATTTTTCAATCAAGCTATCCCAAGTTGTAGCTTCCCCTTCCTTCAGGGAGTTTGCCCATTGCTTTTCTTCGTCGCATAGTATTAGCGAGAATAATGCTCGACATAGCTCATCTCACGATATTTCTGGCATGTTGAATGAAGTGCAGATAGAATAAAAAATTCTGATATGCTCATGAGGATCTCTGTGTGTCTGTCCCTTAAATTGTCCAGCATTATGGATCATTTAGAGCATTTTCGCCAAACATCGAATATGTGATATCCAAATTGAAGTCGTAAAGGTTCGGTGATGCATATGATCTGTTGGGGTGTTCCAGATCATGGGCCAAATATTTAGGGCTTTGCTCTAGGACATTTTGATTGGCAGGGTTATTATTGTTATTTTGATTTTCCATATTTGCATGATTTTGCCCTTGCCTCTATTTGCGATTTCTCCAAAGTGTCGCTCAATTTCAGGATCAAGTTGAAATTCAAGTTGTTCGCCTTCACTCATAAACTTGTTCACGGACTTTTCAGCTAAAGGACGTTATTCAACTGAAATTAAACTTCTGCACAATTTAGCACACAATTAAGTTAAATAAGAAAACTTAAAATTCCCTAACAATAGGGTTAAAAACTTGGTTTGTGATTTCGTTTATGCATTACAATTTTACAAGTAATATGAAGGGCTCTAAATAAGCAACTATTAGACGACAACATAAGGAAATGCGATAAAAGGTGCACTCATATTCATGCGTTGTTAGATTGTTAAAGATAAATATTATCCTGCAAATTTTCCTCTCTATCATTCAAGTATAAGAGAAAAAGGTTTCCTGGTAAGTCCAAGGTCGAACACAAGGAATTTAATCTCTTAATTTATCCTATCGCGCACTAGATCATGTGGTATAAGCTATACAGTATAATTATGAATAATATACTAATTATCCTAATTATTGACACTATTATGCTTGACGGTGCAAGGTAAGCATGGGGAGATGGAATAATGGAATATAAACTCATTATAAGCATGGCGAGGAAGGAAGGTTTAATTGACTACACACAATAATCTGTGCTTCAATACTTTAAGGTGATACAAAGCATGTATTAAATAAGAGAATTAGGTCGACCAACCTCTCAGCGCTTTTGCCATACTTGCTCGCCTTTCGAGATGCCAATACACAAAGTAAAGCTATGATTTGTATCTGATCATATGAAATGTTCTATTAGTAACTTATCCTTAATTAAGGCAGGCAACCTCTCAGTACTTTCACCATACACAATATCCTCTCGATAATGTATATAAAGGATGAGTTTAGCGATAAGATCATATTACTACAATCTTCTCGCCACTCGCTTAGCTAAATGCAGTTCTCACTTGTCAGGCATTTACAATCTATATCATTGCTCTTCTCTCGAATACGCAATGTTAAGATATCCCCGTTTAACTTAGCAAAAACTAATAGCACATTTATTTTAATTCTCTAGGTATCAAAAACACCATTTATTACTAGTTAGCTAACTAAACATATTGAACATGAAAAGAATAACAAATATGGGAGAATGGAAGAAGAAATTATTGTTTTAATAAAACTTGCTTTAGGCCTCTTGACCAAGGTGTTCATTTTACAAAGCAACACAACAAAAATACAAACTGAGATACAACAGAAGATGTTACGTCACAGAGTCTGATTTCTCATACTCTTTAGCTCTGATTTTTGTCTATCGATGCGGGGGAAGATGGAGGGGATGATTCTCTCTCTCTCATGTTCTAAGATCTCACCTAAAACTCAAGGGAAGAGAGAAGATGAATGGTGTAAGAACTTGCTCTCCGACCAAATGTGCACACTTTGTTTTGAAGAAAGAGACTCTATTTAAAGGCGAGAGCTGATGTTGACAGGATGTCATGCGCCATTAAGACCTCTGAAAAGTTACAACGGCGCTGCGTAGACGTCCTTTTATCCTTTTATTGAATTTCCCATCAACCACTTTTTGTTTGCTAACACCTTAAATGCCTAGCTTGTACTTCTTTTTTGATTCTTTGCTATTGTCATATAATATAAGAAGTTGAATAAGAAAATGGCAAAGTTTCTGGTTCAAGTTGTGTTAATCAATTTGGAACTAAAAAGAGAAATGAAAAGAAAGAAAAGGAAAAAGAAAATAAAGGTGGAATTATATATATATATATATATATATATATATATATATATATATATATTTGTTTTTAAAAAAAGAATAAAGAAAAGAAAGAGGAAAAGTCGGAGAGAAGACAAGATCATTTGGTTTTTCTTTCTCATTATTCTTCTCCACCACTCAACACTTTTTCTCCATTTTCTCATCTCCTTTGAGTCCTTAAACATCATAGAGATGTTGAGGTAAAATTTAAGGAAAAAGAAGAAGAGGAAAGGGCTATGAATTAAGGTGAAAGAGATGAAGAAATCATGAAGGGATAGACAACCATGGCAAAAGCTTGGTGTTCACAGACATCTTCTTGTTTTTTCATCGGTTTGTAAAAAGACTTAAAAGGTGAGGTTTATTTATTTATTTATTTATTTTTGGAAATTTCATTCAATTTATAATAATTTTTGTGAAGAAAGCATGAGGAAATTCGGATTTTAGATTAGTATTTTTCAAAGAGGCATTCAGGTCTTAAATTTTTGTGTGAATTCATGAATACTGGTTTTTCAAGTTTTCCAGATCATACAGAGGGGGTTAGAAGCTCTATTAGGTATGGTTGAAAAGCTTATGAATTTTCCTACATCTTTTATGAAGAAAGTGTGAGCTACAAATCACTAAAAGTATGCTTAATTTTATGAGCAAGTCAAGGGATAGAAGAAGACATGATTTTTTACTCTCTCTGTTTCAGGCCATTTCAGTAGCAATCTGTTGAAAATCTTGTCTTCTATCCTTCAAATAAGTTGTAGAGGAGGAAAAAACTAAGAGGGTGATATAAAGTACATTAATTTTGGTGAAGTGTTGCGAAAGTTATGAGTGTTTGAAGTTTGGCTGTTAAATTTGGAAATTTCTGGGGACTAGCCTACACTCTAGAGAATTAGCCTAAGGCTGTGAGTGACAAAATAGATTTGAACACATTTTTTTTAATTGTTATGTATGATTATATTTCTATGAATAGCATATGGTTTCTATGAATGGTTTCAAGCAACCCCATAATTTTGCAATCATTAAAGATATGCAATTTGAAATGTTAGAACTGTATCCATATGACAACTTTAAGTTGTATAATCTTTTACAAAATGGTTGTTTCTCTTATTTAGATAGCGTATGCGGTGCTGCGGGAAGATATACTTGTTTTCCTCTTTCTTGTGGGTGTAAATAAGCTCTTATGCCCATTAATTCTAAATCTTTTTAAGCATTAACTCCATTTTTAGATTTTAAGCATTGAGTGGGAAATCATACGTACTCTATTAGGCCATTCCTCTCCTCAACTATAACTCGTATGGCATTGAAAGAAAATCTAAGGATGGAGTTAATGCTTAAAAAGATTTAGAATTAATGGGCATAAGAGCTTATTTATACCCACAAGAAAGAGGAAAACAAGTATATCTTCCCGCAACACCGCATACGTTATATAAATCAAAGAAACAATCATTTTGTAAAAGATTATACAACTTAAAGTTGTCATATGGATACCGTTCTAACATTTCAAATTGCATATCTTTGGATGATTGCAAAATTATGGGGTTGAAGTCACATGATTATCATGTATTAATACAACGAACTTTTACCCATGGCTTTAAGAGGATTACTGCCTAAAGGTCCAAGAAATACAATAATGAGATTGTGTTCAATGTTCAATACACTTTTTCAACGAGTGATTGATAAAGAGAAATTGGTACAGATTGAACACAAAATTGTTGAAACACTATTTCTTCTTGATAGACTTTTTCCTCCTTCATTCTTTGATATTATGGTGCATGCTTGTTCACATGGGACGCGAAGCATGATTATGCGAATTAATTCAATTTCGTTGGATGCATTCATTTGAAAGGTGCCACGTTTATTCTTATATAGGAGTTTGAAGTAACTTCGATTCTAATTATGATATATTTATTGACACAGATACATGAAGGTACTCAAAGTATATGTTAGGAATCGAGCAAGACCAGAAGGATGTATTGCTAAAGGTTATTTAGCATATGAATGTGTGAACTTTTGTAATGGATTTTTTAATAAGCCATCAGAATTCTTTCTTAAAGAATGTCGTATTGAAGAATTGGAGAATAATGTTACTTGAAGGTCATCCAATATCAGCAGGGATGTCAGTTATGATGGATGATGATATCTTAAAGAATGCACATAGATATGTGTTATTCGACACTACAAATATTGAACCATTTGTTGAGTATGTGTATAAAGTTGAAGCCTAAAGTTATTACTTTTTCTTATTGTATAATAAACATATAACCTAGTAATGTTATAGATGAATTTCCATCATGGTTAAAATCAAAGGTAGATTATTTCTTTTATGCCTTAGTTGATAAGCTCCAAAATAATAAACTACTAAAGGCAACTAAATCATGTATTTGGATTTGACAGATTGAAATGGATTCATATAACACTAATGAACCAAAGTTTGTAAAGTGGCTTGCAAATGGACCTAGAAAATCTGTAGCATATTTCACTTGTTTTATTGTTAATGTTCAAAGATTCCATGTCAAGAGTATTGGAAGATCAACACAAAACAGTGGTGTATCTCTTCAAGCAAAAACATTATGCACATCATGTTCTAGAGATGAAGTTGAAGTTGTTGACATGATTTCTTATTATGGTGTATTAACCCATATTATTTTGTTAGATTATTATGTACATCAAATTCCTCTTTTTAGATATGATTGGGTAAATGTCTTAAATGGAGTAAGATTTAACGATGGTTTTACGCTTGTCAATGTACATCAAAGCCAACATCAATTTAAAAAGGAGATATTTATACTTGCTAAGCAAGTATTTTACTCAAGAGAGAATGATACATCCAATTGGTATATTGTATTGAAGGCACCACCTCTAGAAGATTTCATGATTTGGAGATTTGATGGAGAGTATGATGCATTTATTACTAAAAGTAAATCTACTCCATTCAAGAACGTTGGTGAATATAATGAAGAATGTAGTCATGCAAGAGATGATTGTGAAGGACTCTTGATTTGAAATTTACATATTTTAAATTCCACTAAATTTTGGGTTGTACTTTCGTGTTGGCTTTAAAAGCTTTCATTTATATCATGTGTAATTTGTAGACATTTTATGCATGCACAATACTTTATATCTTTTGTAGTAACTTTTGTCCATCCATGTCTACTCAAGTGTTAAGAAACTTAAAAATTCTTCTTATTTATATGTTTCCTACATGATTGGTCTATATAAATTTGTTTGATAATTCTACACTAACTTGTATTAATAATATTCTAATAGAGAATGGAGAAAAAAGAAACCAATGTGGTTGCCAAAAGATGTCTTGATTTTGATCCAAAAGCACCAAAAAAGAGGTATTCTAAGAAGAGATTAAAGTATCTTTCAAGAGGGTTACAAATGAGTGAGAATGACAACAGTAGAAAAGCGAATGACAAAAAAGGAGTTACCCTCACAACACCTTGAACTGAGCCACCAAACAATGGAGATAATCTTGATAGTATCCACACAACTCCGAGTTCACCTTTACCATTTGATTCGCCAGCATCTCGTACAAGAAAAGCCCTTCAAAAGTTAGCTTCTAAGGGTCAAGTTTCGCCAATTTTAGATGGACCACAAGAAGTAGGTGAGCATATAAACCAAGTTCAACCAACTAAGAAACAACTCCCAAAAAAACATAGAGATCCTACAAAGATGAAAATCATTGCAATTGAGGAGTGCAATACAGTGAATATAACATTTAACCAGTTTAAACAACCAATTGGTGCAGCTTCAGTTGGTTGTCTTCATTTCTAGGTCCACTTGTGAGAGAGGTAGTGCCTATGACTTAAAATAATTAGAGAAAATTGTTAAAAAAGATACAACGAAATCTTATGGACATCAATTCAAGTAATTACTATATTTTTTCAGTTTGCAAAATTTAATTGACTATAGTATATTTTATTAACCATATACACACTTAGAATTATTTGAAATATTGTAGTTAAGATACAGTGTGAAAGAAGATTGGCAAAAGAGATAATTTTTTCGAAAAGATGGATTGATTGTGGAGAGCAAAAAATCATGAGTGGTGAAACAAATTCAATCAATTTCCAACAACAAAGAGCTTTGTAAACTGAAGACATCCAACATACAATCTGTGCAAGATAGGATGGACTTTGTGAAAGAAAATAAGAGTGCAAGATTCAAGGTAAGTCAATGCCATTTGTTTTAAAAGACACATACAAGTACAATTAATACTTTTGATAATTAATCCATTTGTGTTTGATTAGGCTGAAAGTACAAAGTTCAAATCAATGAAGAAGAGGAAACTTTCACATACATGTAGCCGTAAGGGTTATGCTCGATTGGCAGAAGATATGGTATTGATTATTCTAAAGTTAAAATATAATGATGTTCTTAATTAATCTAGTACTATATCTACATTGCATTTTTTGAAGAAAAAAATATTCGAACTCATCATCAGTGACAAGGGTCGCATTATGGACTAAAGTACATAGGAATAAAGATGGAACTCCCGTTAACTCATAAGTTGCAGAAGTATTGATAAAGTTGCAAAAACTCTTTTATTCAATAAATGTTTGTGCATTGTGGAAAAAGATGTTTTCAGTAATTATTTCTGTTGGCTTTGGAAATGTATGAGTTGAGGGAATATCAAATACTTGACTTGTTGAGTTGTGGAGTTCTATTACTGATGTTCTTCGAATGACTAAAACCATTTGTTGAGTATGTGTTACTTTATGATTTGGTGGGGGAGGGGGGAAGGTTGTGGAAAAGGAAACATTTAAGGATGTTTTCATTAGTTGTTGTTGGCTTTATAAATGTATTAGTTGTGTATTATTAACAAAGTTTAGGAAGTTGAAACAACAAAAACTACATTAATGATATGTGTTAAATGGTTAAGGGAATATCAAATACTTGACTTGTTGAGTATGTGTTACTTTATGATTTCGTGGGGGTTATCAAATGTTTGACTAATTTATGATAGTGTGTGGGGGGTTATTCATTTGATGAGTTTGATTACTGATACACTTGGAATAACACAAACCATTAATATGTGTTAGTTTATGATGTGTTAATGTTTATGATGATTTTTTTAAAACATTGGTAGCTAGTTACCACTGTAAAATAATTTACTACCTTTTTGTATTTACGCATTTATGTGGCAAACGATGCAATAAGTAAAGTTTTTTGTCCTAACCGGGATCATATTAGAGTATTTGGATTTGGAGTCACCTCATTGAAGTTTTCTTTATTGTCTCAAAAATATCGCCATTATGCTAAACTCGAAGAAAAGTGTGAGAAGATGGAGGTTGAAATGTCTAAAATGAGATCTTTGATATCTCACCTTCTTAAATCACAAGTATGAAGTTTCATAGCATATTTTAACATAGGTTTATATTCTTTACTAATTGTTTAACTTATATACATTATTTTTTTATTTTCTAACTTTAGAGTAATGGAAGCGACCAACTTTCTAACGCTACAAATGATCACATGGTTAACAATGTTGCTACTATCCCAACTAGATCTTTACCTCCAGTAAGGTCTTTAATTGGTTGTTTCTTATACGTTATTTTCATTTTAGTATTTTGTTGAAACTATGTTAGGAAGAAATAACTCGGTATAACTTGCTCATTATGCTTAATATTGTATTTTATATTGCTTTGTTCGTAAAGAGTATTAACAACAACAATACTCTCCGCAAGTGCACATTGCTAGATTGGGGTGGTATAAGAGAGGTGGTTACTGAAGGTCGATTGTCCTCGAATAATCCTAAAGTTACTGTTCACCATGTTCCTCTCAGTCTACATGCTGTTAGAGTTTAGGTGGACTTGCCAAAGAAGTCAGATGCAGTTTTATGTAGACCTAACTCAAATATGACATACATTGAGGATGCTATTGGAAGCACAATAGTATGACCTTCTACAAAAGTTATTTTAAATATGTACATTCTTTAATTATTAACTTGTAGCTAGCTTTTTCAATTAAAATCTTTGTGTATAAACTTGATTATTCATTTAGTTTTTATTCATAATTTTTTTTGTAGGTTGATAGAAGAACAATTGTACAAAGTCCAAGAATGTCATCACAAAGACACAACAAGCTTCAAGTATTTAGATTTATATATTCTAACAAATTTTGTGACTAATGGATGGTATAGGTTGATCATTGTGTTGGGTTGAATGGTATTAGTGACTATCTTTTGTAAGGATCATTTTTGTTATTTGACTTTTTATTAGTTAACAATGTCTGAGAAATGAACAATGGCCTTTTAAATAGATATCCTTCACCTAACTAGGATGTATTTTATATGGTGATGTTAGAAATTGAATATTGATCTTTAAAAAAGCTTATTATAGATAAAATATGTGAAAATACTACATTATTATATCTAAATATTTATATTTGTTAAAAAAAATGATATTATAAACAATCAATAACTTTTTATAATTTCTATAAAAAGTTTTTCATATCTTTAAAAAAAATGCTATCATAAATGTAGAAGAATATGCTATTAAAAAGTTGTTTTTATAATCTTTTGAAAATGCTATCAAAATGCATATTCTTTATAGCTTTTATAAAACTCTAGTAAAACTTCAAGCTTTTAATAATTTGGGCTATCACGACTTTTGGTGAAATACTATAAAATGTCTACAATAACGTTTTTAGTGAGTTATCATAAACCTTTTTTTCTTGTAGTGAATGGTGATATGAACAAACCTGGAGTTGTGATTTTAAGTGATAAAGGGTGAAACCTTTTACTCTCATTGTTCTCATAATTGTTTTAGGGGTTGCTTCTGAAACAAGTAGTGAAACATAAATCATGATTGAGATCAATAGTGCATGCCGACCATTGTGAAATACCAAGAAAAAAATATTCTAAACATCTATTATAAAGCAGGCAAGCTGAACGACAATTAACTTATACTGTAAATTGACATTGCATCAATAAACACCATTAGAGAGATAACATAATAAGAGATATTGTAAAGGTCTATCTTCGGTTGCCGAAAAGCATGTAACAAACAAAGAATAAGGTAAGAAATGAAAAGGAAAAAGAAGTAAATACAGTAGATTCATAATTCTCAACAGCAAAATTTCCAACCCAACAAGACGATAACCTCTTCAACTCGACAACAAGACGATCACTTTCACAATCGAATTTCAGTAATACTCTTCTTCTCATTCATAAACTCAAATTTCATGTTCAGAATCACTTTCACAATACCAAATCAAGCGAGAGGAGGAGAAAAACTTACAACTCTCTCTCTCTCTCTCTTCGACTCGACAACAAGACGATCACTTTCACAATCGAATTTCAGTAATACTCTATTCTTCTCATTCATAAACTCAAATTTCATGTTCAGAATCACTTTCACAATACCAAATCAAGTGAGAGGAGGATAAAAACTTATAACTCTCTCTCTCTCTCTCTCTCTCTCTCTCTCTCTCTCTCTCTCTCTCTCTCTCTCTCTCTCTCTCTCTCTCTCTCATTCCCATCTTTCATTCACAAATTTTCGTTCATTCTCATATGTGTGTATCTATTATTCCCATCTTTCATTCACAAATTTTCGTTCATTCTCATGTGTGTGTGTATCTGTCATTCCCATCTTTCATTCACAAATTTTCGTTCATTCTCATTGTGTGTATCTTCTCTTAACTCTTCTTTACTTGTTTGCTTCTTAAAAGTTTGTCCCATTTCCTAGCCACACTTATTTTCTACATTTGAGATTTTTGTGACTTTCCACTTTCTACCTAAATTGACATTGTTCTAGTATGATTCTCATAATAATACTAGTTCACTACAAGAAAAGTGACTTTTCATGACACTTCTAAAGAAAAAAATTCAGAGGAGAGAAGAAACAATTGTCATAATATGTTAAAATGCGCTTTTTTTGTGGGAAAAGACGTTTTCAGAAAAAAAAAAAATCGTGACAGTTATTTGGTGTCATATAAGGGTTTAGGATTTTTTAAAATAATTTACTAAAATAACAAATCCCCAAATTTATTAAATTAATTGATTAAATCATAACATCCCTAATTTCTCAACCCCTTCCATTTGCGCGGTCGCCTGTCTCCTTCCATCTTCTACGTCTGACTCACGCACTTCTGACCTGATTTGTTTTTCGCCCCCGATTGGAGTTGTAACGACCCAACTTTCCGGACTAAGATGAGGTCACTACCAAATACCAAAACTCGACCATTCAACATAAAATTTAAAACGGATCAGTTACGATTCATTAAAACATTAGAAACCTTACAAAAGACAGTTTCGGGCCCTATTTTAAATCAATCAAAAAGTCACAAATAAAAAAAAAAAAAAAACTCAAGTCACCAGTTCAAAATCACAAGTCAAAATATTCTGACAAAATACATAGCGGAAGCGATAAGGAAAACCGGACGCGTCCATATGGCCTTCACACGTCCTTCCTGCCTCTCGTCGGTCTGCCCCTCGCTGTGCCCTTACCTGAAAAGTTAAAGAAGAGAAAAGGGTGAGTATAAACATACCCAGTAAGGGACCCACTACTGGGCCCGTTAGGGGACAACAGTTAACTTCCTATTCGGGGGTACCCTACATAACAATCTAGTGGTTCCGTAGAACGCACATATCAGTCTAGTGCCCCCGAGGGATGCACCTATCAGTCTAGTGCTCCCGAAGGATGCACACATCAGTCTAGTGCTCCCGAAGGATGCACGTATCAGTCTAGTGCTCCCGAAGGATGCACACATCAGTCTCGTGCTCCCGAAGGATGCACATATCAGTCTAGTGCTCCCGAAGGATGCACATATCCGTAAGGCACACTACCCCATAGATGAAGCTAACCGTTACCCCTCAGTCCATACTAAACCGTCTACATCAGTCATACCCCAACGGCATTCATATTACAGTTCCGCCATAGGCTTTGTCAGTCAGATAATATAGGTTTAAACAATTACGCCCTCAGTTGTTATACGCATCTCCAATTCGTGCACCATTAGGGAAAACCCTAGACCCAATCCACTAACCAACCAAAACCGGACTCACTGTCCTTCCCCGTCCAAACTCCATGAACAACATCCAGACCAATGTTCTACTACATACTGAACTGTAACCTCAAGGTACATCAACATAAAATCTCGATCCACAATTAGCAGTCACAGTATCTTTACATCAGACAAAATATAATATCAGTACTTAACAGTCAACACGCATACAGTTATTCAGTACAGTCACTAACGTGTAATCCCCTGTGGATTACTACGTTTTCAGCTTGGATTCGGGGTCCAATAGTAGGAAAACCCTTACCTGATACTCGGTTATGTCCCTCGATCGAATCCACGTTCAACAGATCCACCTAAACGAGACACGAAGGTTTTAGTTGATGACTTTAGTAGAAGTCGTTTTAAAAAGGTCGGAAGCGACATCCGTTGACTTACCCAAGGAAAGGAAGCTATCTCCAACCAAGCCTACCGCGAGACCCGAGAACTCAAGTGTCAACTCTGTATTACCTTCAAGGGAGAAAAGTAGGGCCATATCTTATTCCAATATTCAAACTCTAATCGGATGTAGCAACATTAGGGAATTCATCGAAAACAATCCTTACCGAAGACTCACCGTGACCCGGAGCGGAGGAAGGAAGGCTTAGGTGGCTTGGTGAAACAAGGAGCTCGGCTCGGCTTGAAGGCGTTCGGCTCGGCTCGGCTCGGCTCCACCTCGGCTCGGCTCACAGCTCGGCTTGTGGCTCGGCTCAACTCGGCTCGCGGCTCGGCTCAACTCGACTCGCGGCTCGGCTCAACTCGGCTCGCGGCTCGGCTCAGTGCGGCTCGCGGCTCGCGGCTCGGCTCACTCGGCTCGCGGCTCGGATCGTGGCTCGGCTCCTCGGCTCACTCGGCTCGGCTTACTCGGCTCGCTCGGCTCGGCTTACTCAGCTCGGCTCACCCGGATTTGTGTGTGGCTCGGACTGGAAACGGGTTTGGGTCGGGTCAGCTTGGAACCGGGTCGGGTTGGACGAAAACGGCAGCCACGGTTTTGATGGTCCTTTCTTCCGGCGAACGACGGCGGTACGATGGCCGAATGGCTTGCCCTTACGTCGATGCTGATATGGCGACAGCCGACGCCGCACCACCGAGGCAGAGACGACCGATGGCTGGCCGTGCACGCGGAACCCGGAAGAAGAACGGTCGGGACGGCTGTCGCTGTGGCTTCCCGTCGGTGAGGTGCGGATGGAGAAACACGGGCGGCGCAAGACGGAAAGGAGAAGGAAATGGACGAAGGAGAAGGAGAAGTTCACGGGGGGGGGGGGGGGGGGGGGGGGGTCGGCGCGCGGTTAGGGTTACTTAAAAAAAAAACTTTTTATTTTATATATATATATATATATATATATATACATAAATATTAAATTAAGTTAATATTATAATAATGATATTTAATAATAATAATAATATTAATAATAATATTAATTAATAATAATGAATTAATAATATTTAATAATAATAATATATTTAATAATATTAATTAATAATAATGAATTAATAATATTAAATAATAATAACAATAATATTAAGTAATAGTAATAATAACAATAATGAATTATAATCATAGTAAATAATATTAATAATATAGTTAATATCACATTATTATTATAGCAATTTACAAAACATTAAGTTTAAAAAATTTCGTATCCCCACGAGAGATAAAATTTACCTCGAAAAGATTCGGGACGTTACATTCTTCCCTCCTTAGGGAACTTTCGTCCTCGAAAGTCTTATCCCTCGAACAGCTCGGGATAACGGGACCTCATGTCATCTTCACGCTCCCATGTAGCCTCTTCTACCCGGTGATTGCGCCATAAGACCTTAACCAAAGGGATTTCTTTATTCCTCAACGTTTTCACCTCTCTAGCAAGCACCTCAACGGGTTGTTCAGCATAGCTCAAGTTTTCATCAATCTCCAGTGGCTCGTAATCAACTACATGGGATGGATCTGGCACGTATTTCCTCAACATAGAAACATGAAACACATCATGAACTGTCGAGAGTGATGGGGGCAACGCCAAGCGATAAGCTACAGGGCCAATCCGCTCCAGAATCTCAAATGGCCCAACAAAACGGGGACTCAGCTTTCCCCTCCTTTCAAAACGTAAAACACCTCTCATAGGTGCTACTTTTAAGAACACCTTGTCCCCTACCTCAAATTCAAGATCCTTCCGCCTCACATCTGCATAACTCTTCTGTCTACTCTGAGTGGTATGCATGCGTGATCTAATCTTCTGAATCGCTTCGTTAGTAGACTGAACTAACTCAGGGCCCATCAATCTCTGCTCACCTACCTCACCCCAGCAAACCGGGGATCTACAACATTTGCCGTACAGGGCCTCAAATGGTGCCATGCCAATAGTAGCCTGATAACTGTTGTTATAAGCAAATTCCATCAAATGTAAGTGGGAGTCCCAGCTACCTGGAAATTCCAATGCACACGCTCGCAACATATCCTCTAAAACTTGGTTCAGACGCTCAGTCTGACCGTCAGTCTGTGGATGGAAAGCCGTACTAAAGTCCAACCTCGTGCCCACAGCAGTCTGCAAACCCTTCCAGAATTTGGAAGTGAAACGGGCATCTCTATCAGAAACAATCGACACTGGCACTCCATGTAATCTCACTATCTCAGACATGTACAACTGTGCCCACTTACTAGCAGTATAGGTGGATTTACCCGGAACGAAGTGCGCTCATTTAGTAAGTCTGTCCACCACAACCCAAATCACTGTAAATCCCCTCAGAGTTCTCGGTAGCCCTGTAATGAAATCCATGGACACGTTTTCCCACTTCCATTCCGGTATGCTCAAGGGTTGTAATAAACCCGCTGGTTTCTGCCTTAGTGCCTTAACCTGCTGACACACCAAGCATTTACTAACAAATTCTGCTACTTCCCTCTTCATGTTACGCCACCAATAAACCCGCTTCAGGTCCTGATACATCTTCGTACTACCTGGGTGCATAGAAAATGGGGAACTGTGAGCCTCAGATAATAATTCTGTCTTAACCGCACTATCTGACGGAACACAGAGGCGTCTCTCAAACAACAGTCCACCATCAGAGGATAACGAGAACTCAGCCGTTTGCCCTGCCTCTACTAGGCCACGTTTCTCAACCAGATAAGGATCGTTACTCTGAGCATCAATGATCCTTTGCCTCAAAGTCGGCCGTACCGTCAACTGGGCTAACTGCATAGTAACTGCCCCTACTGACACTGCAATCTCAGCCTGCTCGAGATCCCGATGCAATGGGGCCTGTCGGGTAATGAGTGCTGCCGAATGTGATACCTTTCTACTAAGAGCATCAGCTTCCACATTTGCCTTACCCGGATGATACAGTATCTCACAATCGTAATCCTTCACTAACTCAAGCCACCTTCGCTGTCTCATATTCAATTCTTTCTGAGTAAAGAAGTATTTCAAGCTCTTATGATCTGTGAATATCTGTATCTTTTCACCATATAAATAATGCCTCCATATTTTCAAAGCAAAAACCACTGCTGCCAACTCTAGATCATGTGTAGGGTAGTTCTGCTCATGACTCTTCAACTGACGAGACGCATAAGCGACCACCTTACCCTGCTGCATCAGAACACAACCCAAACCTTTCTTGGAAGCATCACTATAAATCACAAAACTGCCAGAACCATCAGGTACAGTAAGAACCGGTGCGGTAACTAGCTTCTGTTTAAGGTTCTGGAAACTGTCCTCACATGCCTTGCTCCAAACAAAAGGAGCTCCCTTTCTGGTCAACTGAGTAAGAGGAGTAGCTATACGAGAAAAGTTCTCCACAAACCGTCGATAATAGCCTGCTAAACCCAGAAAGCTACGAACCTCACTGACAGTGGAAGGTCGGGTCCAACCGGTGACTGCCTCTATCTTAGCTGGATCCACAGAGACTCCAGCCTTAGAAACCACGTGCCCCAGAAAAGACACCTGCTTCAGCCAAAACTCGCATTTCGAGAACTTTGCATACAACTTATTATCCCGAAGTGTTTGCAAAACCATACGTAAATGCTCCTCGTGTTCGGCCTCCGTCTTGGAGTATATCAAGATATCGTCGATAAACACAATCACAAAAGTATCTAGGAACTCCCTAAACACTCTGTTCATCAAGTCCATGAACACTGCCGGAGCATTCGTCAAACCAAAAGACATCACAATAAACTCGTAGTGTCCATATCTGGAACGAAATGCTGTCTTCGGTACATCCTCATCCTTAATCCTCAGCTGATGGTATCCCGACCGAAGATCAATCTTAGAGAACACTGTGGCTCCCTGTAACTGGTCGAATAGGTCATCAATCCTGGGCAAGGGATATCTGTTCTTTACGGTTACCTTGTTCAACTCCCTATAGTCAATGCATAGACGCATCGATCCATCCTTCTTCTTAACAAATAAAACTGGCGCACCCCAAGGTGACACGCTCGGTCGAATGAACCCCTTATCAAGCAATTCCTGTAACTGTACCTTCAGTTCTTTCAGTTCTGCGGGGGCCATTCTGTAAGGGGCTCTGGATATAGGAACCGTGCCCGGCTCCAACTCTATGGCAAACTCAACCTCTCTGTGCGGAGGTAACCCGGGAAGTTCCTCAGGAAAGACATCCGGATAGTCCCTCACTACTGGTTCTGATGACAGGGATACATCGGCCTCTCTAGTATCCACCACGCTCGCTAAGATACCCCAAGTACCCTGACTGAGCAGTTTACTGGCCCTGATGGCTGAGATTACCTGAGGCAACGACTTTGACCCTCCTCCCTTAAATTTAAAACTGGCCATCGAGGGAGGGTTAAACGTTACCTCCTTACGTGAACAATCTATGCTGGCGTGGTTAGCGGCCAACCAATCCATACCCAGGATTACATCAAAGTCCAGCATATCCAGGACTATCAGCGTTACTTCAATTACATGGCCTGCTATCTCAATCTGGCATGCTTTCACCTTTTCCTTCGACAACATACATTCCCCGGAAGGAGTAGATACTGATAGAACATGGTGTAAGGGCTCTACCTCTAAGCGGGCATGCAACACAAATGCGGAAGAGATAAAAGAATGTGACGAACCCGAATCAAACAAAACTAAGGCGTAATGCCCCAACACTGGGAGCGTACCTGTCACTACTGTGCCTGCCTTCTCAGCCTCAGTCCTGTTGGTAGCAAAGACTCTACCCTGATGTGGAGCACCTGCTACCTGATTCTGCGCGTTCCCCGTGAGTCTCAACGGACATCTATCAGCTGTATGACCCTCTTGCCTGCACTTAAAGCAAGTCCTGGTCCCGAGTAAGCAACGGCCCAAATGGTGCTTCCCACAAGTGGTACACAACGGCTTTCCTCTGGCAGCCTCCCCTGCCTCAAAACGTTTCAGCTGGAAGCTGCGAAACTCACCACCTGATCTGAAATTCCGCTGTGGTACTGGAACAGGCTGCTGCTCAGCCTTCCTCTTCTGTCCCGATGTCGAACCTCTACCAGCGGTCTTAGACGAGTTAGCCCTCTCCTGTAAACTGAGATCCACTGCCAGGCGCAGTGCATCGGCATGAGTAGCGGGTCTGAAAGCTCGGACCAAACCCTGAATGTCCAGTCAGAGGCCTCTAACAAACTTATCAGCTCTGGCCGCCTCGATCGCTATCATCTCGGGAGCGAAGCGGGATAACATGTCAAACTCCGCATCATACTGCTCCACTGTCATGTCACCCTGCTCTAAGTTCAGGAACTCCTGCCGCTTGGCATCTCTCAAACTAGCAGAGAAGAATTTCGCATAGAAACTCTCCTTAAACTGCTGCCATGTGATCTGGCTCACATCACCACCTAGCATTCTCTCTGTAGTCTCCCACCATGCAGTACCTCTGTCAGTCAACATAAAAACAGCACACTGAACTTTCTGATCCTCAGGGCATTTCATGTAACGGAATATGGTCTCCAAGGACGATAACCACATTTGAGCCCTGGTGGGGTCCTTCAAAGACCCATCGAACGTCGTGGGATTATACTTCCTGAAATCCCTCAGGTGCTTAGCCTCTGCTGACAACTGATCCGGCACAAACTGGGGCGCAACTGGTACTGGAGCCGGAGCTGGAGCAGGAGCTGGTGCTGGAGCTGGCGCTGGAGCTGGCGCCGGAGTTGGCGAGGCAGGCTTCTGCTGCTCCCGCATCTGCGTAATCAAATCTCTAAACCTCTGCTCCATGGCGGCTAGGTCCGCATGAGTAACTGGCGCAGCCGAGTCAGGGGCTTGGGCTACAGGCTGCACCTCAGGTTGCACGCGTCCTGCTCCCCTTCCTCGGCCTCCTCGGCCACCCCTACGTGCACCTCTTCTTGGCGGCATTTCCCTAACAACCACCAATGATCCCTTTAGTCATAAATGGTAATTGAATTTGCAGTTTAACTTAGGTAAGGTAATGCATGTAGAGTTATACATATACTTTCATAAGAGCGTACCTGACGAGCGGCAAGGATCGTTTCAGCCATAAGGACACAAAACACAGACTCACATTATAAGCCAGTCTACAGAACCTAAAACTTAGGCTCTGATACCAACTGTAACGACCCAACTTTCCGGACTAAGATGAGGTCACTACCAAATACCAAAACTCGACCATTCAACATAAAATTTAAAACGGACTAGTTACGATTCATTAAAACATTAGAAACCTTACAAAAGACAGTTTCGGGCCCTATTTTAAATCAATCAAAAAGTCACAAATAAAAAAAAAAAAAAACTCAAGTCACCAGTTCAAAATCACAAGTCAAAATATTCTGACAAAATACATAGCGGAAGCGATAAGGAAAACCGGACGCGTCCATATGGCCTTCACACGTCCTTCCTGCCTCTCGTCGGTCTGCCCCTCGCTGTGCCCTTACCTGAAAAGTTAAAGAAGAGAAAAGGGTGAGTATAAACATACCCAGTAAGGGACCCACTACTGGGCCCGTTAGGGGACAACAGTTAACTTCCTATTCGGGGGTACCCTACATAACAGTCTAGTGGTTCCGTAGAACGCACATATCAGTCTAGTGCCCCCGAGGGATGCACCTATCAGTCTAGTGCTCCCGAAGGATGCACACATCAGTCTAGTGCTCCCGAAGGATGCACGTATCAGTCTAGTGCTCCCGAAGGATGCACACATCAGTCTCGTGCTCCCGAAGGATGCACATATCAGTCTAGTGCTCCCGAAGGATGCACATATCAGTCTAGTGCTCCCGAAGGATGCACATATCCGTAAGGCACACTACCCCATAGATGAAGCTAACCGTTACCCCTCAGTCCATACTAAACCGTCTACATCAGTCATACCCCAACGGCATTCATATTACAGTTCCGCCATAGGCTTTGTCAGTCAGATAATATAGGTTTAAACAATTACGCCCTCAGTTGTTATACGCATCTCCAATTCGTGCACCATTAGGGAAAACCCTAGACCCAATCCACTAACCAACCAAAACCGGACTCACTGTCCTTCCCCGTCCAAACTCCATGAACAACATCCAGACCAATGTTCTACTACATACTGAACTGTAACCTCAAGGTACATCAACATAAAATCTCGATCCACAATTAGCAGTCACAGTATCTTTACATCAGACAAAATATAATATCAGTACTTAACAGTCAACACGCATACAGTTATTCAGTACAGTCACTAACGTGTAATCCCCTGTGGATTACTACGTTTTCAGCTTGGATTCGGGGTCCAATAGTAGGAAAACCCTTACCTGATACTCGGTTATGTCCCTCGATCGAATCCACGTTCAACAGATCCACCTAAACGAGACACGAAGGTTTTAGTTGATGACTTTAGTAGAAGTCGTTTTAAAAAGGTCGGAAGCGACATCCGTTGACTTACCCAAGGAAAGGAAGCTATCTCCAACCAAGCCTACCGCGAGACCCGAGAACTCAAGTGTCAACTCTGTATTACCTTCAAGGGAGAAAAGTAGGGCCATATCTTATTCCAATATTCAAACTCTAATCGGATGTAGCAACATTAGGGAATTCATCGAAAACAATCCTTACCGAAGACTCACCGTGACCCGGAGCGGAGGAAGGAAGGCTTAGGTGGCTTGGTGAAACAAGGAGCTCGGCTCGGCTTGAAGGCGTTCGGCTCGGCTCGGCTCGGCTCCACCTCGGCTCGGCTCACAGCTCGGCTTGTGGCTCGGCTCAACTCGGCTCGCGGCTCGGCTCAACTCGACTCGCGGCTCGGCTCAACTCGGCTCGCGGCTCGGCTCAGTGCGGCTCGCGGCTCGCGGCTCGGCTCACTCGGCTCGCGGCTCGGATCGTGGCTCGGCTCCTCGGCTCACTCGGCTCGGCTTACTCGGCTCGCTCGGCTCGGCTTACTCAGCTCGGCTCACCCGGATTTGTGTGTGGCTCGGACTGGAAACGGGTTTGGGTCGGGTCAGCTTGGAACCGGGTCGGGTTGGACGAAAACGGCAGCCACGGTTTTGATGGTCCTTTCTTCCGGCGAACGACGGCGGTACGATGGCCGAATGGCTTGCCCTTACGTCGATGCTGATATGGCGACAGCCGACGCCGCACCACCGAGGCAGAGACGACCGATGGCTGGCCGTGCACGCGGAACCCGGAAGAAGAACGGTCGGGACGGCTGTCGCTGTGGCTTCCCGTCGGTGAGGTGCGGATGGAGAAACACGGGCGGCGCAAGACGGAAAGGAGAAGGAAATGGACGAAGGAGAAGGAGAAGTTCACGGGGGGGGGGGGGGGGGGGGGGGGGGTCGGCGCGCGGTTAGGGTTACTTAAAAAAAAAACTTTTTATTTTATATATATATATATATATATATATATATATACATAAATATTAAATTAAGTTAATATTATAATAATGATATTTAATAATAATAATAATATTAATAATAATATTAATTAATAATAATGAATTAATAATATTTAATAATAATAATATATTTAATAATATTAATTAATAATAATGAATTAATAATATTAAATAATAATAACAATAATATTAAGTAATAGTAATAATAACAATAATGAATTATAATCATAGTAAATAATATTAATAATATAGTTAATATCACATTATTATTATAGCAATTTACAAAACATTAAGTTTAAAAAATTTCGTATCCCCACGAGAGATAAAATTTACCTCGAAAAGATTCGGGACGTTACATTCTTCCCTCCTTAGGGAACTTTCGTCCTCGAAAGTCTTATCCCTCGAACAGCTCGGGATAACGGGACCTCATGTCATCTTCACGCTCCCATGTAGCCTCTTCTACCCGGTGATTGCGCCATAAGACCTTAACCAAAGGGATTTCTTTATTCCTCAACGTTTTCACCTCTCTAGCAAGCACCTCAACGGGTTGTTCAGCATAGCTCAAGTTTTCATCAATCTCCAGTGGCTCGTAATCAACTACATGGGATGGATCTGGCACGTATTTCCTCAACATAGAAACATGAAACACATCATGAACTGTCGAGAGTGATGGGGGCAACGCCAAGCGATAAGCTACAGGGCCAATCCGCTCCAGAATCTCAAATGGCCCAACAAAACGGGGACTCAGCTTTCCCCTCCTTTCAAAACGTAAAACACCTCTCATAGGTGCTACTTTTAAGAACACCTTGTCCCCTACCTCAAATTCAAGATCCTTCCGCCTCACATCTGCATAACTCTTCTGTCTACTCTGAGTGGTATGCATGCGTGATCTAATCTTCTGAATCGCTTCGTTAGTAGACTGAACTAACTCAGGGCCCATCAATCTCTGCTCACCTACCTCACCCCAGCAAACCGGGGATCTACAACATTTGCCGTACAGGGCCTCAAATGGTGCCATGCCAATAGTAGCCTGATAACTGTTGTTATAAGCAAATTCCATCAAATGTAAGTGGGAGTCCCAGCTACCTGGAAATTCCAATGCACACGCTCGCAACATATCCTCTAAAACTTGGTTCAGACGCTCAGTCTGACCGTCAGTCTGTGGATGGAAAGCCGTACTAAAGTCCAACCTCGTGCCCACAGCAGTCTGCAAACCCTTCCAGAATTTGGAAGTGAAACGGGCATCTCTATCAGAAACAATCGACACTGGCACTCCATGTAATCTCACTATCTCAGACATGTACAACTGTGCCCACTTACTAGCAGTATAGGTGGATTTACCCGGAACGAAGTGCGCTCATTTAGTAAGTCTGTCCACCACAACCCAAATCACTGTAAATCCCCTCAGAGTTCTCGGTAGCCCTGTAATGAAATCCATGGACACGTTTTCCCACTTCCATTCCGGTATGCTCAAGGGTTGTAATAAACCCGCTGGTTTCTGCCTTAGTGCCTTAACCTGCTGACACACCAAGCATTTACTAACAAATTCTGCTACTTCCCTCTTCATGTTACGCCACCAATAAACCCGCTTCAGGTCCTGATACATCTTCGTACTACCTGGGTGCATAGAAAATGGGGAACTGTGAGCCTCAGATAATAATTCTGTCTTAACCGCACTATCTGACGGAACACAGAGGCGTCTCTCAAACAACAGTCCACCATCAGAGGATAACGAGAACTCAGCCGTTTGCCCTGCCTCTACTAGGCCACGTTTCTCAACCAGATAAGGATCGTTACTCTGAGCATCAATGATCCTTTGCCTCAAAGTCGGCCGTACCGTCAACTGGGCTAACTGCATAGTAACTGCCCCTACTGACACTGCAATCTCAGCCTGCTCGAGATCCCGATGCAATGGGGCCTGTCGGGTAATGAGTGCTGCCGAATGTGATACCTTTCTACTAAGAGCATCAGCTTCCACATTTGCCTTACCCGGATGATACAGTATCTCACAATCGTAATCCTTCACTAACTCAAGCCACCTTCGCTGTCTCATATTCAATTCTTTCTGAGTAAAGAAGTATTTCAAGCTCTTATGATCTGTGAATATCTGTATCTTTTCACCATATAAATAATGCCTCCATATTTTCAAAGCAAAAACCACTGCTGCCAACTCTAGATCATGTGTAGGGTAGTTCTGCTCATGACTCTTCAACTGACGAGACGCATAAGCGACCACCTTACCCTGCTGCATCAGAACACAACCCAAACCTTTCTTGGAAGCATCACTATAAATCACAAAACTGCCAGAACCATCAGGTACAGTAAGAACCGGTGCGGTAACTAGCTTCTGTTTAAGGTTCTGGAAACTGTCCTCACATGCCTTGCTCCAAACAAAAGGAGCTCCCTTTCTGGTCAACTGAGTAAGAGGAGTAGCTATACGAGAAAAGTTCTCCACAAACCGTCGATAATAGCCTGCTAAACCCAGAAAGCTACGAACCTCACTGACAGTGGAAGGTCGGGTCCAACCGGTGACTGCCTCTATCTTAGCTGGATCCACAGAGACTCCAGCCTTAGAAACCACGTGCCCCAGAAAAGACACCTGCTTCAGCCAAAACTCGCATTTCGAGAACTTTGCATACAACTTATTATCCCGAAGTGTTTGCAAAACCATACGTAAATGCTCCTCGTGTTCGGCCTCCGTCTTGGAGTATATCAAGATATCGTCGATAAACACAATCACAAAAGTATCTAGGAACTCCCTAAACACTCTGTTCATCAAGTCCATGAACACTGCCGGAGCATTCGTCAAACCAAAAGACATCACAATAAACTCGTAGTGTCCATATCTGGAACGAAATGCTGTCTTCGGTACATCCTCATCCTTAATCCTCAGCTGATGGTATCCCGACCGAAGATCAATCTTAGAGAACACTGTGGCTCCCTGTAACTGGTCGAATAGGTCATCAATCCTGGGCAAGGGATATCTGTTCTTTACGGTTACCTTGTTCAACTCCCTATAGTCAATGCATAGACGCATCGATCCATCCTTCTTCTTAACAAATAAAACTGGCGCACCCCAAGGTGACACGCTCGGTCGAATGAACCCCTTATCAAGCAATTCCTGTAACTGTACCTTCAGTTCTTTCAGTTCTGCGGGGGCCATTCTGTAAGGGGCTCTGGATATAGGAACCGTGCCCGGCTCCAACTCTATGGCAAACTCAACCTCTCTGTGCGGAGGTAACCCGGGAAGTTCCTCAGGAAAGACATCCGGATAGTCCCTCACTACTGGTTCTGATGACAGGGATACATCGGCCTCTCTAGTATCCACCACGCTCGCTAAGATACCCCAAGTACCCTGACTGAGCAGTTTACTGGCCCTGATGGCTGAGATTACCTGAGGCAACGACTTTGACCCTCCTCCCTTAAATTTAAAACTGGCCATCGAGGGAGGGTTAAACGTTACCTCCTTACGTGAACAATCTATGCTGGCGTGGTTAGCGGCCAACCAATCCATACCCAGGATTACATCAAAGTCCAGCATATCCAGGACTATCAGCGTTACTTCAATTACATGGCCTGCTATCTCAATCTGGCATGCTTTCACCTTTTCCTTCGACAACATACATTCCCCGGAAGGAGTAGATACTGATAGAACATGGTGTAAGGGCTCTACCTCTAAGCGGGCATGCAACACAAATGCGGAAGAGATAAAAGAATGTGACGAACCCGAATCAAACAAAACTAAGGCGTAATGCCCCAACACTGGGAGCGTACCTGTCACTACTGTGCCTGCCTTCTCAGCCTCAGTCCTGTTGGTAGCAAAGACTCTACCCTGATGTGGAGCACCTGCTACCTGATTCTGCGCGTTCCCCGTGAGTCTCAACGGACATCTATCAGCTGTATGACCCTCTTGCCTGCACTTAAAGCAAGTCCTGGTCCCGAGTAAGCAACGGCCCAAATGGTGCTTCCCACAAGTGGTACACAACGGCTTTCCTCTGGCAGCCTCCCCTGCCTCAAAACGTTTCAGCTGGAAGCTGCGAAACTCACCACCTGATCTGAAATTCCGCTGTGGTACTGGAACAGGCTGCTGCTCAGCCTTCCTCTTCTGTCCCGATGTCGAACCTCTACCAGCGGTCTTAGACGAGTTAGCCCTCTCCTGTAAACTGAGATCCACTGCCAGGCGCAGTGCATCGGCATGAGTAGCGGGTCTGAAAGCTCGGACCAAACCCTGAATGTCCAGTCAGAGGCCTCTAACAAACTTATCAGCTCTGGCCGCCTCGATCGCTATCATCTCGGGAGCGAAGCGGGATAACATGTCAAACTCCGCATCATACTGCTCCACTGTCATGTCACCCTGCTCTAAGTTCAGGAACTCCTGCCGCTTGGCATCTCTCAAACTAGCAGAGAAGAATTTCGCATAGAAACTCTCCTTAAACTGCTGCCATGTGATCTGGCTCACATCACCACCTAGCATTCTCTCTGTAGTCTCCCACCATGCAGTACCTCTGTCAGTCAACATAAAAACAGCACACTGAACTTTCTGATCCTCAGGGCATTTCATGTAACGGAATATGGTCTCCAAGGACGATAACCACATTTGAGCCCTGGTGGGGTCCTTCAAAGACCCATCGAACGTCGTGGGATTATACTTCCTGAAATCCCTCAGGTGCTTAGCCTCTGCTGACAACTGATCCGGCACAAACTGGGGCGCAACTGGTACTGGAGCCGGAGCTGGAGCAGGAGCTGGTGCTGGAGCTGGCGCTGGAGCTGGCGCCGGAGTTGGCGAGGCAGGCTTCTGCTGCTCCCGCATCTGCGTAATCAAATCTCTAAACCTCTGCTCCATGGCGGCTAGGTCCGCATGAGTAACTGGCGCAGCCGAGTCAGGGGCTTGGGCTACAGGCTGCACCTCAGGTTGCACGCGTCCTGCTCCCCTTCCTCGGCCTCCTCGGCCACCCCTACGTGCACCTCTTCTTGGCGGCATTTCCCTAACAACCACCAACGATCCCTTTAGTCATAAATGGTAATTGAATTTGCAGTTTAACTTAGGTAAGGTAATGCATGTAGAGTTATACATATACTTTCATAAGAGCGTACCTGACGAGCGGCAAGGATCGTTTCAGCCATAAGGACACAAAACACAGACTCACATTATAAGCCAGTCTACAGAACCTAAAACTTAGGCTCTGATACCAACTGTAACGACCCAACTTTCCGGACTAAGATGAGGTCACTACCAAATACCAAAACTCGACCATTCAACATAAAATTTAAAACGGACTAGTTACGATTCATTAAAACATTAGAAACCTTACAAAAGACAGTTTCGGGCCCTATTTTAAATCAATCAAAAAGTCACAAATAAAAAAAAAAAAAAACTCAAGTCACCAGTTCAAAATCACAAGTCAAAATATTCTGACAAAATACATAGCGGAAGCGATAAGGAAAACCGGACGCGTCCATATGGCCTTCACACGTCCTTCCTGCCTCTCGTCGGTCTGCCCCTCGCTGTGCCCTTACCTGAAAAGTTAAAGAAGAGAAAAGGGTGAGTATAAACATACCCAGTAAGGGACCCACTACTGGGCCCGTTAGGGGACAACAGTTAACTTCCTATTCGGGGGTACCCTACATAACAGTCTAGTGGTTCCGTAGAACGCACATATCAGTCTAGTGCCCCCGAGGGATGCACCTATCAGTCTAGTGCTCCCGAAGGATGCACACATCAGTCTAGTGCTCCCGAAGGATGCACGTATCAGTCTAGTGCTCCCGAAGGATGCACACATCAGTCTCGTGCTCCCGAAGGATGCACATATCAGTCTAGTGCTCCCGAAGGATGCACATATCAGTCTAGTGCTCCCGAAGGATGCACATATCCGTAAGGCACACTACCCCATAGATGAAGCTAACCGTTACCCCTCAGTCCATACTAAACCGTCTACATCAGTCATACCCCAACGGCATTCATATTACAGTTCCGCCATAGGCTTTGTCAGTCAGATAATATAGGTTTAAACAATTACGCCCTCAGTTGTTATACGCATCTCCAATTCGTGCACCATTAGGGAAAACCCTAGACCCAATCCACTAACCAACCAAAACCGGACTCACTGTCCTTCCCCGTCCAAACTCCATGAACAACATCCAGACCAATGTTCTACTACATACTGAACTGTAACCTCAAGGTACATCAACATAAAATCTCGATCCACAATTAGCAGTCACAGTATCTTTACATCAGACAAAATATAATATCAGTACTTAACAGTCAACACGCATACAGTTATTCAGTACAGTCACTAACGTGTAATCCCCTGTGGATTACTACGTTTTCAGCTTGGATTCGGGGTCCAATAGTAGGAAAACCCTTACCTGATACTCGGTTATGTCCCTCGATCGAATCCACGTTCAACAGATCCACCTAAACGAGACACGAAGGTTTTAGTTGATGACTTTAGTAGAAGTCGTTTTAAAAAGGTCGGAAGCGACATCCGTTGACTTACCCAAGGAAAGGAAGCTATCTCCAACCAAGCCTACCGCGAGACCCGAGAACTCAAGTGTCAACTCTGTATTACCTTCAAGGGAGAAAAGTAGGGCCATATCTTATTCCAATATTCAAACTCTAATCGGATGTAGCAACATTAGGGAATTCATCGAAAACAATCCTTACCGAAGACTCACCGTGACCCGGAGCGGAGGAAGGAAGGCTTAGGTGGCTTGGTGAAACAAGGAGCTCGGCTCGGCTTGAAGGCGTTCGGCTCGGCTCGGCTCGGCTCCACCTCGGCTCGGCTCACAGCTCGGCTTGTGGCTCGGCTCAACTCGGCTCGCGGCTCGGCTCAACTCGACTCGCGGCTCGGCTCAACTCGGCTCGCGGCTCGGCTCAGTGCGGCTCGCGGCTCGCGGCTCGGCTCACTCGGCTCGCGGCTCGGATCGTGGCTCGGCTCCTCGGCTCACTCGGCTCGGCTTACTCGGCTCGCTCGGCTCGGCTTACTCAGCTCGGCTCACCCGGATTTGTGTGTGGCTCGGACTGGAAACGGGTTTGGGTCGGGTCAGCTTGGAACCGGGTCGGGTTGGACGAAAACGGCAGCCACGGTTTTGATGGTCCTTTCTTCCGGCGAACGACGGCGGTACGATGGCCGAATGGCTTGCCCTTACGTCGATGCTGATATGGCGACAGCCGACGCCGCACCACCGAGGCAGAGACGGCCGATGGCTGGCCGTGCACGCGGAACCCGGAAGAAGAACGGTCGGGACGGCTGTCGCTGTGGCTTCCCGTCGGTGAGGTGCGGATGGAGAAACACGGGCGGCGCAAGACGGAAAGGAGAAGGAAATGGACGAAGGAGAAACGAAGGAGAAGGAGAAAATGAAAGGGAGCGGTGGCGTCGGGCGAGGAAGGAAGAAGAAGGAGAAGTTCACGGGGGGGGGGTCGGCGCGCGGTTAGGGTTACTTAAAAAAAAACTTTTTATTTTATATATATATATATATATATACATAAATATTAAATTAAGTTAATATTATAATAATGATATTTAATAATAATAATAATATTAATAATAATATTAATTAATAATAATGAATTAATAATATTTAATAATAATAATATATTTAATAATATTAATTAATAATAATGAATTAATAATATTAAATAATAATAACAATAATATTAAGTAATAGTAATAATAACAATAATGAATTATAATCATAGTAAATAATATTAATAATATAGTTAATATCACATTATTATTATAGCAATTTACAAAACATTAAGTTTAAAAAATTTCGTATCCCCACGAGAGATAAAATTTACCTCGAAAAGATTCGGGACGTTACAGGAGTTCCGCACTCCAGCCCCGATTTCTCTTCATCAATGATTTGTCTTCCGCCCACGGTCGGAGTTCTGAGCGCCCAGTTCAATCTTCCACCGACAGTCATCCGTCCGTCCGCCCAGCCCAATCTTCCACCAATCGTCCTTCCACGCACGGTCTTCATTCTGCCCACGGTTGGAGTTTCGTGCCTAGCCCAGCCCCAATTTCTCTTCTGCCCACTGTTGGAGTTCTGCACGCCCAGCCCCAATTTCTCTTTCACCTACCCAGTCAGACTTCCGCTGACCGTCCATCTTCTGCCGACCGTCCATCTTTCACCAACCGTCCGTCTTCCGCCCACGGTTCGTGTCGCCCCACTATTCCACCTTCGCCTAATCTTCTAACAATGTCCACGCTTCAACTGGTGAATTCTCAACCCCTTCCACTTCTCCTCACAAATTGTTGTCCATTTAACATTAGCATATAGTCATTGATCATGTCATACTGTGTAGTTTGTATGCAATATTTGACCATTGAGATGCAAAAATACAGTAAGATAGCATATGGTCATTGATCATGTCATAGTGTGGAGTCGAAAGTTTTATTCAATTTGGTTCGTCTCATGCCAAAGGTTCTAATTCGATAAGATGTCCATGTATGAAATGCGAGAATCGTTTACTTAAGGATGTCTCAATAGTTCAGTATCATTTGTATGCCAATGAAATTGATAAAAGTTACAAGATATGGTTCTGGCACGGTGAAGATTTGAACTTAGAGACTGGTAATAGTAGAATGAAAAATGCAGTCGAGGAAAAATATGAACATGACGATTTGTTTAATACAGTAAACATGTTTCAACCTGCTCATGAACAATCTTGTAATAGATCTAATACATTTGATACTATGTTTGATAATGCAAAATGAAAGGAATGGAATTCCTAAAGAGAAAGCGTATGAACGCCGTGCAAGTGCAATTCAATTTATGAAACCAATAAATTCAAAGAAAAATAATAAACATGCTTCTCATTGAGGAAAAGGTGAAAATAAACTAACCTTTGTAGAACTAATTCTTCTTCCAAGTTTCAAGACACCACAAAATCTTCCTTGTTATTCTCCAAGTAAAGAATCACAGAGAGTTGTGGGCTTCTGTAACTTTTCCTTCTTTTCCACGTAGAATAACTCCCAACGGAGTTATTCATTCTATTTAAATATATATATATATATATATATATATATATATATATATATATATTAATTAAATAAAATAAAATCAATATAAATTTAATTAATATATATTATATCTTATATAATATAAAATCAATATAAATTTAATTAAAATATATTATATCTCCTATAATATAAACTTTATATTATATCATATATAATATAACCAATGGTTTAGATCTCTCATATAATCTATAGTTCTGATATGAATCGAATTCAATTTTAACCTACAGTTTATTTATGAATCTTATTCATATTATTATTATTATTTGAATCATATTCAAATATTAACTTCTCTCATAAAAACGTTACATTATAATGTATCAAATACATTATATTAATTGTATCATATACAATTTATTCCCTTTAATCAATTTGAACAATTCAAATTAAACCAAAATAAATTTGATTCTCATTTATCCTTATTGAGCTAACAAGGGGACCTTATAGACCTACAGATTGAAGCTCCAATGAAATGAAATTAATTAATTAAAATCTTTAATTAAATTAATCTCTATTCATTAACTATTAGTCATTCCACTAAAGACTAATAGTTGCACTCTTCTTACTATAGATATATTTTTGTGTCCATTAGATATAACCAATCAACAATGCAATGACCCTTCACAAATTGCTCGTAAGTACAGCTAGGCCAAAAATTATCGTTTTGCCCCTGTAGTTACATCTAACTGCTTAAGTACCACTGATTCCTTTAATGAACAATAATTATAGTCCTACTATAACTGAACTCCTCTCAGGCCAAGAGAGGGTGTGGCGCCACATTGTTCAAGCCTTGAAATCAACCCTTAAGAGAGCAATTTCTCTACTTACTCTATCTATAGCGAATGAGTGAATTCCTTCTTGTGTAGCCGTGTTACCAGCTTCCCAATCAGACGAATCCCCAAAATGGTAGGCATATTGAGTCGGCTACATAGATCACTCTCACCCATACAAATCAAAGGATTGCCTTCATAGGCAGGAGTTCACAACTCACTCAGGATTCAGGTCAAGTCACCTATAGTCATCCTGGTGAAATGTAGTCTCAACTAGTAACGGTGTTAATGAGAGAGACTATTCATTTCATGGTCTGGTCTTATGCAAACTCTTTGTATAGAATACCCCCGCTCTAATGTCTCGACATGAATGATTAGGATCAAATCATTTGTAACACTTTAGAACAATTGTAACAACTACAAAGCAGGACGTATTCGTAGTGTCTCCAGGATAAGGTATCAAGCCTTATCCATTTACTAGAGACCATTTAGGTTATCACTTAAACATGATCCACTTGTATGTCTCCACATACATGTTTAGGTTACAGAAGATAACCTTAGATGTTAGTTTATTGGTTTTGTGAGTTAATGCAACTAAATGTCAAATAAAATAAAACACTTTATTTTATTAGATAAATAAAAAGTTTGTATAATATATACAATTACAAACTACAAGACCACGAGATTTAGGGCATCAACCCCAACAATCTCCCACTTGTCCTAAAGCTAGTGGGGTGTACAACATAAAAAATAAAAAACTATAATAGTACACAAAACAAGAAACTAGGGCATACAATATGCACCCAGTAAATCTCCCACTTGCCCTAGATTAAATGTGGCATGTCACGTAAACCCACACTCTCTAGGTGACCCTCAAACACCTTAGCCATGAGGGGCTTTGTAAACAGATCAGCAACATTGTGTGTCGAAGCTATCTGTGTGACGATCACGTCCCCACGATGCACTATCTCTCGAATCAAGTGATACTTGCACTCAATATGCTTTTCACGCTTGTGGCTTCTGGGCTCCTTAGAATTAGCCACAGCCCCACTATTATCACAGTAAAGAGTAATTGGCTTTGACAGGTTTAGAACTACTTCCAAATCAATCAAGAATTTTCTAAGCCAAACAGCCTCTTTGGCAGCTTCAGAAGCTGCAACATACTCTGCCTCCATAATGGAGTCAACAATACATCCTTGCTTGATACTTCTCCAAACTACAGCTCCTCCGTTAAGAGTGAACACTGAACCTGAAGTAGATTTCCTAGAATCTCTATCAGTCTGAAAGTCAGAGTCTGTGTATCTTGTAAGAATCAAATCCTTCGAACCATACACAAGCATGTAGTCTCTCGTTCTCCTAAGATACTTGAGGATAGTTTTAATAGTAGTCCAATAAGCTAATCCTGGATTAGATTGATATCTACTGATTATCCCCACCGCATAACAGATGTCAGGTCTAGTACATAACATCGCATACATCAAGCTGCCAACAGCTGATGCATAGGGGATATGTCTCATTTCCTCAACGTCTTGGTGTCTTAGGACACTGTTCCTTAGACAAAGTAACTCCATGCCTGAAAGGTAGTAAGCCTCTCTTGGAGTTTTGCATTGAATATTTAACAACTATTTTGTCAATATACGATGCTTGAGACAAAGCTAGCGTTTTGTTCTTACGATCTCTAATGATCTGAATATCCAGAACAAACTCTGCCTCTCCCAAACCTTTCATTTGAAATTGGGTTACTAGCCATTGTTTGATGTCAGTTAGTAAACCTCCATCATTCCCAATGAGTAAGATATCATCTACGTACAGAACTAAGAAAGCTATTGAATTGTTGATGATTCTTTTGTAGACACAAGGTTCATCAACGATTTGATCAAATCCATAAGATTTTATTGCGGTATCAAATCTTATGTTCCAAGATCGAGAAGCTTGTTTTAATCCATAAATAGAACGATTAAGCTTGCAAACCTTTTGCTCTTGACCTAGAATTATGAATCCTTCTGGTTGTTGCATATAGATGGTCTCCTCAAGATTGCCATTCAAAAAGGCAGTCTTCACATCCATTTGCCAAATCTCGTAGTCAAAATATGCAGCAATGGACAAAAGTATTCGAATAGACTTTAACATGGCAACAGGTGAGAAAGTCTCCTCATAGTCAACTCCCTCAACTTGGGTATAACCCTTTGCCACTAGTCTAGCTTTAAAAGTTTGTACCTTACCATCTGCACCTCTTTTTCTCTTGTAGATCCATTTACAACCTATAAGTTTTCCCTCATCAGGTTGATCTACAAGATCCCAGACTTAATTGAAGTACATAGACTCCAATTCAAGATTAATAGCTTTGATCCATTCATCTTTATCCACATCCTTCATTGCCTTCTTAAAAGTCAATGGATCCTCAATGTCGCCATCAGATATGACAATTAAGGTTTCAGTTAAACTCATATAATAAATAGGTAAGTTTGTAACCCAACCACTTCGTCGAGGTTCCCTCAACGATTGAGGTTGATGTGTCCTAGTAGATGAACCAACATGAACAACTCTTGTTAATGCACTAGGCTCTTCAACAACTCTTGTTGAAGGTTCAATAGTCTCTTTGGAAAGTTCATTTAATACTATCTTACTGCGCGGTTTGTGCTCCCTTATGTGGTCCTCTTCTAAAAATGTAGCATTTGTCGATACAAACACTTTATTATCTTTAGGATCATAGAAGTAACCACCTCTAGTTCCTTTGGGGTAGCCTACAAATAAACATAATTTTGAACGAGGTTACAATTTCTTAGGGTTATTCTCAAGCACGTGTTCTGGACAACCCAAAATTCTGAAATGACGTAAACTACCTTTACGACCATTCCATAATTTTAAAGGTGTTTCAGAAACACTTTTAGATGGAACACAATTCAAAATATAGACTGCAGTTTGCACAGCTTAACCCCAAAACGAATTAGGTAAGTGAGCGTAACTCATCATAGACCGAACCATGTCCAACAAGGTTCGATTTCTCCTTTCTGGTACACCATTCTGTTGAGGTGTACCAGGTGATGAGAGTTGAGATACAATTCCACATTCCATCAAATAGTTTTGGAATTTCAAATCCATATACTCTCCACCTCGATCCGATCGAAATGTTTTAATAGTTTTACTTAATGTGTTTTCAACTTCAGCCTTGTATTCCTTGAACTTTTCAAGGGCTTCAGACTTATGTTGCATTAAATAAACATACCCATATCTTGAATAATCATCAGTAAAAGTGATGAAATATTCAAATTCCCCTCTTGCTTTAACATTCATAGGACCACATAGATCTGAATGTACAAGTTCTAGAGGTTCTTTGGCCCTATGACCTTTTCCAGTAAAAGGTCTTCTGGTTATCTTACCTTCAAGGCATGACTCACATACAGGTAAAGAATTTTCTTCTAACTCACTTAGAAGTCCATTCTTTACTAATCTCTCAATCTTATTGAGATTTATGTGCCCTAATCTTAGGTGCCAAAGATGAGCATTTTCTTTTGGAGAAATTTTAAGTCTTTTATTTTGAGTCATTGCAGTTTTGAACATTTCAGTATTAAGAAGGGTTTTAGATGTTAATGATCTTAACACATAAAGATTATTTTCTAACTTTGCAGAGCAAATCTCAACACCATTTTTGTAAATAAACACTTTATTTACATTAAAAGTTAACGAGTAAGATTGTTCTAGTAAGAACTTTACAGAAATCAAGTTCCTTTTTAAATCAGGAACAACATATACATTTTCTAATAAAAGAAAAGATTTCTGTAAATAAAATCGAAGCCCTCCCACTACAATTGCTGAGACGACATGCCCAGTTCCAACTCGCTTCGTCATCTCTCTAGTCTTCAACTGCCGCTAGGAACTAATTCCCTGAAATGAAAAACAAACATGATTAGTGGCACCTGAATCTATTATCCAGGCTGAATCATCATTTTCCACTAAACAAGTCTCTAGCACTAGTAAATCATATTTATTTTGTTTGGCCTTATTCTTTTCTGCCAAGTACTTGGGACAGTTTCTCTTCCAATGTCCCTCTTGGTTGCAATGGAAACATATTCCCTTTGCAGCCTTGGCTTTCTTGTTCGTTTTAGCAGCAGTGAGGTTAGCTTTATTTCCTTGGCCACCCTTCTTCTTCTTCCACTTCTTATTGCCAGATGAAGAAGGCGTAGACTTAGTTCCAGAGGTCGAACCTTTATGGAACTTTCTTGTGGAAGTAGCAACATTTGCCTCTCCCTTCTGTCCCTTGATTTTCATCAGAGACTCGAAAGTCTGTAGCTCGCTGAGAAGGGTGGTAAGGGTATAAGCAATCTTATTCATAACAGCATTGCTTCTAAATTGCAGTAAACTCTCTGGCAGAGATTCCAAAATAAAGCTAACCTGACTGGCTTCATCGATGACAGCCCCATTCATTTTTTCCACGTTGAAATGAACCATCATATAGAGAACATGTTCTCGCACTGAGGCTTCCTTATTCATACGGGCATTATAAATGTATTTTAGAGCATCATGCTTGATCTGATAAGAGGCCTGACCAAACATCTCCTACAAGGAGTCCATAATCTCACGAGCAGTGAGCATTGATTCATGTTTCTTGGCCAATACTTCAGATAAGCTTGCCAAGATGTATGCTCGGGCTTTTTCATTTGCCTTGGCCCAGCGCTCATATGCTTCTCGAACAGTTCGAGTTGCATTAGCAGCTGGGACTTGAGGACACTCCTCAACTAGGACAAATCTAAGGTCATCGATGATTAGCACAGTGTTGGTAGTATTTTTCCAAGATGCATAATTATTGCCATTAAGTTTATCAGCAGCCAGCATATTCAAAGTAGCACTCGTCATTATCAAATTGCTGAAAACATACAATTTATTTATATTAGTTATACTAGCATTTTCCATATAAAACCAATCAATTTAGCATAATTTTAATGTATCCTAAGTGATATCTATTTTGCAATGATTCTTCAGTGAGGTAGGATAAAAACCTCTGTAGGATGATTAATTATCCCTTCACTAAATTGAGACAATCTCAACTAAATATTACACCAGAATAACTCTTATTCCTATAATGGTTAGTCATCATTGTTTAGTCAATAAATGATTAACTTACTTAAAAATTTATTTATCTTTCTCCAAAATAATTAACTATCTTCCACAATAATTAATTATTATTTATCTTTCTCTAAAATAATTAATTATCTTCTACAATAATTAATTATTATTTATCTTACTTCAAAATAATTATCCTTTTACAAATAATTATATTTTCCCAAAATATAATGATTTTACTTTTTCTCCCTTACCAAATATCCTTTCTCCAAAATATAATTATCTTTTCCTTAAATAATTATATTTCAACAAATATAATTATCTTTCTCTTTCACATAATAATTATATATATATTTCCACATATACATATAATTATTGAATCTCCAACAAACTTTCCACCCCACAATTTAATTAAATAACTTCCATAATTATTTAATTAAATTCAACTTCAACAACACTAAAAATCCACAACTTTGCTTAATCCTCTTAACTTACTATTTAATCAAAAACTCAACAAACACCACACGCCAAAACCTCTAATTAATTAAATATTCATCCAACAAATATTTAATTGATTTCAATTCTCACATAAATCCAATAATTCTCATTAAATGAATTCCAAATGACACCCAATAAATTAAATCTAATTAAACAAAATTAAGATAATTAACTCCAAAATTATCTTAATTTTTGGGGCGTTATAGGAACATTGCTTGATATACCAGGAAAAAGTAAATATGGGATGAATACTAGACTTGATCTTGTGGAAATGAATATAAGACCAGAATTGGCACCAATGGTCTCAGGTAATAGAACTTACATACCTGCAGCATGTTATACTTTGTCAAGAGAAGAGAAGTATCGGTTTTGTAAAACTTTGTCTGAAATTAAAGTTCTAGAAGGGTATTCATCAAATATTAGAAGTCTTGTCTCTTTGGATGACTTGAAACTTAATGGCCTTAAATCGCATGACTTTCACGTTTTAATGCAACAATTGCTTTCAATTGTAATACGTTCAATCCTACCGAAGAATGTGAGATACACTATGACTGTGTTTTTTCTTCAATGTGATTTGTGCTAAAAGTTTCTCCGTATCACAGCTTGATGCATTGCAAGAAGATATAGTTATGACTTTATGTAATCTTAAGAAGTATTTTCCACCTTTTTTCACAATTATGATTCATCTCATTGTTCATCTTATGAGAGCAGTAAAGCTTTGTGGTCCTGTATATTTGTAGTGGATGTACCCATTTGAAAGATACATGAAAGTGTTGAAAAGTTTTGTTCGTAATAGAAATTGACCTGAAGGATGCATTACAGAAGCACAAGTATGTGAAGAGGCTATTGAATTTTGTTCGGACTTTCTTTCTAGATTAGATCCAATTGGTCTTGGATCACTAAATTCAAGAGAAGACAAACAAATCGATAGACCGCTGTCAGCGGGAACATGTGTCCGACCCGATATACAACAATTGAAGCAAGCACATCTTCACATTTTACAGAACACTGAAGAAGTACATCCATATATAGAGTATGTTTTCTTATCATCATACACCAACACCATTAAGTTGCCCTTCACAATACATAATTTTTATATGTTACCTATTTTGTAGACAACATATAAACCATCTCAAAATTGAAAACCCAAGAAGAGCAAAAAATGAACAATGGCTACAAGTTGAACATAATCGATCATTCGGTGCATGGATACGAGATAAGGTGAATTAATACTTCAAATTGTTTATTGTTTTATAATTATTGGTTACAAGTCCCAACATGTAATCGTTTTTTCTAATAAGTGATGTGTGAATTACACGAAGGAAAGGTAGTCTCGAACACAATACGATGGCTTGCACATGGCCCCAATTATGGTGTAATGACATATGAAGGATATATGATTAACGGATCTTCTTACCACACTAAGTCCCGTGATGACCACTGAACTGTTCAAAATAGTGGGATTATGTTAGTGGCAACGACAATGCAGGTGTTCAGTACTAAGGACAAAAATCCAGTCATTGGTGACATGTCTTTCTATGGGGTCATTGAAGACATTTTGGAAGTTAGTTACAATACGTTCAATATTGTTCTTTTCAAATAGAAATGGGTTAAAAATAAGACTGGTCGTCGAACAAACGATCTTCATTTCATGTTGGTTGACCTTAGCCGAATTGAACATTCTTTAGATTCCTTCATTATTGCCACACACAGAAAACAAGTCTTTTATGTTTCAGATCCTGTTGATGCAAGATGATCGGTTATTGTAATGCCACCACAAAAAGACTTTCCATACAAATGTGCTAATGATGACCTTGAGATATGTTGTCGCACTACACCCAGTCTAAAAATGGAATACAACAAGTGACATTGATGAAAGTGGGGATACATACACTAGACCTGACTGTAAAGGCACATGGGTTACCACTTGACTTTCATAGGTATGTAAAGTAATTAAAGTCTCTTTGGATGTCCTTTTTTAGTTATGTTTAATGATAATGATCATCGTTTTTTATTTGTAGGACAAAGTCAGTTCAAGATATGAACCCTACTGGTATGAAGCAAAAATATTTCATGTTGAAGATTTTTTTTACAACTTTGAACATTATTAAGTCTTTTATTTTCCATATTCAAAGTACTATGTGTTATATCATTGTTAGTATGAGTTAATCATGGTGTTAGCCTGTAAGAACAATTTGTTACTTATTTTTGTTATGGTAATTGTTATTGTTAGCGTGTAAGAACAATTTGTCATTGTTACTATGAACTTCCTTTTGCGGTTTTGAAACTAATTTTTGTTCTTACTATTACATTAGTATTGCTACTAACAGTTTCTTCTTGTACTGTTACATCAGTATTGTAGATATGGTGGATTCGCAAGATGTTGCTACACTGAAGGAAAGAGGAGAAAGTAGTACACAAAAAAAAATGTGGTCCAACTGAAATAAAGGAAATAACTTGTGCTAGGAGTGAGTGTCACAGATTAGTGATTGAGTACAATGAGTTGGGTCAAGCAATTGGTCAAAATACAACGAAAGAAACTGAAAAGTTTCATAGGAACGACTATAAGGTTCCATGTTCTCATTACATACTCTGATTGGCCTACGGTCCCAAAAGAAATAAAGGACAAAATATTTGAACTAATAGAGGTAACAATTCCCACCAACATTTCAAGTTTCGTAAACTATCCATTTTCATTACTATGTAACATGTTATGTGAACATTATGTAGGTCGAATTTGTGGTAGACCCTCGATCAAAGAAGACTATCATCCAGAACGCTAGCGTATGCTTTCGTCAATTCAAGTACAAATTGACGACAACATATGTCTTGCCATTTTTTAACGATGTTGAAAAATTGAAATTACCCCCGAATAAGTACTCCTTTATAGAACAACAACATTGGACTGAGTTTGTTTCATCTTGGTTGAAGGAAAACTTCAAAGTAAGTATCACGATTCCGATGCTTTTTTAAACTTGAATTGCAATTTTATAAGCTCCATATGCTAATTGATTAAATTTGTATATTGAAATGTAAAGAAAAAGAGTGAAAATGGGAAGGAAAAGCGGAAGAAACATAAGTACAACCACAGAACCTCTAGGAAGGGTTATGCGAATCTTATGGAAGTGTTGGTAAGCTGATTTTCTTTAACGTTCTTTTTCTTCTTCTATAAGCTATTGTAGGATTATATGGAGTTGGTAAATTAATTGTATTTGGTAGTTACTCTTCTGCCACATTCTTTAACATTCCCTTCCTGTTTGAACTATAATAGAAAGCATCTTCATCGGATCAAATTGATCGATCCATAGTTTGGAAACAAGCTTGAATGGATCGTAAGGGACAAATTCCTGATGAAGAGACGAAGAAAGTGGTGAATCTTATAGTAAGTACTTGCATTTTTTCTACCTTTTTTTGTATAAGCAACTACTAATTTCCATTCTTCCCATTTTTGTAGGATGAACTTGTAGCCACCCAAAAGACAACTAATACTTTCGGTGAAGAGGATATTTTAACAAGGGCTTTGGGTGGTAAGGATCGTCCTAGAATTGTCCGCGGTGAGGGGAAGTATGTCACAAAGAAAAAGTACTTCCATACCACAACACAACCAAAAACAAAAAAGAAAAAGAGGATGAGAAGGCCACTTCTAAAGAATACGATCGAATGGCAAAAAGAATAAAATAGTTGGAGGACGAATTGTTGAAAATGAGAGAAAAGGATGATTGCCTAGGCGACTTAAAAGAAGAACCAAGTATGGGTTGTAAAGAAAAATCATCCATGGAAGGGGCTGAAAATGTTAACGAGTTTGAAGATCTATCAAATGATTTAGAATCATAGAAAGATGTAGAGATTGTTGTTGAATTGAATGAAGAAATAAAGGTATGTTTTTGTAAAGACCCTTAATCCATAAGGTTACATGTTCTATGTGTATACTGTCCTTACCATTAACTTGGATTCGTAAAGGTGAACATAGCGAAGGACGATGAGTAGGTGGAAGGTGTGACGTTAAAAAAAATGAAGGTTAGTGAATCAAAAGTTTAACTTCATACAGTAATTAAACTTTTGTGAGGTATACTATTTGACAAAATCTTCTAAATAGGTTGGAACCCCGTACAAGTTGGCGTTTGAAACAAAAGATCATGTCGTTGCATGGGGGACCATATTTGATTCAGATGTAAAAGGTGACAATGTTAAAGTCGCAGTAGATGTCGTAGTGGATGGGGATTGTGCAATTCCCATTCCATCAAAGCAAGGGATGTACAAAATGTCCCAGGAAGTTGGTTCACACATATTTTGACCACAACATCTTGTCATTACTGACAATATAAAGGTAATAAATTTTCCATTGAAGGATATACATGTCGCATTTTGTATTAACTCTAATTGCAATATCTTTTGTAGATGGACTATGGGGAATTTACTAAGGATATGACCACATTCGCACCCACACCAATTCAAAATGCTCCAGTTGCACTACGATTCATACTACGAATGGTTGAATATATGGGGTCAGCAATTCAAGTCACCATACCATATGACGTATTTGAGGTTCGAAGAAAATGTTGCATAATGATAGAGTCATTGAAGGATTTCTCATCTATGCGACCAATAGCTACCGCTTGCCTTGATGCGTACATAATGTAAGATATGTTATTACAGTGTTACACTTTAGTAAGTTTGTTTGAAATTTATCTTCTTTCAATGTCTTTGTAATGCACTCGTAGGTATCTTATACACACGTATGGAATCATCAAGACCTTTGAATCTATACAAGTTCGTTGACGCTAGTTCGATTAGTTGTAGGAGTTCTAAAGAAGAACGAGCTCAATTGTTGACTGCACGATTACTTGGAATAGATTACGATCAACTCTTACTGATTCCTTACAATTCTGGGTATGTCAATAACCTAAAGTAAAGGATTCGAATTTTGCTTACAATAGTCTAAGATGTAGTCTTATTGTTTCACACATATATTTAGGAATCATTGGACTTTGGTTGTCATAAACCGATCGAAGGGTTCTACCTTTTGGATAGACCCTTTGAAAAACTGTATTGACCCAGATGTATCCAAAGTAGTTGAAAGGTATGTCATACTTACTTTTACCTTTACTTCCTTTTTCTTAATGAGACAATAGTTTAAGTAGTTCAAACCCGATATTCTTTTGTAGGTCGTTCAACATAATGAAGAAGAAAAAACCAAATTGGAGGATCGTGAAGGTATGTGAACGTCTATGTTGCTATGGGTTGTAAATTAATTCATATTTCTAACATAGGTCAAGTCATTTGTATGTGTATCTCCAGTGTCCTAAGCAATCAGGAAAAGTGGAATGTGGTTATTACGTGATGCGGTTCATGCGTGACATCATATTGTCAATGAGTACTTCTATCATAGACATAGTAAGCATAATAGTTATAAAACTAACGTGCATATATACTTTTTTGTGAATGAAACTCATTTAGAACCACTTTATTGTCTACAGATGAAAGATTCACCTCGTACTTACACAAAGGATGACATTGATTGTATAAGATCTGAGTGGGCTGAGTTTGTAGGGAAGCACGTATATTGTGCTTAGGATAAGATATTTTGTCACACATTTTGTCATATATTTTGTCATATATTTTATCACATATTTTTGAGTTTGAGCTGCCATGAAAAATACAGTGTTGGAGGAAAATACAGCTACCATGTTCAATATCAATGAGGTAAAGTTATCTTAGAACTTAGTAAAATGCAGTTTTTGAAGTTCATCAAATTATATACTTGCATATGTTGTTGATTAAAATCTCCATTGATTTAGTATCTTTAACTTGAATAAACTTTTTGCTAAGATGAGATACTTTGTTTTACTTGTCAAGCGCTAAAAGTTGTTCTCAGCCTTCTACTTGAAATCCCAGCACTTCAGAATCCATTTTCATTCAAAAGGTTGTTTTTCTCTCCTTTTGTACTTTGTGCTAGTGCATCGTTTGATCAATTTTTTTTCTTTTAGCCATTGATATGCTTGTAGGTGTTTTAGATTTGAGTTTTGTTATTCACTGTTGGTTTTGGCATTTTTGTGAAGTTCCGTAATGAATTTAGCTAAGTTTGTGGGCTGAATTTGGTGTTTTCGATTATGTTTTTCTTCTTTTTCATATGGATGAATTTTGTACATTGTGTACTTAAACAGTAGCATAATTTTGTGACCCGTATATGTAAGGCTTTCCATTTGAATACCCTCTACATTTCCAATACCAAGCTTAGAAGTTATAGAAAAGAATAATTCACTGCCAAGCTTAGAAGTTATTATTCTTGAAGTATGTATGTGTTGTGTTGTTGAAGTGAATGTGATGTGTTTATGTGGGTGAATGTGTTGTCTTGTTGAATCATTTTTTTTCCTTTTCTTTTTTTACTAGGTTTTGCCACAATCCATTCGAGCAATGAAGCCATATTTACGCCAATTCATTAATGTATAGGCTTTTTTGTAGGTTTGGTAGGAAAATTTTTTGTTTAAATGTAGTTATTTAAATAGTTTGTTTGTACCAAAACACATTTATACCAACAATTAAAGCAATATTAGAAAGTGTATGTTTCTTTCTATTAAAGTGTTCACCGTTTCTTTCCATATGTGATTGTATTAATCTGTGTAATGGTATGTGTAATGACAGGGCGATAAGAAATATAGGATTCAATGAAAAATAGGGCAGTTCAAAACAGTGACTAAAAACACAACTATGACATTTAAATTGAAAAATAAAACTGTCATCAAAAAAGTTTTCTTGACAGTTAATTAAAGTCGTGGTAAGTAAATTGATGATAATTAAAAAGTGTCATAAATGATAAATAATGACATTTATTCTCTGTCATAAAATGTAAACTATGACAGTTATCAGTTGTCATAAAATATAAACAATGATAATTATTAACTGTCATCGAAAATAAATAATGACAGTTATAATCTTTCATAAAATGTTTAATTTGTGACATTTATTCTATGTCATGAAAACCACATTTTGAGACAGTTTTATAGAACTATCATAAAATACTTTCCATGACTGCCACATCAATTACTGCAAAAAACTACCACGAAAACCTTTAATGACAGCATTTAACTGTCATTGTAGGCCCTTTTTCTACTAGTGAATCTAAACGATCTTATTGAAGATTGTTTGTACACGATCGTTTAATTTGATCACACGATTGTTTAGATCTGATCGTTCCAAATCAAAACGATTTTTTTTTCAAGATTTTATGGTACACAATCGTTTAGATTTTGCTACATATCCTGTAGATTTGGCATAGACGATTGTTTCAAAATTCTTTTGGTACGGATCGTTTAGATTTTGCTACATGATCGTTTTTTTTTTTGTACACGATCGTGTAAATTTGATTACCCAAATTTAAACATTTTTTTAAGATTCTTTGGTACACGATGGTTTAGATTTGGTTATTTTTAGTACACGATCGTTTAGATTTGGCAGCCAAACCTAAATGATGTTTTTTCCAGATCTTTTATATTTAGTACACAATCTTGACAACCAAATAACAATTTGAAAAAAAATTAAAAAAAAAAGAACAAAAAACAGATCTTTTATATTTGGTACACAATCATGAACTAAATAACAGTTTGAAAAAAAAAAAAGAGAAGAAAGATGATGGAAAGAAAAAAAATTGCAGAAGTTGAAGAGAAGAAAGATGATGAAAGGGAAGGGCAAATGTGAAATATTTAAAAAAAATGGTCACCTTCATGGACTTTTTCATTTTGTTACACGAACCGTAAATATTTTGCCAGTTTGTTATATTTATAAAAATTTCCCTAAAAAATATATATCTTATATTACATTTTAAATAGGTTAATTTCCATAAATACAACAAAACATCAAAATATTTACAGTCTGTATAACAAAATCAAAAAGTCTATGATATTTTCATAAATTCCAGATTTTTCATTTAATAATGCAAACGATTTTTCACTTCTTCTTTTTTTCTTCTTTGCAATTTATTCGTCTCCTCTTCATGTTATATAATTTATTCGTACTTATTCTTCAGTTTACAATATTATGATAATTTATGTAAATATTTACCTATTTGTTCATCTCCACTTCCAAAAAAATTTCCTTCTTCATTTCTCATATTCTTTTCTTTTTCTTCTTGGTACAAGATTTAAATGATATTGATACATGATCTAAACGATCGTGTACTAATATCTAAACGATCATTTGTTTATCCAAGATAGACAGAGATAGACAACTATCACTAATAGATCGTTTAGATTTGATACAAGATCGTTTAGATTTGGTACAAGATCATTTAGACTGGGTACAAGATCGTTTAGATTAGGTACAAGAGTACAAGATCGTTTACACTTGGTACGAAATCGTTTAGACTTGCTACGAGATCATTTAGACTTGGTATGAGATCGTTTAGACTGGATACGAGATCATTTGGACTAGGTACAAGGGTACAAGATCGTTTACATTTGGTACAAGGATACAAGATCGTTTAAACTTGCTAAGAGATTGTTTATACTAAGTACGAGATCGTTTAAAGTGGGAACAAAACCATTTTTTCACGCATGTGGGACTGATTAATTGTTGGGGTATTTTTGTTATTGCACGTTGTAGATCTGTGAACTCTTTATTTCTAAAATTGTTCTATACAATGTAAGTATTTTTGTAGTCTATTTTATTTTTTAAAAACCCCTATTAAAATCTATTTTCTAAAATTCAATAACTATTATATCACACAAATTGAAGCAATAATTTTACTCTAATATAAAATTTTGCCCTCTTAACAAATTTTTTTGATTTATTACTTTCTGTATGTTAGTTAATTAGGTTTGTTTTGACAATATGATATTATATGATTTAAATATTATATTGATTCATTTAAAATTATATTTTATATGAACTTTGCACCTAACTAAAATTGACTCCATTAGTGTAAGTATTGGTATAAACATTGACAAGTTAATGAATATTTAGTTAATAAAGGAAGATATAAGGTTGTGGAGAGTTGTTACCCATTGGGATATCGGCTTAATAGTCCGTGTGGAACAACACTATTGACGCACATCCTATATTATTTCACCTATCTTTATCGTACAATCTCTAAAATGTACTAAAATCTCATCGTTTCAAAATTTGTATCCTAAAATCACAACAACAAATATATTTTTGTTTTTTAATTTGAAAAATGAACCGACTACCTTTAGGGTCATTCAAAAAAATCTCTGTCTAAGATAAATAGATATGTACTATTGGATTGTGCATGGTTCTAACTTCTAAGTACATTTGAAGTTGGATTGGATTTATATTTATCACAACTTTTTGGAAGCCATATATGTTTATCAAAAGTACTTGTCAGTCAAATTTTGGAACAATCCAATTTTGCAACTTTTATTCTCGGACATCTATATTCATCATATTTCATTCTAAATTTTCAAAGGTTATTTTCATATATTTAAAAATAGTTTTTGAATTTCTTTTTAATCAGCAATTTTGAATTATTATCTTTTGTTTCACACATTAATTTAACAATTATCAACTTATTAAGATAGTCATCTTCTAAAATTAGGTTTAGAAGTATTCAATAAATGATTTTGAAAAAATCATAAAAGCTGAGTACACTATTCTTAGTATACCTATATTTTGTTTTTTTTTTCTTTTTTTTTTTTAATTTAAGATTTAATATTCGAACTTTTCACGTTAAAATTAGCATATAAGCACTATATTAGTATATAGGTATGTATATTTATGTATATATATATATGTATATTTATGTATATATATATATATGTATCTTTATGTATATGTATATATATATGTATATATATGTGTATATGTATGTATATGTATCTATGTATATATGTATGCATATGTATCTATGCATATATTTAAATATGTATCTTTTTTCTTTTTTTTTTTTCTTTTTTTTTTTTTTGAATCACCCTGCTTTTAATAAATATATAAACTTAATTTGAGAATGTTGAATTTTTTAGATTTTTTTTATTTGAAAATGTCACTAATACTATATTTTTGTGGCTATATATTTGTAACGATTTTATCTTTTTATTAATCATTAAATTGTAATCTATGATTTTAAATAAGAATTTTCTCAAAAATAGAAAATTAACAAAATATTTACGTTCCATGGAACAAAACCATTAAAAAACAAAATTATTACACTTAATTTTTTCTATGAAGGGTAAATATTTTGTGAAATGTTATATTTTTGACCATTTCTCCTTATTTTTATTTTATTAACGAAGTTATTATTACTATTAAAATTATTTTGAGATTGATACTATAATATGTTAGTTGATTTATAATTATTTTAACTAAAAAATTAGTTAAAGGTTAATTTTCATAAACATAACAAACTGACAAAATATTTACGAGTCGTGTAACAAAATCAAAAAACTCATAAAGTTGACCATTTTTTAAAAAATATTTCAAGATTGCTCTTTCTTTTCATCGTTTTTCTCTCTTTCTCTTCTGTGATTTGATTTTCTTTCCATCGTCTTTCTTCTCTTCTTCTGCCACTGATTGTTTATATTTTTTTTGAAACAATGAATTTTTTTCAATCAATAAATTTTGTATTATTTAATTCAGGATCATGTACCAATATAAAAGATCTTGATAAAAATCATTGGAAAAAATCGTTGGAGCTCAAAACATGATCGTTTAGATTAGATTTGGAGCCAAATCTAAACGATCATGTAACACATATGTAAACGATCATATACCAAAAGATTTGAACCGACCTTATACCAAATAATCTTGAAAAAAGAATGTTTTAGATATGGGTAGATAAATATAAACAATCGTATAGTCAAATGTAAACGATACTATTGGCATGCGAGTGTCAAATTAATTGTGTATTGACATTATCATTTTTATACTTTTTATTATAGGTCGGTAGAATTTTTTTTTTTTTTTTTGAAATTGATCTATAAAGTAAAATTAAATATTTTACAGCAACTTTTGTTATAGTTTTTAAAATACCAATTTTAATGAACTATATTTTTGTTTAGAAAAAACAATTAGGAAGAAATTGGAACTTTCGGACAAAAAAAGAAGGAAAATATATGTTGATTAAAAGTGAGCAGTATTTTGTTTGATGATAATGAAAGTGTCCTTTTCATACACATCACTTAGGAAAATAATTGTGTAAAACAAACGTTTCCAGGAGATAAACTCAGAATATTTAATTGCGGTGGTGACCTTTCCAAAATTTCTTTCTCAAAATATTTGAATCGTCCCATTTGGATGAATCGGCGATTTTGGTCATAAATTTTAAAGTATATCTTTTTAGTCCCGAATTTTCTTAACATTATTTGTTTTTGTCTCTAAATTATTGTATCATCTTTGTGTCACCAATTTTTTAGAAACACGGTTGAAAGATGCCTCAAATATTTTGTTTATTATTATTTGAAATACTTGTATTATCTTTAAATTAGAATAATTATCGGGACCTTTTAAAAATTATAATAAAACGGTAAAATATTTACAACAATTTTAAAAACGAAAAAAGTTCACGATTCTACAATGAAAAATACCAAAAAAAATTCCATCAACATACGATTAATTGGTCAGTCGCATGCGTAAGAATTTGGTACACTTACCAAGATTGTTTATATTTGGGTACAGAATCATTTATACATGGAGCCAAATCTAAACTATTTTTTTTCAAGATTCTTTGGTAACCTTCTTTCATATTTGACTATTTTTTTGTACACGATATTTGGTTGATTTTGGTAGCAAATTTAAACGATTTTTTATCAAAAATTTTTAGTAGACGATTAGATTTGACTACATGATCATCTACCTAAATTTAAACAATCCTGTATCAATATCTCAATGATAATTTTCAAGATCTTTTATATTTGTTAGATTTCGCCAAATCTAAACATCTACCAATATCCAATAATTTTTATTCAACATTGTATACCAAAAACTTTTGTATTTGGTATATGATTGTGAACAACCAAATAACAATTTTGAAAAAAATAAAAGAAAAATAGATCTTTTATATTTGGTACACGATCTTGAACCAAATAACTGTTTTATATTTGATACATAATCTTGAACCAAATAATATTTTTATATTTGGTACATGATCTTGAATCAAAATAACATTTTTATATTTGGTACACGATTCTGAACCAAATAACAGTTTAAAAAAAATTGCAGAAGATCAAGAAGAGAAAAAGACGATGGAAAGGAAAAGAAAAATCGTTTTTAGTAACGTGAGGATTTGAAAAGGTATATTCTGAAAATTCAAAAACAAGATACATACAACCTATTCTTACAAACTAAATCACTAAAAATTAGACTTTTAATAAATGTACTTTGGAAACTTTAGAAGTGTTATAAATATTAGTAAAATAGATGTCTATTATCTATTATGCTTAGTGTCATTGTATATATATCATTCCCCTCTCTTCAAGATATTAAAGTCGAGTTAAGATCTTTCCTTAGTTTTTGGGAGGTAAGAGAGAGCAAGGAAAGTCTAAGTTTTTGTACTTGAATCCCTTAATTACATCGGTATTTAGTGACCATATAACTCACTTCAAACTTATTAAATTACTTATAAATAGTGGTATTTTGTGGGTTCATATTAGTGTAATTTTCAAATAAATGGAATAAAATGGATTTTTTTTTTTATTTTCACACTATATTATTTATTTATATATGTATTATCTTTTTGATTATTTTAATATTATACATTTTCTTAAATTTTCGTATTTTCATTTTATCTCATTTTTATAATAAAAAATATATATAGATATGCACTCTCTAAATTTTGAGTACTCAAAAATAATTTTTCTATTTCATTTTTATACAAAAATTTACTATTTTTTTAAATAAATATTGTTTTTTTTCATCAAATTAATGATTGAGATAATTAAAAATTTCTTAAATAAAATAATTAACGACTTATACAAAAACATCACCTTAAACTTAAATGTCTTTGTCTTTTCAAAATATATATTTTTGAAAAATAAGCACCTGCAAAAACATGTTGAGTACTCGGTCTGTCACATCAATATGGTAATCCTAAAAGTATATGTCCTTGACTAAAAAAAAAAAAAAAAATTCAAATCATCAACTTCCAATATAATTCAACTACAACTCATATTCATGCATATGTAAATAAATAACATTTATAGCAATAATAATAATGGTATCTAAGGGTGGAAATTAAATTAGATTGTTCATATTTAGTACTGGAACCAATTGAGCCCTACATTTTATTATCATTGTACATAAACACACATGTAAAACAACAACATCATCGAGTCATACACAATTTTTAAATTATCATTGATAATTACATTTTAAGAGAAATAAAGTTTTTAAAATATTTTAAAAATAAATAAATTGAAAAAAAATCATTGTAAAAGATTGGTCTACGCCAGAAAATAATTATTTATTAAAACAACAATTAGAAAGGGAAAATGAGTATTTTACAACTTAAATGCCTCCTTAATTTGATAAAAAAAAAAAAATTAGACACTCGAGATCTTTAATATATATAAATCTTCTCTAGATCTTTTTATAATATTGCTCCATTTTAGTCCATATCTATGTGACACAATATGCTCACAAAGTTTGACTTAAAAAACCCTAGTATTTATGTTTTATTTTGAAACAGAATTAGCTTTTATAATTACAATTACTTGACTTTTAAATATTTATCCGAGCAATCATTATCTAATTTTGGTTGCACCTAATCTTATTCCCTCATTTTCTTCATGCCCTCTTACATACTTTTCCCTATATGTCTTTTTACCAACTATTTTAAATATATCAAGATAGATGTAGTTTACTATTATTTCTTTTCTTTTCTTAATCCTTCGTTTTTTAAAAATAAAATTTATTTTAAGATTTTTTTAAAAAAATATAACAAATCTAAAAAATATTTATATTGTTTAAAACGATTATGAAAACAAAAAAAAGATGATCCACAATAAAAAATATAAAAAATATTTCAATCAACATGCGATTAATCTATCATACACATCGTGTAATAGTCTTCTAATTGGTAAGTCTAATTTTAAAATCTAATTTTGTTTTGAAACTTTTGTTTGATAAGAATAAAAACAAAGAAATTTATAGATTAGAATAATTAATGTAGAAATTAATTAAAAAATAGTTAGGATTAAATTGCAATCAAAACATCCATAAATGTTGAAAGTTTTACCTTTTCTGCATTTAAAAATAGTAATAAAAAAAATAAAGAAAAGAAAGAAATTAAAGAAAGAAAGAAAGAAAGAAAGAAAGGTTATAAATAGAGACGTGACGTTAAATTGATAAGACTATAATGAAAGACAATAATATAGGTGAATATTTATTGAAGAATTGGCAAGTTTTAAGAGAATTATTGCATAGTTGGTCTTCATCATTGATTGGTAGGGTCTGATTCTATACCTTGACTTATCAGGATTTGGTTTTTAATAAACATGAGTTAGTTTTCTTTAGATTCAGATAAAACTAAGAACTATTTAAATTTTATAGAAAAAATTATCAAAAAATTACTTAATTTCTCTATGAAATTTAAATATTTGGTCAAATATTGTGTTTTTGACAAATTCTCTATAGAGTTAAAATTAGTAGAAAAATGTAACAAAAAGCAAGTCCCAACATTATCACACTTGCTTAAAATTAAATTTGATAAAATTAAAAACATAAAAAAAAAAAAAGGAAGAAGAAATTGAATGGTTGACTTGATTTAAGTTTGGTGCTAATGGGCATTAGACTTTTTCATTTAATATTGGAAGCAAGCATGACTTACTGCAAACATCTTTAACTTCAAAGCTACAAATTTGATTTATTAAATGAAATTTATTATTTATCAAATCTTGTTTACTAATTTTTTTACTATTGGTTTTGTTTTTAAAACTAAATCTAACTTTTATCAAATTTTTATGATGTTTTCTATTTTCTCACGGTCACTAAAACATGAACAAAATTTTGAAAGAAAATTGTTATAAATAACAAAAAAAGAAAAAAAACTATGTATAAAATATAGAAAAAAAATTAATTGAAATAGAGAGATTTTGATAAATTTTACTATTTTTAAAAGACCTCAATTTTTAAAACTATTAGATAACTATTTTATTTTAAACCTACAGACATGTTTTTTATCTCTAAAATCCTGGTTTTGATTTTTATTATTTATCATGTTTTAAAAATCTAAGAAATTTAGATGTAAAAGAAAACGATATTTTAAAAAAAAAACAATAAATAAATAAAATAGAACAGGATGTTAGTAATATAAAAATACTACTTGATAGGAGCTAAGTTAGATGGTACAAAAAGAATAGTAAAATAAAACATAAAAAAGAAAAAGAAAAAGAAAAAAGAAAAGAGTTTGAAAGGGATTGCTGAAGAAGAAAAAGAAAGTTTGAAAGAGAGGTGATGATTCAATGAATGTTAAATACATGTATGTAGAATTGATAAATATTATATGCACAGAATTTGAAAAAGGATGGGGATATTGATAGTGATGTATGAGATATTAAATATTAGGTGTTGAGTTGTTAGACTTGTACACCTCTATGGCCCTATACTTGAAAGAACTTCCTAGAAAATTAATTTTAAAATAATAATAATAATAATAATAATAATAATAATAAATAAGTAAAGGGCATTAAGGTAAATTCATAGATCGACTTCCCGACAACATCAATGTTGTACTTTTAAAAAGTAAACATTTTCATTTCTTTATTTTTACTTTCCCTTTCTTTTTCAATAATCAAAATGGTCGATTTTTAACCTTTAAACATCAAAATAAACTGAAGTTCAAAATAAAAAAACAAAATAAATATTTTAAAAATTCAACAATCAAATGAACTAAAACTAAAAACATTGTAACGGAAGTAATTTTAAAAAATGGAAAAGATGGTCAAATTTGAAGTATAATATAACCTTCGATAAAATATTTTGCTGTCGATTTTTTAAAAAAGATTTTTTCAAAAATATAAACAAGCGGTAAAATATTTACACTCTACATAACAATTTTTAAAAACGGAAAAAGCTCATAGACTCACTATGTAAAATACAAAAAATGCTCCGTCAACCACGTGTCAATAACGCACGCGTAATATATTTGCGATTGTTTAGATTTGGTTATTGTTTGATACGCGATTATTTAGATATGGTTCAATATATATGCAATCGTTTAGATATGGCTACAAGATTGTTTATTATAGCTATAATTTATACGCGATCGTTTAGATATGGCTACAACGCGATCGTTTAAATATGACTATAATTTATATGCGATCATTTAGATATGACTACAATTTATATGCTATCGTTTAGATATGACTACAATTTATCTTTTTCAATTTTGTTACACGATCGTTTAGATTTGAAAACCCAAATCTAAATGATTTTTTTTTCAATTTGGTACACGATTTTTTTAATTCTTTTGGTACACGATCGTTTAGATTTATTTACACGATCGCTTACTTTTTTACACGATCGTTTACATTTGGCTACTCCAATCCAAATGATTTTTTTTCAAGATTTTTTTCGAGATTTTTTATACACGATCTTTTATTTTTTTTACACAATCGTTTACTTTTTTAAACGATTCGTTTACATTTGGCTACTCCAATCTATATGATTTTTTTTCAAGATTCTTTATACACAATCTTTTATTTTCTTTACACAATCGTTTACATCTGGCTACTCCAATCTAAATGATTTTTTTCAGGATTCTTTATACACAATCTTTTAGATTTTGTTATTTTGTTGTACATAGTCTTATACATAGTCATTTAGATTTGGTTATCCAAATGTAAATGCATAAAAAAAGAAAAGAAGAAAGACGATGGAAAGAAATCGAAGTGAAAAAAACGAAGAGGAAAAGAAGAAAAACGATGTAAAGATTAAACGACATAAATAAATAATTGAAAAATAAGAAAGATGATGGAAAGAAATCGCAGAAAATAAAAAGAGAAAAGAAGAAAGACGAAATCGCAGGGAAACACGGGGAAGACGAAATAACATGAGGAAGACGAATCACGAGGAAGAAAAAAAAATGGAAAGACAAACCTTGAATATTTGAAAAATGACTAATTTTTTAGACTTTATTACCAATTACATTTATTAAGTAAGTTACCCTTTTTAAAAAATATATATTATAATTTTTAACTCTTAGTAAACTTTTATTTGAAAGCTGATTTAAAAAAATAGAAAATAAAAAAAGGGTACGAAATTAGTGAGGTTCTAAATAAAAGACGATGTTAAAACTAGATTTTGGTTACGATTTATCAATTTATTCCGGTATTCATTTTGTCCCATCTCAACATTATTGAATTACAGGAAATTAAATAAAAGATAAATATATGAATATTTTTAAATATAGTAAAACAACATGAAATCATTTAAAAAATATAGCCAAATCTATAAATAACATTTTTTTTTATTATACATACATTTATTCCTAAATGATATAAATAGATTTAGCTAAATTTTGTATTTAAACGATCATGTATTGATAATGGTAAGTGATTGTATTGATGATTTAAAATGACATTTAAAAGATTTTGATGTTATCTCGAATATGAGGAAGAAGAAGAATTTTGAAACAATCGTGAAATTAACTTCAAAGAATCTTTTCAGAAATAATGAAGAAAAAATAGAAGATTTAAATAGAATAATAAATTGTTTAAAAATATAAGAAAAGGGAAACTTACATATATGTAATAAAATACCAAACTATTTATGGCTCGTGTAACAAAACCCATAAAGTTAGCAATTTTTAAATATTCCAAGTTTGCCCTTACATCCTTTTCTCTTCCTTGCGATGAAATCGTCTTCTTCCTCCTGCGATTTCTTTCATCCGGTTTCTTTCATCGTTTTTCTTCTTTTCCTCTTCTTTTTTCCTGCGATTTCTTTCCATAATCTTTTTTATTTTTCAATTCTTTTTTTACGTCGTTAAATCTTTCAATTGTCTTTCTTCTTTTTCTCTTTTTTTCGCTGCGATTTCTTTCCATTGTCTTTCTTCTTTTCTGATTTTGCGATTTCTTTTAATCGTCTTTTCTTCTTCTTTTTTTTTTTCATTTTTACATCATTTAATATTTGCATCATCTTTCTTCTTTTCTGATTCTTTTTACGTCGTTTAATCTTTCCATCGTCTTTCTTCTTCTTCTTTTTTTTTCGTTGGGATTTCTTTCCATCGTCTTTCTTCTTTTCTTCTTCTTTTTTATGTCGATTAAATTTGGATAACCAAATCTAAACGATCGTTTACAAAAATCATTTAGATTGGAGTAGTCAAATCTAAACAATCGCTGTAACGACCCAACTTTTCGGACTAAGCTAAGGTCAACACTTACTGCTAAACTTACAGTAAAAAGCACAAACTCATAAAAAGACTTGTTTACGATTCATTAAAAACGTTCACAATATCGCAAAAACAGTTTTGGGCCCTATTTTAAATCATGTTCCCTAAAGTACCAAAATGTAGTTCACAAAATCATCAAAATTAAACAACCAATCAGATGTTCTAACCATGACTCCATTAAGTTCTCAAAATAAATAGAAATTAACAAGTGCGTCAGCGGAAGCATAAATAAGCTAGACGCGTCCATATGGCCTTCACGCATCCTTCTTGCCCCTCGCTGGTCTACCCCTCGCCATACCCTTACCTGAAAAATTAAAGAGAAAAAGGGGTGAGTATAAAAACATACTCAGTAAGGGACTCACTACTGGACCCGTCAGGGTAATAACATATAGCTTCCTATTAAGGGGTACCCTACATAAACAGTCTAGTGGTTCCGGAGAACGCACGCATCAATCAGTCTAGTGATCCCATTGGATGCACATATCAGTCTAGTGATTCCGGAGGATGCACATATCAGTCTAGTGATCCCGAAGGATGCACATATCAGTCGAGGAATCCCGATGGACACCGTGCCAGTAAGGTAGGCTATCCCATAGATAAAGCTAACCGTTACCCCTCGGTTCATACTAACCCGTCTACAACAGTCACATCACAATAACATTCAAGTTAACAGTTCAGTTTATAAGCTTAGCCAATTAGACAGTTTAGGTTTAATCAACAGTCTCTTTAGTCAGTTCATGTATATCTAATTCACACGTCATCGTGACATTACCTAAATTCAGTCAACTACCCAATTCATCACTCTGTAAATCGACATGATGGTAACTCTGTCTCAGATGAAACCCTAGCACATCTACAGGTAATCGGTGTTATGCATAACGTCCATATTATGCATAACAGTCGTATTCGGTCTACCACACAGTTCAACAGCGTATACACAATCTACATAAGCAGTTCCCAAACTCTTAGTTCTTCTACGACATAACTCCATAACCAGTATCCCGATAACAGACTTCAACTTTAAATAATATTAAGGTTTTCATAATCCATCGACATTACTATTCCAATTAACAGCACAACCTATCAACATAACCAAGGTACATAGAACATCAGGGCATCAGTGTCATCAACATAGCAACTCATTATCGGACATAAGTACATAGGCTACAACTAACGACCACATCACCTTTAGTCAATCAAGAGTGCATATAAATGATATTTTCTAGGCAAACATGCATCAATCAGTTCAATACAGTTGCTATCGTATAACCCTCATGTGGGTTACTACGTTTCCAGTCTCGGTCTGAGGTCCAGTAGTAAGAAATCCTTTACCTGAAATTTGGCTATACTCCTTGATCGAGTCAACGTCCAACGAATCCACCTAAACACAATCATAAGGATTTAAACGATGACACTAATAAAAGTCACCTTTAAATCGTTCTAAACAACATCCGCCGACTTACCCGAGTAAAGGAGAGCTATCTCCAATTAAGCCTGTCGTGAAACCCAAGAACTCGAGCGTCACTTCTCTAATATCTTCAAGGAACGAAAGGTAACCTCACCGATAAGTTCCACGTTTTATTCCAATATCTATACTTGAATCGGCTATAGCAACATTAGGAAACTCACTAAATAATCCTTACCGAAGACTCACCGTGACCCAACGTGAAGGGAAAATGACTTAGGTGGCTCGATGAACAGGGAGTTCGACTTGGCTTGGAGGCAGCTCGGCTCAGCTCAGCTTGGTCAGTTCGCGGCTCGGCTCGACTTGGATCAGCTTGCGGCTCGACTTGGCTTGGATCAGCTTACAGCTCGGCTTGGATTGCAACTCGGCTTGCAACTTCGTGCAGGCGCTCGAGCTCGGCTCGAATCGTTTGAAGCCGGTGCACACGAACGGCTAGTTCTCGGCTTCACGCGACAATGGGCGAAGGGAAACACGTGGGGACGGTAGAGATTGTCTGCACCTCAGCTCGGGTCCTTCTAAGTTGCATCGGACGGCGTAAGGAGAAGGGGAACGACAACGACGGCTGCACCACAAGGAGGCATCGACGTCCGTCGCTGGGTTTGGCAGAAACCAGAGGTCAAAGTCGAAAAGAGGGGATCAGGAATGGAGCTACCGCACGTCGGTGTTGCGCGGCTGACGACGTTCGGCTGAGGCAAAGACGGCCGGCTAGGCTTCGCGGATGACACACGAGAAAGGAGTGGCGGTGCTGTCGGGAGAGGAAGAAAACGAAGAAGGGAGAGAGAATCAGAGGGGGGGTCTGGCAGCGCGTGGGTAGCTTTAGGTTTGAAAGAATATATATATATATATAATACTAAATAATAATAATAATAATAATAACAATAATAATAATAATATTTTATATTATATTATTATTATTATATTATATTATAATATAATATTAAAATTTATACCCTTTATTTTATTATTGTATTTTTGTAGCTTTTGTTTGGAGATGGTGCCATCCACCTTTACCTTTTGCGGGATTTTCTATTTCTGTACGCTGTTCTTTTATGTACCTAGGCTATTTTTGGGGCAGATGGTTCTTGAATGCATTTCCAGTAGCACCTTCTGCTGAGGCTAAGGTAAGAGATATTAGTTCATCTTTATATTTTTGGTATACTTCAAAAATGGCATTATATAGAATCAAATTTAGAGGAGTTGAACAACATTTGGATTTTGTGACGGAATTATATAGAACATATTATACACCTCTTTGTGGTTAGACCATATAAACTTTAAAAATTCTAAATTGATTCCTTGTAAGTTTGTAACTGTTATCGTATATTTTCAAAATGAAGATTTCGAGAAGAAATGCCACTAAATGAATTCTAACATACAGAGAACTCAATTCTTATTATGTGGAGGGCAGCAGCTCGAAAGTCTAGATCTAGTAGGGTAGTTCTTGAAATGCACTATGAAACTCTACTGTAAAGCACATTGTATAATATTAGTGGTCTCGAACGCAATTTTGTTTAGGTGACTTATCATTTTGGTATTCCTTTGTCACTAGTTGGATACTGGTATTGTATTTATGTTCATATGGTTAGGTTGTTATCAACCAAGTGTTCAATTCAACTTGTTCACGAGGGATGATTTAATATTTTATCATAGCTGCATGAACTAGCATTAACTGGCCTGCTGCAGAGAACAATATAAACAGTTATATAACTAAAATTGGTAAGATCAAGTAATCCAACACACCCCCTCATCACGATTCTTCCTAAGTTGCTGAATGCTTTCGTGAGCTCTGCCTCTCTTCTCTGTAATAGAAGTTAGCTCATCCTGCAAAGTTTTAATTTCATTGTCTATTGCCTTCAAGGCATCATCGAGTTGCTTTATCTTGGCTCTAATGGCTTGTTGTTCCTTCCTCACTCCATCCAAATCACCACCTATGATCTACATTACCATGATTTGTAAGACGTGAATTTATTGCATTACAGCAGTTAATTAGTAAAACAGAATTGGATTCAACTTCACGTTCCTAACCTTGACTTGATCTTGGAGGGCTTCTTTCTGTACCATCGAATCCTGAAGCTTTGCTCTCATAGCAGCATTTAACAATAACTTTCTCCCTTGTCCCTTCAAGCTGTTTAATTTCTCTTAAAATTTGCTTTTCCTCAGAAAGCGGAATGCTTTCATGTTGTATATGGTATTGCAGGCTCTGAATCTATAGGCAGCAACCCAAATGGGATTAAAAAAGGAAGATGAGGAGAGCAAAAGAACCAGATGCAGGATCAGAGGGAAAGAAATTAGTGGTTTTGAAATTTTCTAAAGAACTTAAATCACTTACAACAACATTAAGTTCTTCCTTAGATGAACATAAACCACCATTGCGACCAGCATTGTTTGCATTTCGGAGCTTGCCAAGAGCTTGATTAAGAGGTTCGATCTCCTTAATTTTCTCGTCAACAATTGATTTAAATTGCCTGTTGTCATCTCTCAGAGCTTTCATCTAAGTAATCAACTCTGCTCGTTCCCACTGTCAAATTACGATCATCAATTTCATTCTTTCATCTGATTGCATTTGCACACAGCTTACACAACTTAGAAAAAAAATACTTAACATTTTAACAGACAGGAAAAGTATATAATTTTTAATGCATCCATGTAATCTATTTCATTTTTCCATGCAAGACTATAGCTAGTTTAAGTGCTTCTACAAAGGTCAATGAGACATAACTCTAAATCCTTTCGAATTATGACTATCAATTTCATTCAAAATAACTTGCTTTTTCTTACTTTGTCTTGTAATGAGTAGCAGACTGGACAAATATCTTGATGTTGTCTTTCTAAAGCTTGATTGCAACCAAGACAATAAGGTTCATCTCATGATCCCTAATTTCTTGCTGGAAATTAGAAATGTATTTGCAGAATAGTTCATATAAGAAGTAAGAACACTTAAATTGTCTTTATCTGGCAGCCATTGGCAAAGAAACTTGGGATAAAAGTGGTGCCAACTTTCAAAATTCTAAAGGATAAGAAGGTGGTTAAAGAAGTAATTAGAGCAAAGTTCGATGATTTGGTTCATGCCATTGATACTATAAGATCCAACTGAAAACTCTCCTCTCTTCTCTTCTTTGTAAATTTAAATAATATGATGCAAGGAAGAGTGTTCAGGGCAGTTAGTTATTTTACTCTATTAGTTTAATGATTTTGTGTACTGTTAAGTGTTAAGGAAGAAGAAATTCGACCATGGGAAATGATTCTGTATATAAAAATGTTTGGGAGATAGACATTTGAATGTGTACAATGACAATTTCTACATATTCCAAAAATTATTTTGATATATACATTTCTTTATGAGTGGGTTTGAATGTTTTTGTAATTGGGTTTGGGTATGTTTATGGTTTTCTTCTAGTGATAGAACTGCTTACTACTATGCTTGACATGTTTGTTTGTAATAATGGAGATGATAGAAATCAGAAGTTATCAGATTAAATGGTTTATTTTGATATTGCTTGTATAATGATTGAAGTCATCAGATTGAAAGCTAAGCGATTGTGTAGATAGCTAGGAGATCGTTGAAAATTGAAGACTGAGAAGGCGTTGTGAATTTCTTATTTAAGTCTTGTATTAGGATCTTGTTTCATGTACTATTGTAAAACACAATATTAAGTTTTTCATTTTGTGTATACAACTTTAAAAGATAAATATTATAGTTTCTAAAATAATATTGATTTTATTAATTTTTTGGAGCGAGAAAAAAATATTTATCTATATGGATTCAATGTTGGTTTATAAAAAACGGACAATAATCCAACAATTAAATAAATATAAATTTCTAAAAATGGACAAAAACAAGCCTTTAATGTCGGTTTTAAACTGACATTATTGGCCTCTTTAATGTCGGTTTTAAAACGACATCGTAGCCCAATCGACATTAAAGGGCTTCAATAACACTATCAAAGATGTCGCTTTAAAACCGACATTAAAGCCCAACCGACATTAAAAGGCTTCAATAACACTATCAAAGATGTCGGTTGAAAACTGACATTAAAGGCCTTTAATGTCGTTTTTAAACCGGCATTAAAGCCCAACCGATATTAAAGGCCTTTAATAACGCTCGCAAAGATGTCGGTTGTCAAGTGACATTAAAGCCCTTTAATGTCGGTTTTAAACCGACATTAAAGATCCGATTTCTTGTAGTGACAAGAGAATTGGTGACCCAGTTCGATGCTACAACATCTAGATCTGGAGGCCTCAAATCTATACAAGTAGATCATATATTGTCTTATGAAATAGTTCAACATTATCGTCAACTATATAAACATCAACATGATATAGAATAATTGTGTACACAGTCAATAATCCAAACTTTACAAATACAACTTCTTCCTTGGATTATTCTGCACAAAACCTGTGTCGTAAATACCAGAGCATGCTTCTTCTAAATGAGATATCATAAAGTAGCATATTTGCCTGTCAAGCATTACCTTGACTTTTCACAATCCCTCCGCTTCTACTTTCTCAACAACTTTCTATTATAATAATAAGATATCACATGTGATGAATAAATCACCAAGATCAGAGATACTACTACCGAGTTTCAATGAGCAATCCTCATAGATCTCAATAGTATAGTCCAGTTGAAAAGCATAACCCAACAAAAGCACCAACCCTGCACATAAAAATCCACAACAAACCGCAAAACCAACCTGAGAAAATCCAGCTGAATCCAAAAAACCCAGAACCACTAGTCTTCTGGTCGGTTAGGATAAATAAAAAAACTAACCAATTAATTAATTAGTTAATTAAATAAAGAGCAACAGAACATAACATAAAAATTTGAGTTTAGCAATTTTTGTTTTTATCAAAAGAAATATATATAAACACACACAAATACATACATTTTGTTATTTACGAAAAAAATTGTTAAATTATTCATCACCATGGTCATGACAAGAAAAACGATAATGAACATATGTTTTACCAAATGGTTTTATATTAAATTTTCTTTATCAATGTTATTATACATCTCAATACCGTCATTTTCATTTTGTGGTTCTATAGCTTGATCATGCTTACTATTAAAAATTTGAAACAAAAAATTTAGTGACAAAAAAAAAACATGTTTAGGAACGACGTTGTCACACCCCCTCCCAAACCACCTCCTTTCTTAATCCGAGAGACAGTGTGAAGCCAACAGATATTGTTCTCCACTCAACAATACTTGCTGACCCCTTAACCTCTAATAACTATATTTGAAAAACTTGTGGAAGCATAACAACATAACTCTTAAAGAAAGAAGTGGGAATAAAACTCAACTGCAACCCATTTTATAACAAACACAAACTTTAGTTTCCCTGATCCAAAAACCCACGTCTTGCTCTAAATCTATCCTAACTTTAAATACAAGACTATATGTACATATAGGTTCAAAATGACTGATCAACAGACCGAAGAAAAGAGACAAGACTCTCTAGCAGAGTGACAACAGTATATCAAGCTTCGGTCGAGAACATGACTTTTTACATGGAAAGTGAGAAAACAATTTGGAAAGTGTGAGCTAAAAAGACCTGTGAGTGAATGGGTTTTAAAGAAACGTTTGTGAAACATTTATTCAATAAACTCAGCAAATATATCTTAATGATTCATTTCAACAAACTATTTTAAAATTGTTCCTCAAATACTGGTTTTTCCTTGTCTATAACCCAAGAATCACTACTACAAAACTGGGTTTACTTGACGTTTTTATAATTGATACATAAAAAAGCGTCAAGAATAAGAAAGAGCGAAAAAAACCCATAATTTTTGTTTTTTTTTTTTTTGTTTTAAATACTTGATAGGTTTAAAGTGTCAAGATTATTTTTAATTACTTGACATTTAAAAGTGTCAAGTAATATATATTTTTCAATGTTTCATTTAAAATTTTCCTTCTTTTAATTTTACTTTCCTAAATTTTCCCTTTTCCCCTAAATTTTGTTAAAAAACCCTAACTCCCCCCTTCATATTTCTCTTCACGATCGAAGACTTCACGATCGTCTCTTTTGTCTGCTCGCAAGCCACCGCTTAAGACTTCTTGCGTTCGTCCGTCGCTCAAGCGAAGTTGGTTACGTCTGTCGTCGTTTAGAAGTTCGTCGCACACCGTTGCTACTCGCAACAAGTTCGTCCGCCGCCATTCACAAGTTCGTCGCAAGCCACAAGTTCGCCACAAGCCGCCACTGCTAAAGTTTTTTTGCGTTCTTACACCGCCTTCTAGTGAAGTTGCATCTGTTCGTTGCCTAAAAGGTTTTTCACGGTAAGTAACTTAAAATGGGAGATTGAATTGGTATCTACGAAATCTTTGTACTGTGTATTTATGTTGCTGAAGAGGCGTGGTGGAGAGTTTGAGAATGTAGTGTTTGGTGCTGTGATGCGGAGGTTGAAAATGAAGTCGAATAGACTATGGGTTAATCTACTGGCTCATATTTTTGCTATGATCACCTCCTTCACCGATTTGGCTCAGTAATTCATTTTCAATTTCGGCTTTGTTGAATTTTTTTCTTCAATTGCTATTTTTATTTCCCCCTAATTTTGAGGGTTTATGCGATTGTGGAAAAACGCAAGGCATGTGGCGTATGTAGAAAATGGAAGGAAGAAGTTAAATTGTCTCTCGGTAGGAGGAATAGTTTGAGCTTTGCTAGTTGGAACATGGATGATAACTCCACTGCTCGCCTTATTTGCCATGCCTACAGTGTTCGGGAGCTCGACATGTAATCTCTCTCTCTTAAAATTTCAGTGAAATTTTCATCAGTTTGCTTTTCTTCGAGTAGTTTCTTATTACAGATAGTTACTAGTGTTATGTGTTGTGAGATGAAACTAGTTTTTCAAATTCACTAGGTTATCGATTCAATTGGCTTTGCTTTTCCATTACGAACCACAAAACAGAGGCAAAAAAACAACTTTAATCAACCATTGGTCTTTAGCGGAAAAAAACGATGGCTAATACAACAACTACCAAAGAAATCTGGAAAACCATCGTCAGACCAAAGAACAAATAGCTGACAAAGCATACTGAAAACTCTTCGACGATGCACGAAGTAAAGTCCAAGAAGGAAGCTTTTGATGAACTAGCACCGAGAAACTTGAAAAGAAACAATCAATCTCATACTCTAAAATCTTCCAATAGGAAAAGTCAACCGCCACCCGTTAAAACATCCAAAATCAGCGAATAAGGAACCAACCTTCACTTGTAAAGCAACCCATTCCACAATCTCTAGTGTACAAACCAAAAATCCTCTGATTGGCGAAACAAGTTGCCTCAACTCCTTATAAACTCATCATGATCCCTTGTGATTGATAATATTTGTGTTCCTTTATGGTTTATAATTCATACATCCTTCTATATGAAATGCTTTATGGATACACACCCTTTAGGGGGAAGACAAGGTAAAAGACCTTTGCCAACATTTTCCATAAGGATCTTAAATTTCCAAGAAGTATATCGGTAAATACTTTTTAAAGTTATTTAGCTCATTAAATCTATTTTTACTCACTATTAAATATATCAATGTTTAGAAAGTCTTTTATATTCTTATGTATATACAAATCTAAGATGTGAGGCCTTTCAAATGTTGTGTTTCAGGCTAGTCTCAATGCAAACTAGTTAATTTTTAGGTTATTGCATAGAGACCCCAAAAATCGATTAGGTTCTCGAGAAGGAGCCAGTGAAATCAAACGACATCCTTTCTTCTGAGGCGTCAATTGGGCACTCGTCCATTGCATGGTAAACTCAAAACTCAATCTCAAGAGACATCTTAATGGGAAGCTTCATTTCCTAACATATCTGATTGTTTTGTAGAATCCTCCCGAGCTCGAAGCGCCTCTTTTCCAGACAACTGATGGCGAAAAGGATGCTAATAAAGCATCAAATTTTGATCCAAAAGAACTTGAACTCAGTGTTTTCTGATCGTAAGTGTGCTTGTTGGTTTTGGCTTGTGTTCACAAAGAAATGGTTCTCTTCAGATAATTCTTTTATGGTTCATTTGTTTTTATCAAAATCACCTTCCTAGTTCGAAGCTTGTGAAATTTTTTAGGATTCAGGGCTTTAAATTTTGTGTTTATTTAATATTTCCCAATGTAATAAGAATGTTGTAGTGTATGTAATGGTGGTTGGTGGGATAATCTTTTAGCTCTTGCTTGCTTTTTGAATAATTTTGTTTTGTCCAGTGTCCAGGGTTATTTTTTTTATATTGCCATGTGTTAATTTTATGTGGTCTTTTCCATGTTATATAATTTTATGTTTTTCAGCGTCGATTGGATAATATAATTGCATCTTATAATTGCATCTAATCTACCATTCGTTCATCTGTTAGCTTAAATATATCTAAGCTTTTAACCTAAAGGCAATGGAACCACTTACAGGCCGAAGCAGTAGTCAATTCTGCCCTTATTTGTTTAGGGCTCAACTCGGGTACGTAGAGAACAATCTGAAAAATATAGAATTCCTCATGGTGATTGGTTTGAAGTCATGTCTTCTCCCTACTATCTTGTCGAGATTGTATGTCTCTCCCTCCTGAACTTGCAATGCACCAACTGCAGGTTTTCTTATCACAATCTGGCTACTTTTTAGGTTTGTGGTAAGAGTCTTATTTATTAAGAAAATTAAATTACATTTTCTTTAGGGTATTAGACATATTCTTTGGTACAATTATTTCAGAAAATTAATCATTGGTTTGCACCAGGTCAATACATCTAATGTTATCATCTTGAAAGGTATTTTTTTTAATGTTTCTCAAATCATGTGGATGAAATGAGATATGTGAATGCTGAAAGGAAGAGTTGAGTAGTGATTTCTCTTTTCAACTTTACAAAAATAATGTTTTGATTCATTTTTATGTCCATGACTTCATTCTCAGTTAAGCTGCAGATATTGTCTTTCTCAAATACGTTTCATAGGGGTTCAAGTTTATGTTTACGACTTCATGGAAGGAGAAAGAATGATGAGAATCTTCAACTACAAAACCCAAAAGCATAAATCTGTAATGTTTTTTCTTCTCCACTTTTAGGTTTTTCATTTGCTTTAGCCTATGTTCTCTTAAAGAAGTTATTGATTTTGTTTAAAACAAAGTCGTTTTTTCTTTTTTCAAAAAAAGGGCATCTAAGTACTATGACATCCCATATGTTCTCTCTTATTCTTTTGATAGCTATGTGAGCAACCATCCACTAATTCTTAAAGTATTTTGTAAGCGTCCAATACTTCATAGAGATCCTACATTTTGTGTCTATTTCAAGGACATAATTCTAGTGTCAAAGGTCTTAGACTTAAAAGTTAGAGTTCTTAGTTTTAATGTTGTTCTCATTTTGTTTGTAGATTTCAAGGAGTTGATGATAGCAATCGTGAGACTTTGAGTTTGGAGTTATCTAAGAGTGTGCTGCTTAGAGGAGGGTGATGTCTTTGTTTCTCATTATTACATATACTTTGTGTTTTATGATTAAGAATGATGATCATAACTTGTTTTGTAATATGAATGAGAACGATGTTCCTAAGTTGTAAGTATGTAATGACCAACTATATGTATATTCAAGGATATATATGCAATTTATTAGTTCTTTGATTGAAAGTTTGGGTTGAGTCAATTTTTCAATTGATGTGTATTTTAGTATTGTTGGACTTCAAAACAGGTGAATATAAGATATATGGATATTTTAAAATATATAATTTTTTATTTGAACAAACCTTATATACTTGATACCTATAAACTGTCAAGTATAATTTCACTTGACGTGTAAAACCTGCCAAAAATAAAACCCCCTTATTCTTGACACTGGATTAGTTGACGCATAAAAACTGTCAAGTATAATTATATACTTGACGTTTTTTCAATGTCAAGTATAATTATACTTGACGTTTAGAAACTGTCAAGTGAACCTCCCTTATTCTTGACACTGGATTAGTCGACACATTGAAAAGCGTCAAGTAAAGCAATACTTGACAGTTAAAAAGCGTCAAGTAAACCCAATTTTGTAGTAGTGAATCAATTCCTTAGAAGATGGTGAAGTTAAATCAATACCAAATCCTAACCTCGGAGATGAGCATCCCATATTCAACCTCAGAGATAGGGTTCCCCACCTCAAATCCTCAAAGATAGGTGTCCTTAATTACCTTAAAATACCTAGCACATAATGTCCTACCTCGTAAGGTTATAGTGACAACTTGGTATAGACTAAAACATGCTTTAAATCTCAAACATTTACTAAAACCACAATAGCTCAACATGTTTAAGAAACCTCAAAATCCTAAATCATGCTTATCAAATACCTTCGTGAACTCAAATGCCCACAAATCAATGTTATTTATTCCTCTTGCTAGCCAAATATACACCTAAAAGAAATTCATGCTTATCAAATACACTTAAATACCTCATATGCTTTACAAATAATTCATAAATCAAATTAACTCAAAGCATGTTTAAAATGTAAGGCTAGCAAATATATATAGAAATCTCTTAATAAAATTCATTTTGTCACTTATAGATACGAGATAGGTCCTTGGCCTATAAATTTTTCCAATTTCCTCTTGACCTAAAATAATGATATTTAAATCAAAATTAATCCATTAAGTCTAGAAAATATCAAAAATTTACTCAAAATTTGCAAAAATATAAAAAATGCTCTAAAAAATGGCATTTTGGCACGACTAGCACACAGGTAGAGGTGACAAGGTTGGCACGTGCGTGCAGAGCCTAGGTGCTTGGCCACGTGCTAACCTTACCCTCTGTGGCCGCTTACCATGTCATGTTCCGCGTCGTGTGCCCTACACGTGCATGACTGGCCGCGTGCTAGTTGTGTCGTGCTCGCATGGTTGGCCACATGGCCCTGACCTATGCTTACTAAACATCCAATTAACCTCTTAACTTTTTTTTTACGTGCAACGCAACCCCTTACATCCTGACGCTCGACCCACACTTACACTTGCCCAGATGACTTGATTTTCGTCTAGAACCTAATCCCAACTTTGAAGGTTAATAACTAAACATCCATAACTCCAATGAGAAAACTTCTTTCTAGCCACAAACTTATTTAGAAATTTCTTAACTAGCTTACCTATAACTTCTAGCCACAAAGTCCAAGTATTGAGTTCTGTAGTTTCAAAAAACTTAACAATGTCCAGATTTTCTTCAAGAATGATCTTTAGCTCTTTCCTCAATTGGTTGAATATCTTCCTTGCACCTCCTTAAATAGACACCCTTATCTAAAAAACTAGACCCAAAATGGAAACTTTTGGGACTTGTTTGAGAGAGGACGCATGAGTAAAATGGACATAGCTTCCATTTGAAAATTACTTATTTATTGAAATTCTTGCATGACTTTGCAATGCCACATCAAGCCTGCATGGTTGCCGCTTCATATCTTCTTATTGCTAAAAACTAAGTGTTTGCATGACAAGCACCTGGAAACCACTCAACCTCAAGACCCTAAACGCATAAGACATTCCTTTGTTTGCCAACCTTTGCCACAAGAAATCAAGGATATATATCTCGACGCATTTTATAACATCAAGATAGGAAACATCGGAAAATAGCACATCCGCCAACGTCGTAAGATGTGTGTCGACAGATGCAATCTATTCTGATGTTGATTTCATGGCATTAGAAATGGCCACACAATCCCTAACGTTGTACAGGTACACGTTGCTTGAAGTACAGTGACCGTGAATAAGCACGTGCCAACCCACCGAATAGATTGGTGAATCATTTGGAAGATTGACATTTCTTTTAATTATGAGTTCATAACTTAACACTTTGGGTGCAGAATCAAATGCTGGAACCCCAGTCCCAACCCACCCTAGAAGCTTCTCAACCACTCGATGGGGACGAAATATGTGAGACTGTTTTGGTAGACAACCGGGCTACTTAAAAGGTCTTAGTTTGGGGCCTCAAGCCCAAGTGTTGGAATACTAGCAGTTCTTCGTCTTCATATTCACAAGAAATGCACTATAAAGAGATTAGCAAACTAAGAGCTAGTCTTGAGTGCTTGCAATCAAAGATTGAAGAACAAAGAAGTGATGTTCAAGAAGCTAAACGCTTGATTGAAGGACAACAAAGAATGCCAGAGATGCATGCACGACAAATAGTATGTATTTTTAAACATTTAAGTTGTTTAATTTGTTATCAGTGATATATAAATTTACTTTCATGTCATTGTAGGTGTGGACTTCTTTGAAGATGGCATCTGAAGCGATGAAAGATGATGTACTTTTTTTTTATTATGTAATTGCTTCAAACAATTCGTAATTGTTCGAAAAATTGGTTTTTTTTTCTAATTATATAAATGATAATTTTGTATTTTAATGATTCTATTAATTTTGTGTTTGTTGTTATTGAATTTAAGTCGAATCGAAACTCAAAAAAGTATCTCACGATAAAAAAATTGAACAAAATATTTGGAAAAAAATAATTAAAATTATTTTATGATGCATAAAAGGTGTCAAAAATGAAAACCCTTCCTCTGACGTTGTAAGCATAACGTCGGGGAAGCCATTTTTGACTCCACGTTGGGAGTTCCTTTCTCTCGACGTTAGGATGAACACGTCGGGCGTTACCTTTCACCAACGTCAGAATGTCCAACGTTGGGAGAAAGGAACTACAGACGCCTTTATGTTTATGCGTTAGAAATTACTCCTCCGATGCGATACTTCTGACTTTCTTCCCGATGGTCCTATATACGTCGAAAGATCCTTTCCAGACGCCCTTTGGCATATATGTTAATGCTTTTATGCATTAAGAGACCCACTATTTCTTGTAGTGATCCACATCATCTCACTTAACTATGGGTTACTTGGCCGCATGCTTCAACGTATAGAGGTGCCCTTCACACTCCATGCTACCTAGTCTTGCCGGCTCAACCCTCTCATTTTGTTCCTTCAATTTCTTTGTCGCATGGCTAACTCACCTAGCCCTTGTGTTGCATGCAAAGCACATTTATATGCCTAGCAAGGTTTTCCTCATCTAGGGTGTGTCCTTGCCATCCAATCTCTTGTCCTTATAGGTTTTCTATCGCAAAATGCCTAACATCACGCAAGACTCCTCATCCTTTGCTTTGGCCGTCTACGTGACACTTAGCTAATCTTTTTTAAACTTTCATTCTTCCAATAACCATGACACTATTATAATGACTCACAACAATAACACTCCAACAATGACACTTAGGATACTACCTTAATACAATTCTATTTAACCCTTTTTTGAACCAATATTTCAACTTAATCCTAGTCTTCAACTAATCTAAAATCCAACTCATCCACTTATTCCACTGGAAGACTAGGAATGCAAAAGTTCAAAGGTTATAGACTTTCTTCCATATATCTCTACTATGGTATGTTATTGTTCACTTTAGGAATGACCCTTATTATTTTGGATTTGGTTTTACCCAAAAGGACCTTTTGGAATTTGAACTTGGCACTTGATTATGGCCTTTGTATTTTTTTTTTGTAATCTAGATAGACTTATCTTAAAAAGCTTGTAAGAGTTAAAACATGAGTTCTTTTAATATTTTTTACTCTTCCAAACTCGTTACCACGAAATTCTCACCATGCCCCACTCATTGCTACACCATCATCATATTTTGTAAAACCGGTTGACTTTTGATATATATTTTTAAAATTATTTAAAATTTATATTTGTTGAATAAGAAACTTTAGAACCAATCACAAATTGCCACGTTATTTACTAAAATAATTGCATATGAGATTAACTAAAAATTGGCATGTGTTCCAAATTAAATTTAAAGACAAATTGGTCAATTCTAATGATGTCACATGTCTTTATTATGTCAATTGGATGAAATTAATCATTTTGGTTCAATTAAATATTATTTACTTGGGCTAAAATTCAATTGAGCAAAAAAATAAGCTTAATTTAGCCTAAAGGTTAAATATGACCCAAATTCATGTGATTGAGCTCATGGATCTGATCCATGGACCAACTAGGTCTAAGTTCATAAAAGCCCACCAGGGAACTCCATATATAGAGAAGTTCTCTTCATTTGTGGGGTTGAAAATTTTTGACTTTAGAAGGTCTAGAGAGAATTCTCCCCCGAACCTGAAGACTCCTTAACTCCTGAAGTTGACCGTCCTCAAAGATTGAAGCTCCTTTGAAGATACAAGTTTTCTTCAAAGACTCTAACTTCTAGAACCTCACATGCTTCACTTCCTAAAATCAAGTGTAAGCATCCAGCCGAGAGCGAATCAGAGGATCAAATTCTAGAAATCAAACCACATCGTATCAAATCAACATAAATACAACATCAACGCAAGTTCAACTCCACGAATCAAATTTCTCCAAAAATCTCGTGTGAATAATATTAAAAATGCAAAAACTAATAAGTTTAGGGGCATGTGCCCCCTGTCCTATATGTACCTAATAAGCATGCTTATTATGATTAAGCAATCGAACTGAAAAATGTAACTTGTTAATATAGATAGAAAATTTTAATTTTATGGTATGCTTGGGAGTGATTTTGAGATGGTCAAAAAAATTTTTTTGGCCAAATTCATTTTTTAGCCAAATGATGGTGTTTGGCATGAACTAAAATTGATTTTAGAAATATATAAAATCATGTCAATTTGATTTTAGAAAAATATAAAATAATTTCCAATATTTGATTTTGGAGGAATTAGGTGGTTGGTGCATTTTGTTTAGTGATTGACTAGAAATCACTCCTAAAATAGTTATCTAATTCAATTTTTATGTAAAATATTGTTTTTTACCGATTTGTAAATTTTTTTAAATTCTAAATATTGGAAGAAAAAATGATAGGCATTGTTTGTCATTCAATTATTAATAAAATAAACAATTATATATGTTTTGAATTTTCTTTTGATACATACATATATATATATATATACATACATACATACATATATATATATATATATATATATATATATATACATACATATATATATATACATACATACATACATATATATATATACATACATACATACATATATATATATACATACATACATACATATATATATATACATACATACATATATATAGATATATACATACATACATACATATATACATACATACATACATACATATATCTATATATATATATATATATATATAAACATATATGAACTACTTGGATATTATAGATATTATAGATTAAATGAAAATAAAGATTTACCATAAGTATTTAGTTAAATAATTATTTCTCAAATAGAAATTGCAATTACTACGGATAACTTTAAATAAACTTTTAGAAACAAAAAAATGATTGAAAATCAATTCTAAATATATGAAAATTTGCTTGTTTAAAAATCAATTGTACCTAAACCTCTTTTTCTAAAAATCACAAACCAACTATCACTTCCAAATGCACCCTAAACCCTTTCTTGGTCATACTTTATTATACTCATAATTCATGTTATTCACATGTGATCTCAGTTCTTTTATATACCCTTCCTATTTTCGAGTGTTCACATACCTTGAAGATATTGTCATCCTTACTTACATATTATTTATATTCAAATTAATAGGGAATTTTTTTCATATCCAACAAAATTGTGAGGCCCAGATTTGAGAATAGAGGAGCTTTGTTGAAGAGGAGCCTTGATGAAAGGATTATTTTGGTTAAGTATGAAGAAGGTTGCATTTTGAGGTAAGACAATGGGGGAGAAGTGCTTGCGCCTAAATGTTGTTGCAGCGAAGTAGGCATTTTGTAGAAGAGTTGTGGAAAGTAGATCTCGATTCTTCTTACCACCTTCTTTGAGAAAAACCAGCAAGAATAATGGCTTTGATTCAAGCCGGTCAAAGTCTGGCAGAGTAGAAAATTCGAACTTGCTTCAAGACAGGCATTCTGTGTAGTAATAGGAGGAAAAAGTCAGATGAGAAAGAGTTCAATATTTGGAGAAGATAAGTTTAGCATTTCAAGAGAAATGTCTGATCTTGAGTTAACTGCTGGCTACGTGTTGAGTTTAAGTTGGTTGCATGGCCTAATGAGTTAGAAGAAGACATGTGTAAAGTATAAGTAGGACGTGACGAGCTAAGAGCGGTTTAAGTAATGACTAATCTTATTTAAAGATTAGTATAAGACATGGCAAGCTAAGAGAGGTTTAATTGATGATTGATCATATTTAAAGATTACTATAAATAAGATTGAAAGGATCAAAGAAAGTGTTGTTATTATGATAGTTGTCGAGGAATAGCTAAGGTTGCACTGCTTGCTAAAAAGCTAGACAAGACGAGAAAGTGAACTAGGCATTCTGAAAAGAAGAAAACTTATGTATTTTGTGAGTGATTATCATAAAAAAAGGATGTGTTTTGAAAGTATTCTTTCTGAGTCTGTAGTTGTATATTACGTGTTCTATATACTTATATATTGTTGTGTTGATATTGATGTTGTTATTTGAAAAGAGAAAACTATTGGTTTCTATGTGATGATTACGATGCTTGTGCACGAGTAAACCATGAGCCTTATTCCTATTAAGTGAGCTGTTATTATGTGGTGTGCATATAATATGAAAGCTGTCTTGTGGACACCCTGAATAACAAGAAATGAACTAGAGAAATTTTCAGATACGCAAGATGTCTGTGAGAGTGAATCCCAGTAGCCTTGGCATAGGGAACAACTAGTGGCAAGGAATAAGAGGAAACTAATGTGTGATTTCTGTGATTTAAGAAAAATGAGGCGTTGAGAGCCTGAATTTACAAAATAAAAATGAATTTATGTGATTGATTTGTATTTCCTAAAAGGTATTTCTAACCTCTCATTCACTTAATATTTGACTTACGATTTACATTTCCCTTCCTAGGTGTAGGCATCGAGGCCAAGTAAGAAAGGTTAAGATTGGTTGCTACGCAGAAAAGCTGATCAACCAATCTAAACTCTTTTACTTTGTATTTCTAGTAATTAAGAAACTATTTTGTATATAGAAGCCTATATGAAAGGAGTTGTTCAAGTGTAAGTTTAGTTCGTCGTATTTAGGAAACTGCAGTATGAAAGAACACATGTTCAAAATAAAGAGAAGTTGTTTATTGATTATTCCGCTGCATTGTGTTATTCAAAGTCAAGTCAAGCTAAGTTCAGTTGCATCTAAATTGGTTGTTTTTATTTCCACTTACTAGCTGTTTTGCACGTTGTTTCATGGAGAATCTTGCGTAGAATGTTCAGACGGTCACGTCTCCACTCACCGCATTGATTGATTTGGAGTGGGGTGTGACATCAATAAATTCTCACTTGTAAAAATGAAAGTATCTTTTCCTTAAAAAGCATGTAAAAATCAGTGAAAAATTCAATTAAAATATCCACAAAATAAACGTACATAACCCTACATTAAAGAAAACACTAACAAAAAGAGGGAGCTAGCTCACAAATAATCGATCTATATAAATAACTATGTTAGGGAATTCTTCATTGCTTTTTGGTTAAAAAACTTGCACCCACGACCCTGAAGATGTCTATGACACATTTTCATGAATTGAATATGAAGAGAGCTCCTTACGAGAGGACTAATGTATAACGAAAAATGGACGAAAAACTTTAATGATATAGCCTATAAAAAATGATCAAACTTTGGCCAGTGTCAAAATCCTTGAAATTTCACTCCTAGGTCCAAAATGGGGAGATTTTAAGGAATTTTTGAAAGTTTTTCCAAAAATAATTGTACATAGATGTCCTAGACTCATTTTTGTTTTTTTGGTTCCAAATTAGTCCTCAAACAGTTTCTCTTTGGTATTTTGGTCCTACACATATGTAATTTATTGATCTTTTTGTTCAAAAACTATCATCTATGACCTTGGACCTATCCTTGATACATTTACATGAACTATACGCCGTGAAGATAGCACCTTATAGCAGAACTAATGTACAACCCAAAATGAACGAAAAACTGTCAATGATATAATAAAACCTATAAAAAATGACCAAACTTTAGCCAATGTCAGAACCCTTGAAATTTCATTCTTAGGTCCAAAATGGGGTCATTTTGAGGAATTTTGATGGTTTACAAAAAATAGCTGAACATAGATGTCACACAGTTTTTATTTTCTGGTCAAAAGTAGTCCTCAAACAATTTGTTTTCGATATTTTGGTCCTATCGATTTGTAATTTGTTGTTTTTAGTTAAAAACCTAGCATCCACAACCTTGGATGTGTCCATGAAATATTTACATGAACAATAGGCCGCATATAGAACTCATTATGGGAGGACTAAGGTACAATCTAAAACATACGAAAAATAGTCAACGATATAACCTACAAAAAATCACCAAACTTTGGCCAGTTTGAAAACATTTTAAAATTTCATTTTTAGGACCAAAATGGGGTCATTTTGAAGAATTTTGAATGATTTCCAAAAAATAACTGAATGTAGATGTCTCAGACTCAGTTTTTATTTTCGGGTCCATATTGGTCCTAATCTTTTTCTTTTTTTTTTTTTTTGTATTTCGATCATACACATATGAAATTCATTGATTTTTTTATTAAAAAACTTGCATCCATGACTCTAGGCGTTTCGAGTTGAAAAGGCCTTTCAAGTTCAAGTTGGGACTCTACAATAGAGTATAGAGTTTTTCGCTTACTAGCCGTTCAACTTGTCATCTCGTGGAGAGATACGCGTTGGATGTCTAGGCGACATGCCTCCTCTCGATCGCGTGAAATGGTTGGCAGGGCGGGATGGGGCGGGCCATGACACATAAAGCCACCATTGTTTTTCATAAATTTCAAATTTGCCCTTTGTGTTTTTGAATATTGCGAGAACCATATTCTTCCCTTCACTTCATTTTCTTCTTCTTTGCGATTTATTTTTCTCCTTTTCATATTATTAATTTCTTCATATTTTTCTTCTTTGTACAAGATCTAAACGATTGTGTATAATATCTAAATGATCAGTTGTCTATCCTAAATAGACAAAGATAAACCACTATCACTAAAAGATCGTTTAGATTGGGTACCAGGGTACAAGGTCATTTAGAATGGATACAAGGGTACAAAATCATTTAGTAAAGATTGTTTGGATTTGGTACAGGATCGTTTAGACTAGGTACAAGCTTGTTTAGATTAGGTTCCAAAGGTACAAGATCGTTTAGACTGGTTACAAGCGTACAAGATCATGTACAAAGATCGTTTAGATTTGATACAAGATTATTTAAACCAGGTACAAGATCGTTTAGACTGGATACAAGGTCGTTTAGACTAGGTATACAAGATCGTTTAGACTAGATACATGGGTACAAGAGTGTTTAGATTTGACACAAGATCATTTAGACTGGGGTATAAGATTATTTAGACTGGGTACAAAATCATTTTTCACGCGTGTGACTGATTAATTGTGAGGTATTTTTGTTATGTCATGTTGTGGACTTGTGAGCTTTTCCGTTTTTCAAAATTATTCTAAATGGTGTAAATATTTTCGTGTTTTGTTCTATTTTTGAAAAAAAAAACCATATATATAATTCATAATATGAATAGTATTATAAAATTTTCCTAGAGGTATAAAAGTACAAATTACTCATATCCAATATCGACTCTGTGGGAGTTAAAATCGAGTTTATCTTTAAATCTTAACTTTTCATTACATCACATAAATAGTATTAAAACTTTTTCTAACAGATATAGAAGTTCAAATTAGTCATCCAATATCTACTTTATTGGGAGCTAGGATTTGAGTTTATCCTTAAATCTTAACTTTTCATCACATAATATGAACAGAATTAGAAACTTTTCCAAGAGATACAAAAGTATAAATTAGTCCTCTAATATTTATTTTACGGAAGCTAGCTGGGATCAAATTTATCCTCAAATCTTAACTTTTCATCACAATATTTACTGTACGAAACAATTATTTGACGATGCTATCACTATTAGTGAATCTGTAAAAGATAAATACTTTTACTTGATAATCCATAATTCAAGATGTATAAATGTATAATCAACATGCAAAAATTATTATAAATAACATATCAAAAAACTTTTCTCTTTAATTTCAAGTAAATAAAAAAATATTCTAGTTTTCTCAAATTTTAAGAAATACATAAGTCGGAAGAAAAATATGTTTTAATCTCCCTCCTATTATTTTTCAAGTTAGAATAGTAGCTAATTTGCAGGGTTAAAATGTTGATGACACAAAAGTATTTAAGCCTTATTTTATGGAAAAAGATGAAATCATGTTACGTGGATATTCTTCCAACATGTCAATTATGTGTGATCTTTTTTTTTTAATGTCTTATTGTTTTCTTTTTTTATATAATATAACGAAAACTTTGATTCATGATCGCACGTTGGCATGTAGAAATATAAAAAAAAATGTTGTCAAACATAAATTTAATACCCTATAACACACTCTCCCTTCAAGCAAATAAATAAAAATAAATAAAATAGAAATTATTCACTCTTCATGTCCAGTCCAACCCTAAAAGTATGAGACAAGAAAAGTTGATAGATACGTGAATATGTGAAAAACCATTTTAATAACAATATATAATATAAGCCCATATCCTTCCCTAGCGGGGCAACAAGGGTGCTTGGAGGCACGTGCCCCGGTGTAATTTATTAGTTTTTACTTTTTTTAATATAAATTTTGGAATTTTTTTTTTAAAAATATAACAAATCAGTAAAATATTTACACCGTATATAGAATAATCCTGAAAAATACTAAATATAACCCTGTCGACATGCGATTAATTAGTTACGCATGCACGTGAGTAGTCTTGTTCTAAACGATCATGATACATGATCGTATACTAATACTTAACCAATCTTGTACCAAATCTAAACAATCTTGATACAAGATCTTGTATCAAAACTAAATGATCTTGGTATACAATTTTGTACCAAATCTGAATGATCTTGGATACAAGATCATTTAGATATTGGTACACGATCGTTTAATTAGTTCATATCAACACGATCATGTAGTTCTTTTTAAACGATGGTCGGAAGTGGACTTTAAATTTAAACGATCGTGTTAAGATCATGTTGACAATAGTAGACGATTGTTTAGATTATGTCAAAATGCATGATATTTAAAACGATTTTGATATTCTTGAATATGAGAAAGATGAAATAGCTTCGAACAATCTTGCCGAAATAGGGAAGATGAAATAAAAGATTTAAATAGAAAAATAAATCGTTTAAAATATAAGAAAGAAAATTTGGATCAATAGAAGATGAAACATTTGAGAAAAGAAGATGAATAAATCGCAAAGAAGAAGAAGAAAGAGAAGCGACGAATTGTCGGCAATATTCAAGGACAAATCTAAAATTTATAAAAAATATTTGACTGACTTAATATTGGGCTTTTGTTTTTATTACACAAACCATAATATGTGGTCTCGTTATATTTATAAAAATTAACCTAAAATCTAAACATATTTTAATAATATATATACAAAAACAATATAAATACAAAGCACTCAAATTTTGGCTAGAGGTGGTCTAAACTTTAAATATGTTTGGTACTACGTATTAAACACACAATAGGGATGTCGTGATTTACTATATATATATTATTTAAAGTTTAAAAACTATAAATTACACAAATTGAGATGCTAAGAAGCTAAAATTTTAAACTTATACAAAGTTGTCCTTCTAATGAGGAATTTTGGATTTGTCACTATGGCTTAGTTTTGCTCATTTTGATGATATTATATAATTTAAATATTCTATTGATGTGTTTATATGAACTTGTGCTACGAGTAGATCCACGTGTGGACAATGGGGTCAAATGAACATTTATATTACCTATTATCCACATTTTTAAAGTTTAGATCAGATCATTTATATAGATGTTGATTTAGTGTTGAATGGATTAAACTTCTAATACTATAAATAAATATGAAATTAAGTGTGCCCCTAGCTTAAATTTCTAGCTATGCCACTGATAATCATGGTAATAAATTTATGTCGTCATATGAACATTTTCACATTTGTATGAGTTCAACCGCCAAAAATCTATATTTTCATAATAAAATATAAAAAAAAATCTCTAAATCATAAAAAAATTAAATAAACAATAAAATTCCCATGTAGGTAAATATATAATATACATAAGAAGTTAGTTATCTAATTTCTTTTAAAAATACTTGCAACAATTTTATGACCGTTTATATAAAACTGAGACATCAACATTTTCATATCTATAGAGATTTTAAACCATCTCACCGGAGAAAAAGAAAATCAATAATAAAAAAGGAAGGAAAATTATAAGGCAATGTTAATACTTTCACATGTGAAGTGGGTCCTTTCTCTATTCTTCCTTTCTCTCTCTTCCGTCCGATGCTAATCTTTCAGCGTCTTCTCTCTCTTACATCACTCCCATTTTGACTTCTTTTTCCCAATATAATACATAGAAGATTACAAGACTAATGTTCATAAGAAGGAGAAGGAGAAGAGAAAGTTAGAAGTTTTTCATTGCGATATGGAGGGGTATGTAATTAGTGGTTTTGTGTTGGTTTTCCCAACCGCGGTTGTGATGGCAGTGGTGATGATATTGCTCCATTTTTACTTCTACGGTGCGTGGAGGAGGACGGCGGACGTGAGAAGGAAGTTGAGAGCACAAGGCGTGACTGGACCGCCACCGTCCATTTTATATGGTAACTTGCCGGAGATGCAAAAGATCCAGTTGCAAACGGCTGCTATGGCTTCTCCATTGCATTGTGCTTCGGCGATTGTTGCTCATGATTATACATCTACTCTCTTTCCCTATTTCGTCGAGTGGAGGAAGCAATATGGTATTTTTCTTGTTAATTTCTTTCCTTTTGTATTTTTGGATTAAATTATAACAAGTCGAGGTTGATAGAAGTTTATTCAGGTTTTTCTTTTTATATTTAAGTAAATAGTTTGATATATATATATATTTTTTAATTTGTGATTATTTTTTTTATTTTTTTTCACTCAGAAATAATATTAAATTCTTTTCCTACAAATTTAATTTTATGAAATGTTACATTAAATTGAGAGTATGTGTTGTATGTTGAGCGAGTGGACCATTGAAAGATAATGAATTAATTTTATATGCAATCCAAACTTCAAGGAATAATTTAAAGAAAAAAATCTCCTCCTTTGTAATGGTACATATATATATATATATATTATTGTTTTGAGACACTATTGTAATTTTATATGAGTAGTGGAGATTTTAATATTCTGACTAAAATTAAATATTATTGTTGCCTCAAATCATTCCACCGTCTAAAAGATTGAGCAAAATTTATTACACGTTTTGTAAATTCAATATTAGTTTTTTTTTTTTTTTAAATACAATTTAAATAGACAAAGTAGTTTTCATGAATAGTATCAAAAGTCAATTCTCTTAACCTCGACTTCAACCCAACTCGTGTCCATTAAATAGTGAGTGGTAATAAATACACATTTTATTTTAATGCGTTTACTATTTTTAATCATATTTCCATTTTAGTTTTAGGATCAAAGGTTTATATGAGTTTAATTAATAACTTAAAATTTTCATCTTTAAACACAAAAATCCTTTCATAATATTCGAAGAAAGTTCGTTTCTGATATAAAATTTCTCCACCTTTTAATGGGTCCTCAACAAACAAAAATCATTAATATATATCTATATCTATATGATAATTGAATTCATCTTATAACATTAATTTCTTTTTGTTTTTCATTGCCACAATAATCTGCTCTATCCAAAATAACTAGAATGCATACAAAACTTGAAAGTACTTTTAAACTTTCTCTCACACTATCCAAAACAGTTGGCTATATTTAGAATTGTCCTTTTCAGTAATTTGTCCTACGTGCATCTTTTGTTATAATACAAATAAATTAGGTTAAAAATTCATATTTCTTTACTTTTAAAATTACATCTTTAACCTTTGAATTTTTCAATTTTTTGAAGCTTTCCACATATAATGGACCGAAAAAATTTAGAATTCTTTTATAATAGACAACAATGAATTTATAAAAAGTTTGAATTTGTTAAAAACTTATTAGACATATAATTGAAAGGTTTATTAAACTCTAAGTTTAATAACTTTAATATTAGACACTCTTAAAAGTTGAGTTAGAAATAAAGTAAACACAGACACAAACATGAGTGATAATCACAAGAATGGGGCATGGATGAGTAAATAGGAGAGGCCCTATGAATTGAATGTAGAGAAACTTTGAGATGTTTTTTTGGTCTGGCAGGGCCATTATACACATACTCGACAGGGACAAGACAGCATCTTTACGCCAACAAGGTTGAACTTGTTAAGGACTTGAGCCTCTCCAACAATCTCAACGTGGGGAAGCCTTTCTATGTCACCAGAAAGCTTGCTCCAATTCTTGGCCAAAGCGTCGTCCGCTCCAACGGCTCTGTTTGGGCAGTGCAACGTAAGGTCATTGCCTCCGAGTTCTTCATGGACCGTGTCCGGGCCATGGGGTTCCACATGGTCGATGCGGCATCGTGTCTGATCAACAAATGGGAAAGGAGGGTTGGAGACGGAACCGTCGAGATTGATGTCGATGAAGATCTAAGAGAGTTCTCGGCCGATGTCATTTCTAGAGCTTGCTTTGGGAGCTCATATGAGAAGGGGAAAGAGATTTTTTCCAAGCTTAGAGATCTCCAGAAGTTGATTTCTGAGGATAGCTTTCTGTTTGGTTACAGTTCATGGAGGTTTATTTTCTCTCCTTTTTCTTCCTTCACAACTAATTTTATTAATACAAAAAAATAAAAGTAAAATATAAAAAGAGTCATTATAGTTCAAAGTTTAGTTTCTACTTGATTCAATCCATTAAATTTGAAGGGATTTGAACAACTTGTTAACTTTTTTTCAAACTTCAATTTCCTTTTCAATCTTCTTTTGGATCTAGCGTTTTAAATTCACTTTTTAGAATATAAACATTATAATTATTAAGATTTAAATTATTGATTTATAGGAATGTTTATAAAAACTAGTAATATATTTGGGTACACTGTAACTGACATACATCTTTTTACTACACTTCAATTGAAAAAAAAAATACTTTAAAAGAATTTGAGAAAAAATTGTTCAAACAAAATGAATGGATTGAGTGATGTAGATATAGATTAGAGGCTCCTAAAAAAATAGCAAAAAAAAAAAGTTAATAGAATCGATACATTTTTTAAACTGTAAAAATAAGAAATTTAAAAGTAGATATAACCCTCTAATAATATTTCATATTTGTTACATTTATAATACCAACAAAAAAGTTAGGTGTTATTTCTTTTGAATTTTAATTTTGTCATCTGGATGCAATTTGGATTATTGCTTACACTACATAAATGTCTACTTACATTATGAGGTGTCACATCTTTATTGCCTCATTGGATCACTCATTGAATGCAATAGAGTACAATTGAAGCATGTTTTAAATATCTTCCACCATATAATTAATTTTTCTTATAAAATATTTTCTAATACACTAAAATAGATTTTGAATAAAAACTTTTTGGTTGCATATTTAAGTGTATATATATTTATTTTCCTACTGGCTATATATTTTATAGATTCTGATCGTTGATCACTTAAAAAGGTTTTTTCAATCTATTTGTGAAAATATATTATTCAAAAATAGTTTTAAATTAATACTTTTTGGTTGCATATTTAAGTGTATATATATTTATTTTCTTACTGGCTATATATTTTATAGATTCTGATCGTTGATCACTTAAAAAGTTTTTTCAATCTATCTGTGAAAATATATTATTCAAAAATAGTTTTAAATTAATTCAACCTTTTAGTTGCTTTTATTTATTGTTTTAAAAATGTTTTATCATATATTTAAAATCATTTACAGGTTTTTGACAACTAAAATAATCTGAGAGAGTTAGATAAGAAGAAGAAAAAAACTTTTTTTATTTGCAAAAACTTTAAAAATTTTATTACATTTTTATTGGTATCAACTCACATTTTTCACCAAAATACTCACAATTTTTACATCATTATTTGTGTCAATTTTTATTAACTTTTCTATAATTATTACCGGTTCAATACAACTCAACTATAAGTTTTTCTCGCGCATCAAAACTCAAAAGGAGTCTAACAGAATAAATGTACTAAATGTGACTCAAATTATTATTATTTTTTAAAAAACAAATAGTTATTATTTTCTTAATTACAATCGCTTTATATTTGAACAATAAAAGAAAGAAAAAAAACATCTCTTTAGACTAACAATAATTGAGGGGTTGAATTGTGTTTAAATTGAGGATAGCAATAAGATTAATATAGGTTTTTGTTTGATGAACAGTGATAGATTTTTGCGACCACGAAAACACAAAAGCATAAAAAGGTTGGAGAAGGAGATTGAGTCAATAATATGGGAGACAGTTCAACAACGACAAAAAGAATGCTCTAAAACCTCCTCGTCGGACAAGGATTTGTTGCAGCTAATAATGGAAGCCACCATCAATGACCCAAATATTGGAGCCAGGGACTCTTCCAAGAACTTCATTGTTGACAACTGCAAGAGCATCTACTTCGCCGGCCATGAGTCCACTGCCGTGGCCGCCACTTGGTCCTTGATGCTCCTCGCTCTCCACCCCGAATGGCAAGACCGTATCCGCTCTGAGTTTGCTCAGGCTTGTCCTGACGGCCACCTTGACACGACTGCAACTTTACAACTCAAATCGGTAACCCCCTTCTCTCTCTCTCTCTCTCTCAATGAGACAGTTTGTTTTAAATTGTACGATCCGAAGTGCTTTTGGAGGACTAGAAGTGCTTTAATCTGTTTTATTTGCAGTAATTTTAGGAATAATAATAAAATAATAATAACATTAGTAAAATTGTAAATATAGTAAAATTATAATTTTTATTTTCAATAAAATTTTACAAATTTTGCTATATTTACAATTTTTTTCAAAGTGTTGCTACATAGGTTAATATTTTGAATTCACTTACTACATAAGCTAATATTTTGAATCTAATTATTTTATTTGTAATTATCTTTGCTTTATAGGTTGTTTAGTTTTGGAGCCCAATAGTATATAAAAAGTTAATGAGTTACAGAACTTGATATTTTCGTAGTTGTGAAGTTTACGAACTTTCGGAACTAATCAAGAAATCGGTTACTTACTCCTTGACTCTAACACTTACTTGTAACATAATGGGTCTTCAAAACTTTTTGTGGAGAAAAATAAGATGCTTAATAAAAAAATCATGAATTTTAAAGTGATGATGAGAAATAAAGGAAGGGTATTGATGGAGTCTAAGTTTTAGCATATTCAACTAAATTGTTGCAAATTTTAAATACTAATTAATTGTTACTCAAACAAAAGGTAAATGGTAGACATATATATATTATCCTAACCTTAGCATGAAACAACGGGTGGATGTAGGTGAATATGGTGATTCATGAAACGTTACGATTGTACCCACCAGCTGCATTTGTGGCGAGGGAGACGTTTGCTGAGACACAACTCGGGAATGTGGTGGTTCCAAAGGGCGTTTGCTTATGGACTTTAATTCCGATGCTGCACAGAGAAGTCGAAATATGGGGAGAAGATGCCAATAAGTTCAAGCCAGAGCGGTTTGCAAATGGCGTAGCTAAAGCGTGCAAGTTCCCTCAGGCCTACGTGCCATTTGGGGCAGGCCCTAGACTATGTTTAGGGAAGAACTTCGCATTAGTTGAATTGAAGATCATAATTTCTCTTATAGTTTCCAAGTTTAGATTCTCATTGTCTCCAGAGTATCACCATTGCCCTTCATATAGAATGGTTGTGGAGCCTGCAAATGGTGTGAAGATTGTTTTCCAAAGGCTTTGAATTAGGGTCTAAGAACATTGTAAATGAGATAAATTTAGCTTAGTATGTGTGTTTATTTATCATTTGGTACAAGTTTGTTAGTTATACAAGGCTACGCAAATATGCATTATGGAAATTACTTTTGATTCACCGTACTATAAGCTAATTTCCTTTTTAATCCTATAACTCACATATATTACATATAAAACATACCATTCAGTTTACAGATTGTGAGGATTGCTTCACAGATATTACATATAAAACATATCATTTACTTATAAAACACAACAAAGGTGTGTTTGGAGTGCGTGGATTGGTTATTATAGTATGTGTGGAAACTATAGTATATAGATTATAATAGTTTGTAGGTTATAATTAACATTTCGTGTTTAAGGTATTTTAATATGGGTTAAGAAATAGTAAACAATAGTTGTAGCAAAGAGAGATAAAAAGGATGAGTAACAAATAGGAAAATTGTAACAAAAAGATATTTGAAATAGTAATATATATCTCGTAGTTAATTGTAAGTTATGATAGTTGGAAATACCAACAAAGTATATAATTGAAACCCATGCAAACATAGAATCACTACAAGAAATATCAGTTATGATAGCATTAGAAATATCAATTGCTCTTCCTTGGTTCTTTCGTTTCACATATCTTTGATGGATCCTTCTTTTGATCTAGAAAGAGCATAGAGTCCAGGGAATCTGATCTTTAGAGAAGCATTACCATTCCAATTGTGACTCCATAAGGATAATGTATCACCATTTTGAATTTTTCAATTTAAGTTCTCATTGAACCATTGGTACTTGCTTATGATGGCTTTCCATGGAGCATTGGAGTTGCTAATCTTGCTTTGAGTAGGCACTTCTCCCTTGTGGGTTTTTTCATATTTAACATCAATAAATTTTCTCCATAGTGCCTGTGGCTCACTATGATATCTCCATAGCCATTTGTTGAGGAGAGCAAAGTTTGTTGATTCAACTGAGATGATGCCTAGGCCCCTTTCTCCTTTGTGAGGGCTGCTATCTTCCATGAGACCGGATTTAAAGTCCTTTGCTTTCAAATTTTCCTTCCCAAAAGAAATTTCTCCAGTGTTTTTCTATTTTTTTGCAACAAGTTTTTGGAGCTTTGAAAATTGAGAGCTGATATGTAGGAAGGCTTGCTAAGGAGGAGAGTTGATCATGGTTTGTCTGCCACCTTTAGAAATGAGAGCATACTTCCAGTAGTTTAGTTTTTTGTGAATCTTGTCAATAATGTTGTTCGAGAAAGAGCTCGTTCTTGGCTTGCCCCCAAGAGGCATCCCTAAATAGGATATAGGAAGAAAAATAGTGTTTATGCCTCAACTGTTAGCTACCTTATCAATTCTTTCTTTGTTAACGTTTACAGGGGAGATAGAGGTCTTTGTAAGGATGATGTTAAGTCCTGAGGCAGATTCAAAGAGATGAATTGCCAATTGAAGATTTCTGATACTTTCATCATCATCTTGTACAAAGAGTAGAATATCGTCTACAAAGAGCAGATGTGTAAGGTTTATATCTTTGATGATCACTCCTTTGATCTTATTCAATTTCTCTAAATGTTTTAGGAGGCAGCTGAGGTAGTCCATAGGTGAAACGAATATGATAGGAGATATGGGATCTCCTTGTCTGATGCCTCTCTTTGGCTTTATCTTACCACACGACTTGTCATTGGTAAGAATTGAATATTGAATTGTTGTGATGCAACTTTTGGTCCATTCCTTCCATTTTTGTGGGAAATTTTTCTTCTTCAAAATGTAGTGTAACGCCCCGAATTTTCGAGGTAAACTTTTATCGTTTTATATAATTTTTCGGGAATTTTAAATTTTGGATTAATTTCTGAAATTCTAAAATTAATATTTGTAAATTTATATAATAATAATATAATAGTAATTATATTATTATTATTATTATTTATTATAATCTTTATATATAATTTAATATTAATATTATCTTTTATTATTATTATTATTAGTATTATTATTATTATTATAATTAATTATAATTATTAAAAGTTAATATATATATATATAATAATATTTTATTTATTATTATTATTATTATTTATAATTATTAAAAGTTAATATATAAATATATATATATAATAATATTTTTTTTAAAAAACCCTAAAGTTGTCGCGCGCGCCCCCTCCTTTCTCTTTCGATTTCCATCGTCTCCTTCTTCGTACCCAGCCAACGCCACCGCCGCCTGTCCATTTGTTTCCACCGCCAAACGTCTCCTCCGTTGGTCGTCCGCCGCATTGAAGCGAGTTGCACCGTTCGCCAAGCGGCCGACGACGAGCCTTCAACGATCGTGGAGCTCGAGTATTGCAGGCGCCGCGCGAAGCCAAGCCGAGTCGTGAATCCCAGCCGAGTCGCGAGCCGTACCTGAGCCGAAAACCGAGCCAAAAACTGATCCGAGGACCGAGCCGAGCCGAAAACTGAGCCGAATCGAGCCGAGCCGAGCCGAGCCGTAAACTGATCCAAGCCGAGCTGAGCCACGAGCTGGCCAACCCAAGCCACGAGCCAAGCCAAGCCGAGCCGAACACCTCCAAGCCAAGCCGAGCTCCCTGTTCACCGAGCCACCTAAGCCTCCCTTCCTCCACTCCGGGTCACGGTGAGTTTTCGGTAAGGATTGTTTTGATGATTTCCCTAATGTGGCTATATCCTATTCGAGTTGAATATTGGAATAAGATTTGGTCCTATCTTTCATCCCTTGAAGGTATTAAGGAGTTGACGTTTAAGTTCTCGGGTTCTGCGGCAGGCTTGGTTGGAGATAGCTTTCTTTTCCTTGGGTAAGTCAACGGTTTTTGCTTAGGGCCAAGTAAAATGACTTCTACTAGTGTCATAGTTTAAAAACCCTTGTGTTTTCGTTCAGGTGGATCCGTTGAGCGTGGACTCGATCGAGGGGCAGAACCAAGTTTCAGGTAAGGGTTTTCCTACTACTGGACCTCGGAGCGAGGCTGGAAACGTAGTAGTCCACAGGGGATGACACGTTAGTAACTGTACCGAATAAATATATGTGTGTTTGACTTTTAAGCATTGTTATTATATTCTTGTCTGATGTAAGAGTAACGCGACCGCTAGTTGTAACTTGTGCGCTATCGGGTATAAGGAGTTACTTGCTAGTGTACACCGATGCTGGATGCTCGGTATAGTGTGGTTATGTTAATGGGCTACGTGGTAGACTGGAATTGTATGTCGATGGACCTTGAAGTTACGGTTAGGTACGTGGTAGTCATTGGTCTGGACATTGATCATGGAGTTTGAACGGGGAAGTACAGTGAATCCGATTTTGATTGGTTAGTTGATTGGGTCTAGGGGTTACCATAATGGTGTGCGAATTGGAAACGCGTATGGCAACTGAGGGTGTAGTTGTTTAAACCTATACTATCTGACTGGCAAAGCCTACGGCGAAATTGTAATATGAGTGTTGATGGGGTATGACTGTTGTAGACGGTTTAGTATGGACTGAGGGGTAACGGTTAGCTTTATCTATGGGGTAGTGTGCCTTACTGATATGTGCATCCTTCGGGAGCACTAGACTGATATGTGCATCCTTCGGGAGCACTAGACTGATGTGTGCATCCTTCGGGAGCACTAGACTGATATGTGCATCCTTCGGGAGCACTAGACTGATATGTGCATCCTTCGGGAGCACTAGACTGATATGTGCACCCTTCGGGAGCACTAGATTGATATGTGCATTCTACGGAACCACTAGACTGTTATGTAGGGTACCCCTGAATAAGAAGTTAACTGTTGTTCCCTAACGGGCCCAATAGTGGGTCCCTTACTGGGTATGTTTATACTCACCCTTTTCTCTTCTTAAACTTTTCAGAAGTGGGTCCCTTCGGGAGCACTAGACTGATATGTGCACCCTTCGGGAGCACTAGATTGATATGTGCATTCTACGGAACCACTAGACTGTTATGTAGGGTACCCCTGAATAAGAAGTTAACTGTTGTTCCCTAACGGGCCCAGTAGTGGGTCCCTTACTGGGTATGTTTATACTCACCCTTTTCTCTTCTTAAACTTTTCAGGTAGGGGTACAGCGAGGGGCAGACTGACGAGAGGTAGGAAGGACGCGTCTGGTTTTCTTATTGCTTCCGCTATGTATTTTTGTCAGAATATTTGGTTTGTGATTTTGAACTGATGACTTTTCCCCTTTTTTTCTTTTAAAACAAATCTCAACAATGGAGAGGGAAGTTATCAAAATAACTTCCCCTTCTTTCCCACGTAGAAGTTATTCTATTCTATTTAAATATATATATATATATATATATATATGTATGTATGTATATATATATATATATGTATGTATATATATATATATATGTATGTATATATATATATATATGTATGTATTAATTAAATTAAATAAAATCAAATATAAATTTAATCAATATATATTATATCTCATATAATATAAAATCAATATAAATTTAATTACAAATATATTATATCTCATATAATATAAACTTTATATTATATCATATATAATATAACCAATAATTTAGATCTCTCATATAATCTATAGTTCTAATATGAATCGAATTCAATTTTAACCTATAGTTTATTTATGAATCTCATTCATATTATTATTATTATTATTTGAATTATATTCAAATATTAACTTCTCTCATAAAAAACTTTACATTATAATGTATCAAATACATTATATTAATTGTATCATATACAATTTATTCCCTTTGATCAATTTGAACAATTCAAATTAAACCAAAATAAATTTGATTCTCATTTATCCTTATTGAGCTAACAAGGGGACTTTATGGACCTACAGATTGAAGCTCCAATGAAATGAGATTAATTAATTAATTAAACTCTTTAATTAAATTTAATCTCTATCCATTAACTATTAGTCATTCCACTAAAGACTAATAGTTGCACTCTTCTAACTGTAGATATATTTTTGTGTCCATTAGATATAACCAATCAACAGTGCAATGACCCTTCACAAATTGCTCGTAAGTACAGCTAGGTCAAAAATTATCGTTTTGCCCCTGTAGTTACATCTAACTCCTTCAGTACCATTGATTCCTCTAATGAACAATAATTATAGTCCTACTATAACTGAACTCCTCTCAGGCCAAGAGAGGGTGTGGTGCCACATTGTTCAAGTCTTGAAATCAACCCTTAAGAGAGCAATTTCTCTACTTACTCCATCTATAAAGAAGGAGTGAATTCCTTCTTGTGTAGCTGTGTTCCCAGCTCCCAAATCAGACGAATCCCCAAAATGGTAGGCATATTGAGTCGACTACATAGGCCACTCTCACCCATATAAATCAAAGGATTGCCTTGATATGCAGGAGTTCACAACTCACTCAGGATTCAGGTCAAGTCACCTATAGTCATCCTGGTGAAATGTAGTCTCAACTAGTAACGGTGTTAATAAGAGAGACTATTCATTTCATGGTCCAGTCTTATACAAACTCTTTGTATAGAATACCCCCGCTCTAATGTCTCGACATGAATGATTAGGATCAAATCATTTGTAGCACTTTAGAACAATTGTAACAACTACAAAGCAGGCCGTATTCATAGTGTCACCAGGATAAGGTATCCAGCCTTATCCATTTACTACAGACCATTTAGGTTATCACTTAAACATGATCCAATTGTATGTCTCTACATACATGTTTAGGTTATAGAAGATAACCTTGAATGTTAGTTTATTGGTTTTATGAGTTAATGCAACTAAATGTCAAATAAAATAAAACACTTTATTTTATTAGATAAATAAAAAGTTTGTATAATATATACAATTACAAACTACAAGACCACGAGATTTAGGGCATCAACCCCAACAGAAACTGTCTGGGCTTGGGGCTTTATTTCCTTCAAAGGAGAAAATTGAGTTTCGAATTTCTTTCTCAACAAAGGGAGATATAAGGTTGTCAGAAAAGATGTTGTCGATTGGGTTCCAGTCAAGGTTGTGAATAAGGCAGCTGATCTTATTTTTGGAAGAATACATATTATTGAAGTGAGCTATAAAGACTTTTTTGATATCTTCATTTGAGTTATGATTGATGTCATCTTTATCATAGATACTAGAAATTTGATTTCTCTTCTTCTAGCCGAGCAAACTTTGGGGAAAAAGTTTGTGTTTTCCTCACCTTCATTGATCCAGAGTCTTTTTGCTATTTGAGCCCAATATTGAGTTTCTTTGATGGTGACATTGAGCAGATCAAGTTTGAGAGCCTGTCTTCTGTCTATGTCTTCCTTGGTAAGGGAATTTTGAGATTCTAAAGAGTATTTTTTCAATTTCAGACCTCAAGAGAACAATATCTTGTTCTTGTAGACATCTTTTGTGGTGCTGCCAACTTTTGGTTTTTTTAACTAGTTGCTTAAGCCTCATCATGAAATAAAAACCCGAATGGTCTTTTTATTGATTATTCGCCCATCAATTTGCTATGATCGTTTTAAAGTTGTCTTCTTTGATCCATTGGTTGTTGAATCTGAAAGGAGAGGGACTCCAACTAAGAGAGGGGGCTTTAAGCACAATAGGATAGTGATTTGAGGTGATTCTTGTGAGAAGCCTACATTGGAAATTTATTCTTTTGTAATTCCTCATGATGGTCAACAAATACCATAATGCCTTTCCCTTTGTCCATCTTCCCTGAAATGATAGACTTAAGCATTCCATCACTACCCCTACCTCCATCAAAGTTGTCAGAGATAATGATGGCCTTGGAAGTTGAGTCTGAAGAATTTGAAATGGTCGTCCGTTTGTTACTGTTCCAGTTGTGCTTGTATGGATTCCTTTGCTTTTTATCTTTTGTCTCTGGCAGAATGGCAACAAACCCTATGAAAGAATATTTTTCAGCTTCAAAGTCAAATTCATTGAACTCCAGAGTAGCTTGTCTCGTAAAAGAACTGTGGATGTTTGCATTTCTCTCCTCAAGCCACCTTCATTCAGTATATGACACGTTTTGAACTGTAAAAATGTTACCTTTACTGTCTGTAATGTTGATTTGTGTTGGAATGAAGCCTGCGTAGTTGTGTCTGATCTTCAATCTAACTTCAATTAAATCTGTCTTTTTCATTGTTGATTTTAGAACTTCCACTAACCCTCAGCATGCATCCCTTATCTGTTTGTAGGAGTTCATGTTCTAGGCCGTCAATGGGAGTACTCTAAAGCTTGTCCAACCTCCATAACTTGGTACCAGTTTTGGGCAAGCATGTATATCTTCCACCTAAACTTCAAACTTAACATAAAACTTACCTACTGTGGTCCACTCTCTATTACTGCATAGAAGTTTAACTTGATCCTTTCTTACAGTAAGTTGATCGCTTTCTCCACATGGAAAGGCTAATATGTTAAGTTTGTTTTGATTTTTTTTTTTGACAGCTTGTCAAAGATACGGTCCAATTATTATGTAGGTATCTTCTTATTATAAGCACCGTTTTTTTCCAATCTATTTGAACTTCTTCATAGTGGCCAAATCTATTTTTTTTTTCATTTTCATTTTAAGATGAGCTCTCATCACTTGAGCTTTCAGAAGTTAAGACTTCCGCATATGATCTTTTTCTAGCACTTTTTCCTTCTGTTTCTGTTTCCGATGAGGAGGAGGAAAGATGAGTTCCTCTGCTAGCTTGCCCTGTTGAGGGGGAGGATGTGAGGTATTTTTCTGCTACTTCCTTATAGTTCAGCATGTTGAAGAATGATCTCCACCTTATTAGTTTTACACTCTCTGGTATCAGAAGGCCCTTTTTAGTTTTACACTATGGGTCCGATTCTGATTTGACACCTTATTGTTGTCCACTTTTAAAATTTCAGCTAAAAGACCCTTTTTGTTTTGTGTTCTGCTTAGCTATAGGCATTGACCATCACTCCGGTTTTCCATAAAGAACTTGTTGTTTTTTGAAGTATTGATCAGAGCAGAGATAGCTCTTTTCAGCCAGGACAACTCCTATGGGGTAAGTACAATAATATAAGTTTTGCGAAAGCTATATTCCGAAATCACAAACCTCGTGATGCTTGTCTTTTTGTCCAGGTCAAGTAAGAAGTCTTTTTTTTTTCTATCTAGCAGTATCTAGGAAAAATCTTGGAGAGTGACATGGTGGGGCTGGAAAGAAGGAATTTTCAGAAAAAGGCTAGGGAAAGATGGGATGTTTCAGGTGAGGGGAACAACTTGGTATAAAAGAAAAAAATAAATGAGGGTGGGTGATGGGAATTACTTCTTCGTGGGTGTGGCATTCATTGAAGTTGAACGTAGGAGTAAAGATCGCCGGTAGCCAATGGTCAAACGTTGGGAAGAGGAAGGGGCTTTCACTCTCTCTCTTTATATTTAAGCCAATTATTGGCCTTTTTATTTGTTTGTTCAAGATCGTGTACTAAAAATAAATATAAAAGACTTAAAAAGACGTCGTTTAGATTTGACATGTACAAAAAATAGCCAAATCTAAATGATTTGTATAAAAGTTAAAAAAAAATCGTTTAAATTAGGGTAGCCAAATCTAATCGATTGTGTACAAAATAATAAACCATCGTGCACAAAAAAATAAATGATCGTGTAGACAAATCTAACGATTGTGTACCAAAAGAAGTTAAAAAAATTGATTAGACAAACCTAAACGATCGTGTAAAAAAATAACCAAATCGAAACGATCTTGTGCAAAAAATCCTAAAAAAATCATTTAAATTGGGGTAGTCAAATCTCAATGATTGTGTACCAAAAGAATATTAAAAAATCGTTTAGTCAAATGTAAACGATCGTGTACCAAAGAATCTTAAACAAATAAATGATCGTGTACCAAAAAATTTGGGGTAGTCAAATCTAAATGATCGCGAGAATAATTTAAGGATGCATATGACCGCTGGACAAAGGCCAATGACAAGGCCCGCCTCTACATCTTGGCTAGTATGTTTGACATACTGAGCAAGAAACATGAGATCATGGTCACTGCACGTCAGATCATGGATTCCCTTAGAGAGATGTTTGGGCAACCGTCCATTCAGATGAAACAAGAGGCTATTAAATACGTTTATAATGCACGTACGAAAGAGGGCCAATCTGTTAGAGAACATGTTCTCGACATGATAGTCAACTTCAACGTAGCAGAAATGAATGGAGCTGTCTTTGATGAGAAGAGTCAAGTGTCCTATATCTTGAAATCTCTTCCGAAGAGCTTTCTTCAATTTCGCAGCAATGTGGAAATGAACAAGATAGAGTACAACATGACTACCCTTCTAAAAGATAAGTTGTAACGACCCAACTTTCCGGACTAAGCTGAGGTCACTACTCAATACCAAGACTCGACCACATAACACATAAACTCATAAAGGATCGATCACGATTCATTAAAAATGTTTTAGAAATAATACCAACAAAATAGTTTCGGGCCCTATTTTAAATCAAAATCATGAGAGTTCCAAAATATAGTACTCAACTCATCAACAATAAAATCACAACCAAATATTCTAAACATGACTCGACCCGACAATGAAAATACGAGTAACAAAATACATCAGCGGAAGCATAAAGAAAACCAGACGCGTCCATATGGCCTTCACGCATCCTTCTTGCCCCTCGTCGGTCTGCCCCTCGCTGTACCCTTACCTGAAAAGTTAAAGAGGAAAAAGGGTGAGTATAAAATATTCAGTAAGGGACCCACTACTGGGCCCGTTAGGGAACAACAGTTAACTTCTTATTCAGGGGTACCCTACGTAAACAGTCTAGTAGTTCTATAGAACGCACACATCAGTCTCGTGATCCCGAAGGATGCACGTATCAGTCTAGTGACCCCGAAGGATACACCTATCAGTCTAGTGATCCCAAAGGATGCACATATCAGTCTAGTGATCCCAAAGGATGCACATATCAATCTAGTGATCCCGAAGGATGCACATATCAGTCTAGTGATCCCGAAGGATGCACATATCAGTTTAGTGATCCCGAAGGATACACCTATCCGTAAGATACACTACCCCATAGATGAAGCTAACCGTTACCCCTCAGTCCATACTGAACCGTCTACAACAGTCACACTCCGACAACATTCATATTACAATTTCGCCATAGGCTTCGCCAGTCAGATAGTATAGATTTAAACAACTACATCCTCAGTTGTTATATGCGTTTCCAATTCACATACCATGGTGATCTTCCTTAGATCCAGTCAACTAGTCAAATCAGAATCGGACCCATAGTCCTTCCACGACATAACTCCATGATCAATATCCAGACAATAGACTACCACATACCTAACCTTACGACTTTAAAGTCCATCGACATACAATTCCAGTTCACAACGTAGCCCATTAACATAACTACAACATACAGAACATCCGGGCATCGGTGCCTATCCGTAAACAACTCCTTACACCCGATGGCACACAAGCTACAACTAGCGGTCACGTTACCTTTAATCAGACAACAGCATAATAACGATACTTAATAGTCAAACATGCATCAATTCATTCAGTACAGTTACTAACGTGTAATCCCCTGTGGATTACTACGCTTCCAGCCTCGATTCGAGGTCCAGTAGTAGGAAATCCCTTACCTGATACTTGGTTATGCCCCTCGATCGAGTCCGCGCTCAACGGATCCACCTAAACAAAATCATAAGGGTTTTAAATGATGATACTAGTAGAAGTCATTTTTAAATGGTCCTAAGCAACATCCGTTGACTTACCCGAGAAAAGGAAAGCTATCTCCAAATAAGCCCGCCACGAAACTCGAGAATTTGAGCGTGAACTCCCTAATACCTTCAAGGAACGAAAAGTAGGACCAAGTCTTTCTCCAATATTCAAACTCGAAACGGTTATAGCAACATTAGGAAATTCACCAAAATAGTCCTTACCGAAGACTCATCGTGACCCGAAGTGGAGGGAGAAAATGGCTTAGGTGGCTCGACTCGGCTCACCCTCAGCTCGGCTCGGCTCACCCTCGGCTCGCGGCTCAGCTCAGCTTGACTCTCAGCTCGGCTTGACTTGGATCACGGCTCGGCTCGCGACTCAACTCAACTCGGCTTAACTCGGCTCGCGGTTCGGCTTGGTCTTCGGCTCGCGGCTCAGCTTAGTCTTCGGCTCGCAACTCATGGCTCGCTCGAAACACCCGGCGCATACGCGAACGGCTACCTTGGCTGCGCGCGACGATGGACGAAATTTAACACAGCGACGGCGGCAACGGTCTGCGATCTGGACCTTCTAGGTTGCACCGGACGACACACGGAGGAGGGGATGCCACTTGCAGTAGAGACAGAGGCGGCCGACAGATCTGTGGTTGCTGAGACTGAAAGGAGATCGAAAATGGATGGGGCCGCGACGGACGAACGCTGGAGCGATGAGGTTGCCGACGACGGAGACGGAGAGGGTATCACCACAGAGAGGGAGACGGAGACGGAGAGAAGGGATGGCGACTGGCGGGTGCGGAAGAGAGAAGGCTGGAGAGACGGCGGTGTTCGTGAAGATAAGGAAGAAGAAGACGAAGTCGGGGGGGGGGGAGGCGCGGCTAGGGTTGTTTTTTTTTTTTGATATTATTATATATATATATATTAAATAATAATAATAATAATAATAAAATAATAATAAATAAATAACAATAATAATAATATAATTATTATTATATTATTATTATATCAATTTACAAGATATTAAATTTAAAGAAATCCATATCCCTAAATTTCTTTTTCTACCCTCTTCGAAGGAACCCGAGAATTTACACCAAAATTTTAAATTTTCGAAAAATCACACAAAATGATAAAAATTACCTCGAAAAATTCGGGACGTTACATAAGTTGTAAACTTTTCAGTCTCTTAAGGGACAGAAAGAATGAGAGGCAAATGTTGTCCATTCCAAGAGGTTTGCACCTTCATCTTCTGGATCTAAGAAAATTAAGAAGAGGAAAAGAGAGAAGGGGAAAGGTCCTACTGTTGCTGCTGAGGACAAAGGGAAGGCTAAGGTAGCCATCAAGGGGAAATGTTTCCAATGCTATGTGGATGGACATTGGAAAAGAAGCTACCCCAAGTACCTTGCTAAGAAGAAAGAAAAGGAAGGTAAATATGATTTACTTGTCTTAGAAACATGCTTAGTGGAAAATGACCAAAATGCAATGTGGATGGACATTGGAAAAGAAGCTGCCCCATTAACCATGTTTGTTCTTTACAAGAAACTAGTTCCTTCAAGCAGCTTGAAGAAGGTGAGATGACACTCAAGGTTGGAACGGGAGATGTCATTTCAGCTCGCGCAGTGGGAGATGCTAAGTTGTTTTTCGGAAATAGATTCATGTTTTTGGAAAACTTGTACATAGTTCCTAAAATTAAAAGGAACTTAGTTTCCGTTTCTTGTCTTATTGAACATATGTACTCAATTAATTTTTCTATGAATGAAGCGTTTATTTCTAAGAATGGTGTACATATTTGTTCGGTTAAGCTTGAAAACAACTTGTATGTATTAAGACCTAATGAAGTAAAAGCAGTTTTAAATCATGAGATGTTTAGAACTGCTAATACTCAAAATAAAAGACAAAGAATTTCTCCAAATAACAATACCTATCTTTGACATTAATCTTGATCGAATCGGGAGATTGGTAAAGAATAGGCTTTTAAATGAGTTAGAAGTGTTGGGTTTATGTCCTAAAACTTGTAGATAGTCAATATAATAAATTGACCGTTATTAATAAAGTGTTTTATTATTAGAATTTCAATAAGTGTTATTGATTATATTATTAGTTTTGTCTTAATAACCTAAATCCAATAAACTAACATCCTAAACTATTTGATGAGTCTTGAACAGTATGTAAGACATATGGGGATAAATGTTCAAGATCAACTTAAAGGGTCTATAATATGGGGTTAAGGTTGGGTACCTTATCATGTTAACACTATGGATACAGCTCACTTTGTATTTGAAAACACATTGATCTAATGCGTTCATGTATGTGACATGCGAGTGAGGGTATCCTATGCAATGAGTTTGCATAAGACTGGACCACGAAATAGTAATCACTAGATGTAACTCCGTTAACTAGTTGGATTTCTATTTCATTAGGATGACCTAGGTAACTTAGTCTTAATCCTGAGTGTATTATGAACTCCTATTTGCGAGGGATTGTCCTTAGATTTGTACAGGTGAGAGTGGCCAGATTGCCGACTCAATATGCTTATCATTTTGGGGACAAGACCGAGTGGGGAGCTGGGAACATAATCACACAAGATAGAATTCACTCTTTCCCACCTTTAAGGTAAGTAGATAAGTGTTCCCTTAAATAGTGTCTCATGGACTTGAACAAAGGGTCATACCCACTCTATGGCACGAGAGGGGTTTTCTGTTTAGTGGTTGGACCATAAACAGGTTGTTCATTAGAGGAGCACTGATATTTAAGGACTAGAAGTAACCCGAGGGTAAAACGGTAATTTGACCCAGCTGGTTTGACGAACACTTGTGAAAGACTAACTTACTAGTATTGGTCTATATCCGTGGACACAGAAATATATCTATAGTGAGAAGAGTTCAACTGTGAGTCTTTAGTGGAGTGTACACACAGTTAACAAATATTGATTAATGTGGTTAATGAGTTTAGCCAATTAATCTCATATCGTTGTAGCTTCTGATCTGTAGGTCCATTAGGTCCCCTTCCTAGCTCATAAAGAGTAATGATATTTATTTATATTGGTTGTAATTTGAAATGTTCAAATTTACTTTGGGAATTAATATAATGTATATGGATACATTATAATATAAAGTTTATATTTTAATTAGACTTTATTATATAAATTTAATTTTGGATATGGTTCAAAATTAAATTACAAGAGAACAAAATATTTGAATGAGTTCAAATATTGGTTTAATGTGAATTAGATTCATATTAAAACTATAGGTTAAAATTTAATGTGTATATGATACATATTAAAACAATCGGTTATGAAAGAAATTTATATTTGAATATGATTCAAATTATGGATTAAATTAAATATAAAATATTTAATTTAGAAATTAATTAATTGGAAAATTAATTAATAGTTTAGTTTAATTTGATTTAATTAAATTAAAACTATAGGTTATGCAAGAGATATACATTTAGATATGATTTAAATGAAAATATTAATTAAATATGATTTAATTAATTATTAAATTAATTAATTTTTTAATTAAATTAATTAATTAGCTTAATATATATTAATTTAATAATTATTAAGTGAATAGGGAACGTGGGTGGTTTTCCCACGTTCCTATTTATTCTCTCTAACTTCCCACTTCTTTCGTTTAAAGAAGTGAGAATACTTTGCATAACAAAATAAGGGTGAGTTCTGCGAAGACTGAGACGCTCCATTCTCTCTGAAAAAATTTTCTCCGTAAAGAAAAATTCCTTCAATCCAATTCGGTTCCTACAAACCATCTCATTCAGAGAATAGAAAGGTTTTCAAGTGGTGGTACAAGATGGTGTTTGGTAGATTCAGAGTCGTCAACGAGAGTAAGTTCTTTTTCTTTGTATTTTCTTCAAAGCATGTTTAACCATAAAAATTATTTTAATTTTTGCCAATGTATTGGTAGTTTTTAAGGTTCCAAATTTGGGTTTCTGTAATTCTTCCGCATTAAAGGGTTTTCATTCCTTCAAGAAGATGATTCATTACCTCTATGTGAATCTTGTCTTCAAGGAAAAATGACAAAAAGATCTTTTACTGGAAAAGGTTACAGAATCAAAGAGCCTTTAGAACTTATACATTCAGACCTCTGTGGTCCAATGAATGTAAAAGCTAAAGGGAATTTTGAATACTTCATCTCTTTTATAGATGACTATTCAAGATATGGTTATTTATACTTAATGAAGCATAAGTCTGAAGCTCTTGAAAAATTAAATAAGGCCGAAGATGAAAATCTATTAAGTAAAAAGATTAAAATACTTCGATCTGATCGAGGTGGAAAGTACATGGATTTGAGATTCCAAGACTATATGATAGAACATGGAATCCAATCCCAACTCTCAACACCTAGAACACCTAAAAAAAATGGTGTATCAGAAAGGAGAAATAGAACCTTGTTAGACATGGTTCGTTCAATGATGAGTTATGCTTAATTGCCTAGCTCGTTTTGGGGGTATGCAGTAGAAACTGCAATTCATATCTTGAACAATGTTCCCTCGAAGAGTGTTTCTGAAACACCTTTCGAGTTATGGAGAAGACGTAAACCCAGTTTAAGTCACTTCAGAATCTAGGGTTGTCCAACATATGTGTTAGTGACAAATTCCAAGAAGTTGGAACCTCGTTCAAGGTTCTGCAAATTTTTTGGTTACCCTAAAAAAAACGATAAGTGGTCTATTCTTTGATCCACAAGAAAATATAGTGTTTTTATCGACAAATGCTATTTTTTTTGGAAGAATACCACATTAGAGATCATAAACCACGTAACAAATTAGTATTAAATGAAGCTACTGATGAATCAACAAGGGTTGTTGATGAAGTTGGTCCCTCATCAAGAGTTGATGAAACCACCACATCAGGTCAGTCTCATTCTTCTCAATTGTTGAGAATGCCTTGATACAGTGGGAGGATTGTATCACAACCTAACTGTTACTTAGGTTTAACTGAAACTCAGGTTGTCATACCTGATGATGGTGTTGAAGATCCATTGTCCTATAAACAGGCAATGAATGATGTACATAAGGACCAATTGGTCAAAGCCATGGACCTTAAAATGGAGTCTATATACTTCAATTCAGTGTGGAAGCTTGTAGATCTACCTGAAGGGGTAAAACCTATAGGGTGCAAATGGATCTATAAGGGAAAGAGAGATTCAGCTGGGAAGGTACAGACCTTCAAAGCTAGACTTGTAGCAAAAGGGTATACTCAAAGAGAAGGGGTTGACTAGGAGGAAACTTTTTCCTTTGTTGCTATGTTAAAGTCTATAAGGATTCTCTTGTCCATAGCCATATTTTATGATTATGAAATATGGCAATTGGATGTCAAAACTGCTTTTTTGAATGACAATCTTGAAGAGAGTATCGTTATGTCTCAGCTCGAGGGGTTTATAACTCAAGGTCAAGAGTAAAAAGTTTGCAAGCTGAATCGATTCATTTATGGGTTGAAACAAGCATCTAGATCTTGGAACATTAGGTTTGATACTGCGATCAAATCCTACGGTTTTGACTAAAACGTTGATAAACCTTATGTATATAAGAAAATCAACAAAGGTAAAGTAGCTTTCTTAGTACTTTATGTGGATGATATCCTCCTCATTGGGAATGATGTAGGATACCTTACTGACATTAAAACATGGCTAGCAGCCCAATTCCTCATTGGGAATGATTTGGAATCTCAAATCATAAGAGATCGTGAGAACAAAACGCTAGCACTGTCTCAAGCAACCTATGTCGACAAAATATTGGTTCGATATTCGATGCAGAACTCTAAGAAGTATTTATTACCTTTCAGGCATGGGGTTCACTTGTCTAAGGAACAGTGTCCTAAGACACCTCAAGAAGTTGAGGATATGAGACGTATTATCTATGCATCAACTGTGGACCTTAATGTATGCTATGCTCTGCACTAGACCAGACATTTGTTATGCAGTGGGAATAGTGAGTAGGTATCAGTCCAACCCAGGGTTAGAACACTGAACGACGATTAAAATTATTCTCAAGTATCTTAGGAGAACGAGAGACTACATGCTTGTGTATGGAGCTAAGGATTTGATCCTTATAGGATACACTGACTCTGATGTCCAAACCAATAAGGATTCTAAGAAATCCACGTCGGGATCAGTGTTCACCCTGAACGGGAGAGCTGTGGTATGGCGTAGCATCAAGCAAGGATGCATTGCAGACTCTACTATGGAGGCTGAGTACGTCGCTGCTTGTGAAGCAACAAAAGAAGTAGTTTGGGTTAGGAAGTTCCTACATGATTTGGAAGTTGTTCCAAACATGAACTTGTCCATCACTCTATATTGTGATAACAATGGAACAGTACCCAATTCTAAAGAACCTCACAGCCATAAATGAGGGAAACACATAGAGGGGAAGTATTACCTAATACGGGAGATTGTGCAACAAGGGAATGTGATTCTCACCAAGATTGCTTCGGAGCACAACATTGCTAATCCTTTTACGAAGACTCTCACAGCTAAAGTGTTTGAGGGTCATCTAGAAGGTCTAAGTCTACGAGATATGTACATTAGGTAACCTAGGCCCAGTGGGAGATGTGTAATGGATACGGTGATGCCCTAGTTTATTATATTTGTATATATACATTTTATGTAATATACTTATACATTTTACCATTTCCAATGTTTAAGGATTACTTTATTATGTATATCCCATAATGACTAGAGTTTTAGTCCAAGTAGCAGTTTGTTGGGTTTTATGTCCTAAAACTTGTAGATAGTCAATATAATCCATTGATCGTTATTAATAAAGTGTTTTATTATTATAATTTCAATAAGTGTTATTAAGTATATTAGTTTTGTCTTAATAACCTAAATCCAATAAACTAACATCCCGAGCTGTTTGATGAGTCTTCAACAGTATGTAGAGACATATGGGGATCAATGTTCAAGATCAACTTAAAGGGTCTATAGTATAGGGTTAAGGTTGTGTACCTTATCCTGGTAACACTATGGATACAACTCACTTTGTATTTGATACAAACACATTGATCTAATGCGTTCAAGTATGTGAGTTTGCATAAGACTGGACCACGAAATAGTATCACTAGATGTAACTCCGTTAACTAGTTGGGTTTCTATTTCATTAGGATGACCTAAGTAACCTAGTCTTAATCCTGAGTGTATTATGAACTTCTATTTGCGAGCGATTGTCCTTTAATTTGTATGGGTGAGAGTGGCCAGGATGCCGACTCAATATGCTTATCATTTTGGGGACAAAACCGAGTGGGGAGCTGGAAACATATCACACAAGATAAAATTCACTCCTTCCCACATTTAGGGTAAGTAGATAATTGTTCCCTTAAATGGTGTCTCAGGGACTTGAACAAAGGGCCCTACCCTCTTTATGGCACGAGAGGAGTTTCTGTTTAGTGGTTGGACCATAAACAGGTTGTTCATTAGAGAAGCACTGGTATTTAAGAACTAGAAGTAACCCAGGAGTAAAACGGTAATTTGACCCAGTTGGTGTTACGAACACTTGTGAAAAACTAACTTACTGGTATCGGTCTATATCTGTGGACACAAAACTATATCTATAGTGAGAAGAGTTCAACTGTGAGTCTTTAGTGGATTGTACACACAATTAACGAATATTGATTAATGTGGTTAATGAGTTTAGCCAATTAATCTCATATCGTTGTAGCTTCTGATTTGTAGGTCTATTAGGTCCCCTTCCTAGCTCATAAAGAGTAATAAGATTTATTTATATTGGTTGTAATTTGAAATTTTCAAATTTACTTTGGGAATTAATATAATGTATATTGATACATTATAGTATAAAGTTTATATTTTAATTAGACTTTATTATATAAATTTTATTTTGGATATGATTCAAAATTTAATTACAAGAGAATAAAATATTTGAATGAGTTCAAATATTAGTTTAATGTGAAATAGATTCATATTAGAACTATATGTTAAAATTTAATGTGTATGTGATACATACTAAAACGATAGTTTATGAGAGAAATTTATATTTGAATAAGATTCAAATTTTGGATTAAATTAAATATAAGATATTTGATTTAGAAATCAATTAAGTGAAGAATTAATTAATAGTTTAGTGTAATTTGATTTAATTAAATTTGATTAAATTAAATTAATTAAATTAGAACTATAGGTTATGCCAGAGATATTCATTTAAATATAATTTAAAAGAAATATTAATTAAATATGATTTAATTAGTTATTAAATTAATTAATTGTTTAATTTAATTAATTAATTAATTTAATATTTATTTATTAAATTAATAGGGAACGTGGGTGGTTTTCAGACGTTCCTATTTATTCTCTCAATTTCTCACTTCTTCCGTCTGAAGAAGAGGGAATTTTTTGCATAACAAAACTGAAGGGAGTTATGTGATTTGGGAGGTACATCACATTCTCTCTAAAAAACATTTTCTCTCTGGAAAAAATTCCCTCAATCCAATTTGGTTTGCACAAACCATCTCAATTAGAGAATAGGAAGGTTTCCAAGTAGTGGTGCCCCAAATTGATGTTTGGTAGATTCAGAGTCATAAACGAGCGTAAGTTCTTCTTCTCTATTTTCTTGAAAGCATGCTTAGCTATAGAAATTAATCTTTGTAATTATTTTGCCAATGTATTAGTATTTTTAAGCTCCAATTAAAATTAGTTTCTGTAATTCTTCCGCTGTAAAGGACTTTTTATCCCTTCAGAATAACCATCAAATCTAACCACAGGGAAGTAGAATTCAAAGACTCACAATACTTTCTTCCACAAAGCTTGCAAGGCTAGGTAAGAGAAAAATCTCAACAAGGAAATTCAAGATGAGTTCGGTAACAAATGAAACATAAATGCAATGATCATAGAAGTCTTCTTAAATCACTTCAAAGGTATTTATATAGGAAATTCTAAAGACATAATGCTGATTGCAATTTTGGATCGAAGCCCAATAGACTCCATCTTTCATGAATCTCTATGTACTCCTTTTGAGGAAAAGAAATTCAAAATGCGGTTTTTTCCTTCAACAAAAATAAAGCTCTGGCCTAGATGACTTTACCATTGAATTCCACAAGAAATATTGGTAAACTCTAAAAAACGACATCCATACAAGCAGTATCACAAACAACAATGTAAACAACACCTACATTTCCCTCATTGCAAAAAAGATTGAATGTGCCACCCCAAAGGATTATAGGCCAATAAGCTTTGTTACATCCTCATACAAAATCATCGCAAAGGTTATCACGAATAGATTGAAGATCACTCTTCCATACACCATTTCTCTAAAACAACTTGCTTTCATCAAAGAAAGGCAAATAGTTGATGCAATTCTAATGACCAATGAAGCAGTGGATTACTGGATCACCAAAAAGACAAAAGCTTTTATCATTAAGCTTGACATAGAAAAAGGTTTCGACAATGTTAGATGGGACTTCATTTAGTTCATGCTGCATAAGAAAAACTATCCACTCATATGGAGGAATCGGATAAAAGCATGCATTAACAAGGTCCATCTTTCAATTATTGTCAACCAAAATCCTTATGGCAGAATTTTTCCAAATAGAGGCCTCAGGCAAGGAGATCTTATATCTCCTTTCATATTTGTATTAGCAATGGATCATTTGAGCAACCTCCTAAATCAAATACAAAAATCTAAGGCAATAGGAGTCGTCTTTGACAAAAATTGCAGCCTCAATCATATTTTGTTTGCGAATGACATTCTGCTATTCATTGAAGATGAGGATTCAACCATGAGGAATTTCAAAAATGTGCTCTTTCTCTTTGAAGCAGTATTTGGTCTCTCCATCAATCAATCTAAAGCAACAGTCTCTCCAATAAACCTCCAAAGTAGAGAGAATCCATGAAATGGAAAGGCAGTGGAACATACCAATTCAACAACTACCAATAGAATACATGAGCATCCCTTTTAGAGGAAATCCAAACTCAAAAAACTTCTGGCAAAAGATTGAGGATAAAATACAAAAAAATAAAAAATAAAAAATAAAAAAGCTCAAAACTCACAAATCATTAAAGGGGGCAAGTTAACTCTAATTTAAGCTTCATTGTCTAATCTCTCAACATACCAGCTCTATGTTTTTAAGGCACCAGAAGGAGTTTACAAAAAAAGTTGAAAGATATTGGAGAAATTTCTATGGAAAAATAGCAGAGAAGGTAATTTCTCTGATTTGGTTAGTTGGTCTTTGTTAACAACACCAAAACAAGAAGGTGACTTAGGCATAATAGGGCTAAAACATACAAATTATGCTCTTTTATGCAAATGGCTATGGAAATTCTAAAATGAAACAAAGGCCTTTTGGAGAAGAATTATCCCTGTGAAATACAAAGAAGCATATACAAGAAATATGTTGAAAAAACAAATGTTGATCGTCGTCATTGTTGTGTCGTATCGAACCACTACCTTGAAAGCAAAATTCTACGCGACCTCGATGCTAAATCGCTTAAGTCAGTTGCTCCCCAAGGTTAACACAACCTTTTCAACTCAAGCGTGTACTTGTGGGAGTAAGGAATGGAATCAAAGGAAAATCGCTCACAGAAAGTAGAGAAAGTAATTAGGGTATTTTATAAAAGGAAGAACTCCACACAAAATCTTTTCTTTAAAAAAAAAAATATAAAAAATAATAATGGTTTTTGAATAATAAAAATATATTAAATAATAACAATTATTAATTTTCAACTCAAACCCTTAATTATAAAGCAGTACAATGATAGTCGTTCCCAACGATTCCACACGAATGCTGCAAAAAAGAATGCCAAAGAACTGCATCACCCCAAACATGTTCTTTGAGGACATGAAACATCCTTTCCTTAAGTGCCATTTTACAAAGCATTTATGGGAAAGATTCATGTCTTATACTGGGATCAAGTACGATACTGACAAAATATCACAATTTTGATGTCGTCTTTAAACAAACTGGTACAAAGAAGCGAAAGGAATGTCATTTCTCTGAATGCTGGAGTGGCTATCCTGTGGTGATGTATATATTTGGAAAGAAAGAAATAGCAGAATATTCAAAAATTTAGAGAGAAATACACGATAAATATTTGCGAGGACATCAGAAACCTCATTGGGATTTGGTCAAGCAGAAAATAAAGATTCAAAGACTACAGTCCAGCTTCCATATCACTCAACTTCAAATCTTTGTTACATTAATATTTTCTATGAAGGCTATTACTCAAGCCTTTGAACATCAACGTAACTTTGTTGATATTATAAAATGTGTGACGTCATAGTTTTGCCTATGTCACTCAAGTTTCTTTCTCTAAAAAAGCATCATGATGCCTTCTGTTTCCTAAGATACTAGCATTATATTTTAGGTGTCCCCCGTGGCATAAAGGCTCTTACTGCTTTCTGCCATCAAACTTCATTCTTTTTTATTTTAGGATTAGCATTGTTAATTATTATATATCATGGGTTACTTTAAGTTATATAGTATAACATATCAAAATAATTTCATAACCTTCTACATTTGAATCGGCTTGGTGAATCTTTTAGTATTGAATACAATAAAACTGGTTATAATCCTTTTAACACTATGGAAGATGCTTGGCATCTAGTAAACAGAGTTGATTATTGGGAAAAGTCCTTATTTGGTTGGATATGAGACTTTGTTCCTTTAACCTTGCATACAGTTTACTTATCACCTTCGACTTTCGAAGATCAACATACTTATTAGAAATTGAATTGATAACAGAGTTGATTATTGGGTAATCAGTGATTTTTATAATTAAATTTCAAGTTAATTCCTTTCCAATCCTAAAGTAATAATTAAACCAATTTAAAGATGAAATTAAATTAGGCCTTTTATTATGATTCTTAAATGTTGTAAACTTCTCTATTTTTCAGTTTTATGAAATGGACGATTAGAATAAATACTTATTAGACAAGTATCACAGCAAATTATGAAAGAAACAAATGGTTTAATTGATATAATTATAAATTTTATATAGAGTTTCTCCGAATGAAGCGTAATGGAAATTATAAATTACCATACTCGTAAAAGTTCATAACTTAAATTGATGAACCTTTTTTAATTTGCTATGTATCGTATGCTCTTTTTTACCAAGCTTATTTATCATAATGAATTCATATCATTTGCCTTGTTTTCAAATTGTAGCGATGTATAAACTAATTTCAAACACAATAATCGAGGAAATTATTTAGGGTAGATTAACCATAATTTTATCAAATGAGGATCCTAATTATTTAATAATATCAATTTAGGATTTATGTATTTTTCATGTACCGTAGATGTGTATAGAAAAAGAGAGCAGTGGAAACATAGATTAAAGCTAAGTTTATCAAGTGAAGATCAAAGTTAACCATATTTTAATGAAATCAAATTAAGAAAAAATGTGTATTTTAGGTACCACATATACGTATGGCAAAAAGACTAGTGAAAATTAAAGATTCAAGCTAAATTTAATGAAATGAACATCCTAATTAACAATATATTTAATAAAATCAGTTAAAGAAAAATGTGTATTTCATATACCATATATATGCATGACAAAAACTAGTGAAAAACTAAATTTGAAGCTAACTTTATGAAATGAACATCATAATAAAAAAGATTTAATAAAATCAATTTAAGAAAAATGTATATTTCATGTACAATATATATGTAGACAAAAAAAAGGTAGTAAAAAAACCTAGATTATAATAGTTTCCTCCCCAAACACACAGCTTATAATAACACATACTATAATAATATGCACCCCAAACACATATTATAATAACATAGACTATTATAGTCTGCACCCCAAACACAGACTATTAAAACATAGACTATATTAGTCTGCACCCTATAAACAGACTATTATAATCCCAAGACTATTCTACGTCACTTCTTGCCTCAAATGCTCCCTAAGTGTTCTGTTTTTATGTAATTGATTTGCATGACTATAAATATGAGGAAGGTTTAATTAGGTTATTTTTCTTAGATGTTTTTGGAGATATCCTAAAATCTTAGCACTACCGAGAGTTCTTTTATGTTTTAACTTCTCTCTAAATTATCACTCAACGGATAACACCATCTCGATCTATGTTTGTGATTAGATTCAATATCAAATCTAAAGGAATTTTGTGAGCTTCAAATGTAAGTACTCTAGAACTTTGCTTTTCCTTATTTTGAGTATGTTTTAATCCTAAAAATTAAAAGCAATTATAGTATTTTAAAATCCGAGAGGACCTATACAGATAAAGCACAGCAATGCTAGCTTGGTGTTTACCCGACGTATTTTTCAAAAACCTCAAACCTAGATGAGGCATAGTGACGCTCCAAACTTGACCAAATGAACGTCACATTAGAAGCACAAAATTGCTCTCCTAGGTGCACTGCACTTTGACAAGCTTGCCAAGTGCATCAACGTTATCCCTAAGCATCGTGGCACCTTTGCAATTTCTTTCCTTATTAGATTCATCAACTATTTATTGATGGGAGGTCTTGGTTGAATTTAACCTAGTTTTTGCGACCTCCTCTCCTATGTATTCAAGCTATTTTGTCTAAACTCTAGCTTAAGTTTTGATCTTCGAAGGACTATCATTGGATCAGGTTAATTTTGAGTATGAATGTGATCAGCTAAAGGTAATTACTTAGCTTGGTTTAAAAGTACACTATTCTTTTTTTATGCTTTCTTTGAGATTTATAGCTTTGTAATTCAAGAACTTTTGTTCAAATTTAATTTTATCTTATAATTATTTCTTTTCATTTTGTCTATCGTGGGATAACTAATAGCATATGAAATATGCTATCTATTTTCGTTTAATTCGAGCTTGTTCAATGATTTTACAATTTTATTTGATTTTGTTATAGATTTTGAGCATAATTCATGGATGTAATTTGAAGTTGATATCATTACGGAGATAATTCAAGCAATCTGGAGTCCAACAACCCTAACTGAAGTGAACCGAGGTAAAATGTAGCAAAAGTACAAAGTTTGACATGATGGAGCCTCGGTGCCATGACGTCAAAAGGCAGAAGCTTCTGTCATTTTCCAGTCGATTGTTTATACTTTACTTTAGTTTTTTTGAGTTCTTTTGTATTTTGTTTTTTATTCCAAACAATTCCTCATCATTAGGTATGTGGATGAGAGACTAAGGTACTCATTTTCTAGCTTAGATTTCTGAGATTCTCCCTTTGTTCCTATGAATCTATGAGAGCTTAAACTTTTTTAAATATCGGAAGCATGAGAATATATAATTTTTGCTTTACACTAAATCTTTGACTCGTAACATTTAGATAAGATTTAATTCGAAGGAATAAGTTAAGTTAGAATGAAAATCAACGCACGAAATTTAGGCATTCCACGTAACAATCTTTAGAATTTAATGCTATTGAAAAATTCAATGTTGCATGTGTATTGGGTTTAATGCATGAATCCTTTGGATAAGGAAGAAATCGTTATAATCTAAGCTAGATAGATACTTTTAATATAGAATTTTCTCGTTTTACTTTTCTTCTTTACAATTTACTTTCTTGCAACAATTCCACATCAAACCCCGCTTTAGTTGTCGTGGTTGAAAATTAGTTTTCTCCTTGTGCTTGACCTAGACTTGTCACTTAGACTAGTGTTTGGTGAGTGAATTCGGTTAATTATTTGGCATGGGTTTGGGTGATGAAACCCGTCAATGAATTACTTGAAGCATTAAACATATTTGATTGAATGTTTGCTGCGTGAGAATCTTAAGTAATACAGAAACGTTAGGGAACTTTTGCCGAGAAATAAATGTTAAATTTATCCTTAAATATAATATTATCATTATTGTGGTCCAATTGCATTATCTATTATTTATCCCTTTTGGGCTTATTTATTTTATTAGGTTCATTAAGTTAAAAGATAATATCCTAATTCAACACCATGATGGGTGGTGTCTATAAATAGAACCTTAGGGATTGGTCCTCTCACTGCCTCATTAATTATTTTATTCTTCCCATCAAGAAACCTAAATTAAGTCCTAAAGGAAGGCAAGTGAGAGAAACACAATTCGTCAAGAAGATTATTCATGGATTAAGGTATGTTGTTCTTTAACTAATTTTAATTTGTAAAGTTATCTAGTTCAAAGATCTTGGCACTTATCGTTATATACAATGTTAGGGTTTATTGTATAATCATGAAACTAAAGTTTACATGTGGTATCAGAGCCTTGATTGAAAACTTGTAATTTTACATGGATGATTAATTATTTGTTTTAATGTTTCAGCTGCATGTTTTTCTTTTAAATTTAAATCAAGATTCTTCAATTATTGATTATCGTTTTAATTAAAGATTCTTTGATTAAAGATTATGAATTTGAAAATTTGTTTTTATGGAAAGCCGGAAGAAGAAGAAAACTATAAAAGTTTTTAAATTCACCGTTTTTTCTTCAAGGGGTTAATTCACCCACCATCGGCCACCATTTTTCTTCAAGGGGTTAATTCACCCACCGCCGGCCACCGTTTTTTCTTCAAGGGGTTAATTCATCCACCGCCGGCAACCTTCTTTTCTTTTGATAAAATTCATTGAACCACTACATTAATGATTAAAGTTTTCTTGAAGATTATTAATGATTAAAGTGTTATGAAGATTTGATAAGTTTTAAAGAATTAAGATATTGATTTTGATATAAATTTCAATTATCTATTTGAAAGACCAAAAATTAAATAAATATTATAATCTTTGATTAAAGGAATTAAAATCTTATAAAGATTACGATATTGTCAAAAATCTAATTCATCATAAATCTAATTAAATTTTAGATTTTAATGATTTTTGAAGTATTGCATATATTTAGTTTATGTTGAAATTGAAGATCATGTGTTAATTATATTTTGTGTTATGTTTAAAGTATCCACTTATCTCTAAAATTTAAATTATACAATTAAATTTTTGGAGGATAATGTATGAATGTATGAAGTTTTGAAGAAATTCTTGTCTCTAACTGTAAATTATGAGGTAAATCACTTGGAGTTATGTTGTTCGATATCTATATATTAGGAATAATTTGTTAGTCGCCAAAGTGAACAAATTAGTAAGTTTTATAGATATTCTATTGATAGTGTTTTGCAAATTAAGAAAATAATTATTTGTGATTATTTTAATATGATATCTATATTATGAATAATTTGTTAGTCACCAAAGTGGCCAAATTAGTAAGTTCAATAGATATCAAATTAAGGTTAAACTCAATTACTCATATTTATGTGATGATGATGAATTATTTTATATTATGAAAAATAAAGATGTTATTATGAGTATATTAATTTTCATTATTATAAAACTTTTAAATTGCCCAAAGTTAATTAGTAGTATTATAATTTTGAATCTTATTATGGTTAATTGAAATTGTTTTATCATGATGCCTATGTTATGAACAATTTGTTAGTCACCAAAGTGGTCAAATTGGTAGATCTTTAAACATAAAATTAAGATTGATTCAATTACTCATGTCCATTTGATGTTAATGAATGAGATAATATTATGAAACATTAATGATTTGTCATGAGTATATTGATTTTCATTATTATAGAACATTTAATTTGCCAAAGGTAATTAGCAATTTTATAATTTTGAATCTTATCGTGGTTAATTGAGGTGTTTGGTTAGATATTGTTAGTATATCCAAAGATAACTAAAGTATCTAATTTGAGCATTTAAATTACCAATTATATGAAACTAAATCTAGCATTAGTTAAGTGTAAATGTTGTACATTGTTGTGCGTTCCAAAGAACTTCAATATATAAATTAATGGTTATTTAATATTATCTAAACATATGTCAAATCTTTAAGTTTATTTCTCAAAACAATGATGTATAAGCATATTTATTTTTTAATTGCAGCATCTGCTCCTGTTTCTTTTTATTTGCATGCTACATCTATAATAAAGTTTAATGAACTCAATTTCTCTGATTTGTGCCAACAAATCTGATTTCAACTTAGAGTTTTGGATCTTGATTTAGCACTTTTAAGTGATAATCCTGATGCAATTACTTCTGCTAGCAGTGATGAGGATAGATCTTTCTATAAAGCTTGGGAATGATCAAATAGATTGAGCTTAATGTTTATGCGAATGACTGTAGCAAACAACATTAAGTCCACAATTAAGAAGACTGAAGATGCTAAGGAATTTATGAATTTTGTGGAAAAATGTTCTCAGTTAGAGTCGGCTGACAAGTCACTTGCTGGAACACTTATGAGTACTTTAACAAACATCAAGTTTGATGGTTCTCATACTATACATGAGCATATCCTTGAAATGACGAACTTGGCAGCAAGGTTAAAGACCATGGAAATGGAAGTGAATGAGAATTTTTTAGTAACGTTTATCCTTAATTCCTTACCTTCAGAGTATGGTCCATTTCACATGAACTATAATACTGTGAAAGATAAATGGAATGTGCATGAATTACAAAGTATGCTCATTCAAGAGGAAGCGAGGCTTAAAAAACCAATAATTCACTCTATCAATCTCATGGGTCACAAAGAAGCTGGAAAGAAACCTGGAAAAAAGAATAGCGAGGACAATCATGGACAATTAAAGGTAAAACAATTATCTGCCCCAATCCACAAAAAGGGACAAATTAAGGATAAGTGTCGTTTTTGCAACAAACCTGGACACTATTAGAAAGATTGTCTAAAACGTAAGGCATGGTTCGAGAATAAAGGTAAGCATAATGCTTTAGTATGTATCGAATCAAACTTAACTGAAGTTTCTTATAATACATGGTGAATTGATTCTGGTTGTACCATTCATGTTTCCAATACGATGTAGGAATTCCTTACGACCCGAACCACAAACCCAAATGAGAGATTCATTTTTATGGGAAACAGAGTCAAAGTTGCAGTTGAAGTAGTGGAACCTATCGTTTAACATTAGATACTGGACATCATTTAGACCTTTTTTATACTTTTTATGTTCTTTCTATTTCTCGTAATTTGATTTTCCTTGTCAAAACTTGATACTTCAAACAGAACATTTTAATTGGTTCTGGTATTCTTTGTGATGGCTTATATAAATTAAAGCTTGATAATGTTTTTGTTGAGAATTTGTTAACCTTGCATCATAATGTTAGTATCTAAACGTGGTCAAACTAATGAATCGTCAGCTTACTTGTGGCATAAATGTTTAGGTCACATATCCAAAGAAAGAATTAAAAGATTGATAAAAGAATGAAATTCTTCCATATTTGGATTTTACTAACCTTGGAATTTGTGTGGATTGTATTAAAGGAAAACAAATAAAACACACAGTTAATGAAGAAGCCACAAGAAGCTCACAGCTTCTTGAAATTATACACACTGATATTTATGGGCCTTTTGATGTTCCATCTTTTGGTGGAAAAAAGTATTTTATCACATTTATTGATGATTTCTCACGTTATGGTTGTATCTATTTATTGCATGAAAAATCTCAAGCAATAGATGCCTTAAAAGTATTTATAAATGAGGTTGAAAGACAATTAGATAGAAAGGTGAGAATTTTAAGATCTGATAGAGGTGGTGAATATTAAGGAAAATATGATGAGAATGGACAATGCTCTGATCCATTCGCTAAATTCCTAGAAAGCCATGGCATATATGCTCAATACACAACGCCAGGAACACCACAACAAAATGGTGTTGCAGAAAGGCGAATCGTACATTAATTAATATGGTTAGAAGCATGTTAATTAATTCATCCTTACTTATGTCCTTATGGATGTATGCATTAAGAACCGCTCAATATTTATTAAACAGGGTTCCTAGTAAGTCAGTGTAACGACCCAACTTTCCGGACTAAGCTGAGGTCAATACTCAATACCAAAACTCGACCACACAACATAAAATTCATAACGGACCGGTCACGATTTCTTAAAACGTTAGAAATATTACAAAAAACAGTATCGGGCCCTATTTTAAATCACAGTCACAAAAGTTTCAAATAAAAACTCAGGTCATCAACTCAAAATCACAAAACCACATATTCTAACAAAAAAAAAAACATCAGCGGAAGCAATAAGAAAACCAGACGCGTCCATATGGCCTTCACGCATCCTTCCTGCCTCTCGTCGGTCTGCCCCTCGCTGTGCCCTTACCTGAAAAGTTAAATAAAAGAAAAGGGTGAGTATAAACATACCCAGTAAGGGACCCACTACTGGGCCCGTTAGGGGACAACAGTTAACTTTCTATTCGGGGGTACCCTACATAACAGTCTAGTGGTTCCGTAGAACGCACATATCAGTCTAGTGCTCCCGAAGGATGCACATATCAGTCTAGTGCTCCCGAAGGATGCACACATCAGTCTAGTGCTCCCGAAGGATGCACACATCAGTCTAGTGCTCCCGAAGGATGCACCTATCAGTCTAGTGCTCCCGAAGGATGCACATATCAGTCTAGTGCTCCCGAAGGATGCACACATCGGTCTAGTGCTCCCGAAGGATGCACATATCCGTCTAGTGCTCCCGGAGGATGCACATATCCGTAAGGCACACTACCCCATAGATGAAGCTAACCGTTACCCCTCAGACCATACTAAACCGTCTACAACAGTCACACCTCAACGGCATTCATATTACAGTTCCGCCATAGGCTTTGTCAGTCAGATAGTATAGGTTTAAACAACTACACCCTCAGTTGCTATACGCGTCACAAATTCGCACACCATTAGGGAAAACCCTAGAACCAATCAACTAACCAACCAAAACCGGACTCACTGTCCTTCCCCGACCAAACTCCATGATCAACATCCAGACCAATGATTACTACATACTGAACCGTAACTTCAAGGTCCATCGACATGCAATTCCAATCTACCACGTAGTCCGGTAACATAACCACACTATACCGGACATCTAGCATCGGGATCTACTAACAAGAAGCTCCTTATACCCGATAGCGCACAAGTTACAACTAGCGGTCGCATTTCTCTTACCTCAGACAAGAATATTATAACAATGCTTAAAAGTCAACACACATACAGTTATTCAGTACAGTCACTAACGTGTAATCCCCTGTGGATTACTACGTTTCCAGCCTCGATCCGAGGTCCAGTAGTAGGAAAACCCTTACCTGAAACTTGGTTATGCCCCTCGATCGAGTCCACGCTCAACAGATCCAACTAAACGAAAACACGCAGGTTTTAATCGAAGATACCAGTAGAAGTCATTTTAAATGGTCCTAAGCGACATCCGTTGACTTACCCGAGGAAAGGAAAACTATCTCCAAACAAGCCTGCCGCAGAACGCGAGAACTTAAACGTCAATTCCTTAGTACCTTCAAGGGATGAAAGATAGGACCAAAGCTTATTCCAATATTCAACTCGAATCGGATATGGAACATTAGGGAATTCATCAAAAACAATCCTTACCGAAGACTCACCGTGACCCGAAGTGGAGGAAGGAAGGCTTAGGTGGCCCGGCTCGGCTCGGCTTGGCCTCGGCTCACGGCTCGGCTCACTCTCGGCTCGGCTCAGCTTGGCCTCGGCTCACAGCTCGGCTCGACTCGGCTTGGCCTCGGCTCGGCTCGGCTCGGCTCGGCTTAACTCGGCTTGGTTCGCGGCTCGGCTCGCGGCTCAACTCGGTTCGCGGCTCGGCTCGCGGCTCAACTCAAGTCAACTTACGGCTCTGCTCGGCTTGTGGTTCGCGGATCGGCTGGATCTGCTGGTGGCTCGCGGCTCGGCTGGGTTTGCTTGTGGCTCGCGGCTCGGCTGGAAATGGGTCTCGGGTTGGGTCAGCTTGGAACCGGGGCGACCTCAACGACAACTTCGGCGTTCGACGACGGGGTGAGTCGCGGCTGGGTGGAATCCGACGACTGGCTCTGTTCTCAAACGGCGGAGGACGACGGCTTGACGACGGACACGGTCGGACGATTTGAAGCCAAGAGGAGATCCGAAATGGCAGGGAGGCCGCGGCGGACGAACGTCGAAGCTGGAAAGCTTCGACGACGTGGACAGAGACGGAGACGTGCGCGACGGAAGGAAAAGAAGAGAAAAACGGGCGGCGGCGTGCACGGAGAAGAGATGGTGGACGGCGGCGCTGAAACAGAATGGAGAGAGAGACGGGTGCGGCGCGGGAGGAAGATGAAACGAAGAAGAAGATGGGGGGGGCTCGCGCGCGGTAGTAGGGTTCCCCTTTTTTTTTAAAAAAAAAAAAAAATATATATATATATATATATATATATATATATATATTAGGTTAAGAAAATTAATAATAATAATAATATTAAAAAAATAATAATAATAATAAATAAAATATTATTAAATGTATATATATTAACTTTAATAATTCTAATTAATAATAATAATATATAAAATATTATTATATATATATATGTATTAACTTTTATATAATTAATTAATAATAATAATAATACTAATAATAATAAAGATAAAAGATAATATTAATATTAAATTATATATAAAGATTATAAGAAATAATAATAATAATAATAATATAGTTACTATTATATTATTATTATATAAATTTACAATTATAAATTCCAGAATTTCAGAAATTAATCCAAAATTTAAAATTCCCGAAAAATTATATAAAACGGTAAAAGTTTACCTCGAAAATTCGGGGCGTTACAGTCAGTTCCAAAGACACCTTTTGAACTGTGGACAAGAAGGAAACCTAGTTTAAGACACCTACATGTTTGGGGTTGTCAAGCAGAAGTAAGAATTTATAATCCACATGAAAAGAAACTGGATTCAAGAACAACAAGTGGTTTCTTCATTGGTTATCCAGAAAAATCAAAAGGGTATAGATTTTATTGTCCTAACCACAGTACAAGAATAGTTGAAAATAGAAATGTAAAGTTCATTGTGTAACGCCCCGAATTTTCGAGGTAAACTTTTATCGTTTTGCGTAAATTTTTCGAAAATTTTAAATTTTGGAGTAATTTCTGAAATTCCTAAATTAATATTTGTAAATTTATATAATAATAATATAATATTAATTACATTATTATTATTATTATTATTTATAATTATTATAAGTTAATATATATATAATAATATTTTTTTAAAAAAAACCCTAAGGCGCGCGCGGGGTCACAATCGTAACTTCTCAACACGATTGTGCGGCACTTGCTTAGCTCAATCAGCAAGTCAGCCGTTCGATAATCGGAATCCGCGGACAAACTCGCGGTATGACGTAGCCTCCCTCCCCGTTCTTGGAAAAATGTTTTTTATAAAACGGGAGAGAGAAAGTAAATAGTTGAAAACGTCATAAAGAAAGCATTGAAGACTGTCAATTGCAAGGAAAATAACTCAGCCTGCAAAGAGTGCGACAAGCCTTGGGCGGGAGTCGGACAGTTCATGTACCCCCTATAGTACATATTGAGAATTTTGGCCTTGGCAGGCTTGCATATGAAAAAGCCGAAATGTCACACTATGACTCGGCGACACCTAAACGAAAGAATTAACCTAAACTACTTTCAAGACATAAAGATAAAGTAATTTGGGAGTATTCGGGCATACGACCAACGGTAAATAATACGTTGGACAATTATGCCCCTGACATTCTCCCCCACTCAAACGGTTGACGTTCTCGTCAACTGGCGAAGCTGGAGCTCTTTGGTCTTCTGCACCCACGCTTCAAAGTCTTCGACAGGTCTTCCGCTGGTTACCTCCACGAGGGCTTCTTCCGCTTCACCAGGAGTTTATGTATCTCCCTCGTGGGCCTTCTACAAGTCCTTACTCTGTCAGCAAGGGCTTCCTCGGCTTCTCCGTCTTCCTCCAGGTCCAGGTTGACAGATAATCATACGGTGTTGTTGCACCGTCAATTGGAAGCTTGGTTCTCCCCTCGAACTCGAGAGGGCATCGCTTTTGATCTCCCCTCTCCTCCATCGGCCTTGAAGCTTCTTGTAGGCACACTAGAGCGATGTTGGCCATCTGTTCACATTCTTCTCTAACTCGATGGACTTGAGGGCGGTCCCGTAGATAAGGGCCATCAGCGACGGGCGGCAATACAGAATGCCTCTTATCTTCAATCTCAAACGGACTTCTCTTGATCAGCGAGTCGGTCTGAGCACTATAACCGAATTGGGTTACCTTCGGCAGTTGAACCCAATTCTTTTGTCTGCCATCAACACAATGATGTAGGTATTCTTCGAGCACAGAGCTGAGTTGCTCGGCTTCGACTTTAGGAGTCTTGGTCGCATCGACGACCCCAAGACTTGGCCCCTCGATCATGGCTTGCTTCGAACCATTGAAGGCGACCTGACACTCGAGGTTCTCGCTCCATTGAGTGTCTTCTTCTCTCGATGACCCACCTTGGTGGCACTCCCCCACATGAATCGGCCCGCTCACCCGACCCTGCACAGAACAACACTTTCCTCCCTTGGCATCAGTAAGACCCAGCGGCACCACGGGGAACTCGCATGCTTCATGCCTAGTGACACAGTTTTTCTCGAGTCCCTTTGCCTCCGTTGTTCTTGCTCGACATTGCCTCGGTCGGCCGTCTGACTTTGGGAGATGCTTCATTCCACGTGGGTAGTCCCCCCGCCTCGTGAGCATGGGGAGTGGACATTTACGCCGGACCGTGAGCTTGCTTTGGGTACGACGGTCAATATGCTGTTGTGGGCTTTTGTCCCTCTCCTTCAGGCCAGGGACATGGGCTCCAGAAGCGACATTCGTTGACTTACCCAAGGAAAGGCAAACTACCTCCAAACAAGCCTACTGCGAGACCCGAGAACTCAAACGTCAACCCTGTACTACCTTCAAGGGAGAAAAGTAGGGCCACAACTTATTCCAATATTCAAACTCTAATCGGATGTAGCAACATTAGGGAATTCATCGAAAACAATCCTTACCGAAGACTCACCGTGACCCGGAGCGGAGGAAGGAAGGCTTAGGTGGCTTGGTGAAACAAAGAGCTCGGCTCGGCTTGAAGGCGTTCAGCTCGGCTCGGCTCGGCTCCACCTCGGCTCGGCTCGGCTCCACCTCGGCTCGGCTCGGCTTGGCTTCGGCTCGGCTCGGCTTGGTCTTGGCTCACAGCTCGGCTTGTGGCTCGGCTCAACTCGGCTCGCGGCTCGGCTCACTCGGCTCGCGGCTCGGCTCACTCGGCTCGCGGCTCGGCTCACTCGGCTCGCGGCTCGGCTCACTCGGCTTGCGGCTCGGCTCGCGGCTGGGATTGTTGGCGGCTCGGGTCGGGTACGGCTCGGGTTCAATCCCTTCTCTTCCGATGGCGACGGCGGTCGAAGGCGGAGACGAAAGAAAGATCGTCGGTCGAAGGCGGAGACGAAAGAAAGATCGTCGGTCGAAGGCAGAGACGAAAAGAGAGAGAGGAACGCCGGGGATGGCGGCTTGTAGGGTCGCGCGGCCGTTCGCGGGCGGAAGACGAGTGCCGAGTCGGGATTCGTTGGTGGTGTGCGGCCACGAAGACGGCGGCGACGAAACTGAAGAGAAGAAGAAGCGAAAGAAATGGTGGCGTCGGGCGTGGGAGAAGCCGAAGAGGAGGAGAGATGGGCTGTCGGGAAAGGAAGGAGAAGAAGAAGAAGAAGAAAGGAAAAATCGGGGGGGGGGGGGGGGGGGGGGGGGGGGCGGCGCGCGGGAGGGGCTAGGGTTCCCTTCTTCTTTTTTTTTAAAGTAATAATATATATATATATATATATATATATATATAAATTAAACAATAATAATTATTATTAATAATAAAATATTAATATTAAATAATTATAATAATAATAAATATTAATATATATATTAAATAAAAATAATAATAATTTATAATAAATATTAATATTAAATAATTAAAATAATATTAAATAATAATGTTAGTATTAATATTAAATAAATAAGAAATAAAAAGTTATAAATATTGAAACTAAAATAATAAAATACCTAATAATAATAATATAATTACTATTATATTATTATTTTATCGTTTTACAAAAATCTTAAATTTCCGAAAATTCACATGATTTACTAAAATTTACCTCGATCTTCGGGGCGTTACAGTTTGACTTAAAGTATCATTGCTATGTTCTTGATTGATGTAAAGGTAACGCGACCGTTAGTTATAGCTTGTGTGCCATCGGGTGTAAGGAATAGCGTACGGATAGGCACCGATGTCGGATGTTCGGTATGTTGTAGTTATATTAATGAGCTACGTTGTAGAATGGAATTGTAGGTCGATGGGCCTTAAAGTTGTACGGATAGGTACGTGGTAGCCTTCGATCGGGACATTGATCCTGGAGTTTGGTCGGGGAAAAACGGTGAGTCCGATTTTGATTGATTAGTTGACTGGGTCTAGGGGTTATCACAATGGTGTGCGAATTGGAAATGCGTATAACATCTGAGGATGTAGTTGTTTAAACCTATACTTTCTGACAGGCAAAGCCTATGGCGGAATTGTAATACGAATGTTGTTGGGGTATGACTTTTGTAGACGGTTTAGTATGGACCGAGGGGTAACGGTTAGCTTCATCTATGGGGTAGTGTACCTTACGGAAATGTGCATCCTTCGGGAGCACTAGACTTATATGTGCATCCTTCGGGAGCACTAGACTGATATGTGCATCCTTCGGGAGTACTAGACTGATATGTGCATCCTTCGGGATCACTAGACTGATAGGTGTATCCTTCGGCATCACGAGACTGATATATGCGTTCTACGGAACCACTAGACTGTTTTGTAGGGTACCCCTGATTAGGAAGTTAACTGTTGTTCCCTAACGGGCCCAGTAGTGGGTCCCTTACTGGGTATGTTTATACTCACCCTTTTTTTCTCTTCTTAAACTTTTCAGGTAAGGGCATAGCGAGGGGCAGACCGACGAGAAGCAGGAAGGATGCGTGAAGGCCATATGGACGCGTCTAGTTTTCTTATTGCTTCCGCTGATGTATTTTGTTAGAATATTTGGTTTTGTGATTTTGAGTTGATGACCTGAGTTTTTATTTGAAACTTTTGTGACTGTGATTTAAAATAGGGCCCGAAACTGTTTTTGTAATATTTCTAACGTTTTAAGAAATCGTAACCGGTCCGTTATGAATTTTGTGTTGTGTGGCCGAGTCTTAGTACTGAGTAGTGACCTCAGCTTAGTCTGGAAAGTTGGGTCGTTACACATTGAGAATGACATAATTAGTGGGAGTTTGGAACCACGAAAAGTGGAAATTCAAGAAGTTAGGGTGGAAATTCCTTCATTTATAACTTCTTGTCAAGTTTTTGTTCCTATAGTTATTGACTCTGTTAACAATCTACAAGAACAACAAATTAATAGTCAAACACCACATAATGATGTTGTAACAAATGAACCTGTAACTGAGGGACCACAAGAAATAGAGTTAAGAAAATCTGTAAGATCAAGAAGATTAGCTATTTTTGATGACTATTTGGTTTATTTGCATGAGTCAGAATTTGATTTAAGCACTGATAATGATCTGGTTTCGTTTTCACAAGCCATTAAAGAAGATAATTCTACCAAATGGTTAGATGCCATGAAAGAAGAGTTAAAATCTATGAATGATAATGAAGTCTGGGATCTTGCATAATTGCCTAAAGAAAGTAAAAGAGTTGGGTCTAAATGGGTCTTTAAGACCAAAAATGACTCAAATGGCAATATCGAACGATACAAGGCTAGACTTGTTGGCAAAGGTTATACTCATAAAGATGGCATTGACTACAGAGAGACATTTTCTCATCCCTCGAAAAAGGACTCATTAAGAATTATTATGGCTGTGATAGCTCATTATGATTTAGAGCTTCATCAAATGGATGTGAAAATTGTCTTTCTAAATGCAAATTTAGATAAAAAAGTGTTCATGGATCAACCAAAAGGTTTTATGGTTGAAGGAAAGGAACATATGGTGTGTAAATTAAAGAGGTCAATATATGAACTTAAACAATCTTCCAAACGGTGGTATCTTAAGTTTAATGATACCATCACATCTTTTGGTTTTAAAGAAAGTATCGTTAATCAATGTATATACCTAAAGATCAGTGGGACTAAGTTTATAATTCTTGTTCTATATGTTGATGACATCTTGCTTGCTACAAATGACTTTGGTTTATTATGTTAAACCAAAGAATTTCTTTCTAAAAACTTTGAAATGAAAGATATGGTTGAGGCATCCTATGTGACTGGAATTGAAATATTTCGTGACCGAATACATGGATTGTTATGATTGTCTCAAAAGGCCTATATTAATAAAGTTTTAGAGAAATTTAAGATGGACAAATACTCTTCAAGTGTAGTTCCAATTCAGAAGGGAGATAAATTTAGTCTCATGTAATGTCCAAAAAATGAATTGGAATGAAATCACATGGAAACTATTCCTTATGCATCTATTGTTGGAAGCTTATTGTATGCACAGACTTGCACTAAACCAGACATCAATTTTGTTGTGGGTACGCTAGGCAGGTATCAAAGTAATCCAATAATCGATTATTGGAAAGTTGTAAAGAAAGTTTTAAGGTATCTGGAAGGAACAAAGGATTATATGCTTACTTACAAGAGATCTGATCATCTTGAGGTGATTGGATATTCAGATTCAGATTTTGCCGGATGTGTAGATACAAGAAAATTCACTTTTGGCTATTTGTTCCTGTTAACTGAAGGAGCAATTTCATGGAAAAGTGCAAAGCAGTCTATTATCGCTGCATCCACTATGGAAGCTGAATTTGTAGCATGCTTTGAGGCTACAGTTCATGGTTTATAGCTACGAAACTTTATCTCAGGACTTGGAATTGTCGACAGTATTGTCAAGCAGCTGAGAATTTATTGTGATAATTCTGCAGCAGTTTTCTTCTCAAAAAATGACAAGTTTTCTAAAGGTGTTAAACATATGGAATTAAAATACTTTGTCGTTAAAGAAGAAGTTCATAAACAGAGGGTGTCAATTGAACACATTAGCACTAAACTTATGATTGCAAATCCACTAACTAAAGGATTGCCACCAAAGACATTCTATGATCACGTTGAACGTATAGGCATCAGTAGATATCATCATTGAGATCAAGATTATGTTATTTGACAATTTGAGCTTATTTATTTATTGTTTCTGATTTTATCTTATGGTTCTGTTCTTATGATTAGTATATACATAAAAGAATTATGTAAACCAAACAGGACATCGTCTTTGGTAAAGACACTTATTGTTGGACCATTATTGATTATCTTTATTATAGATCATCTTAACAGAAGAACTATTTAAGTGATACATGAAAGGGTGTATGTTAATGTAATGATGTATGACCGCCATGATCCTTTAGTAGTTTCTTTGACTTGACACAATATGTTATAAAGTTTAATTTTGTGCATTATGTTTATGAACATATATGGTAAATAATGTCAATGAGCCAAGTGGGAGAATGTTAGATTTATTCTTAAATATAATATTATCATTAATGTGGCTCAATTGCATTATCTATTATTTATCCCTTTTGGGCTTAATATTTTATTAGACCCATTAGGTTAAAAGATAATGCCTCAATTCAACATCATGATGGGTGGTGTCTATAAATAGAACCTTAGAGATTAGTCCTCTCACTGCCTCATTAACTATTTTATTCTTCCCATCAAGAAACCTAAATTAAGTCCTAAAGGAAGGCAAGTGAGAGAAACACAATTCCTCAAGAAGATTATTCATGGATCAAGGTATGTTGATCTTTAACTAATTTTAATTTGTAAAGTTATCTAGTTCAAAGATCTTGACACTTATCCTTATCTACAATGTTAGGGTTTATTGTATAATCATGAAACTAAAGTTTACAATAAAGGATTAAGTTAGGTAGGTATACTGTAGCAGTTTCCTTTTCCAGCGGTTTAACAAATGTTGCAAAGACTTATACAATTGCTAACACATTTGTTTTGAGACAAATTTTCTCATGTAGCATATATTGCTTTCTAATTTTTGTGTTCTTTCTGTCTGCTTTAATTTATTAGTTGTTTATGTTTTTAGGTTATCCAAATATGTTAAAAAAAATTAAAAACTCTGATAGGACATCTACAAAATCTTGAATAGTGAATTAAATTTTCCATGATTGATTTTATTCTCTCTAACGCTCTTGAACATGGAGTATATGTACAAAAACCTTGAATTCTAAAACTTGGTGGACTCTTTGTTTCAAAATTGGTCTGATAAGAAAATGAACATTCTTATTTTATTATTATTATTTTGTGTGACAAGGCATGGTCGTGCCATCTATTGAACAGTGAATTAAACTGTTGTTTGCCTTTTAAATAAACGAAAAACCTGGTGGGCATCCCCAAGCCTTTCGATCATGGTTTAATCCCCAACAACGCAACGATCTTGCACCAATAAGCTTTAGAACTTGATCTCCCGCTCAATAGTTCTGATCATTTCTTCTTTTGGTAACTTGATTTGCATCTGAATCAAAGAAGTGTTATCTTCCTTCTTCTCTTCCTTCCATATCACTCTTTTCAATAAATTTACTTTAACAAGGTTTAACAGATCAAGAGGTTGAGGCCATAATCTTCTTCTTCTTTCTTTTTAATTTTGAAATCATCCAACTAATTGATCAACCACAGAGATTTTGTTAAGAATTAAAAAATTTCGATTTTTTTTTTTTTTTTTTGTTACTAGATTTAAAGAGATTTAATGTAAATGTGAATTTAAAAATTACATAAAAAATAAAAGAAAAAGAAAAAATATATAATACATTTTTCATGGAATACTGCTGGGATAGTGAAAGTTGAGAACACTGATTTCATTACATTTTTTTAAAATATTTGTTAAATAACAAATGACGGCTGCTAGAAAATAAGTTAGGGTTTTATCTTAGTTAGGTTTTTTTTCCTCTTATTAATAAATTATCTTCCTTTTATAACATTATTGAAATTTGTCAGTAAAATTGACATTTGGAGAAATAAAATTATTGAAATTTAGAAACATATTTGATATTTGGAAAAAGAAAATTAATGATGTTTGGAATAAAATATATTTTGTGACAATTTAGGAAGAAATTTGATATTTGGGGAAAGAAAATTAATGATATTTGAAATAAAAACTATTTTTTTTATGAAATAAAACTATTGAAATTTAGAAAGATATTTGATATTTGGGAAAAAAAATTAATGATGTTTGGAATAAAATATATTTTGTTCAATTTAGGAACAAATTTGATATTTGAGAAACAAAACTATTCCATGACTTGATGGATGAGGCCCATTGTGTAGTTAGTACAAACGATGTGATCCTAAATCGTTCATGTAGAGACATGGGAGTGGGGGAATCTTATGTAAAGAGTTTGCATAAGACTGGAACCATGAAATAGTCACTTTTAAGTTATAACACCGTTAACTATATAAACTGACTATTTCGATTATGATAACCTAGCCAACTTAATCTTAATCCTGAGCTAACTATGAACTTCTGTTCAAATGGTATTATCCTTAGATCTATATAGGTGAGGGCAGCTCAATGGCATTGGCCTAATAAGCCTCCCATTTTAGGGGTAAAACCGGGTGGATGGCTAGGGACATAAGGTGCAAGATGAAATTCACTCCTACCCGTTTTAGGGTCAGTGGATAGGTTATTCCCTTAAGGATTGAATCCAAGTCTTGAATTGGTCCAAAAGGGATTCGGTTTATAAGTTGTACTTTAAACCAAATGTTCAATAGTGGATTAGTGGGACTTAAGGAATAAGACGTAGTCTCGGGGGTAAAACGGTATTTTGACCCAGCCGAGGTTACAAACAACCTGTCAAGGATTAACTTACTGATCAGGGTTATATCAGATGGACACAAATATATCTATAGAAAAAGGAGTGCAACTGCGGATTTTAGTTGAATGACCCGTTAGTTAACGAATGTTGATTAACTAGGTCTAAAAGAGTTTAGCCAGTTAATCTCAGATCGTTGAAGTCCATGATCTATAGATCCATTAGGTTCTCCTACTAGCTCATATGAAATTAACTAAGAACAATATATTAGAATAATTCAAATTGTTCGAATTAGGTAGAGAGACAGAAATCGATGAATATATGTGATATAGTCATCGGTTATAGAGCTTTATAGTTTAAATGTGATTTAAATATTAAAAATATAAATATGGATTCATATTTGAAAGCTCGAAAATGGAGGAAAAAATCAAAGTTCTAAAAAGTCAAACTATTGACTTTTAACTTTGTAAAGTCAAACTTTGACCGACCTTATATTCAAATGTGATTTGAATTTCAGAAAAATGAATGTGGGTTCATGCTCGAGAGGTCAAAATTAGTCAAGACGAACAAAATGGTAAAAAGTCAAAATGTTAACTTTTGATTTGAAAAAGTCAAAGTTTGACTTTGACTTTAATGGTCAAATCACCAAAATGCCCTTGGGCCAAGTTAGTGGGAAAATCCAACATTTTTTTAGATAATCCCACTAGCACTTAGTTAGATAAGTGGCTACATGAGATGTAAACACCTAGGCCACTAAGTTTCATTAATTGTTAGTGGATTATTAGGTGTTGAGATTTAATAAACTAATTACATACAATTTTGCATGTAATTAGTCTATAAATAGAGTATTTTTCATATTGAAGCAAGATTTTGCCAATTTTATAATTTTGAATTACAAAATAAACTAATTTTTCTCTAAAATCTCAACCTAATCTACTCCTCAATATAATTTTCATCTCTTTCTCAAATTCCTTCCCTTAACGGGTCCCACAACCCGGTTCTTAGTCTGGAGGATAGCGGGTCAACACTAGTGGTAGTCCCGGTTCATGATCATGAGAAGTTTTGGAGAAGTTGGGAAAAGCTTTAAAGGTAAGAGAGAGTTTAGTTGCATAAGAGTAATTTTTTTATCATGTTTTCTAATGCGTTCATTTGCTTTCCATCATCTTGCAGTCCTCTATCCATAACGAAGTGCATTCTTTCGACATATCAATATCTTTTCCAAGTGTATTATTCAATAGTTTGTACGTAGAGGAATGATCGCACAACCTCTTCCAATAATGACTCCCAAGTGACTATTAGCTCTTGGATTTTGCTTTAGTACCTTGGGTCTAAAAGCTATGATAAGCCAACCACATGGAAGCAAAAGAAGACGTCGCGCTCCAAATCTACTCAAAACCTTGATGGTTCGAAGATTCAGGCTTAATAATGGTCCTCTAGGGAGAACATGTTATTTGTAGAACTTGGAATCAAGGACGATCTAAAGGATGAAACGTGTTTAGCTACCATTTTATCTTTCTGGTTGTGCCTTTTCGTATTTCCACAGAAAGGATCATTTCTTCGGCCCGAAGTATTTAGGATTGCAAGTTTAATGGTCATTGAAGCTATCTATAGTCTTGCAGTTACAGTTTTGGCAAACATATATTATGGGCTAAGTTTGATAGCCAAAGCCTCCAATTTAATAGGACGTATGGGCTTTCACTTTTTCATGCATTACGTCCATGGCTGGTTAGCCCATTATTTTGGCACGCATTATCCACTTCCTACAAAAGTTTGAGGTCTCAAGATGGCTAACTTTTCTGGGAAGGCGGGTTTATTTATTTTGGAGAATATGAGGCGTGAGAGCTGATCCATAATGGTGCAAGAATTTAGTGGCACGCTAGCCTTCAGAACAGGAATAAACATAAATGCATGGCCGATACCCATGATTCATCGTTTTTGCAGACTTCTTATTTCGTGAGCATGTGTTCCTGCTACTTGTCATCTCGCTATGGGAATACCTGGATCATAACATCATATAATCCATATCGATTTGGACTACAATTTGACTTTTACCAGCATATCCTTAATGATATAGGGGGCATGTCACCTCCAATCACACTAGATAATATATTACATCACGAGAGGATATGTACAATGCGCAACATTTTATTTGAGTTATACTTTCATGTTCGTTCGTTAGAGCCTTGCAAGCATATGACGCATCGATTTAAAAATTGGTATGCCACGAGGCACGAGACCTATTTTGAGAATAACAGACACCATTTGGTAAGCAGTGTCATTCCTCCACCTTCACAACTCAAACTACCGAAGAACCGAGGGAGCAATCTAGGTGGTAAACAAATTTGCTTGGTTGAGGCGATGGCTCCTACCCTCGAAGGAGAGGTGAAAGAGCATGAAAATAAGAGCGATAGTAGCAAAAGTGATCATCATTGGAAGAGACCTTTGAAGAAAGGGAAGGTATCAGGTGATGATCCTGACGAGAGGGGTTCAAGTGCTATAGGAGTCCTGATGTTCCACCACTGGTTTACACATTTTCCTTTCTAAAATTTTTGTTTTTGTTCATCTTCTTCATGAATGATTTATTCGTTGTTTACTTCTGCAGTCAACTTTGAACGATCATCTTGAAGGACTTATAGAGCTAGGTAGTGATGAATCTTTGACAGGGCCTCATGCAGTTAATCCATCGAGGCAAGATGAAAATGAGAGGAAAAGACATTGAGAGTCCTCCATCCAAAGGAGATGCTTTCCCTAAAGCGCATTTACCGAAGGTCAGATCGACACATGCTCCTCTTAAGATTTATGAGCTGCCTTTAGACACTTATAAGAGATAGACAACGGAAAACCCTAAGCCTTCTCAATGGATTGGTGAAAAGGTGGTTTCAAACTTCTTCTAGAAAAAAAATTCTTATGTATATGGGAGGATATTCAAGATAAGATCATGCGTACTCCTTTTGAATATATCCCAAGACTTAGGCCAGAAATAGCAACAGTTCTCTTGAGGATTGCGAAGATCCATGTTGACGACTTTACTCCTCTTGAAGAGTATCTAAATAGTTACCTTAAGAGGGTACACAATTTCAACGATGTACAATCTTCATATTTTGAATAGTTGTTGTCAACAGATAAAGCTCGTCAATTAGATAAGAAGACATCTGCCATTTTTAACGGACAAACTAAAAGGAGATTTTAAAGTCATTCATGAGAGAGTTGTGCAATTATCTTTAGAAAATAAGGAACTAGAGAGGAGACTTTAGAGCTTGAATGCCGAGTCTGAACAACTGTCGATCTTATCTTGTGAGAAAACAAAGGTCATAGACCAGTAAGAACTAGAAGTTGTCAACCTCCAAGATAAAGTCAATACCCTTGCAAGCACCACTGCTATTACTGAAGAAGTGATCGAGGCCCTAGCTATGGTTCGTAAGAGCATAGAAGCTACATATGAAGAATTGAAGAACTTCAAGTGGAAGTTTTGATTTTGCCCTCTTTGCCCCCTCCCCTCCCCCCCCCCCCTTCTTTTGTTGCAATCCTTTAAATGTAAAAGTTTTCTTGAATGATAATTTTATTATGGCTTGGAATATAAAGAGAAAGTTTGAACGGGTCCACAGTATTGTGTTTTGATGGAGTTCGCAATCATCTCTTGCAACTACTAAACAGAAAACGATGCAATTGAGATCGAATTTTGTGGTTGACTTTCTTGCATAATTTCCTTTCCTCTGTCAACATTCTTGATAGTGTGTACGACTTGATTTAGCAGCGTAACAACTCTCGATGTGATTTTTCAGCGATACAATCTCGAAATCCCTTTCTTCAACCACCTTCATGAGCACATTAACATTTTTTTCGAGCTTTGCCATTATGTCTTCGCTGGTATCCACGTAAGTCATCATAACTGATATTATATTTGGATGAGGCACCTCCTCATTTGAGCGCTCGGATGACGAGTTGTGTTCGTCAATTATAGGATTTTCTTTGATTACAATTCCACCTTTTGGTGGCTTAGAGATTTATTCCCAAATATTCCTAAATATTCTTTGCGACTTCAAAGGGTGGCATATCCTCAAATGATTGAATCTCCCTTCAGTTGCTACGAGTATTTGGCCGCTTGTTGATGTTGCTGAGAGCTTTGAAAGTGTTGTCTTGAGATGTCATGATTTCTTTAGATGTTCTTCAAAAAGAGAAAGAGATGAAAGGTAGAGATTGTCCCATTGGGCGTGCCAAACTGTTCACATGAGATTTTAGGAGAAATGTAATTCGTGGAATTTAAACTTTGTATTAATTGATATAGTGGATACAATAATCTTTAATGTTTACTCCTTTCATGCTTGCTCCCGAATACAAGATAAATCTTAGATTTCTTGGCTTCGATCTTTAGAAAGTTGCGGTCACAAGCCAATTCGAGCTTCAATCTTCTGGAATCAAAGGAAAGTTTAATCTTCTAAGTCTTCAATCTTTCAGAAGATGATGATCACGAGGTTGATAAGAACTTGCACGTCTTGAGAGCTTTCAGAAGTTTGAGTCGTCAATTCTTAAGAGCTTCAGTTCTTCCTTCAATCCAAAGATCCCAAAATGAATGGCAAAGCTCTCTATTTAAAGAAAAATTTCATGGGCTTTTGGTGGGCTTTGGCCCATTTGCCTAGTGGGCTCAGGCTCATTTGCTTAACGAGCTTAGCTCTATTATTTCTTTGATCCAACTTTTATATTTAGGGTCTGAATTGGGTTGAGTAGGAGAAAACTTAATTATTTAAACCCAATCAGAATATGACTACTTTAACGAGGTCGAAGAGGTTCCCGGGTTGAGTAGTACGGTTAAGTTTAAATATTAATCAATTTTCATGAATCATATTCTACAATTCCAAGTTATTTTTTCAATTTTCTTCAAACCTAATTTTTCTTTTCTTATTTAGTATAATTGAACTATTATTGCTCATTTGTTTTTATTTGATTGACATGCGATTGTTATCTTATGGTGGTACCTGATTTTTATCTAATTGCCAAGTGATTTACTTTAGATTTTATGTCTATTCGATTCATGAGATGTGATTAATATCTGACTATCATATTATTGTTATCATATTTTAATGTGATTTTTATTTTTATATTTGATGTCATGTGATTATTAGGAGTATTGATAACTAATTTCTATTTGACTACTATCATTCGTATTATTTGATTATCATGCGATTATTATAAGATTTGTATAGTTGTTTGTTGTTTTGACATAACTACAATTGTTACTATTTTAGTGTTTTTTTAGTTTATCAATGTATTTCTTTTTGAATTTTTTAGTGTATCACATGTCGATCAATTAGTAATCATGCAACAATCAAATAGCAATTACTATCATTATTGTAGACACTAATAAGTATGTGTCAAAAAATAAAAAGTAATTACATTGCAATTAGAAGATAATCAAGCAATATAAAAAAAATAATAGCTAATTGACAAATAAAAAAAAGTGATCAAGTAATAATTAGAAGGTAATTATCTAATGGTTATCAAAAACGTAAATTAATTGACAAAAAAAGATTAATAAACATACACCAATTAGATATAAATCATAGAAAAATCGTATCATAAACAATCAATATCAAAATAGTAATAAAAAGCAATTAGATTCAAGTAACAATCAGTTACATTGACAACCCATTTTAGATATTAACAAAATAATAATCAGATAACAATCATTATCATTGACAACCAGTATCATAAATTATTTGATAACAATCGATATTATTGATAATATATTACAATCAATATTAAGTAACAATTAGTATCATTAAGAATTAGATAGTAATCAAACAATAATAAGATAGTGATCAGCATAATTTGCAATTATATGGTACTCAGATAGCAATATGATAGTAATAAGTGGATAATTAAATCTAATCAAACTTTTTTTCACTCTAAGGAGCATTTTAATTGGATTAGGCTTAAGAAACTTTGCCGTTTTTGTAAAATCATTAAACTTTGTCAATGGACTTAATTTTATTCAAAGCTCACGAACCCACAATAGAAATATTCAAAATGCCACAGTCAAACACGCGATTAGTTAATCGACCACACGGGCATGTAATTCTTCTTCTAAACGATCGTGATCAACAATCGTACAGAAAATGGCACACTACCTTGTAGGAAATGTGATCGTGTAGGTAGTATCAACACTAGTCACATGAGTGCGTGTAATTCTTTCTCTGAACGATCATAAACTAAGATCATTTAGATATTGGTACACGATTGCATACCAAGAGCTAAACAATCGTGGACAAAATCTAAACAATCTTGGTTCACGATCTTGTACCAAGATCATTTAAATTTAGTACAGGATTGTGTACCAATATCATTTATATTTAGTACATGATCGTGTACCAAGATCTAAACAATTTTTATTCAAGATCGTGTACCAAGATCTTTTATATTTGGTACATGATTGTTTAGATTTGGTAAAGAAAATATATAAGAGATGACAAAGATCGTTTACCAAGTGGAAAATTGAAAAAGTGAGAAAAGAAAGAAGTGAAAAATCAAAGAATGAAGAAATTCTAGAAAAGGAGATGAATAAATCACAACCAGAAAGAAAAGGAAGTGAAAAATCATCCAAAATCGTCTGCAATATTCAAGGGAAAACTTGGAATTTATGAAAATATCATGGGCTTTTTGATTTTGTTACACAAGCCATAAATATTTTGGTGTTTTGTTATATTTATGAAAATTAACCAATTTTTTCATATAATCAAGAAAGAAAATAAAAAATCCAATTTTACACTAGAAGGTTTTGAGTCCCTAGTCCTTGTGGTTGTAGTTTTTGTTTATTGTTTTACCCTTAAAAAGAAGGGGAGTTGTCACACCCTATTTTAGGTTTTTCCTTCTAACCTAGATCATAGCATGAAAACTGTCATGTCCCGCACGCCAAATGCTACTTCATGCGACCAATATGGGCGTGCCGTCTCAACATCCACCGCGTACCTCACCAAGCGATGACGCATTGAACGCCTAGTAAGAGGAAGAACTTCTTTCACCTGTCTCATCGGGAAGCTCTTACTTTGAACTTTAGAGACTTTCACAACTTATCGCAGTGGAAACAAATCTCAAACTTAACTCTGTTTCCTAGTCTTCAATACTTAGCTCAAATTCGATTACTAGGGTACAAGTACAAATAATAATGCAACGGAATAAGCATAACTTCTCTTTATTAACTTAACACTTTACAATTACATTCCTTTTCTCGCAAGGCACTAAAGTAAAACCTAAGTTCTACGCTCCACGCCTTCCTTCATTTACTGGGATGCTACTTTTCACGTCAAGGTGTTCAATGATAAGAACCCCGTTTTCATCTTTCTCTCCTTAATCGCTCAGATCCTTTGAATGTTATTTAAGGTAAATGACATAAATGGATTGTGAAAAGTCCTTATTTGATGTTGCCTATTTATAGTGAAGTTTTGCACGAAAATGAATGACACATTCAGCTTCCTTAATCCACCTCTTAATTTCCATAATCCACCTCCACCTTGGCTGCAAAAATGCATGAAACATTGGTAAGACTTCTGGATTTTCTCTCAACCTAATGCCCTTAACTAGCCACGTACCATGATATAACGCATTGCTAACCTCCATGGCCTTCCTCACATGCAAGACTCCATTGCCTAGACCTCTCAACCGCCTAGTTTTCTCGCCTACTATCCCCATCACATGTACGTCACAAAATAAAACAATCTAATCTTAAGTTCAATGAACCTTACAAAAATCTAGTCAAACTTCTAGCAAAATAGGTAGAGATTTATTAGGCACCGGAACTGCGATCTCTACCTGTAAGGGAAATAAAACATTGAAAGAATGAGCTATAAAGTCTTATGAGTGACAACTTTTAAAACAAGCATGATAATGAAAACTTTGAGCAAAATATACATAAACATAGCAAAGAAAATTTTCTTTTCAAACTTAGTTTTTAACTTTCTCTTTTCTTTCTTTCTTGCTATACCTTGAACTCTTCGTACCTACAGGATGAAACTCTAGGGTGGAAGTCCTATCCTTAGATACAATACCTGCAAGATGAAACTCTAGGCACCAGTAGCACCTTTCTCTTTATAGTTATCATGAGATGGAAAATCTAGGCCTCCGTAGAGGCCCTCATCTCTTACCTAGCCTGTGTGATGGAAACTTTAGGAATCTACTAGATATCCTTATCACCCGATCTCTGTGCACAGGATAATTTCCCTCATAAGATTGCTATGAGATCAAGACATCTCGGTATACACTTATGCATGTTCAGAAATCTCATGTTAAAACTTTAACTTACTTAAGTTAGCATGCTTATGAAAACTCTTGCATTAGGCATGTTTCAAATCTAGCTTTGCTTTAAATGATCTCCTTACTCAGATATTTGCAACAACTTAGCATTCAAACACATTCTCATAAATCTCATGTTTTAAGAAACACTTCTCAATTTGAATGCTTTAGAAACTTAATTCAATCATGTTTTCTCATAACTCATTTTTAAACATGAAACTCATGCTTTATAAATAATTTCGTAAATTTAGCATATTCAAATGCTTAAATTCAAAGCATGCTTTAAAACATAAATTCTTAAATCAAGCCTAGAAATTCATTTCAAAATCATTTTAGTCACTCACAACTTTTGCTAGATTCTTGGTTTATAGATTAGCCCTATTTCCTCTTGCCTTGAAAATAACAACAAACATCAACAAAATCTTTGGTTCCAACTCAAGGAAGCTTCTTCAGCTTCTTACCTTCTTCGTTTCTACTAAAAAACTCTTTATTACTAACCTTGATTTTCTTTGAACTCCTTGGGTGGTCTTAGCTTGCTCAATACCGGTTCTTCAAGTTTTCCCTGACTCCACACAAGCTCCCAACAGATTTAGAGCTTAAAATAACAAGCCCTAACTTAGGAAACTTGCTCTTAAATTCTTAAACGAGGAAGAAGAAACTTAAACTTACTTGGATCTAACCTCAAGCTCTACTCTTCCTCTTTGGTTCAAACTTGCAAACACCCTTGTCTTCTCAGATGTCTCTTGAACGAACACCCAACTGAAACTTGGAACCAAACTACTCTCTTACTTTAACTTCACTCTCCCAAGGAAACTCAACTTCTTTATACGTTGCTCTTGAAGTGAAAATGGTGAGAAATGAGAGAAATGAGGGTCTTTTGCATTTAAAATGCCTCCTTGCATTTGATAAATAATAACCTCCCACAATAGAATTTGTTGGAAATCTATCTGTCACGTGTCTATAAGTGATCTCGACCAAGATCAGCTCGAGATCCCCCAAGATTTGTACTTTTCTCGACCGAACATGTCTGAAATCATGTCTAAGAATCCTAACAATTTCCTTTTTTGCTTCCAATCCCGACTGAACACAACCTCGAGATGGCTCAAGATCCATCTCTACAACCCTTTTATTTTTCATCTCGGTCTACCATAGCCCCAAGTTGGCCCGAGTGCATATCTCTAAACCTTACTATTTTTCAACTCGGTCAACAAGCATTGAGATGCTTCTAACTTAGCACTAGGATTTCTCTCTATTTTCCAATTTGCCCGAGTTCTCACTTCTGTCTTTCTCTGCCTTTTCTCTAGGTCGAGCAAGACCGAGTTTGAACATTCTGTCTTGAGATCTTGGACAAATCTCTTAGCCTCTTCTCAACTTTTTAGCAAGTAAATAGGATAGAAGATACAAGTATTACTATGAACTATTCCCACGCGTAGACTATTATGATAACGCATCATCCTCCGCATCTCCAGAGAATTTTACTGGTTCATTTTTCTTTGCTTAAGTTGTTGACTCAAACCCATTTGGCCAACTTCTCATTATCATGTGGTCCACAGCACCACCAAGGTTGCCTTTACTTATTATGTGCGCACAAATAATAGTAGCTCATTAATAGGAATAAGACTAATGGTTTACTCACATACAAGCATCACAATCATCAATCAAGAAACATTAGTTTTCTTCTTTCAAATAACGTCAATATCAACAACACAATATATAGATATATAGAACACGTTATACATTACAAGACTTCGAAAGAATGCTTTGAAACACACTTTTTTGTTTATAAAATCACTTGTAAAAGACTTGTTTTGCTTACGAAGGTCACTCACAAAACACTTGATTCCCTTCTACTCAAAACACCTACTTCACTTCTTCTTGCCTATCACTTCCTTAACAAGTAGCTCTATAGTTAGCACTGCCTCTGCAAATTATCAAAATAACAACACCTTCTTTAATTTTTTTCAATCCTATTTATACTAATCTTTAAATCCAATTAGATACCACCAAGCCTCTCTTAGCTTGCTACCTCACACTTTCACTTTACACGTGTTAGCTTTCTATTCATCAGACCATGCAACCAGCCTATGTTTAATACGTAGCCAAGTTAACTCACGATTAGATATTTCCATTGAAATGCTAAACCTATCTTCTTAAGTTACTAAACTCTTCCTCGTCTGCCTTCATCTTGCCTCAAACATCAAATGCAAACTCTTTTCGCCTGACATTACCTCGAGTTACCAAATCAGAATTCCTAACTCTTAGCATTGAACATGTACTTCTTATTGTGTTGCCATGCTTCAACGCCAACTACCACTCAAAACGCAACCTTCTTCGTGAAATGCCCTACTTTACACTCAGCCAAAATAACTCTTTTTAATTTAGGCACTTCTTCAACAGGACTCACCTATTCTAGATTTGAGCCTCACAACAATGCATAATATTAGATAACAAACAAATAGTTAATAACAAAGAACTATACAGTTCTCATAGATACATACCAGTTGAGGTTCTTCATTTACAAAGAAAATTAATGGTTGAACATCGTGAATTGTCAAAGGTTGTTCCTTACACGATGAAAATTGATGGCTAAACAATTTGAGGTCTTCGATTATGCTTGTTGGTTGTTGCTTACAAAGTGGAAGTGATTGGCATACCAATAAAAGATTTTCAACCATCATTGTCAGTTCATCTACTGTTCAGTACCGGTTGTCATCTTCTTAACCATTTCATTTATATTGAAGGGCAATTGTGCATCATTGTCATCTACATCAATGTCCCCTCCCCCCTTGACTTTTAATCTTTATGTGGTGCTAATGTTTCTTTTGGTTCTTCAGAATGTGACCCTTGAACAAATTGATCCTCATAAATGATTACATGATCTTCTTGAGTTTCAGTTGGAGTATTTTTGTTTATTTGATGGTCATCTTCCTTGTCCACATTGTCATGATCAACATCGTCATGATGATCTTCATCCATGTGATAAATATCATCATTTCCTTGATTTTGATTCTGATAAATAAAGAAAAAGGAAACAAAACAAATGTTAGTAAAGGATCGTGTACAAAATCTAAACAATCGTGTGTATAATTGATAAACGATCGTCTAGATGAGATAAGCGATTGCTTATCTAACATACACAATCGTTAAGCTAAACAATTAAAAAACAAAACACTTTTTAAATCAGACTTTACCTAAACCAAACTTTGGAGCATCTACTTGATTTCTGACAGCTCCAATGCCCACTTTCTAATTGTGTCATCCACCTTACAGACTCTGGAAGTTGATGTGCACATGTCCTTACGAACTTTCTTAATCTCATCCATTAGTCATCCATAAGATTTTGAATGACTGTGTTTCGACTTGCAATGTCTACTATCATCCTTTTGGTTGTTGCTAGAATGTTTGGTACGGAGCACTGTTGGTCAATAATTGTTTGTCCTTTTATTATTTATGGTGATCATTGCACAAAATAAGGAACCTCAACAACATTTGGATTGGACTGAAGTGCAGGAAGTAAGGATGATTCCATATTATTCAAGTCATCATGATTAGATGACTTATTCATCCTATTAGCAGAAGTATCATTGTCACTATTGCTACAATCTACTTTTGATCGATCCTTCTCAACATCCACGTTATCATCTCCTCAAATCAGGCTCTCCATAAAAGCTTTCTTCTGGGTGATAGCTTCAGTCTAGATACAACAACAGTCTACAACTATATAATCAATTAGCTGTTAATACATTAGTTATTTACCACAAGATACACGATCAATTACCATGTGATAGACGATTATGCATTAGTGATACACAATCGTGTAGGATGTATACACGATCGCTTAGAATTTACACCTGTAGGATGGAGCTTTTTTGTTATGAAATATTTTGTTATCCACTATTTTGTAGGATGGAGCTTATGTATGACTCCATCTCAATATTCTATAGATTTCTCCCTTTCTTATGTTTGTAGCTAGGTGCTCACTTGCAATTGAGAGTGTTTCATAAGCCTACACATACAACAGATAAGCAAATATGCTAATGTTAATGTTTAGTTTGCATTTAACCAAAATATATAAATAAACAAAAATCACCTAAAAAGAAAGTATATAACCCTTGATGTTATAGAATTGGAGTACATTGGGATTACTTGCCCTCTTTAACTCGTATGCATCCTTCTTTCCCGTAGAATTGTCTTCGAACTCTAGAGAAACGATAAAAGAAAAAGATTGATCAATCATAATTCTTATAAACCTCTTGGTCATCATCTCTTCCAAACATGTCCAAATCTAACAATGTTTTCTTATACTTTCTCACCATCACAGTTTCGATAAAGAGGGCCAAGGCAACCTTCACAGCATCTTCATTATTTGTAAAATCAAACTACTTGAAGGTTTCCTCCATGTCCAAACATGTCTTTTTCTTCTCCTTCGGACATTTGGTCTAAATAAGAGCTTTCGTAGTAGTTGACCATTATAATTTTTATCAACTTTTACACTGGTTGGCCACAAACTGGTTACAATGTTGAGTTCTCTTTAGGTGAAACAAACTTTCTTCCCCAATATATAGAACACATTTCCATTCACCCGCCTTCACTAGGTATCTCTCTCAACAAGAAATGATGGTTCAACTGGCCATTGAAGACCATGTCCACATTCAGTAATGGACCAAAATTTGTTTTACGTAACATTTAAAATTATTCTTTGGTTAGTTCTCCTTAATAAAAGTGTCAATCTTGTGGACTTGACACGATACAATGGCAAAAAAGTATTTCTCCTCAGGTATAGTCATCCTAAAAACAATTATCATAGAATATTTCAGTTATGTCCACGATCGTTTAGAAAATCCTAAACCCTAAACCATAAAAGTAAACTATAAACCCCAAACCCTAGAATATGTTCACGATCGTTTAGACACAACTAAACGATCGCTTAGACTAGGTTAAGATATTGTTTACTTTGGCATAACAGATCGTTTAATACAAAAAGTAACCACATGTGATAGATATATTAAACATACATGCGTAGATTAGAAGTCAACGAAAAAACCTATTTTAGCTTATTTTAACATGAAAATGAAGAAGAAAAGACAAAAATGTTTAATATATAAAGAAGACGAAGCATAATATGATAAAAAAATCAGTTATAACATAAATAATCAACAAAAAATCAACTTTGCACAAACATACATTTGATATTTAAGACAAAAATTGAAACATTTAAGAATTTGAGAGGAAAAGTTTAAGGGAATTGGAAACAATAAAGACGACAAGCGTAATGACATTACACGTTTGAATAAAGTGAGCGAAAATAAAGAAAACGATAAGAATTTGGGTCTTTGATACCAAAGGGAAAATGGTCAATTAGCATGTTTTTAAACTGTCAAATCAATTGTTATTAACATGTCAACGTGTTTTTATAAATGATAGATGTAAACGATCTTTTAATAATCTACACGATCTCATAATATATGTTAAACGATCGTGTAGTTGACTAAAAAAGATCTTGAACTACATCTAAACAATCTTGTCATTACATATAAATGATCTTCTAATAACGTACATCTAAACGATCATGCTGTTGAATCTAAACAATCTTGTAGTATACCATAAATGATTGTGTAGTTACATAAACGATATAGTAATTATATTTAAGCGATGTCCTAATTACATCAAAATGATCATGTTAATAAATCTAAATGATCGCGTTATTATATCTAAGTGATCTTGTTATATAGCTTAAACAATCATGTAATTAATTCAAAATGATCTTGTAATTACATCTTGATGATCTTCTAACTAAATCGAAACAATCTTCCAACTAAAACTAAACGATCATGTTATTAAATCTAAACAGTCTTGTTATACATTCTACACGATTGAGTAGGATATCAAAGGACAGATAATGATAGTATTCTATCTCTATCTATCTGAGACGCTAAAATTAAAATAGGAAATAGTTTGTAAGCACAAAGATCATATTTAATAAGAAACTTACAAACTACAATAGAAAGAAACTTACAAATTACTAAAGTATAAAACAAAGAAATGTTCAAAAGATAAAATTTACAAACTTGAAGCTTTACAAACAGTATAAATTGTTTCTTCCACTATTGAGAAATGTGTAGGTCAAAGAATGGAGCATAATCAAGGTATTCTTAAGTTGACATTCTTCTTTGTTTCTTCTTGTTTTGAGATTTATTGTCTCCATAGCGTGTTTGAAACTTTTAGCTTTTTTTGGTCCCCCCATTTTGTTCATTTTGATTTTCCTTTATTTTTCTTTTATTTTCTTTTGTTTCCATTTCTTCTTTTACATCTTCTTCACTACTACCACTAGTAATCTGTTCTTCAGCTTTATTATCATCATCAACAACTTGTTTTTCCTTTTGTCTTCTTTTCCACTACAAGAAGAAGAGGGCCTGTTAAGGCAAGGATGTGTCAGCAGAATTCAGGGTTGCGTTAAGAAAGTCTACGTCAACACAGAAAAGAAGAAAAGCACCTCAACTTACATTAACCACTGACGTCGCCAAGCACCTCAACGTGGTTATTACCGACGTCGCCAAGCACCTCAACTTACATTAACCACTGACGTGGCATCGACAAATCTTCTAATGATGACGCGTTGGTAGAACAACCATTTGCGACGCATAAGGTGCATCACGAAAACCTTATTATAATATTTTTAAAAAATTATTTAATTTATTTTTTCTTTTTGCAAATCAGAATCAAATTTGATTTAAATTTATTAAAATACTAAAAACAATTAACATAAATTTAATAAAATACCAAATGAAATTTATATTAAAGATAATTAAAAAATACACATTCGTCGCTCAGAAATTATATGAATAATGAAAACTAAAAACTAAATCTAAACACATAATCTAAAGTGTCGGTGTCCCATGAAAGTTCCACATGCCTTCGAACCTACAATGGTACGAAATTAAGTTTAAATATATATAATCAATAATATGAAATTAAAAAACATAAATTGAAAATTATGTACCTTAATGAAATCAAAGTCTTCCTGAAGCCCGGGAGAGTTCTTCAATCATTTTCCTCATTTCTTCCATTTGCCGAGTATGTGCTTGAATATGCCAAGTTTGTGCTTCTATCAAGGGAGCACTTTCTTCGTGCTTTCTGTTATTCTCTTGTTATACTACCTCAAGATGATTTTTTAGCTCGTTTACCTCCTTGGCATGTGTCAGCTCTCGCTCGAAAGATGTAGACGAAGAACTGCCAACAGAGTGTCAAGACTTTAGCCTAGGGTCTCAACCAAGACCTTTTAAGTAGTCCAATCATCTACCTAAAACTGTCTCGCATATCTCGTCCTTAGAGAGTGCTTGAGAACCCTCTGGGGTAGGTTCGGACTAGAGTTCCAGCATTTGATTTTGCAAATAAAATTTTTATTAATTAAGCAAAACGTGTAAATTAACTGTTGTGTGAAATAAGACAAATGACAGCTTATAAACTTACATGCACATCTGCAGCGACCTACAAAATGAACTGGCCACCTCGAGTACGTGTTTCCTTAAGTAACTCCATATGATCGACGATTGCTCATACATCCAAACAATCAAAATATTGCATAAAAAAATAAATGAAGTACCATTTAATCTAAGTGTGAGGTAGTGGTCACAGAGGAAGTGCCAATTTTGCAACTGATTCCTCAATTTAGAGGGTGGGTCACCACGAGCTTATTCAGGATCATCGAACTTCTCAAAATGGTGGTGGTTCTGCCCCCTGAACTCCTTCCACACAATGAGCATTTGATTCTTAACAGGTTAAGTGTTGGATCAGTGAAATTTAGCACGGACCATTACTGTAAAAGAAAAGTACACACAGATTAGGAATGAGTCTATTTATATACGTATAGGCAACATATATGTACGAGTGATTTAAAAACATATCTGTAAATCATCCTTAACAAGCTCGATGTATGCCAGTGTCACATCAGCCCATTTAAGAAAGCGAACTGGAAAAGTATCTCGTGTAAACACGTTAATTGTATTGCTAAAGCGAACGGCGTGTGGCGAGATAGGCTTATCCTTGCCTAGAGCGATAGATATGGGGATCTTCCCATTTTGTCAATATATCTATCCAACTCCAGGTTCATGGAATGCACACGTCTCCTAGGACTACGAGTAGTAGGTTGAGAGGCATCTACGAAAATAGAATAATTTCATAAACATAACAAAAAAGCTTATGCAAATAATTGTTTATGTAACGATGACTAACTTGATGTGTTACCAACCGATGATGTGCCTAAAACGACATTAAACTCCTCGGCGTTAAAATCAAAAAGATCATCGTTCCCATTAAAAACAGCAGGGAAGTTAGACATAGTACCTGAGAACATATAAACCAAAATTAATTAAACATATGAGAGTATTTGAAATTGAATATATAAAAAAACAAAAAAAAAAATCTATGAATATGTGATTCGTTAGTTATTGTTCTTCGTCATCGCGAGATTTACTTTGAACGGATAATTGTTTATGATCATCGTTTATAAAGTCGTCAACAACATGACGCACAACAATCTTTCCTCCACTGTAGGATCAATGTCGACTCTACACAGAGTGTCGTCCTCAATGTGATCAGCGACATGATGACCGACAACAATTTCGGGTACGTTCAATTATTGATCCTCAACATAATCCACTTCAGGTACGTTCCTCATACGTTTATTTTGGACTACCTAAATAACCTTCTAATTGGCACCATTTTTTGGGTTGTCAATGTAAGACTTAATGTGCTTGGATTGCGAGAATGACTGGTTCTTTGGGAAACAAAAAACAAAATATGTTGATAGATCTATACTCCAATTCCACGTGTGTTGTGCGTCGAAAATCATGATCTATCGTGTTAAATCGTACCCTACCCACGATGCATCCAATTTAGGATCAAAAGTCAAGTGAAGGTCTCATCGCAAGTGCGAAAAATCATGCGAAAGGTTTTCCCTCTCACGCATTTCGATGACCTAAAATTTTTTTGTTAATGAATATATAAGTTTGAAATAAGCCTAGGAAAATTCCAAATGGATTTATTGTAACGACCCAACTCTTTATACTAAGCTGAGGTCGTTACTAAAAAGAAACAATGACAAGAGGCACTTTTTGAAACGAGGGAAGAATAAATTTTCATTAAAAACGGAATATTAAAACACTGAAACATAAACGCGGAAGCAAAACTGGGTCCCCATATGGCATGTCACGGATCCTTCTCTGTCGCTCGCCAGCTTTCCTCTACCTTTACCTTCGCCTGAAATGTTAAACATAGAAAGAGTGAGTATAAACATATACTCAGTAAGGGACCTACTACTAGTCCCGCTAGGTGTCTGTTAACTTCCCATTAGAGTCCTGAAAATGGTACCCAATCTCTGGCACGTTCCCGAACACGTGCAACATGCGCTCCCGTAGGAACGAAAATCTGGTCTTCGGTGTCCCGAGGGAGCACCTAGGACATGCTGGTCTATAGTGAACCCGGGGGTAACACTAAGACAATCGGGATGCGAGGACCCCGTCGAATCACTCGAATCATATCTATATCCATGCTAGACTGGCGTCCCGTCGGACCACACAGTCCTAAATAGGTGGTGATCCCGAAGGACACCCATGCAGGTACGACTCTAATAGACAAAGTTAACAGAACACCCTATCCATAGCATGTAGCATAACATAACATCATAACATGGCATGAATATTAATCTTAACGTCCTTAATCATGTGATTAATATATCATGCATTAACAATCATCAACAGTCATCAACAACATACTACCGGTCATTAACATAACATCAGTCATCATCATCAATCATCAACATAATAATCTCAGTCATCATCATCAACATCAACTATCATCATAATCTCAGTATAATCATTATCATCAAATTATGCATTTTAGCTACCATCAATGCATAATCATAATTACATGCGGTCTCTTGAATTCAGTTCGAAGGTCTAGTAGGAGAATCTCTTACCTGAAGATTTTAGCCAAACAAGGTACTCCCTAGTTGACAGTAAAAATTCTCCAATTAACTTGATCCTAATCATAAAAGGAAAACTTAGTATCTTAATTAAATGAAATTAGCAATTGGCTAACATCCAAAAATTCTCTCAAATTAATTAACTTTCTAAAAAAAAGAGGTTGAAACCAATTCAACCTTGATTGGGAAAAATCCAAGATTTAGATCTTAAAAGTTTAGCCAATTGAACCTTTTACAGAAAACCCAAATAGATCCAAAATTAAATTAATAAAATATTAATTTAATTTTATTGGCTTACCAAGGTTACTCAGATGGAGGTTGGAAAATCCTCTTATCCTTGATGAAAAATTCATCACTTTAAATCCTCATGCTTCCAAAGAGACCAATCTTAACTTCAACTGAGGCGGTGACAGCAGAGGGTTATCTTAGAGAAGAAGATGAAGAACTTTTTTTTTTCCTTTTACTTTCTAATTTAAGCATTCCAATGCTATTTATAGACCCAAATAATAACAATAATATTTATTATTATTATTTCCTTTCACTTTTCCTTTTAGGATATATATATATATATATATATATATATATATATATATATATATAATACCAAAAAAATATACATATATCTTTATTCCCATTATCTTTCCTAAATAAATGCCTTAATCTTAGGCATTTATAACCATTAGTAATAATAATAATACTTCTTTATTATTACTATTTTTCTCTCACCAAAATCTACAATAAATATATATTTATTTAAACCATTATTCTCTCTTATAAATATATATCTTTTTCGTCCAATCAAAATCAACCATCTCTCTCTTCATGGATTATTTTCTTTTCCAAATAAATATAATTATATTCCATAATATAATTAACTACACTTTTCCAAATTATTAATTAAATATATATATCTATATATATATACTCAATTAATTACAATCCCACCAAAACTAACTTTTCCCTCCAAAATCTCAAATTAACTTAAGTCCTCAATTAATTTAATCAATCAAATCTTTTCTAATAAATCACTTATAACTTCCAACATGAATTATCTTAACTCAACCATAACAACTTCACTCCATAAACAATATTTATCTTTCTACAGAATAATTAATTATTTCCCACAATAATTAATTATTATTTATCTTCCTCCAAAATAATTAATTATCTTCTACAATAATTAATTATTATTTATCTTTCTCCAAAAATAATTATTAATTATCTTCCACAATAATTAATTATTATTTATCTTTCTCCAAAATAATTATTAATTATCTTCCACAATAATTAATTATTATTTATCTTTCTCCAAAATAATTATCCTTTTACAAATAATTATATTTTCCCAAAATATAATTATTTTACTTTTTCTCCCTTACCAAATATCTTTTCTCCAAAATACAATTACCTTTTCCTTAAATAGTTATATTTTAACAAATATAAATATCTTTTCCTTTAACATAATAATTATATGTATATAACTTTCAACATGAATTATCTTAACCCAACCATAGCAACTCCACTCCATAATCAAGATTTATCTTTCTACAGAATAATTAATTATTTCCCACAATAATTAATTATTATTTATCTTCCTCCAAAATAATTAATTATCTTCTACAATAATTAATTATTATTTATCTTTCTCCAAAATAATTATTAATTATCTTCCACAATAATTAATTATTATTTATCTTCTCCAAAGTAATTAATTATCCTTTTACAAATAATTATATTTTCCCAAAATATAATTATTTTACTTTTTCTCCTTTAATAAATATCCTTTCTCCAAAATACAACTATCTTTTCCTTAAATAATTATATTTCAACAAATATAATTATCTTTTCCTTTAACATAATAATTATATATATATATCCACGTATACATATAATTATCAAATCTCCAACAAACTTTCCACCCTACGGTTTAATTAAATAACGTCCATAATTATTTAATTAAATTCAACTTCAACAACACTAAAATCCACAACTTTACGTAATCCTCTTAACCTACCATTTAATAAAAACTCAACAAACACCACGTGTCAAAACCTCTAATTAATTAAATATTCATCCAAGAAATATTTAATTAATTTTAATTCCCACCTAAATCAAATAATTCTCATTAAATGGATTCAAAATAACGCCCGATAAATTAAATCTAGATAAACAAAATTAAGATAACTGACTCCAAAATTATCTAAATTTTTGGGGCATTACAATCTTCCCTCCTTTAACAACTTTCGTCCTCGAAAGTTCTAATCTTTGAACAACTTGGGATACTTGGCTCTCACGTCTTAATTAATAACAAATTCTACCGAATTCCAAAATCTTTAATTAAATATACACACCCATGTATATATATTTAATTAATCCAACACAAAACACCAAATACATTCCTTAACTTCGAAGTCCAGTTTTTGTAATACCCATAATAAGTTCCTTAAATTTATTGGGTGTTACAATCTTCCCTCGCTAAGAAACTTTCGTCCTCGAAAGTTTTAGTCCTTGAACAATTTCGAGTATCGAGCTCCCTTGTCATACTCTTGTTCCTAAGTAGCCTTCTCAACTTGGTAACTCTGCCATAAAATTTTCCTAAGTGCAACTCTCATGTTGCGCAAAGCTTCGCTTCTCTTGACAAAATATTACTTTTCTCAAACACTTTTCTTTCCTTTACACTTATCTAAGTGAAACTTAATTCATAACTCTTCAAAAACTACGTTCTATTTTCCAACTTCGGACTTCCACCCTTAATAAGGCATTCTCCACCATTTAGCAATCTTTAGAACTCACTAATTTCTCTTTTCTTGTTTGATACAGTTCAAACTCTTGTCCAACTATTGGCTTTCTTTAATGACATCAACTTAGCTAGTTTATTCTAAAGAAGTTCGTTATTTCATCACTTGTACTTTAAACTAGCTATAACTTATCCTTCATAGTAAACTCAAAACAGTTTCTTGAAGTCTCATCAAAATAACTATGCACTAAAGTTTGCTTTGTTCCTTCTCCAGCAACTCAATTCTAAACACCATCAAATGTGTTTGATATACTTGAACTTAACCATGCCTTTAGTTTCCTTTAAAACCACCAACATAACTAATGTCTTAGATATCCAGTCATAAAGCAGTTCATCACGCTGAACACATCCAACTCTTTTGCCTACTCAATCACCCCTTTGAGCACCACTACGTGGCAACATTTTTCTTAAACTTCAACACCAAAACCATCACCATTTAAATCATAACATTCATGCAGTTCTAGTTTAATACAGGCAAGGTCACGTGCATATTCATAATCATGTATCATAAAATACATACCTGGCGAGTGACGAAGGACCGTAATAGCCATATATAGAGACAAAATCAGAGACTCACATCGTAAGTTAGTCTACAGAACCTAAAAGCTGACGCTCTGATACCAACTGTAACGACCCAACTCTTTATACTAAGCTGAGGTCGTTACTAAAAAGAAACAATGACAAGAGACACTTTTTGAAACGAGGGAAGAATAAATTTTCATTAAAAACGGAATATTAAAACACTGAAACATAAACGCGGAAGCAAAACTGGGTCCCCATATGGCATGTCACGGATCCTTCTCTGTCGCTCGCCAGCTTTCCTCTACCTTTACCTTCGCCTGAAATGTTAAACATAGAAAGAGTGAGTATAAACATATACTCAGTAAGGGACCTACTACTAGTCCCGCTAGGTGTCTGTTAACTTCCCATTAGAGTCCTGAAAATGGTACCCAATCTCTGGCACGTTCCCGAACACGTGCAACATGCGCTTCCGTAGGAACGAAAATCTGGTCTTCGGTGTCCCGAGGGAGCACCTAGGACATGCTGGTCTATAGTGAACCCAGGGGTAACACTAAGACAATCGGGATGCGAGGACCCCGTCGAATCACTCAAATCATATCTATATCCATGCTAGACTGGCGTCCCGTCGGACCACACAGTCCTAAATAGGTGGTGATCCCGAAGGACACCCATGCAGGTACGACTCTAATAGACAAAGTTAACAGAACACCCTATCCATAGCATGTAGCATAACATAACATCATAACATGACATGAGTATTAATCTTAACGTCCTTAATCATGTGATTAATATATCATGCATTAACAATCATCAACAGTCATCAACAACATACTACCGGTCATTAACATAACATCAGTCATCATCATCAATCATCAACATAATAATCTCAGTCATCATCATCAACATCAACTATCATCATAATCTCAGTATAATCATTATCATCAAATTATGCATTTTAGCTACCATCAATGCATAATCATAATTACATGCGGTCTCTTGAATTCAGTTCGAAGGTCTAGTAGGAGAATCTCTTACCTGAAGATTTTAGCCAAACAAGGTACTCCCTAGTTGACAGTAAAAATTCTCCAATTAACTTGATCCTAATCATAAAAGGAAAACTTAGTATCTTAATTAAATGAAATTAGCAATTGGCTAACATCCAAAAATTCTCTCAAATTAATTAACTTTCTAAAAAAAAGAGGTTGAAACCAATTCAACCTTGATTGGGAAAAATCCAAGATTTAGATCTTAAAAGTTTAGCCAATTGAACCTTTTACAGAAAACCCAAATAGATCCAAAATTAAATTAATAAAATATTAATTTAATTTTATTGGCTTACCAAGGTTACTCAGATGGAGGTTGGAAAATCCTCTTATCCTTGATGAAAAATTCATCACTTTAAATCCTCATGCTTCCAAAGAGACCAATCTTAACTTCAACTGAGGCGGTGACAGCAGAGGGTTATCTTAGAGAAGAAGATGAAGAACTTTTTTTTTTCCTTTTACTTTCTAATTTAAGCATTCCAATGCTATTTATAGACCCAAATAATAACAATAATATTTATTATTATTATTTCCTTTCACTTTTCCTTTTAGGATATATATATATATATATATATATATATATATATATATATATATATATATATATATATATATATAATACCAAAAAAATATACATATATCTTTATTCCCATTATCTTTCCTAAATAAATGCCTTAATCTTAGGCATTTATAACCATTAGTAATAATAATAATACTTCTTTATTATTACTATTTTTCTCTCACCAAAATCTACAATAAATATATATTTATTTAAACCATTATTCTCTCTTATAAATATATATCTTTTTCGTCCAATCAAAATCAACCATCTCTCTCTTCATGGATTATTTTCTTTTCCAAATAAATATAATTATATTCCATAATATAATTAACTACACTTTTCCAAATTATTAATTAAATATATATATCTATATATATATACTCAATTAATTACAATCCCACCAAAACTAACTTTTCCCTCCAAAATCTCAAATTAACTTAAGTCCTCAATTAATTTAATCAATCAAATCTTTTCTAATAAATCACTTATAACTTCCAACATGAATTATCTTAACTCAACCATAACAACTTCACTCCATAAACAATATTTATCTTTCTACAGAATAATTAATTATTTCCCACAATAATTAATTATTATTTATCTTCCTCCAAAATAATTAATTATCTTCTACAATAATTAATTATTATTTATCTTTCTCCAAAAATAATTATTAATTATCTTCCACAATAATTAATTATTATTTATCTTTCTCCAAAATAATTATTAATTATCTTCCACAATAATTAATTATTATTTATCTTTCTCCAAAATAATTATCCTTTTACAAATAATTATATTTTCCCAAAATATAATTATTTTACTTTTTCTCCCTTACCAAATATCTTTTCTCCAAAATACAATTACCTTTTCCTTAAATAGTTATATTTTAACAAATATAAATATCTTTTCCTTTAACATAATAATTATATGTATATAACTTTCAACATGAATTATCTTAACCCAACCATAGCAACTCCACTCCATAATCAAGATTTATCTTTCTACAGAATAATTAATTATTTCCCACAATAATTAATTATTATTTATCTTCCTCCAAAATAATTAATTATCTTCTACAATAATTAATTATTATTTATCTTTCTCCAAAATAATTATTAATTATCTTCCACAATAATTAATTATTATTTATCTTCTCCAAAGTAATTAATTATCCTTTTACAAATAATTATATTTTCCCAAAATATAATTATTTTACTTTTTCTCCTTTAATAAATATCCTTTCTCCAAAATACAACTATCTTTTCCTTAAATAATTATATTTCAACAAATATAATTATCTTTTCCTTTAACATAATAATTATATATATATATCCACGTATACATATAATTATCAAATCTCCAACAAACTTTCCACCCTACGGTTTAATTAAATAACGTCCATAATTATTTAATTAAATTCAACTTCAACAACACTAAAATCCACAACTTTACGTAATCCTCTTAACCTACCATTTAATAAAAACTCAACAAACACCACGTGTCAAAACCTCTAATTAATTAAATATTCATCCAAGAAATATTTAATTAATTTTAATTCCCACCTAAATCAAATAATTCTCATTAAATGGATTCAAAATAACGCCCGATAAATTAAATCTAGATAAACAAAATTAAGATAACTGACTCCAAAATTATCTAAATTTTTGGGGCATTACATTTATGTACTCCACATACATATCTGATCTATGAACTAATCAAGAAATACCGATTGGTGTCTTTTTGAATAAGTCACAGCGCTACTTGTCTATTGACGTATCAACCTCAAGTGTTTTCTAGAGTTTATTGTTGTGAGTTTATGATGACTATAACTTAAGAAAATATAAAGCTCTAGTGAAGTATATAAAGTTAAAAGTATGTACTTGTGGTACTCCGCACTTTTATCTACATTGTTCAAAATGTACCAATGGATTGGTGTTTCTCTTCTTGTGATAGAGATCTTGAACATGCCATGCCTAATGGTTATACCTTCTGCATAACCACTTTAAACTCACCAACTATCTTATCCTCGGGAATGCTATCATCATTTCATTCAACTCGAGAAAATCGAGTTTCAATTCCACTTAAATATCTCGAATAGAAGGTACTTAATTCATTCATGATATATGCTTTGGCAATAGATCCTTCAGGACATGCTTTGTTTTGGACATATTGCTTCAGTGCAAAATCCACCATTATGTTGAAAAAGGCAAGTAGAATATTGTAGGCGATACTCATATACTTAAAAGGATTGAACCCATCAGAAGCTAATCCCAAACGAACGTTCTGTGGATCTAAAGCAAACTCAGAAAATTCAAAATCAAAATGCTTTCATCCCTCAGCATCTGTTGGATGTCTCAACACGTTATTTGTTTCAACTCATTTATCCTTATGTCATCTCATTTCATACAAGTTCTCTTGCGATACAAACAATCTCTGAAATCTTCATATTAATGGAAAGTGTCGTAATACCTTGCATGGATTTTTTTCCTTTTGTTAGGACTAGCCTTGTATCGAGACTCACCACAAGTTTGACAATATGTCGAATCGGCAAACTCCTTCTAATACAACACACAATCATACTTACACGCATGAATAGTCTTGTATCTCAAGCCCAAGCCATGCAGTTTCCGTTTCGTTTCATAGAAAGAACTAGGGATAGTAGTACTACATATTGGAAACCCACGTTTTAACAGTTGTAATAACATGCCAAATGACATGTTACTCCAACCGCTTAGAACCTTCACATGCATCAACGTAACCAATAACTTGAGGGATGAAAATTTCGAACATTCGAGGTATAGCTCACGACAAGCTCGGTTTAATAACTCCTGAAATATATTCGTTGTTTCCTCTTTTACACCATTATTGAACAACATGTCATTCTCCAAACCTTCCTCCGCTATTTCTTCTTCGTGTTCAATTCGAGCTTGTAAATCATGCAGCATTCCCACATTTCATTGTTTTCAGAAAACGGATTACTATTGGTTCCTTTAATATGAAAGGGGTCAGTCATAGTTCTTTCATGGAAATGATCACTACTGCTTCCTTCATCAAATTTTTCTATACCTCTTGACAACTTCACTAGCTGTCCATAATACACCAACTCTGTGTAGGAGGGGCACATTCCAATGGTTAATAAATATCTCTCCACACCCACTAATAACTCCCTCTCTATACTCTACCAATAACTTATTCCTAATGTTCATCCAACTCTTGTCCATCGTTAAAGACCTAGAACATCAAAACATGTAATTATCATAATTATCATACACTAAGGGCAACCATAGTTCTAATTAAATAAATGCTACCTTACTTCTAACAAACAACTTGTGTTCACAAATAATAAACCAGAAGCTACCATAACTGTAGGATAGTCATAGCACATCAATAAAAAGGTGCTTCAAATTCTTCAATTTCATCAATTTCAAAAATTTAAAAATTTTGATACAGTTAATAACAATCATAACCACAATTTCAATCATTATTATCATAATTTCAATAATAATTATTCTCTAACATATTAAAATTGTTAAATTTTTATTCATACGTATAATTTGGTTCTTAAACAATTAAATATATATTATAACTAAAAAACTCTAACAATTTCAATTTACAATTTAAATTACAAAGATATTTACTTATTCAATCTACAGTCTACGAATACAATACACATACAATATTTATACAATATACAATAATACGATATATAATATATATATATTAGAAACGAAAAAAAGAACCAAATACACTACTTTTATCGGTAGAGGCGACGAACTAAGTGGACGACGATGGCGACGGACAAGAAGGCAATGGACGGCAGCGAGCTCTCCTCTCTTTTCTTTCTTTCTCTTTTCTCTTTTCTCTTTTCTCTTTTCTTCGTATGGTTCTATATTCTGTGAAACATAGAACTAAAATGAGAGAGGATCTCCCAACATAGCTTGAAAACATCGGGAGAACCCCCACTCGGGACGGTGTCATTTATGGCGTCGTTCATTTCTCCAAGAACTGTTGACACTGCCACTTGGCTTCATGAGAATCTTTTCAAAAGTAGTCAAAACGTCATATATCTCCCTACGTTATCTGCCCTACGTCGGCAAAGGATTGACCTCTCAAGATGCCATGCATTTTTCCGTCATGGAAAGGTTGTCATAATTTTTAAATGTTCAACCTTTTGCTAACGCAGTCAAATAAACATTGGCGTTGCGTGACCACTATCGACGCATTGAAAGGAACATCGGTAGTTGTGGGGGCAACGGCTACGTGTACATGGATGGCGTCACGAAAAATGTATATTATTATTTAAATTAAATGTTTTTATGACGTCTCCTCGTATGGTTTCATGGAAGCCTCATCCTCTATCGACATCATTCGTATGACGTCGGTAGAGTTCCACAATATCGATGCCTTCTTCACAGCATCGTGAAAAGGTTCTTCTTACAACGTCCTTTATCCCGATACATGTTTCTACTTCGACAGAGCTTCGATTTTTTGTAGTGTTTGTTGTAAATAGAATTTCTTCACTATCAGTATTTGAATCTTCTTAATTTTGCTCCCTTTCGGCTTTCTCATCCTCTTTTTCTATTTTATTTTCTTCAATGACTTGTTGCAAGAAATTATTGAAGTTAATATGAAAAATAATGAATGGTAGACAATCATATTTATTTATTCTTCTTAGATAGACAGAGGTTGTGGACTATTAAAATATTACATTTTGCTCTTGGCTTTGTTTTATTTTGTTTTCCCTTCTCATATTTTCTCCTTCATCACTTTCATATGATGATTCATTATCTTGTTCGCTTTGTACTTTAGTTTCTTCTTCTCCATCTTTATCTTCTTTATCAGTTTGATCTTCATCTATCTGAAAGTAAGAGAAAAAAACAATGTTGTATAAATACTCGTGCAAGAAAATGTAAACGATCGTGTAAAAAGGTAAACGATCGTGCAAGATAATTTAAACGTTCATGCAAACATCTAAACGATTGTGTAAATGTTCTAAACGATCGTGTAAAATATTCAAACCACCGTGCAACCAAATGTATACAAAAAAAACAAAACCTGGGTCAACACTTATGCTTTTGGTGTCTCTAAATTTGTAATTTTGATATCATCTTCTTCTTCATCTGTCTGCAAGCATGTAAAGTAAGAATGTTAAAAAACATCATATAGATGTTTAGGATTGCGCATCTTATATAAATAGATATAGAGGATTATCTTTGACCATCACAGAGAGACAGAGATAGAGTACTATCTCTGTTTATCCCAAATAGTATATAATAGATTTATTGTTTGCAAAAAAATTAAACTTGTCGCAACAATTGTGTTTTTGGTGTTTATAAACCTATAGTTCTTATTGTTTCCAAATCACTTTTTGTTTTAAGGACCAAAGTTCCTTAGATAATAAAAACAAAAAAACAAAATTGTTGTTTATTTAGAACTTAAACAACTTTAAACAAAATAATGCAGTAGATAATAAACTAAACACTAACTGTGGAGCAATATGTTAGTTGCATAATCGACCATTAACCTTCTTCATCTTCTTCGAGAAGGCCAAGATCACAAGTAGGTGGTTTATTTTTCTCCACAACTCGTCGATACCATTTTTCTTGATGTTTCTGTTGTTGGGGAAGATTTTCTGATGGTAGTCCAACATTCAAGCTTCTCAGAACCAATATGAACATACTTCTTATTTCTTTTAGGCCTTTTCGTAACAAAATTTGTTCTGCTTCTATTTTTTATTTTTAATTTTTCTAATTTCACTTATTTCATTCAAGATTTTATTTGTTTATATTATTTCTATGTTTGTTTCCATTTCTTTCTCTGTTTTTTTTTTTTTTCATTTTTGTTTCTCTTCCCATTCATTTTTCTCCCGCGCCTCAATCTCTTTGAAATATTTCAAAATTGTTTGAGATTCTTCTTATGTTGATTCTAGTGGTGATATAGAAAACTACAAGTAAAATGATGTGAGATGATTAGTGAAAAAGTAGCAACAATATTGGTAAATAGTGATAGATTTTTATCTATGTCTATTCCAAATAGACATGGATAGAAATCTATCATTACATGGATAGAAATCTATCATTGTCTATATAGATAGACATATATAAAACATGTTGTAATTTTACTTACATCCTCATATTAATAAATGTTCATACTTAGAGTCCTCTAGTCACTTGATTCCAAACAATTCCATGTCACAATTATCTGGCCTTGAATTCCAAGCTTTCCTACAAACTCAATAGACTAAAGCTAGGGAAAATCTTTAAAGGTATACAACATCCTTACCGCTATATGATGCGTTCTTGAAGAATTGATATGTTAGGATGTAGGATAATCTTCCCCATGGATAGTCTTTGAAGGTTTCTTCATGATCAAATATGTTTAGATGTTGGAGATTGATGTGGTTGTGTTGTTGTTTGGGAATTAAAAAGGCTTCTACGATATAGAGATTAACTAATTTTTCTTTCAATGAGTCTTCCTCATTGCATAGTGCTTTGAAAGTTCTCCCCATATCTCTTCTCGTTATAAAGTCATCGTGAGGGAAAAGGAAATTTTTTAGATCATTCTCTTTTCTCTCTTATATTCAACTTTGGGAATTTGTGTCCTTTTAATCCCATGACCAAATAGAATTCTTTCAGCCGAAATTCTGCTATATGTCCATTGAAATTAAAAGCAAGAACATTGAATCTTTTTGTACAACATTTCTTCCTTATTAAAAAATTCAAGAATTGTGTTGGCATTTTGGCCATTTTAATGTTGAAGGAAATGACCAAAAGGGCTGTTCAAAATTCTAGAAAGAATTTTTTGGTCTATTTTTTATTTTATTAGATTTAATGTTTCTAAATTCATCTTCCCTTAATTATGTCATTTGGATAGTGTTTGACATGTGGAAAAGAAATAATAAACAGTATGTTATAAACCAAGAGCTAGCGCTAACAGAAACACAAATATAGAGCGCATTGATATTGACAAAGATAGAGTAATCACAAAAAGCTAAGGTAGACAAATATAGACAAAGGACTATAGAGTACACATTGGCATTGTATTATGTTACCTTCACGTCATTTTCTTTCTTCATTTATTTTTCTTCTGCCTTTCTTTTAGATTTCACTGCTTTGCTAGTTGATTCTGCTTGCTTTTTCCTCACCATCTATTTACAAAAAAACAATTAGGGTTAAGTTACATAGAATAAGAATGGTTATTAAACTAAATAAAACAAAGATAGAGTCAGACCTTTTTGTAACAGAGATAGATGGAGATAGTTTTGTTGTGGAACCAAAATATTGAGCAACGAATAGAATGCCTAGAAAGGAATTTCGGAAGATAGATGGAGAACAAAATGTGGAAGAACAACATGAAGAAGAATTTCAGAAGTTTAGTTGAAGAAGGTAAGTGAAAATGAACAATTAAAAAAGAAGATGCACGATGAAAATAATGTGAAGAAGACGAAGCAGTGTGAAAAAGAGAAAAAGTTTGAAGGATAGGGTTCACCTTTTTATATTGCGTTGGTTTGGATGGTATTTTTATAATTATGTGTGATTGAGCTTTGCTTCTATTGGACTTTTCAAAGATCATTTATCCTTTCATTTGTTTAGAGTTTATAATTCGATCGTTTAAGTTTGAAACCTTTTTCACCATTGTCTAAATTTCACTACACGATCGTGTTGCATTACCTACACGATCTTGTATAATCTAAACGATCATTCATATCTGAAGCTTTCTTGCCATTGTTTAGAGTTTACTATCTAATCGTTTAAATTTGGAACTTTTTCGCCATCGTTTAAAATAATCTACACGATCGTGTATCATGATCTTCTTCTTGAATCACAAACGAAACTACATTATTTTCCTTTTATACTTTCCTTTTTTTTCGATGTTTAACTATTTTCCATATATGTATTTCTTTTTTATATATTTATTTTAAAAACCATAAGATCAAATGTGCAAGGGTGTATATGACATTTTGACCCAATTTTTATGAAATATTGTGACCCCTTAGGCCATTAGTGATAAAAATGGTAATTATAGACTATTAGTATAATTGGATCTATTTAACTAGGCTAGTAATGTAGAAAGCCCTTTCAATTTTCAATCCTACTTTGCATTTCTTTATTAATTTTCTTTACAAACTCACTTTGCTACTTTAAACAATAATTTTTAAGCAAGAGGGCTACTTTTTTTTAGTTTTACGAGGAGTAGAACTAAAGTTGGACAATTTAAAGTACGAGGACCATAAAAGGACAAACGTCAAAATATATAAACTAAAATGATATTTTAATCAAAAATTTACATAATTATTAGTCTGTAATATTATACAATTTATAAAGCGTTACATAATAAATAAAGGAAAACTTTCTTAAATGTAACAAAATATCAAACTATTTATGGTCCGTGTAACAAAGCCTACAAAGTATTTTTTAAATATTCTAGGTTTGCCCTATTTTTTAAATATTTCAGGTTTGACCTTCCATCTTTTTTCTTTTTCTTGGATTTCTTTTGTCGTCTTCCTCCCAATTTCTTTCATCGTTTTTCTTCTTTTTCTTCTTTTTTTTCTGCTGCAATTCCTTTCCATCGTATTTCTTCTTTTCCTTTTTTTTTTTTTTGCTGCAATTTCTTTCCATCGTCTTTCTTTTTTTTTATTCTTTTTTACGTCGTTTAATCTTTCTATCGTATTTCTTCTTTCCCTTTTTCTCTTTTCCTCTTTTTTTTACGTCGTTTAAATTTGGTAACCAAATCTAAACGACCGTATACAAAAAATAGCAAAATCTAAAACATCGTGTATAAAGAATTTCGAAAAAAAATCATTCAGATTGGAGTAGCCAAATGTAAACGATCATGTAAAAAAAGTAAACGATTGTGTAAAAAAAATAAAAGATCGTGTATAAACAATCTTGAAAATAATCATTTAGATTGGAGTAGCCAAATGTAAGCGATCATGTAAAAAAAAGTAAACGATCATGTAAAAAAAGGTAAACAATCGTGTATAAAGAATCTTGAAAAAAATCAATTAGATTGTAGTAGCCAAATGTAAACGAACGTGTAAAAAAAAGTAAACGATCGTGTAAGAAAAAATAAAACATCATATATAAAGAATATTGAAAAAAATTATTTACATTGAAGTATCTAAATGTACACGATCGTGTAGAAAAAAATAAAATATCGTGTATAAAGAATCTTGAAAAAAAATCATTTAGATTTGAGTAGCCAAATATAAACGATTGTGTAAAAAAGTAAATGATCGTGTAAAAAAAATAACTAAACGATCGTATACCAAATTTTGAAAAAAAAAATCATGTACCAAATTTTGAAAAAAAAAATCGTTCCCAAATCTAAACAATCAACAATCAAATTTAAACGATCCTGTAACCAAATTTAAATGTAACCAAATTAAACGACCGTATAACAAAATTAAAAGATAAAGTGTAGTCATATCAAACAATCGCGTATCAAACAATAACCAAATCTAACGATCGTAAATATATTATGCGCGCATTGTTGACGGCATGGTTCACGGGACATTTTTGGTATTTTACACGGTGAGCCTCTAGGCTTTTCTGTTTTTGAAATTGTTCTATATAGTATAAATATTTTGCCGTTTTGTTATATTTTTTAAAAGACCCCGTAAATAAATAATATATGAGGAACTTTTAAATACAATAAAATAAATTAAAATATTCACAACATATAACAAAATTTTGGATTTTATCGATGATAGACACTAATAGACTTCTATTATTCTCTATCAATATGATTAATAAAAATATATTAATAATTATCATTGATAGTAATTAAAATTTTGCTATATTTTTTAAATATTTTATCAAATTAATCATTTTTTAAAATTTTCCTAAATTTATATATATATATATATATATATATATATATGCACACGTGATTTATAATAACCTACCTATTACATTTCTAAATATTTTTTATTTAATATAATTTTGCATTTTAAAAGTTAAAAGTTAAAATTTAAAAACTGACACAATAAAAACATAGAATTATTGTTTACAAAATTTTCCCGGATCACATAATCCAAAACCAAATTTTAGAAGCAGAATATGGATTAAATTTAGTGAATCTGAAAAACAAAATATGGATTTACAGAATTTGGATTCTCTCATGTATTAATTTCCACGAAATGCAGTCGGAGCTGGATTGGAATTATCAAAACACAAGCACTTGCCCGAATCAACAAATTCATTTGCACGGATGTGAAGAAACAAAGATCCATATTTTCTTCTGCAATCAGTTGTCCATATTTAGTACAGCGATCCAACCAAATATTGAGTCAACTGTTACATAATTAAGAGCAGATAAATCAACAAGAACAAGTTGCTTTTCTTAACTTCTTTTAGCAGCTCTTTTGAACAATTTTTTAAAAAAAAAATCATAATAATGTGGAGAAAAAATCTTCAATTTGGAAGAAACATCTATTGTACCCTTTACAAGACAAAACTGATTAGATAACGCATGTTAGGCTGTACAAAAAAAATTTCTTCAGCAACTGAGCCAAGTGCCAAAGAGACCCCAATCAATTTCTGAAATTGACTTCTTGGAAGGTAAATTTCAGTCGATGAATTTAATGTTTTGCTTCCTAAAATTTCATTAACCTCGGAAATTTGGTGTACGGTTAACGAAACTATGTGCGACCATACCTCACTGTTTGTGCAAACTTCATAAACTCCCATTAGTTTTAAGGATTTGTCAAAGCAGTCTCACCAACATAAAGAAGGCTGTTCGACAAGAGCTTCCTCATTCCACTTGGATGGAACAAGGCTCAATTTCCGTTTCTCATATGGTAAAGCAATGCTTCCATTTGACCTTTGTCGTCATGCGTCTTTTTTGTCTTAGCTTTGTCAATACGAGCCTTGCGCACTGCATGTTGGATTTGTTTCTCGTGCTCTTTTAACATTTCCTCAAGGTTACCACCAGGAGGCATCAATGGTCCTGAGTAGTGAATTCTCTTCTTCGGAGCATAAGACTGATGAAAGATGAAGGATGAAAGGATATTCGTAAGTTCCAAAAGCAATGATTAATTAAAAAGGATTATAAAGCAGAGTAAAATGTTAATACCACTGGACAATTTACCATAGTAGACTCTTTTCCAGATGACTGATCATCCATCTTATATGAAGATTTTGGCCTGCCAAGTAAATGGCGAGACCATTCATGCTTTTCTGAAGATTCCCCACCATTGAAATGGTTATATGACACATTAAAACACTCTTCTGGCCAGTGTGAATTAGCACTACTTTCTCCACCACAGTCAAATCGTGAACCACCTCGAACTGCAACAGAATTGGAATACCGAGATAACTGTCCAGCACCATGCTGCATAAAAGACCGCTGTTTTCTAAGTTCTGCACCTTTTGCTCCAACTGAAGAACCTCTTTGATTATCACCCTGATTCCCATTCATGTTTTGTGAAGAACCTAATCCAGTTGGTTGCATTTGCATTGCTTCTTTGCGTGGCTCAATGCAAAAGCCTGAGCCACCGTCCTCTTCGTGATTATACTTTTCACTGACACTTGTAGGATTCTGCTGCACTTGTTTCTTCTGAATTTCACAAACGAACTAAATTGTAATTCCTCCATAAAAGGTTATATACTTATATTCTACTAAAAGACAACAATTCTATTCAAATGCATCTGGAATCTTCTAAGTACCTGTATGGATGCATGCAATTCAGCATTTGCATGTGGTGCAGGAATTGCTTTCGACTCTCGGGGAAACTTATAAGCTGCTTCATGCTCACGTGCAACACTGATAGGAGCTCTTCTTCTGGTTTTTGAAAATAGAAGAATGTATGCTTTCAGAACGAAAAGCAAGGGACCAGCTCAATATATAATTCTCACCACTGAGGAAATCAATAAAGAATTTACCTTCGAGCTTCCTCATCTCGAAGTTTCACATCAAACTCCTTGCATGGTGGGTACTTTGGCAAATCAGAGGGATCTGAGGGAAGCGGTTTGGTGGTAAAGAACTGAGAGACAATAAAACATAAGAATCAAGCACATGACCATAGAAGGGATGAAAATTGTTTACACAACATTGAATATTCTGAGAACTAAACAAAAATATGAAATCTATACTAAAATACCATTTTGGTCTAATTCAATCGTTGTCCTTGTACTTCCAAGTGTCTAAATTTAGTCCCTGTTTTTTACATAAATCTTAAAATTAGTTTATGTACTTTCACTAAATCTTAGATCTAGTATGTTAATGGAGGTTGGAGGAATAAATTAGCTCTTTCCAATGGTTATCCACTCTCTATTTTAAGGTTTAACGGTTGGTTTGGCTCCTTCATTAAGATAGATTACCTAGTAAGAGAGTTGTTGGCTCCCATTAATGGTGCCAGTTGCTTTTTAGCTGCAAAATGCAGTGAGTCTTATAAAAGCATTCCATAACTTGTTCTCCAGCAGAAATCAGTAGACAGCTTGTTCCCCATTGTAGTCACGCTTAACTATTTCCACGGTTGACTTAAGAAAAAGAAACAGAAAACTATTTCCAAAAAATCTGTTCTTGTTTGATATCATTTTTTATCCAAACGACTTGGCCATCAACCTTGGGTTCTTTGAAGAATTTTTGGTTCAAAGGAGCCGTGAGGAGGGACTTGAAAGTTTCCATGATCCATCAAAGGGTGCGATAATGAAAAGGCCTCGCTACTAGTGGACCCTGTTAGCTGAACATGAGAGTCACGGGAAAAAGAGTCAAACTCTATCAAGAATGTTTTCTTATCAGAAATCACTCTAGTCAATGGTGGTCTAGGCATGAAGGTGGACGATGGTGAAGTTAGGGAAAAAGTTGATGGTTGCAGATCAAGACGGGGTAGAGAGAGATGGAGAGCGAAGAGACAAGGCATAATGAAAAACATGATGGCTTCCCACTGTATCTGAGTGATAGAACACCAACTACGAATGTTCTTATTCAATTGGTAAATTGAAAGTAGTACCAATTGAAAGTAGTACATTAGAGAATTGATGAATTATCAATTCTGAAGTAGAAATGCTAATCGAGAAAGAAAATAGAAACTCTCCCTGCCTCTCCTCTCTCTAAAGGATGAAACAGAAAACTCAACCAAAAGATGGTTCCCCCCTTCTCACTGAGGCTCCCCCCACTATTTAAACCTCCCATTCCCTCCTAAATGACTGTGGGCCCCAATGTCACTCACACTCCCTATTACACGCGCTTTTCTTTTTTTTTTTCCTCTACTACTATAATGTAATATTATTGGAGGTCTAATATTACTCTCCTCCTCTAAAACCACCTTGTCCTCAAGGTGAAAATAAGGGAATTCATGCTGAAAATCATCACAGTTCTCCCAAGTCATGAGGCAATAACCTCTTCCAACTAACTAAGACTTCCCAAACTCCTGTTGAAGGATTTTTACAATATCCAAAAACCTCCTCCGGCCCAGCCACCCACTCATGATTTTCAGATATGTAAGAGTCAACTGATGTACCTCTTTGTGCTCACCTATCACCTGTTTTAGCTGAGACATGAAATACCGGATATATGGAAGCTGATATAGGTAACTCCAATTTGTATGCTACTGGCCTGATTCTCTCCAGAACTTTATAAGGCCCGAAAAATTTTTGGTCATAACTTCTCATTCCTCCGCTTCCTCTACGACACTTGTATGTAAGGTCGAATTTTCAAAAACACCAAATCACCAACCTGAAATTCCACATCTTCTTTTCAAATCAGCATATTTCTTCATTCTCTCTTGAGCAATTCTAAGATGCTCTCTTAGTGCCCCCAAAGCTACATCTCTTTCTTTAAGTTGCTAATCAAGGGTAGAGTTGGAGGTTTCAGTCTCACCATAATAGATCAAAGGTGGTGGTGAACGCCCCTATACTGCCTGAAAAGGAGTGATTGCAATGGATCTTTGATGAGTGGTGTTATACCAATATTCAGCCCAATCTAGCCAAGTAAACCACTCCTTAAGTTTTCTCCACAAAAGCAACGTAGGTATGCTTCCACATTGCGATTCACCATTTCTATTTGCCCATCAGATTGTGGATGATACACTGAACTTCTGTTCAGTTTAGTGCCAGATAAACAAAACATCTCATGCCAAAAATTGCTAAGAAAAACCTTATTCTGATTTGATACTATTGATCTAGGATACCAGTGTAGCCTGACTACTTCTTTAACAAACACTTCAGCTACAGATTTAGCTGTGTAAGGGTGTTTTATCTTCAAAAAATGTGCATATTTGCTCAGCCTATCCACAACTACCAAAATCACATCAAATCCTGCAGCCTTTGGCAAACCATCAATGAAATCCATAGAGATATCGTCCCACACTGCATCTGGAACCCCTTCTTCTTCTTTCTCTAACTCAGCAATGAACTCACTCAGTCTGGGATCATTTTTAACCTCTTCCTTGATGACAATGAGATCTACTAAAGCTGGAACTGTCAAGTGATTCAAATGCACCGTAGGTGGTATTCTTGATAAAGCATCAACAGCTTTATTTTCCAATCCAGGTTTATAAACTACTTCAAATGTATAGCCTAACAGATTGACTATCCACTTCTGATGTTGTGGGTGAATTAATCTTTGTCCAGCAGAAATTTTAGGGATCTTTGATCCATTTTAACTACGAACTTCCTTTCCAAAAGATAAGGTCTCCATCCCTGCACAGCTAGAACAACTGCGATTAATTCTCTTTCGTCGACCGGTTTAGCTCGATCTCTTAATGATAAGGTATGACTGAAATAAGCAATGAGCCTCTTTGCTTGAATCAACACGGCCCCAATTCCATAGCCTGATGCATCAATTTCAATTTTAAACGGCAAAATAAAATCAGGCAGAGCTAGAATTGACAGAATTGGCAATGTCATCATCGCATTTATCAACTTTGCAAAGGCTCCTTGCACTTCTTTTGCCCATTTGAATGCTCCAAGCTTCAGTAACTGTGTCGATGGGGCAGCCACTTCCACAGTTTTGCACAAATCTTCGATAGTATCCCGTGAGGCCGAGAAATCCCCTCATTTCTCAAACGTTAGTTGGGGCTGGCCACTCCTCTATTGCTCTTATTTTCTTAGGATCTACTTCCACTCCCTTTCCTAATATAATGTGCCCAAGATACTCTACTCTTTCTTGCTTGGCAAAATTGCACTTCTTCGTATTAGCATATAACTCATTTTCTCGCAGAATCTCCAATAATAAGTCCAAGTGTTGTAGATGTTCTTCCAAGTTTCGGCTATAAATCAATGTCATCAAAAACCACATCCAAGTTTCGGCTATAAATCAATCTCATCAACCCCATACAGTTCAGCAAATGTCATTCCTCCCTTTGGGGCCTGCATTCCATTAAGAAACCTAGGTCAAATGAAGACCATGATTTCATCATACTCTTCAAGCTAACCCTTGCTTTAGTTAAGCTAGGATCTCCTCTTAATATAACCGTGTGACCTCTTATGTGAAACATCATAGTCATGTTTCTCCGATCCATCTTTAGTGAACATGAATCCATCTTAATGACCCCCAACAAATGCAACCACTGCATTCCTAAAATCGCATCCACTCCCTCTAACTCCAAAGGCAAGAAACTATAAACCACCTTTCACTCTCCAAACTATATTATACCACCTTCCACTCTCCAATCCTCAACTCCACTTTTTTACAAATTCCCTTTCCTTTTATTGTTGTCCCAAAACCAAGTATCACTCCATAATTCGACGCTTCCTCCCTTGGTAGTTTCAATAGTAAGACCAACTGCTCTGATATAAAGTTGTGTGTTGCACCGTAGTCTATCAACACTATTACTGTTTCACCATTAATTTTCCCTTTCAATTTCATGGTGCCTGGAATTAGATAAGCCAACCACAGAGTTGATTGATAGTTCAACTCTTGGTTTCCATTCATCTTCCATCTCAAGCATTTTCATCTCTTCGTTTACTTCTTGATCTTCCTCTACAAATACTTCCATCTCCTCATCATTCTCCCAAACTACTAATATTCTCAACTCTCTTTATTCTTTGATTTCATATCGATGGCCTGCATGATATTGCTATCAACATTTAAAACAGTCCCTTATCTCTCCATGCTTGGAATTATTCATCAGTCAGTCTCTTCACCAAACCTTCACGTCTATTTTCCACTATCGTCATTCCTTGCAGTGTTATTGTTCTCATTGGAATATTTCCTCTAGTCTTAGGTGCATTTAAAATGTAAAAGAGTTTGGGCTTTACCTTCCGAGTTCTTCAGGCCTACCTCCCGTCTGGTTACCTCCCGATTCTCTACATGTTGGGCCAACTTCATCATTTGTGCAAGCCCAATTGGTCCCCAGCATTCCACTTCTACCTTAATCCACAGGCTAAGCCCATTCATAAACGTCTCCTCCAACTTTCTTTGGCAAATATGGTAGTGGTGCTACCAGTTTATCGAACAAATTCCGGTACCCCTCCACCGTGGTTTCTTGTTTAATCATCTAAAACCTTCCACAAATTGATCCCTCCCTCACTGATCAAAATCGAATTAACAACCTCTACTTTAGATTCGCCCAATCTTTAAACGGATCACGTTCTTCCTGTGATCGGTATCAGTCCAGCACTGCTGTATCGAAACTAATAATGGCTACAGTTAATTTCTCAAAACTGATTAGTTTGTGGATCTGAAAATATCGATCGGCTCTGAACAGCCATGAATCTGAATCCAAACCACTAAACACCGACATTTCAACTTTCCTAAATTTGCTACAATCATTCGAATTCTCATCTCCTTCAGATTTCTTTGTTTTGCCTTCAATCTTAATTTCATTCATCGTAGTTCCTCCTCCTTCGACAGTACTTTCAATCGTTTGCCCTCCTTCGGCAATTTCTCCTTCACCACTCCTACATATGTCAACAACAATTGTTGTTTGTCCGCTTGGATTCCCAGTCGTTCAATGTTCTTCGCTTTTCTTCAACCGTCGGCAACTTATGAAGTTCTACTCATATTTCGGAGATCTCTTGATCGAATGTTTCCAGTTTCTCTTCGATCCATTTCTACGCCATCTTCCTTCCGTTTCCCCAAGTAAAAATTGCTCTGATACCAATTTGATAGAACACCAACTAGGAATGTTCTTATTAAATTGGTAAATAGAAAGTAGTACAATAGAGAATCGATGAATTATCAAGTTTGAAGTAGAAATATAGTAAATCCAGAAAGAAAATAGAAATTCTCTCTTCTCCCATCCCCCCTTCTCACCGAGGCTCCCCCCACTGTTTAAACCTCCCATTCCCTCCTAACTAACTGTGGGCCACAGTATTAGCACTCACTCTCTCCATTACATGTGTTTTCTCTTTCTTACCTATCCTACTATATTGTAATATTATTGGAGGTCTATCGGTGAGCAACTTCTATCTTCCTCAAGTTCTTCGATAACTAAATATTTTGAAGCACAGATTTTAGTAGTTGATCTATCAGATTAGTCATTTTCCATTGGGTCCGTGCTGAATGGATTTTCCAAGTTGGAAGAAAAGGTAATCACTTATTCACGTCTCTCTTAAGAATTCAACTGGTTTTGAAGATGCTACAGCTTGCTGTTTACTGATCATCCTTTGAAGGCAACTAGAGAGAGCACCTTTGAGCTAGTTATCAGAGCTGTACTGAGGAAGATTCGAGAAGAAAGAAACTTCAGAGGAAAGAAGATCCCAAGCTTCTGGGGTTCTTGAGTTATCTATTCTCAGTGCTCTTGTTTTGGCGAAAAATTTAAAGCTCCTAAACAGTCTGAGTTTAAATCTTCATGTTACAAATTGGAGAAATCATTCGCAATCCCAATAAATGGGCACCTTTTTATCTCTTAGGATACTTCATTCAACCAATTAAATATTTTATTTATAATTGTTTTTATACAAAAAAAATAAAAACTACATTAAAGTCGATGCAATATCCACTAAAATCTGCTTCTTGAGGCAAGCTATATAATCAACAAGGTTATTTTCAGGTCAGGTATGAGAACAATCATGATTCCTGCACGAAACAGCAAAAGAGGCAGGATAGTCTTTTGGAAAATGATAAGAGACTCCATCTCAAACCAAGATGAGATTGATTTGCAACCTACGAGTAAAGGGATTCATTCTCAGATTTCTTACGCTATGGTAAAAATGAAAAGAAATGTCGTAGATGAGGCACCAAGTAATTGGCAGAGTAACATACTAGAAGAGAGAAGGAAGGTGGTGAAGGAAAAGCATGAATCTTGGGTTAAGAAAGAAGCAGTAATGGTTGTAATTATGGGAGAATACAATGGTTATCACAAAGCTATGTGCTCAGGATGACTGGAAGGATGCCTCTTTGGCTTTGAAGGAGAAATTTTTCTCAACAATGTGGTATTAATCCATTCATGGATGACAAAGCCCTAAGGAAGCTTGAGCCATCTGTAGTTTATTGAAAATCTCATTAGTTGGATTTTTCAAATATTTTTGGAACTGGAAGCTTCGTATATAAAGGGCTTTTTGTTTGGAAGTTCAAATTAAAAGGAATTTTTCTTTTCCTTTTTTCTTTTGTGGAAAGGGTCCACACTTTTCATTAAGAGAATAGAAAGAGAACAATGCTCCAAGATCAATATTAACATAAAGAAAAGATCAAGACATATGCTAAAAGGAACCTACAGCTTTATTTTGAATTCAAGTAGGTTGGACTCGTATGCTAAAAGATTCAAGAAATTCAAGTCTTGTTACTCGATCCCGCTTGGTATCAATTTTGTTTTTAGTTTTTATATTTTAAAAAAAAAATTATGGTTGCTTTCTTCTAAATTTTATGGAATGGTTTTCACATTTCTTGAAGAAACACTAGAATTCTTAGTCAAGTTAATTCCTAAGTAGGCGGCCACCATGGATTGAACTCTTGACTTCTTAGCCATTTTAACGAGACTATGTCTCCTTTTTAGCACTAGGCCAACTCATGATGGTTATCTTCTTGGGTGTTAATTGGAAGAGCTTATAATAATCTTCCTGAAACTTCCATCCCCATCATTTGCAATTTCATTCATTCAGCTCTAATTAAACTGTTCGACCAGGTTTAATGTGGTTCACAAGATAATTCATCAACATGCTGCAGAGTTGCTGGACAAGTTAGAACTGTTACAAACTTGTCCAGTACTTGGAATGTTTAAGCTTTGTCCAGTACATGGAATATTTACAAATTTTGTACAAGAGGAAGGAAATGATTTAGTTCATTTCCTTTTTTCTTTTATTTTTCAAATAAACATATTAAATTACACAAAAAAAAAAATGATTACCTCACTTCGAAGGGCAGAGGATGCTGTTCCACGGCCATCAGGTTCTACGGCAAGAAGGACATCCAAAAGGGCCAATGCAGAAAAAGGGAAGTCTTTGAATGTCTCAGCAACACACCGCTTGTAAGGATGTTGAGGTTTAAAAATGGTGGCATGAGGTAATTTTGACTTTTTCCAGTATTCTTCAGACGGGGAGCCACAGAGTTTGAAGATCTTATGTAGTTGCTCCACCTACGGTGACACATTTAGTAATACAATTTTATGTATCCAAACATAAGGGGTCAAATTGCTATGTCAAAATATCAATGTCATAAATAATTTACAAGTATGCATCAAAGGCTTGCATGCAGAACTCAGATAATTCTTTATGGAAAACGTGAAGGGGGGAAAAATAGAGAGGGAGAAAGAGACAAAGAGAGAACTAACAAACTAGGTAATTTTACAATCTAATCCTGAAAATCAAGATTCTTAAGTAGATTCATGAACTAATTTAAACACCAATCAAAGTTCAGGACACAGGATTATTATAAACTTCAAACTTGAGCACTTAAGAAAACTTTATTTTTCTTTTATTTGGTAAGAAATAAACACTAAACCCCAAAGGCTTTTGTGAATAAATCCTCTGATAAGAACTTCTGTTGCTCTGATTCCTTTATAAGAAGTTGTTCATGCTCCTAACTGCAAATATTTATAATTGAATCTTCATCATGACTGAGAGAATAAGGCTCTTACCGAATGCCTGAACCAGGGACAAGTTAACGAATTGCTTAAAAGACATGACAGGATTTGAATATTGATGTTGCTTTGAATGCTCTAACTGGAAATCGATAGACAAGTCCAGGATTTTTAAAAAGACACCACACTTTTCGTTAAGAAAATGAAAATAGATTGCTCCAAAATACAAGATACAAAGAGAAAAGAGAACTAGATGACATAAAGTTAACAAAGCAACAGTAAACAAGAAGTAGAATAAAGAAGCAAATGCAAATGTAAAATATCCCCATTTTATTTTCTTCCCCAATTCCTCTAAGATATGAGAAGAAATTTGAACTTTGGAGCACAGAGAAAAGAATTCCTTTTTCGTGCTGATAAAAATATGTGAAAAAAATGGGTATTCTCATCCTCTTCTTTAATCCACAATAATTTACATTTCTGAATCAAATTCCTTTCTTCAGACATATAGAGATCCATTAATTCTTCTTGCGCATTTGCTTACAAACTGAATTACTGCGCTCTTAGACGAATACAAGATTCTAAGTATCAAGATTACCCTTTGTGCACATGGGTATAACAATGACTTGTTTCTACGAGAATAAGTTAGGAACCAAGGTGGTTATGGGATGCCTTTGTCCCACATTGGTTAGAATGGGATACCAATGTGGTACTTAAGTGGCTTGTCTCTCCCACCTCAATAGCTAGCTTTTGGGGTGTTGTAGGAACCAAGCTGGTTATGAGATGTCTATGTCCCACATTGATTAGAATGGGATGACTGTTGTGGTACTTAAGTTGCTAGCCTCCCTGATAGACCCCTAATTAGATTTGTTTACAGCAGAAGGAAAAGTTAGTTATACCAGCTGGAGTTTGTTACATTAGTTTGTTATGTTAGTTGTAATAACACTCACACGTGAGTTAGTTAGAGGCTGGCAAGATTAGTATAAATACTAATAGAATTTAGGAGGAAGGATATGAGAATTTTGTAAGAAGATTTACTGTAATTTCTTGAAAGAGAGAAAGGCAGTAGAGAGAGAAAGGAATTGAGTTACTCAATTCCAGAAAGTACCCCTTATCAAAATCTAAATAGAAGAGGAAATTCATACCAAAAGGTGGTGTTCCATCAAATTGGTATCAGAGCGGTGAATCTTGGGAAGGAAATCAACAATGGAGCAAACGCAAATTGAAGAAAAACTGGAAGCCTTTGAACAAGAAGTGATTGGGATGAAGAAAGAATTAAGCAAAATTCCGGCAATTGAAGAAAATCTGAGATCCTTAACAAAGAGCCTTCGGCTGTTAAGAATTCAAGCCGAAAAAAATCAACAATTGTTGTTACAATGCGTTGAAACCATGGTGAAAGAAAAATCGATAGTGAGTGAACAAACAGTGAGTGAAAGAATCACAACAAATCTACCAGTGATGAAGAGTATAGTTGAAGGAGGAAGTACACCTATGAAAAGAATCGAGACCGAAGAACAAAGGAAGGAAATCGAAACTGAAGAGAAGGTGGGCGAAGAACAAACAAAGAAGATAGGAATTGAAGAAGATATAAGTGATCAAAACAAATTCAAGAAGGTAGAGTTACAGAGGTTTAGCGGCAAGAAGTTCAATTCATTTATTTTTTGGATCGAACGGAATTTCCAAAAATATGAACTGATCAATTCTGAGAGAGTAAACGTTGTTGTAATCAAATTCGATGGAACCACATTAGATTGGTCTCGGTCGAAGGATGAACACGATGCATTCAAGGATTGGTTGAGATTAAAACAGAGGTTGTTACTTCCTTTCCAATCAGTGAGGGAAGAACTTAGCCGCGGGCGATTTCTAGCAAACAAATCGGAAATCGTGGAAGATCGGCGAGAATTACCGGCGAGACCCAAAACGAAGATCCAAGTGAAAAAAAAGTTGCAGTTCGGAGACGCTGGAAGTGACTGGTTTCGATGGAAAAAAAAGAGACCGGAAGTTGACTGGTTTCGATGGAAAAAGAAGACGGCAGCAGTCGTGTGGATGAGAAGGAGGAAGAAAATGCTGGCAAATAGTGGTTGTCCGAGAAGGCGATACGGAAAGCGGGAGAGTTGCGAAAAGAAGGAGATGTTGCCGTGATGCTGATGACGTGGCAGAAAGGGATAGAAAAGGAGGTTAGAGGAAAGAAAACTAAACCCTAAAATTGTCGATAACAAACCAAAAAAAAAAAAAAAAGGAAAGAAAGCTGTAAACACACCTTGAGGACAAGGTGAATCTGAAAGGGGGGAGTAATGATAGACCCCTAATTAGATTTGTTTACAGCAGAAGGAAAAGTTAGTTATACCAGCTGGAGTTTGTTACATTAGTTTGTTATGTTAGTTGTAATAACACTCACACGTGAGTTAGTTAGAGGCTGGCAAGATTAGTATAAATACTAATAGAATTTAGGAGGAAGGATATGAGAATTTTGTAAGAAGATTTACTGTAATTTCTTGAAAGAGAGAAAGGCAGTAGAGAGAGAAAGGAATTGAGTTACTCAATTCCAGAAAGTACCCCTTATCAAAATCTAAATAGAAGAGGAAATTCATACCAAAAGGTGGTGTTCCATCACTCCCCCACTCCAAGAGCTGACTTTTGGGATGTGGTTCTCCAAGGTGCTCAAGTACGTAACAATGGTATCAAAGTCAAACCGTAGGTTTGAGAGATGAAAAATTCCTGATAATTCCCTTTGAATGCTTGTTTCTTCTAGTGACTCTTCTTGTGCAAAAGTCTCATCAATAGAAGAGAGAGAAACAGCCACATTACTTTTTTATCGATGTTAAATCCACTGAATTTGAAAAGACTTTGAGGGATGAATAACATGAAGTGAATTTAACGAACTTCAAGTTTCCACATAAGCCAAATCGCCAGATCAAAGAAAGAATACGAAGATGACCACCGTCCTTGACAACAATTTTGGCTAGAATGAAGCCGTAGTTTTCTTTTTTCTAACTTCAATTAGAGCAGCTAAACAATCTATGGAATTAAGGGTTTGGGAGGAAATGCTGACCAAACTGCCTATATTTTTCCCTATAGCTTCAAAGATGATTGTTTCCAGTATTCCAAAGGTCAACTTTTAATTGATAATCATCCTCCATAACTTTTAATGAACCCCGAACAAGAGTGATTCTTCTTAGACGTTGACTCAATTTCAGATGAATTTCTCTTAAAAGCTTCCAATTACCCTAAAAATAGAATTAAAAAAACAACATAAATCTTCACTAAAGGCCCAATCATCGAAAAAGGATTATTAGAAACTTCGGACCAAAAATAAGCTTAAAAGGAATTTGAACATCCTTCCAAGACTAGTGTGCAAGCATGAGATACCAACAAAATGGAGTTAAAATTCAATTCCACCCCTTCTTTTCCTTTCCTTACCCCAAATGAAGAAACCTTTGATAGTAAACTTTGGTCTTCAAGTCTAATGAGTAGCAATTTTGAAAATAATTTGAGCTATGCTTGATCACTTCCACGTAGCTTCTTAAAATGTGCTTGTGCTTAACCAACCCATCTTGAGAATTTCCGGCTAGCTTCAAATGACGAAACATTGAGAAGTTATAACACTTTTTATCGGTTCTAGCAGAAACTTGCACAATCTTCCTTCCTCCCATAGAAGGCCAAATAGAATGTGAAATCTATCTCAAAATACCAACCAAAAGATGATTTAAATCTAAATAATCGAATGACCACGAGATCAACCTTAAATTTCTTCTAAAAACAGAATGAATTGGAATAGCAGTAATTCAACCATAAGAGGAGCAGAACAAGGAAACAAGCTAATTACTTCCACTTCTTCCATTAAAATCTTATCATTTTCACCCCAAACCCAAATACTGAAGATATGTTTCAAATGCAACTACATTTCATATCCATGGAGGAAAAGTTAGATCTACAACGAGCATGAGAAGGCAACAAAAACCAGAAGAGATAAAAATAAATTAATTAATTAATTAATTAAAAAAGCTATAGGACAAACAGACTCCAGTGATAGGTGACGATGAAGGATGCCACCATGGCCACAATGAAGAAGAACGAAATGGAAGAAAAGGTGGGAACTTTTCAACATCAAGAAACTAAAATAGGGAAAAGGGAACATCTGACGAACAATGACGAAGGACTGGTGGCTTTGTAGCTAAGTCTGCTGACAGGCAGGGCCAGGGTTAGGTCGAGTGACACTGAGTAAGGTTGGATCCATCGGAGAGAGATAGCAGCCGGGATACATATCTGTTTTGGAATACTTAGAAAGTTTCCAAAGCTTCCCAAGAGTACTCTACCAACTTCAAGCCTTGCATGGATAGAAATGAAATGTTATTGTGAATGTCAGAAACAGGGACATTAAAAGTAAGTGTGTAAACCACAGGGAGGCCATGAGGAAGATAACAGGCAGCAAAAAGGTGGTGTTTAAGTATAGTATGAGATCCATGAACCCACATGCAGAACCTTTGAGTCAGAAAAGTGCATTAAAAACCACCTTATATTCTGCATATGGAACAGTCCATTTTCGATTCTTCCCTTCTGATTCTTAGCAATATGTACCATAGCAAAGAACCATAAGTCTTTCATTTTGATGCCAACAGTAGCAGATTACATGAGAAATAGTTCTAGAAAACCATTTGATCCACATTCATGGCTCTTGAATTTCTTTTGCAAAGCAGAGGTCATGCATTTAAAAGTATGTAAAACTGATAATAGGTAGGAACAAACATTAATCAATTTGAGGGGCAAAGTAAATCCATATTGGTATAAGTTAAAATGCAAGAAATGTCATTACTAGATAATACCTCTGTTCTTCCAGGCATGATAGGCTTTCCAGCATATAGTTCTGCCAGAATGCAGCCAGCACTCCACAAATCTACAGAAACTCCATAGTCCGTTGCACCAAGCAAAAGCTCAGGTGGCCGATACCACAAAGTTACCACACGACTTGTAAGAGGCTGCTTTTGTCGGGGACGGAAAAAGGTTGATAGCCCAAAATCACCTATCTTTAAATTACCATCATTGTCAATCAGAAGATTTGAACCCTTGATGTCACGGTGCAAAACTCCCTGTGCATGGCAATGTTCAAGGCCAGAAAGCAGTTGCTTCATATAGCATTTTATCTGCATGTCAGATTAAGTCGAGCTTATCGGTCTAGATACAGTCTAATTGTATAATTATCGTTACTATACAAAATGAATTGAGCATACAACAAGTTCATTTCAAGATTTCTCTTTTTCTATCCACATATCATATGGCTCAAACAAGTCCAAGTCCACATTTTCATAAGCAGTTGAACTTTATGAGAAGGCCCTCACCACTCTTTCTACCACCATGAATGTATAAAAATTGTATATCAAGAAACAATGACAAAAGTTTATTGTTGTCGCAGGTATAAGCATGGGGTCTAGTACGGATCCTCGTACTTTAATATGTAAAGCTAAAAGCTTCACTTCCTATCAATGAGAATAATAAACGTATTCACATTTAAAGCCTTCATCCTTACTGGCAATATTTTTTCTTTTTACTTTTTTCCTTTATCCTTTTCACACTTCGAGAAGTTGCATGAGACAGTTTATATTTAAATGAAATTAACATTCTTCTCAGTTGGTCCCCTTCTTTTAGTTGAGGTGTTTTTTGTGGGCTGGTTTTTTTTCTTTTTTGTATGCCCTTGTATTCTTTCATTTTTTTCTCAATGAAAGTTGTGATTCTCATAAAAAATATATATATATTTGAATGAAGTCAATGATGGATTTATTTTAAAAAAAAAAACATAAATAAAAGACTAAGAGAAATGTGCAGGCTGAGGCACTACAGTGATCTTTTACTATTTCACTTGAACACAGGATAAATATATGACCATAGGAATTTTGAAACTTATATTTCACCAAAACACATTCTTGTGAGCACCATGCACATGCAAAAATAACTCAACTTTCTATACATAAAAGAATTCTATCCAGATAGGCAATATTTAAATAATTATCATCCGAGGAAATAACTCTCACTCGTTTGTTGCTTCCAATTGAGATTTCCATACATCGCTATTCCATAATAATCTAAAGTTATCACACTAGTTGAGAAAAGTCAATCACCTGTGCTTCAGTGAACTTGATCCCTGAGGTAGCTACCAACCCTGCAAGATCATGTTCCATGTACTCAAATATGAGGTATAAACTGCCTGACACCCTTGAAGTAATAAGACCTTCAAGCTTCATGACATTGGGGTGGTCAAGCCTACGCAGGATAAGAATTTCCCTGGCCATAAAACGAACACTTTCAGGATCCATGTTAGCAAATCGCACCTTCTTCAATGCAACAATCTTGTTTGTTTCAATGTCACGGGCCCTGTACACACTGCTGTACGTTCCTTGTCCAATCTACATTCGAGTTATTCAAAACATAAGCAGTATAAACTGAGTGTAAAGGCCAAGATATATATGTTAATGAAAATTAGTGTTATATTAAATTCAATATTTTCTTTAGAAGCAAGAACCACCATGGAAAAATATGGGCTCAAATGTAAAAGAGAATAAAACGAACTTACTTGAACAAAACCTGTTCTATAGGTTGTACATCTGTGTCCTTGAGTTCTAATGTAAAAGAGAATAGATGACAAAGAGAATAGATGACAAAGGAAGACCCTTTGAGGTATCGGATAAGAGGTGGTAGTATTCAAAGTTGTTTAACTTGTGAATCAGTGCAGCATCAAAACTAAATTTAGAGTATTGTAATAGAATTTTTTGATTAACAATTGAAGTTAATATATGTACAGTTAAAAAACAACAGAAATTAAGAAAGGAAACCAAAGAGCATAATCCCAGTTTGAATTTTTTAATTAAAAAATAAGCCTTCAATAAGAAATACGAAAGAATGTACAAATGCAAACCTACCAAAAGGAGCCGCCCACCCTAATTAAAGAATGGATCCCAATGTAAAAAACAGACCAAACCGGTAATTAGAAAAAAATAAATAAATAATAATAATGGGCGTTACAATGAAGAATTATAAATTTAATAATCTTTCTGAGGAGCCAAAGGAAGGGATATGCCTCGTTAATGCAACAGATCTCCATTTATAACTCAGAATCCAATGGTGTCATTAGTGATGATAGAACTACTTACAAGGAGGTCATTCTCAGAAAAGCAAGCATTAATAAGGTACAGATAAGAGATCACCTTCCCCACCTTTAACTTAAAAACCCAATCCGTCCACCACCAACAGAAACTAGCATGCTCAGGTTAGCAATAGAAATTGCCCTTTCATATCCTCTGATTCTGAAACAATCATTATTGTACTGAGGAACGCTTCCACAAAAAATGGTGTAAACTCGTGAATAAAATTTGAACTTCTATTAGGAACCTTAAATTCCAGATATGATTTATCAAAGAATCACCAATCTACCATGATTTGGAGACAAAAGAATTATAGATGATTTGAAGATGAAGTTTTTGGACGTATACCCCTTCCAATCAATTGGTCTTCAAGTTGGCTAAGGCTTTGTTTTTCGAATTTTCCAACAAGGTTCAACTATTCATCAGGCTACCTAATCAAGAAGTTTTCTTCTCAACAAGTCCACATCCAAGTTGTATTCATCACAAATATCTGCCACTATATGGCCTTCTGTGAGAGAGCTGAGCATTCCAAAAATACATTTCCTATCCACCAACCCTCTTAAAAAATACATTTCCTTTCCCTCCCCCACACCAAAACAAACAAAGTGAGAGAAGGAAGGGAACTCGAGGAGATATCCTTCCACAAATTTCACTGTGCATCTTTATTCCCACCCACCCACCAGCTACTCAAAAGTGTGAGACCTGTACTTACTCCCGGTTATCCACCACCACAGAGAATTAGACTCGAGGGATGCCAAAGCCATTTCACCAACAGGACTTTCTTAACGGTCCTTGGATTTCCAAGTTATAGCCCTCTTGAGTTCACAAGCTTCTCAATCACCTCCTAGCTCACAAGGTGGGAGCCTTTTCCTTCACTGTATTTGATAATTGGTTAAGGTTCAACCCAAAGTAGCACTTTGCTTCTCCCCATCAACATAATTGAAAATCATTACAATTTCCCTATATCCAAAGCTTGGGGTATGTCTTCTGGGAGTTGGGCAGACAATGCTTATTTTTTTATAGGTGGGATGCCAAATCCATTCTTGTCTGTAATATTCATTATAGTAACTAAATTTTGATCCATTTTCCATGAAAAGGATTACAAACGCATGTTTATCTTAGGGCAATAGATTTGATTTAGAGTACACACCTACAAAGCAATAGCCAGCCCACAAATGGCAAAAAGATGTCTATTCACATGGTCAGGAGAAGTAAAACCACTGGTTTCAAAAATTAAAAAAGAAAAAAAAGGAGCATACAAACACCACGGACTATAAATCTACGCCTCTAAGAAGAAGTTTCTATTGTGCCCAATTCAGGTTACGCTCATATCATAAAAAACACCACAGACTATAAATCTAAGCCTCTAAGAAGAAGTTCCTAGTCTGCCCAATTCAGGTTACGCTCATATCATAAAAACAAAACAAGTGCATATGTAAAGAAATGTTGCAGAAAAGAGTGCAGAAACAGATCAATAAATGTAAAACTACTAAAACTAACCTTATCCAACTTCTGAAAAGAGTCTGCCTTTCTAGGAACCCATCCATTGATTGCTTCTCCAGCCACAGATGTCAGCCAAGAAGGCCATCCAGCAATAACCAAAGCCCCCTTTTCCCCAATTACAACGCCGATTATTCTAGGTGTTGCATTGTTATTATGTACTCCTACTCTCTTTATTCCATCCTCCATAGTTGGCCGTTCTTGACGCAGGGGCTTGGCACTGCCAACTTTTCCAATGGATGTTACCTTCTCAGCACCATCTGATTCCGTTGTTGATCCAGCATTCTCTTCCCCAGGTTGATTCAGTATCAATCGCGCCATTGCATCACTTTGCCCTCCATCAGAATGTAACACGGATTCTTCTTTCCTCAATGAAGTCCCATGTCTGGAAGATCTATTAGACTTCAAATGCCTCTCTTTGCAATGATTCTCAGCAACATAGTCGTTTGCTGGAATTCCCTTAGAGCAAATGCAGCCCATACTCCCACCACAGAGTCTCAATAGGAAATCAATCCAACAAAATTATATACCAAAAGTCCAAAATAAAACCCAAATCCTTCACCCAACAGTCTCGATGGCATAGAAGATAGAAATAAGATCCAACCTTTAAACAATCATGTATTACTTAGAATCAAAATTTGCCCCAACGATTCGCTGCATGCATATACAGCATGGAAAAGTTGAAAAAATCTCAAAAACTTAAAAAGGATGAGAAAACCCAGATCCCCAATGGAAACAAAATCAACAAGATCTTCACATAAAACTAGAGGAACCCAATAAACAAACTTCCCAAAAAGAGTGAGAATGGAAATTACCTCGAGGAAGGTAATGAATCCAGTTCCAACCAATGCAAAGCGGAAAGGAAATTCCTAAATGGGAAGCATATACTCCACCCCATCAAAACGGCAACCGCGAGAAATTCTAATTCCGGGGATGTGATCAGTTGGACAGCAGTTGAGGTCCAACTCAGGGAAAACTAGAACACCCAGAAACACAAAACACACAAAAATTAAAACTGCTTACCCTTTTCGGATTACGGGAAAACGCGTGAAAGACGAGAGAGAGAAATTTTCGGGGGCAAATGGCTGATTATAAGAGGAGCACGGAAAAGAGTCGGGATGGTTTCTTTTTCATTCTTTTTTTTTTTTTTTTTTTTTCCTTCTTCTTCTTCTTCTTCTTTCTTCTTCTTTCTTCTTCTTCTTCTTTCTTCTTCTTCTATTTATGCAAATGTTACTTGTGGTCACTAGATCTGTGAGGTTGATGTCTATTTAGTTAAGTTTTAAAATGAACATATTAATCCTTGAATTTTGAGAAATAGTTCTAAATGGTCTCTAAAGTTATTTTGACTATAAGTTGACATCCCTTCCTTGTTTCATTCTCTCCCCCTCCTCTCTTTTTATCCAAGTCGATCTTCATAGAAAAACGAGACATGCACAGCGGAAATATGAATCGAAAATTATTCTAGATGCATCTAAACTCTTTAGAGATTAATATGCTTCAAGCCCTAATTAAAATAAATTAGAGTTAAAGGAATACTTACATTTGATGACTCCCGTTCTTCAATATCTCCTCACAAATATGAATCCAGGACCACCACTAGAGTTGACCCACTATACTTTAGACTTAAAACCGAGTAGTGAGACTTGTTAAGTGAAGGAAAAAAACGAGAGAGAGAATGATGGAAATTGTAGGAGGCAACCAACTTTTGGTTTAGAAGAGAGAGAGCTGAGACAATTTTGTTAAAATTTTGAATAATTTCTCTTAAGATTATTAAAAAAAACTTAAAAGAACTTTTAAAAGCAATTTGATAAAGAACTTACATGCAAAATGCATGAAAAAGATTCACCAAAAAACACCTCATTCTCCACTTAAATTTAATGGGCTATGTGTTTATATCATATGTAAGTACTTGTTTCACTAAGTGTTAGAGGGATTATCCAACAAAGTGTTTGAATTTCCACTAACTTTACTCTAAGGGCAATATGGTCATTTTAACTATTCAAGTCAAAGTTAGACTTTGACGTTTTAGAGTCAAAAGTCAACATTTTGACTTTTTTACCATTTTATTCGTCTTGACTAATTTTAACCTTCCAAACATGAATCCACATTCAGTTTTTTTAAATTCAAATCATTTTTTAATATAAAGCCGGTCAAAGTTTGACTTTTCAAAGTCAAAAGTCAACATTTTGAACTTTCACAACTTTAACCATTTCCATCAATTTCAAGCTTCCGAATATGAATCTATTTTCATATTTTTAATATTTATATCACATTTAAACATAAAGCTCTATCTCAAACTGATGGCCGACGTCTATATCACATATATTTGTCGATTTCTCTCTCTTTACCTAATTCGAACAAGTCGAATTATTCCATCATATTGTTCTAAGTTAATTCCATATGAGCTAGCAGGAGAACCTAATGGACCTATACATCATAGGCTCTAACAATCTGAGATTAACTAACTAAATCCTTTTAGATCGAGCTAATCAACATTCGTTAACTAACGGGTCATTCCACTAAAGTCCTGTAGTTGCACTTCCCTCACTATAGATATATTTTTATTCATCCAATATAATCATGATCAGTAAGTTACTCCTTCGCAGGTTGTTCGTAAGCTCGGTTGCGTCAAAATATCGTTTTATCCTCGAGACTACATTTGATTTCTTAAGACCCATTGATCCACTATTGAACAATTGGTTATAGGTCTAACCTATAAGTTGAATCCCTCTAAAGCCAATGAAAGAGTGGGGCCCCTTGTTCAAGCTTGGATTCAGTCCTTAAGGTTCTACTAACCCTAAATCAAGTATGAGTGAATTCTATTTTGCACCTTATGTCCCTAACCTTCCACCCGATCTTACCCCTGAAATGGGAGGCTTATTGGGCCAGCGCATTTGAGCTGCCCTCACTTATGCAACTCTAAGGATAATACCGTTTGAACAAAAGTTCATAGTTAACTCAGGATTAAGATTAAGTTACCTAGGTCATCATAATCGAAATAGTCAGTTTATATAGTCAATGGTGTTATAACTTAAAATTAACTATTTCATGGTTCCAATCTTATGTAAACTCTTTACATAGGATGCCCCCAATCCCATGTCTCTACATAAACGATTCAGGATCACACCATTTGTATTAACTATAGAGCGGGCCACATCCATAGTGTTCCCAAAATAAGACATCCAACTTTATTCATGCACTATAAATTGTTTAGGCTATATACTCGAGCTTGATCCACATTTATGTCTCTACATAAAGTTCAAGTCTGCACTAGATAGCCTCAGGACCTTAGTTTATTAGATTCAAGATTATAATATTTTATTTTCACTAATAAATCCCCAATAACCACTCTATTAAATAGAATATAATTTTAAACTACAAACTACGAGTTTTAGGACATAAATTTCAATAGATGTTCAATCTTTCATTTTTTTTAATCTTCTTCCTTTGTTCCCAAATAAATCCCAACTTCCATAGTTATCTATCTTCTTCTTTGCCATGAAATTTTCATTTTAATTTGATTGACACAACAAATGTGGACAACAGTCATGCAGTAGACATAATCACAAGACTACGAAAGAATACATGTAACACCACATTTAAAAAACATTTATTTCCAATATGATGATCATAAATACAAACGTTTTCATTACAACACCGATTCATTCATACATAAATACTCTTTTACTTTATGAAGAATCATTCACAAATATTTATTCATAGACTCGTATTCAAGCATAGAAAACATTTAACCACACATAACAATTTAGAAATCACATTTGAAATCTGTTTTGTCACTCACAAAAATACTTAGCATTAACTCCTTCCTTCTCTGCTTTTGAATTCCTCTTCTTGCCTTGCGGTTCCCACAACCGACCGTTCAGCACTCAGAATTTTCCCTTGTTATCTTTATCAGAAAATCTACATTTCCAAAACAAAACTCTCCTTTTTCCTTTGGTCTTTGGTCTTTGGCCTTATTTATAGTGACCTTTCACATTCAATGGTCACTTCTGCTATTTATTTATGTCACCTTACTGATTTGTGGCATCATGTAGCCAATCCAAACTCGACATGTAGGCTAAACGTTAGCGGTGATTAGACATTTTCTTGAGACTCACACCTTATCTCTTTGGAAAGGTAAACTCTTTAATCGTCTGACTTGTTGGAATTTATGTCCTAAAACTCGTATTTTGTTATTTGATTCAATAAAGTTTATTATTGAATACTATAATCTTAAAACCAATAAGTATTAAGGTCCCGAGGCTATTTTACTAAGTTTGTCAATTTACTTGAATTTTATGTAGAGACATAAACATGGATTAAGTTCGAGTTAATAGCCCAAATAGTCTATAGTGTATGAATAAGGTTGGACGCCTTATTCTGGAAAAACACTATGGATGCGGCCCGCTCCGTAATTAGTACAAACGATGTAATCCTGAATCGTTCAAGTAGAGACATAGGAGTGGGGGCATCCTATGTAAATGGTTTGCATAATACTGGAACCACGAAATAGTCACTTTTAGTTATAACGCCGTAAACTATAAACTGACTATTTCATTTATGATGACCTATGTAACTTGATCTTAATCCTGAGCTAACTATGAACTTCTGTTCATTTGGTAGTATCCTTAGATATGTATAGGTGAGTGTAGCTCATCATCGCTGGCCCAATAAGCCTCCCATTTCAGGAATAAGATCAAGTGGATAGCTAGGGACATAGAGTGCAAGACAGAATTCACCCCTACCCACTTCTGGGATAGTAGATAGGTTGTTCCCTTAAGGATTGAATCCAAGTCTTGAACAAGGGGTCCCACCTTCTCATTGGTCCGAGAAGAATTCAGGTTTATAGGTTGGACCTTAAACCAATTGTTCAATAGTGGATTAGTGGGTCTTAAGGAACAATATGTAATCTTGGGGGTAAAACAGTATTTTGATCCAGCCAAGATTATGAACAACCTGTGAAGGATCAACTTACTCATCATTGTTATATCAGGTGGACAGAAATATATCTATAGTGAGGGGAGTGCAACTATGAGTCTTTAGTGGAATGACTCATTAGTTAATGAATGTTAATTAAGCTAGGTCTAAAAGAGTTTAGCCAGTTAATCTCGAATCGTTGGAGCCCATGATCTATAGGTCCATTGGGTTCCCCTACTAGCTCATATGGATTCAACTAAGAACAATACGTTGGAATAATTCGAATTGTTCGAATTAGGAAAAAGAGAGAGAAACTGACAAGTATATAAGATATAAGTCGGTAGATATAAACTTTAAGCTTTATGTTTAAATATGATTTAAATAAATATGAATGTAGATTCATATTTAAAAGCTTGGAAAGTTTTGAAACGGTCAAAGTTGTAAAAGTCAACATGTTGATTTTTGACTTTGAAAAACAAAACTTTGACCGGATTTATATTCAAATATGATTTGAATTTTAGAAAAATGAATGCGGATTCATACTCGGGAGGTTAGAATTAGTCAAGACGGGTAAAATAGCAAAAAGTCAAAAAGTTGACTTTTGACTAAGAAAAGTCAAAGTTTGACTTTGACTTAATTGGTTAAATGACCAAATTGCCCCTTTGCCTAATTTCTTAATTAACTAAAAGTTAGTGGGAAATGTGGCAGCTTATTGTGAATTAGAAGCCACTAATTTCATTAAATAGTTAATGGATTAATTAAGTGTTGTGATTATATGAAATAATTTTCGTGCAATTTGCATGTAAATTTTATACATAAACTTCTCATTACAAAATGAGAAGAGGTTGATGTTTTCTCATAAATTACCTAAACGATTCACCTACCTCCTTCCTTCTCTCAAAATGATTTCCTTCATAGAAACGAGTCCCACAACTTGGTTCTTGGTCCTGAGATTAGTAGGTCAACTTAGTGGTTGTCCGTTGCTCGTGATCTTCAGACAGAGAAGTTTTTGGAACGAAGAAGAAGTTGTGAACTACAAAGGTAAGCTCATCGTTTACCTTTTATACTCTTCGTTTAGGTCTTTCCTGTAGTAGTTGCATGTTAATTTCTAAATCATTTAGATGCATATAGAGTAAAGCATGTTCCTTAGTCTTCCGCTGCTGCATGCTCTATGTTTTTATTCCCAGCATGACTCTCTTTATCTTCTTGGAAAGCAACAAACATTTACTTCTCTCAGCAAGTTGTCAAGTTATCTCAACAGGACACCTACTTCCTCGCCTCATTCCCTTGGGCGTAGGTATTGCTCTCCGTTTTACTACACTAAATGTCTAACTCTTGACATCCAACACAAGTTTCTTCCTCGCCACTTATTCTTTTTGCATCGCTTACCTTCACGTAATAGAACCTAGACTTAAGCATTTGTCTTCTCGTCGCTTGTTCTCTTTTCACATCTATTCTCGCTGGATGTCTCATACTTACACTTATCCGAAATAACTTTCCTATAAGGATCCTCTTGGACAGGACTTTCTTTTTCTAGATCAGGACCTCATAGTTTGAGACATGGCTAGTATTATATTCTTGCGGTTCCGAACAATTTGGATCCTGAAAAGACATTGCGTATTTCCAACTCTTTTATTTAAAATTACATAGCTAGCCATTTCTTGATTTCAGTTAGATAATATACATCATTCATTACATGTTTATAAGTTAATGAATCCTTTAAGTCATCATCAAGTATGACGATTTGGTTTTCGAAAGAAAAAGTAACGGCCAAGTTGATGAACAACCCTCTCATTTCTTCGAGGCACTCTCAACTTTTACGAAGGATGTGATTAACCAGGTTCTCTAGTTTTATGAACTACTTTAGTGGATGAACTAGGTCTATTTGTAACGTCTTTGGAAATCATATTCAATACTAATATACTCTTGGTTTGATGATTCCTATATTGGAGTTGCTTTTCTTTTCCCCAAGTAACGTTTGAGAAAACTAGAAGGGTATTCAAGACCTCAAGACGCCGAACAAACTTACTTCTGGCAAAGATTTTAGAAGCACAAGGGAACTCTTGGCCAAGGAAACTAGGGTAAGAAGCTAGTTAACTGCGACTATGAGTGGTTTTTCCTCTTATAAATGTTTCCAAATAAAAGGGATTTCTGAAACGTGTTTGAATCTTTTCCACTAAGACCATGTTACATGAATTTTCTTATGATTTCCAATTATTAAAATGCGTGTGATCTGTGAATGAATTGAATTGATTGTGCAACTGAAATTAGGTGATAAACTATAAAAGGAAGTGCCTTATGATTGTACTTTCAAATGAAAAAAAATGTATTGAAAACGATTCCTGTAAGCACCTTGAGGTAAATATGTTAAAACATGTGGCACATGTTATTGATGATGTTGGTGTTATGTGAAAATAGAGAACCAATATTTCGTGAAATAAGACTATCTTTATACCCTATGTGATATAATACCTTACTCTTGTTATGTGATATGGGATAAGATGTTCTATTTATGCTGTGTGATATGGAATAGCATTCTCATACTTTTTGTGTGAGCTGGTATGAGATGTCTCATACTTGTTTTGTGAACTTGTACACTTGTTGTTTGATCTAGTATGGGATGCCCTTTGCTTGCTATGTGATCTGACATTGGACGACGCATTGTGTGCAATGGAATTGATGGTACTTACTGAATGCATTAAGTTTTCTCCGCACAACTGCAACTTGACAAAAAAAAGTGTGGCAAATGCTTGAGCTGAGGAAATGTTACCAAGAAGTAATAAAATATGCAGAAAGATTATACAAGTTGGATGTGTGGTATGCAAGAGGCATAGATGCAATATGAAATGTTGATAATTGCGATGATAGAAAAATGTTGACCTTTGGAACCAATGTTTAAACCTAAAATGTAATAGTTGAATTACATTTTATTTTAACATCTGTCTTGGAAACGACTGCGCAATAGGACAATTTGATTTATTTAATGCGATTGAGAAAAGAACCCACTCACTAGACGTTTTAGTCTAACCTTTCAAATATTTTGTTTTATTCTCCTCCCCTTCCCTCCAGATAGTGAAGCACATCTAGCATTGAACTTGCAACCTTGATCGCCTACCCTACCTTCCTAATCGTATTGTTTTGGTAGTGGCCATTGTCTACTCGCATAACATATAGTAGTTAGGTGAGAGAAGTCCAAGTCTTGTCTTAAGTCATGTGTAATGATTTTGTACTAAATGTTGTAAACGACACTGCTTATTATTTAACCTATGCATAAGTTTCTTTCATGGATTTATCATGTTGGACTCTAAGGTGAGCGACTTAAAGTCGAATGAAAGAGGTTATGCGTTAAAAGGTGCATTTCTATCCATGCATTGCTAGCTTTTCTAAAAATATGCATGTCGTGCAAACTTTCCTCTCTATCACCCAATTACAAGCAAAGAGAAGTTTCTTGGTAAGTCCAGGGTCGAACACAGAAAATTTAAGCTCCTAATTATCTTATCGCATCATTAAGTCATGCGATATAACTATACAGTAAAGATTATGTGCAGTATATTCTTAATCTACTATTTACACTAAGGTGCTTGGCGGTGCAAGTTGGTCATGGTAACATGGTGAGAATGGCAATTGAACTTATCTTTAGGCATGACGATGAGGGAATGGTTTAATTATCTAAATGCATTGAATTGTGCTTTAATACCTCAAGGCGATACAAAGCATAAATTAACTTCGAATTAGGGCGAGCAGCCATTCAGCGCCTTTGCCATACTTGCTCGCCTTTTGGGATCTAAATACACAAAGTTAAACTATGATTTATATTTGATCATCCTGAATTTTCCATTAGTAACTTATCCTTAATTAAATCAAGCAACCTCTTGGTGTTATCGCCACACATATTGGCCTTTCGGTAATGTATGCAAAGGATGAGTTTGGCGATAATATCGTATTGCCACAATTTTCTTGCCACTCGCTTAGCTAAATGCGTGTTCTCACTTGTCAGACGATTACAACCTACATCATTGTTCTTCTCTCGAATGTACAATGCTTAAATATCTATGTTTAACTCAACAAAACTCATAACACATACATTCTGATTCTCTATATATTAAAAGCACATTTTGTTGCTCGCTAGCTAATCAAACATATTGAACATGGAAAGTATAAGAAATATGGGAGAATGAAAGAAGAAATGCATTGATTTCACAAAACTAACTTTAGGCATCTCCGCCATAGTATACATCTTACAAAACAATACAAGAAAAACGTAAACTGGAATACAAGAGAAGGTGTTACATCGTAAAGTCTGATTTCTCATGCTCTTTGGCTATGATTTTTTCCTATTGATGAAGGGGAGGATGAAGGGGATAAAATCTCTCTCTCTCTCTCTCTCTCTTATTCTAAGCTCTCACCTAAAACTCAAGGGAAAGGAGAAGACGGATGATGTATGAACTTACTCTCCGGCCAAATGTGCACACCTTGTTCTGAAGTGAAAGGCTCTACTTATAGTCGAGGTTTGATGTTGATAGGACATTTCATGCGTCATTAATGCCTCTAAAAAGCTGCATCGGCACCACACAGACGTCCTTTTATCCTTTTCTGACATTTGCACCAACCAAATTTGTCTGCTATTGTATCATGTTGCCTAGCTTGCACTGTTTATCACCACATAGGTTGAGCATGTCTTCTCACGTAACCATTTTATCACCGAGCATCACTTCTTTCCTACAATTAAAGCACTAAGACACTAAAGAATAGGGATAAGGTTCTTTTATACCATGCTATTTGTAAATTAATCAAATCATATTCTTTTTCCTCTATTTTCTTCTATTCTCATGCGATAAGATCTCATTATTTTACATAAAAGGCTATAATAATTTGTATTTCTACAAGTTATCAGACACTAAAGGTGCTTGAAATAAAAGGGGGGGAGGAATCAATGAAGTTCTTGTCCAATTTTCACGTTAAGTTTCTTTGTGATTGCATTTTATTCCGCTTACTAGGCATTTGGTACGTTACTTCGTGGAGAATATTGTAGTAGAGTGTCTAAGCGGTCGCGTCTGAAGAAAAACAAGACATGCATACCAGAATTATGGATCAATTTTACTCTAAAGACATATAAACATTTTTAAATATTAATAAACATGCCAAAACTACCCTAATTAAACGAAATTAGGATTAAAGAAATACATACCTTTGAAGATTTCTCAATCCTCGTAATCTCCCATGAACTCGAAGCTGGGACCATCACTAGAGTTGATCCACTATTCTTCAAACTTAGAACTCGATTGTGGGACTCAGTAAGTGAAGGAAAATGGGAGAGAAAGATGGAAATTGGAGGAGTCATTAATTAGGGTGAGATTTTCTAAAGAGAGAAAAAAATTGGTAAAATTTTTGTAAAAACAAAAATACAAATTTGGCCAAAAGTTTTTTCTAATTTGAAAAAGAGCCTTTAAATAAATTAATTACATGAAAAAATGCATGTAATTAGTACACCAAATCTCAACACTTAACATTCCACTAAGTATTAGTGAAACTTAATGGACTAGGTTTCTACATCTCATTAGCCACTTATCCCACTTTGTGATAGTGTGATTATCCAATAAAATGATGAATTTTTCCACTAACTTAGTTAAAAGACAATATGGTCATTTGACCATTCAAGTCAAACTTTGACTTTTTCATCAAAAGTCAAGATTTAAACTTTTTACCATTTTGTCCGTCTTGACTAATTTTGAATTTTTGAGCATGAACCCACATTCACTTTTCTAAAATTCAAATCACATTTGGATAAAAAAAAGGGTGAAAGTCAACATTTTGACTTTTTATAGCTTTGACCATTTTCATCAATTCCGAGCTTCTGCATATGAATCCATATTCATATTTTTAATATTTAAATCATATTTAAACATAAAGCCCTATCTTAAACTTATAACAAAAAATTATATCACATATATTTGTCGGTTTCTCTCTCTTTTATATAATTTGAACAAGTTGAATTATTAAAACATATTGTTCTAAGTTAATTCCATATGAGATAGCAGAGGAACCTAATGGACCTATAGATCATGGGCTCAAACAATCCGAGATTAATTGGCTAAACTCTTTTAGACCGAACTAATTAACATTTGTTAACTAACGGGTCATTCCATTAAAGTCATGTAGTTGCACTCTCCTCACTATAAATATATTCGTGTCCATCTGATATAACCATGATGAGTAAATTCATTCTCTATAGGTTGTTTGTAACCTCGGTTGAGTCAAAATACCGTTTTGCCCCGTGACTAGAACTTATTCCTTAAGCTTCACTGATCCATTATTGAATAATTGGTTTAAAGTCACTATGAGAGGGTGAGGTCCATTTTTAAAGACTTAGATTCAGTCCTTAAGGAAACAACCTATCTAGTAACCTTAGAGCGGTAGGAATGAATTTTTTCTTGCACTCTATGTCCTTAGCCATCCACCCGGTTTTACCCCTGAAATGGGAGGCTTATTGGGCCAGCGCTGTTGAGTATCTCTCACCTATGCAAACTTAAGGATAATTTAATGTGAACAGAAGTTCATAGTTAGCTCAAGATTAAAGTTGAGTTATCTAAGGTCATCCTTAATCAAAATAGTCAGTTTTATACAGTCAACGGTGTTATAACTTAAAAGTTAATTTATATTGTACAGTGATCGAAGACCTACATTCTTTAATACATTGCACGTTTATTCCTTTTCAATCCATCATGTCTTTACTATTCATCTATCAAAGTGTTATAGGTAGTTTAGGCTTGTGATAAGTTCTTGATAAGAAGTCTACCTTATAAGGTTTATCACATTAGTGAAGCTTAATCCCAAAGCTTGGCCAACGTTTGTCGCAACTACTTGGGAGAGTAAGTAACAAGGACATAGCTGATGCACACAGGAGGGAGTTTGGGAGCCATTTATATCATTGAGGAACGAAAAGAAATTAATGTTCTTAAACTCGAGGAGTTAAATTTGCGACAAAGAAAACTAAAAGCGTGATGAATACATGAAATTTCGTGTTTGCATTGTAAAGGATATAAATGAAAGATAATACAAATTATATAAGTAAAAATCAAAATTACAAAAGAAGATGTTAATAAAACATATACACCCTCAAATTTATGGTTAACGCGGAAGTTAAAAAGGTTATCCCGACACGTACTTTAGGGTTATGCTTAGTGATGGGTCATTCTAATTTAGACGGGATTTCAAGTACAACCATATTGATAAAAATAAAACATGCACGACGAATACATGATCAAAATTCTACCATAATTGCACTTAATTAGCATGGAACCCTAAACCGAAAAATACTTTGAAATTAGGGGTTTTTTTTACATACTTACATTTGAAGCTTCGATTGTTGTTCGAACTACCACTAAGGTTGACCTGGAATCCTCTAGACTTAAAATAGAGTTGTGGGACCTGTTGGATGAAGGAAACAGAAGAGAGAAATAGATGGAAATAAAGAATTGTGCTTGAAAATGTTTTTTTTCTTTACTTTTTTTTAAGTAAAGAAGAAAAATAAACAATTTTCTTATGAGAGCCCAAAATTTCCAACCCATCAATTAAGTTGCTTGGCCCTATTTATAAGTGATTTGCATGCAAAAATGCATGTCCATGCAACGCTAAAGCCCAACAACTCAAAGTCACTTTCTCTAATGGACTTTTTGTTTTCATCAGAAGACAACACCTGGCCCACTAGAGTTAGTGGGATTATCCAAAAAAGTCTTGGATTTTCCCACTAACTTTGTTCAAAGGGCAAAGTGGTCATTTGATCAAAATTCAAACCTTGACTTCTTAAACTAAAAGTCAACATTTTGACTTTTTACCATTTTATCTGTCTTGATGAATTTCGACCTCCCGAGCATGAATCTACATTCATTTTCTAGAAATTCAAATCATATTGGAATATATTTTCAGTCAAAGTTTGATTTTCAAAGTAAAAAAGTCAACATTTTAAATTTTTACAACTTCGACTATTTCCATCATTTTTTAGCTTTTAAGTATGAATCCGCATTTATATTTTTAATATTTAAATCTAATTTAAACATAAAGCTCTATCTCTAATCTGACGGCTATGTCACATATACTTGTCGGTTTCTTTCTTCTCGCATGATTCGAACAATTAGACTTATTCCATCATACTAGTCTAAGTTTATTCCATATGAGCTAGTAGGGGAACCTAATGGACCAATAGGACATGGGCTCTAACGATCCGAGATTAACTGGCTAAACTCTTTTATACCGAGCTAATCAACATTCTTTAACTAATAGATCATTCCACTAAAGTATCATAGTGGTACTCCCATCACTATAAATATATTTGTATAAATTTGATATAACCATGATCAATAACTTTATCCTTTACAGGTTGTTCGTAAGCTCGACTAGGTTAAAATACCATTTTACCTCGGAGACTACATCTTACTCCTTAAGTCCCATTAATCCACTATTAAACAATTGGTTTAAGGTCCAACCTATAAACTGAATCCCTCTCGAGCCAATGAGAGGGTAGGGCACCTTGTTCAATACTTGGATTTCATCCTTATGGGAACAACCTATCTACTAACCCTAAAGCGGGTAGGAGTGAATTCCGTATTGCACCTTATGTTCCTAGTTATCCACTCGATTTTACCCCTAAAATGGGAAGCTTATTGGGCCAATTCTAATGAGTTGCCCTCACCTATACAAATCTAAGATAATCTTGTGTGAATAAGAGTTCATAGTTAGCTCAGGATTAAGATTAAGTTACTTAGGTCATCAGTGATCGAGAGAGTCAGATTTAAACACTAAATGACGTATAACGTAAAAGTGACTATTTTATGGTTAAGTCTTATGCAAACACTATAAATAGGATGCCTCTAGTTTCATGTCTTTACATGAATGATTCAGGATCACCTTATTTGTACTAACTACAAAGCGGGTCGCATACTATAGACTATTTTATTCACCTATACAAATCTAAGATAATCTTGTGTGAATAGGAGTTCATAGTTAGCTCAGAATTAAGATTAAGTTACTTAGGTCATCAATGATCGAGAGAGTCAGGTTTAAACACTAAATGACGTTATAACGTAAAAGTGACTCTAAACTCTGAATAAGACGCCTAATGTTTATTCATATACTATAGACTATTTAAGCTATATATTTGAACTAGATCCACGTTTGTCTCTACATAAAGTTTTAGTTTACTTAAAATAGCATCGGGATCTTAGTTTATTGGATTTAAGATTATAGTATTCAATTTCTCAATAACGACTTTATTGAATATAATATGATTACAAACTACGAATTTTAGGACATAAATATCAACACACATAACTAATGATGGCCGCATGGAGATAACGCAATATGGATCTGTACTGAATATCATTCCGTCAATCTGCTTGCTCGTGTTGGAATTTATGTCATAAAACTCATGGTTTGTAGTTTAAATAATATTCGATTCAATAAAGTAGTTATTGAGCACTTATTAGTGAAAATTGAATACTAAAAACTTGAATCTAATAAACTAAAGTCCCGAGGCTATCTGGTGTAGACTTGAACTTTATGTAGAGACATAAACGTGGATCAAGTTCGAGTATATAGTCTAAATAGTCTATAGTGTATGAATAAGGTTAGACGCCTTATTTTGGAGATACTATCGATGCGGCCTACTCCATAATTATTACAAACGATGTGATCTTGAATCATTCATGTAGAGACATAAGAGTAGGGGCATCCTATGTAAAGAGTTTACGTAAGACAAGAACCATGAAATAGTCACTTTTAAGTTATAACACCGTTGACTATATAAAACTGACTGTTCCGATTATGATAACTTAAGTAATTTAATCTTAATCTCGAGCTAACTATGAAAATTCTGTTTACATGGAATTATCCTTAGATTTGCATAGGTGAGGGCAGATCAATGTCGCTAGCCCAATAAGCCTCCCATTTCACGGGTAAGACCGAGTGGTTGGCTAGGGACATAGGGTGCAAGACAGAATTCACTCCCACCCGCTTTAGGATTAGTAGATAGGTTATTCCCTTAAGAACTTAATCCAAGTCTTGAACAAGTGGCCCCACCCACTTATTGGCTCGAGAGGGATTCGGTTTATAGATTGGACCTTAAACCAATTGTTTAATAGTGGATTAGTGGGATTTAAGGAATAAGATGTAGTCTCGGGGGTAAAACGATATTTTGACCCAGCTGAGATTACGAACAACCTTTGAAGAATTAACTTACAGATCATGGTTATACCAAATGGACAAAAATATATTTATAGTGACAAGAGTGCAACTACGGGACTTTAGTGGAATGATCCGTTAGTTAACGAACGTTAATTAGCTCAATTTAAAAGGGTTTAGTCATTAATCTCGGATCGTTAGAGCCCATGATCTATAGGTCCATTTGGTTCCCCTGCTAGCTCATACGGAATTAACATAGAACAATATGTTGGAATAATTCAAATTGTTCGAATTAGGTTAAGAGAGAGAAACTGAAGAATATATGTAATATAGCCGTCGGTTATCAGTTCTAATTATAGCTTAGCTTTATGTTTAAATGTGATTTAAATATTTAAATATGAATACAGATTCATATTCAGAAGCTTGAAATGGATGAAAATGGTCAAAGTTGTAAAAAGTCAAAATGTTGACTTTTGACTTTGCAAAGTCAAACTTTGATCGGCTTTATATTCAAATGTGATTTGAATTTCAAAAAAGTGAATGCGAATTCATGCTCGGGAAGTCCAAATTAGTCAAGATGAATAAAATGGAAAAAGTAAAAAAGTTGACTTTTGACTTGAAAGAGTCGAAGTTTAACATTGACTTTAACAGTCAAATGACCAAAATGCCCTTAGACTAAGTTAGTGGAAAAATCCAACATTTTGTTGGATAATCCCACTAACACTTAGTGGGATAAGTGACTACATAAGATGTAGACACCTAGCCCACTAAGTTCCACTAATGGTTAGTGGATTATTAGGTGTTGAGATTTAATAAACTAATTAAATGCAATTTTACATGTAATTAGTCTATTTAAAGGGATTTTTTCAAAGTTCTGAAAACTTTTGATAGTTTTGTTAATTTTTTTACAAAATTATTTCAAAAATAATCTCTCTTCCAAAATTCTCAACCCTATCTCTCGTTCCAAATTCCATCTCTTTCTCAAATTTCCTTCATTAAACGGGTTCCACAACCCAGTTCTAAGTCCAGAGTATAGCGAGTCAACTCTAGTGGTGGTCCGGTTCGAGTTCGAGAAGAGGTTTCAAGATTTCAGTAAGCTACAAAGGTATGTTTCTGTTAACCCGAATTTAGTGTAATTAGGGTTATTTTTAATGCATGTTAATCTCTAAGTGTTTAGACGCAATTAGAGTAAGATTAGATCCGTTTATTTCATTGCATTTGTATGCTTTCCATCAGCTCGATCATTCTGATTATTGTTTGATTCTGTGTTTTGAGCTCTTGTGTTGTCAACTTTGAGCTCCAAATCTTCCAACTGCTTTTTATGTTGTAAATGCATCTCTTGCAAGTTGGATTGGCATTGGAATACATCTTCAAATTCACTTCCCAATGGTTTACAAACGTGATCATCAATGAACTTGAAGAAATAGTCCTCATCATCTTTGTCATCCCTTGCTGCCTCCTTTTGCTTGGCATTCTACATTGTGGGCTTTGGTGTTTTCTTAGGCAGCGAAGGGAGGCTCGTCTCGCCAGCTACCTTAGAGGTTACTTCTTTCCCCTTTTGGAGTGGGTCATCAACTATCCTTCTCTAGAACTTCTTTGCTTGGCCACACAATAGGGGTTTGTTTTATGTCGTCTGACGCCATAAATGCATCATCAATGAACGCTAAAGGGGTCACAGATTGAGTGTTCAAATAACTCTTGTAATGAATCATCCCCTTGGTTGGTTAAGGGATCATCAAGGCTAGGGTTTTCTAATAAGGTTGGATCGAGCAAGGTTACGACAAGAGTTTGAAAAGTGTCCTTTTGTCTCATTAAGAAAGTATGAGTTTGGATTTTATGGGAAGGGCTAGGCGATTTGGTTTTGGATGTTGAGGGAGTTTGTTTTTGGATTGATGGAAGTGGTGGTGGTGGCGTTCCAGATGGTGAACTGATGATTTTGGCCATAGTAGTTTTAGATTTTGGGAGCGAGATGGTCTCTTTAGGCGTTTGGTCTTGGGGCACTATGGTCAATGCAAGATACAAAGGGTCCCTAGAGTCCTTGGCTTTAAGTCTCATCTTTTCCTTCAAACTCGAATCCTCCTCCTCGCCTTTTCTCTTTCGCTTCAATGGGACTTGCTTATCCTCCCTCTCTTCTTCTTCTTTTGTCTCCACTTCATCAACTACCGTTGTTTGTCCTTCTTTCTTGGTCTTTAGGCACTTGGTTTTCTCCTTGTTCCTGTGGAGATTGATTATGCGGGGAAGGTTAGGTATTGTACAAATGTCGTCTTTTACCACAGTCTGAGGGAATTTTTCTAACGCTGGACACGCCTTTAAGTAGAGCATTTCAAGGATGCTCGACCCATGCAATGATATGTTTATAAATTATCTCGTCCACGTTCACCGTTATCCCCTCCATAATGCAATATATGAGCATGATTTGGTCCATGAAGATGGTGCTGTCGTGGCGCATCAGCATGATCTTTTTCTCAACAAAAACCAACCAAACATTGGCTTTAGTATTCAAGTTGGTACTTCCCTATTGGCGTTCTGTCCCATTTTGTCTTAGGCCAAACTACTCTTTCCATGCATCTTGCATGTGTTGTTCTGTTGGGTTCTTGAAAATTGCATGCCTAATCTCATTGTCATTTAGCCCATAGAACGTGTTTATTACGTTTGGCCTAAAATCAACTTCCTTTCCCTTGACCATCACATAATGCTTTTCTTTGCTTATGTGTCCTTTATAGAACAAGTTCACCGTCTGCCCTTATCGCGGTCACCCTTTTGAAAAACCTTTTCCATTTAAATGCTCTAATGAGTGATGCAAGAAACTTTGGCATAACGCCCTTAAATGGGTTGTCACACCCCCTCCTGAACTACCTACTAGCTTAGCCCGAAAGATTACGTGAAGCCTACTGACAATGCTCTCCTCTAATGATACTTGTCGACTTTGTTGAAATCTTGAATCTGATAAACATGTTAAACTTGTATATAAACTATTTTACATGCAATACAACAGAGCAGAACCTAGACCAATCATAGATATACATGAAGTGCAACCCTCAAATAACTTATTTAGCAAGTAAACCTGATGGAGACACCATAACCAAAAACATAACCAACAAATATTTACACAACAACAACACCTAAAATAAACTCTATGTACAACTCCAACCACGTACTGGCAATCAATATGGGAGCTTTCAGTAGTCTACGACAGTCTATCAGGCACTAGAAGCTCGATCTCTACATGGAAAGTGGAAAAAATATTTTGGAAGGGTAAGCTATAAAGCTCAGTGAGTGACTCAGTTTAAAACTAGAAAGAAATAAAGGACATAAATGAAATAAAGCAATAAATACAAAAATGATGCATTTGTAAAAGAGTTAAGGAAAGCGATACGTTACAAAAGCATCCTAGACTTAGATTCCTTACTGTGAGTGATTGGTGTCGTCTCGCAATCAACATCTTGCACAATCACTTTAGACATGTGGTTTCCTTCTAAATGACGTTAATTCTTTGTTACATGACTTTAAGCTACACAATTACTCATCGCAATAAGTCTCTACTCGCAATCGTTTATCGCAATGTTGCAAATGATCTTTTGTCTGTTCCTCGTATAGCCAGTGATAGTCAGGTGCCTCACTTAGGCTATCTCGTCGATACTTTTATGACACCTTACTAAAAATACTCTACAAAGAGGTTAGAATGTTTTTGGCTCAGAGAGTTTGAGACACTTAGTTTCCTTTGCATTTAATCGCATCAACTAAGGATCCTGTGATCATTGCTGAAAGATTCACTCAATCTCTAGGTCAAGTCCATGCATCACAGATTGCTTTGGTATCACAAACTTGTTCACGCGTTCTTCGATTGAACGCGTGAGTCAACAAAATCAAGTGTTTTGCCCTAAATTGAAGTAAAAAAAAACTTTATCTCTAGTTTTGAAAAAGAAATTCCTCGACAACGGTGCTAAATACTTACTTGTAGTTATGGATCGTTTGCAATATTTGTTCATTGTTATTTCGCGTAAGCTCTAAATGGTTGACTTAGTAGGTGATTAGGATAGGATCATGTGATAAAACGTGCTTCCTACCTATGTGTTATTGATTCACAAATGATAAACATGTAGTACAAGTTTTCCTATCGTTTGCTCAAGTGTAAGCGAAACAGTAGGTTTCTTGGGTAAGTCAGGATCAAACACAAGGAATTTCTACCAAATCTTATTTATAAAGGTTACTTCTTATCTAGGCGGTATACAAATTTTATACTATATAGAGTAAAAGTATGTATATGTATTGAACCTAATATCTACACTAGAGATTCTTTAAAGGTGGGAAGAAGTGGGATAAAAATGGAAAGTGAACTAACTTGTGTTAAGAAGTTGTGAAGGAAGGTCTCCACATTATACGCAATTAAGCTATGCGATAGGCCTTGATGTGATAGAGAGTAGTTAAATATCTTTTAATTAAGGCAAACACATCTTAGTGCCTTAAAGGCCACACTTGCTCGTCTCTCGGGATATAAATGATAAAGCATAGTTAATTCATAGCTATCGTGAGGTTATTGCTTATTAGGCTTATATAACGTCTCTTTTAAGGGTGGAAACCTCTCGATGCCAAGTCATCACACTTATTCTCCTTTCGGGACACAAATGATGGGGTTTAATCGTCAAGGTGGAGTTTTTCTCCAAACTCCCTCTTGTGTACGTTAGCTATGTTCTTGCTATTTACTCTCTCGAGTAGTTGGTGACAAACGCTAGCCAAGCGGTGGAGTATAGATCAAAAACTAACGCGATAAACCTTATAAGTTAGACTTCTTATAAAAAACTTATCACAAGCCTAAACTACCTATAACACTTTGACAAATGAATAGTAAAGACATGATGGATTGAAAATGAATAAACTTGCAATATATTAAAGAATGTAAGCCTTCAGCCACTATACAATATAAACTCATGTATTACAATGAAATACAAAAAGAGAAAGTAAAGACATGGAGCTGAGTCGCAGAATGCCTAAGCATTATTTGGTTCTTTTAAAAGTTAGGGGGAAGAACAAAATAGATTCTCTTCTAAGCTCTCACTTACTAGATTAATCGGAGAAGATGATGGAAGATCTTTACATAAGGTGGAAATGCTAGTCCTTTCCGTCAGCTAAAATAGAGCTCTCTAGGTTTTAGTTCATTCCGACCTAACGAGGTTACTTAGTGTGCAAAAAGGCTTTATATAGACGACTTTCAGTGGGAAACTTCTATTCTTTTGATCATGTCCGCGTCGATTGCAACCTTGTCAAGTCGCATCAACTCCAACTACCATTCTTGTCTGCTAGTGAATCTTCGTCGCATGATGATGTGGTTCCTCGCCTAAGAATTTTAATCACCAAACAGAGTTCCTATTCCATAGCTTTTGCACACGCTCCTCTGTGATTCACCATTTCTTCTTTTCTTTATAATCCTATGATAAAACAATGAAAAATAGGGTAAAACAGGTGTGTGGAGATTTATGCAAGTTGTATTCTCTTATATTTATGAATTTGTGATAGAAGCTACGCGTTTTGACATATTATATTGTGTTTTGGTTACATTGTTCTACCTAAAAGGCCATAATAAATTGCATTTCTACAAGTTATCACACCTCTAAATTTAGAACAATGCTTGTCCTCAAGCATCTTTTCGTCTCACTGCTTGTCTCCGAGCACAATTCCACCTTCAAGACTTACCTTCCTTTCTGCATCCCTAAACTTCTCATAATGCAAACTAGTCTTATTTGCCATTAAGGTTTACACATCGTGTACTCCCCACTATGAACATATTTCCAGGCTCAAAACGCAACAATCTTAAGACACAAAATTTCCTTGTTCATTCCCTATAATTTTTTTTTTCAATTTTCAAAAAAGGCTAAAAATTTTAAAGAATTTTGATCCCTTTTGGTAAGGAAACTTTTACTTAATTTATTGATTGGGACTTGTCATTGAGTGGAAAACCTTAAGTAATCTATGAGTCCGTTTCTCTCCTTAATGTTTGAAGCTTTGCTTCTTATATATTTTTGGTGACAGGCGACAGCACTAGAGTTCTTATTTTAATTGAATAAAAGAATAGAAGAATTTTTAAATTTGCTTCATTTTTTTTACTTTGTTTCAATTTATGTTAAAATGCCTTATTTTAAAAGCCTTAAAGGATTTTCAAAAAGTTTCAAAAACTTTAGCTCGAACCTTGAACACCCCCAAATTTAGAATGCAATAAGGTCCTCATTGCTAAAAAATGAATGATAACATTTGTCGCAGAAAAATCTTAAAAAAGAGGTTTGAGGTAAAGCTTGCTCGGCTAATAAACTATCTCAAAATATTTTCGAAGTAAGTTTTCTTAACAAGTTAATTGCCTAAGTAATAAATGAAACTTAATTATGCACATTTTTATCACTGAGGTTATCATTAAGGCATGAAAAGTAATTAAAATACTTAAACGTGGGGAGTTAAACTTGCGACAAGGAACACTAAATGCGTGATGATTGCATCAAAATTTCATACTTGCATTGCAAAGGACATAAATGAAAGATAATACAAATTACATACATAAAAATGAAAAATTACAAAAAAGATGTTAAAAGAACATATACAACCCAAATTTATGGTTGACACGGCATTTGAGAAGGTTCTCCCATGACACACACTTTAGGATTATGCTCAGTGAGGGGTCATTCCAATTCGGTGGGATTTCAGGTACAGTCACATAACTGATGATGGCCGAATAGAGGTAACGCAATGTGGATCTATATTGAATATCATTCTGACGGGTTGCTTGCTCGATAATTTTGAATATTGTTTGATTCTGCGTTTTGAGCTCTTGTATTTCTGCCTTGATTTCATCAATGTGAGCTTTTGTATTGTCAACTTTGAGCTCTAAATCCTCCAGCTACTTTTTATTCGCAATATCATCTTTTGCAAGTTGGATTGCCATTGGAATACATCTTCAAATTCACTTCCCAGTGGTTTACAAATGTGATCATCAATGAACTTGAAGAAATACTCTTCATCATCTTTGTCATCCCTTGCCGCCTCCTTTTGCTTGGCGTTCTATATTGTGGGTTTTGGAGTTTTCTTAGGCGGCGAATGGAGGCTCATCTCACCAGTTACCTTGAAGGTCATTTCTTTTCCCTTTTGAAGTGGGTTATTAACTGCCTTCTCTAGGACTTCTTTGCTTGGCACACAACAGGGATTCATGTCGAATCATTTGACGCCTTAAAAGCATCATTAATAAACGCTAAAGGGTCACATATAGAGTCTTCAAAGTGGTCCTAAAATGAACCATTCCCTTGGTTAGTTAGAGGATCGTCATCGTCAAGGCTAGGATTTTCTGTTGAGGCTAGATCGAGCAAGGTTGTGGTAAGAGTTCGAGGAGTGTCTTCTTGCTACATTGAGGAAGTATGGGTTTGGATTTCACGGGAAGGGTAGGCGATTTTGTTTTGGATGCTGAGGGAGTTTATTTTTGGGTTGATGGAGGTGGTGGTGGTAGTGGTGATGGTGGCATTGCAGATGATGAACGATTTTGGCCTCAGTAGTTTTGGATTTTAGGGGCGAGATGGTCTCTTTAGGCGTTTGGCTTTAGGGAGCAGTGGTTAATGTGAGAGATAAAGGGTCTCTGAAGTCCTTGACTTTGGGTCTTATCTTTTTTTTCTTTGAACAAGAAGCCTCCTACTCACCTTTTCTCTTTTGCTTTTGTGGGACTTGTGTATCTTCCTTCTCTTATTCTTCTTCTTTTATCTCTACTTCATTAACTACCTTTGTTTGTCCTTCTTTCTTGGTCTTTAGGCTCTTGGTTCGTGAAGTTCGAGTTAAAGCTTTTGAAACTTTTTGAAAATCCTGTAAGGCGTTTAACATAAGTTAAAACAAAGTAAAAAAATGAAGCAAATTTCAAAAATTCTTCTATTACTTTATTCAAATAAAATAACAACTCCAATGTTGCCGTCTCTCACCAAAAATAAATAAGAAGCAAAGCTTCAAACAAAAATTTGAGAGAAAAAGTAAAGTGGCCATAAGAGTTGTAGATGAGGAGAGGAACAGACTTACAGAGTACCTAAGATTTCCCATGCAACGCCAAGTCCCGATCAATATATTAAATAAAAGTTTTCTTGCCAAAAAGGGTTCAAAATTATTCACAAATTTTAGCCATTTATGAAAATTGAAAATAAGATTTTCTATGGAATGAACAGGGGTACTTTAAGTCTTATGTTTATTGTGTTTTAAACCTGAAAGTATTTTCATAGTGGGGAGTACGCGAGAGTAAAGCCTAATAGTGAATACGACTAACTTGCATTTTGAAAAGTTTAGATATGCAAAAAGGAAGGTAAGTCTTGAATGTAGAATTGTGCTTGGGGACAAGCATGGTGCTTAAGGATAAGCATTGTTCTAAATTTAGGGGTGTGATAACTTGAGAAATACAAGTTATTATGGCCTTTTAGGTAGAACAATGGAGTCAAACGTGATATAAAAGTGTCAAAATTGGTAACTTCTATTGTAAATTTATAAATATAAGAGAATACGACTTGCATAAGTTTTAATGCCTGTTTTATCCTGTTTTCAGTGTTTTATCGCATGTTTATAAAGAAAAGAAGAAAGACAGTGAATCGTAGAGGAGCGCGTGCTGCGTGACAAGTCTGGCAACTAAACATCTATAGGCGAGGAACCACATCAACATGCGATTTGGATTCACTAGAGGACAAGAATGGTAGTTGGAGTTGATGTGACTTGACAAAACCTACAATCAACACTGACATGATCAGAAGAATAGAAGTTTTCAACCGAAAGTAGCCTTTAAAGGAACTCCATCCCTACCATGTAAAGGACGGTCTGAATCTGCCAAATCCTAAAGAGCTTCATTAGAGCTGACAAAATGACTAGCCTTTCTACCTTTTGTAAAGAACTTCCATCCTCTTATTCGATCAATCTTGTATGTGAAAGCTTAAAGAGTAATTCAAAAGATGGTCCATTATATTTACCCCCTAACTTATAAAATAGCCAAAGAATGCTTACGCATTCTGCTGCTCGACTCACATTTGTTACTTTCCATTTTTAGTATTTCATTGTAATGTATGAGTTTATATTGTACAGTGGTCGAAGACCTACATTCTTTAATGCATTTCAAGTTTATTCCTTTTCAGTCTATCGTGTCTTTACTATTCATCTATCAAAGTGTTATAGGTAGTTTAGGCTTGTGATAAGTTCTTGATAAGAAGTCTATAACTTATAAAGTTTATCGCGTTAGTTGAGCTTAATCCTATAGCTTGGTCAGCGTTTGTCACCAACTACTCGAGAGAGTAAGTAGTAAGTGAAGGAATAAGAACCTAGCAATAGAATAAATAAACAAAACCCTTAATTTAATTGAGGAACTTAAAAATACCAGTACATTGGCAAAAGCAATTACAGAAATTTTATTACTTATTGCTAAGCATACTAAAAACATAAATATAGAGAACATGAAATGGATACTTACCCTCGTTGAAGTCTCTGTATCTACCAATCATGAAATTGCAACACCACCGCCACTTGAAAACATTCCTATTCTCTGAGTTGAGATTATGATTTGTGGGAACTAAAATTAGAAAGAAATTTTTTTAGAGAAAACTTTTTTTTAGAGAATATGCAGAGGTAGGGTAGATTGGTAAAATTCTCAATACCGTATGTATAACTCTAAAGAAGATGGAAGTTGGAGAGAAAATGGAAACTTGAGAAAACCACCATCGTTCTCTATTAATTTAATATGGGAACAAGCTAAGAATGAGACATAATGAACATACAAATCAGAAGCTACAACGATATGAGATTAATTGGCTAAACTCATTAACCGCATTAATCAATATTCGTTAATTGTGTGTGCACTCCACTAAAGACTCACAACTAAACTCTTCTGACTGTAGATATATTTCTGTGTTCATGAATATAGACCAATAACAATAAGTTAGTCCTTCACGAGTGTTCATAACAATAGTTGGATCAAATTACCGTTTTACCCCTAGGTTACTTCTACTCTTTAAATACCAGTGCTCCTCTAATGAACAACCTGTTTATGGTCCAACCATTAAACATAAATCCATTTTGTGCCATAGAGAAGGTAGGGCCCATTGTTCAAGACCTAGAGACATCATTTAAGGGAACATTCATCTACTTACCCTAAAGTTGGGAAAGAGTGAATTCCATCTTGTGTGATTATGTTCATAGCTCCCCACTTGGTCTTGTCCCCAAAATGATAAAGACATTAAGTCGATAATTTGGCCACTCTCACTTGTACAAATCAAAGGACACTCCCTCGCGAACAGGAGTTCATAATACACTTAAGATTAAGACTAAGTTACCTAGCTCATCCTAATGAAATAGAAACCTAATTAGTTAAAAAAGTTACACCTAATGGTTACTATTTCGTGGTCAGGTCTTATGCAAACTCATTACATAGGATACTCTCACTCGCATGTCGCCTACATGAACGTGTTAGATCATTGAGTTTGTATCAGATACAAAATGAGTTGTATCCATAGTGTTACCAGGATTAGGTACCCAGCCTTATCCCTGTACTATAGACTCTTTACGTTAATCTCGAACATAGATCCTTATATGTCTTTACATATTTTTCAAGACTCATCATACAACTTAGGATGTTAGTTTATTAAGACAAAATTAATAATATAATCAATAACACTTATTGAAATTATAATAATAACACTTTTTTAATAATGGTCAATAGATTATATTTACTATCTACGGGTTTTATGAGTCTTGGGACATAAAACCCAACAACAAGGACATAGCTAATATGCGCAAGAGGGAGTTTGAAGACAAACTCCACCTTGGCGATTAAACCTCTATCATTTGTGTCTCGAAAAAAACAAGTGTGGTAACTTGGCGCCGAAAGGTTGTCATCCTTAAAAGAGCAACAAAATGAGTCTTATAACCAATAACTTCTAGATAGCTATCCCTTAATTAACTTCATCATTTGCATCCCGAGAGGTAGGTAAATGTGGCGCTTAAGGAACTAAGAAGTGTTCGCCTTAATTATAAGATGATTAATTGATCTCTATCGCATCAAGGCTTACCGCATATAAGGCGGGGACCTTCCTTCACACCTTCTTAACACAAGATAGTTCACTTTCCACTTTTATCCCACTTCTTGCCACCTTTACAAAATCTCTAGTGTAGATATTAGGTTCAATACATACACATACTTTTACTTTATACTGTATAGAGTTGGTATACTGCCTAAGTGAGAAGTAAGTTTTAAAACACTTTTGATAGAAATTCCCTGAGTTTGACCATGGCTTACCCAAGAAACCTATCATTATTTCCCTGACACTTAGGCAAGTGATAGGAAAACTTGTACTATATTTTTTATAATTTTTTAATCAACAACGCATAGGTAGGAATCACATTTTATTGCATGATCCTATTCAAATCGCCTACTAAGTCAACCACTCAGAGCTTACACTACATAACCATGAACAAACTTTGCACACACGATCGTAACCAAGCAGTAAGCGAAACAATAGATTTTCTAGGAAGTCCATGGTTGAACACAAAGAATTTCTATCAAATCTTAGTGATAAGATTTACTTCTCCTCTAGGAAGTGTATTTCTCTATACAATATACAATAAATGTATGTATGTGCTGGAACTAATATCTATACTAGAGATCCTGTAAAGATGACAAGAGAAGAATGGAAAATGAACTTATTTGTATTAAGAATGTGTGAAAGAAAGTCTCAGAGTTGTAGGAATTTAAGACATGCATTAGTTCTTAATGCAATAGAGATCAGTTAATCATCTTTTAATTAAGGCGAACACTTCTCAGTATCTTAAACACCACACTTGGAAGGAGTTTGTCTCCAAACACCTTCCTACACACGTTTAACTATGTTATTGCTACTTACTCTCTCGAGTAGTTGGTGACAGATTGGCCAAGTGCTGGAGTGCAACTCAGCTAAACGCAATGAACCTTAGAAGTTAGATCTCTTATCAAGAACTTATCACAAACCTTACTACTTATAACACTTCAAAAGATGAGCAATAAGGAAATGGTAGACCTAGAAGGGAGTATTAAGGATTGTGGGCCTTCAGTCACTAAGCAATATCAAACTCATACATTACAATGAAGTATTAAAATGGAAAGCAAGAAAGGGGAGCCAAGCCGCAGAAGACCTAAACATTCCTTGACACTTTTACAAGTTAGGAGAAAGAAGATGATGGATTCTCTCTCTCTAGTCTTTCTCTAAGCTCTTGATAACTTGTAGAAATATAAGTTATTGTAGCCTTTTTATGTAAAATAATGAGACCTTATCGCATAAGAATGGAAGAAAACATGGGAAAAAGTATAAAATTTGATTAACTCGTATATCGCATGCAACAAAAGAACTTCATTCCTATTTTATCGTGTTTTACATGTTTTATCATAGGATAATAAGCAAAAAGAAAGAGAGATTGGCGATAGCACGTTACGCGAGGAGACACATCCAACCAACGCGACAACAAGCAATCAAGCTAGGTGATTTGATGCACTAGTAGACAAATTTGGTTTGTGCAAATATCAGAAAAAGGACAAAAGGACGTCTGCACGGTGTTGATGTAGCTTTTCAGAGGCATTAATGATGCGTGGAATGTCCTATCAACATCATCCCTTGCATATAAATAGAAGCCTCTACTTCAAAATTGGGTGTGCAATCTTTGGCCAGAAAGCAAGTTCACACTCTTCCATCCTTTCTCCCTTGAGTTTTAGGTGAGAGCTTATAGAAAAAAGAGAGAGAGAGAGTTCTTCCCCTACCATTTCCCCCTCACGAACATGCAAAAATCAGAAAGGAGTATGACAAATCATACTTTAAGGCTAAACACACTTCTCTATATTCCATTTTGTGTTTTTGTTGTATTGCTTTGTAATATGTACTCTATGGTCGATAGACCTAAATATATGTTATTAATAGTAATGCATTTCTTTTATCATTCTCCCATTTTTCTTCTACTATCCATGTTCAATATGTTTAATTAGTTCATGAGTAATGAAATGTGTTTTATAAGTTTCGCTTAGTTAAACGCGAGTGTTAACGTATTGTGTATTCAAGAGAAGGACAATGGTATAGATCACAATCACCTAATAAGTGAGAGCATGTAGTTAACTAAGCAAGCGACGAGGAGATTGTAGCAATACAGTCTTATTGTTGAATTCATCCTTTAGATAAGTTAGTGATGTTAACATGTGCGGTGAAAGCACCGAGAGGTTGCCTACCTTAATTAAGGATAAATTACTGACAATACAAACAAGTCGATTAGATACAAATCATAGCTTAACCTTAAGTATTTACATTCCGAGAGGCAAGCAAGTATGGCGAAGGCGTCGAAAGGTCGCTCTCCTTAATTCATGCTTTGTATCACCTTAAATTATTAATGTATAATTCATTGCAATTAGTTAATTAAGCATTATTTCCTACCATGCCTGCAAATTGAGATCACTCTCCATTTCACCCTATCGCCATGTTCACCTTGTATCACCAAAGGCACCTTAGTTTAGATAATTAGGTTAAATTATACTATTCATATATACATACTGTATAGATTATACCGCATGAGTTTAGTTGCGCGATAAGATCATTAGGAACATTAATTTCCTGTGTTCGACCCCGGACTTACTAGAAAACCTCTTTTCACTTACACTTGGCCAATAGAGAGGAAAACTTGTATTATACGCATATCATCTGAAGTTTGAATAATACTATACCTTTTATCACATAAACCTATTTTAGTTGCCTAATAGTCGCTTAATTAGAGCTTTAACATGATATATCTACGAGTAATTTCATATGTACATAAACAAACAAGCAAGTTTTTAGCGCCATTGCTAGGGCAATTAGTGATTTTTCCTTTTTGAATTTAATCTTTGCGTTAATCTTATGCAGAAGTTCTATTTCAGTTGAATTGCCCACTTTTGCTGAAAAGTGTGTGAACAAGTTTATGAGTGAAGGCGAACAACCCGAATTCATACTTGATCCAAAGATAGAATGAACGTTTTAGAGAAATATATGACAAAGGCAGAAGAGGCAAAAAACAAACAGAATAAATAACCAAAATAACCAAGAAGCCCTTGCCAATCAAACTGCCCAAGGAGTCAACCCAACTTATTTGGCTCATAACTGGGATAGACCTATAAGATCTTATGTGTCACCAAATAGGAAGGCGAAACGATTGAATAACTCCCTAGAATAAGGGGAGGTCTCTAAATGGGAAGAACTCATTCAAAAATTTATGAAGAAATTATTTCCATCCGTCGAAAATGCTAAATTCAACTTATTAGGTTGAAGGATGCTCTTTGGGATTCCAACTAACTAAAACACGGTAAAGAAAGCGATAATGGAAGGTAATAAAGAAAGCGGGAAAGGAAAACGATAAACAAATAAAGCAATAAAAAAGAAATAAAAGAAATAATAAACTAATTTTTTTGTGATTTTTGGAAGTTTGAAGTAAACTTTTGGTATTTTCATGGTTAAGGGAAATCAAATGGATTATTCTACCATTATTTGGGGTCAAGAAGAGATTGGACAAATCTATAGACCAAGGACTTAAGCTTGTATCTGTGAGCGAAAAATAAATTTATTAAAGTGATTTCAAAGCATGTCCTTAAGCTATTGTTTATGTATGATTTGAGTTAAATGTTTAAGTTGTTTTACGAATGATTTCCAAGCATGTGATTTCATTGAGGTATTTATTCAAACATGATTGCTTACTTAGAAATGTTTAAGGTTTACTATGAGTTCAAAGGTTACTTTATGCAAAAGGATTTTTAAAGAAGTTTGAAGTATATGATTTTGTAAATGTTTTTCTTGGAACCAAGATGTCTTAAACAAACCTTAACTGGGATAAGAGGCACCAAGGATTTAAGGTAAGGACACTTGCCTTTAGGATTGGAGCTAGGGACACCTATCTCCCAGGAACAAGGATTGGGGATGCCCATCTTTGAGATTTGGAGTTGGTATTGAGTAACCTCTACCACCTCCTAGGAGTAGATACTTGGTATACGATCAAGAAAGACAATGATTTATGTTACTGTTTCCTAAATGTTTATGAGGTTCAAACATTTATGTTATTGTCCATCATTTACTGTTTCAAAAGGTTTATGGAACATTATTGTTTTTGAAAAGTTTATGAAAAGCTATTCAAAAAATCTATCACTCACTGGGCTCGTTTATCTCACACTCTTCAAAAAGTTTTTCCACTTTCTAGGTAGAGATCATGTCCTTGGTGCCTGAATCGCTGCTATTTGTGTGCTAAAGGATTTTTATATTATTATCATATGTGTCTTATTATTATGAACTTATGTTTAGTTGGTCTTTTGTGGTATCAGATTTAGGTTTAAGAGGGTTGGTTTTGGGTTATTTTCTTTATAAATAAGGTTAAGTTATGTTTGTATAAAACTTATATAAAGTTTGTTTAATAAGAAAGGTTTTATCCAGTTGTGTTTAAAATTTATGTGTTTTAGCTTCCGCCTATTTTTTGTTTAAAAGTTAAAAGTTAAGAGTCAGCCGGTGTCATTCAGGAAGGGAACGATATTGGTTGACTTCACGTTATTTCTCAGGTCTAAAGTAGGCGATCTAAGAGGGAGTGTAACAAAAGTTGTCTCGAGATGAAAAATAGAAGGAAAAGATTTTAAAACTCGGGGTGATCTCAGGGCAACTTTGCTCAAGTTTGAAAATCTAAGTTTTCTGTTTTTCTCTCATTTCTCATATCACATGGTTCCAGAGTAGTAAATATGATCAAACACAATATTTCCCGTTCCAATATATTATGGTGTTGCCAGTTCACTAAATTATTGCTAGTTTTTAGTATAAGTAGCACAAGAAAGCTTGATTTTCATTCCAGACATATTTTCTTCCTCTCAAATTTAAAAAGACAAAACATTGTCAACCAACATATAGAAAATAGAAAATTGTTATAATCAACAAATAATAAATTTAGTAAGTCATCCCATTTAACACAAAACCAACATTAATTGACAAGCAAAAGATATAAAATCCCACACAAATAAAGAGCAACAACACAACTCCATAACCACATGGATAGCCGGCCGAGACTTCAGTGATGACTAATCCTAAGCTACTGAAGCCAGAAATGAAAATTCTACAATACTCAAGAACTGCTTCTTTTAGGATTTTTAACAAACACATAGTGTCCACAACAAGTTGTTCTATAACCAAACAATACCACCACAATCGATCAACATAACTTCCAAACTTCATAATAAAAATATGAAAATGGTAGATTTTTGTATGTAGAAGTTTGAAATGGAGGTCATTGGAGATATGGAATGAGAAAGACCTTAAAAAAGGTGGAAAGGAAAAATGAGTTTGAACTGGAGGTCACCGAAGATGGGAAAAAAGACAAGAAGAAAATGAGCAATGGCTAAATTAATTAAAATGCTTAAAATGGGAAATTGTCTTACTGTTGCTGCTGATGCCATCATTGTCGTTGCCTCATCTTTGATGTTGCAGGCGTGTTGCGGGTGGGAGAGCAAGAATCAACTATCGAATGGTTTTCTTTTTTTCTTTTCTAAAGAGAAGTGAAATTTCATTAAGGGCAAAATTGATTTTAACATCTCTTACTCAACTTTCTTACTCAACTTTTTTTCAAAATTAATCCTAAAAGTGATCGACCCCTCCAAAATTAGTTTTTATTTATTTATTCTTTTTGGGCAATATTCCAAAGTTTTTTAACTTCAAAATTTTCTTTTCTTATATGTTTGTTTTGGGAAATTCTACATCGAATTACAGAACCCTACTCCATTTCCGAACTTCATCGCATCTCACTGCCTCTCGGTTTCTGCGACTACGCTCCCCCATCCAGCTCTCTACTTCTTCAATTCAATCTTCAACGTAATGATTCTCAATCTCTCTGTTTTGTGTTTGTTAGTCAACAAATTTTTGTTTGTTCTTTGCCATTGCGGAAACTAATTCCATGCAATTTCCTTTTACTGTTCATTGCTCACTTGATTCTGTCCACAGATCTGAATTTTGGGCGTGGAGCATTTCTCCCTTCAGCCATGGTTTTGGTGTGTAATCGATACTTGTATTGATTGATTTATTTATTTATTTTTGTAACCCTGTTCGCCCGATGAGAAATGATAAGAGTGTTGATAAACTGGACGTGTGCTACTTTTTTGGATGATTAAATGTCTTTTAATTGCAATTGTACGAAATTTATCTTGAGACTTGAATGTTTGCAGTTATGTTTGTATGATTTGGGTTTGTGGCAGGTCTTACACGCAGGAAAGACGAATAAAAATTCTTTCAAGGCTCTCATTGCTGCAGAATACAATGGAGTCGAAGTGAAAGTGGTCCCAGACTTTGAGATGGGAGTCTCAAACAAGACTCCGGAGTTTATCAAGATGAACCCTATTGGGAAGGTTGCTTTCTATTTTGATAAGCTGGATTTCTTATTGTTTAATTGATATTGTTTACTAGTTAGTTATATATGAATCTAAGTTTTAATTGGAATTTCTCTCTTTTTTTTAGGTACCTGTTTTAGAAACGCCCAACGGACCCATATTCGAGAGTAATGCCATAGCCCGTTATGGTGAATGATGTGAACCATTTTCTGAACCTCGGGTTGATTGACTGATTGTATTTAAACAATAAAACTGACTTGTTTTTGTATTTGATGATGCAGTTGCACGTTTGAAGGCTGATAGTCCTCTGTATGGTTCATCTCTGATAGATTATGTGAGCTGAATTATGTTTTTCCATGTACGTTATTTTTTCCTATCAACTATCATGTTTATTATTGTTGGTTGTGTTTCAGGGGCATATTGAACAATGGATTGAGTTTGCATCATTGGAGGTAGATTCTAATATTCTGACTTGGTTTAGACCTAGAATGGGGAGAGCTGCTTATCTTCCTCCTGTAAGTAATATTTGTGGGCATTTTAGTCTCCTAATTTTTCTGATTCCTTTTTAGCTTGTGTTTATTCTTAAATTACTTCCTTTTGGATTATTTAGACTATTTCATTGTAATTGGTCAAATCCTAGATTTTATGGTTGCAAACACCTGCATTTTCATCGTCTTTTACAGTAATGTAGTTATTCTATCATGATTAGTGCCCATCTCCTATGATTTGCTTACATATATTTTCCTTCCTGAACTAAGGTTGAGGAAGCTGCAATTGCTGCATTGAAGAGAGCTTTGGGAGCTTTGAATACACACCTGGCTTCAAATACATACCTAGTTGGTCATTCTATTACATTAGCTGATATAGTAATGACTTGCAACCTATTATTGGGTTTTACTAAGCTCATGACTAAGAACTTTACCTCGGAGTTCCCACATGTTGAGCGGTACTTCTGGACATTGGTCAATCAACCAAACTTCAAAAAAGTCCTTGGTGAGGTGAAGCAGGCAGAGTCAGTTCTTCCTGTTCAATCTGCCAAAGAACCTGATGATTCTTCTAAGCCAAAGGACTCAAATGAGAGTAAGAAAGAACCGAAAAAGGAAGCTGAAAAAGAGAAGCCAAGGGATGTAGCTGGCGAGGGAGAAGATGAGGCACCAAAGCCAAAACCCAAAAATCCTCTTGATTTGCTACCTCCCAGTAAGATGATTCTGGATGAGTGGAAGCGGCTATACTCGAATACCAAATCCAACTTTCGGGAGGTTGCAATTAAAGGTACGGAACCTTTTCAGCAAATTATTTTGGTGAATGATTGCATCAATTTTGGGTAGTAAGAGCGGCCAGATAAGAAGGCATCTTATTGTTATTCTTCGACTGATGGTTCCATGACATGAATGCTTTCCACGAGATTTATGGAAAATGAGCTCTTTCTTCTCTTTGAAACTAATTAATCTTTTTATTTATCATCTTTACAGTGCATTCTTATTCTTCGAACAATCTAGGCTTAAGTTTTTTTACTACACTGATGTTCTAAATTTGTTACAGGATTTTGGGACATGTACGATCCAGAGGGATATTCTCTTTGGTTCTGTGATTACAAGTACAACGATGAGAACATTGTTTCATTCGTGACGTTGAACAAGGTTGGTGGCTTTCTCCAGCGGATGGATCTCGCTCGTAAGTATGCTTTTGGGAAGATGTTAGTGATTGGATCAGAACCTCCATTTAAGGTGAAGGGCTTATGGCTTTTCTGTGGACAAGAGATCCCGAAATTCATCTTGGACGAGTGCTATGACATGGAACTTTATGAATGGAGGAAGGTTGATATATCGGATGAAGTACAGAAGGAATGCGTAAACCAGATGATTGAAGATCAGGAGCCTTTTGAAGGGGAGGCTTTGTTGGATGCCAAATGCTTTAAGTGATGAAGCAATTATCTCATCTTGACGGGTGTTGTTTTAGTTTTCCTTTTGAGTTGAGAATTCAAGCATCATTGTGGAATATCTTAATTTGTGAATCTTTGTTTCTTTCAAGTGTGTTAAGACAGCTATATTTACCCAAAAGTAAAAAAAAAAAAAAAAATAGAAAAAAAAAACAGTAAGTAAATGATGTGTCTGTATTTTACGATTATTCTCCTATTCATGAAGATAGAGAATAAAAGCTTATGATTTCCTCACCATATTAAAATGTGAAATGCATAACTTTTCCCTGAGAACACAAGTTGAGTTAGGTTAAGGGTTAATAATCAAAGAGATATTTTGGACCCTATATTTCATAAATGTAAATATTTGAATTTCCTAAAAAAACAAAAAAAATCTTTTAGTGTTAATTTGGGACAAAAATACCCCTTTTATGGTGGGCAGTTGGAGAGAAAAATTGGCATTAGGAAAAAATACATTGAGATTGGGGAGGTAAAATGTATTTATTTGTTAGAGATTTTATTGTTTGATTAAATAGGAAGAGAAATTCAATTAACCTTTTTTTAAAACCAAAATTAAATATGGAGATCTTGTTTGATGCCAAAAATTGAGAACATCGTGTTACGTGTTTGAAATATATCACAATATACAAATACATGTGAAACCCACAATTTGGAATAGAAGTATTGCATGAAAGGAGTTTGTAAATACTAATTATAAAGCTAGGTGTTTTAAAGAAGCAAGCGTTTTAGCTAAGTGATGCGAGGAAGAGTTAGTTATGCATTTAAGCCAGGCGATGCAATGAAGAGTTTAAGAGTTGTTGAGAATGAGGAAGAGCTAGTTGCAGAAAGAAAATTGGGAATTCGTAATGACTCGTTAATCTGGATTAGTCAGCAAGTTACGTGTTGAGTTAAGTTAAGCATGATTAGAAGAAATAAGAAACCTACATGTTTAAATCATAAAAAATGAGCTATCATACAAATATGATTCGAGGATGACTAATCTAGTTTAAGCTTAGTATAAATAAGCCTTGTAAATTTAAAAGAAAGGTTAGAAAGGAAGCTCTAAAACTCTCTCAAAGAAAGAATAGGTGAGAAGAGGAAACTTTAAAGTTAGGCGATAAGAAGGGATTAGAAAAGAAGAAAGCGTTAAGCTCTATGAGTGACTTTTCCAAAGAAAGAGTAGAGTTTTCTTAAGTTTTTCTTTTAAAGTCTTGTCATGTTATGTGTGGTGTATTACATGCATAAACTATTATTTGATTTATATGAAAAGCATGACTATTTAAAAGCATATTTATGAGTTTAAGTAAGTATTTTGTATGATGCTTATATGCAAGTAAACTACTAGCTTTATTCCTATCAAGAGCTAACTATTATATACAAATAAGAGTAAAGATTGTCTTGCATTGAGTGGTCCACTTGGTAGAAGGATGACTAGATGCGTTGAGTGGTCCATGTTCAAGTCTATCACTAGAGGAACTGGAATTAAACGAGGGTCCCCAGAGATACTGATGATGAGTGAGACGTCATAGTAGTATATGTGTTGAGGAAGTTCAATGTCGGAATAAGTTGAGACCAATGTGTCTTACATTATTTAAAAGCGCAATAATTAATGAGGCATTATGATGTTTTTGAAAATAAGAAAGTTTTTATTGTTTGCTATTGTATTCTCCAAAAGGTTTTCCTAAAATGTTATTCACTAAACATTAGACTTATGTTTTAAGTTTTCCTTTCCCATACAAGCGAGGCGTTGAGAGAAGTGATAAAAGTTGTGTTAGGTGTTGAGGGCATGAAGTTTTAATTTTAGTTTTAGTTTCTTTATAAGTGTTAAAGTTGCTTAAAGGTAACAATATAGTCGTTTAACTATTCATGAGTTTGAAGTTTGCGTTTTCTTATTGCCGCTCATGTTTTGAAGTTAAGTTTAACCTTAGGTGTTTTGGCGTTTCACTTAGAGGTGCTCGAAAACTTGTAGAAATACAAGTTACTGCAGCCTTTTAGGTAAAACAATGGAGTCAAAACACGAGATAGAGTATCAAAACACGTAATCTTTTAATACAAAATTATAATGTCAAGAGAATGGACTATACATAAGTCTTCACGCCTGATTAACTATGCTTCCTAGTGTTTTCCATGTAGGATGGCGTAAAGAAGAAAGGAAGCTGAGGGTCGTGCATGAACTTAGCGATAAGAAGTTGCCTGGCAATTCACGAGTCATAAGGCGCGATGCCAGCACATCACTACGCATGATGATTCGCTAGAAGGTAGGAGTGACAGTTGGGGTTGATGTGACAAGGAACAACTACTTTTTGCACTGTCATTTGTAGACAAGGACAATTGGCTGCGTAGGCAAGGACGGATGTACAATATGAGCATTTAATTTTTCGCCTAAAATATGCCTATAAAAGATGCCCAACTCCACCGTGAACAAAATATCAACAAAGCAGACCAATCTTTAAGGAGGTCGGTAAAGGACGAGTTTTAGAGTTCTTCACCATTTGTAGTAGTATGCTTTCCTCCATCACATCTAAGTGAGAGCTTAGAGAGATTAGAGAGAGAGAGAAAAATTCACCCTCCATTTCCTCTAACTTGTAAAAGAGCCAAGGAATCCAAACTAGTGCCATTCTACAGCTCGATACATTTATTTTATTTCCATTTTTTACTTTATGATGTATCGTATAAATGTTCTTCATGTGACTGAAAGGCCGATACTATCGACACAATGCATTTTTTTTATGGAATCTATATTCTAAAACTCGTAATTTGTAGTTTAAATTACGTTCTCTTAAATAAAATAGTTATTAAGGACTTATTAGTGAGAATAGAATACTATAATCTTGAATTCAATAAACTAAGATCCCGAGACTATTTAGTGTAGACTTGAACTTTATGTAGAGATATAAGTGTGGATCAAATTCGAGTTTATAGCCGAAACGATCTATAGTGTATGAATAAGACTGGAAGCCTTATTCTGGAAACACTATGGATACGGACTACTCTATAGTTAGTACAAACAATGTGATCTTGAATCGTTCATGTAGAGACATGGGGGTGGGGGCATCCTATGTAAAGAGTTTACATAAGACTAGAACTATAAAATAGTCACCTTTAAGTTCTAAACACTGTTGACTGTATAAAACTGATTATTTCGATTATTGATGTCCTAGGAAACTTAATCTTAATCTTGAGCTAACTATGAACTTATGCTCACATGAAATTATCCTTAGATCTGCCTGGGCGAGGGCAGCTTAAAGGTGCTTGCTCAACAAGCCTCCCATTTCAGAGATAAGACCGGGTGGATAGCTAGGAACATAGGGTGCAAGACGGAATTCGCTCTTACTCGCATTAGTGGATTAGTGGGACTTAAAGAAAAAGATGTAGTCTCAAGGGTAAAACAGTATTTTGACCCAGACGAGGTTACGAACAACCTGTAAAGGATTAACTTACTAATCGTTGTTATATCAGATGGATGTAAATATATCTATAGTAAGGGAAGTGCAACTACGAGACTTTGGTAGAATGACCCGTTAGTTAACGAATGTTGATTAGCTCAATCTAAAAGAGTTTAGCCCGTTAATATTAGATCGTTGGAGCCCATGATCTATAGGTCCATAGGTTCTCTACTAGCTCATATGAAATTAACTTAGAAAAATATGATGGAATAATTCGAATTGTTCGAATTAGGTACAAAGAGAGAAACGGACGTATATATGTGATATAGCTATCAGTTATTGAGTTTTATGTTTAAATATGATTTAAATATTAAAAATATGAATATAAATTCATATTCGGAAGCTTAGAATTGATGAAAATGGTCAAAGTTGTAAAAAGTCAAAATGTTAACTTTTTACTTTAAAAAGTCAAACTTTGACCAGCTTTATATTCAAATGTGATTTGAATTTCAGAAAAGTGAATGTGGATTCATGCTCGAGAGGTCAAAATTAGTCAAGACTAAAAAATGCTCTTTGACTAAAGTTAGTGGAAAAATCCAACATTTTGTTGGATAATCCCATTAACACTTAGTGAGATAGGTGGCTATGAGATGTAAATACCTAGTCCACTAAGTTCCACTAATGGTTAGTGGATTATTAGTTGTAGAGTTTTTATGAACAAATTACAGGTATTTTTGCATTAAATTTGTTTATAAATAGGTCTCTTTTCAAATTGAAAAAAAGTTTCGGTCATTTTTGATAATTTTGAATTTCAAAATATTTATTTTTTCTTTAAATAAAAAAAATCTCAACCCTAAATTTTCACCTCCAATTTCCATCATTTGCTCATTTCCTTCACTTAATTGGGTCCCACAACCCGGTTTTAAGTCCGAAGAATAGTGGATCAACTTTAGTGGAGGTCCTGATTCGAGTTCGTGATGAGATTATGAGGACTCAGATATCTTCAAAGGTATGATTCTTCTAACTCTACTTTGGTTTTAATTAGGGCAAGTTGCATGTTAATTTCTAAAATAGTTTAGATGCAATTAGAGTAGAACTTTGATCCTTAGTTTCGCTGCTCATGTTTCGTATTCCATCAATTGGTATACGAGAATGCATAATTTTACTCAATTGCATATGTTGAGTATTTTAATTTGTTTGATAAACTTGTGTCAAATTAAAATGGATTAGTGGTTTTGGCAAATAAATTAAGCTTTGTTTTTTTTAGTTATTGTAATTAGTCAGGTTTGTGACTTAATATTAATTTATTGTAACTATTCTAATCGCTACACCCGGAGCGAGAAAATATGGAAAATTGGAGAAAAGTTGCAAGACAGACCCGAATTGTGCATTCAGACTCGAGAAATTCGACCCTCCCCAGTTCGCTACCCACTTGCCCAAGGTGCGGCCCATTTCCAGTTCGGATCGGCCTGCCCCACGCGCTCCAATCCGGCCTGGCTCGCGACCCACGTTGTCTCAGCCCAATGTCATGCAAGCCGCGCCCATTTCGTGCAACCCGACCAGTGCCTCGTAATCCGACCCGATCCGCCTCGCTGTGCACTTGCCTCGCGTCTGCCTCTTCACCCTATCCGGGTTTGACTCGGTTCACCGACCCGCGCGCTTGGCTTGTTGTTTTGGGCCGGTTCAAGACCAAGTGTTGGGTTTTGGGCTGGTTCAAGCGTTTTTGTGCCGATTCACTGTTGTTTTGGTGGTTTTCAAGTCAGTTCAAGTGGTTTGGGAGTATTTATGTACTATCGTATTATTATCGTAATAATTTAGTTTTTAGCTTAATTTAAGATCTAAAATCAATCCATTTTAAAATATTTTCAATTAATTATGCATGTGATGTATGTTTTAATTAAATTAAATTGTGTGTACATAATGTATGCGATATAGATTCAAAATCCCACCATAGGTTAGTATGTTCATACATTGATAGTATGTTATGATGATTATAATGTATAGTATGCATGTTCATTAACTAATATGGCAATTAACTAATATGATTAATTAATTGTTTAATTAATTAAATAATTTTAATTAAATATGATTTAATGAAATTAATTAATTAATTATTGTTTTATTTTATTTAATTTAATATGATTTAATTAACAGTTAAATAAATCAAAATCCATATTAATTAATTTCTTTATATAATGATTATATGATGTATGTTGAATATTTTCTATTTATTTTATAAGTGTTATAAAATAAATTAGACTTTTAAAATCTATAAAAAAGATAAGTTGTATGCTCATCCGATTTCATAAAATTAGGTCGATATCTTGTAAAACTGGTTACAAGAGGCTCACCCGATTCGATCTTGTCAACAAGTTAGATAAGATGACTGAGGTTGGAGGTTATTAAGTTGATCGTTTACAAAATACCTAATACCTAGAGATCGTAATTAGTTCTTGAGCCTAGTTAAGCTAGTTTTATGAGCATGCGTGAGAGATGTGAGATAATAAAATTGGTCTATCACCTAGATATCGTAGGTTAAAATCCAGTATAAGGGTTAATACTCGGATGTCTCACCTAGACTTAGGATATGTTTAAGTTAGCTAAATATGATCATATTTTTCCTGAGTACCCTTCAAAACTGTCTTAGAACACTTCAACTAGCGAAAAGTAGCATATTTTTAGCTCCAGTGTCCCTAAGAGTTCACACTGTGAGGTTCATGCAGGGCTTTAGGCCGTGCATAGGAGCAGACTCCCTTTGGAGAGTGTTTGCATGGATTAATATCAAGGTGAATAAGGGAAGTAGTTCATAGTAAGTGGGTGAGGGATATGTGACAATACATCCCACGATCTCTTCCATTGGGTCGCACCATGAGATTCCTATAATGCGCCTGCTTGTCTATCCTAAAGCAACGTTCTCTTCGGAGGGTTGTATTATAGGATTCAGAACACCACGAAATCCTTATATGGATAGGGTCTCTTGATCAGTGTTCATATTAACTTTCCACTTTCGAGAGCATAATGATTCTAATCTCTGAGATCCGAAAATGGAGGGTTACACTTACAAGGTTACACTTACAAGAATTACTAAGTTGTTAGTATATTCTCAACTAAACTAGCAGTAACTAATTGCTATGAGAATATGAGATATTCAAGAGTTAGCATTTGGTCAAGATTATCTTGGTTCAAAGGATGAGTAATTGACTACTCTTCGGTAAAGGTTATTCTAAACCTTTGAAATATCGTTGCAAAACATAATAATGATGAGTACATTATTAATATTTGCTACATTAATTTGTTTTTTTTTAAAGGATTATAGTTTTTCACTAAATAGAATATGTTTTATTTTTCAACATGAGTAACTCAATAGTACAACTCTTAGCTTATGAAAAACTTAATATCAACAATTATGCGACTTGGAAATCAAACCTAAATACAATTCTAGTCGTAGATGATTTAAGGTTTGTCTTAATTGAGGAATGTCCTCAAGCCTCGACCTCAAATGCTAATCGAAATGTTTGGAACATATGGTCGATAGGTTAAGGCCAATGAATAGGTCTGTGTCTATATTCTTGCCAACATGTCCGATGTTTTGACAAAGAAACATGAATCCTTAGCCACGACTAAAGAGATTATGGATCCATTTAAGGGAAATGTTTGGTTAGCCTTCATGGTCCCTCAGACATGAAGCAATTAAGTACATTTACACCAATCAAATGAAGGAAGGGACCTCTATTAGAGAACATGTCTTAGACATGATGATGCACTTCAATATTACTGAAGTAAATGACGGTCCCATCAAGGAGGCAAATCAGGTGAGCTTTATTTTATAGTTTTTTTCGAAGAGTTATGTACCATTTTAGACGAACGCGTCTCTGAATAGAATAGAGTTTACCCTACCATCCTTCTGAATGAGCTCTAGCGTTTCCAGAACCTTACCATAGGTAAGGAGAAGGAAGTGGAAGCAAATGTTGCTACCACAGAGAAATTTTTTTTAGAAGGATCGTCCTCAAAAACTAAAGTTGGAGCTTCACAAATGAAGAAGAAGGGAAAGGGGAAGACTTCCAAGATAGAAAAGGAAAGAAAGTTGCTAAAGGTAAATGTTACCACTGAAATAAGGATGGACATTAGTTGAGAAATTACTCGAAGTAGCTCGCTGAGAAGAAAGTTGAGAAGGAAAGCACAAGGTAAATATGATTTACTAGATGTTGAAACATGCTTAGAAGAATATGATACTTCAACCTGAATACTAGATTCAGGAGTCACTAATCATATTTACTTTTTATTTCAGGAAATTAGTTCTTGAAAAGCTTGTAAAAAACGGGATCATCTTCAAAGTTTGGAATAAAAGGGGTTGTCTTGGCTGAAGCAGTGGGAGATTTTAAGTTGTTTAAATAGATATATCATACTTAAAAATGTTTTGTATTATTCTCAAAAGTTGAGAAATTTAATATCTATTTCTTGTATTTCAGAACAAATGTACATAATATATTTTGAAATGAAGTGTTCATTTCTTTTAAAGTGTATTCAGATTTGTTCTACTATACTTATTAACAACTTATATAAGTTAAGACCAATTAGAGCATAATTTATCTTTAATACTAAAATGTTTAGCATAAAAGACGAAAAGGTTTCTTCTAATACCTATATATCGTACTTAAGATTCGATCACATAAATCTCAATACGATTGGGAGATTGGTTAAGAGTAGACTTTTAAATTAGTTAGAAGATAACTCTTTACCTTCTTGTGAATCTTATCTTAAAAGAAATAATTAATGACCAAAGGATCTTTTACCGGAAAAGGTCTCAAAGCCAAAATATCTTCAGAACTTGAAAATTTGGACCTCTGTGGACTAATGAAGGTCAAGTTCAAGGACGGTATGAATATTTCATCAATTTTGTTGATAATTATTCAAGGTTTGGTCAAGTTTACCTATTGCATCACAAGTCTGATTCTCTTGAAAAGCTTAGATAATATGAGACTGAAGTTGAGAATCAATAAGGTAAAACTATAATCGAGGTGGAAAGTATGTGGACATAAGATTCCAAGACTATTTGATAGAGCACGGAATCCAGTCACAACTCTCTACATCTAGTACGCCTAAGCACAACAGTGTATTAGAAAGAAGAAAATGAACCTTCTTGGACATGGTTCACTTTATGATGAACTTTGCTCGATGATCCTTGAGAAAATAAGAAATTTTTATCGACTAATACCACATTCTTAAAGGAAAACCTCATCATGAATCATCAAACCATGTAGTAATTAGTATTTAATATGATTTCCAAAGACATTATAGATAAACCTAGTTCATGCACTAAAGTAGTTGATAAAATTAGGGAATCTGGTTAGTTACATCCTTCTCAAAAGTTGAGAGTGCCTTGAAGTAGTGGGAGAGTTGTTCATCAGCCTAACCGTTACTTAGTTTTATTGAAAACTAAATCATCATACTTGATGATGGTTTAAAGGATCCATTGACTTATAAAAAAGCAATGAATGATTATCTAACTAACGTCAAGAAATTGTTAGCTAGGTAATTTCAAATAAAAGCTTTAGAAATGTGCAATGTGTTCTCAAGATCCAAATTGTTTGGAACTACAAGAACAGAATACTAGCCAGTCTCAAGCATCTTATTTAGACAAAATGTTGTCTAGATATAAAATGCAGAATTTTTTAAGAGGAATGGATTGTCGTTAAGAACATCCTAAATAATTTAGAGTACGTGCTTGTGTATAGTGTTAAGGATCTGATCCTTACATGATACATTAATTTTAATTTTTAAAGATACTAGAAAGTCTACATTAAAATAGTTTTGACTCTAAATGGAAGAGCAGTAGTGTAAAGAAGCATAGAGTAAAATTGTACTACCTTATCTGGGTAATTGTGCATCATAGTGATGTTATAGTAACCTCGATACTAGTTGAGCAAATCATGACTGTTTAATTTACAAAGTCCTTCACGGCTAAATTGTTTGAAGGTCACCTAAAGAGTTTAGGTCTATGAAGTTTGTGCACTAGGACAACTGGGAGAATGTTTGGGTGTATGTTTTAGTTAATTGTATTAATATGCTTATTGTATTCATATGAGTAATTCTCTCATGGTTAAATTTAACATTGTTTTATCTCACTAGAAGTTTTAGTCCAAGTGGGAGTTTGTTGGAATTTATGTCATAAAACTCGTAGTTTGTAGTTTAAATAACATTCTATTCAATAAAATAGTTATTGAGGACTTATTACTAAAAATAGAATACTATAATCTTGAATCCAATAAACTAAGGTCTTGAGGCTATCTAGTGTAGACTTGAACTTTATGTAGAGACATAAACGTGGATCAAGTTTGAGTTTATAGCCCAAACAGTCTATAGTGTATGAATAAGGTTAGGCGTCTTATTCTGGAAACACTATGGATGTAGCTTGCTTTGTAGTTAGTACAAACGATGTGATCCTGTATCGTTCATGTAGAGACATGGGAGCGGGGCATCCTATGTAAAGAGTTTACATAAGACTAGAATTATGAAATAGTCACTTTTAAGTTGTAACATCGTTGATTGTATAAAATTGACAATTTCTATTGTTGATGACCTAAATAACTTAATCTTAATCCTGAGCTAACTATGAACTTATGTTCACATGGAATTATCCTTATATATGCATAAGTAAGGGTAGCTCAACGACGTTGGCCCAATAAGCTTCCCATTTCAGGGGTAAGACCGAGTGGATGGCTGGGAACATAGGGTGCAAGAAGGAGTTAACTTCTATCCATATTTGAGTTAGTAGAAAGGTTGTTTCCTTAAGGACTCAATCCAAGTTTTGAACAAGAGGCCCCACCCTCTTATTGGCCCAAGAGGGATTTGGTTCATAGGTTAGACCTTAAACCAATTGTTCAATAGTAGATTAGTGGGACTTAAGGAACAAGATGCAGTTTTGGAGGTAAAATAGTATTTTGACCCAACTAAGGTTATGAACAACCTGCGAAGGATTCACTTACTAGTCATGGTTATATTAGATGAACATAATCTATAGTGAAAGAAGTGCAACTATGAGACTTTAGTGGAATGACCCATTAGTTAACGAATGTTGATTAGCTCGGCCTAAAGAGTTTAACCAGTTAATATTGGATCGTTGGAATCCATGATCTATAAGTTCATTAGGTTCTTCTGCTAGCTCATATGGAATTAACTTGGAACAATATGTTGGAATAAGTTGAATTGTTCGAATTAGGTATAAAAAGAGAAATCAACGAATATATGTGATATAGCCGTTGGCTATAGAGCTTTATGTTTAAATGTGATTTAAATATTAAAAATATGAATATGGATTCATATTCAAAAGCTCAAAATTGATGGAAATAGTCAAAGTTGTAAAAAGTCGAAATGTTGAGCTTTTACTTTGAAAAGTCAAACTTTGATCGGTCTTATATTCAAATGTAATTTGAATTTCAAAAAAATGAATGTTAATTCATGCTTGAGAGGTCAAAATTAGTCAAGACTGACAAAATAGTAAAAAGTCAAAATGTTGATTTTTGACTTGAAAAAGTCAAAATTTGACATTGACTTGAATAGTCAAATGACCATAATGTATTTGGACTAAAGCTAAGGGAAAATCCAACATTTTGTTGGACAATTCCACTAACACTTAGTGGGATAGGTGGATCCATGAGATGTAAACACCTAACCCACTAAGTTCCACTAATGGTTAGTGAATTATTAGGTGTTAGAGTTTTTATGAACAAAGAACATGCATTTACATGTAATTTGTTTATAAATAGGCCTCTTTTCAAATTGAGAAAACTTATTGGCCATTTTGATAATTTTTTAATTTCAAAATATTTATTTTTCCTCTCTAAGAAATAATAAAGAATCTCAACCCTAAAAGTTCACCTCCAATTTCCATCATTCTCTCATTTCCTTCACTTAATCAGGTTCTACAACTCGGTTCTAAATCCGGTGAATAACGAATCAACTCTAGTGGAGGTCCCGATTTGAGTTTGTAAATAGATTATGAGGATTTGGAAAATCTTCAAAGGTATGACTCTTCTAACCCTAATTTTGTTTTAATTAGGACAATTTGCATGTTAATTTCTAAAATAGTTTAAATCTTAGATGCAATTAGAGTAAAATTTTGATCCTTAATTTCTCTGCTTCTGTTTCGTATTCCATCATTTTTATCCAGTATCTCTCTTTTATTCTTTTACTATTCATCTTGTTGATGCGTTTTAAGTATAGTTTAAGTTTATGTTTTGTACTTGTTAAGGTTTCTTTAGTTGGGCAAGAAGGGAAGTTAAAAGCAAAATCCTGAAGCATCTTGGGGATATGACAGATAGAGATAGAAAGACAGAAAAGGAAAAGAACACATCTCGAGTCATCTCGGGGGTTTGGTAGCCCGATATCGAAAATAAAAGGGTTTTAAGGATGGGTCTCGAGCCATCTCGGTGTACTACTCAGTTGACACTGAAAGCATAAAGGAAATTATTAAGGAATCTCGGACAGTTATGTGGAATTCTAGGCAAATTTGAAGGTAGAAGGTTCAACCCAGGGCAATCAAGGTGCTTGTTGGACTGAGAAAAGAGGGAAATATAAAGAGATCTCGGACAATCTCGGGACTGATTTCAATAGAGATTAAATGAAGAGAAGTAAGTCTAAGGAAATCTTGGGCAATCTTGAACATGAGTCTGCCTGAGATTGAAGATAAAAAAGGAAATTGGAAGGATCTCGAGTCAAACTCGGGGTTGTACTAGTCGAGACTAAGACAAAAAAGGGTTTTTTAAATAGTGATCTTGAGATGATCTCGGGCCATTTCAGGCCGAGATCATTAAAATAAAGAAATGACTAATCCAACTTAGGATTAGTATAAATAAGATTTTACATAAACCATTTGCACGTTTACCTTAATTTTACTTTGAAGAGATTGAAATTTGGGTTTAAGAAAGGCAGTTGGAGAAAGAGGTGAAAGGAAGTCTTCAAAACTTTTGACGAAAAACGTAAAGGCCAAATCAGTGAGTGACAAGAATGATTTAAAGTTGATTTCTTATCAAATGTTTAAACATGATTTAATGTTTCCTTGTTTGAGTATACTAATTTACAGAATGATTTCTAAAGAAATTTATCAGCATGCTTTACATATTGTTATTGAAAGTATGATTTGAGCTTTATTAATGATGCTGAGATTTACAATTAATGATACATGTTTTCAACTAGACTATTTTGAATATGTTTGAGCTAGTATTCAATGGTTTATGGGCATGTTTTAAGTTTCTTGAAAGAAATTTTATTGTTTTAGAAAGATATTTGCAAAGACATGAGTTTGATGAGAAAAGTTTTTAGAAAGAAAATCATGTGGTTCTATCTATCTAGTTCTTGACGATTAATATGCACAGTCAAGGGTATGGGCTTTGCTGACCACTCAGTCAGCTACTACCGAGTTTGGGCAGGATAGTATGAACAGAGCTCTGCTATCTTGATTGAGATTTATTAGATTAGACACAGAAGGGAAAGATAGTTACAACCAAGTTTCTAAGGTAAAGAGTTAACAAAGATCAAAAAGTAAAGATTTGTTTTAGAAAGAAAAAGAGCTATTAAAAAAACTCAATTTATTAATGGTCAATAAGCCTATTGAATAATCAATTCATATTTATTAACATAAAAAAACTCTTCCTTTTCCGTCCTTTCATCTTCCTTTAAAACCCTTCTCACAAACCATTAGATTTAGGGTTTTTAAACTTTTCGTATCCATCTTTTTTCTCACAAACTTTTCTTCATTTTAAGAAAGGGCCTAAATACTGAGATTCAAGATGTTGTTATTTGGACAAAGAATGATAAAATCAAGAAGAAAAAGGAAGACATTTAAGGTGCTTCTAAAAATGTCTATAAAAGATTATGGTATGATCTTATCAACTTTCCTAGATCTCGAAGCATCGTCTGACCCAAGTTAGAAGTGGGCGAAATTCACAAAGGAAGATATTGGTACTATTTAGCTCAAGAAGGGTTAGTATATTCAAATCCTCATACCCATTCTTCTACAGTGTCTTGGGGAGACAACCCTTTATCTTCGACTATTAAAAATAGTTATGGTGAAGTCATGAAACCATTAAAGAAGAGGAAGGAGTAGAAGAAGTCCCTATAAAAAGAATAAGAAGAAGCAGTCATTAAGGCGACATGATGTATGCTAGTGTGCTACAAGTGACAACTTTTAGTAATCTTAAATATGGTGAATCATATTTGCAATCATCGTCTTTATTATTACTCTTCAGCTGCTACGAGGCTAAGCTATAGGTAAGTGAGCCAACCAACGTCAGTCTGAATTTAGTTCAAACTAAAAATATGTGTGTTCATCTTAATTCCATGTAATGAGAAGACTTGTTAAATGTTAAGACCTTATTTTTGAAGCCTTTGAGTTTCTTGAGAAGGGAAAGAATGTCTAAATATTTATTGCAATGAATGCAAACTTAAGAAGCTTTGTGAAAATAATGTATAAGAACTTTTCAGAATTTCTCTGTTTTATACTTGCTTAACTTGTACAACATAATCACTTAGATATTGTAAAACGATCATTTAAAATAATTAACATTATCACTTATATGTTCTAAACGATGGTTTAAAGTAATTAACATTATCACTTGGATGTTATTAAACGAACGTTTACATCAAATTACTACATCGTGCACCTTAATGAACAACAATATCGTTTACGGAACGACAAGATCATTTATGGTTGAGCGTTTAATGTTAATCTTTTAGACGTATTCAAATATCATTTTGACTTAAATAAAAAATCTTGTAGATTAATCAGTATAATCGTTTTGATGTTATTAGGAGATCTTACCTAACGATCGTTTAGAGTGTATCGTTTACATTGAATAATGCGATCATTTAGGTATTTTAAAAGATCATTTTGACTTAATTACACGATCGTTTATATATATATATATTAAACAATAAGCGTAAATGATCATTTACAAAAACACACTGACATGTTAATGAATGCGCTTCAACATTTTAAAAAAGCATGTGAATTGACAATCTTCCCCCTTTGGTGAAAACCAAGCATATACATACCACCTTCTTTATTTTCGGTCACTTCATTTCAAACACACTGTTCACTTAGCTTTTTATTTAAAACAATTGTAATTCCCTTAATTATTTCCTCTTAAATGTCAATTTTTCCCTTCAACGTCAAAAGGTATGTTTTAACTCTGAATTTTTGTTGCTGAACTATGTTGCGACTGTTGTACTATCATGTTACGTTTCTTCTTCTTTATATTTTAAACATTTCCACTTATGTCTTCAACATGATCGTTCTGTTATTAAGCTTTTACTCTCAAACGTTTTCGATTTCGTCAATTTTTTATTCTCAAGATTGTTAAATGTTTCCATTTATCATTACTTGTCGATTAATTCTATTATGATTGGGTTTCTTTTTGGATTAAACGATCTGTTACGTTAAGTAAACGATTATTTAACCTACATTAAACAATCGTTTAGATTGGTCTGAACGACAGTGTATATATTTTACACGATTATTTAGATTTATTTAAACGATCATGCATATAGTCTAAATGATGTTTAGTGCTTTACATATTACTTTTAGGGTTTAGTATTTAGTGTTTTCTAAACGATCGTGTACGTAACTAAAATATACTATGATCTTTCTATTTATGATGGTTGTACTTAGGGACAAATACTTTCCTACCACCGTCTCATGCCAAGTCCACAAGATTGACACTCTTATTAAGGATAAACTGACCAAGGAACAGTTGTAGATGTTCCATAAAACAATTTTTGGTCTATTATTGAATGTGAACATGGTCTTCAACGACTAGTTGATCCATCATTTCTTGCTAAGGTAGATACCTAAAAAAGCCAACGCAAATGGAATCCATTCTTCTGTTTTGGGGCAAAATGTTTGTTTCACCTAAAAAGAGTTCAACATCATAATCGGTTTGTGGCCAACCAATGTAACATTGGATAAAAGTTATGACAATAAGCACCTACAAAGTCTCCTATTTGGATCACAAAACAAGAAGATATTAACGTGCTTGGAAGTTGAGGAAGTTAAAAAATTTTGATTTTACGAATGATGAATATGCTGTGAAGGTTGTCTTAGCCCTCTTTATTGAAACTGTGATGTGGGGAAGGATAAAAAAACGTAGTTTGATATGAATGTTTTGGGAAGATTTGATGATGAAGAAGTTTTTAAGAACTTTGATTGGTTAACTTTCTTCTACACTCGTTTGTTCAACAGTTTGAAGACAATTCTACAAGAGAAAAAGGAAGCATATAAGTTAAAGAGGGCACAAAATTCCAAAGTAGTGACATACTACAACATCAAAGGCTACGTGCTTGCTTTTCAGATGATTTTTATTTTTTATATATTTTAGTTAAATACAAACAAAACATCAAAGTTTAACATATTTGTTTAATTTCTTTAGGTGTAGGCTTATGAAACACTCTCAACTGCAAGTGAACACCTGGCCACAAAAAACAGTAGGGGTCAATCCCTAAAATACTAAGATGGAGTTGTATACAAGCTCCATTGTACAAAATGTTAGAGAAAAATATATTCAAGAATAAAAATGTAAATACAAGTTCTCAAAGATCGTTTACAAAAATTGCACGATCGTTTACATTGAGAATGCGATCTTGTATCTTTTGATAGACGATCATTTACCTTAATGTAAGATCGTTTACATTGTGTACCATATTGGGTATCATGTGCTCAACGATCGTTTACCTTAGTTTAAAACTAGCTTAGTTTGATATACAACATATTAACAATTGTTTAATTACAACATGGATATTGAGAACGATGAATCCATGCCAAATTGTAATAGTAGTGATACCAAGACTCCTACTGATGTTATGAACAATCAGTCATTGGATCACAATGACTTGAATAACTTGTGATCAACCTCACACTACAAGAAATCAGGGTTTTTTCGACGCAGCCAAAGACGTCGACATAAAAGACGTCGGGAATAAGAGGCTCTTCCGACGCACCAAGTAAGACGTTGGGAGAAAAAGCTATGCTTGACGCCCATCCTAATGCGTCGGGAAATACAGGTTATCCCGAGGCGCACTAAATGAATCGGGAAATACAGGTTATCCCGATGCGTACTAAATGCGTTGGGAAAAAGTCGTCGAAAATAAGGTCAACTACCGATGCTATGCATAGTGCGTCGGGGAAGGCATCAGGAATAAGGGGTATTCTCGACGCATTTAATGAGCATCGGGAAAAGTGGTTTTTTCTCGATGCCATAAGTGGGATCTTCCGACGTTTTTGCGCTGTGTCAGAAGATCCCCTATATATTTATTTCAGTTTTGTTTTAAACAGAACCGAAACGAAGAAAGAAAAAACTTTGTAGAGGAAGAGAGAAAAGAAGTTGTGTCGTCGTTGTCTTGCTGCCGTCTACTGTCGCTGCCCTTTGTTGTCGTCGTCTGTCGCCGTCCGTCACTGTCCACCGCTGTCTGCCACCATATAGGTAAGTTTAAATAAGTTTATTTTTAGGTTTAAGGTTTAGTTTAGGATTTTTTTTAAAAAATTGTTTTAGAATTTTGTTTTGGAATAGATTTTTTATTGTTAAATATACTTTTGTATACAATGTGTGTAATGTTGTTATTGTTGAATTGAAATTTGAGGGAGGTTATATTTAAATTAAAATTTGAAGGGGGGTTTATAAATTGAAATTTGAAGAGGGGTCATAGCTAAATTGAAATTTAAAGGGGAGTTTATAGTTAAATTGAAATTTGAAAGGGGGGTTTATGGTTGAATTCAAATTTGAATGGGGGGGAGGGGTGGGGTTTATGGTTGAATTTAAATTTGAATGAAGGGTTTAGGGTTTAGGGTTTAGGGTTGGAAAATATTATAATACATTTTACACGATGGAAAAAAGATATAATTTTAAAAATAATGTTGTACAATTAGATGATCGTGTAGGATATTATTTTTTAAGATGTTGTTATACATTTTACATATCAACGATGCTGTTATACAAGTTACGCGATCATGAAGGATATTATTTAAATGACTGTGTAGTTATACATTTAAACGATAGTGCTGTTGAATTTAAACGATCGTGTAATAAATGTAATTGATCCCGTTATACATTTTAAAGGATAGTGTAGAATATAAAGAGTGAAACGGAATACAAACTACTCGAGTATAAAATAAAGAAATTTTCAAAAGGTAAATTTAAAGATTTGAATCTTTATAAACACTATAAATCATCTCTAAAATATTGAGAAATTTTTAGGTCAAAGGATGGAGCGGAATCAATGTATTCTTGAGCTCACCATTCTTCTTTCATTTTTTTTGTTGTTTTCTTCTTGTGTTGAGGTTGGTTATCTCCATATCATTTTTGAAACTTTTGTCTTCTTTAGTTCACCAACATTATTTTTCTTTTTCTTTTCTTTAATTTTTCTTTTGATTCCTTCTCTTTCCAGTTCTTGTACTTCATGTTCTTCACTACTATCAGTGTCAATTTATTCTTCAGTTTCCTTACTATCAACATCATCATCTTCAACCAACTTTTCTTTCCCTTTTGCCGTATCTTTTTTATTTTCTTCCCCTTGTTTGTCATCATTTTTATCATCTTGTTTTTCTATTTTTTTCTTCAACGATTACAATATTTTCCAATTCAATCTAGCTTCGTTTTTATGTGTCTTCCTGCCTCATATTTCAACTTCTTCTTCTTTTTCTCCATCTTCAACTTCAATTGTCTGAATGTAAAAAGAGAATAATGTGTTGTCAAAGTACTTGTTCAAGAAAATGTAGACCATTGTGCAATATAAAGATTGTTTAAACATGTATACACGATCGCGTGAAATATATAAACGATCATATAATATAAATATACGATCGTGAAATATATAAACGATCGTGTGAAATATATAAACAATCGTAGGAAATAAATAAACGATCGTTTGACCAGTTGTATATTAAAAAAAATTAAAACATGTGTCACTTGTGTTTTTGGTGTTTCTAAATTTATGCAAGTGTAATAAATAAGAATGTCTAGAAGACATCATGAAGAAAACTATCTCTTACTATCACACTAGACAGAGATAGACTTCTATCGTTGTCTATACGACATAAATTATATTTATTGTTTGAAATTCTTGCGTCAATATTTGTGTTTTATGTGTTTCTAGATTTGTAGTTGCTTTTGTTTCCAAACTACTTTGTGTTTCCAAAACGACAGTTTTCTATATAAAGAAAGAAACAACACAATTGTCTTTTATTTAGAAATTAAGCAACATTAAAAAAAAACAAAGGAGTATATAATAAATAAGGTACTAATCGTAGAGCAATGTATTGTTGCATACTTCACCATTGTATTAACTTATTCATTTTCATCACGAAGACCAAGGCTACAAGTAGGTGCTCTATTTTTCTCTATGACTTTTGTATATGCACTTTCTTTCTCATTGTGTTGTTATTGAAGTTTGGCTGATGGTGGTGGAACATTCAAGCTTCTCATAACTGTTGTCAACATGCTTTTTATTTCTTTTATTCCTTATCTTAATAATATTTGTTCTACTTCTATTTGTTCTTGTTTTTTTTTTCTGATTTCTCTTATTTCATTTGACATTTCGTTTGTTTCTATATTTTTTTTCCATTTCTTTCTCTTTTTTTTTTCTGTTGCTCTGTCTTTTCTTTTCTTTCCTGCTTCTCAATATCTTTGAAATATTTCAAAAATTGTTTGAGACTCTTCTTCTGTTGAGGAGTCTAGTGGTGTCATAGAGAACTACAAGTAAAATGATATTAGATTATTAATGAAAAAGTAGTAAATGTATTGATAAATAGTGATAGATTTAGATCATCATCTATTCAAGATAGACATGGATAGAAATCTTTCATTGTCTATCTAGATAGACATATATAAAGCATTCTCTAAATTTACTTACATTCTCAGATTAAAAAATATTGATGTTTAGAGTCTTCCAGTCACTTATTTCCAAACATTCCCATGTCACAATTGTTGGTCCTTCAATTGCAAGCTTTCTTCCAAACCTAACATCTAATTGGGAAATCTTGGTATTGTCTCAAAAGCCCAAAAGACTAAAGCTAAGGGAAATCCTTGAAGGTATCAGCATCCTTGTCACTGTGTGATACTTTTTTCAAGAATTGATATGTTAAGATGTATGATAACTTTCCCCATGGATAATCTTTAAAAGTTTCTTCATGATCCAATATGTCTAGATGTTAGAGATTTATGTGGTTGTGTTGTTTCTTGGGAATAAAAAACGCTTCTAAGATATAGAGGTTAACTAGTTTTTCTTTCAATAGGTCTTCCTCGTTGCGTAACACTTTGAAAGTTCTTTCTATATCTCTTCTTGTTATAAAGTCGTCATGACGAAAAAGGACATTTTTCAGATCATTTTCTTTTCTTTCTCCTAGATTTAACTCTAGGAATTTGTGACGTTTTAGTCCAGTCATGAAACAAAATTCTTTCAACCCAAATTCTGCTATATGTCCATTGAAGTTGAAAGCAAGGACATTAGTTTTTTTTTTGGTATAGCATTACTTTCTTAATAGAAAATTTAGGAATTGTGTTAGTATTTTGGCCATTTTAATGTTAAGGAGCTGGCTAAAAAGACTGTTTGTCAACCCGAGAAAGAATTCTTTGGTTTATTTTCGACTTGATCTGATTCAATGTTTCTAAACTGTAGTATACAGTAATTCTAAGATTTTTTTGTTCATCTTCCATAATAATGTTATTTGGATAGTGTTTCACCAGTTGAAAGACATAATAAACAGTATGTTTCAAACGAAGACTAGTTTTAACAAATTTACAAATACAGAGCGCTATTCAGAAAAAGATACATAAATATACAATTCTATACAGACAGATATTGAAATTCTAGTTTGTTACCTTTATTTCTTTTTCTTTCTTAATTTTTCTTTCTTCCGTCTTTACTTTAGACTTTATTGATTTGTTACATGATTCTTGTTTCTTCTTGCTCACCATCTATATATTATATTAAATACTCCCTCTTAGATGCCTATTACATATATGAAATATGTCTTGTAAAAACTTTACTAGAAAAAATTCAATGGGAAAAAAGTCCTAGTGAAGGAAAAAGAGTACATGATACTTATAAAAATAAAATTTACTCCTCTTCATGGTAACATCACTTGAGATCTCTAAGTCAACACATTCCAATGTTGCGGTAGGTAGTGATTTGGTAAATAAGTCTGCCAGATTATCCTTTGAACAAATTTTTTGTACTGTGATGTCATCATTTTCTTCAAGATCATGAGTATAGAAAAGCTTCGGTGAGAGGTTATTTATTCTATCACCTATAATATAACGTCATTTTATTTAAGTTATACATGTCGTGTTGTCTTTGTATAATGTTGTTGGAAAGAGTTACTAGAAGAAAAACCACATGATTTCTGAATGAGCTGAGTCATCGATCTTAACCATAGATTTTATCGGCTAGCCTCATGAATTGCAAAAACTTCGACATGATTTGAGGAGGTGGCTGATATGGTATGCTTTACTGATCACCAAGATATAGTAGTTTCTCCATATATGAATAGATAATCTGTTTGAGATTTAACTTTGTGTAGATCAGATAAATATCCAAAATCTGCAAAACTAACTAGGTTAAAATTTGATTTATTTGAATAAAATAATCTCATATCAATTGTTCCTCGGAGATAATGAAGTATATGTTTAATTCCATTCCAATGCCTTTTTGTTGGAGAGGAACTGTATCTAGCTAATAAATTTACTAAAAATGCAATATCTGGTTTTGTACTATTAGCAAGATACATAAGTGCACCAATTGTACTAAGATATGGTACTTCTGGACAAAGGAGTTCTTCATTATCATCTCGAGGTCGAAATATATATCTTTCTTGACATCTAATTAACGAACTTGCATTGGAATGTCCAATGGATGTGCTTTATCCATATAAATGTAACGACCCAACTCTTTATACTAAGCTGAGGTCGTTACTAAAAAGAAACAATGACAAGAGACACTTTTTTGAAACGAGGGAAGAATAAATTTTCATTAAAAATGGAATATTAAAACACTGAAACATAAACGCGGAAGCAAAACTGAGTCCCCATATGGCATGTCACGAATCCTTCTCTGTCGCTCGCCAGCTTTCCTCTACCTTTACCTTCGCCTGAAATGTTAAACATAGAAAGAGTGAGTATAAACATATACTCAGTAAGGGACCTACTACTAGTCCTGCTAGGTGTTTGTTAACTTCCCATTAGAGTTCTGAAAATGGTACCCAATCTCTGGCACGTTTCCGAACACGTGCAACATGCGCTCCCGTAGGAACAAAAATCTGGTCTTCGGTGTCCCGGGGGAGCACCTAGGACATACTGGTCTGTAGTGAACCCGGGGGTAACACTAAGACAATCGAGATGCGAGGACCCCGTCGAATCACTCGAATCATATCTATATACATGCTAGACTGGCGTCTCGTCGGACCACACAGTCCTAAATAAGTGGTGATCCCGAAGGACACCCATGCAGGTACGACTCTAATAGACAAAGTTAACAGAACACCCTATCCATAGCATGTAACATAACATAACATCATAACATGGCATGAGTAATAATCTTAACGTCCTTAATCATGTGATTAATATATCATGCTTTAACAATCATCAACATCAATCTACCAATCATTAATTTTACATCAGTCATCATCATCAATCATCAACATAATAATCTCAGTCATCATCATCAACATCAATACAATGACAGTCATTATCAGTAGCATCAAGTTATGCATTTTAGCTACCATCAATGCATAATCATAATTACATGCGGTCTCTTAAATTCAGTTCGAAGGTCTAGTAGGAGAATCTCTTACCTGGAGATTTTAGCCAAACAAGGTACTCCCTAGTTGACAGTAAAAATTCTCCAATTAACTTGATCCTAATCATAAAAGGAAAACTTAGTATCTTAATTAATGAAATTAGCAATTGGCTAACATCCAAAAATCCTCCCAAATTAATTAACTTTCTAAAAAAATTGGGGTTGAAACCAATTCAACCTTGATTGGGAAAAAAAATCCAAGATTTAAATCTTAAAAAGTTTAGCCAATTGAACCTTTAAAGAAACCCTAAAAAGATCCAAAATTAAATTAATAAAATATTAATTTAATTTCATTAGCTTACCAAAGTTACTCAAATGGAGGTTGGAAAATCCTCTTAATTCATCACTTTAAATCCTCAAGCTTCCAAAGAGACCAATCTTAACTTCAACTGAGGCAGCGACAGTAGAGGGTTATCTTAGAGAAGAAGATAAAGAACCTTTTTCTTTTTCCTTTATTTACATCTTAAGCATTCTAATGCTATTTATAGACCCAAATAATAACAATAATAATAATTATTATTATTTCCTTTTCCTTTTCCTTTTCCTTTTAGGATATATATATATATATATAATACCAAAAAAAATATACATATATCTTTATTCCAATTATCTTTCCTAAATAAATGCCTTAATCTTAGGCATTTATAACCATTAATAATAATATTAATACTTCTTTATTATTATTATTATTTTTCTCTCACCAAAATCTACGATAAATATATATTTATTTAAATCATTATTCTCTCTTATAAATAAATATATATCTTTTTCGTCCAATCAAATCAACCATCTCTCTCCTTATGGATTATCTTCTTTTCCAAACAAATATAATTATATTCCAACATATAATTAACTTCACTTTTCCAAATTATTAATTAAATATATATATATATCCATATATATATACTCAATTAAATCCAATTCCACCAAAACCAACTTTTCCCTCCAAAATCTCAAATTAACTTAAGTCCTCAATTCTTTTGATGAATCAAATCTTTTCCAATAAATCACTAACTTCCAACATGAATTATCTTAACCCAATCATAACAACTTTACTCTAGAATCAATATTTATCTTTCTGCAGAATAATTAATTATCATCCACAATAATTAATTATTATTTACCTTTCTTCCAAAATAATTAATTATCTTCCACAATAATTAATTATTATTTATCTTTCTCCAAAAATAATTAATTATCCTCCACAATAATTAATTATTATTTATCTTTCTCCAAAAATAATTATCTTTTCCTTAAATAATTATACTTCAACAAATATAATTATCTTTTCCTTTAACATAATAATTATATATATATTTCCACATATACATATAATTATTAAATATCCAACAAACTTTTCACCCCACAATTTAATTAAATAACATCCATAATTATTTAATTAAATTCAACTTCAACAACACTAAAAATTCACAACTTTACTTAATCCTCTTAACCTACCATTTAAACAAAAACTTAACAAACACCACATGCTAAAACCTCTAATTAATTAAATATTCATCCAAGAAATATTTAATTAATTTCAATTCCCACCTAAATCAAATAATTCTCATTAAATGGATTCAAAATAATGCCCAATAAATTATCTTAATTTTTGGGGCGTTACAATAAAATATTTTCAAAACTTTTTCTGTATAAGTTGATTAATGAATAAGTATCCTATCTACTAGATGCTCAATTTACAAACCAAGGCAAATAATTTTTTTCCCTAAGATCTTTCATCTCGAATTCTTTCTTAAGATATTCTATTGCAAAGCTCTTCAAGAGTTCCAATATTTGTATTTAAATCATCAACATATACAATTATAATGACAAATTTCTAACTGTGATTTCTTTATAAAAACTCATGGACATATTGGATTATTTTGATATCCTTTTTTCAACACTCACCTGATTGTACCATATTTAATTAATACCAGGCCTTTGTGAAAAACCTTGTGCAACTAACCTTGTTTTTATATCTTGTGATCTCATCATTCTTATTTTTTTCCCTCACAAATACTCATTTATATCCAACAGATTTGGCACATCTGGTCTTTAGACAACTGGTCCAAAAACTTGACATTTGGAAAGTGAATTTAATTCTGCCTCAATTGCTTCTTTCCATAAAGACCAATCTTTTCTCTGTTGACATTCTTCAACAGATTTTGGTTCAAAATCCTCATTTTCGAATATAATATCAAGAGCAACATTATATGTCAAACTGTTGTCAACAACTACGTTATTTCAGTTTCATCTTTTTCTTGTCACGACATAGTTTATCGAGATCTCATTATTATCCACCGTTGTTTTATCTTTTTCAACATTTTTGTTGGAAGTCAAATTTGGATTTTTTCTAGAATATCCACATCCTTAACCGAGTTATTAACTCGATTTTTTTCTAAGAGTTTTTATCTTTGAAATCTACTGGTATACCACGCTTCTGGCGTGTTCCAAATTCATTAATGACAACATATGACATAGGGACATCAATCTTTGGGAAAATTTGCAACTACTATATGTAATTTAGTTACTTTCTTTGCATCTACAAATGCATCTGGTAATTGATTTTCTATATTATGCAAATGTATTATTTTTTGAACTTTAAGTTCACTTTGGTAGTGATACATTCTATGTAATTTCTTTTACCAAAATTTTAATTCCTCCATCTAATGTTGGAAAATTTGTCTCATTAAAATGACAATAATTAACATGCAAAATAATATTTATTTTATTAATTATAACAAGTAGGGAAAAATCGACGTAACATTAGGACGACCAAAGGAGACGACCTGCCTTTGGAGAAGGATATGACCGGAGCTTGTGTTGGCAACGTATTGTGAAAATGAGATAATTGGAAAACGAAAATCGAGAATATATAATATTAAAATAATAAATGATAAAATATAATAAATAAATAAATAAATAAACTAAATTAAGAAAATTAGAAAAATCATAAAATTTCTCTACTTTCATGGAATTCTCTCCAATGTATGTACAACTTACAACTCCACCAAATACCATTATTTATAGGCAACTTAACAAATAGAATGTAACCTTGCATGACTACTAAGAGACCATATTTGCTTGATATATGATATGAGTATTGGATTATAAAAAGTTAACAAGTGGCTATGACCACCAAGCAGACTAATAAATAATAATAGGCATCTATGTATTATATTAATATTTATAATAGAATTAACAATATTAGTAATAAGTCAGCCGACAGAGCTCTGCTGATGGAAGCGCGGTCGTTAGGAAGAAAAGTGAAGGGAGGAAAGAGCGTGAGTTTCACGCGTTCAGTGGAATTATCGATTTCGTAACTTCGAAGTTTTTTATCACAAAAAAAAAAAAAAAAAAAACGAAAAAAGAAAAGAAAGAAGGTTCTCAATCGAATTCAATACTTGCGATTTAAGCCTCGCAAAAGAGCATCTCCAGTTGAAAGGGCCACAGATTGGGACTTCCACTGAACTACTGGACCTCAAACCTTCACTCCCCATCGCTCATTTTTCCTTTTACTGATAGATCTTTCCCACTTTGCTCCCCTCTGCTCCTTCATCACTGCTCTGGTTGCAAAACCCAGGTACCATTCTTCTTTTTTCATCAATGTACTTAAATAATTCCCCACTTGACTCAGCTTTGTGCCAGTAAAATGCATCTCCAGAAACTGCGATTTCGCTCTTGCTTCATTTTGGTGGGTTTTTCTACCTTGGTTTTTCAATTCTGGTGAATTTCAGGGTTTTTTATACTGATTTCCCAGATCTGGGTGGAGTGGGTTTTGTTTATGAATCTAGAATTTGCTACTTCGTCTTGTGGGTTATGTGTGTTTATTTGGGTTTAATGAGTTGGATTTTATTCCTTTTTTAGTTTAATGATCGTCTGCTTGTGGGTTTTTTTTCTTCTAATGGTAATTTTGATGAGATGTTCTTCAAATTTGTGTTCTTTGTCGTATTGAACTTAGCAGCATTGTGTTTGTTTCTACTGTTTTTAGTTCAGGATCTAACTCTCTGCTTAGCTGATTGCCATGAGTGGTGGAGTAGCTGATGATGGGCCTTTAGATTATGCCAGGATTCAGATCATACCTTCTGAGAACAGGTTCTCCTTTTTTTTCCTCATTTCTTTTAGAGAGAATGTAGATGAGATTCTGCTTGCAAAATCATGTTCTTCATTGTTCTATTCTAAGTCCATGGCACCATCCATTTTTGAGGTAGGATGGAGGAGAAATAGAAATAATTTTCTTAACACCGAAATAGAAATAATTTAGGGAGAATGAGACATGGTGAACAGTAGTTGACTAGCTATGATGAGGAATGAGTATCGTAGAGTCTATTATTTGCTCAATTTAGAATTTACAATTAAGTGAAAATACATGATTAGGAAGCAAATAGAATGAGACTCACAATGTCACAACGTTCCAATTTCCTACTCCCCAACCAACTATAAAAAGGATGCATGGTTCCTTGATTTTCTGTGCTTTTGATGTCTAATTCTTGAAGTAGATTGCATGGGAAACAGAACATTCTACTTCTTTAATAACTCTTTAAGTTCCTAATCAGAACATTATCTTTGGATTATATATTATGGCTTCCAGTTAGTTTGATTTTAAATTTGCATCGGATCCTTTCTTTGGGGCTTTTCTTTATCTTTAAGTATCCAGCATGTTTTTCGGGTTATTTTCTTAGATTGTGATTCAAAAGACGTACAACTTATCTTTTGGCTTCTGCTAAAGAAATAGTGAAGAACAAAGTACGTATTGTTATGTTTATGCTGCAATTAAAAAGGCTTAACTGGGAAAATTTTACAACATTAATATTTCCTAGCACTTGGTTCTATACAATTTCTTGTTTTCCCTTTTCCTGAAAGTCTTGTCTGCCTCTTGATGCGAACGAGGGTATACAGGTATGAGGCATTTGTTTGCTATGGCAATGAGGTAGATGGACTGGCGGAGGGGAATCTGGATGCGTTGTTGCTGCATTTACCAGAACTACAAGAGCTCAATGCCAAAGGATCTAAGGCTAGCATTAAACTCTTACCATCAGCTTCTTCAGGGGGTACAACATGGTTTACAAAATCTACTTTAAGAAGGTTGTTTTGACTACATTATTTCAATTTTCTATTCCTTCAGCTGAATTGTGCATTTTTGTTTAGTACTTTTCTTGTCTACTCAGGTTCCTCCAAATAGTTGGCTCACCAGAATTACCGAATATGATGAAAACAAGGAATGAGATGTCTCAACTAGAAGAAACCAAAAGATTTCATCTTTCTTTATATGGCCAGGTAGTAGTGCGTGCTATCTTTTTAAAGTCGTTTCCCTGTAATGTTTTCTTGCTGGTGAAAATTAATTTATTTCAATATTCTTTCCAGGGTCAGAGGTCAAAGACCGAAGAGAAAGGTAATTCTCAAAATCCATTTGGGGTAACGCTTTCCTGATGAAACTACCATGATCATACTTTCATGTCTCTTAGATTTTTGCTATCTCCTGTTTTGACAGATGGCAACCTCGACTCCTCTAGTCCAAAACACGGGGTACTGATTTTTCTTTGATTCTTAGAAATACTTATTTATTATCACTTTGATTGTTTTATGTCATTAATTAGTTGAGTTCCTCCATGTGTAAATTTCACCGTGCTGCCAGTCTGGACCTGAATTTGCTTCATCAGCTGCGTCAAAGTAGGTTATTTGAGTTCTTAATTATCTTTTCTGTTTCTTCACATAATGTAGAAGGGGTTGCTCAAATGTCAACAATGTAAAATGAATTGACAGAAATGACTTGTTGCGAGCTATGGACTTGAGGCTTACAGCATTAAATAAGGACTTAACTGCAGCATTTGAAAAGGCTCACGGTGCAACTTGCAGTTCTAAAGAAATCAGCAATTTGGCAAAGTTTACTGAATATTTTGGAGCTATAAATTTGAAGTAGGTTATTTCAAACTTTCACTTTGATGTTAAAAGATGTGTGGCCCGTTTATTGTTCGAACTTAAAAGAAACTTCTTTTCATTATATTTGTTTGTTCTCATTACAGCATCTTCACGTGACCTCTGCAGGAATTGTACATACAAATATTTGGAACTAAATCCAAAGAGTGATAATGTTGAGCTCGTTACTGATAATAAGCACACAATTACTTCAAACTTGTGCAACGAAAATGCTATTAGTGTAAATGGAAGTATTAGAGCTGAAAAATCAAATTCATCTACACCAGTCAAATATGGTGTTTCACCCGCAAAAGTTGCCCAGATTGAGCGACAGGATTCATCAGAAACTGAGTCTTCTGACTCTGATAATGAAAATGGGACACCAGCAGAAAGAAGTAGAACAATGGTACGCTCAACGGTTGCAAGAAGGTCAGCATCACCCATGAGAAGGGTTCAGATTGGTAGAACGGGATCCCGAAGAGCACCAGCAATAATGATTAGGAGTCTAAATCATCTGCAAACAAGAGACAGTATGTTTTCCCAAGGAGATGCGGCAGCTAATAGTGATGATGATGAGGAAGGATCAGAACCTTCCGGTGAAACAGCTGATAACAATGTAGGTAGAATATCTGTTCAGGATGCAATCAGTCTTTTTGAAAGCAAACAGAGAAACGATGCTTCCGATATTCAGAAAAGAAGATCATTAGCTAATATAACCATTGGTGCAAATAAATTTGTATTGCGAAGATGGAGTACAGGCATGGGAGAGGCTTCTACAAAATGCCACCCAGAGCTTGTTAGGGATGAATCAGATCCAATAAGTCATGATTTGGCTGAAGAGGTGCCAAAGAGTAAGTTAACAGATGAAGAAGAAGTGGGATCTGATAATATATCTTCAATTGATAAGACATGTACAACTGCTGAAGTTGAAGAGAAATTAGAAGATTCAGAAATAAAAACTTCTGATTCACCAGAGACTCAATCAGATTCTCCCATTAGTGAACCACAGGTAGCTATCCAAAAGTTATCTGCAAATTCGGAATGGACTAGAAGAAAGGAAGCAGAATTAGACCAAATGCTGAAAAAAGTGATGGAAAGTAAGCGTATGGCACAAAACAATTCCCAAGCAAATCGAAAGAAAGATGTCAATTCTGAACAGAGGGGTGAACTGTATGATCAGTACAAGGCAAAAAGAGATGAAAAACGTAGGGCAGAGGAAGCTAAAAGGAATACAAATAAAGAGGCAAAAATTAAGGGAACTCGACAAGTTGCAGATGATAGGAGAACCAAGATAGCCTCTCCCGAAGTTAATGTAACAAAAAAATGTGCAACACGTAAGCCTGAAGTTCCATCAGCAAATTGGTCAAAATCAGAAAACCCAAAGAAGGAGATCTCCAAACCATCCACGATTGAGAAGATTTCATCTAGAACGAAACCAATGGCTGCCACCCGTAAGTCCTGGCCATCTTCTGCGTCAGAAAGAACCACTGGGATTTCTCCAGCCACAGCGAAGGCAACACGTCAGAAAGCCCAAGCGGCATCATCCTCTAATCGATTGAGTGCTAAAGTGGAAAAATCTCCCATGCAAAAGAAAAAAGTGAAGGAAACTAATGATAGCTCAAGGGACTTGAGGAGTGTGAAGGAAAAGAAGGAAATAATTCAGGCAAAGTCTGGAAAAGTAACAAAAACAAAAGTTACACCGACTGGGGATTCCTCTGTTCCTGTGAAGTCGAGAATCCGTGACAAGGTAGCCAAAAAAAGCAGCATAGTACCACTAGAATCAAAGTCCTTTCATAAGGGTTCTAGAAATAGCTTAGACAATAGTACTCCAGTGGTTAGCAAGACAAAACCTTCAAAACTTTCAAAACTTTCAAAATCTGCTGATTCTTCAAATAATAGCAAAAAATTGACTCGTGATCTGGAAGTTGAGGTTACAGTTCCTGCTCTTGCCAGTCAACCTGATAAGGGGGATGATTTGGTGTCAGCTCATTGCGATTTCAAAACTGTTGTGAATGATCAACAGGATAGTGAGATACTGACTGTAGATGTAGTTGATGCTGATCAAGGTAATGTTCCACTTCAACAAAATAAAGAGAAATCTTCTTTGGAAATTACGGTTGAAGGAGAATCAATGATCCCATCTAAGTCCACAGAGGAAATAGAAGAGTTTCAAGAGTTACCAGCCAATAACGATAACATGTCTCAACTTGCATTGCTGGAAAACACTGCACCAATTGAAAATTCCCGTGTTCGCCTCTCTTTGTCCCAGATGTTGCAGGAAGAAAATAGTGAACCTGATAGCATTGATTGGGGAATTGCAGAAAATCCTCCAATGATGAACTACCAAAGGGGTGCACCAAAAGGATTTAAGCGACTCTTAAAGTTTGCAAGGAAAAGCAAGGGGGAAGCAAACCTAGCTGGTTGGTCGAGCCCTTCTGTAGTTTCCGAGGGGGAGGATGATTCTGAAGAATCTAAACCTTTGAACACGAAAAAGGCAGACAATCTATTGATGAAAGCTACTCATAACTCTGGTCTTGTAAAGGCTTCACTGGACAAAAACTTTGACCATGAAAAACTATACTCAGGTTTGATCTCTTTGTCAACGTTGCATTGTATTTACTTTGGCCATAATTTTATCTTTAAACTGCCCTCTCTTATTTGTTTTTGATTCAATAACACAACAATAATATAAATGCAATTTTTAAATTATCAACAGAACCAAAAGCTTAAGCAACTAGCATCAGGTATATCAAATCTTTTACAAATATTCTCGACATTTTCATTCACTTGTGAAGCTAAAATTCTTGAACTATTTGATATGAATTTGGAGAAAATGACAATGTAGGAGTTCGAACGAAAGACCTCTTGTTCTAATCTATTAGGGATATGTTTAATTTCTTCTATTTATATTCTTAACTTGTATGTCATACATATGTAGGTACATATGGTGCACATAAATTTAATTCCAAATTTCAAGAAAGCCATGATCATGCTACAGTTTCTTCAACTAAAGGTTAGAGACATGAATGATTTACATTTTCCACCATCTTGGTTTATTTGTTTTCAATTTTTGATACACCTAAGGATAAAAGATTTTTAACTCCTTTTTCTTTGTACTCATGTGGCAGTTGGCAGGTCTTTCTTTTCCCTATCTGCTTTTAGGGGCAGCAAATAGGAAGAATGAGGCAAGAGGTGCATTTATTTTGGGTTAACAATGTAAATTATTGATATCATTCTCTGCTTATCTTCTTGAAGGTGCATATTGTGAAAGAAGCTACCCCTCTCTCTTCATTCTACAGAATTTGTATTGTATCTCTTTGAACATAAAGATTGACCAACAGTTGGTATTCTTTTTCACTTGCTTTGCCATGGGTGTAAGATTCAATAGCTTTGTTAAGCATTTTGATCTTCAATTCTTGTGGACCAACTGAATGTATACTGAACACTGAAGCTAACTTCTAACACCTCAGCTGTGCCTTTTGTATTAAGATAGCTGAAAGCTTATTGTTTAAAACAACACTAGAATTTGGATTTTTTTTTCTTCAAAACTGTTATAAGAACTGTGATTTTGGGTGATTTGTAAAGAAAAAACCATATTTTATAGGATTTGTGATTTGTTAAGAAGCGTATTTTATCATTTTTATTTTAAATTTTTTTTTTTGCTTTCCTCCCTCTTCAAATGAAATTTATATGGTTCTTAAGAATGAAAAGGAGCATTAGTGTCATCAATAAGGGGTTTTTTTTGTTGAACCATAATAAAATAGGATTGTAATATAATATAATCTAAATTTCATGTTTGGATAGAGTATTTGAGTTCAATTTGTAATATTAAACTCATTTCGTTTTTGCAATTTTCAATTTAATCTTCTTTTCTATTGTTTTCACACTTCAAGATTCTATTTTTATTGTCTACAATCCTTATGCATTCCAACTATTCTCTTGTTTCCAATAATCTATTTTGGCTTTTCAAACAATCCACAAGGGTGGATGTAAATAATTAAAGTACGTAGAGAAATAGGTTCAAGTTAGTGTTGTGTCTATTTGAGTTTCTGAACAGAATATTGCAGGCTTAGTAATTGCCAAATAGTTAGTATGGTTACAAGCTAGTTGGGCACTAACTCTTAGAACTTGAAAATATGAGAATTATTTTGAAGGGAATTTCTGGTTTTTGGAGAAATATTGCATATTCCTTTTACTGAACATTACCCAATTATAGGTAAAAACACTACAGGAGATATCCTATCTAAGGTAACTTAATATAAAACTTAAAAGGAGAGTGCTAAAATAATAATTAAAGTAACAAAAAAGGAAACTATCTTATGCACAAATCTATGCTGAAGCTAGGTTAAAAATCGAATACAATCAAGGTTCAGAATCGAATTCGTCAAAAATTTTCTTCAATAAAGCTTCGGTGCGAATGCCGACAATTTGATGGCAAGGTGGAACATAGTTTAGTTCCGCTATGTTCTTGTTGACCTTCTCAAATATGAAATATCGATATATTTTTACGTAGTTTATTTTCATAATTGTGGATAGATTCTTTACTTCGCTAAGTGTTAATTGTGCTTAACTGTCGCATAATACTTTGAAAAAACTTTGAGTTTCTATCCTTGCTTCTTCTAAAAGTTTTTGAACTCACATCTCTTCACAAATTCTCAAAGTTAGAGCTTGATATTCAGTCTTTACACTGCTTTTAGCTACAACTAATTACTTTGTACTTCTCCAACTGACTATGTTGCCCTAAACATTCTAGCAATATTCTGATGTACATCTTCCGTCATTTAGCTCTCCAATTCAATTAGCATCAGTGTAAATTTCCATTATGTTTGTTGACTTTCAAGCATTTTAAAATCATGTTAACATCCCTGAGATGTTATTCGTTTGGATTACTAGTGTGTTGACTAATAATGTTCACAGGATATGATATGTCTGGTCTGATATGTAACAAGTAAATTAACTTTCCTGCAAGCCTTTGATTCATGGCTTTGTCAATAGAAATAATCCTTTCATTTTGGTATTGGCCTAGACTGGAATCCATAGGTGTTTTCAGTAGGTCTACATCCAAGATTTGCAGTTTCCTTTAGTAAGTCTAAAATATATCTTTGTTGAAAAATTACAATGCCATCTTTAAATTTCACCATCTCCATTCCTTAAAGATATGTCAAACTGCCCAAGTCCTCGATTTTAAACTCGATCCTTTTCTGGTTAAGGATATTCCACAAACCATTATGATGATGATATCATCTACATATACAATTAGGATTGCAGGTTAGTTGTTTGCAGATTTTACAAATAGAATATGATTAGATGATAACCACTTTTAATCATAAATTTAGCAAATTTGTCAAACCAAGCATGTGGAGACTATTTTAATCTGATAAAGACTTTTTCTGCTTGCATACCAAGTCTCTATTAAACTTGTTATCCTTTCCTAGAGGAACCTGCACATAAACTTCTTGGAGATTACCTTTCAAAAAGATATTTTTGACATCAAATTGATAAAGAGGCCAATATAGATTTACAGCTAAAATAAGAGAATACAAACAATGTTTAATTTAGCAACAGGAGCAAAAGTCTCCTCGTAAATGGTGCCATATGCTTGAGTGAAGTCTTTAGCCACAAGTCTTGTTTTGAATCTTTCAGTACTTCCATTTGACTTGTATTTCACTTCAACAATTCATTTGCAACCAAGCTTTAGGGAGGGTGTGGCTTTGTCGATATGTCTCCACGCATTGTCGTCCGGGCGTGGCGTGGTGGAATTATTTTTTTTGTATTTTGTAAACCGTTATGTATCACAGCTCCTTTCTCATCAAATTAAAAATCATTCTCTCCCTTTCTGTTGTTTTGTTTTTTGAATTTCAAGAAACTATCAATTAGAGTGTTCGATTTCAAAATTTCATGTGTAAGAATTTTATTCTTAATGGACTTACTGACGAATTATTTGACTACCATAGTACTATGTCCACTGCAAAGAAGGTTTGGGATGCATTACAGAAGAAGTATGATACCAAAGAGGTTGGATCTAAAGAAGTACGTGATAAGTCGTTATTTGCAGTACCAGATGACTAACAACATATCAATAGAGGCGCAATCTTATGAATTGCAGAAGATCGCTCATGAAATAATCAATGAAGGTATGTCAGTTAATGAACAATTTCAAGTTGCTATTATTATTCTCAAGTTACCATCATTGTGGAAAGATTTTAAGAATACCTTAAGACGTAAGATGGAGTTCTGCCTGTAGAATCTAAGCACCCGACTGAGAATTGAGGAGGAAACCCATAAGTATGACCAAAAGGAGGAAGTAAACGCTGTCCCCAGAAAGAATTCCACTGATATTCTAAAACCAACTTGAAACCGAAAGGAAACAAAATGAAGGCTCAGAATCGTGGTCCCAACAACCAGAAGAATTCTCAAAAACCTCATGGAAGTATAGTACAATTTTTGTGTTTTAATTGTAATAAACCTAGACATTTAGCTAGAAATTGTAGAAATAGGAATTGTATTGCTGAAGGGATGAAAGCCCTTGCACAACGGAATAAATAACAGAGACCATAACTCAAATAATTTAGAAACCTAAAAATACTAGTACATTGGCAAAATCTAATTTATTTATGGCTAAAGCATGCAAAAAGATGCCTACAGAGAATTATAGAGAACATGAATACATACCCACGTCGACGACTCTAGATCTACAAAACGACAATTTAGGGCATCACCACTCGGAAATCTTCCTATTCTATGGGTTGAGATTTGATTTGTGGTAACCAATTAGAAGGAAATTTTTTTTATAGAGAAAATTTATTTTTGGAGAGAATACGCAGAAGTAGAAGTTACAGAAGTTACAGAACCCTTTCTGTATTTCTTCTGCCTTGCGTATAACTCTCTTTTCTTTGGTCTAAAGAAGAGGGAAGTTGGAGAGAATTAGTAAAGTGGAAAAACCACACTCACGTTTCCTATTAATTTAATTTTATTGAATTAATAATAATATTAAATTAATTAATTAATTAATTCATATTTAATTAATATTTCATTTAAATCATATTTAAATGAACATCTTTCATATAACCTATAGTTTTAATTTAATTAAATAAAATTAAACTAAATTATTAATTAATTGTTAAATTAAATATTTTATATTTAATTTAATCCAAAATTTAAACCATATTCAAATATAAATTTCTCTGATAATCTATAATTTTAATATGTATCATATACACATAAAATTTTAAGTCTATAGTTTTAATATGAATCTAATTCACATTAAATTAATATTTGAACTCATTCAAATATTTTAGTCTCTCATAAATTAATTTTGAATCATATCCAACATTAAATCTATAATAAAGTTTAACTAAAATATAAACTTTATATTATAATGTATCATCATACATTATATTAATTCTCAAAGTAGATTTGAATATTTCAAACTAAAACCAATATAATTAAATCTCATTATCGTTTATGAGCTAGGAAGGGGACCTAATGAGTCTATAGATCAGAAGCTACAATGCTATGAGATTAATTGGCTAAACTCATTAACCACATTAATCAATATTAGTTAACCGTGTGTACACTCCACTAAAGACTCACAATTGAACTCTTCTTACCGTAGATATATTTCTATGTCCATGGATATAGACCAATATCAATGAGTTAGTCCTTCACAAGTGTTCGTAACACCAGTTGGGTCAAATTATCGTTTTACCCCTAGATTACTTCTAGTCCTTAAATATCAGTGCTCCTCTAACGAACAACTTGTTTATGGTCAAACCACTAAATAGAAATTCCTCTCGTGCCATAAAGACGATAGGACCCTTTGTTCAAGTCCCGGATACACCATTTAAGGGAACACTCATCTACTTACCCTAAAGTCGAAAATGAGTGAACCATCTTTTGTGATTATGTTCCCAACTCCCTACTCGGTCTTATCCCCAAAATGATAAGCATATTGAGTCGGCAATCTGGTCACTCTTACCCCTACAAATCAAATGACAATCCCTCAAGAATAGAAGTTTATAATACACTTAGGATTAAGACTAAGTTATTTAGGTCATCCTAATGAAATAGAAACCTAACTAGTTAACGGAGTTACATCTAGTGGTTACTAATTCGCGGTTCGATCTCATTGGTTAGGATACTCTTACTCGCATGTTACCTACATGAACGCGTTGGATCATTGCGTTTGTATCAAATACAAAGTGAGCCGTATTGATAGTGTGTTACCAGGATAAGATACCCAGACTTATCTTTATACTATAGACACTTTAAGCTGATATCAGATATTTGTCTTTGTATGTCTCTACATACTATTCAAAACTCATTAAATAGCTTAGGATGTTAGTTTATTGGATTGGGGTTATTAAGAGAAAACTAATAATAAAATCAATAACACTTGTTGAAATTTTAATAATAACACTTTATTAAAAACGGTCAATGGATTATATTTACTATCTATGAGTTTTAGGACATAAAGCCCAACACTTGTTGCATAGGCGAACCTAATAGAAAAAGATTTTGTAGCTATGATCATAGTGATATATGTGATTGGGGGGTCTGAAGGCTGGTGGCTAGACACCGATGCTTCCTGCCATGTCTCCATGTTTGTCATTACCTTAGTTTTAGAAAATATAATGAAACTATGGATAAAAATATTCTTCTAGGGGATCATCAGATACCTAAAGTAGCTGACATTGGGGAAGTAGAATTGAAATTCACCTCTAGCAAGAAACTTATTTTAAAGGAAGTCCGACACACTCTTGAAATTTGAAAGAATCTAGTCTCGGGCTATTTGCTTAACAAAGCGGGTTTTACTCAAACCTTAGAATTAGATCTCTTTACCTTAACAAAAAACAATGTATTAGTTGGGAAGGGTTATGCAACCGATTACATGTTTAAATTGAATTTAGAAATGAATTAGAAATTATCTTCTGGTTACATGTTGTCTTCTTTTAATATTTGACATGCTAGGCTTTATCATGTAAATAAAAGGTTAATTAGCAACATGAGTAGGTTAAAAATGATTCCTAAATTATCTTTGCATGAATTTGATAAATGTGCATGTTGTAGTCAAGCTAAGATAACTAAGATTTCACATAAATCTGTAACTAGGGCAACTACGCCTCTAAAATTGATTCATTCTGATTTATGTGAATTTGATGGCATGATAATTAGAATTAATAAAAGGTATTTTATAACCTTTATAGATGATTGTTCTAATTTTACCTTTATTTACTTGCTTAAGAATAGAAGTGATGCATTCGACATGTTTAAAGTGCTTGTAACTAAAGTAGAAAATCAGTTTTAATAAAAAGATTAAGAGACTTCGTAGTGATAGAGGAATAAAATATGATTTTGTTGCCTTTAATGAGTTTTATAACTCAAAAGAAATACATGAAAAACTACACCTTAATCTTCTAAAATGAATGAAAAAGATGAAAGAAAAAATAGAACTCTAACTGAGTTAGTAGTTGGTGTTTTACTAGATTCAGGAGCATTACCATCTTTGTAGGGTGAAATAATTAAGACAGTCAGTTATGTCCTTAATAGGATTCCTAAAACAAATAACACAACTTTACTTTATGAAGTCCTCAAGAATAAAACATCAAACTTGTTTTTATCATAGAATTTAGGATTGTCTAGCACATGCTAGAATTCCTTATCCTAAGAGAAGAAAATTAGCTAGTCGAGCATATGAGTGTGTCTTTATAGGATACGTTGAAAACAGTAAAGCCTATAGATTATTTAACTTAGAAAATATGATAATCATATATAAACCAAACAAAATCAATTTCTTTGAAAATAGATTTTCTTTTAAATCTATAAATAGTAGGGGTCTTAATAGTAAGACTAGTGGACTCAAATTCTAGTACATTACCTTCAGTTAGGATCCAAAACCAAGAAAAGAAATTAGATCCTGAACCTAAAAGAAGCAAGAGAGAGAACCACTAAAAACTTAGGAGAAGACTTCAAAATATACAATGTAGAAGAATATCCTATAGATCTAAAAGAAGCATTATCCTCAGTAGATGCCAACTTATGGCAAGAAGCTATTAATGATGAAATAGATTCTCTTGAAACAAATTGGACTTGGCACCTAGTTGACCAACCCCTGGCTACAAAGTAATAGCCTGTAAATGTGTTCTAAGGAAGAAACTCAAATTTGATGGATCAGTAGACAAGTATAAATCAATACTGGTAAGTAAAGGCTTTAGGCAAAGGGAAAATATAGACTTTTTTGACACATTCACCCTAATAACTAGAATCACCTCAATTAGAGTGTTGATTTTTATAGTTGCTCTGAACAATCTCTTAGTACATCAGACATACATTAAGACTGCTTTTTCTAAACGGTAACTTAGAAGAAGAGATCTATATTGAACAACCTAAAGGTTTCATAGTTCATGGTCAAGAGTCTAAAGTTTGTAAGCTAAACAAATCCCTCTATGGCCTAAAACAAGCTTCTAAGCCATTGAAAGGGATAAGAGCCCTTAGCATCGGAAGAACTTAAACAAAACCAATAAACTCAAATTCAATTGGGATTTAGAAAAAGTCTCATTACATTGAAAAATATTAAAGAAATTAATGGTGTGTTTGGATGCATTCTCAAGTGTTTAATTTAAAAAATAAATTATTTTGAAAAAAATTAGAGTGTTTGGAAGCTATTCAAAACTATTCTTTTAAGTGTATTTTAAACAATTTTCATAAAAATGAGTTTAAACAAAAATTAGTTTCTTTAAAAACATTTTTTTCGTAAGCCAATCTATACGGAACCTAAATTATAGTAACCTAAAAGCTAAGCATGCTTTTAAAATAGAAATAGAAATACAGAGAAATTATACTTACTCTCGTTGTCCACTTTGTATCTATTAATTATGGATTTGTCTACTTATAAATCCCCATGTATAGCCTGAATTTGGATTTAGTTGTCCTATGGTCCATAGATTCAATCCAATGGTATGGAGTTTTATAGATTTGGAGTTTCACGGGACAAGAAGAGTCTTGAAATACACAAAGTTAGGTACAACTGAAGGTACACCTTTGTATTTTTCCTTAAAAATTCATGGTCCAAACAACAACACCATATGAACCAAAAGGTGCTTCTACCACAAACATAATAAAGATATAATTGCTATCTTTTAACTTCCTCGCGCTTCTTAATTTCACTGAAATTTTCTTTCAAGCAGCGTTAATAATCAGAGAGTATTTCTGAGTTTTGACTTGTTACGAGTGAAATGTTATTTCCTGTTTTCACGTTCAATTTTTATTTGGTTGAATTTTATTCTCTTTCTTCTAGTCCTGCGAGCAAGATATTTTCATGTGTTTTGTTCTCATATTAAGTTAATTGTTGTTTGTTAACTAGCTCGTTATCTAAAAATTATTGTTCTTGGGAGAATGTCAAAAGTAATACATATATACTGTGTTAAAAGCCTGTGTGAAAGCCTCTCCATTTTATTGTCGATCTTTTATCTCTTGTGCCTTTGTATTTTTTCTTATATCAATGCATTTTGGACCGAGGTGTGATAAGAGTCTTCTTTTTCTTTTGTTATCAGGGTCTTCAACAAAGAGATTACATCTGGTGTTGAAATTAGTGTACGTTATGCTTCTCTTTAAAATTCCTTGTTGTTCTTGTGCTATGAGTGAGGAAATGTTTGTTGTCTCCTATAGTTACTGTTTGCTTGGTGAATATGAGCTTTGTTCTTTACTTCCATACGACGACACGAATATATTATTGTTTGTTAACCATGAAATAAGATGCTTAAAAAAGGAGATACTCTTCTTTCCCATTCCTTAGTTTGCCTAATGACGAGGAGACATTGCCAAACCATTTAAATATATAGAGTTTGGCATATGACTGCTAAATATATGATTGATCTACTTTTTTAATGGTGATTTTAAGTGAGTCTGTATTGTTCAAAGAACTTCCATGAATTATTATACGCTTTATTGCTATCATACCTTGTTTTAAGTGTGCCTTGTTCTTACTAAGAGCATTATTATCCCATGAGATGATTGGAATTTATTGCACTTTTGATGAGAACAACTATTTCGAATGACTTATTTTATTAGCATTTGTTTTGTAGTTATAAGATATCAACTTTGATATGATTTTTTTATCCTTGTTTTCTTTGCTTTTTAGTTGTACCCTCTTAAGGAAGAGACAATTCTTTCATTCTCACAGAGCTCAAGTCAATTCCCTTTTTATTTATCATCGAATGGTAAAATTTTCATGGTGCATAATAGATGGGAATTATTTGTTCATATGTATTTTGTGTTTCCACTTTTTGCATCCCTTATTTACTTTCGTACCTGCGATTATGATGATAGATACACTTAAAACATTTTTGAAATTATCCTAATTTCTAGACGATATCTGAAGCATATTCCTTATTTTATCTAAAATACTGTATTCTTCAGTCCTTTAGTGATTATTATTGTCAAGTTTGCTCGGTGAAATTATAAAAAATGAAGTTGAACTTGCATATGAGTTCACCTCAATCCTTTCATGATTGAATAAGGGCTGACAAGAAGAATTGCTATTCGATCGATTGCTTGGCTACTGAGCTAATAAGACATGGTTGAATATGCTAAAACTATGAGTTTGCATGTCATGTGTTGTTATAGTCATTTTGAATTCTTTTCTTTTAGATCTTTCGCTTTGTTATATTGTTCAAGTTCTCTTAATTCTTTGAGAGTCCATTTATGCATCCAAAACGTATTATAATATATGACTATGAGGGGGAAATCAAAGGAACCTCTTTGACATTAGAATTGTAAAGAAAAAGTAAGTGGACCGTAACCAAAATAGAATGGATAATATCTAGATCGTTGACTTTTGTCTTATGCATTGTGATCCAAGTGTGCTACACGTGTTGTCTTTTGTGATTCTAACTTTTAGTAGACCAAAAGGATGCACCAGTTTATTGAGGAAGATAATAAGCTCTTAGACGTGCACACTAAGGCTGAATATTTTGTATATTAGGTAAAAGTTGTTATAAGATAGTTGTAAATAAAGACTGAGGAATTAATTATAAACCAAATACAACTCATTCAAACAGAAATTAACAAGAAATTAATTGCTAATTTAGTCTAACTAAGATCTTTTACAGTATACCATGCATATTGACACCTTGAATTTTGGGATTATGGCCCTTATACAGAATGGTTTGTGCTTGTATCTGTTGTTGACTTTAAAAATGTTGTTGTTATTACACAACTAAGGGCAGGGTAACATGATAAGCATACTTGAAGTAACTAACGTAAGCAGAAGAGGATATTATTTCTAAATCCTTTATTGCTCTATCTACCTGTGAATACAATAAAAAATTTCACAAAGAGGTATTAGACTTGTTGAAATTGAGGGGAAAATAGTTCAACCGTTGGTTTTAGGTTTTAGACTTGTTGGTTTCGGATGATATTTCTTTTCCTTTTTCTTTTGTTATCAAGGTCTTTCACAAAGAGGTTACATTTGGTGTTGAAATTAGTTAACGTTATGCTTCTCTTTAAAATTCCTTGTTGTTCTTGTGCTGTGAGTGAGAAAATGTATGTTGTCTCTGTACTTACTGTTTACTTGGTGGATATAAGCTTTGTTCTTTAATTCGGTTTAGGGTGGTTTAACATACCAAAACAAAACTACTCAATATATAATCTAAGTATCTTGTTTCTTTGATTGCAAATAGGTTTGACTAAGTCCTAACTTTTGAGATATATAAACCATGTAATATCGTCTAATGGACAAATCATCGATAATGGAGAATAGGATGTCTAGGGAGTGGAAGTGTTCATTCAATTTGGTTTTCATAATGGCAAAGATTCCAGTACTATTAGGTGTTCATGTTTGAAATGTTAGAACCGTTTGTCGCAGGACGAATCAACAGTCAGATATCATCTATATGCCAATGGGATTTATCAAATCTATAAGATATAGTTTTGGCATGATGAATCTTTTACATCAGAGACTTCATGTAATCGACAGGCTTACACGAACGAAGAAATGATTGACGGCGATTTATTTCATGTGCTAATTATGGTTCAAAATATCTGCGATCAGTTTTCTGAAGTACCTAATACATTTGACAATATGTTTGATGATGCAAAGAAGTCTCTATTTCCTGATTGTAAAAGATTCACAAAGTTATTAGCATTAGTTAGGTTATACAACCTGAAACTTAGATTTGGATGAAGTAAGGCTAGCTTCTCCGAACTACTGGCGACGATTAGCGAGTTCATGCCCAAACGGTTGCTGCTTGTATAGAAAAGATTTGGCAGACATCAATAGGTGTTTTAAATGTAACATTTCGAGGTGGAGGACAAGTAAGAACTCAAATGAAGAGATTAAGGGAGTTGCAGCTAAACAACTGTGGTACTTTCCAGTTGTTCCGAGGTTTTTAAGGATGTTCAAGAACTCCGAACATGCAAAGAACTTGTGTTGGCATACAAATGACAAAAAAGTAGACGATGTGTTAAGGTATCCAGCTGATACTCCATCTTGAAAGTTGGTAGACCAATTGTGGCCAAATTTTAGGTCTGAACCAAGAAATCTCCGTTTGGGATTGTCCACAAGTGGCATCAATCCATATGGAGATCTATCATCGAAATATAGTTGTTGGCCTGTGATTGCTACAATATACAACCTTCCACCGTGGCCATGTATGGGGATGAAGTATTTGATGTTAACTATGTTAATCTCGAGACCTAAGCAACCAGGATACGACATAAATGTCTACCTAGAACCTTTGATTGATGATCTCAAACTTATGTGGGAAGGTTTTCAGTGTTTTGATGCACATAAAAAAGAAATTTTTACCTAGAGTTGTTTTACTGTGGACTATCAATGATTTTTCTGCATATGGTAACTTGTGTGGGTGTAGCGTGAAAGAGTATAAGGCTTGTATAATATGTGGGAAGGAGACTTCTTCTATAAGACTACCACATGGGAAGAAAAATGCATACATGGGACATAGAAAATACTTACCTAGTCATCACCCTTATGGAGACCAAAGAAAGCATTTGATGGTAATCAGGAGCACGGAATACCTCCTCTCCCTTTATCAGGCGAGACAATCTATAATAGACTTAAGGATAAGACCTTTCCATGAGTTAGTGAACTAGAATGAAGATATTCCAAATGACTACTAAAAGAGGATTTCTGCATTCTATGAGTTAGTGTACTGGAAAAAATTGCATGTAAGACAATGTCTTGATGTTATGCATATTGAGAAGAATATTGCACGTCGGACGACTCCAACTCCCACCGTCGCACATCGGGTGGCTTTAACTCCGTCCACCGCTGCAAGTTCGTGACTCCATCTGTGACCCTGCATCTGCCGACGTGACTCCGCCCTGTCCTCGTTCTAACTCCCTCCACTGCCGCAAGTTTGTTCTCATTTTGCTGCTGTGATTTTGGTTTAGGAATATCTGTCTTCTGTAGAAAATACCTTAATTTTTTTACAACAGGATACTTTTTATGAGATAGTAGTTCTTTGTTCTATCTTGTTACTTGCAGCATCTTGGTGCCCTAGCCATAAAAATTTCTTGTAATATTTCATCTTGTCAAAATTCAGATTTGAGAAGTATGTCGGCTATGCTCTTGGTGTTCCAATGTATTTGATATATCGGAAAAAGAAATATATTGACTATTCTGGAATGTCCTTCAAGGTATGCATATCTTTCATAGTCGTCCACGCAGAGCTTTCTATCTCTTCCTTTTTGTTCATCTTAATCTATATTTTTTTGGTATTAATTATCAAGGTGTGGTTGGAATATCTTTCTGCAGGATTTTATGGCAGGAAAGCTCCCACTAGTTCCTAGAGAACTTCCTACCCTAACTGATTAGGAAAATCATTTGACTACAATATTTCCGGAGGTATTCTACACTTGATTTACTCCAACAGTATGCTTGTTATGACCTGATTCTAGGATCTATTTTTCCCTCATTACTGAGGTGAAACTGAAGACATATTTGGAAATGAGGGGTAGTGATGGAGGCCCTTAGAGGAGATTATGTGCTTTCTTCCGGCATTGGTAATTTTCATGATATAATTAGACTCTATAGACCTCTTATTAAACATTGATGTGATGTGTATCCCAATATACAAACTTCACATATATGGCTCATGTTTAATTTTGATCTTAGGAAAAATATTATTTTCCTTTTCCTCCTATTTCTTGGTGAGAGGTGTTTGCTATCATTTAGTTTTCTTGTTGGTGATCAACTACGCAATGTTGTTTGAATATTTTTGTGGTTGAGTTTTTTGTACTCAGGAAGTTTTCCGTTCACTGAAGTTATCATTGACTAGTATTGAAGCACTTCAGTATGCTGAATATGTAAGTATATTTGGTTACCTCTTTTTTGCATTTTTCTATTTCCTCTAAGGGTGGTTGTATGCTGCATTCTTCGAACTTTTTCTTCTTTAAAGGTTTTTGAGGTGGGAACAGATTCCTACTGACAAGCATGCCCTTTTAATGCAGGAAAAACAAGTTTGTTCACTGCTGATGGATTGTAGACCCTAACGAATAATCTTTATACACGTGAGTGATTTTTCGCCCGGTGTATTTGCTATATGCTAGTTCTTTTCTCAATTTCCTTGTAACATTCTGAATAATTTCCACTTATTTGACTCTGCCTCCTCGAGCCCTAAAATACTAGAGCCAAGTTCTTCAGTTTTATTTTACTTGTGAGATTGGCTTAATTAATAAAGTAATTTTTTTTGTTTCGGTAGATATGCTAGGTGTACTTGCTCAGTTTCTATCGATAAGGTTTCAATTGACATGATATGCGACTTTGTTTTACCATACTGTCTAATCAACCATTGAGAATTATTTGTATGGTCGTTCTTCTTTTCCTTGGTTCATGGCTTGTTTAATCTGGTATAACCTTGGTTCATGGTTTGTTAATTGACATGATGACTTGTTTTTATTTACTACCACTAGTTTCTCTCCCAAGTCTTGAAGTGTGTCGGTTATTTCTTACTGGAGTTTTACATCGGTTGTTTATCGGAGATTTTTGAACAGACAGTTGGTTGTTTATCATGTTGCTTTCTATGATTGTGCGAGTCTCAAGAATGTGGAGGTATCCGACTCATACTTTCGCGGTATCTACATTTATATTTTAGATAAACTTATTCGGATTCGTTGGTCGTTGTTTGTTTGGGACCAAGACTTGCTTCAAGTGTAGGCAAGAGGGGCATACAGTCGACAGATGCCCGATAAGACTTATCAAGATTGCACAGAATCAGGGAGCAGGTGCTTTAGATCAGGGTAAAGTCTTTGCTACGAATAAGACTGAGGCTGAGAGAGCAGACACTGTGGTGACAGGTACGCTTCTAGTGTTGGGGCATTATGCCTTAGTTCTGTTTGATTCTGGTTCATTACATTCCTTTATATCTTCTGCATTTGTGTTGCATGCTCGCTTAGAGGTAGAGCCTCTATACCATGTTTTATCAGTATCTACTCCTTCCGGGGAGAGTTTATTGTCGACAGAAAAGGTGAATGCATGCCAGATTGAGATAGCAGGTCATGTGATAGAAGTAACGTTGTTAGTTCTTGATATGTACTACTTTGATGTAATTCTGGATATGGATTGGCTAGCTGCTAACCATGCTAGCATAGATTGTTCCCGTTAGGAGGTAGCGTTTAACCCTCCCTTGATGGCCAGTTTTAAGTTTAAAGGAGAAGGATCAAGGTCGTTGCCTAAGGTAATCTCAGCTATGAGGGCCAGCAAACTGCTTAGTCAGGGTACTTGAAGTATCTTAGAAAGTGTGATGGATACTAAAGAGGTTGACGTGTCCTTGTCTTCAGAACCAGTGGTGAGGGACTATCCGCATGTTTTTCCCGAAGAACTTCCAGGATTACCTCCTCACAGAGAGATTGAATTTTCCATTGAGTTGGAACCTGGTACGGTTCCTATATCTAGAGCTCCATATAGAATGGCCCCAACAGAGTTGAAAGAGTTGAAAGTGCAGTTGCAGGAGTTGCTTGACAAAGGCTTTATTCGTCCGAGTGTTTCACCTTGGGGTGCACCAGTTTTATTTGTTAAAAAGAAGGATGGATCGATGCGCCTATGTATTGACTACAGAGAGTTGAATAAGGTAACTGTTAAGAACAAATATCCCTTGCCCAGGATCGATGATATGTTTGACCAGTTATAGGGAGCTACAGTGTTCTCTAAGATCGACCTTCGGTCAGGATATCATCAGTTGAGGATTAAGGATAGTGATGTATCGAAGACAGCCTTTCGTTCCAAATATGGACACTACGAGTTTATTGTGATGTTTTTGGTTTTGGAGAATACTCCAGCAGTGTTTATAGATTTGATGAACAGAGTGTTCAGGGAGTTCTTAGACACTTTTCTGATCGAGTTCTTTGATGATATTTTGATATATTTCAAGATAGATGCAGAGCATGAGGAGCATTTGCGCATGGTTCTAGAAACCCTTCGAGCTAATAAATTGTATGCAAAGGTCTCAAAATGTGAGTTTTGGTTGAAGCAGGTATCTTTTCTAGGCCATGTGGTTTCTAAAGCTGGTGTGTCTGTGGATCCAGCTTAGATAGAGGTAGTCACCAATTGGCCCCGACCTTTCACAGTTAGTGAGGTTTGTAGCTTTCTGGGTTTAGCAGGTTATTACCGACGGTTTGTGGAGAAATTTTCCCGTATAGCTACTCCTCTTACTCAGTTGACCAGGAAGGGAGCTCATTTTGTTTGGAGCAAGGCCTGTGAGGACAGTTTCCAAAACCTTAAACAAAAGCTAGTTATTGCACCGGTTCTTACTGTACCTGATGGTTCAGGGAGTTTTGTGATTTACAGTGATGCTTCTAAGAAGGTTTGGGTTGTTTTTTGATGCAGCAAGGTAAGGTAGTTGCCTATGCTTCTCGTCAGTTGAAGAGTCATGAGCAGAATTACCCTACCCATGATTTAGAACTAGCAGAAGTAGTCTTTGCACTAAAGATATGGAGACATTACTTGTATGGTGAGAAGATACAGATCTTTATCGATCATAAAAGCTTGAAATACTTCTTCACCCAGAAGGAGTTAAATATGAGGCAGTGAAGATGGCTTGAATTAGTAAAGGATTACGATTGTGAGATATTGTATCATCTAGGCAAGACTAATGTGGTAGCTAATGCTCTTAGTAGAAATGTATCACATTCAGCAGCACTTATTACCCGACAGGCCCCGTTGCATCGAGATTTGAGAGGGCTGAGATTGCAGTGTCAGTAGGGGCAGTTACTTTACAGTTAGCTCAATTGAGGGTGCAACCGACTTTGAGACAGAAGATCATTATTGCTCAAAGTAACGATCCTTACTTGGTTGAAAAGCATTGCCTAGCAGAAGCAGGGAAAGCTGTTGAGTTCTTCATATCCTCTCATGGTGGGCTTTTGTTTGAGAGGCGCCTTGTGTGCCAGCAGACAGTGGGATTAAAACAGAATTATTGACTAAGGCTCATCGTTCCCCATTTTTCATGTACCCAGGTAGTACGAAGATGTATCAGGACCTGAAAGGAGTTTACTGGTGGTGTAATATGAAGAGAGAGGTGGCAGAATTTGTTAGTAAATGTTTGGTGTGCCAACAGGTTAAGGCACCAAGGTAGAAACCAGCAGGTTTATTACAACCCTTGTGCATACCGGAATGGAAGTGGGAAAACGTGTCCATGGATTTCATTACAGGACTGCCTAGAACTTTGAGGGGATTTACAGTGATTTGGGTTGTTGTTGAAAGGCTTATCAAATCAGCACACTTCATTCCGGGGAAATCCACTTATACTGCTAGTAAGTGGGCACAATTGTACATGTCTGAGGTAGTGAGGCTACATGGAGTGACAGTGTAGATTGTTTCTGATAGAGATGCCCGTTTCACTTCCAAGTTCTAGAAGGGTCTACAGGCTGCTATAGACACGAGGTTAGACTTTAGTACAGCTTTCCACCCATAGACTAATCGTCAGACTGAGCGTCTGAACCAAGTTTTAGAGTATATGTTGCGAGCTTGCACATTAGAATTCCCATGTAGTTGGGATTCTCACTTGCATTGGATGGAATTTGCTTATAATAACAGTTTTCAGGCTACCATTGGCATGACACCATTTGAGGCCTTGTACAGAAAATGTTGTAGATCCTCTATTTGCTGGGATGAGGTGGGTGAGCAGAGATTAATGGGTCCTGAGTTAGTTCAGTCTACTAACTAAGCGATACAAAAAATTAGATCACGTATGCAGACCGCACAGAGTTGACAAAAGAGTTATGCTGATGGGAGACGAAAAGATCTTGAGTTTGATGTGAGGGACAAGGTGTTCTTGAAAGTAGCACCTATGAAAGGTGTCCTACGATTTGAAAGGAGAGGAAAGTTGAGTCCCTGTTTTGTTGGGCCGTTTGAGATTCTAGAGCGAATTGGCCCTGTGGCATATCGCTTAGCGTTGCCGCCATCACTCTCAACAGTTCATGACGCGTTCTATGTTTTTATGTTGAGGAAGTATGTAACAGATCCATCCCATGTAGTGGATTACGGGCCATTAGAGATCGATGAAAATTTGAGCTATACAGAACAACCAGTTGAGGTGTTGGCTAGGGAGATAAAGATGTTGAGAAATAGAGAGATCCCTTTGGTTAAAGTCTTATGGAGGAATCACAAGGTTGAAGAGGCTACATGGGAGAGAGAAGATGACATGAGAGCTCGTTATCCAGAATTGTTCGAGGAATAGAACTTTCGAGGACGAAAGTTCTTTAATGAGGGAAGAATGTAACGCCCAAAATTTTGAGGTAAGTTTTAACATTTTATGTTATTTTTTTGGGAATTTAAAATTTTGGGTGTTAAATTTTGTTTGGTTTAGAAAAGAAAAGAAAAAGAAAATGAAGGGTATAGATTTAAATAATATGATATAATATAATATAATAATAATATAATATAAATTATATTATATTATTATTATTATTATTTAATAAATAAATATATATATATATATATATATATATATATATATATATATATATATATATATATATATATATATATATATATATATATATATATATTTTAAAACAAAACCCTAAACCCATCTCCCCTCGCGCGCCGCCACCCCCCCCCGTGCCTCTTTCTTCTTCTCCTCTCCACGAAGCCGACCGCCACCCCAATCATCTCTTTCTTCTTTTCCAACAGCGCCAGCACGCACGCCCTCCGTCGCGACCTTCTCCTTCGTTCAGCCGATAGCACCGCCGTCCCCTCCTGTTCATTTTCAACGTCTCTTCTTCGCCGCCGCCGTCTGTGCAGGCTGCGTCCTTTCTACACCGATAGCGCACTCGGGTTCTAGGGTGTTACGGTAAGTGTAGTTGGAGCCAACTCTCCTCTATTTGGGTAAGTCGGTAGATGTTGCTTTGGAACGTTTTGTAATGTGGATTTTTGGTGATGTCATTGTTAAACCCTAATGATTGTATTTAGGTGGATTTGTTTGCACGTCGAATTGAACAAGGATTTTAGCTACAGTTCATGTAAGGGATTTCTTACTACTGGACCTCACACCTGAACTTGGAACGTAGTGAATAGTAATGTCGATGAGTTATTCTGCTGATGAGGACTGATGCCATGATGTTCTGTCTATTGTGGTTATGTTGAGGGGCTATGTTGTTAACTGAATAGTAATGTCGATGGATTATGAAAATCTTAATGTTATGTAAAGTTGAAGTTTGTTATTGGGATACTGGTTATGGAGTTATGTCGTAGAGGGATTAGGAGTTCGAAAACCTCATGTGTAGATTGTGTATACGCCGTTGAACTGTGTTGCAGACTGAATACGACTGTTATGCATAATATGGATGTTATGCATACCATAGACTTCCTGTAGATGTGCTAGGGTTTGAACTGAGACGAAGTACTGTCAGGTGAATTTACAAAGTGATGATTTGACTAGTTGACTAGATTTAAGGAAATGTCACGATGACGTGTGAATTAGATATACATATAGCGATTGAGGAGACTGTTGATTAAACCTAAATTGTCTGACTGGCTAAGCTTATAACTAAACCGTTAACTTCAACGTTTTTAGGATGTGACTGTTGTAGATGGTTTAGTATGGACTGAGGGATGACGGTTAGCTTTATCTATGGGGTAGCGTACCTTACAGCCACAGTGTCCTTCGGAATCACTAGACTGATATGTGCATCCTTCAGGATCACTAGACTGATATGTGTATCCTTCGAGATCACTCGACTGATATGTGCATTCTTCGGGATCACTAGACTGATATGTGCATCCTTCGAGATCACTAGACTGATATGTGTATCCTTCGGGATCACTCGACTGATATGTGCATCCTTCAGGATCACTAGACTGATATGTGCATCCTTCGGGATCACTAGATTGATATGTGTATCCTTCGGGATCACTCGACTGATATGTGCATCCTTGGAGATCACTAGACTGATATGTGTATCCTTCGGGATCAGTCGTTTGATGTGTGCGTTCTACGGAACCACTAGACTGTTATGTAGGGTACCCCCCTCCTTAATAGGAAGCTAACTGTTATTACCCTAATGTGCTTAGTAGTGGATCCCTTATTAGGTATGTCTTATACTCACCATTTTTCTCTTTAAACTTTTCAGGTAATGGTATGGCGAGGGGCAAGAAGGGTGCGTGAAGGCCGTATGGATGCGTCTAGTTTTTTTTTTTTTTTTTTTTTTTTTATGTTTCCGCTGACGCATTTGTTATTCTATTTCTTTTGAGAATTAATTGGAGTCATGGTTAGAACATTCGATTGCTTATTTAGTTTTGATGATTTTGTGAACTATATTTTGGAACTTTTGGGAATGTGATTTAAAATAGGGCCTGAAACTGTTTTTGTGATATTTCGAATATTTTTAACGAATCGTAATAGGTCTTTTATGAGTTATGTGTTTTACTGTCGAGTCGTAGCAGTACTTTGTGACCTTAGCTTAGTCCGAAAAGTTGGGTCATTACACCTAACACCTTGCTTTTGGTCTTTGATGGACCTCGAGTAATGCTCTAATGTGATGTACGGACTTTTTGGTATCTATCTCCCCACTTCTAGGGGTCCCTTTTGAGCTATGCTATTTTTCTTTGGATTATAAAATAAACTTTTCTCGTATTATTATAACGGATTATGAATTTAAAATATAAGCACTTTTCAGTGAAGTGGGGAGATAGATACCAAAAAGTCAACATACCTTAGTTATAGTTGAATGAAATAATTTAAATAATCGTTCATTTATATAAATCTAAACCTTTTTTATCAATGGGTAATTTAAGATGGTATTAGATTAAGGTGTCAAAGAAGATCATTTGTTCAAGTACATATCTTCATATATCAAGTACACAAATGAAGAAGAGTGTTAAATGATATACCATGAAATTTTTGTTGACCTATAAATTTAAGCTATTGGGACAATCGATAATTAAAGAGTTACCGATTTAGATTTCACATTATTCTTAGTAAATTAACAGCCGTGATTGGATCATATATATGAATATTTAGAACGACTATCTCTCAAACCCTTGAACTTACACTCAAAACGTATTTCTTTCTTAAAGCAGTAGATTTTCCCAATGCTCATATTTCCATATATTATAACATATTGTTCAATGAATTTCTAAGTGTTTTGTTTTTCATTCATTTCTTCTTCAAAGCACTTTGTGCTTTAAATATTCTTTTTTATCTTTTTAATATTTAGGTATCCGTAAAATTTGTTGGTAATTATAATGGGCAACAATTTTAAGGATAATAATTAAACATATAACAACATTTTAAAAAGATTACAAATATATACTAGTGATCGACTTTTATCATTGATAGACTTTTATGGTTATCAGTAACAGACCAATATTTACAACATGGTCTATCACTGATAGACTTCTATCACTGATCAATTTTGATAGATTTTGCTATATTTGCAATTTTTTAAAAATTTTGTTATACACGTAATTATTATGAATCTAATTACTATATTTACGACTATCCCAAATTTTTATTTGTTTTTATACAATTTTTCTAAACATAAATTCCCTTCTCTCTAAAGTATAAACTGATTTTTAATATTACTTTCAATTTTTTGACTCCTTTGAGTTATAAGTAAATTAGGAAATTTAATAATTATTTAGGGGTTTTTTTAATAATATAATAAAGTGGCAAGTTATTTACACTCTATAGAACAATTTTAGAAACGGAAAAAGCCCGTAGGCCCACCATGCGAAATTCCAAAAATACTCCAACAAACGCGCGATTAATCGTCCGCGCGCATGCGTGTGACTCATGTTAATAAACGATTAATATACGTCATCTTGTATAATAATATACAATTGATACACGATCTCATAAATTACCAAATACATAAACGATCAACAATAGACGCTAAACGATAACAATATAGTTTAATGATTGTACATCCGATCACATTTGTTAATATAAACGATAAGCATACACGATTCTGGACATTATATAAAAGATATATGCGCGACTAATGTTAATAAACGATTATTATATGCCATCGTGTAGAATAATATACAATTGATACACGATCCCATAAATTACCAAATACATAAACGATCAACAATAAATGCTAAATGATAATAATATACTTTAACTATTGTACATCCGATCACGTTTGTTAATATAAACAATAAGCATACACGATTGTGTACATTATATAAACGATAATCATATATATAAACGATAAGGTAATAAATAGTAAAAGATAACGAAAAAGTTTAAGCATACACGATCGTTTAGAGAAATTTCAATGATCTTTTATAAATGAAAATTTAAAGAAACTCCAATAAATCGTAATTACAAAAATGCCATCCAAATAAAGAGGCTATAAAAAGGTGAAGAAACTTGTTCAAACTTTTTCTTTCATCGTCTTCGCCGTCAATCGTTTACATCCTGGTAACTACTTCAATAGAATAGTCCCGATCGACGATCTGCTTTGTATACAAAAAGGTTTGAATCTATATTCATTTCGATCTATCACCATCATCTACATATATCTAGCACCATCTATATCACACACACAAAAAGGTCTTAATCTTTATTCATTTCGATCGATCTATATCTATCGCGTTCTATCATACATACAAACATGTCTGTTTCTGTAGTGATTGCACATATTTCATTTAATATAATTTATACTAGTCTTTCATTTCTTACTTGCATACAAAAAGGTCTGAGTCTATATTCATTACGATCTATCTCCACCATTCACATATATGTACCACGATTTATATCGCATACAAACACGCCTTAATCTATATTCATTTCGTTCAATCTATATCTATCGTGATCTATGTCTATTTCTATACTGTTCGTATAATTTATATTAGTCTTCTTTTTTTACAAATAGATGGTGAGCAAGAATCAACAAGCATCGTGTATCAAAACAAAAAGATGTAAAGCAAAGACAGAAGTAAAATAAAGAAAGAAAAAGGAAAAAAGGTAACAAACTAGAATGTGAATATCTGTATGTATAGCGTTGTATCTTTTTGTATCTTTTTCTTTATAGCGCTTTACATTTGTAAATTTGTTTAAATTTGCCTTGTTTGAAACATACTATTTATTATGTCATTCAACAGGTGAAGCACTATCCAAATGACATTATTATGGAAGATGAACAAAAAAACCTTAAAATTACTGTATACTACAACTTAGAAACATTAAATCAAATCAAGTCAAAAATAGACAAAAGGATTCTGTCTCGAGTTTTGACAAATAGTCCTTTTGTCCAATTCCTTAACATTAAAATGGCCAAAATACCAACACAATTCCTGAATTTTCTATTAAGAAAACAATGCCATACAAAAAAAGCTAATGTCCTTGCTTTCAACTTTAATGGACATATAGCAAAATTTGGGCTGAAAGACTTTTGTTTTGTGACTGGACTAAAAGGTCACAAATTCCTTGTGTTAAATCTAGGAAAAAGAAAAGAGAATGGTCTGAAAAATGCGTTGTTTCGTCATGATGATTTTATAACAAGAAGAGATATAGAAAGAACTTTCAAAGCATTGTGCAATGAGGAAGACTCATTGAAAGAAAAACTAGTTAACCTCTATATCTTAGAAGCATTTTTAATTCCCAAACAGCAACACAACCACATAAATCTCCTACATCTAGACATATTGGATAATGAAGAAATCTTCAAAGGCTATCCATGGGGGATGTTATCATACATCATAACATATCATTTCTTGAAAAAAGCATCCTACAGTGACAAGGATGTTGTTTACCTTCAAGGATTTCCCCTAGCTTTAGTCTATTGGGCTTTTTAGAAAATACCAAGACTTTCCAATTTAGATGTTGGGTTTGGAAGAAAGCTTGCAAAGGAAGGGCCACCAATTGTAACATATGGGAATGTTTGGAAACAAGTGACTGGAGGACTCTAAACATAGACATTTTTGAATCTGAAAATGTAAGTAAACTTAGAGCATTTATATATATATGTTTATCTAGATAGACAATGAAAGTTTTTTTATCCATCTCTATCTTGAATAGATGATATAAATCTATCACTGTTTATCAATACCTTTGCTACTACTTTTTCATTAATAATGTAATATCATTTTATTTGTAGTTCTCCATGACACCTCTAGACTCATCAAAAGAAGAGTCTCAAACAATTTTGAGATATTTCAAAAATATTGACAAGCAGGAAAGAAAAGAAAAAAAAGAGAAAAAAATGAAAAAAAATGAAACAAATAAAATCTTAAATGAAATAAGTGAAATCAGAAAAAATAAAAAAAAAATAGAAACATGACAAATATTATTAAGACAAGGAATAAAAGAAATAAAATGCATGTTGACAATGGTTATGACAAGCTTGAATGTAGCACCACCATCAGCCAAACTTCAACAACAACAGAATGAGAAAGAAGTTGCATATACAAAAGTCATCGAGAAAAATAGACCGCCTACTTGTAGCCTTAATCTTCTTGATGATGATGAACAAGTTAATACAATGGTGAAGTATGCAACAACAAATTGCCCTTCGGTTAGTGCCTTATTCATTTATTTTCCACTCCTTTGTTTTGTTTAATGTTCCTCACTTTCCAAATAAAATAAAACATGATTATGTAGTTTCTTTTTCTTTACAGGAAACTGCTGTTTTGGAAACAGAAAGTAGCTTGGAAACAATAGCAACTACAGATTTAGAAATACCCAAAACACAAATATTGCTGCAGGTTTAACTCTTTTCCAAACAATAGAAATAACTTGTATAGACAGTTATAAAATAAAGAAAGAAAGCTGTTTAAAACAGTCTTACTTTATGATGTATCTAAACATTCTTACTTTATGTGCCTGCAGATAGATGAAGAAAACGAAAACAGCAACTGGCTTATTCATTTAGCAACACCAAAAACACACGTATTGACACAGGTCTTAATATGTTTAATATACAACTGGTTTCACGATCGTTTAAATATAACTAAACGATCATTTAATAAAATTAACGATCGTTTAACATAACTAAATGATCGTTTAACATAACTACACGATCGTTTAATTATATTAGACGATCGTTTATATATTTCACATGACTGTTCGATTGTTTGGTTCGTATATACATATTTAAACGATTTTTATATTGCATGCCTGTCTTCGTTTTTTTGCACAATCATTTTGACAGCACATTCTCTTTTTACATTCAGATAATTGAATTTAAAGATGCAGAAAAAGAAGAAGAAGTTGAAAATAGAAGGAGCCAGGAAGACAGAACAAAACAAAGCCAGATCAATTGAAAAATATTGTAATCATTAAAGAAAAAATATAGAAAAAAGGGAAAGAAAATACAAAAGATACAACAAAAGGAAAACGAAAGTTGATTGATGAAGATGAATTTGATAATAATGAAACTTAAACTGAAGAGGAAATTGACACTGATAGCAATCAAGAACCACAATAAGAAATTGACACTGATAGCAGTGAAGAACCAGAAGATCAAGTTCAAACAAAAGGAAACAAGAGAGAAATTAAAGAAATGCAAAAGGAAACTAATGTTAGTCAGCAAAAAAAGAAAGAAGTCTCAACACAAGGAGAAAGTAGCAAGAGAAACGGAAGAAGAATGTCAACTCAAGAATACATTGACACTGCTCCATCTTTTGACCTACAAATTTCTCAATATTTTATAGATGATTTATAATCTTTGAAAACCTTCAAATCATTAAATATAACTTTAAAAAATTTCTTTATTTTATACTCGAGAAATCCTTATTCCATTTCTCTCTTATATCCTACACTATCTTGTAAAACATACAAAAGGATCAATTACATTTATTACCACGATTGTTCATATTCAACAATACCATCGTTTACCCGCATATATACATATTCGCTTAAATAATATACTACACGATCGCATAAATCGTACATCTTATAAATGATATCCTACACGATCGTTTAATTGTACAACATCATCGTTTAACATTATATGTTTTTCCAATCGTTTAACAACGCGATCAATTACATTTTTTAAACGATCATTTTCACTTAATTAAACGATCGTTTATATATATATATATATATATATATATATATATATTAAACACTAGAGAATGAGATTGAACATTTTAAAAAATGTCACCCCTCTGGTAAAAACAACCAATATATACGTTCCGCCTTCTTCCTTTTCCGTCACTTCGCAAAACACAAACGCCTAGATCAATCCCTAGCATTTTGTTTCAAAGATTTTCAATTCCATTCTTCTCTCAGTACATTTATAACGCCCCAACAATTTGGAATTTAATTTATTATCTTAAGTGTAGTTATTGAAATTTTGGATGTTTTGAATTAAGTGATTTATGAACATTTGATTTTTAGACATCAAGAAAATATCTAATGGTGATATTTATTTGGGAAAAAGATTGAGGTGATTGGGTGATTTTGATTTTTTTAATGGAGATTGTTGGGTTTAAATAAGAAAGAGATTAAGTGGATTTAATTGATTAAATTAGGGAAAGAGAAAAGAAGAATAATATTGAGCATATTATTATTATTTTTTTCTTTAAAAATGACCATTGAGACCCGTGCAAACTATCATTCCCTTCTTTGAGAAAGAAAAAAGAAGAAAAACAAAAGGGGAAGAAACCCTAGCCGCCGCCACTCCGCCGTCGCTGTCGGCCACAGCCCTCTGCCCGTCATCTCCAGCCAAGCGTCGCCCGTGAAACTTCGCCGCTCTTTGCCGCCTTCGTCACACAGTCGAATCGCATCACCTACCCAGCCGCCCGCGATCGGAGCAAAACACCGTCGGCCCGTGCCTCTCCAGCCACCATTCTCCACGGATTGAAACCCGACCCACCCAGCCGACCGCTCTCGAACGAAACGCTCGTCGGACCCGCGTCTCCTCTTCCTACGAGCCGTCGCCGAGCGGCCGCGTTTTGTCTTCGCCGTCGCCCGAATCCGAAAACTCGACCCGTGCGTCTGCGACTCCAACACCGCGTGAAGTTGACCCGACCTGCGCCTCTTCTTTGCGACCCGAGCCGTACCCATCCGCGTTGAGCCGCATGCCCGCGTGAGCTGCGCGTGCCCCTGTCGAGCCACGCCTTCTGCCGCAAGCCGCGCCGCGTCCCAGCCTAGCCGTTTCACCTCCAGTCGAGCCGTCAGTCGATTTTGCTACTCTCCAACCGAGCCAGCTGAGCCGCCAAGCTCCTTTTTGCCCAATTTTGACTGATTTTTTGGTAAGCATCGGTAGGTTTGATTTTGGTTTTAATCTATCCAGCTAAGGTTATTTTGACCCTAACTAAGTTGATTGTTGGATTAAATTGACTATAGTTAATTGGAAGCCGAGCTGGGAGTTTGTCCAACTAAGTCCAAACTGAGTTCGGTCTTGATCTTGGGTAAGTCACTTCAAGTGGATTTTTGGACCTAAATTCTTTGATGGTTAAATTATTAAATTGTGGTTTCCTAACCATTTAGGACTTCCGCTACTTGGGGAGCGTGTTTTTATTGTTAGAACTTGTTGAGCAACCCCCAAGTAAGAGATTCTACTACTAGACCTACGAGTAGAATTAAGAGATCGCATACATTCTTAGTCATGCACATTGATGACTAGACTGCATAACGGCATGACAATTAATGAGGATATGATATGACATAATGATATAATTTGAAATGATGATATGATTTGACATGATGATATGATGTGACATGATGACGTGATGATGCTATGTTACGTGTATGCTATGGTTAGGGTGCATGTTAGCTTATCCTATTAGAGTCGTACCTGCATGGGTGTCCTTCAAGATCACCACTTATTAAGGACTGCGTAGTTCGACGGGACCGCTAGTTTGGCATTGATATAGACATGATTCGAGTGATTTGACGGGATCCTCGCAGCCCGATTGTCTTAGTGTTTCCTCCGGGTACGCTACAGACCAGTTTATCCTAGGTGTTCCTTTGGGTCACCGAAGATCAAATTTTGTTCCTACGGGATCATATGTTGCACGTGTTCGGGAACGTGCCAGTTCTTGGATACCATTTTCAGGACTCTAATAGGAAGTTAACAGACACCTAGCGAGACTAGTAGTGGGTCCCTTACTGAGTATTTTATACTCACTCTTTCCATTTCATTTTTTTTCAAGCATAGACGTAAGAGCAAGTCAAGCTGCCGAGCGACCAGAAGTGACCGTGGCGAGCCATAGGGATCTTATGCTTCCGCTTCATGTCGTAGTTCGGGCTTTAACGCTTCATTTTAGTCTATTCTTTATTCGTTATTTTATTTCTTTAAAATTAGATAGGCCCAGAGTTAGAATGTTATTTTTCACTTATCTCTAATTGCAGTTGTTTAGGTTTTTAAATAATTTTTTTTGTGGTTTTGTTTCATTCTATCCAAACTTTACAAATTTCATTTGTCTTTTAAAATTTATAATGGCTTCGACTTAGTATAAGGAGTTGGGTCGTTACAACATTTTTCTCTACAACCTCGAAAGGTATTTCAAACATTTCGACTTCGGTCTTCAAAAACTATCATTTTGTTCTCACTATAGTTTATGTTTTCGGATTTGTTTAAACTTCTATTCTTCAGATTGATAAATATTTCAATTTATTATCACTTTTTGTTTGGATTAGACGATCTGTTACATCAAGTAAATGATAATTTGATTTTAGGGTTTATGGTTTAGTTTTTTATAAACGATCATTTACATAACGAAAGTATATTTGTCATCATTATTTTTAGGATGGTTGTACCTAGCAACAAATATTTTCCTGCCACTGTCTCATGCCAAGTGCACAAGATTGGCAGTCTTATTAAGGATAAACTAACCAAGGAACAGTTGCAGATTTTCAACAAATCAGTTTTCGGTCCACTACTGAATGTCAACATGGTCTTCAACGGCCAATTGATCCATCACTTCTTGCTGAAGCAGATACCTAAAGAAGCCAACGCAAATGGAATCTATTTTTCTATTTTGGGGAAGAATGTGTAACGCCCCAAAAATTAAGATAATTTTGGAAGTTAATTATCTTAATTTTATTTAATTAGATTTAATTTATTGAGCATTATTTTGAATTCATTTAATGAGAATTATTGGATTTATGTGGGAATTGAAATTAATTAAATATTTCTTGGATGAATATTTAATTAGTTAGAGGTTTTGGCATGTGGTGTTTGTTGAGTTTTTGATTAAATGGTAAGTTAAGAGAATTGAGTAAAGTTGTGGATTTTTAGTGATGTTAAAGTTGAATTTAATTAAATAATTATGGACGTTATTTAATTAAATTGTGGGGTGAAAAGTTTGTTAGAGATTTAATAATTTTATGTATATGTGGAAATATATATATATATATATATATATATATATATATATAATTATTATGTTAAAGGAAAAGATAATTGTATTTTGGAGAAAGAATATTTAGTAAGGGAGAAAAAGTAAAATAATTATATTTTGGGAAAATATAATTATTTGTAAAAGGATAATTATTTTTTGAGAAAGATAAATAATAATTAATTATTGTGGAAGATAATTAATTATTCTGCAAAGGTTAAGTATTATTTATGGAGTGAAGTTATGGTTGAGTTAAGATAATTCATGTTAGAAGTTATAAGTGATTTATTGGAAAAGATTTGATTGATTAAATTAATTGAGGATTTAAGTTAATTTGGGATTTTGGAGGGAAAAGTTGGTTTTGGTGGAATTGGAATTAATTGAGTATATATATATGGATATATATATTTAATTAATAATTTGGAAAAGTGAAGTTAATTATATTATGGAATATAATTATATTTGTTTGAAAAAGAAGATAATCCATGAGAAGAGAGATGGTTGATTTGATTGGACGAAAAAGATATATATTTATTTAAAAGAGAGAATAATGGCTTAAATAAATATATATGTTTATTGTACATTTTGGTGAGAGAAAAATAATAATAATAAAGAAGTATTATTATTATTACTAATGGTTATAAATGTCTAAGATTTTGTGCATTTAAGGCATTTATTTAGGAAAGATAATGAGAATAAAGATATATGTATATTTTTGGTATTATATATATATATATCCTGAAAGAAAAAGGAAAAGGAAATAATAATAATAAATATTATTGTTATTATTTGGATCTATAAATAGCATTGAAATGCTTAAGTTAGAAAGTAAAGGAAAAAGAAAAAGGTTCTTCATCTTCTTCTCTAAGATAACCCTCTGCTGTCGCCGCCTCATCAGTTGAAGTTACGATTGGTCTCTTTGGAAGCTTGAGGATTTAAAGTGATGAGTTTTTCCATCAAGGATAAGAGAATTTTTCAACCTTCATTTGAGTAACCTTGGTAAGCCAATGAAATTAAATTAATATTTTATTAATTTAATTTTGGATCTATTTGGGGTTTCTTTAAGGGTTCAATTGGCTAATTTTTAAGATTAAAATATTGAATTTTTCCCAATCAAGGTTGAATTGGTTTCAACCCCTTTTGTTTTAGAAAGTTAATTAATTTGGGAGAATTTTTGGATGTTAGCCAATTGCTAATTTCATTAATTAAGATACTAAGTTTTCCTTTTATGATTAGGATCAAGTTAATTGGAGAATTTTTACTGTCAACTAGGGAGTACCTTTGTTTGGCTAAAATCTCCAGGTAAGAGATTCTCCTACTAGACCTTCAAACTGAATTTAAGACAACGCATGTAATTAAGGTTATACATTGATGGTAGCTAAACTGCATAATTTGATGTTATTGATGATGACTGATGTCATGTTATGACTGGTAGTATGTTGATGATGATGGCTGAGATTATTGTATTGATGATTGTTGTTGACGACTGTTGATGTTGATGTTGACGCATGATATTTTAATCACATGATTAAGGACGTTAAGATTAATATTCATGCCATGTTATGATGTTATGTTGTGCTACATGCTATGGATATGGTGTTCTGTTAACTTTGTCTATTAGAGTCGTACCTGCATGGGTGTCCTTCGGGATCACCACCTTTTTAGGACTGCGTAGTTCGACGGGACCGCCAGTCTGGCATTGTATAGACATGATTCGAGTGATTCGACGGGATCGCTCGCAGCTCGATTGTCTTTGTGTTTCCTTTGGGTACACTAAAGACCAGATTGTCCTAGGTGTTCCTTTTGGTTCACCGAAGACCAGATATGTTCCTACGGGATCACATGTTGCACGTGTTCGGTAACGTGTCAGTTCTTGGGTACCACTTTTCAGGACTCTAATGGGAAGTTAACAGACACCTAGCGGGACTGGTAGTAGGTCCCTTACTGAGTATTTGTTTATATTCACTCTTTCTACGTTTATATTTCAGGCGAAGGTAAAGGTAGAGGAAAGATGGCGAGCGACAGAGAAGGATCTGTGACATGCCATATGAGGACTCAGTTTTGCTTCTGCGTCTATGTTTCATGGTTTTAATATTCCGTTTTTAATGAAAATTTAGTCTTCTCTCGTTTCAAAAAAGTGTCTCTTGTCATTGTTTCTTTTTAGTAATGACCTCAGCTTAGTATAAAAAGGTTGGGTTGTTACAGAATGTTCATTTCACCCAAAATGAATTCAACATCATAACCGGGTTGTGGCCAACCAGAGTAACATTGGAGAAAGACTGTTATATTAAGCGCCTACACACCCTTCTATTTGGATCAGACAACAAGAAAATAATAACGTGCTTGAAACTTGAAGAAATTTTCAAAAACTTTGAGTTTACAAGTGATGAAGATGCTCTGAAGATTGCCCTGGCCCTTTTTATAGAAACTGTGATGGTTGGGAAGGATAAAAAAACACAGTTTGATATGGACATTATGGAAAAAGTTGATGATGAAGAAGTTTTCAAGAACTTTGATTGGTCAACTTTTTTCTACACTCGTTTGCTCAACAGTTTGAAGACAATTCTACAAGGGAAAAAAGAAGCATACGAGTTAAAAAGGGCAAAAAATTCCAAAGTCGTGGCATACTACAACATAAAAGGGCTACGTACTTGCTTTTCAGGTAATTTTTATTTGTTTGTACACTTTAATTAAATACAAATTAAACATAAAAGTTTAACATATTTGTTTAAATGTTTTAGGTGTGGGCTTATGAAATACTCTCAACTGCAAATGAGCACCTAGCCACAAAAAACAGCAAGCGATCAATCCCTAGAATATTAAGATGGAATTGCACACAAGCTCCATCTTACAAAATGTTGCAGCAGAACATATTCGACAATAAGAATGTAAGTAAAACTTTTCAGCGATCGTTTAACAAAAATTACACGATTGTTTATATTTGTTAAACGATCATTTGGATTTATTAAACGATCGTTTAGCTTAATGCAATATCGTTTATGTCAAATACCATATCGAGTATCATATTATTTTATAAACGATCGTTTACTAGCTGTTTGATATATAACGTATTAACAATTCTTTCATTGTAACATTGCATACTGTTGTTCAAGCTAAACTCAAGCTATCAACCCAAGAGAAAGCTTTCATGGAAAGTCGAATTCGAGAGGATGATAACATGGAAATGGAGGACGATGAATCCATGCCAGATATTGACAATAGGGATAACACTACTCTTGATGATACAACAAACAAGAACTTGCAGTCGACCTCATCTCCACAACTGTCACCACGAAAGAAAAAAAAAAACAATCAGTAGCTGGTGAGTCCGACATGCATCCAATGACCAAGAAAAAAAGCCGCACATCGAATGACAACAAACAACAAAGTCATTCAAATACCTACAAAAGACTGAAAAAGAACATCAAAGAAATTCATAAGGATGTATCTGCGTTAACTTCTATAGCTTGTATGATGGATGACACAATCAAAAAGCAGTCAATGAAGCTGTTTGAAATGAAGCAAATGCTGGAGAGATTGCTTCAGGTAAACTTTTTTTTTTTCAGAAAGTATTTCATTTATCAGTTGTTTAAATAAACAATCGTGTAACTAAGATATCTGATTGTCTATCAAATTTCAACAATCGTTTATCATAGTTACACGATCGTTTAGGTATTGTACATCATCGTTTACATTTTTATACACAATCGTTTAGCAAGTTTCTTTTAATTTTATTTTAATTTTTATTTATTTATTAAAATCAAAATCAAAATCAAGACAATGATGATACTCATCACTTTCAAGATGATCTTCATGATGGATTTAATCAAGACAATATGGACAAAAATGATGATCATCAGAATAGAGAAGATATGATGAGGAATGACCAGCCATGTCTTGAAGAACAACACACTCAAGATCATAACGTGGAAACTCAAAGGTTAATATTTCATACATTGTTTAGTGCTTTATAATGTTGAAAATTGCTTACATTATGAATTGGTAACAATTGTATTTTTTCTTATTCTCATTATTTTTTTCTAAATTTTTTTAGGCAACATCAAGAGGAATCTGGTAGTGATATAAGCATAGACGGTAGGGATGCAGACTTGCTACTGATTATTAGAGATATATCAAATAATCTAATAAACGCTCAAAGTCAGAAGGAAAAAGACCTGCCATAAATGATTACTACCCTTGCACTGGTGAGCCAACCTCTTCCACTTTGTGAGATACTACCATCATCAAGTAGTACTCTTAACCAACCTGTAATGGCTCTATTAAATCAAACTGTAGAAACTCATCAGGTGCCACCATCAATTTCAATTGTACATGAAGAATCTCAACTGGTATGTATACACAACAACTGTGTAGTCCTTTCAATTAAGAGTTGTTTCTTATCTAATATTATGCATTGTAGGAAATACAAAAAAAAATGATCAACCAGTTACTTTAGCTGAGATAGAAAAAGAAAAAGGAAATGAACAAGTAACTGAGTATCAAATAGTTGGAAATGTGCAGCAATCTACCTCAACTGAAAAAATAGAATCTCAATTGGTATGTATACACAACAAAATGTGTAGTCCTTTAAATTAATAGTTTCTTACTTGTCTAATATCATACATTACAGGAAACAACAAAAAAATAGGTTGAGATTCAAAAAAATAATGAAGCAGTTACTTTGGTTGAAAATGAAACAATAACGGTATGTATATAAAAGAACTGTGAAGTACTTTGCATCAATTATTATTGTTTTTTATTTTTTACTTACTTAACAACATTGGATTATAGAAAACAAATGAAGATCAAAAAAGACCAAAGAAGAGAAGAAACTATGTAAAATAGCAAATATAAACGTCCCTGATCGAGATCAACAAGTTAATTCACCCACAAATCTACTGAGGTCATATCATAACTGACAAGACCTGTACCAGATGTCAAAAAAAAAATGAAGATACATATAATCCCATGTGGCATGTGGATGAAAAGTTGTGGAACAAATACTTGGAATGGAAAAGATCAAGAAAAACAACACATGAAGAAAGGCTAGTAGTGTCCACAACAAGAAAGAAAGATTTCTTCAAAAAGCTTGAAGAAAACACATGGATACTAGGAGACGTAAGTACCTTTTCCAAATTTCATTTTATATATAAAAATGCATGATCGAGTACAACATACTTTATCTAACCAAACGATCGTTAATATATATTACACGATCGCTTATTAAGGAAATGCAAGATCTACGTCTTCGACTCGATGCCAGATTATGTTGAGCAGAAACTTGTTGATCAAGCTCTTCAAATGCCTGCACGATGCATCACCTCACTCGCAATTGCAATTGGAGTGGACCTCCATTAAAAAAAGTTCAAATATGGCCCTTGGCCAGTACTCAGATCTACTAAAATATTACAAAGAGGGCGTTCATTAGATTGTGGAATTTTCTACTGTAAGTTTATTGAATGCCTTCTAACACATGTTGATCATGATTGTCTAACTGTAAAAAACATGAAACTGTTTAGACAATAGTATGTACTGGAACTTTGGGCAAATAAATACTTTTGCTAAATAAAAATATATTTGATTCTTTTACATTTGAGTTAATTTTTGTATTCGTTTAGATACATATCAAAAAACAATTGTATAAAAATATAAAAACATTCATGTACAGAAATACTCATCGTGCATATATCGTTAACGATCCTTTAGTAAAGTCTAAACGATAAACTTAATAAAAATAAAAGATATTAGGCGATCGTTTAGTAAAGTCTAAAAAATATTAAGCGATCGTTTATATAAACCACACTAATATCTAAAAGAATATTAAGCGATTTCCTAACGTATAGGTGAAGAATATTAAGCGATCGTTTATGTGTATCACACTAATGTTAAAGATCACACATATATTGTTAAGCGATCATTTAGTAAAGTCTAAACGATCTTCTTAATAAAAATAAAAGATATTAAGCGATCGTTTATATATCTAATGTCTAAACGATATCAACTCTACATCAAATTTAATATCTACATAATAATCAAAGAATGATGGTACAAATTTTTATTAACCGTTCAAACCTTGCCTTGCTTACAGGTCCTACTATTATGTCCTTTACGACTACAATTAGAACATCTGGTTGAACTACTAAATTCTCCAACAGATGGAATTCTTTGTTTTCTTGGTCTTCCAGCCTACCGTTTAAAGACTGGAGGTAATATTTTCATGACATAATCTACAACCCTTCAATCAAAATGAGATCCAATAGGTTGAATACAACCATTGTATGTTGCAGATAGTGTTTCTCAATAATAAAACTCCGATACATAAGAATAGGTATCTAAATTAAGCATTCGTAGAACAGCAAGAGCATGTGCACAAGGAATTTTTTCAACATCCCACACTCGACAACTACAACATCCCACGTTTAACTTCACAATAAACTGTTGATTTCCATCCGTTACTTGGTATTCAATTGTACTTACTGGAACAACCTAATACAATACACAAATAAAGACAATTAATAACATAAGAAGAAATAGATTTCAATCTATATTGGATAGACAAAGATAGTAATATATCTCCAACTGTTCAAGATAAAATAAAAAATCTTACCAATAATCTTCTTGACTTCTCATGTTCTAAACGTAGAATGTTGTCAGCCTAAGAAGTCAAGTGACTCTTCATTGTAGAAGCAGCTTTACTTCTTTCATAAAACCACTTTTGCAATACATCCCTAATTGAACAAAGCATCGTTGCCACAAGTAGTTCTCTAAGATCTTTAAACACAGAATTTACACTTTTTGCATAATTTGATGTCATCATTCTATACCTTCGTCTACGTGAATATGCCCGAGACCACTTCTCAAAACCAACACTACTAAAATAATCTCTAATATTTGAACAAACAAACTCCATGCATCTCATGTGGCACTCAAATTCTTCAACAGCGTAGGCATAAGCACAGCTAAAGAAATACTTATCAAGTAGTGGATCCTTAAAATGGAGTTTCAAGTTACTTAAAAGATGTTTTGTGCACACACAATGCTCAACATCAGGAAAACTCTTAAAACTCCTTTGGCGATGCTAAGATGTCTATAAAAAACAATGACTAAATTAGTCCCCTCTGAAAAACTACTTCGTGTCTTCTCAAAAAATCATGTCGATAATGCATGATTTTCAGAATCTACAATGACAAAAGCAAGAAGGAAGATTTGATTGTTACCATCTTGTGATGAAGCTGTTAATAGGATGCCACCAAACTTACACTTCAAAAATGTCCCATCAACAGAAATAATAGGTCTACAATATTTCCACCCCTCGATTGAAGCACCAAAAGCCATAAAACAAAACTTGAAATGACCACCATCATCCATTTCTAAAGCAGTGCATGTACCTATAATAATTAAAAACACATTTCTATCAGCACAAACAAGCGATCGTTTAAATTAGTTAAGCGATCATTTATATTAGTTAAACGATCGTTTGTATATCTTTAAGCGATTGTTTAATATTTAAACAATATTAAGCAATCGTTTACATATACAATACTAATATCTAATATCATTTATAAACGATCGTTTAATATCTAAACAATTTTAAACGATCGTTTATATATAAAAAACTGATCACCTAGATTAGATTCAACCAATTTATCAAAGAATCTTGGAATCAATGCATACGATTTAACTGTGTCACCGTGTAATATCTTTACCATATGTTATTTTGCCCTCCAAGCTTTCTGGTAACTTATATTAACTCCAAGATTTGTACGAGTCTTATGCATAATCTCTTTAGGAATAGAATGATCACTAGACATGAACCTAAAATCATCTATAAAACAATTGTCGATTACTGTTGAAGAAGCTTGCATGTGAGAACTTTGCAAAGTACTTAATGAACAATCATGGTCAGAAGTGTATTTTCGTAGCATCCACAAATCACTCTTCTTATAACGAGATGCCCTTATATACCATTTGTAGCCTTCTTGCAGACATCTAAATTCAAGAGACCTCAAATTTGATACTGTAGTCCTACATTGAAAGTTGTTCTTCACTTTGAAAGCACTTCTTTACTTTCAAATAAACTTTTTTCCTTCAAATCAGAATAATAAGAGATGTATCTTATAACTTCATGATTTGAAACAAAAGAAGAAAAACCTATATTCAATGACATATCACCATTCTCCCGTACACTACTACTGGATGTCTACTAGTTGCATCTTTAACAAAAGCTAAATACCAAGCAACATCATTGTCCTTCTTTATCGGCACCATAGTTTGATACTTTTACCAAAATCAAGTAACACAGATAATTCTACTGATTCATCCAATTCAAGTTGTTTACGTATCAAAGAAACCAAAGAATTAAAGCTCACTCGCATATCTACCAAAATTCTAGACACTGAGTAGTTCTCATAAACATTGCAGCCATTCCATTGACCTCCATAATAAACAACAATAGGAATTGACATTCTAATCTGAAAAAAAAAAGAAAATATAATTAAGTATTTAGATGTAATAAGATAATACTAAACGATCGTGCAAAAAAGTTAATAAATACTAAACGATCGTTTAAAGACACTGATCGTTTAAACCATCGTGCAAAGTAGTTAATAAATACTAAACGATCGTTTAACACCAACACACGATCGTTTAAAGACGCTGATCATTTAAACTATGGTGCAAATAAGTTAATAAATACTAAACGATCGTTTAATACAAATACACGATCGTATATAATAAATTAAACGATTGTTTATGTGTAAACCATCATATCCATTTTGATACACGATCATTTAAAGATACTATTCGTTTAAAATCGAAATTGATACACGATCATTTTTAGACGCTCATCGTTTAAATAATCGTATTGATTTTGATACAAAATCATTTAAAGATGCTGATCATACAAAGCATTGAAAATTTTCATGTTCATAAAGATGAACGATGTGTTCATATAACAAAACGATCGCCTGTATATTGTTAAACGATCATGTTGATAGAGGTAAACGATCAAATATTTCAATGAAAATTATCTTGAAAAACTTCAAACTATCGATCTTGATAATGATTTAAACATCTTACAATGATTCTTAAAGACTCAAACGACAAAAAACTCAAATGACATTCATATTGAAATATAAATTCTTAAATCATCGTAAAAAGTAATCAAAACCTTCAACGATCTTCATAGCCAAATATAGGATGTCTTATAGTAATACAAACATATACTAAACATTCTATCTTCATGCCGAAATATATAATTCCGAAATTTTATAATCAACTAAATAGTTCAAAGAAAAACGATATTTAAAAAACTTACCGAAACCAGAAAATTTGAGATGATATCAACAGAGCAGTATACACGATCTTAATTGTCTAAGATGACAAGAAGAGAAAAGATGTAATCGAAGATAATGGATATCAGAGCGAATGTTCTAAAAAAATTACGAAAATTAACTCGGAATAGCTCGAATGATCAAAATTAAGACAGAGATGAAAGATATATAAAAGACAGAGATGAATAACTCGGAAACGACAATCGTGAAAAAATCAGGAAGAAGAAGAAAATTAGATTTGAAAGATGAAGGGCAAATAAGGAATTCTCAAAAAAATATTTTGCCTTAATGGGCTTGTTACATGGGTCGTAAATAGTTTATAGTTTTGTTACATTTATGTAAGATTCTCAATTATTTATTATATTTTTCAATTTTGTATTTGATACGTCCTGCCCATTTTTATGAAAGTTTTTTCTTTAGAAAATAATCTGGTTAAGAAAAAAAAGGAGAAATTTGAGCAATTATTTTATAAAATAGAAGAAAATGCGAAAATATTTTCACCTTATAGAATAATTTTGAAAACGAAAAAGTCCAAAAACCCAAATCATGAAATAACAAAAATACCTCACAATTAATCGACCAGATACATGTGCGAAAACCTTGGTACATGATTGTTCAGATCATGGTAAAACGATCTTGGTAGACATGATCTTATACGAAACGATGATCGCGTGTACCAATATCTTAATGATCTTTGTACAAGATCTTGTACTAAATCCAACCGAAACGATAGTGTACTAATATGATCTAAGTGATCTTGGTACAAGATCTTATATCAAATCTAAACAATCTTTTGTCGAATTTAAACGATTTTGGTACACAATCTTGTACCAAATCTAAATGATCTTGGTATACAATCTTGTACCAAGGTCATTTGGATATTGGTACACGATCGTTTAGATTTGTAGTGAAAAAAAAAGAACAAAAAAGAAGAACACAATACTTGATAATAAATAAGAATAAAAAGATGACGTCGAAGATTGGAAATGACAAAGAAGAAAGAAATTCTGAAAAAGGAGATGAAGAAATCACGAACAAGAAAACGTGATAATATGAAGAATGAAAAGTAATAATATGAAAGAGATGCACATGTATTTGATGCGAAATTCAAAACATACAGAAACAAATCTCGAATTTATGAAAATACAATATTGATTTCATGGATTTTTATTTTTTGTTACATGAATTGTAAATTATTTTGGGTTTTGTTCTATTTGTGTAAATTAACAGAAATTTAAACTCTTTTTGAGCTAAATTCAAAAGCCACATGGGAAAGTGCTTCCCAAATTATAGAGGAAGATGAATCAACAACAAAAGAAATTAATTAATTAATCTAAAGAGATGGTTTTATTTTGTCACACCAAACCCCAAATTCATTTTGTGACGCCAAACTTGAATAAGAGACCTAGCCATAATAAAGAATATCAATTAAAGAATTAAAGAATTAAATAACTTTTAAACCAATAATTTTCGAGCTAAATTTTCAAATGAATAAATAGGCCATAATATAAACATATAAATGATTTACCTTTAGGTCAAAATAATTTTTCTATTCTATTGGAATATGTATACTTCCGATTGTTAAATTTTATTCTCAAACCTTCAACGTCCATCATAAAATTAATTTCTGAAAAATAATTTTTGTCGGAATTAACTATATAAGAACCATAACCTTTAGGCAAAATATAAAGCATGTGAATATAATTTCAAATTTTCTACTATAAAAATGTAATAAGAAAAATCCTTCTTTTTTTTAGAAATCAAGAAGAGTGTATTGTAGACTAAATTTAATGAGATTGAAAGTAGAAATTAGACCTAAATTGAAAAAATTTGCAAATGGAGAGACTAAAAGTGATATTTCAACTTGAAATAATTTTCAACTTTAATCTCTCAAAATTTAAGAACCAAACTCTATTCCTAACCCTAAATACGCAATTTGAAAATTTTCAAGAGTCATAAATTTCCACTTCATGAACTCTTTGAATAAATGTATTAATAGATTAGGTTTTGTTATAGGAGTGAGTATACTCGTTGTAAGTAATATCCATGCATTTTGAGAAAGAATTGTCAAAAATTAACAAGTCACAAAAGCTCTATTATTCATCGGTGAATCATCTTATCATCAAACCTCTACAAAAGCAGCCATGGCCATAACCTTCATTGCTATCATTTTATTCATATTTTCCATTCTTTATGCTATAAAATTTTCTCAATATTATCACAATGGAACTCCCTCAATTCGACGGCTTCCTCCTGGCCCAAAGCCATGGCCTCTCATTGGTTGCCTTCCAGCAATGTTGAGCAACAAAAACTTGCCAACATACCAATGGATCCATGAAGTTATGAAGCAATTCAACACTGAAATTGCATGTATCCGTCTTGGATCAAATACCCACATAATTCCTGTGGCTTCTCCAGAACTCTCTCTTGAATTTCTAAACACACACGATTCTGTGTTCGGATCACGATCCATCTCCATGACTGCTGAGATAGTGAGCAATGGATATCTAAGTACAGTTCTTTCACCAATGGGAGAGCAGTGGAAGAAAATGAGAAAAATACTCGTTTCACAAGTACTCAATCTTCCAACCCTCCATCAAATGGTTGGCCAAAGAACAGATGAAGCCGATATTCTTCTACGTTACATTTTCGGCCTCACTAGAAACGGTGAAGCGATCAACATAAGAAGCATTGTACGGCATTATTGTGGTACCGTTATTAGAAGAATGATTTTTAGTAGAAGATACTATGGAAAAGGTAGGGAAGACGGAGGGCCATCTTTAGAAGAAGAAGATCACAATCAAGCACTGCTGTCCATTCTTAGGCATGTTAATGCTTTTTCTATATCTGAGTTTATACCTCTGTTGAAGAAATTTGATCTAGATGGACATGAAAAGATAGTAAAAAGGGCTTTGAAAGTTATAAGAAATAATGATGAACCCATTATAGAGGAAAGAGTGCAAGACTGGAGAGATGGAAAGAAAAAGAAGGCCGAGGACATTCTTGATATCCTTATCTCACTCAAAAATGAGAATGGCAAATCGTTGTTGTCCATCGAAGAGATTAAGGCTCAAGTCACGGTAAAGTATGATAGTTTTGTTTTGTTTTTTTATCACATTTGTAGCGGAATATTTGACATCAAAGTTAAAAGATTAAGGGTCAGCCTCACAACTATATACGAGTAGTTTCTCCTATCATGATTGTCGATTATTTTTAAGGTGAAATTCCACCTCTTTATTTAATTATCCAATCATAATTTGTCTCGTAGATTAAATTTACTTCGATTATTGCTTTAACAATATTTTATTACTTATGAAATTATATTTCCTTATCCTGTGGCAGGATTTGCAACTTGCCAGCATAGATAATCCTTCAAATGCAGTAGAATGGGCACTTGCAGAATTACTTAATCAACCAAAAATTATCCAAAAAGCTGTTGAAGAGTTAGATAAAGTAATTGGAAGAGATAGACTAGTACAAGAATGCGATATACCTAACCTCATGTATCTCACGGCTTGTATTAGAGAATCTTTTCGACTTCATCCATTTTCACCCTTCAATGTTCCTCATGTTTCCAATTCTGACGTTTTTGTGGCTGGCTACTTCATCCCTAGAGGTAGCCAAGTATTACTAAGTCGTTTGGGTCTCGGTCGAAACCCTAGAATATGGGAGGATCCAATGAGGTTTGATCCAGAACGTCATCTGAAAGATGGGACAATTAAATTTGGAATTTCAGAACCGAGTCTTCGGTTCATCACTTTCACAAGAGGGAGAAGAGGATGCATTGGTACCTCACTTGGCACAAATATTACCATGATGCTATTTGCTAGACTTCTACAAGGATTTTCATGGAGCTTACCGCCAGAAACTCCAGAGATAAATTATTATTCTAGAACCGATGAACTTTCTCTTCCAAAGCCATTACATCTACATGCAGTGCCACGTTTATCCCATGTTATGTATTATTGATAACGAAGCATAAAGCAAAGTAAACCAATAAGTCTACGAAATAAAAACATATGGTTGTAAGTTTCTTCCCTTTAATAGATATGGTTGTGGTGTTCATTAATGTGCTATCGTTTATTGCAAAGTAATTGTATTTTGCCATGTGCTTCAATGTTTACATGTTATGTGAGGAATATATCAACAAATAATTTAATTATCATTAATTAATTCCAACATTACCTCGTTTTTTAAGGGTATAACACTTTTTCCTATTTTATTCATGTGCCTCTTACTTAACGTTTTATGAAATTCTTAAATTCAAGTCCCTTTAAATTTTCTCCAAGAAAATCGTCATATTGAATGTATTCTTCTAGTTTTTTTTTATTATTCCTTCATGTTGTTATAATTTGGGCACTACTATTAAATAAAAAAGACTTTCTTCATGGTTGTGGTTTTAATTTCTTTACGTTTTTCTCAAAAAAAAAAAAAAAAATCAAGAACAAGTGATTTCAAAGATAAACCGTCAAGAATTTTTATGAAAAGGTGGAGTCTACCAATTTTTAGATTTTTTTCTTGACGTTTTAAAAACGTCAAGGAATATCAAATAAATTCTTGAAGTTTTAAAACGTCAAGAATTTTTATAAAAAGGTGGAGGGGAGTCATTTTTCTAAATTTCTTAACGTTTTTTAAACGTCAAATAAGATACATTTTCTTGACGTTTTAAAAACGTCAAGATTTACTAAATAATTAAAAAATAAAATATTTTATCTATTGTTAATTCAAAAAAGCCCTAGGTACTCAAGTCTCTCATGATTTTCCGAACGTCATGGCTACCCTCTGATTTCCTTCTTCCTTTTCTCACAATCCATCATCCAAACGCCACCTCTACCTACTACCATCCGAACGTTACCGCTACCTTGCTCGCCAAACTCGTCGATGAATCACTGTAAATACTCCGTTCGTTGTTTCCTGATTAATGGAGTTCATTACAATTTGAACAATGTTGAATGTTGCTTCTGAACCCCATGTTTGATTTGTTTGAAAATTGGGTCGTTGCAGGTGTGGGGAGATGTTTAATAGAATTGGATGTTTGGTGGATGTTGTAGGAGTAATGAAACTTGTTTGAGTATTTTAGTGAAGGCTTGTCCATGGATTAAAGGTATTATTTTCGATCTTCCTCATGTTGCTGCCAATATGTTTGATATTGTCCTAAAGGCTGATGCTGCCAATATGTTTAATTTGTTTGTAGATGGTAAATTTGTTAGATAACATTTGGTAATGGGAGTAGCATAAAAACTATGAGATCGGTCGATATTTTCAATATGTATGGTATCCTCAACAAAATTTAAGGTTTAAAAGTTTGTCCAGTTTTAATATTTTCATTCAATATCACTCAGACTGTTATGCATTGTCTTTTGGTTTTACATCCAATTTCATTTATTGGTTCACTTAAGTTTATTGCCAAGTAGGTTTTTGTGCCTATATGAAAATGTTACCATCTATAGCTCATGGATGTATATTTTCACTTCTCATTTTTTATTAGTTCACTATCAAGGCAACAGAAGCATATATTCGCAATTTTAATCATGTTGATGATAGGAAATTGATGGTTCAAGTTCAAGCTTTAGTCAACTTCTTGGAATTGAAGGTATTACACAAAAAAATTTTATCTTACCTCAAGTAGCTTAACTATACTTTGGTATGTATCTAAACTGTCCCCTTTAGCAAAGTCATCATGGGCCAAAATTTTAATCATCTTCAATTGCATGTGGACAAAATTTTTAAAAGAACAAGGATGCTTTTTTTCTTCCTATTTTCTTATATGCTGCTGGTTAATTTTAAGCTTATTCTGCTTAAAACTTAATAATTCATTCAACTCCATAATTATCCTTGTATCTTATGTATTGTGTTATTAAGTTGACTAGTTCAAATCTCTTTTATATCGTTGGAAAGTTTTCATTTACGACCTGTTTTGAGGTATTTTTTTCTTCTTGTACTTGGGGAAAACAAGCTTTTAGACCTTGTGTTATACTCGTGTCTTATGTATTGTGTTATTCTTTTTCTTCTCTTTTTTTTTTCACCCCCTCTATTTCTATCAGGATTCTTTTTCTAATATTGTTTATTCTTTGGTGTAGATTCTCAAAGATAAGAATCGGGCAACTTCAAGTATAACAGCTAATGTTGCTATAAAGTTGGTCAGTGAACTAGTAGAAAAAGGGCCTACGATAACAGTTAAATGTTATCATAGAAAGATTTCGTGACAGTTAATTGCAGTCATTGATGCAACGTCATGGAAAGTATTTTATGACAATTCTACAAAACTGTCACGAAATTTGTTTTTCATGACAAAGAATAAATATCACGAATTTATTATTTTATGATAAATTATAACTGTCATTATTTAGATTTGATGACAATTAATAACTGTCATTACTTATATTTATGACAGATAATAACTGTCATTGTTTATATTTTATGACAGCGAATAAGTATCATTATTAATCTTGTTTGACAGATATTAAATGTCATTATTTATCATTTATGACACTTATTAACTATCATCATTTCACCTACCATGACTTTAATTAACTGTCAAGAAAAGGTTTTCGATGACAGTTTTTTCTTAGATTAAAATGTCATAATTATATTTTCAGTCCTTATTTTTTATTCAATCTTTGTTTTTCTTGTCGCCCTGCCATTACATGGACAAATACAATCACAAAGTACTATACAACACCCCATATCAAAAGAAATGGTGAACGCTTTAATACATATACTTTAATATATGTATAATTGTTCGTAAAGTGTTTGTACAATGAAGCAATGAACACTATGTTTTGGTATGAACAAGCTATTTAAATAAGTATATTTGAACCAAAATTTGTTACCAAACCTACAAAAAGGACTATAAATCAATCAATTGCAGCAAATATGGCTTCACTGCTCCAATGGGTTCTTGCAAAACCTAGTAAGAAAAGAAAATGATGATTGTAGCTCAGAATAAGACTTTTTATAAAAACAGGAAATAGTGTAAACACCCACAACGGACAAAGCAACAATCTAACATTTCTGATTCAAAAACCAATAACAACTAGAGTTTAGTATAAAGATAAATGAAATGGCACAAATATCCACAAAGCAACAGTAATTAGTCCTAATTAATCATAAACCAATAACAACCAAGATGACAAGAATGACATATATCTAACTTACCACAATCAGTCCTTTCTCTAATATCAATGTTGAAAAGCTAATTCAAGGAAAAAATTTATGGCAAAGGTTTCTTTAAGTAGTAGGAATGGAATATAAGCTTTTACCAAATATATTCATGCTCCATTGATGCATTCCATCACTCATATGTTTATACACCTTTCTTTAGTATATTCATATTTGAATGTATATCAAATGAACCAAAGCTTCATATTCACATTCACCATCCAACATAGCACATACATAATATAGCACAACCAGAATTCTATAGCCTCAATTTAAATAGAAGATCAACAACATATGCAAGTATATAATCAGATCAACTTTTAAAAACTGCATTTTACTAACCTCTAAAATAAACTTACCTCATTGATATTTTCCATGGCGGCTGCATTTTCCTCCAACACTGTATTTTTCATGGCAGCTCAAACACAAAAATATGTGACAAAATATTTCAAAAAAGTTAATCAACGATCTTATCCTTAGCACAATATACGTAATTCCCCATAAACTCTGGCCACTCGGACCTTATATAATCAATGTCATCTTGTGTGTAAGTACGGGGTGAATCTTTCATATGTAGGCAATAAAGTAGTTCTAAATCAGTTTTATTCATAAAAATTATACATGCATGATAGCATAGGGAATGCATAATTTTTTAAAACAAAAGGGAAATCAATGAACTAAATAAATGTAACAACATAAAATTGTAGTGGTAGTCAACAAGAAAACTACCCACAAAACTATGTACCCCCTCTCACACACTTTAAATTCAAACATAAAGAATGTTTCTGATGGTCACAAAATCTAGCAGTATGGAATGTTTGAGCCTGTCTATGTTTCTCCTAAAACCATATATATATTTAGTACATCAATGAGAGTGATAAAACAATATTGCATATAGAACATCTTCTATCATAACAGCTATTCTCAAGCATCCTAATAATGTAGAGCCAAAAAGAATGATGATTAGTTTCACTTTAATGCAAGGCATACTCCAACATCAGTGTTATGTATTCCAACATCAGTTTTATGTATTCCAACAAGTTTGTAATCAAATGGTAGATATAGAAAGATCCAACAGATATATACACTAGTGTCTTAAGGTATATCAACAAGAATAGGACAACAAAGAACACATTGGTGATTTGAGTTTTTAACAAAATTACCAAATTTTGGTGAGAATTTGTGGCACAAGGACAGCATGATGTTTAGGTTGAAAGCTTACAAAAATACTTTAAGAATTAGTGGATGGTTGCTCACATAGTTATCAAAAGAATAAGAGAGCACACATGGGACAGTTGCTCACATAGATATCAAAACAGTTTGATTTCTTAACCGCAATTCGAATGATAGGAGAAATACCTGTTATACTCCGCAGCACACCTCCGATGAATGTCCAACCATCCATCCCTCGCCCTCCAAAATAGCGAAAAATATACACAAGGGACGATTATTAAAATGCAAAATATGAATTGAAAAACAAACTAAAGAAAAGTAACTAATTAAGTCTTGCGGACCAAAAACCATGTGATGCATAAATCCATTCCTAAAATGAAGTTTTAAACTCACAAGAATTCCCAAACACAGAGTAAACACAACCTTTTACATGAGTAAAAGATTTAGTAGAATTAAAGTACCGCTAGTTTGTTACCATCAATTTCAACTTTCACAAACTGCACACCTGAAGAACAAACAAAAACAGAAAACCTATTATGTGAAGCCCTTGAAAGACTGCACACCTAATACAATGAGCCCTACCAGACCAAAAGGAACCTATTCCCATAGTTCAAAAGCAATGAAACGTCGTTGGGCACAAAACTGATCAGAAATAGAAACTTTTTAACATAAACTAAAACTTTAAGAATAATAACATTTTAGAAGGAGGCATATTGTGAAATCAAGGAGAAGGCATCGTACTTGAGAAGTACTAGTCTCCTCCCGATTGCTTAAATCACCTGAAAAACAAGAAACCAAGTAACAAGATGCTGATAAGATCCAAACGTACCAATAATTCAACCATACAATGTGATAGTGACAAACTCATTGTTGGCGTTGACTGAAAAGTGGGTTAACAGTCATCATATTTTGGTAAGTAATAACATTAGTTAAAACAAACAGAAAAATGTGGTGCACACTTTGCCAAAATTAGTAGACGGGTTCAAAATTTTACCTTGAAAATTTCTACATACGTAATTAACTTTCTAACTTCAAAAATTTAGAGAATATCATCTTGCATCCATTCCATTGACCTCCATAAAAAACAAGAATAGGAATTGCAGCCATTCCATTGACCTCCATTAAAAACAACAATAGGAATAGACATTCTAATCTGGAAAAAGAGAAAATACAATTAAGTATTTAGATGTCATAAGAGAATATAATCTTTTTTATTATTATTATTAGGGATTTTTTCAAAAATATAAAAAAACGACAAAATATTTACACTATATAGAACAATTCCAAAAATGGAAAGAGCCCAGAGCTCAGAGGCCCACCTTGTAAAATAAAAAAATGTCCCGTCAACCATGCTGTCAATAACGCGTGCGTAATATATTTGCGATTTATACGCGATTGTTTAGATATGGTTCAATATACACGCGAACGTTTAGCTATGACTATAATTTATACACAATCGTTTAGATATGGTTCAAAATATACGCGATCGTTTAGATATGGTTCAATATATATACGATCGCTTAGATATGACTATAATTTATACGCGAACGTTTGGATATGACTACAAGACGATCGTTTAGATATGGTTATAATTTATACGCGATCATTTAGATATGCCTACAATGCGATTGTTTAAATATGACTACAATTTATACGCGATCGTTTAGATATGACTATAATTTATACACGATCATTTAGATATGACTACAATTTATCTTTTCAACTCCATCGTTTAATTTTATTACACGATCTTTTAGATTTGGGAACCCAAATCAAAATGAATTTTTTAAAAAAGAAATTGTCTACTCCAATCCAAATGATTTCCACTCGAAAGGTCGCACAAATTTGGGTAAGATGTTGCCAATGGAAGTTAAGAGTACTTTAATTGGTTCTTGACAAGTTTTGGAGTAATTTAAGTGATTTTTTTTTTTTGAGTTCTTGCATACCCATTGAATCTAAGCATTAAGGTCCCAAAGTTGAACATTGGAGGTCAAGAAGGGACTTTCTTCTAACTTAGAGATTTGTTTGGGTATTGCGTATATAAGTTTCAAACACAATAGTTTAACACAGGCGTTAACGTGTTATCAAGTCGATTTTGACAAGTGTTTGATAAGGTTGTAGATAAATTTAGTGTCCTCTCATAGTTCTTAAATACCAACTTAGTGTTAGCGCGGACTTCCTTTTACCCATAATGTTTGAATGGAAAATTGGGAACTTTAGAGAACTATGAAGCATTGTTCACCGCACTTAAGATTGTTTAGGACAAGTGTGAGAAATCTCTTAAGATATTGACTTGCTACTTTGACATTGAGTTTGTTATTAAATGATCTAAATCCCTCACATTATTGATAATGCAACTAAGACCCATTAAGTATACACTAAGTTTGGATCCTTATCTTGTTAAAAGTCCAATGTGAAGTTTAAGGCTCAAGGGTGGAATGTTTAGCCTATACTAAAGCATTTAAGGGAAAGTTCAATTTAGAACTTGGAAGCCTTGGTCAACACGATTGATGTCATTTTAGGTGAGTGGGGTAGGTTTCTAAGTTATTGACCCATTAGATTGTTTTTGAGATTGTTAATGGATTTAAATCCCTAAGGTATGAAAATTGGACATAAGAGTGTATGGATTTAAAAGACGACTTAAGTTTGAGTGCTTGTGGCATTAAAAGTTTAAGTTGAAGTTTAAGGGTCTCTTGTGTGATATAATGGATATAAATTCCAAAACATCATCGATAATGGAGATAAAAGTATTTTTTTTACATAAAAGACCGTAAAGTTTAGACTAAGCTGGATGCTTGTGAGGTTAAGCATCTAGATTTCAAGTTTAAGGGTTCATAGGTGAAAATTCTAGCATAATCTAACGCAAATTGAGAATTAAAAACTTTAGAAACTAAAATAAGTTTGATTCGACCTTACGAAGTATGTTGAAGATTGTTGTGTCATCTTCCTTTGCGAAGATAATTAATATATCTTAATCGTTGTTTCAGGCCAAATTAAAGTGGGGAAAGTGTATAATCTTGAGGGTTCGAATCATTGATTGTGAGTGGCTCAATTTTAAGCTTTATTTTTGTATATACACGTTATCTCTTGATATTGCTTGGAAACTACCATGACCTAAACCGTTTGTGACCACGTTTTCGTTTATATTTAAACAATGTGTTTGTTCATCACGATTGTAATAATGTACATGACTTGAACTGTTTAAAATCGTATTTGAAGTTTTTATTATACTTGGTTTTAAAATATGGTTAACTGATGCTTATGGTGAATGAGAAAGTGATTTTCCCTAAGCTATGTGAATGTGTTTCCGTAGCGCTACCTATGGTTGTCAGGAGATTCCGGGGCTAGAAGAGGTCATGACCGAAGATCCAAGAACCTGAGCCTAGGTGAGGACATGGATGGAGGATTATGATATGGCTTCGGGCCTAGCTTAGCCCATGGTTGGGTGGCTCTATGTGCATATACGAGCGGTATGTAGTTACTATGGTAGGTGCTAAGTACGCGTGAGCTCCGTTTGGCCACATGTTTCATTGTTGATATGGAGCACGTGTGAGCTATTCCCGAGCCGTATACTTAGTATGCTATCATGGTTGGTTGGATTGGTTGACAGTTGCTATCATGGTGGGTACTAAGGATGCGTCAGCTAGTTTTGGCCGCAAGATTCTTTAACATGTGCGAGCTATCTTTGGCAGTATCTTTAGATGCCTTGCCATGGTTGTACGGATTACAGGTTTGTTGGTGGTACAATGGTTATGAGTTAATGATGTTTTTCACTAATATTATATTTCTAATGCATATTTATAAATTTTCTCTTTAAGTATGTTTTATGAGCTATATATTTAAGAAACTTGCCACTCACTGAGTATTCGACTTACGTTTAAATGTTTTTCTTTTTCCCCTCCTCAGATAGTGAACAAAGGCCAAGCGTTGATTGATCTCTCGTCATCAGTCATAGATCTCCATTATTTTTTGTATGTTTATAGTATGTTTTTGTAGTGCATCATGGAGTAGTTAGATGTGGTGAGAGTGAGGTCAAAAACGTGTGTTGCAAATCCCTCTTTAGGATGAAATCATTTGTATGTAACTTTTGGTCTAATTGTGAACTTTACTGAAACTCTAAAATTGTGAAACCGTTTGGATAACTGTGTGGTGAGACACACTTGTGGCGTTGTGGAGTTGATGTTAATTCACATATAAAAGTGCAAAATTTCCCCTCTTTACAAGTTTGGCTAACCCATATTTTAGGGGAGGTGTTGCCGAATTTTTTATAGAATTTCTTGAAAAAACGTTTTTACAAATTTTATATTTGGGAAGGAATGTTTTTTTTAAGGAATAAATTCATCTAGGTAAGAAGGGAAAACTTAAACCGGGGTGTGACAATTTGGTATCAGAGCCAGGTTTTGAGAAACCTAAGGGTTATAAGTGCGAATTTTGAGGGTGCTAAGGGTTGTGCATTTGAGAAGTCACATGTTTTGTAGTGTTGTAGTAAGTTGCATGGGTTATGTTTACTAAAAAAGTGTGTTTTATCAATATGTTATAGGAACCATGCCTCGAGGTAAACCTCGTAAGCACCCTGATGCAGAAGCTAGTAACGCTGCTAGAGAAGCAGCGATGGGAAGTGAGGAATCTGATGTCGTATCTAGTCGCCCTCACGTTGAGAGGAACTTGGAAGCACAATTGCTTGATAGATTGGCTCAAAGATTAGTTTCGGGGATTATATCGACATAATCAGAGCCTAAAAAGAAGTATGGGACTGAGCGATTGAAAGTCTTAGGTGCTACTACTTTTGTGGGGACAAAAAATCCCGCCGATGCTGAAGCATGGCTTACTTTATTTGAAAAGTGCTTCAGAGTAACAAGATATTCAGAGGATAGGAAGGTGGAACTTGCTGCCTTTTTACTCGAAAATGGCGCTGAAGATTGGTGGTGCATGGAAAAAAGTAGACAAAGAACTACAGATGATATAAGTTGGGACGAGTTTAAAACAGCATTCTTTGATAAAGTTTATCCACGCTCCTTTCGCAATGCAAAACACAATGAGTTCTTAAGGCTCACTCAAGGGTCAATGACTATTGCAGAATATGAGAAGAAGTATACAGAATTGTCTAAGTATGCCACTAAGGTGATTGAGGTGAAGTGGAAAGATGTAAGAGTTTGGAAGAGGGGTTATGAGAGGAAATTCGTACTCCTGTGACAGCTTGTGCAGACTAGAATGATTTCTCTAAGTTAGTGGAGGCAGCACTAAGGGTAGAAAAAAGTTTAAATGAAAGGAAGCGAGAAAGAGAAACTTTCTAGAATGTACGTTCATTCAGCTCGTCGATGCATCAAAATCGACCAGATAAAGAAAAAGTGGAAGATTTGTGCCCGGGGTGTCTAACAGAGGGAATTTTAAGTCTCAGTATAGTGGTTCTTCTTACTCTAAATCGGGATCAGGCGGAAGAGCCCAGAAATCGAGTGGTTCTAATCATCCTATATCTTCTACAGCAGGTTCTCATATGACTCGATCAGATAGGGTTGTATCAAAATCGGGCAAGAGTAGTGTATGTTATAACTGCGGTCAGCCAGGACATTATAGTAGAGACTGTCCACATCTAATACCAGGGGGTAATACTATCTTGAAAACCACTTCTCAGAGTGTAAGCCAGCAGCTAAGAACCACGAGAACTAGTGGTGAAGGCTCTAGTGGGGAAAAACAGAAAGGACCAGTGGGTCGCTCTCGTCAAGAAGGGAAGGTTTGTGCAATGACACAACAAGAGGCAGCAGATGCACCAAACGTTGTGACTAGTTAATAAATCTGCACATGTCTTAATGGATCCTAGTCCAACACATTGTTTTCTCTCTATTATGTTTACAGTTGGGGTTGATAAAGAGTTAGAAAGTCTAACTGAGAAATTGTTGATAAGTACACTTGTAGGAGATAGTTTTATAGTCAATAGTGTGTACCAGAAATGTAGTATTCTTATTGATGATGAAACTTTAGAAGTGGATTTGATTCCGTTAAACATTCAGGAGTTTGATGTTATCTTGGGAATGGATTTTCTATCTAATCACTATGCCTCCCTAAATTGTCATCAGAAAGAGATTGTTTTTAAACGTCCAAGAAAGAGTGAAATCATTTTCCATGGTGATAGAAAAATACTTCCGACCTATGTGATCTCTACTTTAAAGGCTAGTAAATTGTTAAGGAAGGGTTGTACAACTTACCTAGCAAATGTGATGGATACACAGATTAGTAAGCTGAAGCTTGAAGATATACCAGTGGTAAGAGAATTCCCAGATGTATTTCCTGAAGAGTTATCAGGAGTATCGCCTGATAGAGAGATTGAATTCTCAATTGATTTAGTGCTTGGAACGGCACCCATTTCACAAGCTCGCTATAGAATGGCATCGATGGAACTGAGAGAGTTAAAGTCGCAGTTGCAGGAATTGGTGGATAAGGGCTTTATCCGACCTAGTGCATCTCCATGGGGTGCACCGGTGTTGTTTGTTAAAAAGAAGGATGGTACATTAAGGTTATGTATTGACTACCGACAGTTAAATAAGGTAATAATATGTAACAAATATCCTTTGCCCCGAATAGATGATTTTTTTGATCAACTTCATGGTGCCTCTATATTCCCTAAGATTGACTTGAGATCAGGTTATCATCAGTTGAAAGTTAAAGAGTCAGATATCTCGAAAATAGCTTTCCGAACGAGATATGGGCATTATGAATTCTTAGTAATGCCCCTGCAGCCTTCATGGACTTGATGAATCGGGTGTTTCATTCATACTTAGATCAATTTTTTATTGTGTTAATAGATGATATATTGGTTTATTCAGGGAGTAAAGAAAAGCACGCTGAACACCTCAGAATAGTGTTACAAACACTGCGGGACTGAGAGTTGTATGCTAAATTCAGTAAGTGCGATTTCTGGCTGTATCGGTAGTATTTTTGGATCATGTGGTTTCAATGGAAGTCGTTTGCGTTGATCCTTAGAAAACTGAAGCAGTAGACAATTGGGAAATACCTACCTCCGTCACTGAGATCCGAAGTTTTATTGGTTTAGCGGGGTATTATCGCCGATTTGTGGAAGGTTTTTCTAAATTGGCACTTCCATTAACCAACCTAACCAGGAAAAATGTAAAGTTTGAATGGACAAATGCTTTTGAACGGAGTTTCCAAGAGTTGAAGAAAAGACTTGTAACAACTTCAGTTTTAACACTTCCAACTCCTAGTGTGGAATTTGAAATTTATTGTAATGCTTCTCATAAAGGTTTAGGTTGTATCTTGATGCAAAAAGGAAAAGTAGTGGCATATGCTTCTAGGCAGTTAAAGAAGCATGAATGTAATTACCCTACTCATGATTTAGAACTGGCAGCAGTAGTCCTTGCATTAAAGCTTTGGCGGCATTACCTTTATGGTGAGAGATGTCATATATTCACTGATCATAAAAGCTTGAAATACATATTTGATCAGAAGGAATTAAATCTAAGATAGAGAAAATGGTTAGAATTAATCAAGGATTATGATTGCACCATTGATTATCATCCTGGTAAGGCTAATGTGGTAGTAGATGCTTTAAGCAGGAAGTCAAGTCATTCTAACATCACTCTAAATTCGATTTGCTCGTCGCTATTGAGAGAATTGAAGATGGGTGAAGCCGCTGGGTCAGTAGGCAAGTTGGGAAGTTTAATTGCACATTTCCAAGTGCGACCTATTTTAATATATCGTATTATTATAGCCCAGCTAGATGATGCAATGCTGAGGAAGTTAGCAGAAGAGGTAAGACAAAACCAAAGATTGAATTATAGCTTGAGGGGTGATGGTGCCTTAATGAAATATGATAGGTTGTGTGTACCCAGTGACCAAGCGATTAAAGATCAAATTTTAGAGGAAGCACATAGTTCTGCATATGCAATGCATCCTGGTAGTACGAAAATGTATAGAACTTTGAAGAAACACTATTGGTGGCCAGGTATGAAGAGTGAGATTGCAGATTATGTGGCTAAGTGTTTGATATGTCAGCAAGTTAAACCTGAACATCAGAGACCAACGGGACTCTTAAATCCTCTTCCAGTGCCGGAATGAAAATGAGAGCATGTTACCATGGACATTCTTTTTGGACTACCCCGCACAACGAATGGGCATGATGGCATTTGGGTGATAATTGACAGGCTTACAAAGATAGCAAGATTTCTACCAGTCAAGGTCATTTTCACTTTGGATAAACTGGCCAAGTTGTACGTTGATAAAATTGTGAGTGCATATGGATCCCCAGTATCTATTTTGTCTAATCGAGACTCCAGGTTTACCTTAAAGTTTTGGCCAAGTTTACAACAAGCCTTGGGCACCAAGTTACATTTCAGTACCGCATTTCATCATGAGACAGATGGCCAGTTCGAACGAACCATTCAGACTTTGGAAGATATGCTTAAAGCTTGTGTTTTGCAGTTTAAGGGTAATTGGGATGCTCATCTACCCTTGATGGAATTTGCATATAATAATATTTTCCATTCAAGTATTGGAATGACACCATATTAGGCTTTGTATGGTAGACGTTGTAGAACTCCCATGTGCTGGGATGAAGTTGGAGAAAGGAAGTTAGTAGGGCCAGAATTAGTACAAACCACTTCAGAAAATGTGAAGTTTATTAGGGAAAGGTTGAAAACAGCCCAGGCTCGTTAAAAGAGTTATGCAGATAAGCACCGACGAGATTTAGAATTTGAAGTTGGTGACAAAGTCTTTCTAAAGTTATCTCATTGGAAAGATGTGCTTCAATTTAGCAGAAAAGGAAAGCTGAGTTCAAGATTTATTGGGCCTTATGAGATACTAGAACGTATTGGGCCTGTAACATATCTTTTGGCGTTATCTATGGAATTTTCCAGGATTTATGATGTATTTCATGTGTCAATGTTGCATAAGTACGTCCCAAATCCATCTCGATTCTTGAAACACAACCAATTCATTTGAAAGAGAACTTGTCCTACGAAGAGAAGCCAATACAAATTCTTGAGAAGAAAGAACAAGTGCTAAGGAACAAAGTGATACCATTAGTTAAAGTTCTTTGGAGGAACCATAATACTGAAGAAGCAACGTGGGAGACAGAGCAAGCAATGAAGGCGTGATACCCACATCTTTTCACATCATCACCTTGATCGAATTTCGAGGACAAAATTCTTAAAAGGAGGTAGTAACTTGTAAGCCCTCATTCCGTTCTCTTTTATTTTATCTATATATTTTATATCTCTTACATTGTGAAAAACAAGCTGGAATATATTTATACTCCTAAGATTAATTCGTGTGATAAGGAAAATTTAGAACTTCATTGATGGAGTTTTAAAGCATAATTTGTTTTGTATGGGTGTTGAAAAGAATGAAGGAGGGTAAAAAGGAAGTTTAAATTTAAAGAGATGGGCATTTTTGTCATTCCATCATTATTTTTTAAGTTCAAAAAAAAAAAGAAAAGGAAAAATAAATTCTTCTTCTTCTTCTTCTTCATTCTTCTAGAGAGAGACCGACGACTTCCCCTCTTTCCATTCAAAATCTCTTCCACCGCCACATCTCCCCTCTTTCTCTCCTTCACGTTGACGCCATCACCAAGCTTAAATCACCGGACGACGTCTGCATGCCGATGGAACTCAGTCGACGCCTTACTTCTCTCTTTCGTGCGTTGGCCACGACGCACTCCAGTCGTGGTGTGACTCACCGATACCAAATCAGCCGCCGTCGTGTAGCCCAACTCACTAAACGATAATTATCCCACGTGGAACACTTCACAGGTCACGTAAAATTGAAGTTCTTGGGTCGATCTAAGTTTTGGGGTAAATTTTCGTTATTTTAGTTGCATTTTTTGAAGATTTTCGAATACCCAATAAGTTTCGGCCTTCATTTTGCAATACCCATTAAGTTTAGATTTGGTTTTAACACTACCCATTACTTTTGGATGCTAGATTCAAGTTTTAGAACAGTTTGAGCCGCTGTCCAACCATTCGAAAGGTCAAAATTAGGCGTTTGGCACAAATTTGGGTAAGATTCTAAGCTTTATGGAATGAGTCTTGAGTGCCCATTTATGTTAAATGCTAATTTTGAACAACCTATCGTTTTTGAATGCTTGATTTTGAACTTAGAAGGTGGTTAAGATGTTGCCCATGGAAGTTAAGAGTACTTTAATTGATTCTTGACAAGTTTTGGAGTAATTTAAGTGATTTTTTTTTAGTTGTTGCATAACCATTGAATCTAAGCATTAAGGTCCCAAAGTTGAACATTAGAGGTGAAGAAGGGACTTTCTTCTAACTTAGAGATTGATTTGGGTGTTGCGTATATAAGTTTCAAACACAATAGTTTTAAATCCTAGATTCGAATTTAGAAAGGCGTTAACGTGTTATCAAGGTGATTTTGACAAGTGTTTGATAAGGTTGTAGATAAATTTAGTGTTTCCTCTCATAGTTCTCAAATACCAACTTAGTGTTAGCGGGGACTTCCTTTTACCCAAAATGTTTGAATGGAAAATTGGGGACTTTAGAGAACTATAAAGCATTGTTTACCGCACTTAAGATTATTTAGGACAAATGTGGGAAATCTCTTAAGATATTGACTTGCTACTTTGACGTTGAGTTTGTTATTAAATGATCTAAATCCCTCACATTGTTGATATTGTAACTAAGAGCATCTTAATATACAAGACCCATTATGTATATACTAAGTTTGGATCCTTATCTTGTTAAGAGTCAAACGTGAAGTTTAAGGTTCAAGGGTGGAATGTTTAGCCTAGACTAAAGCATTCAAGGGAAAGTTCAATTTAGAACTTGAAAGCCTTGGTCAACATGGTTGAAGTAATTTTAGGTGAGTGGGGTAGGTTTCTAAGTTATTGACCCGTTAGATTGTTGTTGAGATTGTTAATGGATTTAAACCTCTAAGGTATGAAAATTGGACATAAGAGTGTATGGATTTAAAAAATGACTTAAGTTTGAGTGCTTGTGGCATTAAGAGATTAAGTTGAAGTTTAAGGGTCTCTTGTGTAATATAATGGATATAAATTCCAAAACATCATCGATAATGGAGATAAAAGTGTTTTTTTACATAAAAGACCGTAGAGTTTAAACTAAGCTTGATGCTTATGGGGTTAAACATCTAAATTTCAAGTTTAAGGGTTCGTAGGTGAAAATTCTCGCCTAATCTAAGGCGAATTGCGAATTACAAACTTTAGAAACTAAAATAAGTTTGATTTGGCCTTATGAAGTATGTTGAAGATTATTGTGTCGTCTCCCTTTGTGAAGATAATTAATATATCCCAATCGTTGTTTCAGGCCAAATTGAAGTGGGGAAAGCGTATAATCTTGGGGGATCGAATCATTGATTGTGAGTGGCTAAATTTTAAGCTTTCTTTTTATATATACACGTTATCTCTTTATATTGCTTGGAAACTACCATGACCTAAATCGTTTATGACCATGTTTTCGTTTATATTTAAACGATGTGTTTGTTCATCACGATTGTAATGATGTACATGGCTTGAACTGTTTAAAATCGTATTTGAAGTTTTTATTATACTTGGTTTTGAAATATGGTTAATTGATGCCTATGGTGAATGAGAAAGCGATTTCCCCTAAGCTACGTGAATGTGTTTCCGTAGTGCCACCTATTGTTGTCAGGGTATTCCGGGGCTGAAAGAGGTCGTGATAGGAGATCCAAGAACCTGAGCCTAGGTGAGGACATGGATGGAGGATTCTGATATGGCTTCGGGCCTAGCTTAACCCATGGTTGGGTGGCTCTATGTGCACATAGAAGAGGCATGTAGTTACTATGGTAGGTGCTAAGTGTGCTTTAGCTCCGTTTGACCGTGTGTTTCCTTGTAGATATGGAGCACGTGTGAGCTTTTCCCAGGCCGTATACTTAGTATGTTACATGGTTGGTTGGATTTGTTGACGGTTGCTATACTGGTGGGTACTAAGGATGCATGAGCTAGTTTTGGCCGCATGATTGTTTATCATGTGTGAGCTATCTTTGGTCGTATCTTTCGATGCCTTGCCATCGTTGTACGGATTACAGGTTTGTTGGTGGTACAATGGTTATGAGTTAATGACGTTTTTCACTAATATTATATTTCTAATGCATATTTATAAATTTTCTCTTTAAGTCTATTTTATGAGCTATATATTTAAGAAACTTGTCACTCAGTGAGTATTCGACTTACGTTTAAATTTTTTCTTCCCCCCTCCCCCTACGTAGTAAACAAAGGCCAAGCGTTGATTGTTCTCTCATCATCAGTCGTAGATCTCCATTATTGTTTGTATGTTTATAGTATGTTCTTGTAGTGCATCATGGAGTAGTTAGATGTGGTGAGAGTGAGGTCAAAAATGTGTGTTGCAAATCCCTCTTTAGGATGAAATCATTTGTATGTAACTTTTGGTCTGATTGTGAACTTTACTGAAACTCTGAAATTATGAAACCTTCTAGATAAGTGTGTGGTGAGACACACTTGTGGAGTTGATGTTAATTCACATATAGAAGTGCAAAATTTCTCCCCTTTACAGGTTTGGGTAACCCATTTTTTAGGGGAGGTGCTGCCGAATTTTTTATAGAAATTCTTGAAAAATGTTTTGACAAATTTTATATTTAGGAAGGAATGTTTTTTTTAAGGAATAAATTCACACCACGATCTAGGTTAGAAGGGAAAACTTAAACCGGAGTGTGACAATTCGAGACACCCATCTTTTAAAGATTATAGCCCAAGCTCAATAGTGTTAAATTTCAGAGCAATCTTAAACTAACTCATCTCTATATAGGCTTACCTCTATCCTTGCTTTGTAACTACATATTATTATTAATAAATTTGTGTCCTATTGATTTTAAGGATCCTTCGAGATTCCTTATTTCACTGCGCACGTTTGTTTCCTTCTAAAAAAATATTGCCTTAAGGGATAAAAGACATTTGAACTTCTCTAATTCTTCATTAGAGATTGTTCAATCAAACCTCGACAACGGTCCAGTTTATTTCACTTGCAAGCCTAGATATTCACGGTTGTGCTCCAAGATATGAATATCTATCATGTTTTATGCTTAGATAGTCGAGCCAAATGACTAAATCTGAAAAATGGATCATACTCGTTCTCAGTCATGTATTACAAAATGATATATATTAATGCTTCTCCTAAAGCTTTGGGTGTATCTCCATGCTAATGGAAGTCAATTTAGAACGATCTTCTCTGATGGTTCCAAGACTTTTAAATTGGAGCGAGCTAACTTATAATCCAGTCTGGCCTATCGAGCATGCAACTGCCCCTAGAACTAGGCAAAGTAGTAGAACTCAAATAATAGAATATGATGATGGACACATTGATGTTCAATTTCAAGAAGAACCTCATCATCCTCAAATTAGAGAAATCTATAGTGGATGATCCATCTTTTCAGAGAACTGCTCAACTACCAGGAAATGACCAATCGCTAGGTTAATTCAATGAGAATGTCAATGGAATTTAAGCAATCTATTCCAAATGTTCAGTTTGAGAAGTCTGAAGGATTTTTATCTCCCACACAGACTGACATAGAGAGAAAAATTGGGATAACAGGCCCATGTTTGTCTCCAAAGACGAATTCATAGCAAGGATTAATCAAAAGGCCAAAGAAGCTAGTATTCATGTTATCAACAAGATTCTCACATGGAGGACTAGACTGGAAAAGAAATTCTTTTAAAGTATCCTCCAGAAGAAGAACCTCCTTTTCCACACTAAAAAATGCCAAGTGCTGCAATTGTCTCATCACCTTATAAGACTATTGATGAAGAGAAAACCAAGATTGTTGGTATTAAAGAAATAAAAAATATCCAACAGCAACTCAATTACTCCAATAAGGTCTTGACCACTCTATCAAGATTTATTGAAGAAATGAAACTAGATAAATAGCAAAAAACTATAGCACCTCTAGAGGGGCCATGATTACCTAGGGTTGATCCCAACTGACCTGTAGTGTAACCAAACTCCCTGGATATCAAATTAAAGGGTTAAATACTGATGAGATTATCGAAGAACTAACCCGCAAGATCTTAGTCCTTAGATACAACAATCTCAAAAGAACACATAGGAACCTCTTGTAAAAACGAAATTAGTAATTTTGGAATGGGAAGTCTCAATACAATCAATTATAATTCTCTAAAGCTTCTTCCTATCAAGGTTTACAACACTGATATGAAGAATCATTACAAACGACCATCACCATCCGATCTAGGATGGGATGACCTGCGTCTAGACTTTCGTTCGTTTGGTGGAAGTAATATCCAAACTTCAAACATTTATGGATGTTCCAAGGGGCAAATGATGATCATTATCCAAGAAATGGTTATTGCTACAACAAGCTATCTTTGGAGAATGAGTCAAAGAGAAATTGTTGATGCATTAACTATAGGGTTCATAGGAAACCTTATAAGTTGGTAGTACAATCATCTTATCGATGCAAACAGAGAAGCTATAAAGGAAGCTGTTATAAAAAAACAGAACAAGGACCTAATGGTGACGTTGTTACAATCCAGCCCAAATTCAGTAAACACTCTAGTTTACATGACTATTAAAAACTTTATAGGAAGAACCACTCTATACAGTGATCAATCAATGGAAGTACTTCTGATATTGAAATGTCCCAAGATGCACGATTTCAAATGGTATAAAGACACTTCTATGTCACGTCTTTATAACCTTACATCATGTAACGACTCAACACTTTATACTAAGTTGAGGTCATTACTAAAAAGAAACAATGACAATAGACACTTTCTTGAAAAGGCAAAAGACTAAATTTTCATTAAAAATGGAATACTGAAACACTGATACATAAACGCGGAAGCAAAATTGAGTCCCCACATGACATATCACGGATCCTTCTCTATCGCTCGCCAGCTTTCCTCTACCTTTACCTTCGCCTGAAATATTAAACATAGAAAGATTGAGTATAACATATACTCAGTAAGGGACCTACTACTAGTCCCGCTAGGTGTCTGTTAACTTCCCATTAGAGTCCTGTAAGAGGTACCCCTAAACTGGCACGTTCTCGAACCCGTGCAATCTGCGATCCCGTAGGAACAAATCTGGTCTTTGGTGAACCCTAAGGAACACCTAGGACAATCTGGTCTTTAGTGTACCCAAAGGAAACACCAAGACAATCGGGCTGCAAGTGATCCCGTCGAATCACTCAAATCATGTCTATGTCAATGTCAATGCCAGATTGGTGGTCCCATTGGACTACGCAGTCTTAAAAAGGTGGTAATCCCGAAGGACACTCATGTGGGTACCACTTTAATAGACAAAGTTAACATAACATTCTATCCATAGCATGTAGCATAACATAACATCATAACATGGCATGAGTATTAATCTTAACGTCCTTAATCATGTGATTAAAATATCATGCATTAACATCAACAGACGTCAACAACATACTACCAGTCATTAACATAACATCAGTCATCATCATCAATCAATATAATGAATTATGCATTTTAGCTACCATCAATGCATAATCATAATTACATGCGGTCTCTTAAATTCAGTTTGAAGGTCTAGTCGGAGAACCTCTTACCTGGAGATTTTAGCCAAACAAAGTACTCCCAGTTGACAGTAAAAATTCTCCAATTAACTTGATCCTAATCATAAAAGGAAAACTCAGTATTTTAATTAATGAAATTGGGTTGAAACCAATTCAAAATAACGCCCAATAAATTAAATCTAATTAAAGAGAATTAAGATAATTAAGTCCAAAATTATCTAAATATTTTTAGGCCGTTACACATCATGCACAAATGTAGTCTAAAAGCATAAGTATGTAGAAGGACTACTTAAGTATGTTAAGGAAAGATTGTACTCCACTATAGTCACTAACAGTGGAGGAACAAGAATAAATTGGGAAGGCATCTCTTACAGAGATATCAATTCTGCAATTTAAAAGGTGAGCCTAGAAATTTGTCAATAAAAGAAGCAGGCAATAAAAATTGCAAAAGACTCAGATTATCAAAGAGAACTGGGATCTTTCTGCAAGCAATATGGAATTGACAACACTCCTAGAAAAAAGATCCACTCGAAGAGGATCTTTAGTAGGAGTAAATTGAGTGGATCAAATGGGTACTATAACCATAAGAGAAAGTACCATGGCAAAAATAAAAAGAAGCAGAAATTTTCTAAAGAAAATACCACTTGTTTTAAATGCAATAAAAAGGGTGACTATGTCAGTCGATGCCTTGTAGTTAAGAAAATTAACAAAATGGAGACCGATGAAAAATGAAAAACAATCTTTGTTGTAGTTAATCAAAGTTGAAGAGATATCCTCATAAGAAGAAGAATTCTCGTCTAAGCAAAAGGAAGATTTGCTCAATACCATCCAAGCTACATGTTTGTAAAGATGTAGTATGCCTAGGGAATTCATTTCTCCTTATTAAAGGTCTTACCGAGGAAGTAATTTTGGGTACTCCATTTCTTACCCAAATTTATCCATTTACAGTTTCTAATAAAGGCTTAACGTCTCAAAAATTTGGTAAAGAAATTATCTTTGAATTCTGTAAACCAGTAATTCAAATGTATTTTTCTTCAATCGAAAATGAGATTGTGCAAAGCCTTATTCTCATTTCAAAGAAAGAGAAGCAGATTGAATTTCTTCACGATGACATCAAAGGAAGAAAAATTAATGAAGAAATCAATAAGCTGTCACTTCAAATAAAAATCCAATTCATCTTGAAAAGGATCGACTCTAAGATTTGTTCCAATTTGTCCAATGCCTCTTGCATACGTAAAAAGCATATTGTGGACCTTTCTTATATAGATAATTTTAACGAAACTCAAATTCCTACAAAGGTCAGGCCCATTCAAATGAGCAAAGATCTAGTTGATACTTGCTTTAAGGAGATATTCGATCCCAAAAGAAGGGATTAATAAGTCCATCAAAAAGCCACGGTCTTGTGCGGCCTTCTATGTTAACAATTAGACAAAAAAAGAACGAGGAGTCTCTCACCTGGTTATTAACTATAAACCACTAAATAAAGTGCTCAAATGGATTAGGTACCCATACCTAATCGCCATTACTTGCTTAAGTGTATTGCTAATGCAAAGATCTTTTCAAAATTTGACATGAAATCTGGATTTTGGAAAATTCAAAGTAACCCAAAAGACAGATATAAAACTGCTTTCAATGTTCCCTTCAGTCAATACGAATGGAATGTTATGCCATTCGATCATAAGAATGCTCTGTCAGAGTTTCAGAAGATCATGAATGACATTCTAAATAATCATCAAGACTTCACAATTATTTACATTGTTGACTGATATTTTCCAAAACCGTTGATCAACATTTTAAACATTTAAATATATTTATCAATATCATTAAAACAAATGGCCTTATGGTGTCTTTACCTAAGCTTAAATTTTTTCAAACTAAAGTAAGGTATACGATTTGATATTGATCAAGGAATCATCAAACCTATTCAAAGGTCATTACAGTTTATGGATTAAGTTTCTTGATGAAATTCAAGATAAAGCCCAACTACAATGATTTCTTGGGTGTGTTAATTCTATCGGAGACTTTACTGAAGACCTCGGGACAATTTATCTGCCACTTTATGAAAGACTAAAGAAAAAATCAAAACCATGGATGACTGAGCACACACGAGCAATCCAGTCAATCAAATCCCTAGCAAAAGACATTCCATGCTTATCGCTTGTGGATGAAAAGGCCAAAATGATCATCAAAACCGATGCATCTGAAAAGGGTTACAGCGGCATCCTCAAAAAGGACATTAACGGATAAGAATCGTTAGTCAATTTTCACTCTAGTGTATGGAATAGTGCCCAACAAAACTATTCCATCGTTAAAAATGAAGTCCTAGGAATAGTACTTTCAGTCCAAACATTTCAGGGAGATCTTATCAACAAAGATTTTCTTGTCAGAACATATTCAAAGGCAAATCTTTACAAGGTGGCAAGCAATTCAATCTTGTTTTGATTTCACAATTGAGCCTATCAAAGGCAGCAACAATTGTCTTGCAGATTACCTCACAACAAAGCATGTCTCAAGGTTTAAGCTCTAAAAAACCTCAAGCTGCCACGGAGGCCTCCACCTCCTCTTCCTTCCAATCAGCCTAATCCAGCTACTCCTCAAACATCTAGCACTTCTGAGGTCAACAACTATTTCTCAAGCATCTGCACTTACTCCTATGTATGCAAATAATTATACCATGGATCTAAGTTTCCCAACTATTTCTAGGCATCATTAAGGTTCCTCTCAAAGGAATCTAACAATTGGATCGACTCTAGATCCCTGTACAACCTTGTTCCGTCTAACAAGCGCCGCAATGTCAATTAGGCCACCTTCCAAGCCTAAATCCTATGCTCGTACAGTTAAACCAGAAATGATTATGCCATAAACATTGATCACAGGTTATCAAACAAAAACAATTCTGGAACATAGTCATTGAACCAGAATTTGACGGACCTTTCGTCCAAGAAATTTGTTTCCAGGTCTACCCCAATGGGTTCAACTTCTTCCCATAAGATATCAAGAAAACAAGACAATTTTATAAGTTTATTTTGGTCGATACCATCTCCGAAATTACTCATTTTCCCAACATGAATAGTTTAGAAAAATTGTCTTCTCCAAACTAAAAATTTATAGAGTCCTAACACAATCCCATTGGTCTCAAGGGATGCTAGTTCCCAAAAAATTCTCCAAAGCCTTCAACCTTCAATCGCACACATCCTAAGACTACATAGAAGCTTTGTACAAAGTACTCTGGCATGAATCGCATAACCACTCTTGGTTTATTACGTTTTGTAAGAAATCTTACAAAACTAATTTTTTAAATTGGTTTAAAATTTAGTGGAGCTACTTTGACCTAACTCCGAAAATTTTTCCGGTCAAGGTCCAACGAGCCTACCATCATTTTTCAACTACCATCTATTCGTCCGCACTGTCGCTGACATATAGATTCTCTCTTTAGTTTCAGGTGCTCTGGATTTTCTACTAGAGTCACCAGCTTTCATCAAAAGCAAAGTTCAAAATCTTGAAAAAGATTTTGTGCGTGAAATGGTGTGATAAATACGACTGCTCTCATCTGAATGAAGAGCAAATAGTGAAATGGTTCAGAACTAATACTCATCTCTCTCTCGAGAAGAAAACCAATATATTCTCGTAAAGAATTCAATTATAACCTCCATAGTTGATCATGGAAATAGTCGTCCACACCATTTGGACGACAACAAACAAGATGACCTTGAAGATACCGAAATTTCTTAAGATTCATTCATCAATAACATCGATTTTGATAATGATCTATATTACAACTTCGATATTTTCGACCTCTATTTGGATTCCCAACCAGGATGATAAATAAGTTTACTTTTGTATTATTATTATTATTAAAAAAGGTACATAAATAAATTTCATCACTATGAAAATTTTGTTCTATTTATATAGTCTGCAAGTGTAATCATTGATCGATGTAATCTTCAATTGAATGAAAGGTGATAGAGATGGCAAGCGAATGAAGCAAAGTGACGAACCGTAGGCCAGCACAGTCAGCGAGGATTGTTTCCGGTTAGGAAGTCTTACCGGCACCAATTAATTCTAAGGATTGAGGGACGTGTCCTTATATAGATGGATGAATCTCCCACAGAGATATCATTTATCCATACATGTTAAAAAAAGTAGACAAAATACAAATAAACAAAGTAAAGAAAAGTTGAGATGTTATGTCTATGAATGTCTTCAAGTCTCTTTTGATAATTTCTTCTTGAAGATGATGGTGGCACCCAGATTTGTGTAAATGGCCAGGATTGGTCTTGTCGTGCGAAGACTGTAGATCTCCAAGATAGAATACGTCCAGGGACTTATTCTTGGCTTCCCTGCCATTAACTGCCCAAGTATGCTAATCTCTTTAAATTAGCTAGTTGCAGTAAGGCTTCCTAACCCGAAACAATTCTCGCTGAATGCGCTAGCCTGCAGTTGGTCGCTCCACTTTAGTCGCTTTGGATCTCCATCGCCTCTCCTTCAATCAAAGATTACGTTAATCGACGATTACAATTGCAGACTATATAAATGCAACAAAATTTTACAATGACAAAATTTATTTATGTATAACAATAATACGAAAGTAAAAACTTATTTTCCATCATGGTTGGGAATCCAAATAGGGATAAAAAATATCGAAGTTGTAATATGGATCGTTATGAAAATCGATATCGTTGACGGATGAATATGAAGAAATTCTGGTATCTTTAAGGTCATCTTGTTTGTTGTCATCGTAAATGGTGTGGATGACTGTTTCCATGACTGTCTAGAGATCTGCCTCAAATTTAGCTCCGACTATGGAGCTCATAATTGAATTCTTTGCGATAAGGAATTGGTCTTCTCGAGAGAGAGAGAGAGAGAGAGAGAGATAAGTGTTGGTTTCGAACCATTTTGCTATTTGCTCTTTGTTCAGATAGGAGTAGTCGTATTTATCTCACCATTTGATGCACAAAATTTTTCCCAAGATTTTGAACTTTGCTATAGATGAAAGCTGGTGACTCCAACAGAAAATCCAGAGCACTTGGAAATAAAGAGAGAATCTATACGTTGATGATAGTGCAAACAAACAGATGCTAGTTGAAAAATGATGGTAGGCTCGTTGGACCTCAACTGGAAAAAAATTCGGAGTTAGGCCGAAGTAGCTCCACTAGTTATTAAACAAATTTGAAAAATTAGTTTTGTAAGTTTTCTTACAAAACGTAATAAACCATGAGTGAATATGGGATTCATGCCATAATACTTTGTACCAAGCTTCTATGTAGTCTTGGTATGTGTACGATTGAGGGTTAAATGCTTTTGAGAATTTTCTAGGAACAAACATCCCTTGAGGCCAATGGAATGGTGTTATGACCCTGAACATTTTTAGTTTGGACTATACAATTTTTTCGGATTATTCTTGTTGGGAATATGAGTAATTTCAACAGACACGATATCGACCAAAATAAACTCATAAAATTGACTTGTTTTCTTGATACCATCCGAGAAGAAGTTGAACCCATGGGGGTAGACCTAGAAATAAATTTCTTGAATGGAAGGTCCGTCAAATTCTAATTCGATGACTATATCTTCCAAAATTGTATTTGTTAGATAACCTATGATTAGTGGCGTGGCAAAAACACTGCTGGTTTGACCGTCTGTGCATAGGATTTAGGCTTGGAAGGTGGTCTAATTGACATTCTGACGCTTGTTGGACATAACAAGGTTGTAGAGGGATCTTGGATCAATCCAATTGTTTGTAAGGAACCTTGACAATGTCTAGAAACAATTTGAAAACTTAGATATGTGGCATAATTATCTACACACATAGGAGTAAATGCATATGCTTAAGAAATTTGCTGTTTTCCCTTGGAAGAGCTAGCTCCAGAGGAGCTAGCCGTTTGGGGAGTACCCGAATTAGCATGATTGAGAGGAAGAGGAGGTGGAGGCCTTTCTGATGGCTTTGGGTTTTCGGGAGCTTAGACTTTGAGATGTGCTCCCTTGAGAGGTAATCTTTGAGGCAATCGTTGCTGCCTTTTATAGGCTCAATTGTGAAATCAAAACAAGATAGAATTGGTTGCCACCTTGCAAAGATTTTCTTTGAAACAAGATTTTTCACATATTTTCTAAAGATAAATCTAGTTTCCTTTGAATCTGTTTTGACAAGAAAACCTTTCTTGATAAGATCAACCTTAATTTTTTTTTATGAAAAGTATTATCGCTAGGACTTCCTTTTTTATTGTGGAATAGTTTTGTTGACTCTATTCCATACACCAGAGCGAAAACAGACTAACGATTCTTTTTTCGTTAATGACCTATTTGAGAAGGCCATCGAAACCTTTTTCAGATGAATTGATTTCGTCGACCATTTTGGCCTCTTCATCCACAAATGATAAGGATGTATACCTTTTGCTAGCGATTTGATTGACTAGACTGCTCGTGTATGCTCAGCCATCCATGCTTTTAGTTTTTTCTTTAATCTGTCAAAAAGTGGCAGACAAATTGTCCAAAGGTCTTTAATAAAGTCTCTGATATAACTAACGCACCCAAGAAATCGCTATATTTGGACTTTATCTTGAATTTCATTAACTAACTTATCCATGAAGTCTAATAACCTTTAGATAGGCTTGATGATTCCTTGATAAATATCAAATCCTAGAAATCTTACTTTAGTTTGAAACAATTTAACCTTAGGTAAAGACACCACAAGGCCATTTGTTTTAATGATATTGATAAGCATATTTAAATGTTTAAAATGTTGATCAATGGTTTCGAAAAATATCAAAACGTCATCAATGCAAACAATTGTGAAGTCTTGATACTTATTGAAAATGTCATTCATGATCTTCTGAAACTCGAATGGAGCAATATTAAGATCGAATGGCATAACATTCCATTCGTATTGATCGAAGGGAACATTGAAAGCGGTTTTATATCTGCCTTTTGGGTTAATTTGAATTTGCCAAAATCAAGGTTTCATGTCAAATTTTGAAAAGATCTTTGCGTTAGCAAAATGTTTAATCAAGTCTTGGTGATTAGGTATCGGATACCTAATCCATTTGAGCAGTTTATTTAGTGGTTTGTAGTAATAACCAGTCGAGGGACAACTCATTCTTTTTCTACCTGATTGTTAACATAGAAGGCTGCACAAGACCATGGACTTTTTTATGGGCTTATTAATCTCTTCTTTTAGAGATCAGATATCTCCTTGAAGCAAGTATCGACTAGACTTTTACTCATTTGAATGGGTCTCGCCTTTGTAAGAATTTGGATTTCATTAAAACTATCTATATAAGGAAGTTCCACAATATGCCTTTTTCATGATCAAAAGGCATTGGGTAAATTGGAACAAATCTCATAATCGATTCTTTTTAGGATGGATTGGATTTTTATTTGATTTGAAGGCTAACAGATTTCTTCTTTAATTTTTCATCCTTTAATGTCATTGTGAAGAAATTCAATTTGCTTCTCTTTCTTTGAAATGAGATTAAGGCTTTGCACAATCTCATTTTCGATTAAAGAAAGATACATTTAAACTACTGGTTTACAGAATTCAAAGATAATTTTCTTACCAAATTTCTGAGATGTTAAACCTTTATTAGAAACTGGAAATGGATAAATTTGGGTAAGAAATGGAGTACCCAAAATTACTTCTTCAGTAAGACCTTTAACAAGGAGAAATGAATTCATTAGGCACACTTCATCTTTACAAACATTCACCTTGGAGAGCTTGTATTTGATTTTCAAAGAATTATTTTCTACTCCTTTGAGACTTTCTCTAGTAATCTCAAAATATTTAGACGAAATAATTCCTTCTTGAATCAAATTTTGATAAGCACCTTAACCGATTAGTGTCGTTGCTTCAAATTTATAATCTTTAATTTTCAGTGTCACTTTTGTTAGCCACTTTGGATTAAAGATTTTGTTGATAATGTTGATCTCATTATTTGGAATTTCAACACTTTCTTTTGAAATTATATGTTCTTGATCAATTACAGTAACTGCATTTTCAAGATAAGATATTTGTTGCCTATTTTCATTGATTTCCTTTGTTAGGACCTTGATTTCATGCTGGAGGTGTACTTTGACTGGTGTAGCATGTTCTCTTGATAACTAATTCATTACATCTTGAAAGTTGAAATAAATCGGATCTTTGAACTTTTGATTGGGAGTCTCCAGAGCTTGCTTTTCATTTTCATCAATCTCTATTTTGTTAATTTTCTTAAATACGGGGCATCGGTTGGCATAATCATCCTTTGTATTGCATTTAAAACAAGTGGTATTTTCTTTAGAAAATTTCTGCTTCTTTTTATCTTTGCCATGGTACTTTCTCTTACGATTAGAGTACCCATTTGATTCATTCAATTTACTCTTACTGAAGGCCTTCTTTGAGCATATCTTTTTTCTAGAAGGATTTGTATTGTCAATCCCATATTGCTTGTAAAAAGATCCCAGCTCTCTTTGATAGTCTGAGTCTTTTACAATTTTTGTAGCGTGCTTTTGTTGACAAATTTTTGTTCCTCCACTATTGGTGACCATATTTGAGTAAAATCTTTCCCTAACATACTTAGGTAGTCCTTCTACATATTTATGCTTCCAGACTACATCTCTGCATGTTATGAGGTTATAACGACGTGACATAAAAGTGTCTTTATACCATTCAAAATCACTCATTTTGGGGCATTTCATTCCAAAACTGCTTCCATTGATTCATTACTATATAGAGTTGTTCTTCCTACAAAGTGTTTAATAGCCACGTGAACTAGGGTGTGTTCTGAATTTGACTGGATTGTAACGTCGCAATTAGGTCCTTATTCTATTTTTCTATAGCAGCTTCCTTTATGGCTTCTTTATTTGCATCGGTAAGAAGATTGTGCCACCAACTTCTGAGGTTTCTTGTGAATCCTGTAGTTAATGCGTCAACAATTTCTCTTTGACTCATTCTCTGAAGATAGCTTGTTGCAGCAACAAACATTTCTTGGAAAATGATCATCAATTGCCCCTCAAAACATCCATCAATGTTCCATGTTTCGATATTAGTTCCATCGAGCGAATAAAAGTTCGGGCGTAGGTCATTCCATCCTAGATCAGGTGGTGATGGTCATTTGTAATGATTCTTCATATCAATGTTCTAAACCTTAATAGGAAGAAGCTTTGGAGAATTATAATTGATTGTATTGAGACTTTCCATTCCAAAATTTCTAATTTTTTTTCAAAAGAGGTTCCTACGTGCTCTTTTGAGATTGTTGTCTCTAAGATCTTGTAGGTTAGTTGTTCAACATGCTTATCAGTATTTGATCCCTTTAATTTGATATCAAGGGAGTTTTGTTGCACTACAGGTTGGTTAGGGTCAACCCTAGGTAATCCTGGCCGCTCTAGAGGTGCTATAGTTTTTCTCTATTTATCTAGTTTCATTTCTTCTATAGATCTTGACAAAGTGGTCATGACCTTATTAAAGTAATTGTGTTGCTATTGGATATTTTTAATTTCTCTAACACTAACAATCTTGGTTTTCCTTTCATCAATAGTCTTATAAGGTGAAGAGACAATTGCAGCACTTGGCATTTTTGGGTGTGGAAAAGGAGCTTCTTCTCCTGGAGGATACTCTAAGAGAATTTCTTTTTCTAGTCGTAGTCCACCATGTGAGAGGTTTGTTGGTAACACGAATACTAGCTTCTTTTGCCTTTTGATTGACCCTTGCTATGAATTCATCTTTAAAGAGAAACTTGGGTCTGCTATCCCAATTTTTCTAATTGATATACTTAACATATTTTTCATAATATTGATCATATAAATTCTTATCTTCGAGAGAGATTGTATTATTTGGTTGTAAATATTCTAAGATTTTCTCTCCATGTTAGTCTATGTAGGAGATAAAGATCCTTTAGACTTCTCATACTGAACATCTGGAATGGATTGTTCAAATTCTACTGACATTTTTATTGAATTAGACCTAGTGATTGGTCTTTCCCTGATAGTTGCCTAGTTCTAGAGGAAGTTGCGTGCTCAATAGACCAGACTGGATTACGAGTTAGCTCGCTCCGGTCTAAAATTTTTGAAATTGTCATAGAAGAACGTTCTAAATTGAGTTTCATTAGCATGGTGTAATTTTTTGGAGATACACCTCGAGCTTTAGGAGAAGCATTAGTATACATTATCTTGTAATACAACACGTACGTGACTAAGAACGGATATGATCCATTTTTCAGACGTAGTCCTTTGGCTCAAATATCTAAGAATAAAACATCATAGATATTCTTATCTTGGAGCACAACCGTGAATCCAAGCTTGCAAGTGAAATAGACTAGACCATTGTAGAGGTTTGATTGAACAATCCCTATTAAAGAATTAGAGAAGTTCAAATGCCTTTTATCCCTTAGGGAATATAGATTGGTATATCTAATCCTGTTCTAAAGAAAGGTTTTATGACAACTTGAATGCATCCTATGTGCAGATATCTATTATTGTATCTGCGACATAGTTCGATGTTTTCATTTGCAAGAAGACGATATTCTGAAAAGTCTTCGTTTACTGGGATATTGTTTTTTGAGATCCTCGCTACATCCTTTTCTCTAAAATTGAAGAAATGATGAGTATAAATTTCTTTGGGTTCAAGCCTAGGTATAGACCAATTTTGAAGTCTATTCTCAATGCCAGATAATTGATTCTCTACCCTACTATATTTTGATAGAGTTTCTTCCAAATTCTAGAAATTAAATCTGAAATTATTTGAGAATGAAGAAGAGGAAGTTTCAATCACTTGGAGATTAGGGGACAATTTCTTTTTTAGTTTAGAAAGCACGAGAGGAAAAGAAGAATCCAAGAATTTCGATAGTCGCCTTCTAATGTAATTCTAAAAATTCTTTGTCTATGTTAATCTTCTTCTTTTATCTTAGGTCTAAAACCATTTATATCAACCGATCTAAATTAAAAAATCGTAATCAAAATAATTTCCCTTAAATTTATGTTCATTTCATTCAAAGTACGCAGGTTGACCAAGCCATGCTTGTACCTAAAAGAATGATATGTATATAAACATAAGATAATCATAATGAAAAGATTTCACAATATAGAGATGACCAAAGAATTTTGATAAAGAAGAGGATTAGAGACAAAAAAAAAACTAAGAGAATAACATTAGAGATCGACTATCATCCTTCCCAGATTCGAAAGATGAGTTTACTTCATAGAGAGAGAAAGAAATAGAGAAAGTTGAGCGAAGGCTCTGATGCCATTAAGGGTTGAGGGACATGTATTTATATAGATAGATGAATCTCCAAAAATGTTAGTTCGATTAAAAAAATATTCTATAAAAATTCCATTGAACCATATTCTTTAATAAATATCAAGTGTTCACAATAGTCTACAATGATGATTTATTGACATTATTAAATTCTTTAAATCAACACATTTTAAACATCTACATATATTCTTAAATATTATGAAAATAAATGGTCTTGTGGTATCCTTGTCAAAGATTAGATTTCTAGATTATGATATTAACCAAGGAATCATCAAAGCAATCCAACGGTCATTGGACTTTGTGGCTACCTTACATTATTCAAGTTAAGACTCAGCTATAGAAATTTTTGTATTGTGTCAATTATATTTGAGACTTTATCAAAGACCTTTTAATTTGTTTATCACTGAAGGAAAAACTCAAGAAAATTCCAAAGTCTATGGCAGAGGAGCATACACATATAGTTCAATCAATAAAAGCTCTAGTGAAAAGCATTCCGTACTTATCTTTAGTGGATGAAAAGGCCAAAATTATATCGAAACGATGCTTTCAATGTAGTTACAATAGTATTCTCAAACTGAAAATTAACTGAAAAACCACAGACGTCTGTTATCATTCAGAAATCTGTAATAGTACCCAAAAAAATAATTCCATCATAAAAGTAAAAAGGAAAAAGAAGAAGAAGTGCTTGCAAAAATACTTTACGTTCAAAAGTTTCAATGAGATTTCATCAACAAAGATTTCCTTATCCAAATAGATTTCAAGGCAAGCAAATATGTCCTCGAAAAAGCAAAGAATCTTGTATCTAAACAAATTTTGCATGTTAGCAGGAAATCTTATCTTGCTTTGATTTCAAAATTCAGCCTATAAAAGGCATGGAGGAGTCACTTGTAGATTATCTCTCAAGAGAACATTTTTTTAGAAAAAACTCCTCTTAAATCTACCTCAAAATCCTTCTTTTATCACAATGAAACCTCCGGCTAAGGTCGTCGAGGCAGCCTCTGCCTCTACAAAATTACACAACTAGTTGTTCTAGAGTCAACATTCCAAAGGGCAAACAACCCCTCTCTCAAAGTTATGGACCATCACATACAAATGCAAATAATTACGTCATGGATACTGAAAAACAGTAAAAGATAATCAAGGACCCTTCAGTTACGACTGCAGCTAATAATATACATAATAACTAGTGAGACAGTAGAAGAGAATAACACATGAGACTTTAGTAACCCAGTTCGGCCAATAATACCTACGTCTGGGGAGCTGCGCACAGCTCAGATGAGTAATTTTATTAATAGTCACCATAAACATCAAAACATCAATATAGCTTAAGTATACATCTCAATACTATAACTATATGACTTGTGAATTAACATCAGACTCCAGGCTCCCCGTAGAATAAAGAAGACTCTCGTCGATAGCGTCTGATGGTCAGGCTCCCCCTGAATGTATGCGTTACTCAGTCATTAATCAAACTAACCATAGTCTCATTCTGTATATTACTCATCCTCAAAACTCTACTTTAGGTAGTCATGTTGCTCCAAAAGTTATAAACTACCTTTCGTTTCAACCGCAGCCACTTAAATCACCGATCAGAAGATCAGTCTTCGTAATCAGCACCCAAGGTTTTTTTTTCTCTATCTTTTCGTGCACGTTTCAATCCTCTTCATAGAACATATATAACCCAACTTTTATCTTCTAAAAATATAAGATCCCTAAAGAAGAGGAACTTATTTTATATCTTGGAGATAAATAGAGGCATTCCATAAATATAGGATAATCAAATATTCATTGATTATCTTCTCTTAAATATATCTTCTCTTTTAATTTAAAAGATATTCTTTTAGATAAACTACACTTCAACAAAATTCCCATTTTGTCTAAAAGGAATTTCTCTTTTGGTTCAACAACAGCAGTACCACAGAGTCATTTCATCCATTTGCAGCCGTCAGTTCTTAGTAAGATAGATGTCATTTCATTCAGAAGTTATTTCAATTTAGGAGACAGAAGATGATTTTATCAAACTACATCTGTCGCAAAAGAAAACTACAATCACCAAAAGAGAGCCAGAACATTATCCATTTCTGCCCAAAACCATCAAAAACAAAAAACATCCCACAATATTTTCCTCAGTACATTCACTCCCGCTTTGAACCTGAAAAGTAATGACATTAACCAGATGATGGCTACTGACGACTAGTAGATAGTGCTGAACACTTCAAATGTTGAATTAAAGCATCAACCTCTAATCGACGTTCAGACAACAGAGTGATGAAGTTAGTCAGTGCACAAGATTCAGCAATCAAAAAATTAATAATGCAGGTAGCTAACTCACGATCCATATAGAAGCCTTCAGCAGAGTCATCCCAGTCAGTAGTGTCAAAATACGTGGGCCCCGAGTTGGATGCACATCATGGTCAATATCAGGCACATGACTGCCTTGAAAGAGTCTGTAGCTAAGTGCAATTGTCTTAGGTTCAGGTCTAGAAGCATCGATACAGTAAGCACCGGTCCATTTAGGTAAGTAGCAGACTAGAGAATAACCTTGGAAAAGTAATGGGAACCTTGACTCCAAACGACCCAACATGCCTCAACAGTTGATTGTTAATGAAGGCACCCGTATTTACTTTATCATCATTGCAAATTTGATACAAGAATGTACCTAAGGCAGCAGATATGCTTGAGGCATGTGTGGAAGGGAACCAATTGGCAATGCCAATCTTGTGCAGAATGGCATACTTGACACTGAGAGCAGCTGTAGGGATTCCATTCACAGGCCATGTGGACAAGGTCCCTCCAGATAAGACAATAGATAGAACCTCAATAGTAGGACTTGATGGAGAGCAGTCAATATCAACAGTATTTCCAAGAAAACCATTTATCACAGAAGGTGAAATCATAAATTTGAACCCTCTAATGTGCACCGTCTGATAGTCAACACTACTCGGATCATTAAACTCATCAGGCAGATTGACAATAAATTCTCTAATTAACTAGGGATAAAAAGGGCCAACATTCGAGATAGTTTTTTCCAAACCAGCCTTATGGATAAGGTTCATGATACTCATGCAGGATTGATGTTTGTCAGGTATATTTACCTCATCGGCAATTCTCCTCTACATCACAAACTTTAAGCATTGAACACTTTCCTCGTGATGAAAAGAAATTCCATCAATGGGAACAGATGGAACATTTGCAGGGATTTTCTTTCTGCCAATTTTTATGATAACATTTCTCCTAGCCTATTGAGTTTTTCTTTTTTGGGGTTTAGGATCTTTAGGAGACTCTGGCCTTCCTTCAGAAGATGGTGCAATGGGATCATCAGTAGAAGGAGGAATGTCTTCAGGAGGTATCTCAGTCTGGTTAAAATAAGCACACTGATCATCATTTTCAGAACCATCAGTCTGTTCCTCACGTTTAGCAGTAGCGATTTCAGGAATGTGTGCAGGCACCACATCCGGTTGCGAAGTAGGTAGTTTCGATCGAGAAAGGTGAACAGAAGGAGAATGACATGAAGGTATAACTGGTGACGTCGAGGGTCTCTTGGAGTTGGAATGAATACCCCTTCGGTTGATGAGCTCTCTTCAGAGTGAATGGAACCCGGGGGATCAGAAGGGAGCCTCTCGACTGTAACTGGCTCTGAGGGTTTCTTTAAGAAATGAATTAACGGAACATTATCCCGATCATCTGAATCCATATCCGATAGAGTGGCTTCAGATGCTCAATGTGCATGCACAGTAGGAGAAACAGAAGCAACAAACTCCCCGACTTCAGGCACCGCCTCAGAACGTAAAAACTCCTACAACCTACTGGTGGCCTCTCCCTACAATTTCTCATATAGAAGCCGATAGGATCTCCGGGGAGGAGTACTTTTGAAATAGCGACCTCTGACCCTTTCATGATGTACTGGAGAAGGCCAAGAAGTGATGGCATTAGGTGCATCTTCAGACTGCTTAGGCATATAAGACCCCTTGCGAGTATTCACCATGATGAATACGATTCGAGTAACCGATGAAAAATTTCAACTGATGTATCAACTCCAGAATGTGTAATGACTTAAGATGATCTTAGTTTAAATAGCCAAAATAAAATTCAAATAATCTGAAATTAAACATCCATTAATGAAAAGAACAACTTCATCAGCCGAAAAGACCTCCATTTACTCTGAAAACAGCGCTGACAACTTTAAATATTTGAAACGTTGAGACATGCGCTGTCTTTATTGCTCATCACGAAGTTAAGTGCGACACACACCTAAACCAGCACGTAAGTATTCGAATGAGCCAGCATCCAGGGGTTTAGTGAAGATATCGGCTAATTGTAAATTTGAATGAATATGATCAAGCTTGATTACTTTGTCTTCAACTAGTTCTCAAATAAAGTGGTGTCTTATATCAATATGCTTAGTTCAACTATTTTGAACGAGATTCTTAGATATATCAATTGCACTCATATTGTCACAATACAACGTCATAGTGTCCTGATCAAAGCCATATTCATGCAGCATGATTTTCATCCAAATCAATTGTGTACACCCACTACCTGCAACTATACATTCAGCTTCAACTGTAGATAAAGAAACACAGTTTTGCTTCTTACTTAACCAAGAGATTAAATTGTTTCCCAAAAAGAAGCAACCTCCAGACGTACTTTTACGATCATCAGCTGAACTTGCCCAGTCAGCATCACAATATCCAACTAAAGTGGGAGTTGTATCATAGGAATACATCATTCCAAAGTCACTGGTCCCATGAACGTATTTGAGAATTCATTTAACAGCTTCTAGGTGAGTGATGCGGGGACCTGCCTGATAAGAGCACATATTCCCACAGCATAAGCTATGTCTGGTCGACTTGCTGTTAAGTATAATAGGCTACCTACTATACTCCTGTAAAGTTTGTGTTCAACTTCAGCATCTTCAGTGTCTTTTGTAAGATTAACATGAGTCGCAGCTGGAGTCCGCTTATTTCGAGCCTATTCCAAACCAAACTTTTTAACCATACTCCTGGCATACTTTTCTTAAGATATGAAAATGCCATCATTCTTTTGCTTAATTTGAAGTCCCATAAAGCATGAAAGCTCTCCAACCATGCTCATTTCGAATTCTGACTGCATAATATTAATGAAGTTATTTACTAGATCCTGAGGAAATCCTCCAAAAATGATGTCATCAACATAAATTTGAGCCACCAACAGTTGGTCAGATTTCCTGTGTATGAACAAGGTCTTGTCAATTTCTCCTCTGGAATATCCTCTACCTCTCAAGTATACAGTTAGCCGATCATACCAAGCTCTCGGAGCTTGCTTTAGTCTATATAAGGCTTTGTTGAGCTTATACACATGCTTCGGGTGCTCGGAATCTATAAAATCTTTTGGTCGAGCAACATAAACCTCCTCATTCAAGTACCCATTTAAGAAGGCACTCTTTATATCCATCTGATACAATTTAAATTTGTATGCATGATATAACCAGTAAAAGTCGAATGACTTCAAGTCGAGCAACAGGAGCAAACGTTTCATCAAAGTCAACACCTTCAACTTGAGTATACCCTTGAGCTACTAATCTGGCTTTATTTTTCGTCACACATCCAGTTTCATCAGTCTTATTTTTAAATATCCATTTGGTGCCAATAACGTTTACACCTTCTGGCTTTGAGACTAACGTCTAGACATTGTTTCGTCTAAATTACAGTAGCTCCTCTTGCATAGCATTTAACCAATACTCATCTTTGAGGGCAGAGTCAACAGTCGAAGGTTCAATGGTGGGAATATAACACAAATCAGTAACCATCTTCAAATAATCAATCTTATCTTTCCTTCTAGTCTGCATCCCAGCTGATGGATCACCTATGATAAAGCTTGCTGGATGATTTTTCTTTACATGAGCTGAAGGAATTAGTTCTGATTTTTTATTGATAATTTCTTATGATGATTTTTTCAAACTTTTGCCTGGACCGTCAGATGAATTATAGCTTTAGACTCTTCCATAGTACTCATAGTTCTGACTTCGGACATGTTTAGAGTCTCATCTTCCTCACCATTCATCTGTTTGATAGCAGAATCGAGATCATTTATAGTTACATTGATTGTTTCCATAACACTGTCAGATCTGTTATTATAAACTCTATAGGCCCAACTGTTCTGAGAGTACCCGAGAAAGATTTCTTGTTCAGACCTTGCATCCCATTTCTGACGGTATTCTCGGTCAGCTAAGATATAACATGTACTTCCACACACATGGAAGTATTTGACATTTGGTTTTCTCTCTTTCCAAAGTTCATAAAGAGTAACGGTCGTTCCAGTTCTAATAGTTACTCTATTATGAATGTGACAGGCAATATTTACAGCTTCTGCCAAAAAACATAGAGGTAAATTTTTGGCATGTATCATAACACGAGCCATTTCTTGTAATGTTCTGTTCTTTCTGTCTACTACACCATTTTGTTGAGGAGTTATCAGTGCAGAAAACTCATGGTGTATTCCTTCTAACAGACAAAAACTGTTAAAGCCTTCATTATCGAATTCTTTACCATGATCACTTCGGATTCTTGTTATCTTCTTCCCTTTTTCACGCTGTAGCTTCAAACACAGATTTTTGCATATTTCAACTGTATCTGTTTTCCTTTGAGAAAACAAACCCAAGTGTATCTTGAGTAATCACAACAACAACCAGCACATACCTCTTACCTCCAAGACTTTCTGTTTGCATTGGACCCATGAGATCCATATGTAACAATTCCAAGACTCTATTGGTATAACATTCTTTCAAACTTTTATGAGTAGACCTTGTCTTCTTGCCAATTTGACAATCTCCACAGTAGAAGTTTCCATTTACGTTTAAATCAGAAATTCCAACAACTTCTTTATTTTTAATAACTTGTTCCAATTCTCTCATGCTGACATACCCCAGCTTTCTGTGTCATAGCCATGTTTGATCGGATCTTATCAACTGACAGGTGTCAGACACATTTAAATTCCAATGGTAGCAATTATCAACTTGTCGTTTACCATTCATACAAATTTGATTTTCTTTATTCATGACAACATAACCAATATCATCAAAACTAACTTTGTAACCTTGATCACACAGTTGACTTATACTAATCAAGTTTGCTTTTAGTCCATCCACATACCTAACATCGTTCAGTTGTGGCAGATCATCTTTGTCTCTGTTAAGTTTAGCTATAATGTTTCCTTTTGCACCGTCACCAAAGGTAACATGTCCGGTGACATAGTCGTTTCAGTTCATAAAGTAGGATATGTTTCCAGTCATATGTCTGGAGCACCCACTATCAAAATACCACGCATCATCTGTGGTCTGAACATATGTAAATGCAATCTTACATCTTTCAGTAGATTTAATTGTCCAAACCATGCAAGGTTGAGCATGGCTTCTATTCCAGTGTTTCTGTTGACGTAATTGGTCTTGCCTTAATTTATAACAAATTGACCTGATATGACCTTTTCGACCACAATAGTAACAAGTTCTCCCAAGAGATTTAACTGGAGCCCTAATGCCAGTCTCTATATGAATCGTGTCATATTCAACTCTTATTGAGGCAGGGACAAATTTGATTTTTGATGTAGCTTTAGAACTACTTGCAGATGCCACAAATCCCAACCCATATCTATGAGAGCCATTATGTCCAGCTTTTAGTATTGAACCTAGATTCTCCATTCTTGAATTTAGCATTTTAACGGATTTTAAAATCTGACCATTCACATTCTGAACCTCTCTTAATTTTAACTTTAGAGAAGATATTACAGACATCAACCGTTCATTTTCTTCTAAAAGATCTTGGATCCTTTAAGTTTGTATTGCCCTTGCTTCACAATCTTCTTTCCATAGAGTTTCAAGCTTCTCAATTGACAATTCATCATTTTTACTTTCTACCGAACATTCACTATCATCATTAGTGTTCTCATCAGTAATTCGTATTGCGAAACCATTTATGTTGCCATCATCATCTCTACTATCAATAGATTCTTCATCTGACAGTGTGACACGAAAGTTTTTCTTCTGTTTTCTCAAGAATGTGGGACATTCTACCTGATAATGACCAACTCCTCGACATTCTCTACACCTGAAAAATCTTTCTATCACCTTCCATTTTCTTAAGATAACCATCACTTCTTCTATCAGAATTTTCATTGTTTCTCCTAGTAGGACCGTTATCATTTCTTCTTCGATACTGATTAGAAGTTTGAACATTCATACCTGTGGCATTCAGATTTCTTAAATTCCGAAGGGCGTTTGTGAATTGTTTGGTTAATAAAGCTATTGACTCATCCATGTTTGTTTGAGTAACACAATCATCCTCCTCGTTTACATGTGTAGATTTAAAAGCAATTCTCTTGCCTTTCTTACTTTCTCTATCAGCAGTGGCCATCTCAAACATAAGCAACGAACCAAACAATTCATCAAGTTTCAGCGTTGTAATATCATGAGCTTCCTCAATCGCAATAACTTTCATATCAAATTTTCTGGGCAAGGATTGAAGAACTTTTCGAACTATCTTAGAGTCAGGTATCTTTTCACCGAGCAGCAGGGATTCATTTGCAAGTTCAAGAACTCTCTTATTGTAATCAGACACTGATTCATCCTTGCTCATTCTCAATGCCTCAAACTTAGATGTTATCAGCTGTAGTCTTAAAATCTTTACTTTGGAGGTACCTTCATATGCTACCTCTAAGGTTTTCCAAGCTTTTTTGCCTGTACCGGAGGAATTTATTAACTTGAAAACGTTCTGGTCAACACCATTAAATATCGCGTTAAGAGCTCTGGCATTCCCAACAGAAGCTTGCTCTTTAGCATCGGTCCAATCAACTTCAGGTTTTGGAACTGAGACACCATTCACGGTAAACATAGAAGGATCATAACAAACCACAAGAGCTCTCTAAGCTTTTCCATCTAACGTCTTAATGAAGATGATCATCCGAGGTTTCCAATATGAGTAGTTTTTACCATCTAAAACAGGAGGACGAGATGCAGATGGTTCTTCTCTAATTATCTCCATGATCATTCAACCCGCTCTGATACCAAATGAAAAATAGTAAAAGATAATCAAGGACCCTTCAGTTACAGCTGCAGCTAATAATATACGTAATAACTAGTGAGATAGTAGAAGAGAATAACACATGAGACTTTGGTAACCCATTTCGGCCAATAATGCCTAATTCTAGGGAGCTGCGCACAGCTCAGATGAGTAATTTTATTAATAGTCACCATAAACATCAAAACATCAATATAGCTTAAGTATACATCTCAATACTATAACTATATGACCGGTGAATTAACATCAGACTCCAGGCTCCCCCTGGAATAAAGAAGACTTCCGTCGATAACGTCTCATGGTCAGGCTCCCCCTAAATGTATGTGTGACTCAGCCATTAATCAAACTAACCATAGTCTCATTTTTTATACTACTCATCCTTAAAACTCAACTTTAGGTAGTCATGTTGCTCCAGAAGTTATAAACTACCTTTCATTTCAGCTGCAGCCATTTCAATCACCAATCGGAAGATCAGTCTTCGTAATCAGCACCCAAGCTTTTTTTCTCTATATTTTCGTGCACGTTTCAATCCTCTTCAGAGAACATATATAATACAACTTGTATCTTCTAAACATATAAGATCCCTAAAGAAGAGGAACTTATTTTATATCTCGGAGATAAATAGAGGGATTCCATAAATATAGGAGAATAAAATATTCATTAATTATCTTCTCTTAAATATATCTTCTCTTTTAATTTAAAAGATATTCTTTTAGACAAACTACACTTCAACAGATACTTATATAAAAAATAATATCTCATCGACGTCAAGGCTCTACTCAAAATACATTATCTATGGGCCTTCCTTTTCAACCTTTAACTACATTGTTGCGTCCTAGAACAACAAATTCAAATAAGAGACTAGTTGGGTCATATTCGAATACAAATTTAGTTCATCGACACCCTTCATCGTTTTCGTAAAAGTAAGGAGACCCAAGGTTTCCCAACCCTCAACCTCCCGTTCAAGGATACTTCACAAAAATAGTTATGATAGACATTACCATAGAACTATAATTTGACGAACCATTAGTACACAAGGTCTGTACTCAAACATTTTCTCGTGAATTCACCTTTCATCTCGAGAATATTTAAAAGACCAAGAACTTTTTATGGGTTTAATTTGGCCAATACCAAATCGGTTGAAATTACTTCCGCCTTAGATCGCTCTGATCCATAAAAGATCATCTACTTAAAGCTGGATTTTTTAAGGTTGTTACTTTATTCTATTGCAAGCAAGGGATGTTTGTGAACAAAGAATTCTAAAAAACATTTAAACCACAGACAACCAATTACAGTGACTATATGGGAGGCTAAGATCATGTTTTTTGGTTTCAAGCTTACAACTGCTCTTGGTTCGTAACATTTTAAGCATGCTTAAAAAATGCTCTTTCTAAATTGGTTTCAAAATTGGTGGATATATTTTGGACTCTAAGGTAATTTTTTCAGTAGAAGTGAAAAGGTCATATTACTTGTTTCAACAAAGCGTCTATGCTTCTCCTCTTTTCAAGAATTTCTAGTTTATGATCAAATGAAAATTTCAAAGTGTTTGAGCAAAGCTCTTGGTGGGAGAATTTCGACTATTCTCATCTTGAAGTGAGTAAGATGAAAGATTGGCTTAAAACCAACATTCATCTTCATGACATGACTCGCCAAGCAGATGAAAGTTTTGTTTTGGCAAAACACTCAATTTTAAGTTCCTTGGCTGGAGTCGAAACTCAAGATGACTTCAATTTGGTGATCATTATAGTCGTGCAACACCTATCACACCACGACAAAGAATGGGTAGTGCAAGATGATATTCATTCCTCTGCCTCATTAAATAATGAAGTTGTAGACGATGACGAGGATTACGATTCATACACCGACACGACATCACCGACTGATTCTTAGATTCTAGACCAAGCTGATCGAGGATTAAGGTAATTAAATCAAATGTATTATTACTTTCTCACGTAGATTATTGTATATTAATTTAAATTATCACATTTATTTATGATAAGATAATTGTATTCGAATCTTATCCATATGCTTTCTTTCAGTCTATTTTACTGGCTCAAAACATGAAGATCTTTTATTGAAATGGGCCAGAAGTAGATGGCAAGCATTGAAAGTGGACTAACCTACCACAAGCCACATGGTTAGTGAAAGGATTGAGCTCGTTGATTGTAATATCTCACCAGCCAAACTAATTTTCAATGGATAGTACGTTAGGTACATTTTGTTGAGAAGCCATTTTTCGTAAGATCGTGGGTTGTATTGCCGTTGACAAAAGGTAGCAACTAGTACAATGATATATTTAACAGTTCTAATCCAGGCCATCCAAACAAAGTTGGATGTCATCATCTTTTTCTAAGAAAAGATAAGATTATGATAATCTCAACTACCAATTATGGGTCTTGTCCTGTTGACTGCTCTTATTACTTTGAAAATTTCTACCATATGTATACAATTACACGTGTCTCAACAATAGGTGTACACATGGTAGAAAATTCCAAAGTAATAAAAGTAGTCAGCAAAATAATACCCCTGATGCTTTATCATGAAGGAAATTTTATTTTTTAATATATCTCTTATGCAATTAGTACAGTATCAAGGGTTAGTGGAGCAGTTGATTTATCTATCCCATACTTGACTAGATAACTTTTATGCAGTTAGTATAGTGAGTTAGTTTATGCAGGTTCTGTGCGAAGAGCACATGGAAGTTGTGATTTGTATACTTAGATATTTAAAAACTAGGAAATTAAAAGGTTTGATGTTCAGGAAGAGTAAGATTAGTGACTGACAAAAAGTCTACTTCTGGATACTGTACCTTCGTATGGGGCAACCTTGTGGCTTAGAGGAGTAAGAAGATTAGTTGTTGCTAAGATTTAGTAGAAGCTAAATATCGAACCATGAGTTTAGGGATTTGTGAAAAGATTTGGTTACAGAATGTATTGTATGACCATCACTAGGATGGTGAGTTACCTATAAAGCTATTCTGTGATAACAATAAAGTTGCTATCAGCATAGCTAATAACCTCGTTTAACATGATAGAACTAAAATGTGGAGATTGACAAACATTTCATGAAGGAAAAACTTGATAATAACAGTATCTGTATTCTGTACATTCTATCAAATCAACAACTTGTTGATGTTCTTGCTAAGGGTTACTTAGGAAGAATTTCGACTCATGTAATAACAAGTTGGGTCTTATTGGCATCGACGCCCCAACACGAGGGGAGTGTTGAAAATGATTGTATGAAGGGTATTTGTGTAATCTTCATACCCTTGTTTATTTCCCTTTTTGTCAAGGCTCATTATATGGCCTATGAATATTCCATTCATTGTATTCTTTTGATAATAAAAAAAATATACAAAAGACCGATCATATCATAGTTTTTTCTTCCAAAATTGGGTTTCTATATATACCCGACCCGATGTTATTGTTTATTCTCTTTCTGTTATAAAATTTTGATATTACAATACATCAAATGTGCGTTGAACTATGCTAATTTTTCCAAAAAAAAAAAAAAAAAAAAAAAAAAAAAGCTATCTCAAACACATTATGTTTTGAGGAAAAATATAAAGAAGAAGGCTGGTGAGTGGAAATTCAGATGTAACATGACTTTATCTGCCATCATCAAACATTAAAGCTTTTTCCCCCCGGTCTCTCTCTCTCTCACTCTCTCTCTCTCTCTTTTGAAAAGAAGCATGAAGCTTTTCGAAGGGAATAGTATTGGCAAAGTCATCTTTGGCATATTATACATATTATTTGCTTTTGAATTTTAGAGATGTTGAGAGTTTTGCCTCCATTTCCTTCATTTCCCTCCCCCTTTATTATTTTACTAAATTTGTCATGAAATTAATTACTTATACTAGCTAGGAAATTTTGTAGGGTTTTATCTTTTAACTTTAAATCGTGGTTTTGTTAAGATAATAGGACCAAGAATTAAAAAAATAAAAGAAGATGGAAGTGAAGAAAAAAAATTATGAGATTTATTCCTATATTTAATTTTAAAATTATTTTTTTTAACTGAAAAAATATCAGAATAATTTCTCATACCACGTTAATTAATAGTGGAAGCATTTCATTTTTTAAATTTAGAATTATTGTTGCCAACGAAGTATTAGGAGTTTCTATTTATATAATATTGAGGGTATTTTTATTTTAACTTTTCTCAAGTTTTTGTTTAAACTTTAGAAAGTTGAATGGTATTTTTTTAAAAATTTAATCTAAAACTAACTATATGATATGTTTAAAAGTTTGAAGACATTTTTTTATAATTTAGTCTGTATTTTTTTAATCTTTCTAAATTTATAAGTATTTTAGAGTGAATGTGATGGGTAAGTCTTGGAAACAAAAAGGATTAACATATAGTCCTGAATTGTACTGATTTTGGTCAAAACAATAATTGTTTCACTAAGTCGATCAATTTAGGTAAGAGGTCTTTTAAAAAATATAAAAAAACAGTAAAGTATTTATTTGTATAGAATATTTCGAAAATTGAAAAAGTTTAGAGGCTCACCGTGTAAAATACCAAAAATGTCTCGTCAATGCACGTAATATATTGGTAACGTGATTTGATACACGATCGCCCCAAATCTAAACCAATTTTTTTCAAAATTTGATATACGATTGTTTAGATTTGGCTACACGATTGCCAAATCTAAATAAAAATTTCAAAATTTGGTACACCATTGTTTAGATTTGGGGTTACAAATCTTAAAAAAATTCAAAATTTGGTATACGATCGATTTACGTTTAGATTTGGCCCCAAATCTAAACTATTTTTTTTTTTCAAAATTTGGTATAAACGATTTTTTTCAATGTTCTTTATACACATCCTTTAATTTTTGTTACTTTAATTTAAATGCCTAACAAATTTTTTCAAAATTCTTTATACACCATATCTGTAAAAAAGAAAAGAAGAAAGACGATGAATAAAAAGAAACAGAAATAAAAAGAAGAAACGGGAATAAAATAAAATAGATTTGGTTAGCCAATCTAAAAAAAGAAAGATGGAAGAAATAGATGGAATGAAAAATTTAAAATATTTAAAAAATGGCTAAATTTATCTTGTTTGTTAGACGATAGTAAATATTTTAGTAGTTTGTTATAATTAAAAAAGTTTCACTTTATATAATTTATAATAAATGATAATTTAATTGATTAACACTTCCTTCTAATACATGATAATTTCAACCTTTACACGGAAACGTTATACACTTGAGAAAATTAAATGATAAGTTGAAACCATATGGAGAATCTAAATTCATTAAGGTTAAGGTTCTTATTCATATAACCATTGATTTAGGGTTTTGAGTGACTGTACATAGTTTAGAAGTATAGATTTATTATTATTATTATTATTATTATTATTATTATTATTTATTTCCTGTCAATGTTATAGAAAACAATATTTTATTCATAGACTCCCGTGTAAATATAATTACATAGCACAAAAACCAGAGTTTTTTTAAAAAGAAAGAAAAAAGAAAAAATATTTAATGTTAGTTAGAAAATTGTTATAAATTAACAAAAAATCAAATAAATTACAAAACTAAGAAAATTGTTATACATTCTACATCTGTATTTAAAAAATAAAAGAAGTCTTTGGGGAACCTGTTTAGGTGAGTACTTAAAGAAAAGTTATGTAATCTTTTCTTTTTCCTTTATTTTTATTTATTCTTTTGTGTGTGTATACACATTTGAAAATAGTAATATTTCTTTTTGTATATCATATTATTAAAATATATAACATTTCTAAATCAAGAAAAAATGGTTGTAACTGAACGTTTAATTTAAAAATATTAAAGAAATTAAATAGAAAAAAAGTGTTCTCTCTTTTCTAAAATTTTTAATTTGTTAAAAATTTACTTCAGAAACAGTTGCACATCATCAAATTAATCCTAAACCAATCTTTTGCATATGAATTGGACTCTTTTTCCTACAGAAATAACTTCTCTAACCCTTGAACAAAAATATATGAAAGGGACGAGCAATCAACATGTGCATCAGAAATATCTCAACTAGGCTAATAGTGTTTCATACCAAATAGTTTAAACAAACAGTTTGCTCTGATATATACCATCCATTTTCTAATGGAATTAAACCAAACCAAATGGAAACCAGTGAAAAGGAGTATGGTTTGGTTTGTGTTGATTCCTATGTTTTCACCTGTGAAAGTGAATTTGTAAGATAAGGTACCAAACATTTTACCTTTTCAGGGACAGGTTTTGCAGGTAGCTATGGAAGTCTTGGCCTGAAAGAACACAATCAGAGATAGTTGAAATTAAAGTGAGAATTGATTTAATTCACCAAAGCAAAAACCAATGATGCAAAAAGTAAAGATAAATAACGTAATGATTTTGTTTCATGAAAATGATAGAAATACAATAATTGAGTTTGGTAGTTGTATATGTCTTCTTACCTAAACCATAGTGGACAATAGTATATGTGCATCTTGTCTTGGATCAAGACATGCTCTTCCAACTATAAGATCTAGAGATTTGAATCTTCCTACCACACATGTTAAACTCGAGAAAATAAAATAGCATAGGTATATTAATAAAGAGATAAACCTAATTCCCAACTCAATCATTTTGCTTCAACAAAAAATAATATTAATACTATTTAATAAACGAGAAATACGACAAAAGACCTCTAGAGAATTTTGATATATACCATCCAACACTAAGAAATATCTCGAGTTTATTCGTTAGAGCAAAATGTATGGTCAAAGTTTTTTAACCAAATGATTTTTAGATATTTGGTTTCTAAAAGTCAAATCTATATAAACACTATTTTACATGTACGCTATTGATTTTTTTGTTTTGCTGTTTACATTCTAAGAGTGTCATCAAGATATTGTAAATCAAATTTTGAAATATATAAAAATAAAGTAGTTCTCTCTCACTTCAGGAACCCCTTCTAATCACTTAATTTGATTATCATAACAAGCGAGCAAAACATTAAATGCTCGAACCGAGAGTGTTTCTACCAAACCGATCACATTTTACCCTACCAAAATTCGACCTGAACCCATTAAGATGATTTAGGGAAATGATAAGATCTAAACACATCAAAGAAAAAAGAACCAGAGGTGAATTGAATTATTGAATAAATTTGGGGTTTGATAGTTTTATGGGGAAAGTAAAAAGGAGGGGCTCCCTTCAGTCCAAGCAAAGAATAAGAGAGAGTGCAAAATATCTCCCGCTTCATTCACACAATCACAATAGAGGAAAAGAATATACTTTGAACCAAATTTTCTTTTCTTTTTCTTGGATAATTTCTTTTTGAGTTCTACTGAGTGTTTGAGTGAATGAGTCGGCAGTTACTTCAGCAACCCCTTTGAATCCCTCTATGAGTGGACTGAAGGAAGCTCTCTCTCTCTATTTCTCCATGCAATCTTTCATGTTCGAAACTTGGTCTGAGATATTCACGAATCATATAGATTAATTATTATTCAAACTATGGTAATCAACTGCTTAAAATGTTAAAAACTTTTTGAGTTAGAAAAAAATAGTTTGTTGAGTGATACATAATTTACCTAATTAAATAGACTTAGAACACTCTATATCCTAACAAAACCAAAATTAGGAATGAAAAAGTAAACTAAATTGGAATATGAGATACGAAGGGAAGACTTCAAAATGAATATAATTTGAAAATATAATAATTGGGAAGATTAATTAGGATTTAAATTAATAAATAGTGATTATAACTAATGAATCTACACAAAGAAAGTTTTTCACAAAAGTGGGGAGAAAAGAACATAGTTGGGAACATCATTTAAAAAAAAAAACAAAAACAAAAAAGTTATAATGTTTTTGAACCAAGCATTCAGGTGGCCTTGAAAATCTAAGACTATGAATAATCAATTCTTTTTTCTCCTACTTGTCATGGGATTTCTCAAAAACCTCCAAAACAAGCAAAAAGATAACTCTATAATCAAGATGAATAATAATTCTTTAAAAAAAAAAACAAAAAACATAATCTCTCTGCAAAGAGGACTCAGATTTTTCCAAATAAAGGGAAAAAAAACCCATTAGATTAACTGATCAAAACTTTGAATAAAAAGTCAGATCTCTCCAAAGAAATTAAAGCTCATGTATTCCCTTGGAAAAAAAAACAAACAAAAAAAAAAAGGAAAAAAGTAAGAAAAATTAACCTGGATCAAGAGGCAGCATGATGTGAAGAAGAAGAAGGAATCTTCCATTTAAATGATAAATATATATAAGAGGGAAAAAAGGATTATTAAGTAAAATGAGATAGATTAGGCATATATTGAATGAATTAGAGGGCAAAAAGAAGTAATTTGGGAAGATGGGTATTTATAAAAACCCTAAAATTTTAGGGGATGTGAAATAAGATTGGGAGTTGAGGATGAACCCTAGGGCAGGTAGTGGGATCTTGTTTTTCAAATAAAAAGGAAGAAGCTAAAGTTGAGAATAAGGAATTAAAAAGGAGAATGAGGGTAATAAAGGGAAAAAGGAGAGATATTTGGGGGGAAAAAGGATATGTGTATAAATTATAAATAAACTAAAAGTGATGTTTTTAGACATGATGGGACATGGTTGCTATAAGAGTTTGGGACATAAAAGTAGACTCAAGATCTCAATAAATCTAACACTTGAGAAAAAGTTTGGTAGAGAGAGATAGAGAGAGATGTGTGGGTTTTTTTTTTTTTTTTTTCTTTTTTTAGTTTACTTTGGATTAGATATTTGGTGAGGAATAATATTTTTGCTTATCAAGAGAAAAAGTACATGTCAATTTTTATTATTAGATTATATTCGTGTTAGTATGTAGTTTTAAAACATAATTCTAACGTTGGTCTAGGTAAAACTAATTTTAACGTCCATCGTCTAAATTTATTCACTCTTTTTTTAGTTTACTTTGGATTAGATATTTGGTGAGGAATAATATTTTTTTCTTATCAAGAGAAAAAGTACATGTCAATTTTTATTATTAGATTATATTTGTGTTAGTATGTAGTTTTAAAACATAATTCTAACGTTGGTCTAGGTAAAACTAATTTTAACGTTCATCGTCTAAATTTATTCACTCATGAAATATTATGGTTTTGAATAAATGTATAAAAGTTTTTAATTTCATGTTCTAATTGACATTCTTAATAAATGTATGTATGTATGCATGCATGCATGCATGCATTTATGTATGTATGTATGTATGTATGTATGTATGTATGTAGATATTTACAATTTATATCTCTAGGTTTTTTCGAAGAAAATAATTTCACAATGGTGGTTAGGGGTGAGCATCGACTTTCGACAAACCGACTCAAATAACCGAAACAGAATAAATCGCACCTGGCGATCGATTTCTATGAAAAAGTGATTACGGTCTATTTAAGAAATAGATTTTTGAAAAATTAAACCAACCTGATCGAATCTATATCCTCGCCGTTTGAACCCAACCAAAATTTTAAAATATTAATTAGTTATATATATATATACATATTATCATTATTATTATTAAAAAATGAAATTGAAAGCTAAGTAGCCCAACCTCGGCTGGCTCAAGTTCTAGGCTTCTTAGCTTCCCTACCTTCCATCCTGGTTAGACAAGCACCGAGATTAACCCGAGAACTCAATCTCTAAAGTTTTATGTTCTTCATCTCAGCCGAAAAACACCAACGTTAGCCCCCATATTTCACTTCTTTCTTCATCTCGACTGGAAAAAATCGAACCGACTGTAACCGACCAGCGATTCGACTGATTGGTTCAGACTGTTGGCAACTGGTGGTCGATTTCTCTTCTAATAAATCGATCGAGTCGGTTTTGGTGGTAGTTTTTGTACAATACTGTCCCTGCCCGATAGATGATCACCCTTGGTGGTCAACAAAAAAACATAATTTCTTTGCATTTTTGGAAGTTAATGGAGAGATTTAAATTAGTGTTCAAATATATGTAATATAAGGTGTCACACTTCATCCTTCATGCGTCTATACTCGCCTTTCAAGATGTAGAGTGACTTTGAGCCAAAACACTGCTTAATCACCTAGCAATTTACCCTTAAACTTAAAACACAAACTTAAGACGATAAACAACTTAATACAAAGAAGTAACAAATTCTTAAACTTTTATTGCTTAATTGTACATTTACAACACTTTATAATACTTAGCAATATTGTATAAACAACACTTTAACTTAAGCTAAACATTTTGCCAGCCTCTTCTCGCTTAGCAAGCCCCTCTCCCTTTCCTTACTTTGGCCTTAACGCCTGATAACCTGAGGAGTAAAACTTAAAACATAAGTCAAAAGGTTTAGTGGGGTTCTAAGAAAACCTTTTCGTGAAATACCTTTCATAAGCATCATTGTTCAAATCAAATCTCTTAAAGATATCTTTTAACATAAACGTATCATTTCTCATAAACATCATTTCACTTGAACACACATTAGTCATAATCACATTCCTTTCATAAACCATTCTCTATGCAAAGATTATCCCACGTTTAAACTACTATGATGACCTTCTTATTAATAGCAATCCTAGAATATCCTGATTCTTTCCTTGTTGCTCAGGCCGAAGCGCAATACACATCTTTTATACATTGTCCCGCCTTATTCCACCATACACGCCTTTTGTACATACCTGCCTCTACTATTTATGTACATTATGTACATAACATAATTAGCTCATTGATAAGAAGAAGACTAATGGTTTGAACACCATCTCACTGTCATTGGAAATACGTAAATCATTCTTTGATATATCATAGTAAAAACTTTGATTTGAAATACCATTTGGAAGCATTCAAAGATCAATCATCATTTTAAATCAATAGAAACTTGAAAAGAAAGCTTTTAAACAACTATTTTAAGAAATATTCACAAACTTAGAAATTCGAAGTCCCGTTGCTTCAGATATTCTCTTCTCATGTAAGTACTTTAACAGCACTCCAACACTTGGCTTTTCTCTTCAAACTTTCAAAAAATCAACCCTTAATAGTCTGATTGAAGATCTCTATTTATACTAGTCTTAAATCATCTTAGTCACCCTTAAATTCTTAATCTTTTGTCAGCTCTTATTCTTAGTGGTGCACGTGTAAACTCAAGGTTTAACTTGCAATATGATATATAATGGTTGTTGATTTTAGGACTTTAACTTCATTTGTGATTGTTTTCTACTTTCTTCGATGTGAATTTTGGAGTTGAGTATGATTTCAATGGCTTTATTTTATTTTTCTACATACGTTTTTATTTTGGTTTTACTTTGTATATCAGTGTTGTGATGTACTTATACTATATGTATTAGTTGGGTTATAGACTTACTACGTCATTTTTTTTAACTTTTTGCAATTCATTGTAGTTATGGTTAAGTATATAATAAATTTTGTATCAAGTGTATCAATTGTATAAACCATTAAGTATATGCATGATATAACTCAATGTATCATTATCAAGTTTATCAACAATACATTAGTAACGTATATCAACATATTAGTAAAGTGAATCATTATCAAATATATCAATAAAGTTTACAAGTGTATACCAATAGTGTATCAAGTGTATTAGAAGATTTTCAAGTGTATTAGTAAAAAAATGCTAAGTGTTATATGCAGTACATCAAGCATATCAAATTCGTTAAGTGTATCAATGAATCATAACAAGTTTATCAACAATGCATCCATTGTATCAAACTCATCAATGATGCATTTAAGTGTATCAAACTAATCAAGTGTATCAGTGAAACACAACGTGAGAGCAAGTTTGTAATTTTCCATTTTCAAATCTAGGGTTGGATTTGGGTTTTGACATTTTTGAAAAACAAAAAGTTGTGTGCTATAGGCCTAATATATTAAACCTATTATGATAACTGTGCAAGAAGTCCTAAAAATGATAGTGAGTATATTATTTTAAATACATCGACAAGTTAAGTTATCATATATCAAACAATAAACATATAAACATTTTAAATACTCAAGTGTATCAGACATCAATTAGTAAATACTTGATGTAAGATTTTAAGTACATTGACAATATACGAAAGTATCAACAATTATATATAACAATAATCAAACATTATTTCAAATGCATCAACAATATCTTACAACAATTTACAACAATCAACATTCAAATCAATAATTTATTTTAGAGTAAAAGTACAAATGTTACATTTGAAGGATATTATGTGTATCAAGTGTTCTTCAAGAGCGTATCAAGTGTATCAAAAAGAATCAAGTAGAATAAGGAGTATTAAGTGTATCCATATGTATCCATGCATCAAATGTATCAAGTAGTATTAAGTGTATCCATATGTATTGATGCATCAAATGTATCAAGGAAGATTAGATGTATTAAGAGGTATTAAGTGTATCATGTGTATCAAGGGGTATTATAGGTGTATCAGGTGAATCAAATGTATACCAATAACAAGGACATTTTTGACATTTTACATCTTGTATATGTGGGTTGGGCTTTATGTTTTTGTCACTTTAGCAAATAATAAATGTGTATATGCTATGAACTTAACTATTATAACTTGTTTTGCGTTTTTTTTGCACATGCCCCTCTCTTTTATTCAAATTATATACTTTAATGCAAGTTCAAATTATTGTCAAAATCATGAAAATGAGATGGGTATACCAACTTCCTAACTTTTAATTGATAAAGATGTGTTTTAAGACAACAGAGTTACATTATATTGAAGTTGACATCAAACCATCATTTTTAAATACTTTCCTAGGGTGTGGTCGAAATGATTCTAAGATGACTAAAATGATATGTTTCTCGTTAGAATCACTTTTCCTTTAGATGATGATGTCTGACATGAACTAATATTAATTTTAAAAAGATATAAATGATTTAGAAGAATTAAGTAATAGGTGTCTTTTGTTGGGTGATTAGAGTCAATCACCTCTAAAATAGATATCTTAACCATTCAGTTTTTCATGGTTAGCCATTTGTGATTTTTTTTTTTTTTCAATTTGAAGTACTTGAACAAAGGATAATTAAATTAAACAATTATATATATGTTAATTTCCTTCCGATCTCTATATAAACATATATCAACTACGCATATAAGAATTTAACAATAAAATAATTAGAAATAGACATGTTTACTCTAATTATTTAGATAAATAATTATTTCTCAAATAAAAAAAATATTAATTGAGTAACTCTAAATTAACTTTTGCAATCATACCTAACGACTAAAAATTAATTTTATACCTATGAAAATCACTTTTAAGTGTTTGGTATAAACATAAATTTATTTGTTTAAAAATCAATTTTGCTTAAATTATTTTTCTAAAATCGCTCATAATCACAAGCCTAATATGTTTAGTCATAGTTGAAAAGAGAGATGGGGTTTGATTCACTTATTCAAATTAAATATTTGAACTGGCAAACGAAAACCAAAAGAAATGCCAATGAATTAGAAGAAAATAACAGTGGGCTGTCTCCTTTTTCTCCTCTGCATGACCTTTCAAATTATTTTGTGATATAAATAAATAAAGGAAAAGGGAAAAAAAGAAAAGCAACAGAAATTCATTTTCACCAACACCTTTAGTCTACAAAACACCAAGTGAACGACATTTTTGTGGATTCCATTGTAAATTCAATTTGATTGTGATAAATTATAATCGAACAATTTGATATAATGCATGGAAAGAAATGGTGATTCAGAAGTATAATCAACAACAGGGAGGAGATGGGAGAGAGAACTAAACTTAGTTTGAGGATAACTGAGATTACATTCAAAATGGGTATAATAGAAAGGACAGGGAAGGGAGGGACCACTTAATATACCTCACTTTCACAACAAACAGTGTAGATATATATAGAGAGAATAGTATTTGAAAAGTATTTTAGTGTTCACCTGAAATTAACAAGTATCTACTTACCTACCATTTTTATCCTCCATTATTATTTAAATATCTCAGGTTGTAGTGTCATTGAAATAACTTTAAAATTAAATGTGTTTAAAACGAAATCAATATTCTCGAAAAATTTAAAATCCCATTTATTTTGTTTTAGAAAAACTAAATAGGTAAACGCTGTTTACATGCATGGATTGGTTTTTCTTTTTCTTTTTTAATTTTCTTTTTATCTAATAAACTTCAATTTTACACAAAATTACTGCTTAAATGACCATCAAAACTCATCATTATTATTAATGTTATATTAAAAAAAAAAACAAAAAGAAAATAAGAAGACGCATATGGCATTCGCAAAATAAGGGGAGTATCCGTTTTTTTTTCAAACAATGTAGTTTGGGAAGTCTAATCTTCACGAAACCTCCTCCACTACAAGAAATTGGGATTCTCCCAACGTCGAAAGTGAGGTCGCGAAGACAACGTCGGGAATGTCCTACCATTCCTGATGCAAGCGAGCATTGGCGGAGAAAGCCATTCCCAACGTATCTGTTTAGACGTCGAGAATGGTCCACCAATCCCCAACATCAACATTCACGGTGTCAAGAAATGAGATATTATTATTTATTTTAAATTTTCCCCGACGCCATGCAAACAAACTTCAGGATAGGTTGACACCAACCCCGACACCTACAATGACCACGTCGGGGACACTACAAGAGACGGGGGTACTCTCGACGCACAAAAACGTCGAAGAAAGTAAAAAAATCGTCGGGGAAGGATATGTCGATGTTTTTTGCGGCGTCGGGCCCTACGTCAGGAAAATTGAGTCCGGAGAGGCATTCTCGACGCATGAACAACACGACGTCGGGAATGCCTCTCCCGACGACGTCGACGGCGTCGGGAATACCTATCTCGACGCTATTTTTGGCGACCAAACCACCGGCATCGGGAATACCTCTCCCGACGTCTTTTTTGCCAACTCCATATTGTAGCGTCGGGAATGATATCTTCCGACGTTTTTGTGCATCCTATTGTCGACGTTTTGTTGCGTCGGGAATTCCTTTTTATATGTATTTTTTTTAAAATATGTAATTTTTAATTTATTTCCCCTTAAATATTTTGCTTAAATAAGTTCTTTATTTTTGTTAAATAACGACATTCGGATTGCTCAAATATTTTTTCGATGTTTTGGATTAAATTAAAATTACAAATTCAATATAAATTAAGAAATTAAGAAATACAAACACAAATTAAAAAAAAAACATAATTAATATATGTTAAAAAAACATAATTGTTCATAATACAAAAAATGTAGTTCTCATAATACAAAAAACTACAAACAAAGTCATACGTCTCCTAACGAGGCTCATACGTGTCATTCTACACCTTGGGTCCTACAATGATATAAAAGTAAGTAAGTTTAGTATATATATTCATACGTTCACTGTATATTATCATTGCAAAAACTTAAGAATAATGGAAACATACATACGTACCGCAAAGCTAAGGATCATGTGGTTGTCCTTGTTGTGCCTGAGTCATGTCATGTATCAGCTTTCGCATTTGTTCAATTTCTAAAGCTAACGCTTGGAAATTTCTATCTTGCAATTCAATTCGTTCCAAAGCTTGATCAAGTTTAGCTTGTATTTGAATCTCCCTTTCTGTTGCCAACTGAGAACATGATGTCGTGGAACTGCTCGCACTCATCATCTTGCGGGCCTTCGGCTTGGGTCCCCAACCAAGGTCTTTTGAGTAGCTTGGTCATCTACCCAACACCTGATCGCATATCTCATCCTCAAAGAGTGGCTAACTACCCTTCTGCGGTAGGCTGGGACTGGAGTTCTAGCATTTGATTCTGCAACAAATTTAAAAACTAAGTTAGGTAACGCAAAAATATATCATAAAAGAGGATAATTAATAAGGGCATAACTTACATGTGCATCCTCTGCGGCCTACGACACGAACGTGCCAATCCTCATGACGTTCAACCAATACATTTGGTAGGTTGGCACGAGCCTCCTCCAGGTCGCTGTACTTTTTGAAGTGCCTGTGACAGTCGGCCCGGAACTCTTTAAAGGTTGTGAGCATCTGATGCTTAACAAACCTATTCATTGCTTGATCATTGAAATCAAGCATAAAACACCGCTACACATTACAAAACTAACACATTAGATTGGTTAACTATATATGTTTCAAATGAAATCATAAATGTGTAGTTCACTTAATTACCTGAAGGTCACCATTGATGACCTCAATGTATTCTCTCCTAACGTCTGCCCACTTAAGTCAGCGGACGGGAAACGTCTTTCGCACGCACACGCCTATCGCCTGGCTGAAGCGAACGACGATGGAAAAATAGGCTTCTCCGCTCCAGAGGCGATCGTCATCGGAATGCACCCATTTATTGCAACGTGGCACTCCAACTTCAAGAGTCAAGACTGTGTAAGTCTCCTAGGAGTTAGAGTCGAAGGTTGTTGAGATGAAGACTCTGCTCAATAAATTGGTAATAACATATAACGTTAGAAAAAAAACATGAAATAATCGTAAGTTAAAATGAAGGAAATTCTTAGACTCACCCGCATTGTCGCCCACAGACGATGACCCTCTCGCGATGTTATCTAAATCGTCCTCAAACTCGAGGAACATAACGTTCGTCTCCAGAAAATTATTACGTGGATATGACGCATGCCTGTGGACATAGAAAACAAACATTCAATAAGCAAATACGAACACATAGTTAGCATCAAAATATATAAACTACATAAATATGTGGGTACGTGGTTTGTCACTATAATTCGTCGTCGCTTGCATATGACAAGTGTTCATCCACATCGTCGATTGTGGGATCAATATCAGTTCTGCACAGAGTGTCATCCTCAATGTGGTCATCCACTTGATGACTTACAAAAATTTCTAGTACATTAATGTGGTCATTCTCAACATCCTCCACTTCTGACACGTCCCATATACGCTTATTTTGGACGACTAGCATAACTTTCCAATTGTTGCCATTTTTTGGGTCATCTACATAAAAAACTTAATATGATTGAGGCACGAGAATTACAGGTTCCTCCACGTACCAAAAATGGGACATGTTGAGAGATTTATACTCTCCTTCAACGTGTGTTCTTTGACTTTTGTTTACGTCGGTGTCATACCACCGAAACTTAAATAGCCATATATTTCTTCCCAATGGATATTGTACGTGCAACACTTCATCCAAAACACCGTAGAAATTATTGTCGCCACTTCCACTGTATCGATTTCACCAATGACCATTACTCCACTGTTTTGAGTAGTACGTCGGGAATCAAGTTCAACAGTATAAAATCTTAGACCACCCACGATGCATCCATTGTAACAACGAACGTCAAATGATGGTCTCATCGCAAGTGAGAAGAACCCGTCAGATAGATTTGCAGAGTTACGCAGTTCTAACATCTGAAATGAATGTGATAACGATTATAGACATCTCACATGCTTAAATACATTAGTGCTTACATGTCACACTTAAACTTGTTATATACATGTGCTCAAAAGCATTCAGGGAATGTGTTTTCATGTCTTTTATACAAATCCATAGAATTTTGAGCATATCGACGTTGGAGCCTCAAATGTTTCTTAATATGGATGAGGATGCATTTAGTTTCTGTAAGAACGATGTATAACAAATATTTAAGAATTATGAAGATGAGGAATGCTTACTTGCGATACTCCGATATTTCGTCTACATTGTTTAGTATGTACCAATGGAAGAGTCGTTTCTCTTCCTGTAAGGTATCCCACATCATTCTTAATGAGGAGGATATCGTCCACATAAAGTACTAAGAAAGCTACTTTACCTTTGTTGATTTTCTTATATACACAAGGTTCATCAACATTTTGGTCAAAACCGTAGGATTTGATCGCAGTATCAAACCTAATGTTCCAAGATCTAGATGCTTGTTTCAACCCATAAATTGATCGATTCAGCTTGAAAACTTTTTGCTCTTGACCTTGGGTTATGAACCCCTCGGGCTGAGACATAAAGATACTCTCTTCAAGATTTCCATTCAGAAAAGAAGTCTTGACATCCATTTGCAATATTTCATAATCATAAAATGTGGCTATGAACAAGAGAATCCTTATAGACTTTAACATAGCAACAGGAGAAAAAGTTTCCTCATAGTCAACCCCTTTCCTTTGGGTATACCCTTTTGCTACAAGTCTAGCTTTGAAGGTCTGTAGCTTCCCAGCTGAATCTCTCTTTCTCTTATAGATCCATTTACACCCTATAGGTTTTACCCCTTCAGGTAGATCTACAAGCTGCCACACTGAATTGAAGTACATAAACTCCATTTCAAGGTTCATGGCTTTGACCCATTGGTCCTTATCTACATCAATCATTGCCTGTTTTATAGCACAATGGATCCTCAACACCATCATCTGGTATGACAACCTGAGTTTCAGTTAAACCCAAGTAACGGTTAGGTTGTGATACAATCCTCCCACTACATCGAGGCATTCTCAACGATTGAGAAGGATGAGACTGACCTGATGAGATGCTTTCATCAACTCTTGATGACGGACCAACTTCATCAGCAACCCTTGTTGATTCATCAGTAGCTTCATTTAATACTAATTTGCTTCGTGGTTTATGATCTCTCATGTGGTCTTCTTCCAAGAAAGTAACATTTGTCGATACAAACACTCTATTTTCTTGCGGATCAAAGAATAGATCACCTCTCGTCTCTTTAGGGTAACCAACAAATTGGCATAACCTTGAACGAGGTTCCAACTTCTTGGAATTTGTCACTGACACGTGTGCTGGACAATCCCAGATTCTGAAAAGACTTAAACTAGGTTTACGTCCTCTCCATAACTCGAAAGGTGATTCAGAAATACTCTTCGAGGGAACATTGTTCAAGATATGAACTGCAGTCTCTACTGCATACCCCTAAAACGAGCTAGGCAATTGAGCATAACTCATCATTGAACGAACCATGTCTAACAAGGTTCTATTTCTCCTTTCTGATACACCATTTTGTTAAGGTGTACCAGGTGCTAAGAGTTGAGATTGGATTCCATGTTTTATCATATAGTACTGGAATCTCAAATCCATGTACTCTCCACCTCGATCAGATCGAAGTATTTTAATCTTTGTACTTAATAGATTTTTAACTTCAGCCTTATACTCCTTGAACGTTTCAAGAGCTTCAGACTTATGCTCCATTAAGTATAAATAACCATACCTTGAATTTATCTATAAAAGCGATGAAGTATTCAAAACCCCCTCCAACTTTTACATTCATCGCACTACAGAGGTCTGGATGTATACGTTTTAAAGGCTCTTTGGCTCTATAACATTTTCCAGTAAAAGGTCTCTTTGTCATTTTTCCTTCAAGACAAGATTCACATGGAGGTAATGGATGATCTTCTAACTCGTTTAGAAGTTCATTCTTTACCAATCTCCCGATTCGATCGAGATTTATGTGTCCTAATCTTAAATGCCAAAAATAAGTATTGTTATTTGAAGAAATTATTTGCCTTTTATTTTGAGTGTTAGCAGTTCTAAACATCTCATGATTTCAAATTACTTTTGCTTCATTAGGTCTTAATACATACAAATTGTTTTCGAGCTTAGCCGAACAAATATGTACATCATTCTTAGAAATGAACACTTCATTCATAGAAAAATTAATTGAGTACATATGTTCAATAAGACAAGAAACAACAACTAAGTTTCTTTGAATTTTAGGATCTATGTACAAGTTTTCCATAAAAAAGAATCTATTTTCGAAAAACAACTTAGCATCTCTCACTACGCGTGCTGAAATGACATCTCCCGTACCAACTTTGAGTGTCATCTCACCCTCCTCAACTGCTTGAAGGAACTAGTTTCCTAAATGCTTTTTTATTAGGTACCCTTTCTCTTTGTGGTATTCCACCCCTTGCCTGCTTTTGGTCCAAAGATGAAATTCTGTAAAGAAGAACAAACATGGTTACTAAGTGGCCCTTGAATCAAGTATCCAGGCATTTTGGTCATTTTCCACTAAGCATGTTTTTAAGACAAGTAAATCATATTTACCTTCTTTTTTTTTCTTCTTAACAAGGTACTTAGGGTAGTTTCTTTTCTAATGTCCATCAACATTGCAGTGGAAACATTTTCCCTTGATGGCTGCCTTAGCCTTCCCTTTGCCCTCAGCAGCAACAGTAGGACCTTTCCCCTTCTCTCCTTTCCTCTTCTAAATTTTCTTAGATTCATAAGATGAAGGCGCAAACCTCCTAGAATGGGCAACATTTGTCTCTCCTTCTTTCTGTCCCTTAAGAGACTGAAAAGTTTGCAACTCTTTTAGGAAGGTAGTCATATTGTACTCTATCTTGTTCATTTCCACATTGTTGCGAAATTGAAGAAAGCTCTTCGAAGAGATTCCAAGATATAGGACACTTGACTCTTCTCATCAAAGACCGTTCCATTCATTTCTGCTACGTTGAAGTTAACTATCATGTCGAGAACATGTTCTCTAACAGATTGGCCCTCTTTCATACGTGCATTATAAATATATTTAATAGCCTCTTGTTTGATCTGAATAGACGGTTGTCCAAACATATCTCTAAGGGAATCCATGATCTGACGTGCAGTAACCATGATCTCATGTTTCTTGCTCAGTATGTCAGACATACTAGCCAAGATGTAGAGGCGGGCCTTGTCATTGGCCTTTGTCCAGCGGTCATATGCATCCTTAACACGTATATAGTAAATATAACCCATTGACCGTTATTAATAAAATGTTTTATTATTATAATTTCAATAAGTGTTAATGATTATATTATTAGTTTTTTCTTAATAACCTAAATCCAAAAAACTAACATTATAAGTTGTTTGATGAGTCTTGAATAATATATAGAGACATATGGGGATCAATGTTCAAGATCAGCTTAAAGGGTCTATAGTATAGGGTTAAGGTTGGATACTTTATCCTAGTAACACTATGGATACGGTTCACTTTGTATTTAATACAAACACATTGATCCAATGCGTTCATGTATGCAACATATGAGGGAGGGTATCCTATGCAATGAGTTTGCACAAGACCAAGCCACGAAATAGTAATCACTAGATGTAACTTCGTTAACTAATTGGGTTTCTATTTCATTAGGAAGACCTAGGTAACTTCCTGAGTGTATTATAAACTCCCGTTCACGAGGGATTGTTCTTTGATTTGTACGGGTGAGAGTGGTTAGATTGCCAACTCAATATGTTTATCATTTTGGGGACAAGATCTAGTGGATAGTTGGAAACATAATCACACAAGATGGAACTCACTTCTTCTCAACTTTAGGTAAATAGATAAGTGTTCCCTTAAATGGTGTATTCGAGACTTAAACAAAGAGCCCTACCCTCTCTATGGCACGAGAGGGATTTCTGTTCAGTGGTTGGACCATAAATAGGTTGTTCATTAGAGGAGCACTGGTATTTAAGGACTAGAAGTAACCTAGGGGTAAAACGGTAATTTGACCCAACTGGTGTTACGAACATCTGTGAAAGACTAACTTACTAGTAGAGGTCTATATCCATGGATATATAAATATATCCACTAACTTCAGTTGTGAGTCTTTAGTGGAGTGTACATACAGTCAACGAATATTGTTAATGTGGTTAATGAGTTTAGCCAATTAATCTCATATCGTTGTAGCTTCTGATCTATAAGTCCACTAGGTCCCCTTCCTAGCTCGTAAAGGGTAATGGGATTTATTTATATTGGTTGTAATTTTAAATGTTCAAATTTACTTTGGGAATTATGGTGATACATTATAATATAAAGTTTATATTTTAATTAGACTTTAATATATAAATTTAATTTTGGATATGATTCAAAATTAATTTATGAGAGAATAAAATATTTGAATAAGTCAAATATCAATTTAATGTGAATTAGATTGATACTAAAACTATAGATTAAAATTTAATGTATATCTAATACATATTAAAACTATAGGTTATGAGAGAAATTCATATTTAAATATGATTCAAATTTGGATTAAATTAAATATAAGATATTTAATTTAGAAATTAATTAATTGGAGAATTAATTAATAGTTTAGTTTATTTTGATTCAATTAAATTTGATTTAATTAAATTAATTAAATTAAAACGGTAGGTTATGCAAGAGATATTCATTTAAATATGATTTAAATAAAATATTAATTAAATACGATTTAATTAATTGTTTATTTATTTTAATATTAATATTAATTTATTAAATTAATAAGGAACGTTGGTGGTTTTCCCACGTCCCCATTTTTCTCTCAACTTCCCTCTCCTTCAGAATGAAGAAGATGGAGTTACGGGTACGCATTCACAGAACTTTTCTGTGACTTTTTATGTACGTAAGTTTCTCCCATTCTCTCTGAAAGTTTTTTTTCTCTATGGAAAAATTCTCTCTTCCAATTTGGTTCCCACAAACCATCTCAATCCAGAGAATAGGAAAGTTTTCAAGTGGTGGTGCCTCAAATTGGTGTTTGGTAGATTCAAAGTTGTCAACGTGCGTAAGTTCTTCTTCTGTATAATTTAAAAAAAAAACACGTTTAGCCATAATTAAATTAAGTTTTACCAATGTAGTGGCATTTTTAAGTTCCAATTAAAATTGGTTTAAGGTCTCTGTAATTCTTCCGCTGTGCAAAGGGATTTTGTCCCTTCACAGTGACCCTTTCGTGAAGGAACTAGCAATAACCCTATTTTTGAAAAAAAAAAAACGAAATGCAGGGTACGCTTTATGATTTACAACCTTCGATTGTACACGAAGAAGAAACGGAGGAAGGTTTAGAGAATGATATGTCGTTTAATAGTGGGGTAGATCTAAGACAACAAACATATTTTAGGACTTATTGAATGAAGCACATAGTAAGCTATACTTCAATTGTTCTAAATTTTCCTCCCTGAATTTGTTGGTTAAGATAATGCATGTAATGTGACTCTACTCAGATTGAGTGCGTTCAGACTTAGTTTGTATGGTAAACTATATTCCATAATATGTCATTGATTTAAGATCATTGCATACGAAATGCTTCTTGTGAATCTCTTCATTATGTGCTCATACATGATCATTGCATGTGACATACTCTTAATGTCTCTATTCGTCATATTAAAGCTAAGTCCTTATCATATAAAAGTTTTTTTTATTGCTTGCCCAAGTATAAGTGAAATGGTAGGTTTACCCAAATGATCCAAGGTCGAAAATAGGGAACTGATATCAACAATTAGTTCTAGGAATTGCTCATCAATTAGGCAGTATAAAAGAATAATGAATAATGAATAAATTAATGTACACGAAACTAGAACCACTGTACTCTAGAGATTCTGTAAAGAAGAATTAGATGGATGTGACATGGCGATGCGAACTAACTTGTATATGATGAATGAGTGAAGGAATGTCTATGCATGACTAAGTGATTGGACCATGAAAGTTTTGATGTGATATGACTCTCATAACTAGTTTATGATTAAGGCGAGCTCCTCTCAGAGTCTTTATACACCACACTTGTCCTCCTTTTAGGGTAAAAATGACTCAACCTAGTTAGGTGGGATATATCTAGAAGAATTTATTTATAAAATGTATAGAGCTTTGCGATTAAGGATAGCAACCTCTCAGCGCCTATTGCACACACTTGTCCTCTTTCCGGGGTACAGATGATGGAAGTTATCTTGTCAAGGTGGAGTTTGTCTCCAAACTCCTCCTGAAACGCATTAGGCATATCCTTGCTACTTGCCCTCTCGGGTAGTTGGCAATAAGCACTGGGTAGGTGATGAAAATAGCTCAACTAATGCGATAAAAATTATAAGAAAAGCAACTTATCGAGAACTTATCACAAGACTAAACTACAAATAACACATTGACAGGTGAATAGTGTAGAGATGAATGGAAAGAAGAGATATAAACATGTAATATATATTAAAGAATGTAGGCATTCGGCCATTGTACAATATGATCAACATATATTACAAAGAATACAAAAATGGGAAGAAAAGAAAAGGGAAAATGTTTACAAGTTAGGGGAAGTGGGAAATGGACTTCCTTTCCTTCAAACTCTAAGCTCTCACTCACTTGTCCTCTCTTCCTTCATTGTGATTTGTCCTTTATATAGGCAACTTTCGGCAGGAAACTTCAATTCTTCTGGTCATATCAGTGTCAAAAGCCGCCATTGTCAAGTTACATCATTCCCAACTACCATTCTTGTCTTCTCGTGAATCGTCCTTGCGTAATGATGAAGTTTTTCGTCTAGTATTGGTTTTTTCCAAACGGGCTCTTCTCGCGTAGCTCTTGCACGATATCCTGATTCACTAATTTCTTCTTTTACTTTTATTCCTATGTTAAGACACTGAAACACGGTAAAACAGACATGGATGCTTACGTAAAGTGTATTTCTAATACTTATGCTTTTTCAACATAATCATGATGTTTTAATACGCTTCTTCTACATTTTGGCCTCGTTATTCTATAAAAGAGGTTACAATAACTTGTATTTCTACAAGTTATTAAGTAACAAGTCCTTCAACATGTTGTTAAAGATATTAAAATGTGCATTTCCAATGTGTAGTACCACTATCCCTAGTTCATTTTACGAAACCAAACGAAAATTGCATGACTTGAGCCTGGGATACGAGACTATTCATGCATGTGAGTACGACTGTTTATTATACTAGAAGGAGTTTAAGGATTTGCAACATTGTCCAACTTGTGGTGGGCCTCATTACAAGGTTAGCCATAACAGAGGGGAAAAATTATGCAGAAGGTTTTGCGACACTTTCCATTGGTACCGAGATTTTGCATCGCAAGAAGGCTCATCTAACATGAGATAACATATGGATAGACAAGGAGATAGAGAGGATGTGTTGAGACATCTAGCTAATGCATATGGATGGAAGCATTTTGATTGTGAATTTTCTAATTTTGCTTCAGATTTACGAAAAGTTCGTTTGGGGTTAGCTTTAGATGGGTTTAATCCATTTGATTATATGAGTACCTCGTACAGTATGTGGCATGTGGTGTTAACTCCTTACAATTTGCCACCTTAGAAATGCATGAATGAGTCAAACTTCTTCATGTCATTGCTCATACCCGATCCAAGGTCTTCTATCCAAGGTCTCCTGGTAGGAAATTTGATGTTTACCTTCCATCATTAATTGATAGACACTGATATATTTCTATTAGTGACATTGATAGACAGCGGTAGAAGTTTATCAGTTTTTATCATTGATGAAATTCAAAATTTTGCTATAATTTGTAAATATTTTAGTTTATTTTACTATTTTTGAAAATGTCACTAAATTAAAATTTGTAATAATTGTTTTCTTAATATAATGGTTATACGATGAATCTTAGATGAATGTTATAGATTATCTTTTTATTTTATAATTGTTAGGAAACAAATTAGACATTTAAAGTTTTATAAGAAAAATATTTTGCATGCTCACCTAAGTTAAACATAATAATTTTTTCATAGATTTAGGTCGATATTTTGTAAAATTGGTTACAAGAGGCTCACCTGATTTAATCTGCTCAACAAGTAAGATAAGATGACTAAGGTTGGAGGTTCTTAAGTTGACGGTTTATAGAACACCTGCTACCTTAGAGATCGTAATCATTTCTTGATCAGCTTAGTGAACCTCGTTTTACGAGCATGCATGAGAGATCATATGAAGTAATAAAACAGGTTTATCTCCTAGACATTGTAGATTTAAATCCAGTATAAAGGTTATGCTCAAATGTTTCACCTAGACTTAAGATTTGTTTAAATTAGCCTAAATATAATTATGAAGTAAAAGAATACCATTAACATTGTTATAGAACACTTCAACACAGAGTTAATTTTTCCTCTTTTCAAGAAAATGTAAAATTGTTATTTCTTTTAAAATAATGACCTTAGCTTAGTTTAAAACTTTGGGTCGTTACAGAAACGCTCTCAAACTCTTCAAGTCAATGAAACATTCCATGGTATATAATCTATTTTTCTTGGCAAGCACCAAACACCCACAAAAGTATTCTTATCTCTGTCATTTCTTGACCAAATTATCCTAAATTTCTTTCATAAAACTCATAAAAAACCTGTTAACTAACTAACCTATAACCTGAATTTTGAGCTATAAAATTGGTTGGACTTATCAAAATCAACCTCAACCGAGATCCTAGACTGTATTAAGTTTCTTATAATTCTATCCATTTAGAAAAAGAATTACCTCTGTCATCCATCATGTAAAATGAAGAGAAGTCTTCTATCCTACCACCTTCAAATTTCAACATCTAATTTGTTTTCTGCACTTTTGAATCTTCAAAATACCAGACTGCTACATATTTACCAAAAAAATTGCCAAGCTCCATGTTTTTCTCTAACCTTCTGCGGCTTTCCGATTAGATCACTCCATGGCAGCTAAGGTTCTTCTTCTTCAAGCAATTCTCTCCACTTCTATATAAAGTTTGATGAAAAACTTGGTACATAGGGAGCGTCGATCAAATTAAACAATCTGCTTTCTGTTCCTTTTGATGGTCGACAACATATTTTTCTTCACCTTATTATCTTCCACCACCTACTTCACTTTCAACTTGGTGGCAGCTTTCAATTCCCAACTTATTATTCACTTAATACTTTGTTTAACCAATTTTATTCAAAACTTACCTTAATTAAATAATTATTACCTTTTACCTGAAAGTCTTCAACGGTCTCGAGTTGAACTTAGTTTCCTTCAAATTTTCTTTGTCCAACCTAACTCTTTTTTTATCCTTAGTAACCTATACTTAGAAAAACTTTTCCTCAAACAGACCACACTGTCCAATTAAAGTTCAATCTTAAATACATTTTTTTTTAAAAAAAAAAAAAAGAAAACAAAGCTAGGGTTTACACTAACAGCCAGTTGGGTTTAAATCACCACTATTAAATTTTCTCTTACAAGATCCAATAGATCAGATTTTAGATTTGAACATATCCTCTCTCTTTTTAAAGACATCTTTTTCACCAAATTAACACATACATGTGAAACAACTTTCATTATTTTCAATTCTCCAAAACTAAAAAAGCTTCCTTTGTTGCTCTCTGCAAGCTTCAATTTTCTAATTTTCATCTTATTCTTGAAAGTGAAATTTTATTGTTGTGAGGATCGATTTGTTTAATGCTACAAATTTGTAAATCTACTCATTGAGAGAGTTTTCTTATGTTGTGCTTGATTTGAAGTTCATTATGAAGTGTTGTTGATCTCTAAAAAGAGTGGTTGTAACGGTTTGATCTTGAATCGTGGAAAGAATCGGGTTTGTTCTTGCACCAAAAAAAAAAAAAAAAAAAAAACAGAGACGTTTTACGATTCGATTCTAAGCCGTGGAAAGAGTCAAGTTTGAGTCAAGTACCCAAGATGAGCTTGGGAAGTGAATGTAGGCTGGTTATGTCAAACCACTATAAAATTCTCGATGTCAATTCCTCTATCTCTGAACTATCTAATTTTGCAATTAATTTGTTCTAAAACATTGTTGCTTGAAATTAATTGTAATTTTTGTTCTTCAGATTAATTGTTCACTTGTATATTTAGGTTGGTTGAATTTATCTTTGCATATTTGTGTTTCCAACCATGTTATGAAAAGTTAAAATAGATGTTTGAATTTGTCTACGTCCCTTTATAAGTCGTTTTGATGTGAATGCATTTATTTATAATTATCGATTACATTACTTATTAGTAAAAAGTTTGTTAATTTGTTTAATTAGGCTCACTTGGTTAAAAAGTTCCATAAAATTCTATTCACTCCCCTCTAGAGTTGCCAAACCAGTTCTACAATGTATTTTGATGTGTTGCATTCATTATGATTGTATATTTCTTATGTTGGATTACATACTCAAGCATGTTTCTTAATAGGGGACCCATGCATTATTGTGTACGTTCATGATCAAGTTTCTTTTCCAGTGTAGGCTACACTTTCAATGCTGGTAAGGTATGTATGGTTGGTCCCTCTAGACCCTGGGCTAGTAGGTTATGTATAGTCACACCTCTCTAGACCTATTATATCATATCCTTATATTAGGGGATAGTATGAAGTATGTATGGTTGCACTGCCCTTATTCCCTTATATGTTATACGAGTTGATGTTGGATGTGACTCGGATTCTACTAACCGCATCATTCGCTACTACCAAAAGAGTTAGTTTCACTTAAGTCTACATTTTTCTATCAGGGTAGAAAACTCATGTTATAGGGGTTGATGTTGAATGCAACTCTAGCTCTACTGATTGTATGAGCTGCTAATCATCAGAAGAGTTAGCTTCACTCAAGTCCACATCTTTCTATCAGGACAAAGATATTTATGTTGGAATGTAACCGACTACCTCATATTATGACAAGTATAAGTTTAGGGTCCCAACCATATATGTTTTCAAGGCATATTGCATGTGATTGTGCATTTAAGGCACTACCTCACTGCAAGAAATTCCATTTTCTGTGGCGCACAGAAAGCGTCACTGAAGATTGATAACGCGTCGCTAATAGTTTTAGCGACGAAAAGGCCTTCGTCACTAGGACTGTCGCAGATTCCGTGTCGGTTAAAGTTTTAGCGACGCAAGCATTCGCGCCGCAAAAGATGAACTTTTAGTGACGTTTGTGCGTTACTAAAGGCTTACTTTTAGTAACATAATTTGTGTCACTATTTATTTTCTATAGTGATGTTTTGAACATGTCACTAAAGTCGATGTTTTAGTGACAAATTATATTGTTGCTGAAGGTTACTTTGGGACCGTTATAAATAGCTTTTGCGACGTATTGAAGTGTGACACTAAAAAGTCGTATAATTTTTTTTTATATAAAAATCAATGCTTTTGCGACGTTATTCAAAACGCCAGTAAAAGAATTTTATTACATAAAAAAATAGTATCTGATTGATTAATTATATAAACCTGTTATAAGATTTCAAACATAATAATTTTAAAAACTTATCACTAAGCAACATGCAATAACACCAACTTCATCACAAGAAATATATATCAAAAAACTTCAATATCTTCATAAATAGTTCTAAGTAATGTTAACATAAGTTATAAGCACTAAGTTACATCTAGTTAGTTCCAAACTATAACCAAGAAGTTACACCTACAAACCAAAAGTATTGTGCACAACAAAAAATTTCTACTTGGACCAAAAGTATGTGCATAACAAAAAATTATAAGATACGAACCAAACTCTTGTCATATTCATTAGAAGTCCATTGTGCGTCAAATCTGAAAAACAATATAAAAGCATAAATAAGTAAACATATAAGCAAAAAATGAAACTTAGGCACTTTAAATATGTCATACTCAAATGGATAAATTCAAACTTTCTAAAAAAGAACAAGAAGGGAGGGGGGACATGTCTAAAGCAACCAATTCATTACAATTAAACTCAATAAATGGCTTCAAAACATCTTTTAGCAACATCTATTTTTGTTGCTAAAGCCATCACACTTTTAGTGACATTATTATTGTGTTGCTAATTCTTTTAGTGACGCAAATTTAAAATGTGTCGCTAATAATAATCTTTTGTGACATATTTTTTTTGTGTCGCTATAAATGACTTTTACTGACAAAAATTTGTTACGTCACTAAAAATTTGTCACTAAATACCAATTTTCTTGTAGTGCCTTGTGAGCATTATTTACTAGGTATAGTATATATTCATTCTGAAAATGTTGTGAGATAATCAAAGTATCCTCTAACCAATTTTAAAGTAAATAACTGACGTAATAGGTAAATGAACAAATAACACAGGAAGTTATGGTAATCCAGTTCGGTGAATGTCACTTACGTCTAGAGAGCTTTTTCAGCTCGAATAAGTAATATTATTAAGATTCAAGGATGCCAATATGAATCGATATAATAAGGAACTTTCTTCTTATGTAAACGACAATCTTTAAGTACAATATAACTTAAAGGATTCAAGCTCCCCCTAAATTCATGATTGAATCTTCTTTAAGATAAACTCAAGCTCCCCCTAACTTTAGTGTCAATTCTCACTAATCAAATCTTCATTCATATTACTTGTCATCAGCTTCATCAGTGATCAACATTTTGAAAGAGACCGTAGTTAAATAATCTCGTTGTCTTCTTCTGCACACAGCTCCGCAACTTTTCACAATTGATTTGCTTAGGAAATTTTCTCCGCTTCATTCAACCAACAAAGAGCCTCAACTCCGAAAATATATATTCTCCTTCATAAGAACTCAAAAAGATCTTTTATATTTTTTAATTTAAAAAATAATAAATAAAAAGAATCTCATTGATTCTTTTTGAAAAAATACCAACACATTCTATTCTACGTAATGCAAGTCATGATACAGCATATGAAATATAATTGGAAGAAACTTAAAGGGTAAACCATCAAACTTTAAGTTTTAGACGCATTTGCATCCCACTTTATTTTGGACGCATTTGCATCCCACTCCGATAATATTTTCTTTATGGATTCTAGTGGTAAAATATAATTATGTAATAAAAAAGATGGTTTGAGATTTGATTTTTTCAAAAAATTTTGACCTAAAGCTTATCTCATATTAGGAAATAATGTAGCAATAATGTATGCTATGCCACAGTTAGATCGTTACAAATTTAATGTGAGACATTACTTAGTTAAAATGTAGGAGATCACTTAATAAAATACAAGTAGTCGGTTAATAATAGTTAAGCGATATCCAAAAAAAGGTTAGATGATTCACTTCAAGAAAACTAAACGAATCTTGAACTCATGCTCAACTGAATCGGAAAACCAACAAGCATTAGAGGAGAAGAGCAACAGACCTTTTAAGACACAAGAACGATGAACAATGTGTAGAAACGAATGGCAAAATGGTGGTGAAAAGCTGGGACAAATGTCGAAGAAGAGAGACGTCAAGAGAAGAGGAGACAATAAACAGTCGAAAGAAAAATAATAATGACGACTGAAATGTAAAGGAAACCTCTTTCTGAAATTAATAGTAAACGTGGAATTTTACAGGACAAAAAAGTCAAGATCAATGAAATGAAGTTTTAGGAACGGATCGGCGTGAGAATTTTTTTTTTTTTATTAGGTCATTTTGTGAAATTTGCCTTCTTCTGATCCCACAAATTTCATTTATTCAACTTAATGTTTCTTCCTTTAAAAAAATGAACAAAAAAACAAAAATCCATTTACATAAATGCCCCTTCAATGAAAAGAATAAAAAAGGAAGGCATGGAAAGTAAATGATTTTTTTTCTAAACAATTACTAGACATAAAAATCATTGCCATTTCTGTGTTTACATCACGAATGGAGACTGACCACCAAATTCACATGGCAGCCTCTCCATACCTAAATTACAAGGAATAATCATCTTTAAGGATTGGATTACACTTATTCTCTATCAATTCTCATATAACATTGCAGTTCTCACAGTTGGAGCCCTTTCCTCTGTTAAAAAAATTAGATTTCATTGTATTCAATGAAATGGGATTTTATTAAATCCATCTTCTGTTTGGGGATCTAACTCATCACAATGAGATTATAAAGCATCAACATAATACTAATCCAACTTTGAATTTCACAATATCTTCAGGATTGCCTGGATGTTTTGTTTTTCCTCTTTCTTCTTCTTTCTCCCTTTTATCTTTGTTCTTCCCCCTTTTCGTTCAATAATCAATATCTTCCCTTGTTAAACTGATAGATTTGTTATGTCGGGAAATCGAAAAATTTTTGTCTAGAACAATTGGAAGAGTAAGCTGGTCGAGCCATCACCAAATGTACGGAGTTCTGCAGGCTTTACCAGTGCTCGGCAAAGAGGGCAAGTTCTTTCTCTTTCAAACCTGAAAAAGCAAGTACTCAAACGGTAAATGAAAGTGCAATGACATTTTGCAACAGCAGAAAACTAATTCCTAACATGGCACTAGTTTTGACAATTAAATTTCCAGTCAGAACAATCCCTGCTATCACTAATCAACATTCATGGGGGGTTCTCCATTTTTTTCATTGGTCCCTTGTCTCTGTGTGTAAATATAGGAGTGTGGCATGTAGATGTATTTGAAAATCTCCCTTTTAGTTTTGGATACAACCGATCCCCTGATGCTAAAAATACGAGTGCTATTATGAAACTGTAATCACCTCAATGTTAATAACTCCCAAGGAATGATAAAATGAAACACATGAAGATGGTGTGGGATTGTAACGTTGGAATCCTAAAAAGTGTTTTTGAATATGCAAGACACTTGAAACAATGCACCACTACTTTCTAGTTTCTACAATCTGCATGTAACACATTTGGAGGTAGGAAGACCATCCATTGAAGACATTTTAAAACAAACTCTAAACTTCTTCCCTGATCCCTGGTACAACATTGTAAAGTAGGTTGTTTACATTATTTCTTCTTTTAGAGAATTGACAAGTTTGCAATCGTTCCTAGAAAAGATTAGATTTTCTCGTTTAACGTGGGCTTTGATTATTCTTTATTTTTATTACTTTTTTGGGAAATGCGAAGAGAAGTGAAATCATCATACTCACCATTCAGAAACACAATCTTCACAGAAGATGTGCTTACAACGTAATAGAATTGGAGCATTCATCTTCTCCTGGCAAATAGCACAAAGATCTCCCGCAGCATTTACCTGCAACGGAATTAATGTATGAAATTTCTCCACTTTGATAATATAATATAATTCTGAAGAAATCACAGGGCAGAGATTTTTATCTGCATAGAGACAATACAAAGTCGAGAACATTTCCTATTCCATGTTCAGAACCGAGGCCAATTGTCAAATTATTACAATGACGTTTTGCTTTTGATGCATAAAAAAATGAAAATAACAAATCAGAAAGAAGTATCTCCCAACATGCAACCAGATGTTAGCAAGCAAAAGAAAAATTGCACCTGTAGCCGTAGCCCTAAAACTTTCATCGAAGATACAGTTTTAAGATAAACGATTAGAACTTCGTTAACAAATAAATTCTGAAATCGAGTAACATAACCAACCAAATGGACACCAAAAGATGTTCAAAAAGAGCCACACCAATCAGCAAGAATTATGAAGGGAAGGTATCAAAGATTAAAAATAAATAAAAAAACAAAAATGAATCATGTTGATGAAGTTTTATAGACTACAGCCTATAGGTACTAATAGATACATTTGATCCATTACTTAAATGATCAATTATATGATACCATTCATAACCAATTCAAACAATCCAATCTATCGTGTATAGGTCTAAGCACTAAAACGAATACATATGAGCATGAGCACTGAGTGCATATCAAGTAAATGACTTCCAAGTAACGAGTTACATTCTAGAACAAATATTAAACAAGATATATAATGATCTCACTTCTTTTCCCTAAGACAATAGAAGTGAGTAAATCTAAGAAGCACCGACACTCCTAAAATGGCGAAGTGTCGGTGTCGGACACATTTCTGACACCGACACGCCCCTAACACTCGAGCTGGCATGTCGATTATTATTATTTTTTATTTAAATTTCGGACACAGCCAGGACACGTCCCTGACATAGCTGGAAAAGAAACACAAAGAAAAGGTTAGAAAAGCCTATTAGCCCAGCCCAACAATTAATAGGTAATTTTTTTTTTAATTTTATCTTTTCAAATCTTTTTTCACGCATTTCTCCCCTCTCTGCCGATATATCCAAATTCTCACCGCCAAGCCTCTCTGCCCTAACCTGCTTGCCTGTCGTTGCCCAACCCTCTCTACCCTAACTTGCTATGTCATATGGCTATTTGTATTTTGATGTTTTTAATTGGAATATTTCACAATATGTTTACATGCAAGACATACATTTAATTTTTTACTAAAACAATTGACGTGTCCTCAAAGTGTCGTGTCCTACTTTTTTTGGAAAATGGTGTCGCCATGTCGGTATCGGCATCTGTGCTTCCTAGGTGTAAATCCACAATTAGTGCTTTTTCACGAATGTTGGATGTCACATGATAATTTGTAAGAGACGATCACTTGTAACATTAAAAACATTGAGAGAGATTCAATCATCCCGAAGTGTTCAACAAATACTCATGTTTTTCTGTTATTTGAGGGATATATTATTTGGAATGAGAGTAGTGGTGTAAAGTCATATGCAAGGAAAGACACAGAGCTCTTTTAAAGAAGATGTCAAATGAGACTACCAACAGACAGAATAAATTTACTTGCCTGTTCTGAAGTGGCATATGATCCATAATGGACTTCTTTTTGTGATAGTGCCTTAAATGCAGCAACAAATGATTGAATCTATAGCAGAAACAAGGAAAAGAAGATTTTGAACTCCGTTAGCTTCAAACAATAATATATTAAATCGTAAGTACTCATTCAGGACACAGGAGTATAAATATTCACATTATTTTGGAGCAAGAAACAAAACTTTTCATTGAAAAAAAACTAAAATACAAAGAGGTTAAAAGGCACACCTTCTCAACAACAGACGTTAGCTTGAAAGTTAAATACAATCCTGTTGTCAATGACGAAAAGAGGCTCCCTTGATCTTTATTCAAGAAGAATCGGTACCATACAGGTGTTGGTAATAATGCACGGTACAATAGAAGAGTGTATTCCACAAGAGTTAAAATTTGACCCTGAACCATGAATTATCAACAATCAGAAAACTACAACAAAGTAATTGCAGATATTTCAATTATATATGTTAATATGAGATAGAAACACACCACATGATTGAGCTAATTTTGAGAACTCATAATACCTGCCGACGAAAATTATGGCCTCTGCCATTCTTGTAGTAGATAAGAAGAAAACATTTGAGAGCCATTGCAAACTGCCTCACCATTGTATCTGAAAATACAATACAATCAAAAGCCACAGCCAAAAGAGTTATGACTTATGAGTATATTGAAATCGAACTGTGAAAAATAGCCACAAAAAATTGCGAGAGAAATACAACAATAGAATTTAGAATAAGAGGAAGGTAGAACAATCTAAAAGAAACAAAAGAAACCAAATTATCATTCTATCACTTTTTTGCAATTATCCGCATTCCAATTGGTGAAAGATCCAAATATATAGCAAAAAGGTAACAATCTTCTGTCCTTGTGATATCGCCATTCAGGCTATCTAATTGGAAATGGCACTTCACACTTACCGCCAGATTGCAGACCACATAATAGGTCAAGGATAAATTTTGCATACATCTTCCGGAGCTCCATTCATATGCCAATTCAATCAGTAAGAAACTTTATAAGCTAAAGCAGGGAAAAACCAGTACCGTTGACCAAAATGATGAACAAGGCATGCCAAAAAGGAGGAACAGTCTTTGGTGGAAGCATGACTAAGGGGTATAGAAGATCGTCACTATGACACCACCAGTAAATCCCAATTACATGAACCAAAAACGTAATGGAAGTTCCAGCAAGGACAGAAATTTTCCTCTCCCCCTAAGAAAGAGGACAAAAAAATTAAAAAGAAAAAAAGAAACATCAGTATAATCTCTTGCAAGTGAATTCTCATTTCTCAATGAACTAGAAAAAGAAATCAAGTTCTAGTAGATAAAATGAAGTCTGGGTTTAGGTTTATGCCACCTTTAGAGCAGTCTGTTTCTTGACAATATCATTTGACTTATACATAACAGCTGATATCCAAATTGTGATGAAAAACCCTGAAAATATACAAGAAAATAAATTCTCAAGATTCAGAAGAATGTTACAGGCTTACAGCAAGAGACTAAAAGGCAGGAGACAATGAAATTTTTTAAAAGATAAAGTAAAAGAAAAAAGAATTGATCATTACATGGGTATGTGATTATACCTAATGATACTGCAGTACTGTAACTCCCTTTGGTTGGGTAATAGAAGATAATTAATGTATATGTCAACCAGCAAACAAACATGTCGAAAAATATGTTTCAAAGTTTAATGGAAAAGTGACATCTCCAAACCAAATGATCTGATGCTACCATAACTGTAGCCACACTATTCCGCTACTCCTTTTTCAACAACTTCTTCCTCAATTCCAAGAGCTTCATTTTCAACACATATTTGATCCTCCAACACATGATAGATGTGCTAGTAGTAGAAACCAATTATCAAAAACGTTAATTAAGTTATTTTTCTCCACCTGATTTTACTTCTAAAAATACAGAAAACTAGTTCTGACGCTGTTCCAACATTTTGGAAGATTTTATCACTACATGTTACAACACCCACGTTGCAAGAAATCCTATAATACACTACAGTGGCTTTTAGAGCTACAGTGTTACAATGGCAGTACTCAAGCATGGAAAAAGCACATCCAGAACAATTTATCACACCAAACCAAAATTCACATAATCAAGCCTCATCCTCTGCAATCAAGTTGTAAGTCAGCTAAAAAGTACATGGACTAACGGAGTTAAATCTTAATAGATTCAACAGAAGTCCCAAGTAAAATACGGCCAGCAACCTCACTTATTTGTATCTTAACAAGGAGTAGTAACTACCAAGTTAGATGTTGAAATTCAGAACCAACACTCGAATGACATTTGATACTGACAATCTATAATCTATTCAAAGTGATCCCATAGTGTAAAAGGCAATGAAATTCAAAACAATTGTTGAACTAACAAGAGGGAAGGTAAAAGAGAGCACCTTCTAAATGCTGACGGATAAAGACAATCAGCAATAACAAAGAGAATGGAAGAATTTGTTCAATCCATCTGGCAACCTGCTGAATATCATATCTCTGGTAAGAAGAATCTCTATTGACACTCTCTTCCATTCCATTTCCAGATTCTCCATCAACACGACTGCCTCCAGATTGAATAGACGAAGAAGCAGTAGACACCAATGGAACTCGTTCCTCATCAGGGGATTCCGGCTGATCCCCAGAAACAGGAAGTCTACCATTTTGCTCATAACCAACCTGATTTGGCAACAAGGCACTAGGAGAAGGATCTTGCTCACCAGACCCAATAATCCGTATCGAAACCTCCCCAGAAGGAATAGTATTAGCGGAAGAAGTTGTAACAGAAGAAGAAGAAGAAGAAGTGGGTATCAAGTGATTCTGATTTTGAGAAAAACCCCGCAAATCAGGAGTAGCAGCAGCGTTAATTACAGGGTCGGATTCATCACGAACAGCTCTAGTGGGAAGAATTCCAGAGTAATCCAAGATGACAGACAAAGGGGAACGGAAGAAATTGAGAGAAGGGAGGGATAAGCCAAATCTGGAGGAGGTACGAGCAGTTGTGGGTGAAGAAGAATTGGAGTAAGGATCAGAATTGGAGGAGGAAGTCTCCATTTTCAGAGAGGCCCAAGTGAAGAAAAGCCCTAACCTTCGAACTTCCCCGTGGTTACCGAATCGACCCTTCGAAATCCCACCAGAGGAAAAGGAGAAAAAGGAGAAATGGGAGTTTGACAGCCGGAAAAAGAGGCGGATGGAGATGGGTCGGAGGGTCGCCGGTGGGATTTGGGGAAGGGGAAAAGAAGAAGAAGAAAAACGGAGAAAATGGAAGGCAATAGTGGAAGGGCAAGGAGTGGCACGTGGAAGCCGAGTCGTATTGGCACAAAAAATGCGACTTTTTCAGCTCATTGCCTAAAAGCCTCTCTTCAAGAGTCGGTGACAGATACGAAGAAAGGAGAGACCGTTGAAGTGTTACTCAAGAAATATAAAATTATAATTATAGAGAAATATAAAATTATAATTATAGAGAAATAAAAAACTCTATTTGTTACTTTAATTGACGAAAAGCAATACTTCCATGCAAAATAATACAACACTTATGATGTTGCACTTTAACATATATTGATCCATAGCGTAAATGGACAAAAAGTAATGGAAAAAATAAAAGTGTATTGTTATTAAGGTATAATCGATATTCACGTTCCATATTGGTGATGTCAAATTTTGGATAGTGAAAATACATCTAATCTTCTTGTGATAGTTTACCTCTTACAAAATTAGTACCTTTTTAGAAATTCGTTACCATGTTGTTTTTGGTACATCTTCCCTAAGATCGACCACCAAGATTACTTAAAAATCTAAGTTTTTCAATGTTAGTTTGACTTTCTGTCATATTATAAATCCCACAATTCTATAATTTTTCAAAAATTTTATGCAATTATTCCAAACCATATAATAATTTTTAACTAATTTTTTAAATCTTCTCAAATTTTAACTATCTCTATCCAATCTTATTTTTACAAGCTTTTTAAAATATTTATCCTAATTTAAAAGTTCTTTAAATTCCAAATCCCAAATTGCAAACTTTCATCCAAATTGGGTTACTTCGTTTCTGCAAACTCCATTCAAGTCACGATCTCTCGACATTAATGTTCAAGTGTTTGTCCCTTTGTTTAACAAAAAAGAAAAAAAGAAAAAAAAAACTCTTGGAAATTCTCTCCACCACTATTACAACAACTCTTCATCACGTAAAATCTCTTATTTAAAGAAATTATGTGAAACTTAGTGTTAATCCCAAACAAAATAACACAGAGATTCTATATACAGAAAAAATAACAAACTTAGTCATATTTTGGTTAAGCATGCATGAGGCATGACCATTTTGGTCCTAAGTTGCACTTTAGACTTATTTATGCTCCATGACTCAAAATCATTCATAATATTACCCTCACTCCCAAGTTAGGGATGATCATTGGTTGTTTGCAAGTCGACTCCTAATCTTAAAAATGTGATCATGATCTTCAAGTCGACTTCTAATCTTAAGATTATGATCATGATCTTCATTATACTTCACCAAGCTTATGCCTTTATTTTTATGAGTTATATGCTTTGCTATATTAGTATTGTCATATCAAACTCAGCTCTTCTCAAATCATTCTTGGATAAGTGGTCCTGTTGGAATATCCAACTAAATCTTTATTAATAAATATATGGGGTCCTTTTACAAATAGAACAAATCGGCAAAATATTTAGACTATATAAAACAATTTCGAAAACGGAAAAAACTCACAGACCCACCATGTAAAATACAAAAAATGTCCCGTCAACAACGTGCGCGTAATATATTTGGTACAAACACGCACATAATATATTTGGTACACGATTGTTTACATTTGGTTATTGTTTGGTACAGGATCGTTTACATTTGGTCATTTAATTTAGCAATTATTTTTTTAATTCTATCGTTTAATTTGGTTACACCATCGTTTAATTTGGTTACGTTTAAAATTGGTTACACGATCGTTTAGATTTGATTGTTTAAATTTGGGTAGGCAAATCGTTTTTGTTTTGGTACACGATCGTTTAGATTTGATCATTTAATTTGACAATTATTTTTTTTAATTCTATCGTTTAATTTGATAGCATTTAAAATTGGTTACACGATCGTTTATATTTGGGTAGACAAATCGTTTTTCTTTTGGTATACGATCGTTTAGATTTGGCTATTATTTGGTACACAATCGTTTAGATTTGGTCATTTAATTTGGCAAATATTTTTTTAATTCTATCGTTTAATTTGATTACACGATCGTTTACATTTGGCTAATCCGATCTAAATGATTTTTTCAAGATTTTTTATACACGATCTTTTAAATTCTGCTATTTTTTGTACACGATAGTTTAGATTTGGTTACCCAAATTTAAACGACGTAAAAAATAAGAAGAAGAAAAGAAAAAAGACGATGAAAAGATTAAACGACCTATAAAAAGAAGAGGAAAAGAAGAAAAACAATTAAAAGAAATCGCAACGGAAAAAAGAATAAAGGAAGAAAGACAATGAAAAAAAATTGCAACAAAAAAAAAAAGAAAAGGAAAGGAAAAAAGGCGATGAAAAGATTAAACAACCTAAAAAAGAATCGGAAAAGAAGAAAGATGATGGAAATAAATCGTAGCAGAAAGAAGAAAGACGATGGGAAGAAATCGTAGTAGAAAAAAAAAGATAAAAAGAAGAAAGACAATAAAAGAAATCGCAGTGAGGAGGAAGACGAGGAAAGAAATCAAGCGAGGAGGAGAATAAGGCGGAAGAGTCTGAAATATTTACAAAATAACTAATTTTATGGACTTTGTTACACAAGTCGTAAATAGTTTTGTATTTTGTTATTTTCATAAAAAATTCCCTAAATATATTGTTTGCATTGTAATATAGGAAAAATTCTATATTGAAAATTTGAGTTTCCTATACAAAAGCTTAAAATAAAGTCATACAATATTTTACCAAGTGATAAAATTTGAGAACAAAACTCCAACATTATGTTGCTTTTAATGATCAGGTATAAATTTGTAGGACTGATTCTTTTATTAACATATATAAAAATTGTTTTTACCTTCGTAATCTTTTTGTGTGTGTTTGGTTGAATTTTGTTGAAACTTATATACCTAATGACCTAAATATACTTATATCTATTTAAGTATATTTATGCTTATAATAGTATTGTTTTTCTTTCCCCTCATTTGGGTCAAATTCGATAAAAATCTAACTTCACATAAAGGAACATGCACATTTAGAGTAGTGCAAGGATACATATAATATGATAGTCCAAGAAAGACATTACCTGAAAGAAAACCAATTTCTTTAATTTGTATTTTTTCGACGCAATGAATGAAATTTAAAATCACATTAAAAAACTAAGAGACGTTGAGTTGAATGAAAGAATTACTGAAAAATAATAAAGAATTTAAAAGTTAATCCGTATGTCTAATTTTTTCGAATCCTACAAAATCTTCAGTTAATTGAAGATGTTCATATTCATATTGCTATAAATATAGACCAATGTGCCTATATAACTTGTAATGGATCAAATTGCTGCTACTTAACTCGAACGAAACAATGACAATATATCATTCCAGAGACATTGTAGTACATGCACATTCCAGAAAGCTTCATAGAATACAACATTATTTTAGTTGTTATGACTCACTGCAATATTCTTTACTTCTTTCAAATGGAAAGGTTAGTTGGCATCAAGATATTGAACGTAATACTATTAGGTCAAACGATAATGATGATATCAACAATCTTATAATAGAAGAAACATCCAACTTTCTTCAAATTAATAGCATAGAAGATATTATGAACAATGAAAATCGAGTTTAGCTTTTTTACCTTTATAATTCTAATACCAAAATCTATTATGAGGCTCAAATGTGGGAGAGGGAGTCTCGTTGAAAAAGAGAGACGTCGAAGAGTGGAATGATTCTTCTAAAATGATTATTCTAAAGTAAAGTTCAAAGGGAATGAGAAAGTCGCGTTTGAGAGAAGGCAATGAAGGGAGAGTTGTTGTGGTGAAGGAGTTCTGTTGCAAGAAGAATTAAGTGATCTGGTGAAGTAATGTGAAGCAAAGCCAAAAAAGAAGTGTGCAATTGTGGTCTTTCGCAAGAAAGAGATGACAAGGAAGAAGAAGGCAGAAAAAAGAGTTTAGTTTCTCGAGAAGGAGAAAGCGAGAAAGAGTTTAGCTTCCCAAGAGAAGATAAGGTTACTGTCTTGAGGGAATGTCTAATCTTGAGTTGACCGTTGGCTTACATGTCGAGCTTGGATTTGGTTGTATGGTGCAATAAGGCGGTATGGCAACACGTATGAAGTTGTAGTTCTGAACTAGCAGGTAAAGAAAGTAACTGGTCCAAAGGATTAGTATAAATATAGGTAAAGGCCCTAAGAGAAGTGTTGTTATTTGGAGGTTTTAATTTTATCAAGAGAGTGCAAGGTGTTGAGTTGCTGCTGAGGGAGTACTAGGTGAGGAGAGGCATCCGGAGAAGAAAAGGATCAGACATTTGCATGAGTGACCTTCTTAAACTAAACACTTCTGTGTGGGTAACTTTCTTAAGCTAAACACTCCTGCATGAGTGATCTATAAAATAAATGTTTTGTAAATGTTTTCTTAATAGATTCTTTCTGAGCTCTCAGTTATGCATAACACGTTTTCTATCTCTATGTTATTATTATTATTGTTGTTGTTTGAAAAAAGAAAACTACTACTTTCTATGTGTTGTTTGTGATGAATGTGTGCAAACCATTAGCCTTATTCCAATCAAGTGAGTAGTGATTATGTGGTGTGCACATAATGTGAATGGCGTCATGTGGACGACTGATGCAACAAAAAATGAATTAGGAAACTTTTCAGATTATGTGGATGGAGTGAACATCATAGTAGCTCAATTGCAATAGACTAATGAGAGCGAATCATAGTAGCCTTGGCCAGGGGGAAGATTCATGTTCTTAATGGAAAGAAATAAGAGAAGCTAATGTGAGATTTCTATGATTTATGAAATGAGGCATTGGAAAATGAGTTTGATAAATGAAAATGAATTTGTGCTTGACTTGTCTTCCCAAAAAGGTTTTCTAAAATTTTCATTCACTAAGTATTTAACATTCGTGTTTAAGTTTCCTTTCATTAGGGGTTCATGCATTTAGGCCAAGTAAGGAAAGGTAAGATGGATTGTGACACAGGAAAGCTGATCAAGTTATCCATCTTTGGATGGTTTAAAGTTATTATGTTTAGAGAGAGCGGCATACCAGTTTTGTATGCGGGATGAGTCTTGTCTTTGAGATGGATTGCTAGGCGATCAAGGAGAAGGATAAGAAAAGGGTTGTTATACTTCTAAACACCTTGACGCGAAGAGTAGCAGCCCAGTGGATGAAGGAAGGCGGGGAGCTGCTTAGAGCTTAGATTTTATTTTTTTACCTTGTGAGAAAAGAAATGTAATTATAAAGTATTGAATCAAGTAATAAAAGTAGAGTTGTGTTTTCTATTTTCCGTTATGTTGTGTTGGTATCTCGATTGTGCTTATCACTTAATAGCTAACAAGTTTAAGTGTTGGAGGCTAGCCGATTAAGCTAAGTTGGTTGTGTAAGTGTTTGTCGTTGCCTTGAGTTGTAAAGATCTCCTAAGTTCAAAATTGGAGCTCTGTGTTGGAGATTGGTTTGAGAAGTTTCGCTTACTAGGTGTTCAACTCGTTATCTCGTAGAGAGGTACGCATTCGATTTCTGAGTCATATGAAGTGGCTAGTGGGACAGGGTGTGACATCGATGTTTTCTTATATATCATTATTAACAATATAATTTATTTAAATATAGATATATCTGTGTGTGTATACATGTATATATATGTACATGCATGCATATATGCATGTATGTATGTATATATGTATGTATGCTTGTATATATATGACAATCACCTAAAGTTTCATGTAAAGAATGGCTATTGCTTCAAGCTACAAATTTGTCTGTCCATTCCATCAAATTATATCAAGTTGGATGACTTTTTTGGATACTATGTTGTCATGTATAAAGAGGTTGAACATAACGACCCGACTTTTCGAGATCTTTATTTAGGACAATACTATCATGCATGTAATTTTAAAACAAAAATTGATAAGACTTTTTTATTGTAAAATAATAATTGTATGATTAATAGGGCAATATTTGATTTGGAACCTCTAAAACATTGAAATTAAATACATAAATAAATCATAAAACATTTGCATTTAAAACTCAAACTCAAATGTTTTCATTTTAACATACTCAAAACTTCTTAAAAACATGATACTAAGCAAAAATGTTGATATTGTTCCCGTATGATACCTTTAGCAGATCTCCTCACCATGTGTTTGGTACATTCTTTGCTTGTACCTGAAAAACAACATAAGAATAGATAAGTATAGAAATACTTAGTAAAGGGTCCACCACTAGACCAACTAAGTGAACATGTTAACTTTGCTCTCTAAGTATCAGTGTACATCCTATAGCATTTGGGTCGAGGTTCTCATGAAGGAATCTATATCAATCATAAGTGTGAACTTGAAAAAAACATATATTAGTCATAAGTATGAGCTCGAAGAAACACATATTAGCATTAAGTGAAACCAAAGGAACATGTATCCGTCATAAGTGAACTCAAAGAAACACGTATCAGTTATAAATGTAGGTGGTGACTCTATAAAATACTAGAACATAATTATCATTAATCTAAACGAGGAACATTCAACATTCATATTTATGTATGAAGACAAGCATATTTCTCATAGCTGGAGTAACATATCTCATGAGCTTTTAGATCATTTCCAACCTTTAAAAATAGCATATCATAGCATAACATAGTAAATCGTTCCAACACAATAATGGCATGCTTTGACAATGCCAACTTATATTTGAGGCTAAACAAGTAGTAAGTCCACTTACCTCAATTTAGACACAATCGAAAATCAAGTCAAGCAAATTTGTTATCTTACTCGCCTGGTGAAAGATTGAGTGTCACGTACGATATAAACCCAAAATTTAATCATTAAGCATAAAGCAAAACTCGTTCTTAAATGGATCATAACGCATCCAAGTCGCTACCTCAAAATAACCCAAGCGATTAAACCTTGCACTTGTGAAATCCTTAAATTAAAACCCAACTACAATTAGACTCAACATGTCACACCCCCTCCCGGACTACCTGCTACCTTAGACCGAAAGATGGCGTGAAGCCGACGAACAACGTTATTCTGTACCTGTATCTGTCGACTCTGCTTAAAACTTTCATGTGATGAACTTGCCAATCTAGTATATAAACTATTGTACATGCCACAAAACACATCGGATCCTAGGCTAGTCAAACACAGCCAGTCAAACACATACATGAAGTGTACCTCAAAATTTACCAATTTCACGAGTAAACCTAAAGACACCTTAATCAAAATATAACCAACAAAATTTACACAACTACAGCTCCTAAAGCTTATACAAACTGTGGAGTATCTATAACATACAAGGGTGTGAATACATCACAACACAACAGACTTTATGCCCAACTCAAAACACGTACTGGCAATCGATAATGAAGCTTCCGCAAACTAAGGCAGTCTATCAGGCACCGGGAAGTCGATCTCTACCTGGAAAATGGGTAAAACATTTTGGAAAGGGTGAGCTATGAAGCTCAGTGAGTGACTCAGTTTAAAACTATGAATTTAAAGATAAGAGCACGTGAAAACTTTACACATATAAATCTGTTTATACAAGTCGTAAATGTAAATGTGTAATAGTAAGAATAGCTTCCTTAAATACTCAGCATGTTCATCATTGAAATCTAGCAAGGCATATCAAGTATATCGAAGCATTTTAACTAACATGACGAATCTACGTTGTGTAGGGTACACCTAGTACAACAACGTTTACAAGCACTACGATGTAGTGGGGCCCGCCCAGCACTCCCATCGTCTTTGTCGTAGTGGGGCCCGCCCAGCACTCACGACAGCATCGTTGTTACGGAGTACACTCAACGTCAACAACAAAATCTAACCAGTGTGCACACGGTAATCTCTAGCCTCAGGCTCAAGATCTCAGTCATGTAGTTAATGAAAATTTCATAAATCATCATAAAATATTAAAACATGCCTGCTTATAAATTTTACACAAAGCTCGAACTTTACTCAGCTCTTTCGTGGAAAATTGTAGTTCTTAAAACAAAACTTCATACTAATTCATGCTTTGCTTAAAATATTGTGGTTTAAATACTTTCCAAACATTTAATATCTACGTGCTAGCATAAATTTCTTTAAGAAATCTAGTCTCCAAATGTATACTTGAAAATAGTCATGAAATTCAAATACCTTTCATGGCTTCTTAAATAAACATTTATCGCATTCAATCATAATAACAGTTATGGAAAATATTTCAAAGTTGGTTTTGTCACTCACAGTCTTGGGCTAGATCCTTGGTCTATAAGCTCGGTTTAATTCTTCTCGGCCTGCCAACAACCCAACCGAGTATTAAAACCTTAAACATTCTGGTTTCCTAAAGATATACATAACATGTCGCACCAAAGATGACGCTCACGAAAACAAAGCTTAAGAAATAAAATCCTATTTCAACAATTCTCTAAAATTTCCAGATTTCTAACATAAACTTCAAAGAACTATAACTTTCTCAATACTTAACCAAAATGAGTGTTCTTTATATCAAACTCTTCATTTTGAGATCCTCTAAAACTTACCTGAAGACATACAAATCTGATTCCCCGTGCATAAACACATATAACCATCAAAACAGAACCACTTCCAGAATCGCGCGCACACGACCTCTTTAACTTGTTCCTACAATTTAACCAATTTTTAGTCGTTTTTGGTTTACAATTTCTTCATGAAAGTTGTAGTAAATTGAATAAGCTTTCCAACCATACCAAATAGAAATTCTAACTCCACCGATACACTCTGAAATACAAGAAAAACCAGAGACCTCCTGATTTCGAGTGAAAACCAACTGCCCTGTTTTCTTCATCAAAAAGCACCAAATGAAAATCCGAATTTGCTCCAACGTTCTTCATAAAGTTTGTTTAAAAATGAGTTAACTTTCAGTAAATGTAAATCTCACCTCTTAATTCCTTTTGAAGAGTTCAAACCGAATTAAAAACCAGTGATGTGCAGAATGAACTAAAATTCAGCCATTGATACACTTTGCTTGAGTTCTCCTCCTTTTCTTCAACCTAAAAATTCTAATAAAATTTCTCTTCTTCTTCCAAACTCTCTCTTATAAGTTCTCTGCAAATTGAAGAAGGAAAAAGAAAAAAAAATAAAGGGAACTTGGATGTCTTCAAACTTGGCGGTGAAGGGAAGAGAAGAAGAAGAAGAAAAGAGAAAATGAAATTTTCTTCTCCTTTTCTTCTTTTTGTCCTTTCTTTTCTTTCTTTTCTTTAATTAATTTAATAAAACTATTTAATATATAAATATATATATTTATATTTACACTTAATTTCCATTTTTTTTTCTTTTTTTTTTCCACATTTAAAGAAATTAAACCAAGAAAATATCGGGTTTACAACTTACCTTCCCTTTAGAAAATTTCGTCCTCGAAATTTAGAATGTCCTTAACTGAAAAGTATCGGATAGCTCTTCTTCATCTGATATTCTGGTTCCCAAGTTGCCTCCTCCGCTCCATGATGTCTCCACAAAACTTTTATGAGTGGAATCGTTTTGTTTCTCAAAACTTGTTCCTTTCTGTCGAGAATCTGAACTGGTTCTTCAACATAACTCAAATCTTCTTTTAATTCAACTGGTTGATCTTGCAACACATGCGATGGATCTGGTATATATTTTCTTAACATGGATACATGGAAAACATCATGTATTCGTGCAAGTTCTATTGGCAACTCAAGTCTATACGCTGCTGGTCCCAATCGTTCCGTTATCTGATATGGCCCAATATATCTAGGACTTAACTTACCCTTTCTTCCAAAACGAATAACACCTCGCCATGGAGATAATTTCAAGAAAACTTGATCTCCAACTTGGAATTCTAGGTTTCTTCGTCGCTTATCCGCATAACTTTTCTGTCGATCTTGGGCTTTCCTCAGATTTTCTCTGATCAACTTAATATTGTTTGTCGTAATCTGAACCAACTCAGGACCTACTAACTTCCGCTCTCCCACTTCATTCCAGCACACAGGAGTTCTGCATGGTCTCCCGTATAAGGCTTCATATGGTGCCATACCGATACTAGACTGATAGTTATTATTATAAACAAACTCCATAAGTGGCAAGTGGGTATCCCAACTTCCTTTAAGTTGTAGGACACATGCTCTCAACATGTCCTCTAAAGTTTGGATGGTCCTCTCGGACTGACCATCTGTTTGGGGATGAAATGATGTACTAAACTTTAGCCCTGTTCCCATTGCTTTCTGTAAACTAGGCCAAAATTTAGAAGTAAACCTCGAATCCCTATCTGAAACTATGGACACTGGTACTCCATATTGACTCACAATCTTATCAACATATAATCTCGCTAGCTGGTCTAACGTAGATGTCATTTTAATCGATATAAATCGTGTCGTCTTGGTGAGTCTGTCTACTATTACCCATATACCATCATGTCCACTGGATGTACGAGGTAATCCAAATAGAAAATCCATAGTAATATGCTCCCATTTCTACTCTGGCACTGGCAAAGGATTAAGAAATCCTCCTGGCCTCTGTCTTACTGGTTTAACCTGTTGACAAATCAAACATCTATCAACATATTCAGCTATCTCTTGCTTCATTCCAGACCACCAATAAGTCTTCTTTAAAGTTCTGTACATCTTGGTGCTACCTGGATGCATAGCGTAAGCTGAACTGTGAGCTTCTTCTAGAATAGCATTCTTAAGCTCACTGATATTCGGAACACAAAATCTTCCTTGTTTAACAATGGCTCCATCTGTTCTCAGCTCAAACTCCACCTCTAAGCCTTTCTTGGATTTCTCAAACTTCTTCTGTAAATTACTGTCTTCTGACTGTCTTCTTACAATCTCAGTTACTAGAGAAGACTGAACCTGAAATTGAGCTAAGAGACTTCCTGAATCCTCTGTAGTTTCTACTGCCTTGGAACCTCTTAACTCATTCAACAAAGCTACTCGAATACCACACAAGGCACTCTTCGGAAGTCTTGACTTCCTACTTAATGCATCTGCTACTACGTTGGCCTTACCTGGATGATACTCTATAGTACAATCATAATCTTTAATCAGTTCTAGCCATCGCCTTTGTCTCAGATTTAGCTCTTTTTGATCAAAAATATACTTCAGACTTTTATGATCTGTGAAAATATGGCACTTTTCCCCGAACAAATAGTGTCTCCAGATTTTTAGTGCTAAAATAACTGCTGCTAGCTCAAGATCATGGGTAGGGTAATTACACTCATGCTCCTTTAACTGCCTTGAAGCATAAGCTATTACATTCCCATCTTGCATAAGCACACAACCTAATCCTAGCCTTGAAGCATCACAATAAATCACATAGTCCTTCCCTGTTACAGGAAGTGCCAAAATAGGTGCTGTAACTAGTCTTTTCTTCAATTCCTGAAAACTTTGCTCGCATTTATCTGACCACTCAAACTTAACATTCTTCCTTGTCAAAGCGGTCAAAGGCAATGCCAATCGAGAGAAATCCTCAATAAAACGCCTATAGTATCCTGCCAAACCCAGGAAACTACGTACTTCTGTCGCACTAATTGGTCTTTCCCAATTGACAACCGCTTCTACTTTTTGTGGATCGACACTAACTCCTTTTGCTGAAACTACATGCCCCAAAAATACTACTTGTTCCAACCAGAACTCACATTTGCTGAACTTAGCGTATAACTGTTTTTCACGTAGAGTCTGTAGAACAATCCTTAGATGTTCCTCATGAGATTCTCTGTCAACTGAGTAAACTAATATATCATCAATGAACACAATCACAAACTGATCTAAATACCGATGGAAGATCCTGTTCATGAGATCCATGAAAACCGCTGGCGCATTCGTTAAACCGAATGGCATAACTCGAAACTCATAATGCCCATACCTCGTTCTAAATGCTGTCTTAGCAATATCTGATTCTCTAACCTTCAACTGGTGGTATCCTGACCTTAAGTCAATCTTAGAGAACAACGTTGCTCCCCTTAGTTGATCAAATAAGTCATAGATGCGTGGTAAAGGATACTTGTTACGTATTGTAACCTTGTTTAACTGTCTATGGTCAATACATAATCTGAGGGTACCATCTTTCTTTTTCACAAAAAGCACTGGTGCTCCCCACGACGAAACACTAGGCCTGATGTATCCCTTGTCAACTAGTTCTTGTAACTCCATCTTCAATTCTTTTAGCTCGCTTGGAGCCATTCTATACGGGGCCTATGAAATAGGTGCTGTTCCTGGTAATAATTCAATGGTGAACTCAATCTCTCTATCAGGTGGCAAACCTGACAGATCATCTGGAAATACATCAAGAAATTCTTTCACCACAGGAACATCTTCTGGCTTTAGTTTTTCTCTCTGCACTACTACGATGTGTGCAAGAAACGCTGTGCAACCCTTCCTCAGTAATTTCTCAGCTTTCAAAACTGAGATTAGACTTCTAGAAACGGCCTTCCTCATACCTCTAAAAACCACTTCAGCAAAGCCTGGTTTTCTGAAAACCACTTCCTTCCTATGGCAATCCATAGATGCATAATGAGAAAATAAGAAATCCATTCCCAAAATTACATCTAACCTCTGCAACTCTAGTGGTAGCAAGTCCACTAGCAAACTGATACCTTCTACTAAAACTTCACAATTACGTAACACCTCATTAACAAGTAAAACGTCACCAACTGGAGTGTATATAGCTAACCCCTCAGATAAAGGCTCTAGCATCCTATTCAACTTAGTCAAAAATATACTAGAAACAAAGGAATGCGTAGCACCTGGATCAAATAAAACATCTGCAGGTACATTACAAATAAGAATCGTACCAGTAATAACGTCTGGTGCGTCCTCTGCTTCTTGTTGAGTCATAGCATAGACTTTTCCCTGTTGCCTCGGTCTTCCAACAACTCCCTTTTGCCTTGCACCACTGGTGCCCTCTGTTGGAACCACTGAAACTCTCGATTGCTCAACTGTCTGGGACCCAACTCCCTGATCTCTCTGAACTGTCATGTTCAACTGCGGACAATCTTTCTTAAAATGTCCTGGCTGTCCGCACTGGTAACATACACTGGCACCTACCAAACACTGACCCCGATGGTTTCTGCCACAACTCGTGCATGGTATTCGCATGACGGTACTAGCAATGGACTCCTGACCTGGTTGCGATCTTACTGTTGATCTAATGGGTTGACTAGGTATTCTCTGGCTCTGTCTCTGAAAAACACTACCATAACTCACGTTCCTCGATGCTTGGCCTCCAGAGCGATTCTTAAAATCTTGACGGCTTGAAATATTTATCCCAGGCGTGAACCTCCGCTGCTCACGGCCTCTAAATCCACTAGCTGTTGAAGTCCCACGACTAAGCTCCACTGCCGATTTCTCTTCTGTTATACTCTGCTCCACACGAAAGGCAGTCTCCACTAACTGAGAGAAATTCGTCCACTTAGCAATGGCTGTAACTGGGGTACGTATTTCAAAACGCAACCCTCTTTCAAACCTTTGGCACCTGTCACTCTCAGAAGCTATAATAACGTCAGCATACCGTGAAAGCTCGGTATACTTCCTCTCATACTCAGCCACTGAAAGTGATCCTTGTTTCAACCCCAGAAATTCATCCCTCTTGGCTTCGCAGTATGTGCTGGGATAATACTTATCTTCGAATATGCCTCTAAAAGTCTGCCAGTCTAAAGCACGTGCATCACTGTGCCTTGCTAATATAGATTTCCACCATCCTTCAGCCTCTTTTTGCAACAAAAATGTGGCCAATCTAACCTTTCGCTCCTCAGGACAATTCATCACATCAAAACACTTTTCAAGCATATTCAACCAGTTCTCTGCATCAGCTGGATCTGTGGAACCTTCAAACACTGTAGCCCCTAACTTCTTCAGCCGTTCAATTCCGTATGCCTTTTCTGGATCACTAGGCTCTGCTCTATCTGTCCTTCCTATTTCCTGTGTTGTTCTCGCAAACTGCTCGTTTCCTGCACCACCTCGAACTCCTAGGGTACTAGATTCCCCTACAGATGGACCTTGGGTAGGACCTTGCATCCCGTCCCGATTCTGCCGGCGTCGTCTACCAGTACGTGGTGGCATGACTCCTATAATATGTCAACACATTAGACATACTATAAATACTTAACTCAAATGCATGATACTAAATGTCTACTCACGTATTAATAATAATTGGACTCACTTCTACCCTTACCTAGACCATACTCCACTAGTTCCCTTTAAGCTAACTTGACGTTCAATTATTTACTTTCCAGTTTCTTCTTAGAGCTAACCGCTCTACCTTAATTCCCATGGAGCAAACTTGGCTCTGATACCAAGTTGTCACACCCCCTCCCGGACTACCTGCTACCTTAGACCGAAAGATGGCGTGAAGCCGACGAACAACGTTATTCTGTACCTGTATCTGTCGACTCTGCTTAAAACTTTCATGTGATGAACTTGCCAATCTAGTATATAAACTATTGTACATGCCACAAAACACATCGGATCCTAGGCTAGTCAAACACAGCCAGTCAAACACATACATGAAGTGTACCTCAAAATTTACCAATTTCACGAGTAAACCTAAAGACACCTTAATCAAAATATAACCAACAAAATTTACACAACTACAGCTCCTAAAGCTTATACAAACTGTGGAGTATCTATAACATACAAGGGTGTGAATACATCACAACACAACAGACTTTATGCCCAACTCAAAACACGTACTGGCAATCGATAATGAAGCTTCCGCAAACTAAGGCAGTCTATCAGGCACCGGGAAGTCGATCTCTACCTGGAAAATGGGTAAAACATTTTGGAAAGGGTGAGCTATGAAGCTCAGTGAGTGACTCAGTTTAAAACTATGAATTTAAAGATAAGAGCACGTGAAAACTTTACACATATAAATCTGTTTATACAAGTCGTAAATGTAAATGTGTAATAGTAAGAATAGCTTCCTTAAATACTCAGCATGTTCATCATTGAAATCTAGCAAGGCATATCAAGTATATCGAAGCATTTTAACTAACATGACGAATCTACGTTGTGTAGGGTACACCTAGTACAACAACGTTTACAAGCACTACGATGTAGTGGGGCCCGCCCAGCACTCCCATCGTCTTTGTCGTAGTGGGGCCCGCCCAGCACTCACGACAGCATCGTTGTTACGGAGTACACTCAACGTCAACAACAAAATCTAACCAGTGTGCACACGGTAATCTCTAGCCTCAGGCTCAAGATCTCAGTCATGTAGTTAATGAAAATTTCATAAATCATCATAAAATATTAAAACATGCCTGCTTATAAATTTTACACAAAGCTCGAACTTTACTCAGCTCTTTCGTGGAAAATTGTAGTTCTTAAAACAAAACTTCATACTAATTCATGCTTTGCTTAAAATATTGTGGTTTAAATACTTTCCAAACATTTAATATCTACGTGCTAGCATAAATTTCTTTAAGAAATCTAGTCTCCAAATGTATACTTGAAAATAGTCATGAAATTCAAATACCTTTCATGGCTTCTTAAATAAACATTTATCGCATTCAATCATAATAACAGTTATGGAAAATATTTCAAAGTTGGTTTTGTCACTCACAGTCTTGGGCTAGATCCTTGGTCTATAAGCTCGGTTTAATTCTTCTCGGCCTGCCAACAACCCAACCGAGTATTAAAACCTTAAACATTCTGGTTTCCTAAAGATATACATAACATGTCGCACCAAAGATGACGCTCACGAAAACAAAGCTTAAGAAATAAAATCCTATTTCAACAATTCTCTAAAATTTCCAGATTTCTAACATAAACTTCAAAGAACTATAACTTTCTCAATACTTAACCAAAATGAGTGTTCTTTATATCAAACTCTTCATTTTGAGATCCTCTAAAACTTACCTGAAGACATACAAATCTGATTCCCCGTGCATAAACACATATAACCATCAAAACAGAACCACTTCCAGAATCGCGCGCACACGACCTCTTTAACTTGTTCCTACAATTTAACCAATTTTTAGTCGTTTTTGGTTTACAATTTCTTCATGAAAGTTGTAGTAAATTGAATAAGCTTTCCAACCATACCAAATAGAAATTCTAACTCCACCGATACACTCTGAAATACAAGAAAAACCAGAGACCTCCTGATTTCGAGTGAAAACCAACTGCCCTGTTTTCTTCATCAAAAAGCACCAAATGAAAATCCGAATTTGCTCCAACGTTCTTCATAAAGTTTGTTTAAAAATGAGTTAACTTTCAGTAAATGTAAATCTCACCTCTTAATTCCTTTTGAAGAGTTCAAACCGAATTAAAAACCAGTGATGTGCAGAATGAACTAAAATTCAGCCATTGATACACTTTGCTTGAGTTCTCCTCCTTTTCTTCAACCTAAAAATTCTAATAAAATTTCTCTTCTTCTTCCAAACTCTCTCTTATAAGTTCTCTGCAAATTGAAGAAGGAAAAAGAAAAAAAAAATAAAGGGAACTTGGATGTCTTCAAACTTGGCGGTGAAGGGAAGAGAAGAAGAAGAAGAAAAGAGAAAATGAAATTTTCTTCTCCTTTTCTTCTTTTTGTCCTTTCTTTTCTTTCTTTTCTTTAATTAATTTAATAAAACTATTTAATATATAAATATATATATTTATATTTACACTTAATTTCCATTTTTCTTTCTTTTTTTTTTCCACATTTAAAGAAATTAAACCAAGAAAATATCGGGTTTACACAACAAACAATTCCAACCTTCCTAATTAAAGTGTTCCTAACCCAAACACAAAAATTTAGTGGTTAGAAACCTAATATACAGCATTACTAAATAATCAAGTCGAGCCTCAAAGATAAAAATACTTACCAATATCATGTTGAAACACTTTTGAATGTACTAAGTAGCGATTAAAAATACCTCAAATCTCTAATCTAATATCTAAAACGTAATACGCATCAAAATGATGCCAAACGTCAATGGATATTCAACTTCTTTAAGAAAAAACATAAAAAAAAAAAATTCACCCAATACAATCCGTCCTTGCATAAATCCAAGATCTAGTGAATGTTGAGGGCGATGACCAAGTCGAATGAATATGACGATAGGGGTTTGTTTGAATAGGAGCTGCTGTCGAAGAAACCAACTGATTGAGGGTCGACGGGTGACTGCTTATCAAATTAAACAAACTTACAATGTCAAGCGGAGCTTCAATAGTCACATGTCGGCTACTAAAACCAATGCTTGGTTTTAAGTGACAAAGTTCTAGTGGACAAAAACAAATAAAATAGGTGTGGGCAGTTGGCTTGGTGGCTGGCAGATCTTAAGAGTGAGTGAAGAAGAAGAATCATAAGTGGAGTGAGGGTGCTGGCGACTGAGGAGGTTGAAACCAAAAATAGATTTAGGTTTTGTAACAACCCAACTTTTTCAACTATTCCATAATGAACTACAATTCAAAATAGACATACTGTCAAAGCACATTAGACCAACTTACCACATAGTCACATAAACAATCCTAATCCTACTCATGTCGAGGATTTAGTAGTAAACTCCTTGCATCAAAATTGGAGTTAAGTCCTTGCTTGAAATTTACTTCTCAAATCAAAATCATAAGCATAACACCCTTAATTAATAATTTTGTTGTTTAAAATCATTAGTTAAAGTTCAATCTTAATTTTCTAATTTACTTACAAATTTATCGTCAAAATTCAAATTTGACATTGTTGGAAGTCCACAAATTAATTCAAAAAAGAGCTCCAATTAATCCTCCAAAACCAAGAATAACCTCATAATTTTTTCCAATATTAATTATTGAATTAAATCTTTAATGGGTATTAAAAAACCCATAACAATACCACCAAAACCTAACAAAACTCACTCAAACATAACCAAACTGGTAAGCGATGGTGAACATAGAGGAGAGATAGCCACTGTTGGCTAATGGCGGTACGTCAAATGGTAAGCAAACGACAACTTAAGGCGTCGACTTGGACAATGAGGAGAATGGAGATGAACAGTGGCTCACGAGGCTCGTTCAAACAACAACTCGACGGTGGCGGCTTTTTCAAAAGAGACTGGCTACATGAAGGTGGTCTGCTTGTAGACGCTTCTTACCCAGATAAGGATCACTATGCTAAGTATCAATAATTCTTTGTCTCAAGGTCGATTGCATTGTCAACTGTGCCAACTGTGAGGTGACTTCCCCACCGCAACTTCAATATATATTTGTGTAAAGTCATAGTGCAATTAAGTTTACCAAGTAGTTAGAGCTGCTGAATGAACTACCTTTCTACTAAGAGCATCAGCTACTACATTATTCTTACCTGAATGGTACAAGATCTCACAGTTATAATCTTTCACCAACTCTGGCCATCTATGTTGTCTCATGTTTTACTCCTTATGGGTGAAGAAGTACTTCAAATTCTTACGATCTGTGAAAGTCAATATCTTTCTCCATAAAAATAGTGCCTCCAAATTTTCACTCCAAAAACAACTATTGCTAACTCTAAATCATGTGTAAGATAACTTTACTCATGGCTCTCAACTGGCGAGAAGCAAAAGCAACCACCTTACCATGTTGCATTAACACACAACCCAAACCTTTCATAGATGCATCACTTTAAGTTACAAAACTTCCAGAACCTTATGATATGGTAAGGACTGATGCAGTAATAAACTACTACTTAAGAATCTAAAAACTGTCTTCATAAGCCTTGTTCCAAACAAACAGGGTCCCTTTCTTGGCCAACTGAGTCAAAGGAATGGTTATGCGAAAGAAGTTTTCCACGAACCATTGGCAATAGCTTGTTAAACTCAAAAAGCTACGAACCTCATTGACTATAGAAGGTCAAGGCAACCTGGTAATAGCTTTAACCTTTGTTAGGTCTATGAAAACTCCATCTGTAGACACCACATGGCCAAGAAAGGTCAATTGCATCAACCAAAGTTCACACTTAGAAAACTTAACATACAACTTGTTCGATCAAAAAGTCTTCAAAACCTTTCGTAAATGCTTCTAATGCTCTGTCTATGTCTTGAAGTATATCAATATATCATCAATAAAAACTATCTCAAAAGTGTCAAGGAAATCCTTAAGCACTCTATTCATCAAGTCCATAAATACTTTAGGAGCATTGGTCAATATAAAAGACATCACAATGAAATTGTAATGTCCATATCTAGAACGAAAAGTAGTCTTGAGAATATCACTATCCTTAATCCTCAACTAGTGGTATCCCGATTGAAGGTCAATTTTCAAGAATACTGTAGCTTCTTATAACTAATCAAATAGGTCATCAATTTTGGGTAGAGAGAGGATACATGTTCTTCATAGTTGTCTTATTCAACTCTCAATTATCAATGCATAGTTACATCGACCCATCAATTATGGGTTGCACCCCAAGGAGAAACACTTGGTCAAATAAAACCTTTGTCAAGCAATTTTTGCCACTATATCTTATAGCCACTTTTTTTAGTTGAGAGGCGACAACATAACTCTTAACGCCACTTTTTACTTTACTCTCTTAAGTAGGTTTTCTTAACAAGTTGGACACGTAAATGACAAAAGAAATTTAATCTCGCATAGCTTTTATCATTGAAGTTATCCTTGTGCAAAGAAAAATTAAAGAACTTAAATGCAAAAATTAAAGCTTACAACAAGTTAAGTAAAACACGAAATAAATGCATTAAAATATGCACTTGTATTGCAAAGGATATAATTATGAAAGAATGAAAATTACATAAGTGATAAAAATGAAAAAAGAAGAAAATAAATACAACCCCAAATTTATGGTTCAAGTCGCATTTTGGAAGGTCTTGGCACAATCGTTGGTTAGTTCTCAAATAGGATATATAATTCATCAATGACTTGTATTGCCTATCAGTCTGTGATGATGCTTGCCTGATCAATGTACTCAATGTCTAGATATGTGTTTGCATCACCTTGCCTTGAAAGTTGAGAAGTGCAATGTCCGTGGTGAGCTGATCATGTTGAGTGCAATGATGTTGATCACAATTATCTATCTTTAATTCTATGTCTCGAATCTGCTTTTCATGTCTCAATGCGTTTTCTTGTAGATCAGCTTGGCTCTAGAACATGTCTTCACAACCATCCATGATTGGTTTGCCAAATGTGTCTCCAATGAATTTGATGTAATGATCTTCTTCATTGTCGTCTCCTGCCGCGATATCTTGATTACTTGTTTGCTTAGGCAGCGAAGGAGCATGTGTCTTGCTTGTATCCTCAGAGGCGATTTGTTTACCTTTGAGGAGTGGATCATCAATAGGCCCCCCCAAGACCTCTTTTCCTTGCGACCCAATAGGGACTAGGGTCTCATTTTCTTAACCCTTAGCTATTTCTTCGGAAGTAGTTGATGGATCACAGAGAGTGTCTTCAAACAGGTCTTGGGATAACTCCTCATCATCCCCTTGGACAAGTAGAGACTCATCACATCATCATTTGGCCTTGTGGTTTGGTCGGGCAAGCTTGTGATAAGAGATTGATGATTTTCCTCTTATTGCAAGGAAGTAGTAGCAATTTGGATTTTGTGGGGGTTGAAGTTTGGATTGTTTGAGAGGATGGTGGTGTTCTTGGATGAGTGGAGGTGGTTGTTTTGGGCATTTTGGTGGGCGAAGTGGAAAGTGGGATGGTGGTCTTGGTGATTCAGGCAACCGATGGGATAATTATGGCGAGAGGAATAGGGTCTTTAGACTCATTGGCTTTAGATTTTTTTTCTCGCGTATTGGACTCAGATGCCTAGTCCTTGCCCTTCCTCTTGTGAACAAAGTGAGGCTTCTTTTTTCTTCTCCCCTTCTTTTTCTTCTTCTTCTTCATCAACCTCTATTTCTTCATCTTCAACAAACATTTCCATATTCTTCGTCTTGAGTCGTTTGTCTTCAACCTTGTTCTTATGGAGGTTGATCATGTGATTTAAACTTTTCATCATTCAAATCCCATATTTTATCGTAGTCTTAAGGAGGTTATTCAACAAAGAAACTACCTTCAAGCACAACTGCTCTATCAAGCATGGAAATGCATTTAAAAAAACGAAGCTCTACCGACGCAGAAAAAGGGCATCGGGATAAAGAACGTCATAAGAAGACACTTTTTGTGATGTCGTGAAGAAGGAGTCAACATTGGGGAGCTTTATCAACGTTGAACAAATGACGTCGACAAAGCATGAGGCTTCCATGACACGGTACGAGGAGACGTCGCGAAAATATTTAATTTAAATTATAATATAGATTTTTTGCGACACCATGCATGTACACATCGTCGTTGTCCCCACAACTATCGACATTGCGTTCAATGCATCGACATTGGTTGCACAAAGCCGACATTGATATGACCGCGTCGACAAAAGGTTGAACATTTAAAAATTTTGACAACCTTTCCATAACGCCAAAATACATGACATCGTAGTGGTCGAACCTTTGCCAATATAGGGTCGGTAACGTCGTGAAATATGTGACATTTTAATCGTTGTTGATAAGGTTCTCACGACGCCATAGTGACAACGTCGATAGTTCTTGGAGAAACAACGATGCCATAAGTGACAGTGTCGCGAGTGGTAGGGTTCTCCCAACATTTTTTAGTTGTGTCGTCAAGAGATCCCCTCGCATTTTAGTTCTGTGTTTCACAATACTGATAGTGAAGAAATTCTATTTACAACAAAAAGAAAACAAAAGAGGAAACAAGTTGTTGATGTTGATGATAATGAAACTAGAGAAGAGACTAAAAGTGATAGTAATAAAAAAGATGCAAAAGAAGAAGTGGGAACAAAAGGAAACAAAAGAAAAATAAAGGAAAAAATATGGGGACTAAAAAAAGCCAAAGGTTTCAAACACACTATGGAGACAACCAATCTCAAAACAAGAAGAAACCAACAAGAAAAAACAAAGAATAATTTCTACTCAAGAATACATTAATTTTTCTCCATCCTTGACACATTTTTCAATAGTTGTAGACACAATTCATAGTATTTTAGAGGCAATTTATAGTGCTTTTGAAGCTTCAAGTTTGTAAATTTTAAGTTTTGAACATTTCTTTGTTTTATACTTTAGTAATTTGTAAGTTTCTTTCTACTTTATTTTGTATGTTTCTTATAAATATGATATTTAGGCTTACAAACTATTTCCAATTTTAATTTCTAGGGTCTCAGGTACATAGAGATAGAATACTACCATTGTCTATCCCTTGATATCCTACACAATCGTGTATTACAATGTATAACAGAATCATTTAGATTTAATAACACGACCGATTAGATTCCATTGGAACATCAATTAGATTTAGTTAGAAGATTGTTAAGATGTAATTACAAGATCATTCTTAATTGACTACACGATTGTTTGAATGTTATTAGAAGATCATTTACATGTAATAACAAGATCATTTTGATATAATCAAAGATTGTTTTGACTTAACTACATCACCATTTAACATATATTAGATGATCAGTAGATTATTACATGATCGTCTAGACTATTAAAAGATCATTTAGACCTATCATGTACAAAAACACGCTAATAGGTTAATAAAAGTGATTTGATAGTTTAGGCTTTAGGATTTATGGTTTAAGAGCAAAATGGTCAATTTGCATGGATTCTTTAACATATATTACATGATCATGTAGATTATCACATTATCGTTTAGGTTATTAAAATATCGTTTAGACCTATCATGTACAAAATCGCGCTGATAGGTTAAAAAAAGTGATTTGATAGTTTAGGGTTTAGGGGGCAAAATGGTCAATTTGCGTGTTGTCAAATGGTCAAATCACTTTTATTAACCCGTTAACGCTTTTTTATAGTTTTCTTCCCTTTTGGTCACTTTGTTTTAAACCCGTACTCACAAACAATTAGGTCTAGGGTTTCTAATTCCCTTAAACATTTCCTCCCAAACATTTAGCGAAGGAAAGAAGCACGCGGTTGCTAAATAATAACATTTCCATATTTGTCTTCAATATCAAAGGTATGTTTGTGCAACGCTTATTTTTTATTCATTATTTATGTTATGACTGATTTTTTTTATCATATTATGCTTTGTCTTCTTTATATATTAAACATGTCTTCAATATCAATAGTTAAAATTAGGTTTTTTTCATTGACTTCTAATCTACACATGTATGTTTAATATATTTGTCACATATGGCTATTGTTTAGATTAAACCATCTGTTATGCAACATAAACGATATCTTAACCTAGACTAGGCGATCATTTAGATGTGTCTAAATGATGGTGCATATATTCTAGCGTTTGGTTTATAGTTTACTTTTATGGTTTTCTAAACGATCGTGCATTTTACTAAAATATTATATGACCATTGTTTTTAGGGTAGGTGTTTACTTTTATGGTTTATGGCCAACTAGTGTAACAGTTGATAAAGATTATGAAAGTCAACGGCTACAGAAGCTTCTATTTAAACCAAGGACAATAAAGTTTAAAAGGAGAAGGAAAAAAGGTGCAAGATGCTATGGTGGTGAAAATGTTGTGAAGGTTGCCTTGGCCCTCTTTGTCGAAACTGTCATGGTGATTTCAAAGATGTTTGTAAAAGACTATGGTAAGCTCTTATCAAGTTTCGTGATTCTAAAGCTTCCAAATGGAAGGAAACGGAAAGTTGGTTTGGCAAAGGAAGATAACGACGTTGTTTGGCTGCAGAAAGGATAGGACCTTTTGATTTGGTCCATTGGCAGAACTTTTAAACTGGAAAGTGCTTAATTGAAAGAAATCAAAGCCTTGGTAAATCCATTTGTGCATGTGTATAAGGGCAACATACTACAGGAGAAACTTCCAGAGTTATCCATAGTTATATTATGGCCAGTAGAGCTTGATCATGTTATCAAGTTTCATGATTCTGAAGCTTCCAAATGGAAGGGAATGGAAATTTGGCTAGCACATTCGGTCATCTGTCAATTTTTGTTATGTTAGAAACACCCAAGTTCAGCCATGAATTTCAAATGTAAATGAAGAACCTCAATTGATATCTATATATGAGAATTGTGTAGTTCCTTGTTATGTTATTAGTATAATACAAGTGAAATTTCCAAGGTTTAGGAAATCTACAGTTATATTATAGCCAGAAGAGCTTGATCGTGTTATCAAGTTTCGTGATTCAGAAGCTTCCAGATAGAAGGGAATGGAAAGTTGGTTTGCGATCATAAATGGAATTAATCTTCATTGTTCTTATGTATTTCAAATAACTACTTCGAATGCTTGATGGCGATTCTTTTAGAGTCGATAAGACCACTTATGTCAAATTTCTCCAACTTTGTTACAAATTTCTTCAAAATCCAATTTGGATCTCGGTTGGCTAGATACAATGCCAATGTGGAACCCCTAGAACGGAAAGTTGGTTAGCACATTGGTCTATCAATTTTCGTTACATGAGGAACAACCTTCAACAATTCACGAAATTCAGCTATCAATTTCAAATGTAAATGAAGAACCTCAACTGGTATCTATATACGAGAACAATGTAGTATACTATAGCAGAAACTTCCAGGGTTGAGGAAATCTACAGTTATATTATGTAAAAACATCTACATATAATAATATCTAAATGTGTAGGTCAAAGAATGTTGGTTTGAACTTTTGAACATTTCTTTGTTTTATACTTTAGTAATTTGTAAGTTTCTTGCTTCTCTTGTTTGTAACTTTCTTATTAAATCTGATATTTGTGCTTACAAACTATTTTCAATTTTAATTTTAGTGTCTCAGATTATTCTCTCTGTCTATCGTGTAGAATGTATAGTAGAATCGTTTAAATTTAATAACACGATCGTGTATGTTTAGTTGGAAGATCGTTTAGATTTAGTTAGTAGATAGTTAAAATGTAATTACAAGATCATTAATTACCTGCACGATTATTGAAGCTATATAACAAATTGCTTAGAATAATAATACGATCATTTAGATTAATTTAATATTATCGTTTTGATGTTATTAGGAGATCGTTTAGATCTAATTACTATATCGTTAATTTACCTAAATGATCGTTTATGGTATACTACAGGATTATTTAGGTTCAGTAACAGGATCATTTAGATGTTATTAGAAAATTGTCTACACATGTAATGACAAGATCGTTTAGGGTTTACTGTTTACATACAATGACTAGATCATTTAGATGTAATCAAATATCGTTTTGACTTAACTACACTATTGTTCAACATATATTACAAGATTGTGTAGATGATTACATGATCATTTAGGTTATTAAATGATAGACTACACCTATCATTTATAAAAACATGCTGACAAGTTAATAAAAGTGTTTTGACAGTCTCAAAACACGCGAATTGACGATTTTGTCCCTTTGGTATAAAAGACCAAATTTCTTACTGTTTTCTTCATATTCACTCATTTTATTTCAAACTCGTACTGTCATTTCACTTTTCCTCTCAAACGTTTCCAATTTTCTTAAATTTTTCCTCTCAAATCGTTAAACGTTTCCATTTCTATTTTCAATATCAAAGGTATTTTTGTGCAACACTGATTTTTTGTTGATTAATTATGTTATGACTGATTTTTTTATCATGTTATGCTTCATCTTCTTATATATTAAACATTTTCGTCTTCATTTTTGAAATAAAATAAGCTAAAAATACATTTTTTTTCACTAACTTCTAAAATACACATGCATGTTTAATATATTTATCACATGTGGTTACTGTTTAGATTAAACAATCTGTTACGCCACGTAAAGATATCTTAACCTAGACTAAATGATCATTTAGATTTGTATGAACGATCGTTTGGACTTGTCGAAATGATCGTGCATACATTCTAAACAGTCATTCGGGGTTTACAGTTTACTTTTAGGGTTTATGGTTTAGTGTTTTCTAAAAGATCGTGCACATAACTAAAATACTCTATGATCATGGTTTTTAGAATGGTTGTACCTATGAAGAATACTTTCCTACCACTGTATCGTGTCAAGTCCATAAGATTAGTACTATTATTAAGGATAAACTGGCCAAGGAACATACACAAGCTCTATCCTACAGAATGGTGGACAACACTATATTCCATAATACAAAAAGTAAGTGTAAATTTTGAGTTATCGTGTATAAATGTTGCACGACCGTGTATTATTGATACATGATTATGTACCTTTATGCACATCGTGTATCACATGGTATGCAATCATGTATCTTGTGGTGAACGATTGTTTACCTAAGTAATTTTTTTTTTTTAGTTTTAGTTTAACACTAGCTTTGATAAAGAATGTATTAACAACTAGTTTATTATATCATTACAAATCGTTGTTCTATCTAAATTGAAGCTATCACCCCAAGAGAAAGCTTTTATGAAGAGCCAAATTCAAGGGGATGATAACGTGGATATTGAGGAGGGTGAGTCAAGAGTATATTGTAACAGCAGCGACGTTGATACTCCTACTGATAATATGAATCGGTCATCTAATCACGATGACTTGAATAGTATGGAATCATCCTCATCTCCAATGCTTCAGTCCAATCTAAATGTTGTCGGGGTTGCTTATATTCTGCAACCATTACCACAAAGAACAGAAGAACAAAAAGTGGTTGACCAACATATATTCATACCAACCACCAACAAGAAACGTTCTAGCTCCAATGACTAAATGATGAGATTAAAGATGTTTGTAAGGACGTGCCAACATTAACTTCCATAATTTGTAAGAAGGATGGCACAATAAAAAAGCATACATTAGAGTTGTTGAAAATCAAGCAGATGCTCTAGAGTTTGATTTAGGTAAAGTCTGATTTCAAAAAGTGTTTTGTTTGTTAATTGTTTAGATAAACGATTGTGTACGAGAAATAAAGAACGTTCATTTTTTCTTACACAATCGTTTATCTCACTTAAACGATAACTTATTGATTATCCACACGGTCGTTTAGATATTGTACGTGATCGTTTGCTTACTTATACACAATCGTTTGCTAACATTTGTTTTGTTTTCCTTTTCCTTTACTTATCAGAATCAAAATCAAGTGAATGATGATATTCATCACATGCAAAAAAATCGTCATTATGATTCTGATCGTGACAATCTGGACAAGGATGACGAGCATCACAATAATGAAGATCCTCCAAGTAAAACTCAAAAAGAACTTGTGATATCATCGATGAGCCTCAATCTGTTCAAGGATCATATCTTGAAGAACCTTCTTTAGAAAATCTACGGTTAGTGTTTAATTCATTATCTACTGCTTTAATTTGTTTAAAATTGATTAAATTCTAAATAAATAACAATTGTGTTTTTTCTTTTTCTTTTTTTTTTCTATGTAGGGAACCAGAAGAAACATCGTCCCCACATCAAGGGAAGTCAAGCAATGATATTTACATAGATGGCAGAGATAAGAAGTTGCTCTTAAATATACGTGAAATGGTTAACAAACTAATAGCCGGTACTGAAACAGTAAAGGAACTGCCAGCAATGGTTGAAAATGTTCCATTGGTATACCAACCACTTTCACTTTGTGAAAAACAACCATCAACTATTGTCAAAGACCTAGCATCGATTAACCATCAATTTATGTTACGTGAGGAACAAACTTCGACAACTCACAAACTTTAGCCATCAATTGTGGCTGTAAATGAAGAACCTCAACAAGTATGTTTATATGAAATTTTGTAGTCCTTTGTCATGAATTGTTTGTTTGTTATCTAATATTATGCGTTGTAGGAAATCCCCAAACAACTAACACCCCTCAAGAGAAAGAGACTGCAAAAAATGTCAAATATTGAGGCGCAGAAATGAAAGAAAGCTTCTGTTGGTGAGAAACCGGTTGAGGTTAAAAACACTGATGAAGTAGTATCTATTCTCAAGGTTAAACCACTCAAACCACCTACTGGAGTTGTATCCAAGCCTATAGTTTTTGTTTTGGAGGTCGTACTGAGAAACTTAGATTAATACTTAGCGTGGTAGAAGATGTAAGTACTCTTTCCAAATTTCACCTACTATAGTTTCTGTTCTATGTGATTGGTGGATCGAAATTTATAAAAGGCATACTTAGTGTGGAGGAAAACTTCAAAGACAAAAGATTAAGACGTATGGGTGGTGGAAGATGTAAGTACTCTTTCCAAATTTCAATTTATATATACAACAATTACATAATTTGTACAACATTCTTTGTGTAATTAAACGATTGTGTACACATAGTACATAATCGTTTAGTTACAAAAAGAATGTTGTACATGATCGCTTGTATTTGGTAAGCGATAGCTGATAACTTATACGAATACAAGTTATTATGGCTTCTTAGGTAGAATAATGGGACCAAAACGAGTAACTTCTATAGAAAATTCATAAGTATTCAGAAATACACTTTACATAAGTCTCCATTCTTGTTTCACTCTGTTTTTCGTGTTTTGATATAGGATATGAACAAAAGAAGAAACTAGTGAATCGCAGAGGAACTCGCTCAAAAGCTACGTGAGAAGACTCCGTCGGACAAGTACAATTTCTAGGTGAGGTGGCACATTATCACGCGAGGAAGGTTCACTAGAAGACAGGAATGGTAGTTGGAGTTGATGTGACTTGACAAATACTGCATTCAGCACTGACATGTTCAGAAGAATAGAAGTTTTTCGTCGAAAGTTGCGTATAAAAGGATTTCTTCACTACCAAAAAAGGAGGTCAGCTTCGAGAGAAGTTAGGTATCAGTATGGATCGGCCCAAACCCTAAAGAGTGGTGGAGGGTTGTAGCCCTTCTGTCATTTGTAAAAGCTTTCTTCTTCTTCTCCAATCTGTCTGTGAGTGGGAGCTTAGGACAGAATCGAGAAGATTCCATCACTTTTATTTCCACTAACTTGTAAAGTCATTCTCTTCACCTGCCATTTTTATATTTCTTTGTAATGTATCTGTTCATATTGTACAGTGGTCTAAGGCCTAAAGTAACGCCCCAAGATTTTGAATTTAACTTATTATCTTAAGTGTAGTTATTTTAATTTTGGATGTTTTGAATTTAGTGATTTATGAACATTTGATTTTATTAGACATCAAGAAAATATCTAATGGTGATATTTATTTGGGAAAAAGATTGAGGTGATTGGTTGAATTTGATTTTTTTAATGGAGATTGTTGGGTTTAAATAAGAAAGAGATTAAGTGGATTTAATTAATTAAATTAGGAAAAGAGAAAGGAAGAATAATAATAAACATATTATTATTATTATTTTTCTCATTAAAAGGACTATTGGGACCCGTGCAAACCACCATCCCCTTCATTGAGAAAGGAAAGAAAGAAAGAAACAAGAAAGAAAAGAGAAAAAAACCCTAACCGCCAGATCTGCTGCCGCCGTTAGCCGATCGCACAGCTCTAACCGCAAGACCAGCCGCCGCTGTGTTCGTATGATCGCCATCGGAAGTGGACCGTGACTGTCCGTCGAAGCCAAGATCCCGACCTGCACACCTCCCTCCCTCCGTAGTCTGCCTCGATTTGTCATCGTCTACACCGGTCCACCAAACGTCGCCTTGTTCCGTCATCGACCATCAGAGTTTGCCATCACCTGGTCAGCGCCGCATCGTCGGAAGATCGAGCCCCACCGTCTCAACTGTCGCTCGAACCCGAAACCTGACCTGCGCGCCCGCGTCTTTTCACCGCGTGAAGCTGATCGACTCGAGTCCTTGCCCTGCGACCCGAGCCGCGCCCGCACAATCTGCATCGAGCCATGCCCGCATGACCACATCGGGTCGCGCCCACACAATCTGCATTGAGTCGCGCCTGCGTATACGCCGTAGCTGAGTCGCACTCACGTCGCGCCGGTTCGAGCCACCCTACACGGGCGTGAAGCCGACGAACAACGCTTTTCTATACATGTATCTGTCGACTCTGCTTAAAACTTTCATATGATGAACTTGCCAATCTAGTATATAAACTATTATACATGCAACAAAACACAGCGGATCCTAGGCTAGTCAAACACATACATGAAGTGTACCTCAAAATTTACTGATTTCACGGGTAAACCTAAAGACACCTTAATCAAAATATAACCAACAAAAATTTACACAACTACAGCTCCTGAAGCTTATACAAACTGTGGAGTATCTATAACATACAAGGGTGTATATACATCATAACACAACAGACTCTATGCCCAACTCAAAATACGTACTGGCAATCGATAATGGAGCTTCAGCAGACTAAGGCAGTCTATCAGGCACCGGGAACTCGATCTCTACCTAGAAAATGAGTAAAACATTTTGGAAAGGGTGAGCTATGAAGCTCAGTGAGTGACTCAGTTTAAAACTATGAATTTAAAGATAAGAGCACGTGAAAGCTTTACACATATAAATCTGTTTATACAAGTCGTAAATGTAAACGTGTAGTAGTAAGAATAGCTTCCTTAAATACTCAGCATGTTCATCATTGAAATCTAGCAAGGCATATCAAGTATATCGAAGCATTTTAACTAACATGATGAATCTACGTTGTATAGGGTACACCTAGTACAACAACGTTTACAAGCACTACGATGTAGTGGAGCCCGCCCAACACTCCCATCGTCTTTGTCATAGTGGGGCCCGCCCAGCACTCACGACAGCATCGTTGTTACGGAGTACACTCAACGTCAACAACAGAATCTAACCAGTGTGCACACGGTAATCTCTAGCCTCAGGCTCAAGATCTCAGTCATGTAGTTAATGAAAATTTCATAAATCATCTTAAAATATTAAAACATGTCTGCTTATAAATTTTACACAAAGCTCGAACTTTACTCAGCTCTTTCGTGGAAAGTTGTAGTTCTTAAAAAAAACTTCATACTAATTCATGCTTTGCTTAAAATATTGTGGTTTAAATACTTTCCAAACATTTCATATCTACGTGCTAGAATAAATTTCTTTAAGAAATCTAGTCTCCAAATGTATACTTGAAAATAGTCATGAAATTCAAATACCTTTCATGGCTTCGTAAATAAACATTTATCGCATTCAATCATAATAACAGTTATGGAAAATATTTCAAAGTTGGTTTTGTCACTCACAGTCTTGGGCTAGATCCTTGGTCTATAAGCTCGGTTTAATTCTTCTCGGCCTACCAACAACCCAACCGAGTATTAAAACTCTAAACATTCTGGTTTCCTAAAGATATACATAACATGTCGCACCAAAGATGACGCTCACGAAAACAAAGCTTAAGAAATAAAATCCTATTTCAACAATTCTCTAAAATTTCCAGATTTCTAATATAAACTTCAAAGGACTATAACTTTCTCAATACTTAACCAAAATGAGTGTTCTTTATATCAAAATCTTTATTTTGGGATCCTCCAAAACTTACCTGAAGACATATAAATCTGATTCCCCGTGCATAAACACATATAACCCTCAAAACATAACCACTTCCAGAATCGCGCGCACACGACCTCTTTAACTTGTCCCTACAATGTAACTGATTTTTAGTCGTTTTTGGTTTACAATTTCTTCATGAAAGTTGTAGTACATTGCATAAGCTTTCCAACCATACAAATTAGAGATTCTAACTCCATCGGTACACTCTGAAATATAAGAAAAACCAGAGACATCCTGATTTCGAGTGAAAACCAACTACCCTGTTTTCTTCATCAAAAAGCACCAAATGAATATCCGAATTTGCTCCAACGTTCTTCATAAAGTTTGTTTGAAAATGAGTTAACTTTCAGTAAATTTAAATCTCACCTCTTAATTCCTTTTGAAGAGTTCAAACCGAATTAAAAACCAGTGATGTGCAGAATGAACTAAAATTCAGCCATGGATACACTTTGCTTGAGTTCTCCTCCTCTTCTTCAACCTCAAAATTCTAGTAAAATTCCTCTTCTTCTTCCAAAATCTCTCTTAAATGTTCTCTTCAAATTGAAGAAGGAAAAGAATGGAAGTTGGATGAGAATTTGTCTTCAAAATGCTTGGCGGTGAAGGGAAGAGAAGAAGAAGAAGAAAAGAAAAAATGAAATTTTCTTCTCCTTTTCTTCTTTTTATCCTTTCTTTTCTTTCTTTTCTTTAATTTATTTAATAAAACTATTTAATATATATATATATATATTTACACTTAATTTCCATTTTCTTTTTCTTTTTTTTCCACATTTAAAGAAATTAAACCAAGTAAATATCGGGTTTACACAAGCGTTGCAACCTCAACCTAGGGTTAGTTACTTCAACTTAATGTCTGGAGTCCTTGGTCGTTTGGTGATTAAGTTATGAAAATTGGTGTTTCTAACCAGTAGGACTTCGCTGCTGGGAAAGCGTGACTTTGCGGTTAGGACTCGTTAGGCAAATCTTCAGGTAATAGATCATCTTACTAGACCTTCGAATCACATTACAGAGACGCATGTATGAATATATGGCCACGCATGATTGATAGCTAAGTATATAACTCGAGGTTATTGAGAGAGAGACTGATATTGAAATTGTGCTTACCGGTTGACTCTATGGTTAGCGTGATTAGTACGTCGACACTATCGCCTTCGCCCTAATGACATAGTTTTGTGGGTGAGAATGACGTGATATAATATGTTATGGTTTGATATGTTATAGCATGATTTGACGTAATTATGACATGTTATGATAAGTTATGATGTGATTGCTAAGATGTTGTGTACATGCTATGGGTAGGGTGTATGTTAGCTTCTTATTAGAGTCATACCCACATGGGTGTCCTTCGGGATCAGCACTATTATGTCATACACATGATGGAGAGACCCGATGGGGTCGCACACACTTATGACTACGTAGTCTGACGGGATTACCAGTCTGACATTTGCATTGACATAGACATTACGTGAGTGATCCGACGTGACCACTCATAGCCCGATCAACTTAGGTGTTCCCTTGGGAATCACCAAATACCAGTTTGTTCCTACGGAGGCACAGATTGTACGTGTTTGGGGACGTGCCAGTTCAGCGATACCACTTTTCAGGACTCTAATAGGAAGTTAACAGGCATCTAGTGGGACTAGTAGTGGGTCCCTTACTGAGTATTTTTATGCTCACTCTTTCCATTTGCATTTTTTTTCGGGCAGAGGTAGAGGTAAGAACAAGGGCAAGCTAACGAGTGACCCGAAGTGATTGTGGCGGGCCATAGGGATACGCTTGCTTCCGCTTATGTCAAGATTTAGATTTTAGTATTGCATTTTCAGTTCATTCTTTATTGGTTATTTTATTTCTTTAAAACTAGATAGGGCCCGAGATAGGACTTTATTTTATACTGATTTCACATTTTCCTTGTTTATGTTTTTTTTCTAATGAAAATTTGAGGTTTTTGTCTTATTCTATTTTTTAAAAAAACTTCACAAATTTATTTACCCTTTTTAATTAGTAATGGCTTCGACTTAGTATAAGGAGTTGGGTCGTTACAGTTGGTATCAGAGCCTATGTCCTAGGTTCTGTAGACTGACTTACGATGTGACTTTTTGTTTTGGTTTGTTTTACCCCTATGGCTATACGGTCCTTCGTCACTCGCTTGGTACGTTCTAAGACCTTGTTAATATTATAGTTATAACCTTGCCTATTGAGAGTAAATGTAGATAGTATAAGTGATATGACTGTTTTGTGAAAAGTTTCTGCTGGTGGAACTTCAGGAAAGATGCCGCCACGTAGAGGTGCACATCGAGGGGGTGGCAGAAGAGGTAGAGGAGGTGGACGTACCTAGCCTGAATAACAGCCTGCCGTGCAAACTGCCAACCCCACTGCGTTTGTCACTCAGGCAGACCTCGCTGCCATGGAGAAGAGATATCAGGATATGTTGAGGGATGCGCTGACACCTTTTCATGCTGCCCAACAGACCCAGGCCGCCCCTCCCCAGACCCCAGTGATACCTCCGGTCGTACCAGACCAGCTGTTGATCGAGGCTAAACACCTGAGGGACTTTAGGAAGTATAATCCTAAAACTTTTGATGGGTCCATGGACAACCCCACCAAAACCCAAATGTGGTTGACGTCCATAGAGACTATCTTTCAATACATGAAGTGCCTAGATGACCAGAAGGTGCAGTGTGTAGTTTTCTTCCTGAAGGATAGAGGCACCGCTTGGTGGGAGACTGCTGAGAGGATGCTGGGGGCAACGTCAGCAAAATAACCTGGGAGCAGTTCAAGGAGAGTTTCTATGCTAAGCTCTTTTCTGCCAACGTGAAGTACGCTAAACAGCAAAAGTTTCTGAACTTGGAGCAAGGCGACATGACTATGGAGCAGTACGACGCTGAGTTTGACATGTTATCCCGTTTTGCTCCCGATATGGTAAGGGATGAGGCTGCCAGAACTGAGAAGTTCGTTAGAGGTCTCAAACTAGACCTCTAGGGCATCGTTCGAGCACTCCGGCCAGCCACTCATGCTGATGCACTACGCCTAGCGCTGGACTTGAGTCTACACGAGAGAGCTGATTCGTCAAATGTTGCATGTAGAGGGTCAACCCTTGGTTAGAAGAGGAAGGTTGAGTCGCAGCCTGCCTTGGCACCGCAGCGAGACCTGAGGTCAGGAGGTGTCTTCCAGCGGCATCGTAAGGAGCTTGCTGCTGCAGGAAGAACATTGGGAGAGCTACCTGCTTGTGGGAGGTGTGGAAGAGTTCATGGAGATCGTTGCTTGATAGGGAGTGGAGTTTGCTTCAGGTGCAAGCAACCAGGGCATACCGCCGATGGTTGTCCTTAGAAACTCATTGAGACTACCCCACACCAGCCTCCCGCTTCACAGCAAGGAAAAGTTTTTGCCACTACTCGTCAAGAGGCCGAGCGAGCTGATACTGTAGTGACAGGTACACTCCCAATCTTGGGACACTATGCTTTTGTGCTGTTTGACTCTGGGTCATCCCATTCGTTCATATCCTCTATGTTCGTTCAGCATGTTGGTTTAGAGGTAGAATCGTTGAATGGTGTTTTGTCTGTTTCTATGTCATCTCGGGAGGTTTTGTTGTCTAAAGAAAAGATAAAGGCATGTCGAATAGAGATAGCAAACCAGAGGTTAGATGTGACCTTACTAGTGTTAGACATGCAGGATTTGGATGTAATCCTAGGCATGGATTGGCTATCTGCTAACCATGCAAGTATAGACTATTTCCGTAAGGAAGTCGTTTTTAACCCTCCCTCTAGGACTAGTTTCAAATTTAAGGGGGCAGGAATCGTATGTGTTCCCAAGGTCATCTCAGCTATGAAGGCTAGCAACTACTCAGCCAGGGTACCTGGAGCATCTTGGCAAGCGTGGTAGATATCAGAGAACCAGAAGTTTCCCTATCCTTCGAACCAGTGGTAAGGAAGTACCCCAATGTTTTCCCCGACGAGCTTCCAGGACTTCCGCCTCCCAGGGAGATAAACTTCGCCATCGAGTTAGAGCCAGGCGCTGCTCCTATCTTGAGGGCCCCTTACAAAATGGCTCCAGCTGAGCTAAAGAAGCTGAAGGTACAGCTGCAGGTGTTGCTGGACAAGGGTTTCATCCGACCTAGTGTGTCACCTTGGGGAGCACTAGTGTTGTTTGTGAAGAAGAAGGATGGGTCGATGCGCCTTTGCATTGACTACAGGGAGCTGAACAAGGTGACAATCAAGAACCGCTACCCCTTGCCCAGGATTGATGATTTGTTCGATCAGTTGCAAGGAGCCACCGTCTTTTCTAAGATCGACCTACGATCAGGTTATCATCAATTGAGGATCAGGGATAGTGATTTCCTAAAACCGCTTTCTGTTCCAGATACGGGCATTCTGAGTTCATCGTGATGTCTTTTGGTTTAACTAATGCTCCTTTGGTGTTCATGGACTTGATGAACAGGGTGTTTAAGGACTTCTTAGACACGTTTGTTATAGTTTTCATTGACGACATTTTGATTTACTCCAAGACTGAGGCTGAGCATGAGGAGCATCTGCATCAGGTTTTGGAGACTCTTCGAGCTAATAAGTTGTATGCCAAGTTTTCCAAGTGTGATTTCTGGCTGAAGAAGGTAGCTTTTCTTGGACATGTGGTGTCTAGTGAGGGAGTTTTTGTAGACCCAGCAAAGATTGAAGCTGTTACTAGTTGGCCTCGACCGCTTACTGTTAGTGAGATCCGTAGCTTTCTGGGTCTAGCAGGTTATTATAGGAGGTTCGTGGAAGATTTTTCTCGTATAGCTAGTTCCTTGACTCGATTGACCAGGAAGGGGACTCCATTTGTTTGGAACCCAGCTTGTGAGTCTAGTTTCCAGGAGCTTAAGCAGAAGCTGGTGTCTGCACCAGTCCTGACAGTACCAGATGGATCTGGAAGTTTTGTGATCTACAGTGATGCCTCAAAGAAAGGATTGGATTGTGTTCTGATGCATCAACATAAGGTAGTTGCTTATGCCTCCCGTCAGTTGAAGAGTCATGAGCAGAACTACCCTACCCATGACCTAGAGTTGGCAGTAGTGTTTTTTGCACTGAAGATATGAAGGCACTACCTATATGGTGAGAAGATACAAATTTTCACTGACCATAAGAGCCTAAAGTACTTCTTCACCCAGAAGGAGTTGAACATGAGGCAGAGGAAGTGGCTTGAGTTAGTGAAAGACTATGATTGCGAGATTTTGTATCACCCAGGTAAGGCAAACATAGTAGCTGACGCGTTGAGTAGGAAGGTTACGCATTCAGCAGCGCTTATCACCAAGCAAGCTCCCTTACTAAGAGATTTCAAGAGAGCTGAGATTGCGATCTCAGTAGGGGAAGTGACCTCACAGTTGGCCCAGTTAACCATGCAGCTGACCTTGAAATAGAGAATTATTGTTGCTCAACTAAATGATCCTTATTTGGTCGAGAAGTGTCTATTAGTAGAGGCAGGGAAAAGTGAGGACTTCTCCATATCCTCTGATGACGGACTTACTTTCGATGGGCGTTTGTGCGTGCCAGAAGACAGTGCAGTCAAGACAGAGCTTTTGACAGAGGCTCACAGCTCCCCATTTACTATGCACCCCGGAAGTACGAAGATGTACCAAGACTTGAGGCGTGCTTATTGGTGGAGGAACATGAAGAGAGAAGTGGCAGACTTCGTCAGTAGATGTTTGGTGTGCCAGCAGGTGAAGGCACCTAGACAGAAGCCAGCAGGGTTGTTGCAACCCTTGTGTGTACCAGAGTGGAAATGGGAGAGTGTATCAATGGACTTCATTACAGGACTGCCCAAAACTCCAAAGGGCTATATAGTGATCTGGGTTGTTGTCGACAGACTCACAAAATCAGCCCATTTCATTCCAGGGAAGTCAACTTACACTGCCAGTAAGTGGGGACAGTTATATATGACGGAGATAGTGAGACTACATGGAGTACCCATATCCATCATTTCAGACAGAGATGCTCGTCTCATATCAAAGTTCTGGAAAGGACTTTAGCTAGCCTTGGGCACGAGGTTAGACTTCAGTACAGCTTTTCATCCTCAGTCTGACGGTCAAACAGAGAGGTTGAACCATGTTTTGGAAGATATGCTGCAAGCCTGTGTTCTGGAGTTCTCAGGGAGTTGGGACTCTCACTTGCACTTGATGAAATTCGCCTATAATAACAGCTACCAGGCTACCATCGGCATGGCACCATTTGAGGCTCTGTATGGTAAATGTTGTAGATCTCCTGTTTGTTGGGGTGAGGTTGGTGAGCAGAGAATGCTAGGCCTCGAGTTAGTTTAGACAAACAACGTAGCCATACAAAAGATTAGAGCTCATATGTTGACAGCACAGAGCAGACAGAAGATTTATGCTGATGAACGGCGTAAGGATATCGAGTTTGATGTGGGAGACATGGTCTTTCTAAAGGTAGCACCTATGGAGGGTGTTCTAAGGTTTGAGAAGAAGGGGAAGCTAAGTCCGCGTTTTGTAGGGCCATTTGAGATACTGGAGCGGATTGGCCATGTAGCTTATCGTTTGACGTTGCCCCCATCATTTTCTGCAGTGCATGACGTATTTCATGTCTCCATGCTCAGGAGGTATGTTGCAGACCCGACGCATGTAGTTGACTTCGAGCCATTGCAAATTAATGAGGACTTGAGCTACGAGGAGCAACCAGTTGAGATTTTGGCAAGAGAGGTCAAGATGCTATGTCATCGAGGAATCTCACTGGTCAAAGTTCTTTGGCGAAACCACAGAGTTGAAGAGGCCACATGGGAGAGAGAAGAGGACATGAGAGCCCAGTACCCCGAGCTGTTCGAGGACTAGAACTTTCGAGGACGAAAGTTTTTTAAGGAGGGAAGATTGTAACGCCCCAAGATTTGGAATTTAAGTTATTATCTTAAGTGTAGTTATTTTAATTTGGATGTTTCGAATTAAGTGATTTATGAACATTTTATTTTATTAGACATCAAAAAAATATCTAATGGTGATATTTAGGAAAAAGATTGAGGTGATTGGTTGATTTTGATTATTTTAATGAAGATTGTTGAGTTTAAATAAGAAAGAGATTAAGTGGATTTAATTGATTAAATTAGGAAAAGAGAAAGGAAGAATAATAATAAGCATATTATTATTATTTTTCTCTTTAAAACGACTATTGGGACCCGTGCAAACCACCATCCCCTTCATTGAGAAAGGAAAGAAAAAAAAAGAAAGAAAAGAGAAAAAACCCTAGCCGCTAGATCCGTCGCCGTCAGCCGATCGTACAGCTCTAGCTACCAGACCCGTCGCCGCTATGTTCGTACGACCGCAGCCGGAAGTGGACCACGACTGTCCGTCAAAGCCGAGAGCCCGACCCGCACGCCCGCGTCCCTTCCTCCGTAGTCTGCCCTAATCCGTCGTCGTCTACACCAGTCCACCAAACGTTGCCCCGTTCCGTCGTCGACCATCGAAGTTCGCCACCACCTGGTCAGCGCCGTGTCATCAAAAGATCGAGCCCCTTCGTCTCAACCGTCGCTCGAACCCGAAACCCGACCCGCGCGTCTGCATCTCTTCACCGTGTCAAGCCGATCGAACCGCATCCTTGCCCCACGACCCGAGTCGTGCCCGCACGACCCGCGTCGAGTCACACCCGCATAATCCACATCGAGTCACACCTGTACATACGCCGTAGCTGAGCTGCACTCACGCCACGCCTGCTCGAGCCGTCCTGCACGCACACGAGCCACCTGTCCGAGCCGCCTTCTGCTTTCTAACCGAGCCGCTTAGCCGTTTCACCTGTCTTTGAGCCGCCAGCCTGCTTTCGGTCCTTTTCACCTAGTTTGGAACATCTTGGACCAACTGATTTTTGGAGCGTGGAATTTCTTCAGTTAAGGGCTCAAGCGTTGGAACCTCGACCTAGGGTAAGTTACTTCAACTTAATGTCTGAAGTCCTTTGTCGTTTGGTAATTGAGTTATGAAAATTGGTGTTTCTAACCAGTAGGACTTCGCTGCTGGGAAAGCGTGACTTTGCGGTTAGGACTCGTTGGGCAAATCTCCAAGTAAGAGATTCTTCTACTAGACCTCCGAATCATATTACAGAGACGCTTGTATGAATATATGGTCACACACAATTGATTGCTAAGTATATAACTCGAGGTTATTGAGAGATAGACTGATATTGAAATTGTGCTTACCGGTTGACTTTGTGGTTAGCGTGATTAGTACATCGACGCTATCGCCTTCGCCCTAATGACATAGTTTTTGTGGATGAGAATGACGTGATATAATATGTTATGGTTTGATATGTTATAACATGATTTGACGTAATTATGACATGTTATGATAAGTTATGATGTGATTGTTGAGATATTGTGTACATGCTATGTGTAGGGTGTATGTTAGCTTCTTATTAGAGTCGTACCCACATGGGTGTCCTTCGGGATCACCACTATTATGACACAGACATGATGGAGAGACCCCACAAGGTCGCTCACACTTATGACTGCGTAGTTTGGCAGGATTACCAGTCTGACATTGGCATTGACATAGACATTACATGAGTGATCCGACGGGACCACTCACAGTCCGATCGTCTTATGTGTTCCCTTGGGAATCACCAAAGACCAGTTTGTTCCTACGGAGGCACAGATTGTACGTGTTCGGGGACGTGCCAGTTCAGTGATACCACTTTTTAGGACTCTAATAGGAAGTTAACAGGCATCTAGTGGGACTAGTAGTGGGTCCCTTACTGAGTATTTTTATGCTCACTCTTTCCATTTCCATTTTTTTCAGGCAGAGATAGAGGTAAGAACAAGGGAAAGCTGGCAAGTGACCCGAAGTGATCGTGGCGGGCCATAGGGATACGCTTGCTTCCGCTTATGGCAAGATTCAGATTTTAGTATTGTATTTTCAGTTCATTCTTTATTGGTTATTTTATTTCTTTAAAACTAGATAGGGACCGAGTTAGGGCTTTATTTTATACTTATTTCACATTTTCCTTGTTTATGTTTTTTTTAATGAAAATTTAAGGTTTTTGTATTATTCTATTTTTTTCAAAAACTTTACAAATTTATTTACCGTTTTTAATTAGTAATGGCTTCGACTTAGTATAACGAGTTGGGTCGTTACACCTATATTCTTTATTACATCGCATGTTTATACCTCTTCGATCCACCATTTATTTACTATTCTTTGTCAATGTGTTACCTGTAGTATAGTCTTGTGATAAGTTCTTGATAAGAAGTTTAGCTTATCAAGAAGGAGATCAAGTAACCCTTAAGAAAGCTGGTGCGACAAGCCTCCCCTCACCGCCAAAACAAGTTGAGAAAGCCTAACACGAGATGACAAGGAAAAGGAGGTGGTGAAGAAAGATGAAGAGGAGGTTGATGAGGACTACATTTTTAAGTTCATTGGTCATTACATATGTAAGCCAATAGAGAGAGGATTTGAAGACGTAATTCAATGTCAAAGCAACCTCCAAAAGATGCATTTGCAAGGTCAAAAGCAATTAAGCGATTTGGAACTTAAGGTTGACAACACAAATGCTCATCACCAATCTCAATTGAAGAGCTTAAAAAGCAGAATCAAAAGCTCTAGATAAAACTTCAAGCCATTAGAAAGCAAAATGAAACGTTATTGGGTTTGGTTGAGTAGATCGCCACACGGAATGACATCCACTTTAGAGCTTCATTGAGATATCAACACTTATTGATGTGCAGCACCATTCCTATGCCTAAGGTTCCACCAAAGGTAGTACGGTCCCTTACATGACAAGACCCTATGGTTTGCGATGCGAGAAATCGTCCTCCACTACTATCGCAACCTTAAATTTGGAGGTGTTTGTATTTTAATTATCTTCTTTTTTAATTTTGATTATTACTTATGTACTATTTATTTTCAATTTATTTATGTTATTTATAAAACAAGTACAACTTTTGAATAAATTACTATGTGTTTAGCCTTTCTTGTCACAAGCTTGACTCTCCATGTTTACGCACTTTAATTTTTCTATGTGATTCAATGATAACTTCAGTGAAATAACCTATGCGAAATAAAGTTTCATTTGTTATCTAGATGTTTAACTTGTTAAAGAAAATGACTTAGGAAACATTTCTAAAGTTTATTAGGCGAGCAAGCTTTATCTCAAACCTCAGTTGTAAGATTTTTCTGCAAATAATCTTATCATTCATTTTTAGCAATGATGATATTGCTACATTCTAAATTTGGGGGCGTGTGAGGTACAAGGTAAAGTTTTTGAAACTTTTTGAAAGTTCATTAAGTCGTTCAAAATAAGGCATTTTAACATAAGTTAAAGAAAAGCAAAAAAATTCTTTCATTATTTTATTCAATTGAAATAACAACTCCAATGTTGCCTCCTCTCGCCAAAAATAAGAAGCATAGCTTCAAAGTAAACGTATAAGAGTTGAATAATAAGAGGCGATAAGAGTTATAGTTGAGGAGAAGAACAGACTCATAAAGTGCCTATGATTTCCCACTCAATGCCAACTGCCAAGTAAATAAGGAAATTAAAAGTACTCTTTTCTAAAAGGATTCAAAATTCTCCAGAAACTTTAGCCATTTCTAAAACTTGAAAATAAGAATTTTGTAGGGAATGAACAAGGAAATTTTGAGCATTGAACTTGCCGAATTTTGAATCTAATAATATTTTCATATATAAGAGGTACACGATGAGAGTAAACTTTAAATAGCGAATAAAACACGCTTGCATTTTGAGAAGTTGAGAAATGCAAAGAGGAAGGTGAGTCTTTAAGGTGGAATGGTGCTTGGGGACAAGCAGGAATACAGAGTGATGCTTGAGGATAAGCATTATTCTAAATTTGAGGGTGTGATAACTTGTAAGAAATACAAGTTATTATGGCTTCTTAGGTAGAATAGTGGGACCAAAACATGTAGTAATTATGTCAAAACGCGTAACTTCTATTGAAAATTCATAAGTATACAGAAATACACTTTACATAAGTCTTCATGCATGTTTAACCATGTTTTTAGTGTTTTAGCACAAGATGTGTACAAAAGAATAAACTAGTGAATCGCAGAGGAACTCAAGCAAAAGCTACACGAGAAGACCTGCAAGTACAATTTCTAGGTGAGGTGCCACGTCATCACGCAAGGAAGGTTCAACAAAAGACAAGAATGGTAGTTGGAGTTGATGTGACTTGACAAATGCTACATTCAATGTTCTTATGTTTAGAATAATAGAAGTTTCCTACTGAAAGTTGCCTATAAAAGGACTCTTTCACTACCAAGCAAGGGGGCCGGCTTTGAGAGAAGTAAGATATTTGTATGGATCGGCCCAAACCCTAGAGAGTGGTAGATGGTCGTAGCCTTTCCATCGTCTGTAAAAGCTTTTCTTCTTCATCTTCGATCAGTCTGTGGGTGAGATCTTAGGACAAAGTAGAGAAGATTCTATCACTTCTCTTTCCCCTAACTTGTACAGTCATTCTCTTTACTTTCCATTTTTATATTTCTTTGTAATGTATGTGTTCATATTGTACAATGTCCAAAGGTCTATATTTTTTAATACATTGCATGTCTATACCTTTTCGATCCACCATTTTTTTACTGTTCATCTGTCAATGTTTTATCTGTAGTATAGTCTTGTGATAATTTCTTGATAAGAAGATTATCTTATAAAATTTATCGCGTTAGTTGAGCTATAATCATCACTTGGCCAGTGTATATTGCTAACTACTCGAGAGAGCAAGTAGAAAGGACATGGCTAATGCATGCAAGGAGGAGTTTGGAGACAAACTTCACCTTAGCGAGATAATTTCCATCATTTGTGCAACGAAGGGATAACAAATATGGGTATTTGGCACCGAAAGGTTGTAACCCTTAAAAGAGAAGTGCTATAAGTCTCGTAAGTAAACTCTTCTAGATATATCTCGCTGAACCAAGCTTTATCATTTGCATCTCAAAAGGCGAGCAAGTTTGGCGTTTAAGGCACTAAGAGGTGCTTGCCTTAATCATAAGCTAGTTAATTGGTCTCTATTGCATCAAGATTACCGCATGGCTTAATCGCCTAGTAACGTGTAGATATTCCTTCACTCCTTCTTTAACACAAGTTAGTTCACATTTCTATCTCGCCACCATTCTTATTCCCCCTTTTACAGATTCTCTAGTGTAGATCGTAGATATAGTTTAAACTTACACTACCATATTGTATAAATAGTAATGTTTACTGCCCGAATGAAGAGTAGCCTTAAAACTAAGTTTTGAAATCAATTCCCCATGTTTGACCCTAGATTACCCAGGAAACCTATTGTTTCGCTTATACTTTGGTAAGTTATAAGGAAACTTGTACTCAACAAGGACTTAGTAAGTAAGCGATGAAAAGAGACATAGTGAGCATATCACACACAATAATCATAACCAATAACTCACCACATAAAATTAGATATAGACATACACAATACCAAACGAGTTGAGTTTGAACTAATCAATCACTTATCTATGGAAAACGATTGATTGGTATTATTATGATCATAATAGTAAGCAATTGTGTGGATACGGTACATGATCTTTTACCTTATCTTACACGATCGTATACTGTTATTTTTTTATTTTTATTTTTTTGCATTATGATTCCAAAATTCAATTTTTTTTACTTTTTATTTTATTTTATTTTATTTTGTAGACCATGTATATGTTAATGGTGCATGTGCAAAGGAAGATGTTTTCAAGAAAGCATCTTTGCAGGTTTGAATTTACAGTAATAGTTCGTTATTTATGGTTAGTTATTCTTCTTTAAACTTTTTTTATCTACAAATTAGATTAATTAATCATATGTTGGCTAAAAGTTCTATTTTTTCTTTAAGGTTGGCATGAAAATAGAAGATCTAATTGTAGAACGACTTTTCGATGATCATCTATTGGTATTAAAGGGTGATGAGGCTGCGTGGACAGACCAAAATGCACACATGGCTCTATAGACTGAACCATTATTAAATTACTACTTTGAATGCGCTCTTGGTCACATTGATGATAAAAGAGGATGGTCAAGTCTCAATTACGTGATTGGGTTGTGCAACATTAGAGAACATTGGATGGCTCTTATAGTTGACATGAAGACATGCAGGATCCTCCTAGCTATTTTACTCTTTGCCCAACTATATTGAGCAAAGTATTGTTGATGAAACTCTCTAAGTAGCCGCACGATGCATCCCCTCACTGTCAATAGTCGTTGAACTACACTTATCAATATCACAATTCAAATTCGGTTCATGGCCAGTAATTAGATTCAAAGAGACATTGCAACATGAGAAGTTGTTGGATTGAGAGATCTTTGTGCTAAGTTTATTGAATGTCTTGTAACAAATGCAAGTTCTAGTTGTTTTAATGTAAAAAAACATGAAACTATTTAGACAATAATATGTGGCAGAACTTAAAGGAAATAAATTCTTTTGAGAAATTAAGTGTTTGTTTCATTTATGATATGCGTGTAAATTTTTTATTTTTTAATTTTACTTAGCTTTTGATAGTGTTTGTATTTGTTTAAATACTTTTAAAAAACAATCATGTAAATATATAAAAAATGATCGTGTATATAAGTCAAAACGATCGCGTATCCTACAAATAAATCTAAACGATCATGCAAAATATCGTAAATGATCGTGTTATTAAAGTTAAACGGTCTTGTAATATATCATACACTACCATGTACTTAAGTCAAAACGATCTTGTTACTGAAACTAAATGAACACGATCTTAAATCTAAAAAATCAAGTTATCAATCGTAAACAATCTTTTTGGTGAACTTTACACGATCATGTAGTCAACTCTACACTATCTTGTTATTACATGTAAATGATCTCTTAACTAAATCTAAAGGATCCTGTTATTAAATCTAAATGATCTTGTAGTCATTCATAAACTCTAATGTCATACATTTGTACATATATGTATTACAATGAAAGAAAAAAAATCACATTTTTACATTAATTGTTCAAACTTTTCTTGCAAGTCCTACTATTGGGTCCTTTACGATTATAATTAGAACATCTTGATAAACTATTAATTTCGCCTACAAATAAAATTATTTGTTTTCTAGGTCTTTCTACTTGACATTTAAAGATTTGAGGTAATATTTTCACAACATCATCTTCAACTCTCCAATCAAAATGAGTTCCAATAGATTAAATACAACCACTGTATGTTGATGACAACGTTTTTTTATAATAAAACTAAGAGATATAAGAATAGGCATTTAAATTAAGCATTCGTAGAACAGCAAGTGCATATGCACATGGAATTTCCTCAACATCCCATACTCGATAACTACAAGATCTCAAGTTTAACTTCACAATGAACTGTTGATTTCCATCCATTACTTTGTATTCTATGATGTTAATTGGATCAACCTAATAGATAAAACAAATAAAGGAAAATTAATTAGGCACAGGTAGACATAGATAACTATCTATTTGCATCTATCTGAGACGAGCACATATAGATTTCTATCTCTGTATATTAGATAGACACAAATAGCAATCTATTTGTGTTTATCTGAGACAAACATAGATTTCTATCTTTGTCTTTCGTGATAGACAAAGATAGAAATCTCTTTGTGCCTGTCTGAGATTCAAATATAAAAAAACATATTCTGACCAATAAACTTCTTGACTTTTCGTGTACTAAATGCAACATTTTCTCAACCCAAGAAGTCAAACAAAACTTCATTGCAAAAGCAACTTTACTTCATTCATAAAACCACTTTCGCAAGACATCTCTCATTGAACTAAGCATGGTAGCTATAGATAGTTCTCTAAAGATTAAGCTTACACTTTCTGCACAATTTGATGTCATCATTCTGTACTTTCGTCTTCGTGAATATGCCAAAGGCCACTTCTCAAAACCAACATTATTAAGATAATCTTTGATATTTGGACAAACTGACTCCATACATCTCATGTGGTACTCAAATTCATCAGTGCTGTAGACATAAGCACAATTAAAGAAATATTTATCAAGTATTGCATCCTTAAAATGGAGTTTCAACTTACTTAAGAGATGTTTTATGCACACACAATACTCAACATTGACAAACATTCTTAAAACTCGTTTAGGGATGCTAAGATGTGTCTATTAGAAACAATGGATAAATTATATCGCTCTAAAAAACTACCTCGTATCTTCTCAAAAAACCATGTTCATGATGCATCATTTTCAAAATCTACAATGGCAAATGCAAGAGGGAAGATATGATTGTTTCCATCTTTGTGATAAGGCTATTAATAGGATGCCATCAAACTTACACTTCAAAAACGTGCCATCAACAAAAATGATAGGTCTAAAATATTTTAACCCCTCAATTGATGCACCGAAAGCCATAAAGCAAAACTTGAAATGACCACTATCATCCATCTTTAAAGCAATGCATATACCTATAAAAAGTACAAAACATTTCTATCAACACCAACAAAAGAGAATAGATATATTGTGATAGATGTTAATATTTGTCTATCTAAAATAGACTGTGATATTTGTTATCCCCATATATCTAGAAATGAATGTCAATTTGATATTGAAAGTTAATCATACCTGGGTTAGATTCAACCAATTTACCAAAGAAACTTGGAATCACGTGTACGTCACATTTTAATATCTTTACTATGTGTTCTTTTACCCTTCAAGCTTTTTGATAACTTATATTAACTTTCAATTTTGTACAAGTCTTATGGATAATCATTTTTAGAATGGAACGGTCAGTAGGCATAAACCTAATATCAACTATCAAGCAACTGTCAATTGCTGTTAAAGAAGCTTGCATGTGACAACTTTTGGTAATATCTAGTGAATAGTGATGGTCAGAACTGTATTTTCGTAGCATCGACAACTTGCTCTTCTTATAACGAGATGCCCTAACATACCATTTTTACCCTTCTTTTAAACATCTAAATTCAAGAGACCTCAAATTGATATTGTAGTTCTAAACTGAAAGTTGTTCTCCACTGCTATTATGCAAAAACAATTTGAAATCACTTCTTTACTTTCAAATAAATGTTCTTCCTTTAAATCACCATGATAAGAAATCTCTTTTATAACTTCATCATTTGAAATAGAAGAAGAACCTATATTCAACGACATCTTAACATTATCCCGTACACTACAAGAATAAGATCTTTCCAAAGAATTAACACTGACATGAGTAACTAATGGATTTCTACAAGTTGCATCTTTAGCAAAAGCTATATACCAAGTAAAATCATTGTCTTTTTTTTTATTGGCACCACAGTTTGAACGTTGCTTTTACTAAAATCAAGTAAAACAATAATTCTACCAACCCCTCCAATTGAATGTCTTTGTATATCAAACCAACCAAACAATTAAAGTTGATTCAGACATCTACCAAAATTCCAGCAAGTGGGTAATTATCATAGACATTGCATGCATTTCATTGACCTCCATAGAAAATAACTATAGAATAGATATTGGATTCTGTAAAAAGTGTGATGCCAAAATCTAACAAAGAGAGTCCTATGTCAAAAGAGGCACAAAAAAGTAGGGCGATCCTCCCAAAATGAAAGGAATGATCTTTCTAAAGATGAAAATTCGAAGGGAAGGAAGTTAAGTTGAAAGAAGGCGATGAAGGAAAAGTTAGCACAACAAATAAGTCCTATCGCAAGAAGAGTTGGGTGATTGAGGGAAGTGAAGCGAAGAGAAATCAAAAGAAATGGGCGGTTATAGCTTATCGCGAGGAAGAAAGAGGCGGGAAAAAGGAATTTAGCTTCCCGAGAAGATAAGGCAAAGAAAATTTGACTTCTCAAGATGATAAGGCTTGCGTCTTAAGGAAATGTCAAATCAGGAGATTGACCGTTGGCTTACGTGTCAGCTTGGCTTGGCTGCATAGTGCGGAAAAGCAGTGAAGTGATGCATGTAAAGTTGTAATTTTGAACTGGCAAGTAAACAAAGTAACTTGTCCAAAGGATTAGTATAAATAAGAGTAAAGATCTAATAGAATTGTTGTTATTTTGAAGTTTCAAGAGTGAAAAGAGTTGAGTTGCTGTTGATAGGGTTCTAGGCAAGGAGGAGTGTTTAGGAAAGGAAAGGACCACAAGCTTCATGAGTGACTTTTTCAAACTCTACATTCCTGCATGAGTGACTTTCTTAAACTAAACACTCTTGCGTGGGTGATCTTTCTTTACACTTCTGCGAGGGTGATTTGTAAAGCTAATGTTTCTTAAACATTTACTTAAATGATTCTTCTGAGTTAGAGTTATGCATAACGCGCTTTGTAACTCTGTGTTATTATTGTTGTTGTTGTTTGAAAAGAGAAAATTATTGCTTTCGATATGTTGATTGTGATCAATGCATGCAAACCATTAACCTTATTCCTATCAAGTGAGCAGTACTTATGTGGTGCGGATAATGTGAATAGTGTCATGTGGACGATCGATGCAACAAGAAAGAAGTGAATCAAAAACTTCCTAGGACTGTGGATGGAGTGAACATCACAATAGCTTAATCGCAAGATACTAGCAAGAGTGAATCACAATAGGCTTGGCGATGGAAAGGATTCATGTTCTTGGTGGAAAGGAATAAGAGGAGCTAATGTGAGATTTTTGCGATTTATGAAATGAGGCGTTAGAAAAATGTATTTGAGAAATGAAAATGTTTTATGCTTGACTTGTATTCCCAAAAAGGTTTTCTAAAACCTTCACTCACTGAGCATTTGACTTATGTGTTTAAGTTCTTTTTCCTAGTTTACCAGGTGTTAAGGTCAAGTAAGAAGAGTTAAGATGGATTGTGGTATAGGAAAGCTGATCAAGTTATCCGTCTTCGGATAGTTTAAAGTTATTATATCTAAGGAGGATTGCAACACAACTTTGTGTGTGAGTTGAGTCTCATATTGGAGATGGATTGCTAGACAGTCAAAGAGAATGATAAGAAAATGTTTCTTATACTCTTGAACACCTTGGCATGAAGAGTAGTAATCCAGTGGGTGAAGGAACGTGTGGAGCTTAGAACCTAAGTTTTGTTTAAGTGGCTTGCAAGGAAGAAAATGTATTTTTAATGTACTGAACCAAGTAATAAAATCATAGTTGGATTTTTCTATCTTTTCGTTGGGTTACTTTTATATCCCTATGGTGCTTAAGCTTAGAAGTTGAGTTAAGAGTCGAAAGCTAGGTGACTAATCTAAGTTGTTCGGTCTAGTGTTTCTGCTACAATGAGTTAAAAATATCCTCTAAGTTCAAGTTGGAACTTTGCGATGGAGTACGTTTAGTTGAGAATTCCGCTTACTAGGCCTTCAACTTGTTATCTTGTAGAGAGGTACTCATTTGGTGACTAGGCGGCACGCCTCCTTCTAGTCGCATGAAGTAGATGGCAGGGTAGGGCATGACAAAAAGAAAATACAGTTAAGTATTTAGTAGTGATAGAAAGAAATAGATAGACATAAAAATACATCTATCACTGAATAAAAGAATAAACTGTAAAAAATGATAATATTAAACACAATGCAAGAATAGACGATCTTGTAGTGAAATAATATACATTAAACAATCGTGTTGAACATGACAAACAATCGTTTAACCATAATAAATGATCGTATTGAATGTAGTAAACGATCGTGTTGATGTACGTAAACGATCATGTAGTTCAATGTAAATGATCGTGAAAAACTTCAAACTAACGATCTTCATAATGAAAATATAGAATTCTAACAGTAATATTTACATCATCTAAGCATTTGAAACGAAAAGAAAAATTAGAATTCTTACCACAAACAAAAACAAAGACTATCTAACAATGAAATATAGAATTTTTAACGAAATTTTATAATCTTCTAAACAATTCAAACAAAAATGATATTTAGAATTCTTACCAAGAACAAACTCACTATAACAATCTTGATAGAAGAATATAAACAATATTGATATTGTCGAAGATGAGGAAGATGAAGAAGAATACTCGAGAGGAAAAAGATCTAATAGATCACATTAATAAATCGCAAACAAAGTAAATAAATAGCAAAAAAGAAGAATAGAAAGAATTGAAAAATCTTCCCACAATAATAAACACCAATAAATGCAAATGTGAAATTTATGTAAAAGTAATCGAACTTCATGCGCTTTTCTTAAATGTTATATGGGTCGTAAATATTTACCTTTTGTTATATTTATCTAAACTAACCTAAAATCTAATTCTTTTCAAATTAGCTAACAATGTTGTTGAATATTTTATTTTTGTGCTTTTTAAGGCAATACTTCCTAATATAATTAGCTTATGACCAGGAGCTAGCCTAACGTTTTCCACATGCAAATTTTTTTATGTATAATATTTGTTCTAATTGCTCCACCACGACGTACTAAGATGTTCTTCAAAGGAGGTTAGGAATATATGTTGGGTGATTCACCGTCAATTATTTGATATCTCGAACCCTTGATGTATAATGTATTTACTACATGATTTGTTTTTTCTATTGTCATTTTAATGAGAAAATTTTCATAACATTACGGGGAAGGAACTCACAAATTGTGGAAAGAAATTATATAGAGAGCATCTTCAATGTCTTATTTAGATCCTCATACAAATCAATGTGAATTAAAAGTTCAAATGATAATTAATAGACAAAATATTGCAAATCAAATATCGCTTTACAAATGCTAAGAAGGTGGCTAAGTCATTTATACTAGCGGCCGATGTGCTTCCAAATTGATATCTCAAAACAACAAATTGTCATAAACAATGAGTCTACAACATGCCTGAAGCATGGTAGGCCAATGGGTGAAGAATATGGATGATGATCGGATTGAGAATATGGATGTTCTAGAAGAAATCCGAAATTTGAATATGGATGTTTAAAAAAAAATCCAAAATTTAGCTACATGAAAAAATATCGAAGAAGATGAAACAGCTAAGGATAATAATGAGATCTCGAAGAATTTTGTCAGGACAAGAATAAGATGGAACTGAATTAATATAGTTATTAACAACATTTTTTCTTATAACGTTGCTTATAATATTATCTCTAAGATAGATGATTGTGAGCCAAAATTTGTCAAGAAAGAAATTAGAAAGATTGGCCTCGAATGGAAGAAGGCAATCAATGCATAAGTAAGCTCACTCTCGAAACGTTGGTTTTCTATGGACCAGTTAGTCTTGACACTTGAAGATGTCAAACTTGTGTGATACAAATGGGTATTTATAAAAATAAATAAAATGATTGAAGTCGTGAGATATTATAAAGCTAGACATGTGATACAAAGTTTCTCACAAAGACTTGATATTGATTATGAAGAGACATATTTACCCGTGATGAACACAATTTATGTACTTATGTATCTTGTTAATAATACAAGACCAAATATTGCATTTTCAATAAATTTATTAGCTAAATGTAGTTCTCCAATAATAAGACATCGGAAGAGAGTCCAACATGTACTCCACTATCTTCGATGGATAATTGATATGATTTATTTTATTTAAACAAATCAAATTTTGTTTAATTGATTCTACAAATGCAAGTTATTTATTTGGACCACATAAAGGTAGATCTCAAAGGTCTTTTACATGTGAATTAATTGCTATATCATGGCGATATGTGAAGCAAACCATTACAATCATCTATTCAAATCATGCTTTAATTCTTACAATTTAGGAGGCTAGTCGAGAATGCGTGTTTAAGATCAATGACTCAACATATATGAGGATCATGTAGCTTGTCTTCTAACAAAATTCCTCCAACAATATTGTATAGAGACAATACGACATGCATAGCTCAAATAAGAATATACTAAAAAAGATAGACAAAACATATTCCATCAGAACTCTTCTACACTCATCACTAATAAATTTTCTAACTTATTCGCAAAAGTATCATCTGCTGCAACATTTGTCGAATTGATATACAACATTGAAATGCAACCATTCAAAAATTTTAAGTGATGTTTTTATGAAAACAGAGAAAAATATTGTACTCCTTTTTTCCTTGACTAGAATTTTCCAGTAGTCTTTTTCATTTGCTAGTATTTCTCCTAGTAAAGTTCTAATGAGGCATACGACGAAAATCTAAAGGAGTGTCGTAAAATATTGGGTTAGATTTTCATAATTACTCTATTTTTCCCAGTAAGTTATTCTTCCTCTTTCTCAAATGGATGGTGAGGATTAATTCTCCACCGACTCTCCTCCATCTTCTTCAATAATTCCAACTCATTACACCACTATAAATATCTTTCGCAAGTGAAAATAAAAGTCTCTTTACATAATCTTTTCATATTTTCTCTTCTCATTGTTTCTCACTGTCATATTATTGTTCTCATTGATCTTCTAAGTTTTAGATCACATATTAAAATTTGTGTTTTATATCGGTAAAGGCAATATAAACATCCATTTCAAACCTTAAAAACCAAAACTGCATTTTATCCTCCGCTTTGCTTTTTTATTTTTTAATTCACTATATGTGGATAGATAGATATTCGAACCTTGAACTTAAAGTAAATAAATTAAAAAGATGTTATTTTGCATGTACATCACAAAGAACTTTTATCCTTTGCCTACCTTCGGCTCCTTTAAAGTAGAGATTTTTTACGTGTTACACCCACTCATTTGAACTGTGGAAGATGAAGACCCCACCATTTTACAAAATGACATTCCAAACTTTTACCATGTCGGCTAAGAAACCCCCAACTGACGAATCAAAGAAACGTCCACTAATTCGTACAAGACTCTTAACACCATAAAAAAAAGTGAAACATAATGTTAGCTACTACATTTAAAAGAAATAAAGTTTGACTACTACATTTGAGAGAGATAGGGTTGCACATGCACCTTGTATTCAGTGTATAGGCAACCCACGCAAGCTTTAATTTCTAGGGATTGTGTCCCCAAATTAAGACCACAATCATCCGCAATGTTTTTAAGCTTTATTATTGATATTACGAAGTGCTATACCTGCGTACAAGAGATTGCAACCCCAAACTATGACATGCGTTTGGTATCAGTCAACTTAACCCTTCCAGTTGTCCTTAAGCCGCCTGATTTCTCTAATAGCTTCAACTGGAGAATGATTACCTACCTTCTCCTGCAATAGTAAAACCACCAAAACATGTTGATACGTCGTCATCATATCAAGTGAATTGAACTATGCAAAGATCTTGAGATATGATGTTAAAATGGATCTTGTTCTATCATTCATTAGAGATTTCTCTGGGAACATTACAAATCAGAGTTCGAAGGGCAAAGATATGGTTTCGGTTGGTCTGTGAGATAAGACTTCAAAGCATGTAAGCCCATTTCTGGAATCTGTACGCTAGTTGAAAAGAAATCAGAGGTGGAGTTCAAAATTGCGGGAAATGTGGGATATGATGGAATTGCTACTGAAAGAATACGTGTTGTTCTTGCTGAACTATATCTGAATAAAGCTCTATTTCCATGAGGCAACACTATTCATAACTCACTCGTCAAATTACCCAATCATTCTTGACCAACCTCACACATTAAAAAGCAATGCCTACAATACTGTAAACTTATTCTGTAAAAGACTTGGAACCTTTAATATTAGGAGTACCTGAATTTGTGGAAGATCAACTCGCATGAAAGGATTTGTCTCCATTTCTTCTTCAATGGTAGAAGGAACGGTGGCTTGTCCAGCTTGTCGCTGGCCCTGAGCCCACAACAACTTACCTTTTATCTTCTCGTTGTCTGGTTCAACTGTCAGAGCAAACTGCAAGTTCTTCACTGTGTACTGTATAAAGAGAGAACTTTTAGTATTACATCAAAAACAAAACGTTCAGAAATTCAAATCAAATGTGACTCACTGAAAAAAAAAAAAAAGTTAGGCTCTTTCCAACCAAGAAATCATTACACCAAGTATCACTTTTAAGAAATCTGTACAATAAATACCACTTTTAACAGCATTCAGACCAAGAATTGTACACATAATGTTATTAAAAGAGGAATAAAGACACAACTTTGTCAAGGATAATTGATCAAATTAGTGGAAACAAGAATGAAAACTAATTTTCATCGCTCTACATGCGCTTAATTGCCCTATAAAAAAGGTAAGTTTTCTCTCTCCCCTCTCTCCTCCCCAAATCTAGTTCACAGCCACACTCTTGACTACTCCAACAAGTCTCAATAAATAGGATGGAAAAGTCGTCGGCTGCAAACTAAATGCTGTCACATTATTGCATATGGAAAGAAGAGGGCAGTTGTCACATTAAAGATGTGGAAGCCAAAAGAATCTTATCTGTCTCAGATAACCAACTTCGTTGGATTCTGACTACTACTTCCGAACTACTAAGAACACTAGTGGATAGCTACTTTAACAAATTCAGTGACACTGACAGAGGAAGGCTGAAGATTTGGAAGTTCCAAGCAAAGTCACGTTGGATCCTTAGTTGCGATAACTGGCCTTATGTTGAGAGTCATTTCAATTTAAGGGTATGCTCAGGAAAACGGCAACAAGGCTGGTTGTTATTTCGCAATTAGATGGGTAAGATCATCGAAAGAATGGACTATATCATGTGGTTTGCCGGCAATGCACTCAAGACCCCATCTCCGAAAATGATTGAAAAGCAAAGCTATGCAGAAAAGGTCAAATTCAGTTATTCCAACGAAATTAAAAAAAGTCTGGGCATCCCTATGCATATAGCACACTAAGGCACAAAACCAGGTGCACTAGGTAATCAAGAATTTGGAGGTAGCTCCAACTAACTTCGAACAGTTGTGGACTGTGACTAAGCTATTTGCTTTTGATGATTGGAGAAGAATTCCTAAAATGGTGGAGACAATTATTCAAATTTAAGGTTGTGATAAACCCTTCGTTTGATGAAAATTCTCTAATCAGTTTGGATCGAGGCTCAATCAAGGAACACATAAGAGGAGGAGGAGTTTGGCAATTGATGGGTTCTTTTCACCTTAAATTTGAAAAATGGGATAAAAATAAATATAACAGACTAGCAGTCACAAAAAGATTTGGAGGTTGGCTAAAAATCAGTAATCTTCCTTTAGATTACTCGAGTAGAAGAACCTTTGAGGTTATTGGAGATCACTTTGGGGCTCTTGAGTCCATTGTCTCAGAAGACTATCAATCTCTTAAACTGTAGAGAAGCAAGAATCAAGGTCAAAAGAAACCTATGTGGCTATATTCCTTCAATGATAGAAATCAAAGACCCGAGAAGAGGAAACATTTTTCTGCACTTTAGGGAGAGAACAGATGAATCCGCCGAAGTTCATAAAAAAAACATTAGGGGTCGATGATTTTGAAAATCCCACAGACCTCTTGCGCATCAGAACAGCATTATATGATGTAAAGGTAGACCTTACGAGATTCCAAACGGTCCTAAACATTCCAAAATCCACCATTGGGACATTATCAGTAGAAAGAAACCCGTTTGAAGCCTTGCAGCAAATTCCCAACCAGTTGCCGGCGCCAGAGAAGGGGAAGGAGACGAATAGGCATGCAAACACAGCATTGAAGGAGCAGTTAGACGAACAATCACATTTAATTAATTTCACCGTGCCCATAACTGACAACTGTTTCTTGAAGTTGGCGGACCCCACTATTTTCAAAAAGCAGAAATCTGAAGAGCCAAGTGAAGGGAGGCTCTCAACTGCCTCAAGTGATTCGGCTATACTTGCCAGCTCACACAAGAATCCCAAAGATCCCTCCAACAAAGTCGCTCATCTAGTTGGCGCCGCCTTTTCTTCCACTACTGATGTCAACCCCAAACAATCACAGATCAAGCAAAGGAAAGAAGAAAAAAATTTCCCCAAGAATTCCGTTGAAACAGTTCATTAGAAAACAAACATCATTTGATAATGCTTGGACTGCATCGCTGAAGTCTGAATCACTTGCAATATGCTCCTTCAAAAATCTGAAAGAAGACGCTCAAAAAGAATCAGCCAAGCAAGCCTTCTTTATCAAAGAAAAATCGGGATCTTTTGGAAATTGTACCTCCAAACTTCAAACAGTCTCAGATAAAATCAGGTCAGTATCTCCCGTCCAGCTCCTATTTGTTTTAATTACTCAAGCTTCACAAATCCTAACACTAAAATCACCTTAATATGAGGGTCTCCATGCCAGTCAGTTGAATCTGTACAAAAGCTCTCAAATACAAAAATTATCTCCCCTCATAGTGTCAGCAGTGAAGAGATACAAAAATTATCTCCCCTTATAATATCAGCGGTGAAGATTCTCTCAGATAACACAAATTCCAGAAGACAAAACAAATTTTGAAATTGAAGCAGTGGACCTGATCTCCCTTTTCAAAGTGGAATGTGGTGGTTTTAGTAATATTCCTTGCTGATCCCCCGTCAAGCCAGCAGAAATTCCAAAGGAATTGTTGCCCATTATCAATGATTGTGAAATTGTGTTGTGTGAGCAAATCATTGTAAAGCATATGCTCGGATTTTTCTATCATGAAAACCATTTCTTGGAATACAAGAGGCCTAAAAGACCCATCCAAGCGTTCTACTCTCAAGAAGTTCATAAAAAGCCATCAACCGGATGTGGTTATGATCCAAAAATCAAAAATGGAAAATCTGGACCCAGTTCTTGATTATCAGAAGAATAAGGTTGGGCAGTGGGAAATATTGATCAGCTGGGAGGGGTTGCCAAGGCATGAAGTCACCTGAGGAGCCTATGATGAAATGCAATGACTCTATCCAGATCTTCACCTTGAGGACAAGGTGAATTTGGGGGGGGGGGGGGGAATAATGTCAGACCCCTATTAGGTTCTGTTATAGTAGAAGAAAGAAATAAAAGTTACACCTTTCACACGTGTGAAGTTAGTAGATAAGTCGGTTAGCTTTAAGTAGAAATAGGAGTCTGTTTGGGCAGGAGAGGGATTATGAAATTGTTAGTTGTGTTTGTTGCTATTGTTACTTCTTGAAAGACAGAAGAACAAGAGAGCTGTGTGTAGAATTGAGATTTCCTCAATTCGTTTCTACTTTAATAGATTTACTATACAAATAAAGATCGAAATTCATACATTTTGGTATCCGGGCACGATTCTGGAAGGACTTTCCGCCATGGTTCAGACAAGGATAGAAGAACGATTAGAGGTTTTTGATCAGGAAATCACTGGTTTAAAGAAGGAGATGAGTAAAATGCCGACGATCAAAGCAAGTTTGAGTGAGATTGCGAAGAATTTCGAATTGATGCGACTGCAATCGGAGAAGCAACAACAACTTCTTCTGATGTTGATGGAGTTGAATGCGAAAGAATGTTCGATGAGAAGCGAACGACTGATGGAATCGGTAATACTTGATTCTACGACGGCGAAAGGGAAAGAAAACAAAGCAACCTCCAGCCGAGTTAGCAAAACAGACTGAAATATCGGAAAGGATCGAAATGAGAAGAAATCTGATAACGATGAGAATGTAGCAGATCGGTACAAATTTAAGAAGGTCGAAATGCCTGTTTTCAATAGAGAAGATCCTGATTCATGGTTACTCCACGCTGAGAAGTATTTCTAGATCCATAAACTCTCTGAATTTGAAAAATTATTAGTTTCGACAATAAGTTTTGATGGACCAGCCCTGAACTGGCATCGATCACAAGAGGAAAGAGATAAATTTGTGAGCTAGTCAAACTTAAAAGAAAGAATGTTAATTCGATTCAGATCTACTAGAGAATGATCGATTTGTGGTAGATTTTTATAGATTAAACAAGAAACAATCATAGAAGAGTATAGAAATTTGTTTGACAAATGAGTAGCACCACTATCAGATCTTCTGGAAAGAGTAGTGGAAGAAACGATTATGAATGGACTTTTTCCCTGGATCAAAGCAAAAGTAGCCTTCTGTCGTCCGAAAGGACTTGCCGAAATGATGGAGGTAGCACAGTTAGTCTAGTTGAAAACTCCTTGCCATTAGAACTTGGGGTGTTGACGTAATATTAGGGATGCAGTGGCTATATTCCTTAGGGGTGACAGTAGTGGATTGGAAAAACTTGACACTGTCATTTTCATTCCAAGGGAAACAAGTTTGCATCAAGGAAGTCTTACTAAGGCAAGGGTGAGTTTGAAGAATATGATTAAGTCATGGGGTGAGAAAGATGAAGGTTTTCTGATTGAATGCCTAGCAATAGAAGTTGAAGGGATAATCAAAAACGAATGCTGTAAGGTTGATATCCAGAAGAACCCAACCCTGTGCTTTCAATCCTGGATCAGTTTACAGACGTCTTTGAATGGCCAGATAAGCCGCGGCCCAGAAGAGACATTGAACATCAAGGGAGACCCAAGTATTACCAAGGCAAGGATGAGTTTGAAGAATACGATTAAGTCATGGGGTGAGAAAGAGGAAGGTTTTCTAATTGAATGTTGAGCAGTAGAAGTTGAAGGGTTAATCAGAAACGAATGCTGTAAGATTGATGAGAATCCAAAAGAAGCCAACCCTATGCTTTCAGTCCTGGATCAGTTTATAGACGTCTTTGAATGGCCAGATAAGTTACCGTCCAAAAGAGACATTGAACATCAAATCCACTTCAAAAGAGACATTGAACATCAGATACACTTAAAAAAGGGACTGATCCCATTAATGTTAGACCTTATCAATATGGATATCATCAAAAAGAGGACATGGAAAAATTGGTAAGGGAAATGCTAGCGTCAGGAGTCATTCGGCCCAGTACCAGCCTTGTACTTTTGGTTAAGAAAAAGGATGATAGCTGGCGTTCCTGCGTTGACTATAGCACTGTAAATAGTTCCACTATTCCTTATAAATTTCCAATTTCGGTAGTGGAGGAGTTGTTTGATGAACTACGCAGTGCATCTTTATTTTCGAATATTGACTTGAAATCCGAGTATCATCAAATCAGAATGGTTGATGAGGACATCGAGAAAACTGCCTTTAGAACTCATGAAGGCCACTATGAGTTCTTAGTTATGCCCTTTGGGCTAACTAATGCACCAGCCATGTTCCAAGCATTGATGAATGCAATTTTCAAGCCCTATTTGAGAAAGTTTGTCCTAGTATTTTTTGATGACATACTGATTTACAGCAAAATGTGAATGAAAATGTGGATCATATGTGATTAGTTTTATCAATCCTGAGGAAGCATGAGCTGTATGCAAACAAGAAAAAATGCAGTTTTGCTCTGTCCAAGATAGAGTATTTGGGCCATTTTATTTCGGGAAGGTGTGGAAGTTGATCTAGAGAAGATAAAATTTATAGTTGATTGGCCAAAGCCTACCAATATTAGAGAAGTCAGGGGATTTCTTGGGCTAACTGGCTATTACAAACGCTTTGTGCAGGGGTATGGTTCCATAGCAGCGCTATATTATCACAGTTGCTTAAGAAGGGAGGGTTTAAGCGGAATGAAGAGGCTGAAGAAGCTTTTGAAAAATTGAAGCAAGCAATGATGTCTCTTCCTGTTTTAGCGCTGCCAAATTTTAACCAACCATTTAAAAATGAGACAGATGCATCTGGTTATGATGTGGGCGTGGTCTTAATTCAGTCTAAGAGACCAATAGCATACTACAACCACACATTAGCTTTGAAAAACAGGGCTCGGCCAATGTACAAGAGAGAATTGATGGTCGTGGTTTTGGTTGTTCAAAGATGGAGACCGTATTTGTTGGGAGGTAAATTTTTTGTAAAAACAGATCAAAGATCATTGAAGTTTTCGTTGGAGCAAAGAGTCATCCAACCTCAGTACCAAAAGTGGATAGCGAAGCTTTTGGGGTACTCCTTTAAGGTGATCTATAAGCCTGGGCTTGAGAACAAAACCACAAATGCCCTCTCGAGGAAACCAACAGATGTGCAATTTTTTGGCATATCAATACTGGTTACAGTTGATTTGAACATTATTAAAGAAGAAGTAGAAAGTGATTCGAAACTCCAAAAAGTGATAATTGATTTAAACGAGTCTGAAGAACAGAAGGAGAGTAAATAATCCATTCAGAACGGTATGTTGAAGTACAAGGATCAATTAGTTCTTGCAAAGAATTCAGATCTAATTCCTGCAATCCTAAATACTTATCATGATTCAGTTGTTGGTGATCATTCACGATTTTTAAGAACCTATAAGAGGGTGGTTAGTGAGTTATATTGGGAAGGGATGAAAGTGGATATAAAGAAACAATGTGAGGAGTGTTTAATGTGTCAACGAAATAAGACCTTCGCCTTGTCTCCAGCTGGTTTGTTGGTTCTATTAGAGATTCCACAATCAATATGGAGTGACATTTCCATGCATTTCATGGATGGTTTGCCAAAAACTAACGGATTTGAAGTGATACTGATTGTGGTTGATCACTTAAGTAAGTATGGTCATTTCCTACCTCTTAAACATCCTTATAAAGCAAAGGCAGTGGCAGAATTATTTGTGAAAGAGATTGTTAGACTTCATGGTTTTCCCTCGTCTATTGTTTCAGATAGGAATAAAATCTTCCTCGACCATTTTTGGAAAGAGATGTTTAAATTGTCGGGTACTAAATTGAATAAAAGTACTGCCTACCACCCGCAATTAGACGGCTAGATAGAGGTTGTAAACAGAGGGGTAGAGACGTACCTGAGGTGTTTCTGCAGTGAGAAACTGCTAGGCCCCAATCTTATTCACGAATAATAGGAGGAATAAGAAAATACATGAAGCCAGTGAGGGGGAAACACGTGGAAGTGGGGAGAATAGCCATGAAACCAATAAAGAGGATGCACGTGGAAGTGGGGAAGAAAGCAAGGAGATCGGGGACCAGTAGGTGGGGACCCCAAGTTAGTAGCGAGAAATTAAAAGGGGCAAGGGGTAACATAAGGGGGTACGGAAATTTTGGGGTGAAGAACAAAGAGGCTTTAGTTTTTCCTTGCGAGGAAGAAGACAGAGTCCAGGTTCCTTCGTTCTTGATTGCGTTTGCATTGTTGGTTGTTTGTTGTTTTGGTTTCCCAAATCGTTAACTTGATCTGTTGTTTTTATTATTCTGAACGTTGTTGTTTACCGTGTGGTTGGTAATTATAGTTTTGTTTTCCTGACTGTTATCTTGAAGTTGTGGTGTCTTTAAGTTGTACTTTGATTTAGATATTAGAGGTTAAGGAACCAGTTGGTATCCTAACATTTGGTATCAGAGCCTGAAACCTGGGCAAGCGCACGACAATGGCAAGAATGGTCGAAGAGAGATTAGAGGTAGTGGAACAAGGAATGCAGAGACAGTCGATAATCAAAGAAAACATAGCGTTGTTGTCAAAGAACATCACTGAGATAAACTCCCAGATTGACAAACAGTATCAGCAACAACAAGTGATCCTGAAGTACATTGAAGGGATTATCAGAGACGACTCAACCGGAAAGAAACAGAGGAGGGGTCGACCAACCAAGTTACGAAGGCGGAATCCGTTATACCCGTGACATCGTTGGAATCGAAAGAGGAAGTTAAAACAAAGGAAGAACGAGCATTGGACCGTAGCAAGTTCAAAAAGATTGAGAAGCCGATTTTTTATGGAACGGACCCTAACTCATGGCTTTTTCGACCGGATCGTTACTTCAAAATACATAATCTGTCGAACTCAGAGAAACTCACAGTGGCTCAGATAAGTTTCAATGGACTAGCTCTTGACTGGTACCCTCGTGAAGCATTCAAAGGATGGGATGATTTGAAATAGAAGATGTTAGTGTGGTTCCAAGCAATACACGATGGTATGTTAGTAGGCAGGTTCTTAACTATCAAACAGGAGACGACTGTTGAGGAATACCGAAACCGTTTCGACAAGCTGCTAGCTCCAGTGGCTTTCTTACCCACAGTAATGTTGGAGGAGACATTCATGAACGGACAAAATCTATGGCTGAAATCCGAAGTAGAAACGCTAGAACCCGTTAGGCTAGCCCAAATGATGAAGTTGGCATTAAAGAATGAGAATAGAGAACTGGTCTGAAAAGAGTGTGGGCTGATCAGCGCGTATGGCATCAAGGCCCCATATACAAGAATCAACAGGCCAAGAACGTGGTCACAACAGCCGCAAAAGAAGTAACGATTATGGGTAACTGGCGGATGCGGACGATCACTCTGAGGGAAGTGGTGGCGGGAGATAACCGTCGGGATAGGCCTACTAAACAACTAATGGACGCCGAATTTCAGGCCCAAAGAGAGAAGGGATTATGTTTTTTCACTGTGGGAAAAATATTCTGCCAGCTATAGATGCAAGACCAAGGAGAACAAGGAGCTCCGAATGCTGCTGGTCAAAGAAGGAGGAGAGGAACTAGAGATTGTGGAGGAAGAGTTCTTCGAAGCTAAGGCAGAGATTAAGCAAGTGGAAGTCCATAACGTGGAAAATCTGAACATTGAGTTGTCCATCAACTCTGTAGTAGGCTTGACCAACCTGGGAACCATGAAAGTCAAGGGGAAGATTGGGGAGGAAGAAGTGGTGATACTAATCGATTGTGGGGCGACCTATAACTTCATTGCTAAGTTAGTGACCAAGTTGGGGCTGGCACTACATGAAACCCCTAATTTTGAGTGATCTTAGGCTCGGGGACGGCAGTAAAAGGTAAAGGAGTGTGCAATGATGTGGAGGTTTGGGTGGGAGAATGGAAGGTGAACGATAGCTTCCTATCCTTGGAATTGGGGGGAGTGGATATAATCCTTGGAATGCAATGGCTACACTCCCTCAGGGTGACCGAAGTAGATTGGAAAAATTTGTTGTTGTCTTTCTATCACCAAGGCAAGGAGATAACGATCAAAGGGGATCCGAGCCTCACTAAAACGTGGCTCAGTCTAAAGAATCTAGTGAATTCGTGGGAAGTGGAAGACCAGGGATTCCTAGTGGAATGTCACGCCACGGAAGGCAAGCCAATGAGGGAGGAAGAACAGGAAGAAGAGCTACTATCACCAGAAGTTACTCCAATGGCCGCCCTTCTGAAGGAATTCGCTAGTGCGTTTGAATGGCCAGAGAAGCTACCCCCTCAGCACAGCATCGACTATCATATATATCTGAAAAGTGGAACTGACCCGGTGAACGTAAGACCCTATAGGTATGCACACCATCAAAATGAAGAGATGGAATGACTGGTAGATGAGATGCTATCATCAGGCATCATCCGACCTAGCAAGAGCCCCTATTCCAACCTGGTGTGGTTGGTGAGGAAGAAAGACGGGAGCTAGCAGTTCTGTGTAGATTACCAAGCTCTGAATAATGTGACCATCCCTGACAAATTCCCCATTCCGGTCATAGAGGAGCTATTTGATGAATTAAATGAAGCTAACATGTTCTCCAAGATTGACCTCAAGACCGGTTACCACCAAATACGAAAGTGCCCTGATGATATTGAAAAAACAGCCTTCCGGACTCACGAAGGCTACTACGAATTCCTAGTGATGCCGTTCAAATTGACTAACGCCGCCTCGACCTTCCAAGCTTTGATGAATCAAGTGTTCAAGCCGTATCTGCGAAGGTTTGTCCTTGTTTTCTTCGACGATATTTTTGTGTACAATAACGGGGTAGATGAAAAGTGCAGCATTTGGAAGTTGTCTTAGAACTGTTGAAAAAAAATGAATTGTACGCGAACTTGGAAAAATGTATGCGAAGCCGCAGATTAGGTACTTGGGCCACTTCATATCGGAAAAAGGCATTGAGGTAGACCCAAAAAAGATTAGGGCTATCAGAGAATGGCCGGTCCCTACCAAAGTGTGAGAAATTCGAGGATCCCTGGGACTCACGGGGTACTACCGACGATTCGTGAAAAACTATGGCACCATGGCAGCTCCCCTGACTCAATTACTAAAGACAGGTGCATACCGATGGAGTGAGGAAGCAGAGACAGCGTTTGAAAGGCTTGAAATGGCCATGATGACACTTCCGGTATTAGCCATGCCTGACTTCAACTTGCCGTTTGAAATTGAGTTGAATGCTTCGGGATTCGGAGTGGGGGCAATGTTAACTCAAGGTCGATCGCCAATAGCTTACTTCAGCAAGACGTTGTGTATGTGGGATAGGACACGACCGGTGTACGAAAGAGAGTTAATTGCGGTGGTAATCGCAGTCCAAAGGTGGCGTCCTTATTTGTTGGGGAGAAAGTTTACAGTGAAAACGAATCAAAGGTCACTAAAATTCCTGTTGGAGCAGTGGGTGATACAACCCCAATATCAGGAATGGATTGCCAAGTTCTTGGGGTATTCCTTTGATGTAGTTTACCAACCGGGTTTAGAAAATAAAGCCGCTGATGCCTTGTCGAGAATTCCACCTAACGTGCATTTGAACCAACTCACGACACCAGCATTATTAGATTTGGCCATCATTAGAGAAGAAGTGAACAGGGATCCGAGGTTACATAAGATCATAAGGGTGATGGAAGAGCAAAAGCTAGAGATACCACATTATACCCTTCATCAAGGGGTGCTAAAGTTCAAAGGCAAATTAGTGACTTCGAGCTCATCTTCTTTGCTACCAACCATTATGCATACATATCATGCTTCAGTATTTGGAAGACATTCGGGTTTTCTAAGGACCTATAAGAGAGTTACCAGTGAGTTGTATTGGAAAGGGATGATGAAAGACATAAAGAAATATTGTGATGAATGTGTAATATGCCAGAGAAACAAGTCCTCAGCATTGTCTCCAACCAGGTTGCTAATGCCTTTAGAGATTCCTGATGCGATATAGAGTGATGTATCAATTGACTTTATTGAAGGGTTACCAAAATCAAAGGGTTGGGATGTGATCCTCATTGGCTGAGTAAGTATGCACACTTCCTGCTATTTAAACACCTCTACACAGCCAAGGTCATTGCTGAAGTCTTTATCAAAGAAGTTGTTGAACTCCATGGTTATCCTAAATCTATAGTCTCAGACAGGGACAACGTCTTCCTCGGCCATTTTTGGAAAGAGATGTTTCGGTTAGCTGGTACCAAGTTGAACCAATGTTTATTATACCACCCCCAATCGGATGGGCAGACCAAGGTGGTGAACAAGAGCGTGGAGGCCTATCTGAGGTGTTTCTATGGGGAAAAACCGAATGAGTGGAGCCAATGGATACACTGGGCAGAGTATTGGTACAACACCACCTACAACAGCTCAATATGGATTACCCCCTTCCAAGCCGTATATGGTAGACTTCCCCCACCCTTGATCCAATATAGAGACATGGAAACACCAAACTCCACACTTGACCAGCAGTTGAAGAAGAGGGATGTGGTGCTGGGAGCGCTGAAAAAGCACTTGAGACTAGCTCGAGAAAGAATGAAGGAACAAGCGAACTTGAAAAGAAGAGAGGTGGAATTCCATGAAGGGGACTTTGTATTTCTAAAAATCTGACCACACCGACAGGTTACCCTAAGAAAGAAACGAAATGAAAAGCTATCACCGAAGTACTTTGGGCCACATCAAATATTAGAAAGAATTGGAGAAGTTGCGTATAAGCAGGAACTTCCAAGTTTGACTCTGTTTTTCATGTGTCGCAACTTAAGAAGGCAGTGAGGAATAGGGAGTCGGTTCAACAACTTGATCCTTATGTGAATGAAAATCACAAGTGGATCACACAACCAGAAGAAGTATACAGTTATCGCAAGAATCCGGTAACAAAGGAATAGGAAGCATTAATTAGTTAGAAGGGATTGTCGCCGCACGAAGTCACCTGAGAGAACTGCTCCGACATGAAGTACCAGTTCCCGGAATTCCACCTTGAGGACAAGGTGGAGGATTTAGAAGAGGAGAGTGATGCTAGGCCCCCAATCATATTCACGTATAATAGGAGGAATAAGAAAATACATGAAGCCAGTGAGGGAGAAACACGTAAAAGTGGGGAAAATAGCCATGAAGCCAATGAAGAGGATGCACGTGGAACTGGGAAGGAAAGCAAGGAGATCGGGGACTAGTAGGTGGGGACCACAGTTAGTTAGTAGTGGGAAATTAAAAGGAGCAGGGGGTAGCAAAAGGGGGTAAGGAAATTTCTTAGTGAAGAAGAGAGAGGCTATAGTTCTTCCTTGCGAGGAAGAAGATAGAGTCCAGGTTCCTTCGTTCTTGGTTGCATTTGCATTGTTGGTTGTTCATTGTTTTGGTTTCCCAGATCGTTAACTTGATCTGTTGTTTTTATTATTGTGAATGTTGTTGTTTACCATGTTGTTGGTAATTATAGTTGTGTTTACCCAACTGTTATCTTGAAATTGTGGTGTCTTTGAGCTGTATTTTGATTTAGAAATTAATAGAGGTTAAGGAACCAGTTGGTATCCTAACAAAAACCTAAAGAATGGGTGAAGTGGTTGCCTTGGGTAGAATATTGGTATAATACCACTTTCCAAAGGGCCCTAGGTGTATCTTCCTTTTAGGTCGTGTATGGGCGTAAACCTCCACCTCTATTATCTTATGGTGATGCTGAAACAACGAACTCTACGCTGGATGAGCTGCTAAAAGAGAGGGATGTTGTTTTGGGAGCTTTATGAGAACACTTACGTTTAGCTCAAGAACAAATGAAGAGCTATGTTGATCACAAAAGAAGAGATGTGGAATTTTGTGTGGGGAATTATGTGTTCTTAAAAATTAGACCCTAGCAATTGTCTTTGAAAAGGAAATGAAATGAAAAGCTCTCCCAGATTGTATGGGCCTTATAAAATTTTGGAGAGAATTGGCACTGTGGCTTATAAGCTTGAACTACCGGCTAATACGACCGTTCATCCTATTTTCCATGTGTCTCAACTAAAGAAGTTGGTGGGAGAGCACATGAATGTTCAGCCTACTATCCAGTATGTCAATGAAAATTATGAATGGAAGTCAACCTGAAGAAGTTCTTGATTATCAAAAGAATAAGGCTGGGCAGTGGGAAATATTGATCAGCTGGGAGGGGTTGCCGAGGCATGAAGCCACCTGGGAAGCCTATGATGAAATGCAACGACTCTATCCAGATCTTCGCCTTGAGGACAAGGTGAATTTGGAGAGGGGGAGTAATGTTAGACCCCTATTAGGTTTTGTTATAGTAGAAGAAAGAAATAAAAGTCACACCTTTCACACATGTGAAGTTAGTAGTTAAGTCGGTTAGCTTTAAGTAGAAATAGGAGTGTTTGGGCGGGAGAGGGATTATGAAATTGTTAGTTTTGTTTGTTGCTATTGTTACTTCTTGAAAGACAGAAGTACAAGAGAGCTGTGTGCCTCAATTCGTTTCCACTATAATATATTTACTATACAAATAAAGATCGAAATTCATATCAGAAAGCATAGTTCTATTATGTGGTTAAAGCTATTTTGGCAGAAATTTGGTTTGAGAGGAACCGGCGTCTTTCATGATAAATCAATGGGCTGTTTTCATCGTTTTGATATAGCACACAGAAATACCTCCTGGTGCAACATCTCAAATCTTTTCGGAAGCTACAGAATCCAAGATCTCAACTTAACTTGGAGAGCTTTTATTTTTCCAATCTAATTCTGTTGCTCTTGTTTTATTCTGTTTTTACTTTCTTTTCTCTTCCTTATGGTTACTCTTTATTGTTCTAAACTATTTATCAGTCATGACCTAGTAAAAATCCATTATCATGGCTTAGTATTGAGTTTTTTTTCTCCATTTTGCTTTTATTCTTGAGGAAATGATTGAGGTCGCTATGGTGTGTTAACCTAGTTGAGATGTCTGGATGCGACTGTTGTGATTCCTAGTTTTTTTGTAGCTCTTGTATAACCCTCTTGTACTTTGAGCTCATTTCTCTTTTATCTATTAATAACGAGATCTCTTTCTTTTCAAAAAACTACCCGAAAAACTTCTCCAAAAAAATTAATAATAAATAACTAATAGTCATAATCATAACAATTATTTCTTCATGAATATCCAAAATATAAATATTAAGATGAATTGAAGTACAAAAGGAAAGTCAAACAAAAAGAACGCCCTCAAAATGGAGTCTACAAACAAAATAAACTCAAAATAAATCACAAGAAGTAATTATGACCATAAAAACCCCTGAACAGGGAAGAAAATGAATAAGAGTCAGATAATTAATTACCTCATGGCCGCAGTACACACGTGTTTGCTTTGGCAATGAACCCAATGTGACGCATAGAGATTGATACATCTGCTCTGCTGTTCCCTCAAAAAACTTACCGCATCCAGCAACAAACTACACAAAGAAACCGAAGTTAAGATGCAACATATTATATAGTAAGAAACAACTGCATGAGAATCAAGTACCCAAAGGAAATAAAAGAGTTATTTACTGACTTGTATTGTTCTGACAGAAGATTAAACGCTAATGGATACATGATACCCAAAACTGGAACCATTTATTGTAAGAAATGACTCCCCATCAGAGAGAAAGGAAATTCACAGATCATAAATCAGTACAGTACTACCACTATCAAGTTGATCTCTTGACTAACTACCAGACCTAGACTTTCTAAAGAGTCTTCTAATGTGGTGAGTAGGAATTGCTCGAAAATGTCTTAGTTAAAGGGTGGCTGATTAGCATCTCATAAAATCATCAAATGTACCCTGAAACTTTATCTCCCTTGGCAAGGAAAGTCTTACACCCCCCTGCACACTTCTAGAGTCTAGTGGAGACAGAGGCATCATAGAGGAGCAAAGACTTCATACTCTTTCAGGCACTATACGCCAATTTGGATATAGAAAATCCCGAAGAGTAATTACATGGCTAAGTTTATGCAAATTTGCAAGACTTGTGAGTTTTGGCAAAGTAGTTTATAAGTCTAAATCCTCTACTCCATCCTTCTCTTAATTCAAAATGGACAAAATGAAAACAATATCTTGAACTGTTGGTATCTCATTGAAACTTTCAGAAAGTTGACAAAAAAATTATTAATGCTTTACATGTCGACTTACCAGTGTATCACCGGTGAATACAGCTGGGTCCTCACCCTCTTTGCCAGAGACATAATAACTTATATGCCCTTTGGTGTGGCTGATGACAGAGAGCCAATCAAAGAAAATCAAGAACAATCGTTCGGTGGAAAATAACATTTAATATAGATAAGGCAAATTATTCTTCTCTATCTCCCACCCAAATATGAGCGAAAGGTTGTTAAAAGAAACAACCGACTTCAGATAAAGAGCAATCTTACATATATTTTATAGGCAGTTGTCCAATAAAAACAAGTTCAGTTCTAACAAAGCCAAGATTTGATTTCATCGACGTCCAGCAAAAAGTTTATGAGTTATAATCAGCAGTTGGAATGCTAACTCGGCAGAGAAGGTGAAAAAATGAATAAAATTTATTGGATATTTAAAAAAGAATCCACACTCTTTCCTACTTATTTTGCCTAATAGTGATAGGTTTCTATTTGATAGTATGAGATTCCATCTCAAAACCAATTTGCAACAAAAGGAGTGACCGATCGAACTTGTAAAGAGTGTGAGTCCCCTTGGTCTTTCCAATGTGGGATTCTCAATATCTCAACGTGCCCCCTTATGTTTCAAGTAACCTTTTGCATTAATATGAAAAATATAAACAATATGCAGACTCACAAACTTCAAGATACCAAGGCTCTCTGCCAAAAATACTGCTGCTGATTAACTAAATATCTTATACATCCCTCCTCGCTAGCAAAGCATCGCCACCCTCAACATGTAGTAACTGTAACTGTGGATGTTACTTTGTTTGTTGTTTGTTGCTTTACAATAGATCCAACTCGACACCCATGTAAATGCATGAGCAAAACCTTCATTTCCTATATATTTCCTATATATACAACTGCTGTTATGACATATCTAGATTGAACACTTGGGAAGAAAGCATACTTGTTTTTCTTTTATATCTATGAGTGTTCAGACCAGCTTACGCGTACCTCAACTGATCTCACGGGCCAACCCGCCTGACCCTATAGCATTTGAGTGTCAAGGAAACTAATAGAAAATTAATTACTAGGTAGGTGGTCACCATGGATTGAACCCGTGACCTTTTAATTAGTTATTGAGACTATGTCTCCTTTTTTCACACTAGGACAACCCATGATGTTTACAACTAAAAACACAAAGACTATGGCAGAAAATGATAGGGAGTAGAGAAAATCAGGGTACACACGAACTAATAATACAATTAAGGAACAATCTATATAACTCAGAAGAATCATGACATGATTTTGTCTCTTTCAGGATGGAATAATCTACATAGAAAGAATGAAATATACCAAGGTGTATGAAGAGACAATATAACAACATCAGCACCAAGAGCTATCTTATCACCATTTTCCACTGCATCAGTACAACCCTTAACCTTATCAATGGAACCACCATATACTTTAATTCCAGGAACCAGCTGCTTTATTTTCTCATTGCCCCCTGAATGATCCCTAAAAAGTAAAAGCGATGTGAATAAGAACTTCACAAACACCAATAACATCCGCCAGCAATTCAAGATAAACTAACAGAAACAGGAAGCACTGAAATGAAAAATAAGGCAGTAATCAATAATGAGCGAAAAGGGGGCATCATACCAGTGATGATGAGTGGTAAGAACGAGCTTGAGATGAACGCCATGTTCATTAGCAACATTCACAATCTTCTCTGGCTCTACAGGGTCAACAACCGCAGCTTCTTTAGTGCTCTCATCAATGATCCTGAGATCCACCCAGAATCCAACAATCAAAAAGTTACATTCATACTACACAAAATAAAAATATGCAAACCAACAGCGACTTCAGACTAGAGTAGCAGAAGTGAAAAATGACGGAAGAAATGAATATGGGGATTTGATTAGAAGATACAGGTAAGAGTAGTTGTCTTCCAAGCAACGAATGTAATGGATTTTCATCGTCGCTGAAGCAGATTCTTCCAAATCTAGAAACGATTGAGTTGACTCGTTGAGTTCAGCAATGAAGTACAATGTAGATCAGTAAAGAGAGTCGGCGACAACGGATAAAAATCTCCTGAATGCAACGTCTAGAATCTCCTAAATTCGATGAGTCAGGCTCTGGATGACTAAAATTGGGCGAAATTGATATTTCCGCAATATAACTAATAGTTTCGGTTAGCTTTTGAGAAGTAACCCATTTAGTTTTATATTTTAAAAGTAGCACATTTTGAAAAAAAATTCGTAAATTTATTTTTCTCGGTCAATTTCGGTCGACCTCAACACGAGGTTCTAATCAAATTTGAAAAACTCATTTTAACATAATTTTTCAATACATCTCGGCCTAAATGATCGTCACCAAGATGGTAGGTTTTTGTTTTAAAATTTCAAAATAAATGGTATTCTCAAATGACCAAAATACCATTGAAAGCCTAAATGCTAGATATTCTCAAAACCCTAAACCTTGTGCTCATTTCAGCAGAGATAAAGTGTGTTTGCTCAAAAAAGATTGAAGAGATTTGTCTGATTTTTGCTTGCCGAAATTTCACAAAGTCGTCCTCAAGCTTAAATTTGTGAAGGTGATTTACTTTGAACAACCGATAAACGTGTTTGCTCAAAAAGTTTCACGAAGTCATCCTCAAGCTTAAATTTGAAAAGAAATGAACATGGATGTTTGATGTTGGTTTTTAAAATGCGGATAATTAATATCAATTTTAAACTGAAATCAAATATGAAGGTACAATGTCAATTTTAAACAATAAAGGTACCTTTCTTCAAAAATCGACATTAAAGGTACATTTCAAACCTATATACAAACACCCAAAAGCAAACCCATCAAAAGCTAACTCGCAATAACCCCCACATATAAACTTGGGAAATTTTGAGAAATAACGCTTTTTTGGTGTGATATTTCAAAAGCACAGTTTTAGAAAACTCGTAATTCTATTTTTCTCGATCAATCTCGATCGAGATCGACCCCAAGATTCTTTCCCAATTTTAAAAAAAAAAATCTTTCAAGGAAATATCTTGGTCCTTTTCAGTCGAGTGTGTCACCAAGATGTGTGTTTTTTATTAAAAATTTGAAAATAAAGGAATATATCAAATTACCAAAATACCCTTATTATTCATAACGTTACATATTCTCTAAAAACGCTAAACTCCAAACATTTTGCTAATTTCGGTTAAGGAGTGAACAATTTCGCTCCTACAATCCAACTTGTTTTAGTGATTTTTCCTTCAAAAAACTATGTGAACTCATTTACTCTCTTAAATCTCTCAAGGTGCACTTTTAACGATTTCATTGTTTGTGGTTTAGTTTTTAGTTTATCGTTTAAGTCTTTTGTTTTTAGTTTGAAATCAGGCAAATGGAAAACTTTTTAGTTGGTGGCGTGATGTAGTTTTTTAGATGTACAACATTAGTTTCAGTTAATGCATGTGGTGTCTTTCAAAGAATCTCAGTCATTTCATCAATTTGGGGCTGTGTAGAAGAAGAATCTCAAGAGACATTTTTCTCGAGTTTGTAGAAGGAGTCCCGAGATATGATGCATTTTACATGCCATCTGTAGGACAATCTCGGGGTTGATTTCGTCACACCCCTCCCGAATCTCCTACTCTTGATCCAAGAGACGACATGAAGTCAACCAATATCATTCCCTCTAAACGACACTAGCTGACCCTTAACTTAAAACCTTTCACATGATATAAATTAGGGGTGCAAAAAACCGTACCGATTCGTTTGGTTCAGGTTTGATCGGTTTAAAAGACAATGGTACCAAACATAATCGAACTAAACCAGTTTCGATTTGAGTTTGATTCACCCGATTAGGTTAAAATTAAAGAAAAGAAGTATTCATCCTTTCTCTTCATTCTCCTTCGTTCTATTTAATTCACGTGGGTCTCCTTCATTCATTCTCTGTGATTCATGGATCTCCTCTTCATTATCCGATATTCTCCTTCGTTCATCTTCATTCTCCTTCATGGGTCTTCTCATTATCCATCAGTCTCCTCTCCTTGGTAGCCTCTGACGTGGATTTCGTTTTTATGGTAAACTTCAGCATTGGTTGAAACTTTGGAGGTATTTAACGATTTTACAGTATTTTTTATGTAAATATTATGATGTTTTTATGTAAATTTTAGGATTAGTTTGTTTCTTTGTTTAGTCCTTCGTATATTTAGAAGTCGAATTGTAGGACGCCCAAATTGTTATTGGTTTTGGATCATCTTGTTTGTTTAGGATAGTTTAATTCGATTTGGTTTGCTTACTAAAAAATGGAGTGAATTAGAGGATTTTGAATAAAGAGTCAATAAAGAAGGACAGTAGAATCACATCAGATTTTTTTTTTTTTTCCAATTTTTATGTCGTTCATCTTTTGCCAAATAATGATCAACAAATAAAGGATCAAGTTCTAGTATATTTTTCGTTTTTGGGAAGACTAGTGAAAAGCTAATGAGTAAATTAGGTTTATACAAACAATCCATTATCACAAAGAGTTCTTAACCAAAAAGATTCTGAACATAGGCACATAAATTATCAAATTGAACCAGAAGATATAGGCAGATAAATGATCAAATTGAATCATAAGATATTTGAAACTTGCAGCAGACGTAAGTTGATACTAAGGTGCAAAAACTCAAGAATATAATATTTAAACTAAGCTTGAAGTATCTAACATGATCAGAAGAACCTATTTTGATTAATATGGTCTTGTGTATTCTACTAGAGTTCTTTATAACTAGCCACAAATCTTGGGATAAGTGTAAACTTCACTAACAAAGAGTTTTCCTTGCGCTCCATTCTTAATGATTTGTTAGATACCTAGAATAGTATACATGGGTTTATCTTGTATAAAGGTAATTATATTAGTATAGAGTTAGGGATATAAGGGTAGTTAGATAATTAGGAAGTTACTAGTAGTTATTGTGTAAGTGTGATTACTAGTAGTTATTATGTAAGTATGGTTACTAGGGTGGTTTCTAATTAATAATGTTTCCAATCCAATGCTTTGTCTTCCTTGTTGTTTTCTTTGATGATTATTAGTTAAAATTTGTGTATTGTTTGTGTGTTTTGTTTGATGATTATTAGGATGATTTCATTCTCTATAGACGAGACTTCAAAACAAAGTTTTTCTAGTCAGTGTTAGGAAAGAGAAAACTGGTTAAACCACCACCATTAGTATGGAAACATTAAATAAAAGTAGAAGGATGTGATTCTAAATATCCTAGGGTTGCTTGTAAACATAGTGGGATTTCATTTGCTTGTGATTCCAAAAGAATGATACAACTAATCTAAAAAGACATTTAGAGAAATGTAATAAGTATGCAAATCCATTGGAAGATAATGTTGAAGGGGAGAGAGTTTCTGAAAGTAGTTTGATGGCTACATCCTTCACTAAATAAAATTGTAGAACAATGCTTGCTAGTATGATTATCTTGGATGAATTGTCATTTAAGTTTGTAGAAAGTGAAGGGTTTCATCAATTTTGTCGGGCATTAAATCCTAAGTTTGTAATTCCATCAAGAGTAACCATTGCAAAGGATTGTTTTCAAATGTATATGTTGGAGAAAAAAAGTTATAAATGCATTAACTCGAAGTGGCCAAAGAGTTTGCTTAACAACAAATACATGGACTTTTGTGCAGAATATTAATTATATGGTTTATAAAGGCTCATTTCATTTATGATGATTGGAACTTGCACAAAAGAATTTTGAACTTTTGTCAAATAGCTAATCACAAAGGAGATACAATAGGTAGAGCCATTGAAAAGTGCCTAGAAGGTTGGAGTATTAATAGACTCTTTACTGTAACAGTAGATAATGCAAGTTCAAATGATGTAGCCATTACTTACTTGGTTAAGAAATTTAGAGGCAGAAATGGGTTGGTGTTGGATGATGAATTTATTCACGTTAGATGTTGTGCCATATTTTTAATTTAATTGTTAGCGATGCCTTAAAAGATTTGCATGTGTCTATCATTCGAATCAGAAATGTTATGAAGTATGTTAGGTCATCTCCTACTAGACTGCAAATATTTAATGATTTTGTTAAAGAATATAAGATGCCAACAAAAAGTTATCTTACGATGGATGTTCCAACATGATGGAATTCTACTTTCACTATGTTGGATGGAGCAATTAAGTGTCAAAAGACGTTTGAAAGATTAGATGAGCATGACCCTAGTTATTTGCCAAAGGATGATATTCCTACTGCTGAAGATTGGGATAATGCAAAAAGTGTTTGTAAAAGTTCCTAAAGACTTTTTCTGAGGTAACAATGAAATTTTCTGCATCTATGTCTATGACTTTAAACATAATTTTTCACAAACATTGTTTGATCCAAGAAATAATTTGTGAATACTTGTTATATGAAAATACATTATTAAGTCAAATGACATTAAGCATGTAGATAAAATTCAACAAGTATTGAGGTATAACTACAAGTGAGAAGACCAATTTATTATTATATGTTTTTGTAGTTTTTGACTCTAGGTACAAGTTGACTTATGTGAATTATTGTTTTAATGAATTTTTGGAGGAAGACTGTGCAAAAAAATGGGCGAATAAGGTTAAATAAGCATTTCGTCGATTGTGTGATGATTATTATATGAGAATGTCAAAAGAAAAATATTCACAAATACAATCATATACACCTAATCGAAGGATTTGGCTTTCAAAGTCAAAGTACTTACCTTCTATCTCATCTAGTGGATTTTATGAGGCACGTGATGCTATTCATGATAGATTTAAACAAAGTAAAAAAACATGTCTAGATGATGCTAAAATAGAGTTGACTCATTATCTAGATGAGACTTGCATAGAAGATGAATATTTAGATTTACTAAATTGGTAGAAGGTGAATTCCTCTCAATTTAAGATCATTAATTAGCCAAGTAGCTAGGGACATCTACAGTATTCCTATATCAACTGTGCTTTTTGAGTCAACCTTTAGCACTAGAGGATGGGTGTTAGATTCTTTTTGAAGTTCATTAACTCCTCAAACTACAGAGGCACTCATTTGTGCTCAGAATTGGATTCAATATAAACATTTGGGTGACTTGACTAAAAAAACTGACGGGGCTGAAGAAATTGATGAAGGTAATGTTGTTTTCAACAGTATGCATTTAAAATTTTAAATTATCCCATCTAAGCTAACAATTTGTCATTTTGATCTAGAATTCATAAACATAAGAAAGGAGATGGAAGCTGCATTTGAGAATCTGAATAATGACTCTACGGTCTAAATCCCTACTTTCAAATCTTTATTTACATTTTTTTGTTTTAAATTCTTAACGTGTTAAGTATTGAATCTTATTTTTTTTAGAGTCTTGAAGCACATTAACAGAAGCAATTGTAGGCAAAAGAGAAATTGATGTATGATTTATGTAAACTGAGAATACTTTTTTTTTCTTTTGTGATTTTCCTCTAATAGTGTTGAATCCTCAAGTTCTTTATATGTTTGGAATTTGCTTGATAATTTACTTATTTTATTGATCAAAACCCGTAAGGGTTTTGCCATAGAGAACAAGGAGAATTTTGGAGCTGCTTCTTTGAGGAGTAGAAGGTTAGGGAGCTACTTCAATATAATTTGTGAACCAAACAAGAGAGAACTGTTGATGAACAAATACCAAAGAGGGAGAAAGCTGATATATATGTGGATGATAATGGGTGGAGTTCAATTTTAATATCCTGTTTCAAAATTGTCTTTTGCTTTCTGACTATGATGGTTATTACTTGGTTTTTCTAATTTATGATCTCTTGTGTTTGTTGTTTCTGGGTTCTCTTTGATTTTGATTTTGTGGATTGAGATTTGAGTTGTCTTTAATAGCTGAAATGGTTTGATTTGAGTGACTAAATTTAGGAATATGTTTGTATGGTTCATTTAAGAGGATGAAGGTTTGGCAAAAGGTATTTGGAGGAAAGCAAGGTGTTGAAAATGTTGTTAATGGTTGAACATAAATGAAGTGAAATAATTATTATTTTGAATGTTAGAGTTAGAAAAATTGATTAACTTTTGGGTGAGGTTAAATAGGTACATGTCTGAATCCTTTGGTATATGTGTATTGTTGTTGAATCTAATTATATTGTGATGTTACATTGTTGTAGTTTAAGAATCACATTTGCAATATTAGAGGATAGGCTATTTTCATTTGAAATTCCTCTACTAATTTTTTTGCCTCTTTCTGAACAGTTCACATTCATGAATGAGGGTTCTTTTGGAAAATTTTAACCTTTTGTCTTATTTTCTGCTTATATGCTTTTTTTACTATTTGAATTTTTGAGCTTCAATGATGATAATTGAAAAAGTATAGAAAAGAATCCTAATATTGTTAAAGAAGAATACCAAAATCAGTCTACCATTGTTATGCTAATTTGTCTGCATTAAAAAAAAAAAAAAAACCGACCCGACCTGAATGCGCGTCAGGTTGGGTTGGACTCTGTTAATAAATAAACCACACATTTTGGGATGGGTCGAATTTAAAGGAAAATCGACCCGATCCAATTACACCCATAATACAAATGCGGAAGCAAAATAATACAATTTATAAAACTTTAGTGCAACCCATTTAGTAAAACAATCATACAATCATATTTAACAATTTAGATTTATAAACCCATAACAAATTTTAATAGAGTAACTCACTAATTCCAACAATAAACTTAAAATATTTAAACAACTCCTTATAATTGATTGGCCTAGCAGCAATAAGCTTGGCACTTAGAGATGCACAATTTGTACTTGAAAAGTGGAAAATCATTAGGAAAGGCTAAGTCAAAAGACTTAGTGACAATTTTATAAAACATGATTTTGAAATCGTAAATCTTTTAAAGTTAACTCTTTAAAATAAGTAGTTTATCAAACTCGAATAGTTTTAACTCAAATTTTCTCTTTTAGTTGCTATACCAAAAAGAATCAACAGGATGGTTACTATGTCCTTGTCCCATTATACGATATTTACGAGACAGAACCATAAGCATCTAATGGAAATTGAGACATGCACAACGAAAGAAAGAATTGAAATTTACTCTAGATAGATCTAACTAATTAGATATTAACATGCATTAAAACCATCATAATTAAACGAAATTAGGGTTAAAGAAAGGCTCACATTTGAAGCCTCTCGATCCTTGATATCTCTTCACGAACATGAACCGGGACCACCACTAGTGTTGACCCGCTATTTTTCTGACTTAGAACTGGGTTATGGAACCCGTTAAGTGAAGGAAATTGAGAAAGAGATGGAAATTGGAAGGTGAGATTTAGGGATGAGATTTTTTAAAGAGAGAAAAATTTAGGAATAATTTCTAATAAGTCAAAATATCAAAAAAGGCTAAAAGTTTTTTTCGAATTGAAAAGGTGCCTATTTATAAACAAATTACATGCATTTTTGCATGTAATTTGTTCATAAAAACTCAACACCTAATATTCCACTGACAATTAGTTGAACTTAGTAGGCTAGGTGTTTACATCTAATGTAGTCACCTATCCCATTAAGTGTTAATGGAATTATCCAACAAAATATTGGATTTTTCCACTAACTTAGTCCAAGGGCAATATGGTCATTTGACCTTTTAAATCAAAGTTAAATTTTGACTTTTTCAAGTTAAAAGTCAACATTTTGACTTTTTACCATTTTGTCTATCTTGACTAATTTCGACCTTCCAAGCATGAATACACATTCATTTTTCTAAAATTCAAATCACATTTGAATATAAACCCGGTCAAAGTTTGACTTTTCTGTAACGTCCCGAATTTTCGAGGTAAATTTTATCTTTCTGTGGGGATACGAAATTTTTTGAATTTAATGTTTTGTAAATTGCTATAATAATAATATGATATTAATTATATTATTAATATTATTTATTATTATTATTATAATTTGTTATTGTTATTATTACTATTATTTAATATTATTATTATTATTATTATTTAATATTATTATTACATTATTATTAATTAATATTATTATTAATTATATTATTATTATTATTATTAATATTATTATTATTAAATATTATTATTATAATTATTATTTAATTTAATATATATATATATATATATATATATATATATATATAAAATAATTTTTTTTAAAAAACCCTAACGCGCGCGCCTCCCTCGGCTTCTTCTTCTTCTTCTCCGTTCCCAGCCTTCACGCCGCCGCTGTTTTCCTTTCTTTTTCCTTTCCGTTCGCGCGCGTCCCCATCCTCTCCGTCTCCGTCCTCTGTCCCCGTCTCCATCTCCGTCGGCGTTCTTAGCTTCACCGGTCGTTCGCTGCAGCCACCATTCGCGCGTTGCGCCGTCTGCCATCCATCTACAGCCGACGTCTCTCTCTCTCTTCGTTTCTGCCACCGCCGGCAGCCTCTCCGTTCTCATCTCGTGTTCCCGACGCAGATAGAACACCGAGGGGAGCGCCATCATTGCCGGAAGGAGGAAGGAATACACCGAGCCGTGAAGTGAAGCCGACCCGAGAACCCGTTTCCAGTTCGACCCGTGTTTCAAGCTGCGAGCTGCAAGCCGAGCCGCGAGCCGAGTTGAGCCGAGCCGCGAGCCGAGTTGAGCCGAGCCGCGAGCCGAGTTGAGCCGAGCCACGAGCCGAGTTGAGCCGAGGCGCGAGCCGAGCCATAAGCCGAGCTGTGAGCCGAGGCCAAGCCGAGCCGAGCCGAGTTGAGCCGAGCCGAGCCGAGCCGAACGCCTCCAAGCCAAGCCGAGCTCCCTGTTCACCGAGCCACCTAAGCCTTCCTTCCTCCACTCCGGGTCACGGTGAGTTTTCGGTAAGGATTGTTTTGATGATTTTCCATAATGTTGCTATATCCGATTCGAGTTGAATATTGGAATAAGCTTTAGTCCTATCTTCCATCCCTTGAAGGTATTAAGGAGTTGACGTTTAAGTTCTCGGATTTCCGCGGCAGGTTTGGTTGGAGATAGCTTTCTTTTCCTTGGGTAAGTCAACGGTTGTTGCTTAGGGCCAAGTAAAATGACTTCTACTAGTATCATAGTTTAAAAACCCTTGTGTTTTCGTTCAGGTGGATCCGTTGAGCGTGGACTCGATCGAGGGGCATAACCAAGTTTCAGGTAAGGGTGTTCCTACTACTGGACCTCGGATCGAGGCTGGAAACGTAGTAATCCACAGGGGATTACACGTTAGTAACTGTACCGAATAAAAGTATGTGTGTTTGACTTTTAAGTATTGTTGCTATACTCTTGTCTGATGTAAAGGTAACGCGACCGCTAGTTGTAGCTTGTGTGCTATCGGGTGTAAGGAGTTGCTTGCGGATAGACCCCGATGCTGTATGTTCGGTATAGGGTGGTTATGTTAATGGGCTACGTTGTAGATTGGAATTTTATGTCGATGGACCCTGAAGTTTACGATTAGGTACGTGGTAGTCATTGGTCTGGACATTGATCACGGAGTTTGGTCGGGGAAGGACGGTGAGTCCGATTTTGATTGATTAGTTGACTGGGTCTAGGGGTTATTAATGGTGTGCGAATTGGAAATGTGTATAGCAACTGCGGGTGTAGTTGTTTAAACCTATACTATCTGACTGGCAAAGCCTATGGCGGAACTGTAATATGAATGTTGTTGGGGTATGACTGTTGTAGACGGTTTAGTATGGACTGAGGGGTAACGATTAGCTTCATCTATGGGGTAGTGTGCCTTACGGATATGTGCATCCTTCGGGAGCACTAGACTGATATGTGCATCCTTCGGGAGCACTAGACTGACATCCTTCGGGAGCACTAGACTGATGTGTGCATCCTTCGGGAGCACTAGACTGATGTGTGCATCCTTCGGGAGCACTAGACTGATATATGCGTTCTACGGAACCACTAGACTGTTATGTAGGGTACCTCTGAATAGGAAGTTAACTGTTGTTCTCTAACGGGCCCAGTAGTGGGTCCCTTACTGGGTATGTTTATACTCACCCTTTTCTCTTCTTAAACTTTTCAGGTAAGGGCACAGCGAGGGGCAGACCGACGAGAGGCAGGAAGGACGCGTGAAGGCCATATGGACGCGTCTGGTTTTCTTATTGCTTCCGCTATGTATTTTGTTAGAATATTTGGTTTGTGATTTTGAACTGATGACTTGAGTTTTTATTTGAAACTTTGTGACTGTGATTTAAAATAGGGCTCGAAACTGTTTTTTTGTAATATTTCTAACGTTTTGAGAAATCGTAACCGGTCCGTTATGAATTTTATGTTGTGTGGTCGAATTTTGGTATTGAGTAGTGACCTCAGCTTAGTCCGGAAAGTTGGGTCGTTACATTTTCAAAGTCAAAGTCAAAAGTCAACATTTTGACTTTTTACAACTTTGACCATTTTCATCAATTCCAAGCTTCGAATATGAATCCATATTTATATTTTTAATATTTAAATCACATTTAAACGTAAAGCTCTATTTTAAACTTATAACTGAAGGTTATATCAAATATATTTGTCAGTTTCTTTCTCTTTACCTAATTCGAACAATTCGTATTATTCCAACATATTGTTCTAAGTTAATTCCATATGAGCTAGTAGGGGAACTTAATGGACCTATAGATCATGGACTTCAACGGTTCGAGATTAACTGGCTAAATCCTTTTAGATCGAGCTAATCAAAATTTGTTAACTAACGGGTCATTCCACTAAAGTCCCACTGATCCACTATTAAACAATTGGTTTAAGGTCCAACATATAAATCGAATCCCTCTCGGACCAATGAAAGGGTGTGGCCCTTTGTTCAAGACTTGGATTCAGTCCTTAAGAGAACAACCTATCTATTAATCCTAAAGTGGGTGGAGCAAATTTTGTCTTGCACCTTATGTCTCTAGCCATCCACCTGATCTTACCGTGAAATGAGATGCTTGTTGGGCCAGCACCGTTGAGCTGTCTTCACCTTTGCAGATCTAAGGATAATTTCGTGTAAACAGAAATTCATAGTTAGCTCAGGATTAAGATTAAGTTACCTAGGTCATCATAATCAAAATAGTTAGTTTTATATAGTCAACGGTGTTATAACTTAAAAGTGACTATTTCATGGTTCCAGTCTTATGTAAACTCTTTTCATAGAATTCTCCACTCTCATATCTCTACATGAACGATTTAGAATCACATCATTTGGAATATAGTATCTATAGAGCGAACTGTATTTATAATATCTCTAGAATAAAGCGCCCAATCTTATTCATACACTACAGACCTTTGGACTATATACTGGAACTTGATCTATGTTTATGTCTCTACATAAAGTTCAAGTCTACACTCGATAGCCTCGGGACCTTAGTTTATTGAATTCAAGATTATAGCATTTTATTTCACTAATAAGTACTCAATAACTACTTTATTGAATCGAATGTAATTTAAACTACAAACTATGAGTTTTAGCACATAAATTCCAATAGCATCAGTAGTGTCTTACTTGTTATAGCTACAATGAGATGGAACCATAAACATTCTTACAGGCCCTCACTCTCTATGGGTGGAAACATAGGCATTTGTAGAAGTCTCATCTCATTAATAAGTACCAACTATGGAAACGTAGGTATCTATTGAATACCCTCATTAAAAAGCCTCTGTGCATAGGTAATATACCCTAAAAGGTTGCTATATGTCTTTGAACATTGTAGGTATAGTCTAAAACATGCTAAAATCATTCTCAATGTTTAAATACTTTAAAAATTTGGCATAATCATTCTTTCTAGTAAATCTCATCAGTAATCTCGACAATAAATACATGCTTTGTTAAAACATTTCTAAATTCATGCTTTGGAAGCACTTTGTAAATCAGTATACTCAAACATTCAAACATCAAATCATGCTTTAAACATCGATAGTAAATCATGTTTAGAAATCAACTTAAATTCATTTTTGTTACTCATAAGCTATTGCTTGGGCAACTTAAAATCATAATTTGAAAATAACTTTATAAATTAGCTTGTGATTCGACCCTTGGCTTTGAGAAACCCCTTAACTCTCCTTGTCCTCGTCTAGAACCTAAGCCCATCATTAGAGATTTAATAACCTTAAATCCAAATGTAACGACCCAACTCCTTAAACTAAGCCGAAGTCATTACTAATTCAAAAGATAAACAAAATTTATAAATTTAAAATAGAAAAATAAAACAAAACCTCGAACTTCTCATTAAAAACATAAACAAATGTATATGGAAATAAGTCTAAAAATAAAATCCTAACTCTGGCCTTATCTAGTTTTAAAGAAATAAAATAAAAATAAAAGAATAAAATGAAAATGTAAATACTAGAATTCGAACAATGACATAAAGCGAAAGGAAAATGATTTCTATGGCTCGCCACAGTCACTTCTTGTCAGTCGCCAGCTTGCCTTTGCCCTTACCTCTACCTCTGCCTGTAAAAATTAAACAAGAAAGAGTGAGTATAAAAGTATACTCAGTAAGAGACCCACTACTAGTCCTGCTAGGTTCCTGTTAACTTCCTATTAGAGTACTGTAAAGTGGTAGTCCTGAACTGACATGTACCCAAACACATGCAATCTGTGATCCCGTAGGAACATATCTGGTCTTCGGTCACCCAAAGGAACACCTAGGACAAACTGGTTTGTAGTGTACCCGAAGGAAACACTAAGACATCGGGTTGTGAGTGACCCCATCGAATGGTGATCCCGTCGGACTACGCAGTTACAAAAAGGTGGTAATCCCGAGGGACACCCATGTGGGTACAACTGTAATAGATAAAGCTAACAACATACCCTATACGTAGCATGTAACATGTCATATAACATTTTCATAAACATGACATATCATAACAATCATAGCATACTTAACCAATATAATAAACATGAACATAACATAGTCATCCTCATCAACATACTGCTAGTCATAAACATAACGTCAGTTCATGACATCAATCATCAATACAATGTCAGTCATCATCAATAACACTGAGTTATGCAATTTACCTATCATCCAAGCATAACCATAAATACACGCGGACTCTTAATTTCAGCTGAAGGTCTAATAGTAGAATCTCTTACTTGGAGATTAGCTTAATCCAAAGAATTATAATTCTGACAGCTAGGTCAAGCTTCCCAAGAAAGATCCTAAACATTAAGGGTAAAATGCTAAGAAAATAACTCAATTTGCAGTTAGTTTAGGATCCAAAAATCTAGTTAATTCAACTTACCCCAAGTTGAGGTTGGATCCAACTCAACCTTAATTTAGGACAAGGTTACATAGTTTAACTTCAAATTGATCTATTATAAAAATAATTCAATTAAACCCATAATTAAATTATTTAGGGTCCAAAATCAATATTTGTTGGGCACTAACTAAGACCCAACTCAAACTTACCAAAAAAATAGGTAAAAAGCCAAAAATAAGCTTGGTGGCTCAATATGGCTTGGCTAGGGGAAAAATTGGCTAGGTGGCTCAGTTGAAGAAAGATAGGTAGCTCGGCTCAACAGGGAAATGACTCGGTTGAAGGAGAAAATCTGCTTGGCTTGGTTCGCGAAGGGGCGACTGGGGATGCTTGGCTTCAAGCGGACGTACGGCGAGCGGCTCACTCAGACAGTTCGGGCGAGTGCGGCACCGACGACTGATGAATGAAGCTTGGCGATGCTCGGGTGTTCGACTTGACTGATGATCGACAACCGATGAAGCTCGTCAACGACTACCAGGCGGAGCGATGTAACAGACGGTGACGAAGATGCGGAGAAGAGCGCGGCTGACGAAGCGTCGGCGTGCATGACGTGTGAAACGTGACCGCACATTCGCGGCTTGCAGAACGGTCGACTGATCGGCGTGGCTGACGAGTGCAAACGACAACGACGAAGGAGACCGAATGACTTGAACAGAGGGCGAACGATGCAGCAGACGAACTCCTCAATGGCTGGCTTCGAGCGGTGGTGCAAGAGGTGACGACGGTTAGGGCTTTTTGGTTGGGCGACGACTAAAGTTTGAGAAGTTTGGGATTACGGTTTAATTGGGGAAGATAACGAATAGTGTTGATCCTATTTAACCCAAAATAATAATAATACAATTATTATTATTTTCCCTTTTTTCCTATTCCTTATTTTATTCCAAAACAATCAAATCTTCTCTCTCTTCGTTTAAAACCCACCAAATCTCCCTTTTTAAACCAATACTTTCACCAATCACATCAACCTTTCTCCAAATAAAATATCATAATTATCTTTCACTAAATAATAATTATATTTTCTATTATATAATAATTATTTTAAATTTCTTTCTCTCTCTCCACAAAATATCTTTCTCCAAAACAAATATCCTTACATAACCATATTATCTATATGATATAATTATTCCAACTTCAAAGTAAATTAATTACATAATCACATATAATTAATCAAATTTCTCCAAAATACAAATCTCAATAAACAAACAACTTTAATCAAAATTTCATTAGCACCCAAATTAATTCCAACACTAATTAAAATTAAACTCAAGGTAATTTAAATAAATTACCTTAACTTGGGGCGTTACACCAAAACTCAAATTAAGAAACTTCCTTCTATAAAGTTGTTCCCCAACCTCTTAACTACTTTACCTCAAAATTCCAACTTCTAACTCAAATTAACGATCCTTGAAGCCTCTGGAAAATTAACAATACTCCAAATCACCCAAGATTTGACCTCCACATCTTTTCCTCAATGGTTAAAGGTCTTCTTCTTGCTCAACTTATCTCCAAATTTTTGCTTAATCCTTCTTCTACCGTACTTTCTTTTTCATTTATACTAATTTTCAAAATAGATTAGTCATCCTTAAGTTTCCAAAAGCTCGCCAGCTCCTGCTTAGCTGTAAAATGCATGAAACCTACTTAAGACATCTGGATTCTCGATCGAGATCGACCCGAGTTCCTCTGAGATCTTTACCCTTCTCGAGCAAACATGTCCGAATTCATGTTTGAGAATCCTAATAATTTCTTTTTTGTTTCTAGTCCTGACTGAACACAACCCTAAGATGGTTTGAGACCCATTTATAAAATCCTTATGTTTTTCATCTCGATTTGCCATAGCCTCGAGATGGTTTAAAAGCACTTTAACTTTCACTCTATACTTCTAATCTCGGCCGGACACGACCTCAAGATTGCTCTATTTCTCAACTTCTTAAGTTTATGTCCTTCATCTTGGTCAAACAAGCACCAAGGTGGCCCTGAGATTACACTTATGCACATACCTGAAATGACCATTGAGATCCACCTTCAAATCATAATGAGTCCCCAAATTGGCAATCTTCAACGCTTCTCCACATCGAGCCAATAAAACGTAAGATTCTTTGAGGACCCCTTTACCACTAAAAGTGCGGCCTCTCGAGCCATCTATGTCCTCTCGTATGACAGATTGATGCCAAACTCCTTTCCAATATCTTGAATTATTTCTTTAGACCTATAGCCACGACTAATATCTTCGTACTTTGGTTAAATCAGCTCAACTATAACCCAACTCCTCACTTGTTTATGATTTTTTTCCTCAGGACTTTTTGGCACATGTGCATACTCTCATACTTAGAAAACTTAAACATATCGAAAATTTTTAGTTTCGTAGCCCTTAGTTGCCACAAACAAGTAGAATCCGAGCATCTAAGGATATAATAACTTCTTGTTCGATCTATGCACACGAAAATGAAAGTTTTGCATGATGGCGAACACCATAAGTTTCTTCACCACATCTTTCTTATTAAAAGAAAAAAACCCGACCTAAACGACTTCTAGGTATGACTCGATTGATATGAAAACTGTGTTCCAACAACTTTTCCTCACGCTTTTGCTTTTTCTTACTAATTGAAGGAGGTAACTTTTCCTCGTCACTTTCCAAATTTTCATGATCATTGTCGATATTAACTTCATGATGTAATTGAACATTTGAATCGGACATTGCTAGCTTATTTGTATTTGATTGTCATGTGATTGTTATTTTATTGTGATATCTAATTTATATTTGACTGCCAAGTGATTTTCATTAGATATTTATGTCTATTTCATTGTCATGGGATCAATATATGATTATTGTGTTTTTCATTTTTATATTTGATGTCATATGATTACTATGAGATTGATATCTAATTTTTATTTGATTTCTTAACATTCGCGTATTATTTGATTATCATCTAATTACTACGAGATTGATATTGTTCTCTGTTTTAATGTAACTACAATGATATATTGTTTTAATATTTTTTAGTATATCAATGTATCGGTGTTTTGACAAACTCCATTATAGCCCAATGTTTTGCTTAACATCTCAATATAGTTATTAAATTCTAATAGGCTAACTACAAAATAAATATTTTTAGTTGCAAATCACATATAAAACGTGAGAATAAAACAACCACAAATTTGATAAAAACTCACATTCCTAACCATGTGTAACACATGTTGAAAGCATTTTGAGAGAGTATCTTCAAATTTGATCTCTTATACCGGCCTAAAATAAAAATAAAAAATAAAAAAACAAGGCAACTTTAGGAATAAAGTTGCAAGAACTTAGGCAAGCATTAATATTACGAAGTTAATTAATAATTAAATGTCTCAAGTTTGTTTCTATCATATTCATAAGTGCTGAACCAACATTTGTCCAATAAAAAACATGCATAATTTATTCCCCCAAGTAGGTGACCTACAATTAAACGGTTTAAACTCATTTCCCTCCCAAATTCCATTTACTTTTTCCTCATACAAATCTCAATAGATGCCACTACTCATGGTTTTTTAAATTATGATACAACGAAGGATATGGTGGAAACTAAAGAATACATAAGAATACAAGAGCAAAATGATTGAAGAAAGTAGAATTCATGCATGTTAAAATTTCACACCTCAGGGAGCTCCTCAACCCAAATGAGGGCTTTATCCCCATGTGGAACAATCTTGGTCGCTTCCAATATCTTTGCCACTGCAAAAACTTCAAGGAAATTTCTGCGAGTGCCTGTCAAGAACCAAGGCACACAAAATCAACGAAGAAAAAAAGAAGAAAACTATTATTGGAGTAGAGCTGAAGGAAGAAAAAGAGAAATTACTTTGTAATCTTTGATTTGACAAAGTTGGTGTTTCAATTTGGCTGGCTTATAAGTAAAAGGCTTCACTGTAAAAAACATAAACAACATGAATACTAGATTGGCTGCAGTGGACTTTTCTGAGAGGAAATTGTCAAGTAGACGCGAACACTACCGAAGATGACGACAAGGACCTTCTGTGCAGGTGAGGTGGCGAACGATTAGTAGAATGGGTATGGTCAACGATTGCAAGAGTGAGAATGAGAAGAAGAGGGAATCGTGAGTGAGAGTGAGAGGAAGAGAGAATTATGAGAATAAGGGAAATAAAGTGGGAAGGAAATATACAAAACAGGGGGAACCAAATTATAGGGTTAAAGAGTTTCTTCTCACACAATTTGCGTACATACGCACGTTCGAATGGACAAACTAAATAAGCATTGACAAAAATTCAAATCTAATGATTTTTACCAAGTCCACGCAACTGTTTCTCCATACATACTTTTTTGTGATCGGTAGAAATGATGCTGTGTCCATGAGCAAAAATTAACTCTGCAGACATTCTTTTGTTGCATTGGCAGAAAAAATTATTAGTCAAGACAAAAATTCTTATAGTTCACCATACTTAAAAGCTTCCAGAGTTCATATGTAACTCCCTTTAACTCCCGGTGTCATAATGAGTCATCAGGTGTTATCCTTTAAAATCTTAAAAAAAACAAGCCCAACACCCATCATACACACATGGGAATTCGAGGGTAACTCCCAACCACGGACTATACCATCGAGAGTTACCCTTTAAGACCCTAAAAAACAAGGGTAACTATCCATACACACTTCAGGAGCTTGGGTGTAACTCTAAACAGTGTAGTGAGCAGTCCGGAATACCCTTCAAATTCTCTTAAAAAAAGGGTAACTCTCAATGACTTTCGGATTGCATCGAGAGAAACTTTTTAAATCCCAACCCAAATATGAAACTTCATAGATTTGAAATCCATCCCTTTCCTCTTTAATTCAGCTGACGCACGTATGAGCTTCCATTCCAGACCTCTCCATTATGTAGCTTCCTCCACCGTCCGATGCCTCCTCCATCGTCGTCGTAGTCCCCTACTCTTCATTTTGTGAATCTCTTCCTCTTTGATTGGTGAAAGTCTTTGATCACATTTTACACTTGTTTGGCCATGGATTATGATTATTTGAATTGGGAATTTGTTTCATTTTAGTTTTCTAAAAAAATATTATATATTGTATGCGTTTTGAGATAAATTATGTTTGATGGATGATTTTGCTAAATTGAACTTCGATTTTGTTAGATTTAATTTGTTTCGTTTATTGAAGTTGTTTTGAAGAGGTTACTTGATTTAGAAAGTGAACGTTTGTTGATTTAACTTCTAATTTCTTGTATGATTTAGTTGAAGAGCTTTGTTATTTTTTGCTTATTTGTATCATCTTGCTCTGTTGATTTTTTGTGATTCTTGGATTGACAGAAGTTGCTTTGACTAATTTAAACTTGAATAGAGAAAATGATGGCTTAAATAGAAATAGTTTCAATAGTTTAAGCTTAAGATTGTATCATTTAAGTACAATCTAGCATTAAACTTGATTGAATTTTGATAAGTGTTTTTCTTACCTATAAGTATTCATGAGCCTATAAAAAGTAACCACAATCCATTATTTAATCATTACTCTTTGACTCCATTATTTAATCATAACTCTTTGACTAAATTATACAAGTAATAACGATCAGTTGTGTTGATTTACAAGTTGGATGGAAAATTTCTACTTTTTAAGATGAATAAAGAGTAGATCAAATTTGGAAATAAATTATCGATTAATTATAGAAGAGTATCTCAGTTTTTAGAGGTGGCAAAGTTTTCGTGTTAATGATTTCGAACGAACAAGATATCGATGCAAGAATTATAATTCAATGTGAGAGTCATTAAAAGGTGTGGAACGATATCTATTAGCATATGGAATATCTTCTTCATACTGTCAATGGATATATCATGGAGAGCAAGTAAACTTACATAGAGGTTTTGAAAGAGTTACAACTCATTCAAAGCATAATTGTAAAGAAAACTACCATAAAGAGTAACGTTTTTGAAGAAAATGAAATGTTGAATCTTATAAATGATCATTGTTGTATAAGAAATTTTGGAACAAATCACAAATTGTCAAGTCATTTACTAAAATAATTGCATTTTTGATTAATTAAAAATTGGCATGTGTCCCAAATTAAAATTAAAGACAAATTGACCAATTTTAATGATGTCTTTATTATGAGAATTTGATCAAATTAATTATTTTGGTTCAATTAAATATTATTTAGTTGGCCTAAAATTCAATTGAGCCAAAAAATAAGCTTAATTAGGCCAATGGTTAAATATAACCCAAACCCATGTGGTTGAGTCCATGAGTCTGATCCATGGACCAATTAGACCTAAGTCCATAAAAGCCCACCAGAGAACTCTATACATAGAGGAGTTCTCTTCGTTTGTAAGGGTTAGAAATTTTTTACTTCAGAAAACCTAGAGCGAATTCTCTCAAGAGCTAGAAGACTCCCTAACTCCTGAAGTCGACTGTTCTCGAAGATTGAAGCTCCTTTGAAGATACAAGCTTTCTTCCAAGACTCCAACTTCAAGAATATCACATGCTTCACTTCCTCAAATCAAGCGTAAGCATCCAATCGAGAGAGAATCAGAGGATCAAATTCTAGAGATCGAACCACATCGCATAAAATCAACACAAGCACAACATCAACACAAGTTCAACTCCACGAACCAAATTTCTCAAAAAATCTCGTGTGAACAAATTAGTACGCCAAGTGGGACCTCTTTACCTCTCATCTCTCTCTCGAAACTCAAAACAACAAACCAAGTAATAGCACTAAGGAAGGTTACATCCAAAGCTACTGTCACAAATGACACTTACACTAGACTTGTCACCCAGAGTCACTCAAAGAGGAGCATGCAAGAACAAGAACAAAGTTCTATCCTCACAAAGAAAAGTTGGGAACAACTGATGGAATCTTCTAAAGGCGGGATCATTATCAGATAGAATTCTTTATTCGATAACTCTACTCTTGTTTCTGATCTATTGGAAAAAGAATCACACCTTGAAGTAGTGTCTGTCATGATGGCAGATGTGACACCTGAGGCAGTCATGGCAGAGATAGAGAGAAAAATAAATTTTCTAATGAAAGTTGTTGAGTGAGATCATGAAACCGCCACCTTGAAATATTAAATGAAGGCTTGTGAAACTGCTGAGTCAAGCAAAACTCCTATTGTCAAAGCTAATGATAAAGAAAAGGTTATGTTGCAGGAAAGCTAGACCAACAGTCCATCTCTGTAGCCTATCTGTCAGTCCAACAACTGCAAGATATGATTACAAGCTCCAAAAGAGCTTAGTATAGAGGACCACCACAAACTTCATGTACTCCAAGTCATACACCAAGAGAATCAATGACCTACGAATGTTTGTTGGGTACCAACCTCCAAAGTTCAAACAATTCGGTGGAAAGGGCAATCCAAAGCAACACATTGGTCACTTTGTTGAGACAGAAAGAACACAGGATCAAGAGGAGACCAACTAGTCAGATAATTCGTTCGAAGCTTGAAAGGAAATACTTTCAAGTGGTATATCGATTTGGAGCCAGAAGTCATTGACAGTTGGGAACTGCTGAAAATAGAGTTTCTCAATCACTTCTATAGCACTAGGCGTGTCGTCAACATGATGGAGTTGACAAACACCAAACAACGAAAGGGAAGCTAGTCTTTGACTACATAAATCAATGAAAAGCTTTAAGCCTGGATTGCAAAGATAAGCTTAGAGAACTATCTATAGTGAAGATGTACACCCAAGGCATGCACTGGAGCTTCTTTACATTTTGCAAGGAATAAAACCTCACACTTTGGAAGGATTGGCAACTCATGCCCATGATATGGAACTGAGTATTACCAACAGGGGAGTAAAAATGAGGAATGACAAGAATGAAATCAACAACTGTAACGCCCCGAAGTTCGAGGTAAAATTTTAGCATTTTAAGTAAATTGTTCGGAAATTTGAGTTTCGGTAAAACGATAAAATAATAATATAATATTGATTAGATTATTGCTATCGGGAATTTTTTTATTTCAATTGTTAATGTTAATATTTTCTTTTTATTTATTTAAAATAAATATTAATATTCTTATTTAATATTATTATAATAAATTAATATTAATATTCTATTATAAATTATATCAATTTTATTCAATATATATATACATGTATCATTATTTACTTTTATTATAATTAATATTATTATTATTATTATTATTATTCATTTTATTAAATATATATTTATTATTATTATTTATGTCTATATATATATATATATATTTAAAAAAAAAAAAAAAAAAAAGAGAGAAAGAAAACCCTAAGCCGCGCGCGCAAGCCCCCCCCCCCCTCCGTTTTCGTTTTCTCTCCCTCGCGCCGCCGCCGCGCCTCTCCGCCACCATCCTTCTTCGTCTCCGCCACCATCACCATCCTCTCCGTCTCCGTCCTCTGCCCCTATCTCCATCTCCGTCGGTGTGCGTAGCCTCGCCGGACGTTCGCCGCAGCCACCATCCGCAAGCCGCACCGCCAGCCGTCAGTCCGAGCGGAAGCTTGCAAGCGGCCGCATCCCGTCTCTTCGTCGTCGTCCGTCGGATCCCAGCTGACGCCGCCACCGTGAGGTTCGCCGGTTGCTGCAGCCCTCATCGTACCGTCGTCGTTCGCCGGAAGAGAGAGCCCTCCAAAACCGTGCTGCCCGTTTCGCCCAGCCCGACCCGGTTCCAAGCTGACCCGACCCGAAACCGCTTCCAGGCCGAGCCGAGCGAGCCGCGTGAGCCGAGCCGAGCGAGCCGCGTGAGCCGAGCCGCGAGCCGAGTGAGCCGAGCCGCGAGCCGAACTAAGCCGAGCCGAGCCGAGAACCAAGCCGAGTTAAGCCGAGCCGAGCCGAGCCACCTAAGCCTTCCTTCCTCCACTGCGGTTCACGGTGAGTCTTCGGTAAGGATTGTTTTGATGAATTCCCTAATGTTACCTTGTCCGATTCGAGTTTGAATGTTGGATTAAGATATGGCCCTACTTTTCCCCCTTGAAGGTAGTACAGAGTTGACGCTTAAGTTCTCGGGTTCCGCGGCAGGCCTGGTTAGAGATAGCTTCCTTTTCTTGGGTGGATCTGTTGAGCGTGGATTCGATCGAGGGGCATAACCGAGTATCAGGTAAGGGTTTTCCTACTACTGGACCCCGAGTACAGGCTGAAACCGTAGTAATCCACAGGGGATTACACGTTAGTGACTGTACTGAATAACTGTATGCGTGTTGACTGTTAAGTACTGATATTATATTTTGTCTGATGTAAATATACTGTGACTGCTAATTGTGGATTGAGATTTTATGTTGATGGACCTTAAAGTTACGGTTCAGTATGTAGTAAAACACTGGTCTGGATGTGGTTCATGGAGTTTGGACGGGGAAGGACAGTGAGTCCGGTTTTTGGTTGGTTAGTCGATTGGATCTAGGGTTTTCCCTAATAGTGTGCGAATTGGTAATGCATATAGCAACTGAGGGTGTAGATGTTTAAACCTATACTATCTGACTGACAAAGCCTATGGCGGGACTGTGATATGAATGCCGTTGGGATGTGACTGATGTAGACAGTTTAGTATGGGCTGAGGGGTAACGGTTAGCTTCATCTATGGGGTAGTGTGCCTTACGGATATGTGCATCCTTCGGGAGCACTAGACTGATAGGTGCATCCTTCGGGAGCACTAGACTGATATGTGCATCCTTCGGGGGCACTAGACTGATATGTGCATCCTTCGGGGGCACTAGACTGATACGTGCATCCTTCGGGAGCACTAGACTGATACGTGCATCCTTCGGGAGCACTAGACTGATATGTGCATCCTTCGGGAGCACTAGACTGATATGTGCGTTCCACGGGACCACTAGACTGTTATGTAGGGTACCCCCGAATAGGAAGTTAACTGTTGTCCCCTAACGGGCCCAGTAGTGGGTCCCTTACTGGGTATGTTTATACTCACCCTTCTCCTCTTTAACTTTTCAGGTAGGGGTACAGCGAGGGGCAGACCGACGAGAGGCAGGAAGGATGCGTGAAGGCCATATGGACGCGTCTGGTTTTCTTATCGCTTCCGCTATGTATTTTGTCAGAATATTTTGACTTGTGATTTTGAACTGGTGACTTGATATTTTTATTTTGTGACTTTTTTTGATTTATTTAAAATAGGGCCCGAAACTGTCTTTTGTAAGGTTTCTAATGTTTTAATGAATCGTAACTGGTCCGTTTTAAATTTTATGTTAAATGGTCGAGTTTTGGTATTTGGTAGTGACCTTAGCTTAGTCCGGAAAGTTGGGTCGTTACAACAACACTAAAAAGATCGCAAATAGTATCATAAATGAGTTTATGGTTGTTCAAGAGACTCCATTGAAATCTTTCTCTAAAAGAAAAGAAAAAAAAGTTGAAAGAAATCATGATGGCGATGAAAAGTGTTGCCCAACTTGTATAGAAAGACAGGAAAAAATTTATCTATATCTTGGCTTTGATGTTGCAGACATGATGGACAACTTATACAATTGTCAGAATGTAAATGACCAGAGCAAGCAAGAAAAGTAGATGATCTCAACTACTGTAAGTACCATTGGGTCATTAGTCACCCTGTTGAAAAGTGTTTCGTGTTAAAGGAACTGATTGTAAAGTTGGCTCGTGAAAAATGATTGAGCTGGATATTGATGAAGTAGCTCAAACGAATCATATTGCAGTCGAGATGACTTCAAGTGTTTTATCATTAACATAGATTTATGATCAAATAAAAAGCTTGATTTAGTTTGGAACTTTCGAACGTATAATTGTTCGATTTCAACAACAGATCATGACGATAAACTCTCAAAACAAAGAAGAGGCTGTTGAAGATAATGGCAAAAAATGGATAGTCGTGGCTCGTCAAAAAGGCAGACAAACAAATTTCATTCAAACGAAGAGACACTTCCATAAAAAGCATGCAAAATGAAGCATCTCCCTTAAAAAGTAGGTGAAAAGAAATAAGAAGATATGAAAGCCTAGACCTATCAAAGAAAAAAGATGAGAACTTCCTCCGACCTCGACGGTCGATAACTTGGACATAATTCCTCTCAAGAAGCTTCCTTGATGATCATCTAGAGGAAGTATTAAAAGTCACTACATGTTATGTTGTTCGCATAATATAAGTCAACAACAATCATGCATCTTCTGAGGAAGTTGACAATTCAAATGAAATTAAGCAAATGACTTGTCTTTGAACGTATCAAGCCTTCAACTACTTGATTTTCTGTGTTTCAAAGATTGAGTATGACCACGAAAGAAGAAGAAAACCAATATCCAACATCTACTTCCATCGAGCTTTAGCTTTCAAAAGGCTAAGTGTCTCCACATTGAAGAAAGATCGACCTTGAACATCTACTTTTGATCGTTTAAAGATGACAAGCGATCAACATGAAAGAGAGATGAAAACATTGAAGGCAAAACTATTTCATGAAGAAAACAATGATGGTGGTAAGATTCACGGTCGTGTCTCATCACGCATGAAGAGGAGTTGTCTGTTGACATAAATACAAAAGGTTCCTTGACGGTGAAGCCAAGACTTATTATACTCACCAGTCTTACAAACGAAGAAGGTGAATGATGAAAATATGAGCTACTAAATATGTAAAACTTCTTATTGCAATAGCCTAAACTGCATGGTGCTCCTAGCCCACAAGAGCTTAAAAGGTGAATGGCAAAAAAAAAAAAATTGTTGAACTACGTTATTACTTGATCCCTATATTATAAAGAGTACGTAGGCAACTTAAAGAAAACTTTAAGTTCAATCTAGTAAAAAACAAATCAATTGAATTACGTTATGACTTGATCCCTATATTATAAAGAGTACGTAGGCAGCTTAAGGAAAACTTTAAGTTTAGTCCAGTAAAAAAAAAAACCTAATTGAGAAGAATGGAAAACAAGAGTAGTGTCATGATCACATAAAGCATGACATGACACTTGCAATTGATGGTGTTCATTCTCCTTGAAGAATTTCAACTTAAAGTTGAAGATGCCCTGCTGGGGGCAATATAACAAATCAAAGAGGTGTTGTACTAGAAGTAAGATGTTGCAAAGTTATATGTTTATAATGGGCATCACTTCTCTGAAGTTCAACACTCCATCGTTAAGTTTAGAAGTTTCTCAAAATCAAATTATGAGGTTTTGTTAATGTTTTCTTGAAATTCAAGTTCACACAAGTTTAGAAGTGCCTCATAATCAAATTGTAAGGCTTTGTTAATGTTTCTTGAAATTCAAGTTCAAAGATTTCATTAAGGCTCATTCAAATGCAGAGTTGTAGACTTCACCAATGCCTTTTCATCTCTAACTTTGAGCATTGCACTACTGCTTTTCCATGTTCTAATTCAAGAGTTGCTTTGTTGGTTCCATCTTCAAGTTTTACCTAAGAAGATGACGATGGTGAACCTCTGCTTTTGCCTCTTTAAAAGATGACGATGGTGTAACTATCTTCGTCTCTCTAAGATGAAGATGGTGTAGTTCAACCTCTTCAAAATGATGAAAAACTAGAACGAAGATGTCCGATCGTTCCTACTAAGAGTTGGGTTTGATGGAAAATGCCAGATGGTCCCTAGTAAAAAGTTGGATCACTAACGATGAAGTAGAGTGAAGAAGTCAAATCATTCCTACTACGAGTTTGATCCGACGACAAATGCTCGATCGTCCCTAGTAGAAATTAGATCTCTAACGGTAAAGCAGAACGAAGATGTCCAACCGTTTCTACTAGGAGTTGGATTCAACAACAAAAGCCCGATCGTCCCTAGTAGAAATCGGATCATTGACTGCGAAGCAGAACAAAGATGCTCAATCGTTTCTACTAGGAGTTGGATCAGATGGCAAAAGCCCGATTGCCCCTAGTAGAAATCGAATTGCTCAAGATAAAGCAGAACAAAGATGCTCGATGTTTCTACTAGAAGTTGGATCCGATGGTAAAAGCCCGATCACCCTTTGTAGAAATCAGATTGTAGACGACAAAGTAGAATGAAAATGTTTGATCATTCCTACCAAGAGTTGGATCAAACGATAAAAGTCCAATCGTCACTGGTAGAAATTGGATCGCTAACGATGAAGTAGATAGAAGATGCTCGATCGTTCCTACTAGGAGTTGGATCCGACGGTAAAAACCAATCGCCCCTAGTAGAAATTAAATCGTTGATTGCGAAGCAGAACGAAGATGCCTAATTGTTCCTACAAAGAGTTGGATTCGATGGTAAAAGCCAGATCGCCCCTAGCAGAAACCGGATCGTTGATGGCGAAGTAGAATGAAGATGTTCGATCGTTTCTACTAGGTGTTGGAACCAATGGCAAAAGCCCTTCGCCCCTAGTAGAAATCGGATCGCTGACGGCGAAGTAGAACGAAGATGCCTAATCTTCCTACTAAGAGTTTGATCGGATGGCAAAAGTTTCATTGCCCCTAGCAAAAATTGGATTGATGACGTTGAAGCAGGACGATGATGTCTAGTCATTCCTATTAAGAGTTGGATTCAACGGCAAAAATCGAATTGTCCTTAGTAGAAATTAGATCGCTGATGGCGAAGCAGAGCGAAGATGTCCGATCGTTCCTACTAGGAGTTGGATCCGACGAAAAAAGCTTGATTGCCCCTAATAGAAATCAGATCGCTGACAGCGAAGTCACCCCTGCAATCGATTGCAAAAAAAAAAAAAAAAAGAAGAAGAAGAAGAAAAAGAAAAAAAGAGAAGAAAAAAATCTCACCTTTTGAAAATACGTTAGGAAGTAAAGAGAGGCGTAATAACTCTAGTTCCTATAAAAAAAAGGATAGAAAGTAAAAAAAAAGTTAAAAAAGAAGAAGAAAATAAGAGAGAGGGAAAAGAGAAGTTTTTTTCTCTCATACCTGTGTTATGCTTGATGAGTAAAAAATGATCAAGGTGCGAGTCTATTTATAAGGCTAACAAATTCAATTCCTAATAGGAATTTGAATAATTTTAAATATTTTAAATAATAAAATAAAAATAAAATTCAATTTTGGGGTCTTTCAAAAAATATAAAAAAGCGGCAAAATATTTTCACTCTATAAAACAATTCCAAAAACGGAAAAAGCCTAGAGGAGGCCCACCGTGTAAAATACCAAAAATGTCCCATCAACCACGCCGTCAATAACGCACGCATAATATATTTGCAATTTATATGCGATCGTTTAGATATGATTCAATATATACGTGATCGTTTAAATATGGATCAATATATACGTGATTGTTTAGATATGAATATAATTTACGCGATCGTTTAGATATGGCTACAAGGCGATCGTTTAGATATGGTTTAATATATACGCGATCGTTTAGATATGGTTCAATATATATGCGATCGTTTAGATATGGCTATAATTTATACGCGATCGTTTAGATATGGCTACAATATGATCGTTTATATATGGTTATAATTTATATGCGATCGTTTAGATATGCTACAATTTATACGTGATCGTTTAGAAATGAGTACAATTTATCTTTTCAATTCCATCGTTTAATTTTGTTACATAATCTTTTAGATAAATTTGGTACATGATTTTTTTAATTCTTTTGGTACACGATCGTTTAGATTTATTTACACGATCGTTTACATTTGACTACTCCAATCTAAATGATTTTTTTCAAGATTCTTTATACACAATCTTTTATTTTTTTACACGATTGTTTACTTTTGGCTACTCCAATCTAAATGATTTTTTTCAAGATTCTTTATACACAATCTTTTATTTTTTACACGATTGTTTACTTTTGGCTACTCCAATCTAAATGATTTTTTTCAAGATTCTTTATACACGATCTTTTAGATTTTGCTATTTTGTTGTACACAGTCTTATACACAGTCGTTTAGATTTGGTTACCAAATGTAAACGCGTAAAAAAAAAAAGAAAAGAAGAAAGACGATGGAAAGAAATCAAAGCGAAAAAAAAGAAGAGAAAAAGAAGAGAAAGACGATGGAAAGATTAAACGACATAAATAAAGAATTGAAAAATAAGAAAGATGATGGAAAGAAATCACAAAAATGAAAAAGAGAAAAGAAGAAAGACGAAATCACAGGGAAAGACGGGGAAGAAAAAATAACAGGAGGAAGACGAATCACGAGGAAGAATAGAAAGATGGAAGGGCAAACCTAGAATATTTAAAAAATGGCTAACCTTATGGGCTTTGTTACACGGGGCCGTAAATAGTTTATAGTTTTGTTACATTTATGTAAGTTTCCTTCAATTTTCTTATGTTATTTTATTTTATGATAAATCTTGAATTCCACTTTTGAGATAATTAATCATATATAAATATTTCAAAATTTAGATTTGAAAATTTAAATTATATTTTACCTCTATTTTTATCTCAAACTTAAATTGGAGCCATAAATCTAACTTTATCTCAAGACTGAGGTCGCCTATTTATCTCAAAACTAAAATTGGTCATTCCAAATTCTTGTCATCCTGAAGACAGATTAGGATATGGCAAAATCCTCATCCTTATCTCAAATTAAAATTTGGTTCCAAAATTTATATAAAAAAATCAAATTTAAATTTTTATCCTCGAATAAAAGCAAGCTGATGATAAACCTTGAACTTTTCTCAAATTAAGGATTGGTCATATTCTAACCCTTATTTCAAATTTAAATCAAGCTCATGTACTAAATTCATAGTTTGATTAATTTGATTTGTTGAATTGAACAAAAAGAAAAAAATGCTTGTATTTGGACTTTACACTTATCTTTTTCGAGATTCACCCACCCAAATACGTGCATAAATCTCGAAAAGGGGCATTTGCTAAATAAGAAGTTTCAGAACCAATCATAAATTACCACATCATTTACTAAAATAATTGCATTTGGGATTAACTAAAAATTGGCATGTGTCTCAAATTAAAATTAAACACAAATTGGCCAATTCTAATGATGCCACATGTATTTATTATGACAATTGGATCAAATTAACTACTTTGGTTCAGTTAAATATTATTTACTTGGACTAAAATTCAATTGAGCAAAAAAAAAAAAAACTTAATTTAAACTAAACGTTAAATATAACCCAAACCTATGTGGTTGAGTCAATGGGTCTGGTCCATGGACTAACTAGGCCCAAGTCTATAAAGACCCACTAGAGAACTCTATAAATAAAAGAGTTCTCTTAATTTGTAAGGGTTGGAATTTTTTGACTCTAGAAGGCTTAAAGAGAATTTTTCCAAGAGCAAGAATACTCTCCAACTTCTAAAGTCGACCGTCCTCGAAGACTGAAGCTCCTTTGAAGATACAACATTTTTTCTAAGACTCCAACTTCAAGTATATCATGTGCTCCGCTTCCTCAAATCAAGCGTAAGCATCGAACTGAGAGACCGAACCACATCACATCAAATCAAAGATCAAATTCTAGAGACCGAATCGAACTGAGAGACCGAATCAAAGATCAAATTCTAGAGACCGAACCACATCACATCAAATCAACACAAGCACAATATCAACACAAGTTCAACTTCATGAACCAAATTTCTTCGAAAATCTCGTGTAAACAATCATGATCATGGATTGGGTTTCAAAGCTTGAAGATGTTTTCAACAACATCGATGACCATGTGGATGGATTTTCTTATTAAGCGTTGAGAAGCAAATTATGATGTTTCGAGAAGTTTAGTGAGTTATAGAAGACTAGTGTAGCCACTGGGGCTTGATGACCATATGATCTTTTTTGTGGAATTGGATGAAATGGAAAATTTAGAGGGGTGTCTTAGTTGATTTTTTTTTTGGCAAAAATCAGGTTTTTTAAAGTTTTATAGCAATTCACTTGACTTGAAAATATCACGTTTTATGAATATGCCTGATTTGACCTTGATATGGTCGAATGTCTGACTTTTCAATTACTTTGTTCTTTGTTTGAATATAATTTAAAGTGAAATTGTCTGAAATGAAGTCATGCATCAATTTTCTATAGATATATTCTCTAATAGGAAGTATCATATATGTGTTTCAAACCTAATCAACTTGAGAGAAATGTTTTATACTAAATTTAATTGATTTGATTTTACCAAATACTCATTAACTAACTTAAACATTTGATTTGTTATATATATATAAGGATTCCGGTTTTTATTTTTTGATTTACCAACTTGAAGATTTAATAGTAAAGATTTAGTTTGTATGATTGATTTATTTTCTTTAAAATATCACGATAACTAAAGCATATAATCCAAAATACAAATAGATGTGATTTTGCTGCAATTTCACTTATATCTTTTTTTTTTTAAATAAGAATTTCACAAAATAAAGTTGTTGAGATTTGAAATATATTTTCAAATAAGATATTTTGATATATTATAGATTTTTTTTTTCAAAAGGGTCTTTAAAAAATATAACAAAACGACAAAATATTTACACTATATAGAACAAATTTGACAAAAATACCAAAAATGCCCCGTCAACACACGCAAATATATTTGGTATACGATCATCTAGATTTGGCTATTGTTTGGTACACAATCATTTAGATTTGGCTATCGTTTAGATTTGGATAGCCAAATATAAATGATTTTTTTTCGAGATTCTTTTGTAAATAATTGTTTAGTTTGGTTACACGATCGTTTAGATTTGATTTAGATTTGAGTAGTAAAATCTAAACGATTTTTTTTCAGGATTCCTTGATACACGATTATTTAGATTTGGCTACACGTTATACGATCATTTAGATTTGGCTACACCTTTAGTGAGTGACAAGTTTTTAAAGGTTTTATTGAAAGCAATAAACACGAAACCAAGGCTTACGTGAAAACCCAAGAATCTGAAGAAAAACCATGATGTTTTTAGTTTTATTGTTTTTCTAATGGATGAATATAATAAGTACAAAGAGGGAGAATAAACAAAATACAATCATAAGTAAAAAATGAAAAGATTTAGAAAAAAGGGAAAATCTTCCATATTTTTTTCAAAAATACTCTAAGGGCCAAACCCACTAATTCTAACACTCCCCCTCAAGTTAGAACATAAATATCAATGATGTCCAACTTGCCAACACAAAAGTCAAAGTTTGGTCTGAGAAGCCTTTTTGTGAGAACATCAGCAACCTGTTGGCTCGAAGGAATGTATGGAATGCATATGCTCCCACGGTCAAGTCTTTCTTTGATGAAATGTTGATCAATCTTAACATGTTTAGTTCTATCATGTTAAACTAGGTTGTTAACAGTACTTATCACAAAAAAGCTTTAATAGTGTCTTACATTCCTGATGAAGAGTTGACAAGACTTTCTAGAGCCAAATTTTCTTACTGATTCTCAAACTCATAGCTCTGTATTTAGCCTCAGCGCTATTCCTGGTCACAACACTTTGCTTCTTACTCCTCGAAGTTACAATATTGCCTCAAACAAAGGTACAATAATCGAAGGTAGACTTTCTGTCAACAATAGATCCCACCCAATCTGAGTCAGTATATGCCTTAATGGTCTTTTGATCTATCTGTCTTTCTAAACATCAACCTTTTATTAGGTGTTGTTTTCAATTATCTTAGAATTCTATTGACAACTTTGATGTGTTCCTCATAGGGAGCCTTATAAACTGGCTGACAACACTTACAGCAAAGAAAATATTAGAACGAGTATGGAATAAGTAAATCAATTTACCCACAAGGCACTGATGTTGTTCTTTATCAACTGGAACATGATTATCAGGATTTCCTAATTTATAATTGAATTCAATAGGAGTGTCAGTAAGACGACATCCCAACATATACCTGTCTCAGATAGTAAATCAAATGTGTATTTTCTTTAAGACACGAAGATACCTTATTTAGATTTGGCCACCTCAATTTCAAGGAAATATTTTAGATTTTCTAAATCTTTGATATCAAATTCATCACCCATTCTCTGTTTTAGTTGATTGATTTCTGCTTGATCATCTTTAGTTAAAATAATGTCATCAACATAAACTATTAGAACAACAATCTTCCCAGTATTGGAAACCTTTGTAAATGAAGTATGATCAGAGTGCCCCTGACTGTACCCTTGGGACTTGACAAAGGTAGTGAATATGTCAAACCATGCTCTAGAAGACTGTTTCAGAGTATATAGGAATTTTTGAAGTTTACACACCTGCTGACCTAACTGAGCTTTAAATTCTGACGGGGGGCTCATGTAGACTTCCTCCACAAGGTCTCCATTTAGAAAAGCATTCTTAATGTCCAACTGGTATAGAGGCCAATCTTTATTCACGGCAACAGATAGCATGACTCTAATAGTATTCAACTTAGTCACTCGAGAAAAAGTTTATGAATAGTCAATACCATAGGTTTGAGTAAATCTCTTTACAACTAACCTTGCCTTGTGTCTATCAAGAATAACATCTACTTTGTATTTGAGAGAGCACCCATTTGCATCCCACAGTTTTGTCTCCCCTGGGTTGAGGACAAATCTCCCTAGTTCTATTCTTTTCAAGAGCCTTTATCTCTTCCATGATAACATTTTTTCATTCAGGACATTCAAAGCAGTGTGAATATTTTTCGGTATTATGGTAGAGTCAAGGTTTGCTGTAAAAGCTCTTAATTGTGGAGAGAGATTATCATAGGAAACATAGTTGCAAATGGGATGTTTAATACATGACTTGGTACCTTTTCTTAGAGCAATGAAAATGTCAAGAGAGAGATCATACTCATCAAGTTTTCCCATATGACCTTGTTCAGCTTCATTATTACTAGTTTCTGCTCTAATCTCAGCCTCATCACCACTGTTCTTTTCTTTCACATTTTCAGGAACAACAACATTAGACCTGTCATTCCACTCGTTGTTTTATTAGTACAAAGTTCAGTAGGATTTTCCGTACCTTGATCTTGAGGAGGCTCGAAGTCTTGGACTGGAGCCGATGGTTGACTAGTAGGGAACCCGACTTCCTTTTTGAGATTCCTTCTATATTACATTTTTCAGGAAACTTAGTTTGTAGGTAGGACTATGGGATGATGATCGACGTCAAACACGATACTAGAAGTAAGTTCAATAAATTTAAAGATATTGTTAAACTCTTCACTCACACTGTAACACCCCAAAAATTTAAGGAACTTATTATGGGTATTACATTAAGTGGAATTGGAAGTTATGGAATTTGTATGGTGTTAGATTAATTAAAATTCGAAGTTAAGGAATGTATTTGGTGTATTGTGTTGGATTAATTAAATATATATACTGAAGGGATGAAAATCCTTTAATGCGGAAGAATTACAGAAACCGAATTTTAATTGAAACCTTAAAAAATACCAATACATTGGCAAAAATTACAAAATAATTTTTAAGGTTAAATATGCTTTGAAGAAAATACAGAGAAGAAGAACTTACTCTCGTTGACGACTCTGAATCTACCAAACACCAACTTGGGGCACCACCACTTGGAAACCTTCCTATTCTCTGAATGAGATGGTTTGTGGGAACCAAATTGGATTGAAGAAATTTTTTTTTTTACAGAGAAATTTTTTTTTCAGAGAGAATGGAGCATCTCAGACTTCGCAGAACTCACCCCAATTTTGTTACGCAAAGTATTCCCACTTCTTCAGACAGAATAAGTGGAAAGTTAGAGAGAATAAATGGAAATGTAGGAAAACCACCCACGTTCCTTATTAATTTAATAAATAAATATTAATTAATTTAATATATATTAATTTAATATTTCATTTAAATCATATTTAAATGAATATCTCTCGCATAACCTATAGTTTTAATTTAATAAATTTAATTGAATCAAATTTAATTAAATGAAATTAAACTAAACTATTAATTAATTCTCCAATTAATTAATTTCTAAATTAAATATCTTATATTTAATTTAATCCAAAATTTGAATCATATTCAAATATAAATTTCTCTCATAACCTATAGTTTTAATATGTATCACATACACATTAAATTTTAACCTATAGTTTTAATATGAATCTAATTCACATTAAACTAATATTTGAATTTATTCAAATATTTTATTCTCTCGTAATTTAATTTTGAATCATATCCAAAATTAAATTTATATAATAAAGTATAATTAAAATATAAACTTTATATTATAATGTATCAATATACATTATATTAATTCCCAAAGTAAATTTGAACATTTCAAATTACAACCAATATAAATAAATCTCATTACTCTTTATGAGCTAGGAAGGAAACTTAATGGACCTATAGATCATAAGCTACAATGATATGAGATTAATTAGTTAAACTCATTAACCACATTAATCAATATTCGTTAATTGTGTGTACACTCCACTAAAGACTCACAGCTGAACTCTTCTCACTGTAGAAATATTTTTTTGTCCACGGATATAGATCAATACCAGTAAGTTAGTCCTTCACAAGTGTTCGTAACACCAGTTGGATCAAATTACCGTTTTACCCCTAGGTTACTTCTAGTCCTTAAATACTAGTGCTTCTCTAATGAACAACCTGTTTATTGTCCAACCACTAAACAAAAACCCCTCTCGTGCCATAGAGAGGGTAGGGCCCTTTGTTCAAGTCCCGGAGACACCATTTAAGAAAACACTTATCTACTTACTTTAAAGGTGGGAATGAGTGAATTCCATCTTGTGTGATTATGTTCCCAGCTCCCCACTCGGTCTTGTCCCCAAAATGATAAGCATATTGAGTCTGCAATTTGGCCACTCTCACCCGTACAAATCAAAGGACAATCCCTCGCAAACAAGAGTTCATAATACACTCAGGATTAAGACTAATTCACCTAGGTCATCTTAATGTAATAGAAATCCAACTAGTTAATGGAGTTACATCTAGTGATTACTATTTCGTGGTCCAGTCTTATGCAAACTCATTGCATAGGATAACCTCACTCACATGTCACATACATGAACGCATTTGATCAATGTGTTTGTATCAAATACAAAGTGAGCCGTATCCATAGTATTAAGAGGATAAGGTACCCAACCTTAACCCTATACTATAGACCCTTTAAGTTGATCTTGAACATTGATCCTTATATGTCTTTACATACTGTTAAAGACTCATCAAACAGCTTAGGATGTTAGTTTATTGAATTTAGGTTATTAAGACAAAACTAATAATATAATCAATAACACTTATTGAAATTATAATAATAAAACACTTTATTAATAACGATCAATTGATTATATTTACTATCTACGAGTTTAAGGACATTAAGCCCAACATATACATGGGTGTATATATTTAATTAAAGATTATGGAGTTTGGTAGAAATTGTTATTAATTAAGACATGAGAGTCTAGTATCCCAAGTTGTTCAAGGATTAGAACTTTCGAGGACAAAAGTTTATTAAAGGAGGAAAGATTGTAACGCCCCCAAAATTAAGATAATTTTGGAGTTAATTATCTTAATTTTTTTTAATTAGATTTAATTTATTGGGCGTTGTTTTAAATTCATTTAATAAGAAATATTTGATTTATGTGGGAATTGAAATTAATTAAATATTTGTTGCAGTAACAACCCAACTCTTTATACTAAGCTAAGGTTGTTACTAAAAAGAAACAATAACAAGAGACACTTTCTTAAAAGGAGGAAAACTATATTTTCATTAAAAATAGACTACTAAAACACTAATACATATACGCGGAAGCAAAACTAAGTCCCCATATGGCATGTCACGGATCCTTCTCTGTCGCTCGCCAGCTTTCCTCTACCTTTACCTTCGCCTGAAATATTAAACATAGAAAGAGTGAGTATAAACATATACTCAGTAAGGGACTCACTACTAGTCCCGTTAGGTGTTTGTTAACTTTCCATTAGAGTCCTGTAAAGTGGTACCCCTAAACTAACACGTTCCCAAAAACGTGCAATCTGTAATCCCATAAGAACATCTCTGGCCTTCGGTGAATTCAAAGGAACACTTGTGAAAAATTGGTCTTTAGTGGACCTAAAGGAAACACTAAGACAATCAGGCTGTGAGTGATCCCATCGAGTCACTCATAAACATATCATCTCAGACTAGACTAGTGGTCCTATCGGACTACCCAGTCATAAAAAGATGGTGATCCCGAAGGACACCTATGTGTGTACGACTCTAATAGACAAAGTTAATATAACACCCTATCCACAGCATGCAACGCATCATAACATCATAAACATGGCATGAGTACTAATCTTAACGTCCTTAATCATGTGATTAATATATCATGCATCATCATCATCAACGTAAATCAGTCATCATCATCAACATAATATCAGTCATAAACATAATATCAGTCATCATCGTCAATCATCAATATCAACATATTATGCATCTTAGCTACATCATTGCATAATGGAAAATTACATGCAAGCTCTTAACTCCAGTTCGAAGGTCTAGTAGGAGAATCTTTTACCTGAAGATTTTAGTCAAACAAAGTACTCCCTAGCTGAGAGTAAAAAAAATCCTCCAATTAACTTGATCCTAATCATAAAAGAAAATTTCAGTATCTTAATTAATGAAATTAGCAATTGACTAACATCTAAAATTCTCCCAAATTAATTAACTTTCTAAAAATTGGGGTTGAAACCAATTCAACCTTGATTGGGAAAAATCCAAGATTTAAATCTTAAAAAATTAACCTATTAAACCTTTAAAGAAATCTCAAATAGATCCAAAATTAAATTAACAAATTATTAATTTAATTTCATTAGTTTACCAAGGTTACTCAAATGGAGGTTGAAAAATTCTCTTATCCTTGATGGAAAAAATTCATCACTTTACATCTTCAAAGATATCAATCTTAACTGAAACTAGTGAGGTGACAACGACAGAGGGTTATCTTAGAGAAGAAGATGAAGAACTTTTTTTTTTGCTTTTTCCTTTTCTTTCCAACTTAAGCATTCTAATGCTATTTATAGACCCAAATAAATTAACTTTCCTAAATAAATTCTTTAAATGCACAAAATCTTAGACATTTATATCCAATAATAATAATAATAATAATACTTCTTTATTATTATTATTTCTCTCTCACCAAAATATATTTATTTGAAGCATCATTCTCTCTTCTAAATAAATATATCTTTTCTCGTCCAATCAAATCATTCATCTCCTTCCTCGCGGATTATCTTCTTTTCGAAATAAATATAATTATATTCCGTCATATAATTAACTTCACTTTTTCATATTAATTATTTAGACAAAACCAAATAATTAATATCGTATTCCACACAAAATCTAAATTATTAATTAAATATATATATATCCATATATATATATACTCAATTAAATTCAATTCCACCAAAACCAACTTTTCACTTCAAGATCTCAATTTAACTTAAATCCTTAATTCTTTTTAAATAAATCCAATTTCTTCTCTTTTCTTATTTATCCAATCATAACGACTTATCTCTAGAATCAATATATATTTTTCTCGAGAATAATTAATTATCTTCTACAATAATTAATTATTATGTATCTTTCTCTAAAAATAATTAATTATCTTTCACAATAATTAATTATTATTTATTTTCTCTAAAATATAATTATCTTTTCTTTAAATATTTATATTTCAATAAATATAATTATATTTTCCTTTCACATAATAATTATATATATATTTCCACATATACACATAATTATCAAATCTCAACAAACTTTCCACTCTACAATTTAATTAAATAACATCCATAATTATTTAATTTAATTCAACTTAAACAACACTAAAAAAAATCCATAACTTTTCTCAAACCTCACAACATACAATTTAATCAAAATCTCAACAAGCACCACATGCCAAAACCCCCTAATTAGTGAAATATTCATCCAACAAATATTTAATTAATTTCAATTCCCTTATAAATCAAATAATTCTCAATAAATTAAATCTAATTAAACAAAATTAAGATAATTAACTCCAAAATTATCTTAATTTTGAGGGCATTACACACACTCTCCCTCTAAAGATGGCTAACGGGAAAGTAGGGTTGATCCTCATAGAAAGTAACATCCATAGTGACAAAGTATTTCCTGGATGGCACGTGAAAACATTTATAACCGCATTGGTGAAGGGATACCCAACAAACACACAAGCATGAGCCCGAGGGGTAAATTTGGTCTGATTAGGGCCAAAATTATGGACGCAAGCAGTACACCTAAACACACTAAGAGGAACCTAAAAAGCAAGACGAGTAGAGGGGAAGGTCTCCTTAGACAATCTAAGGGAGTTTGAGGGTGGAGGATACAAGAAAGCATTCCATTAATTAAATGAGCTGCTATAAGAATAGCATCTCTCCATAGGTATGAAGGAAGAGGTTTTGATAGCATAAGGGAACAAGCTACTTCCAAAAGGTGATAGTTTTTTCGCTCGGCCTCTACATTTTGTTGAGGAGAGTAAGCACACGACTTCTGGTGAACAATCCCTTTAGAGGCTAGAAATTTACTAAGGTTATGGTTTTGGAATTCCCGACCATTATTACTTCGAAGAATATTAATATCTTTTATGGAATTGTGCTTCAATGGTGTGATAGACGTTTTGGAAAATAGAGGAAACCTTAGATTTGTCGGTGATAAGGTAGACCCAGATAAGACAGGTATGATCATCAATGAAAGTTACAAACCACCGTTTCTTAGATTAGGTGTGACCTTGGAAGGACCTTAAACATCACTCTGAATAAGGTTAAACGATTGTGAGGGAAAAAAATCTGATGTTGTTTTGCCCAAATCAACACATCGTCACAAGATAACGAGGAGACGTCAATTTTAGGAAAAAGATGAGAAAACCAATATTTTGTATAAGTAAAGTTCGAGTGACCTAACTAAACATGTCGCAACATAAAGTCATGTTTAGAAGTGTTAAAATAGGAAGACAATAAACTAGTCCTAGAGATACTACTATTAGAGGTATCATCATCAAGGATGTAAAGTCCCCTGCTATGCCGGGAAGCGTCAATTGTCCTCTCTGAACTCCTCTCCTGAAAGCAAACAAATTCAAGTAAGAAAGTAGCTTTACAGTGCAGCTCATGGGTGATCTTACTGATAGATAACAAATTGTAAGAAAGCTTAGGCACATACAAAATATTCTCGAGAGAAAAACCGTTAAAGAGAACTATTTGTCCTTTTCCAGAAATTGGGGCTAAAGAGCCATCGACTATTTAGATTTTCTCATTATCGACGTAGAGGGTATAAGAGACAAAGTGCTCTAAAAAACCAGTCAAGTGATCTGTAGCCCCCGAGTCCAAAATCCATGGATTCTTCCCATTAACACTAGTAAGGCCAAGGGACTGAGGCATACCTGACTAAGCAATGATGCCTATAGTAGGAGAACTGGTCTAACTAGCAGTAGGGCCAGTTGGTGAGAGATGCTGGCAGTCTCTCTAACATCAGTACGCCTTGAGTTTTATTGCTCGTTGGATGAACGTTTGTTACCTCGTAGGGACTGACTGTAGAGTTTCCAACACTAATCCTTAGTATGCCATTATTTCTTGTAGTGCTCACAAATGAGAATTGGTTTTCCACTATTCTTTTCATTATCATGGGTCAAGGATCGAGCACTAAAGGCAACATAGTTAGTTATATAATTTGAAGGCACATTAGAAAGCAAAATTATCAGGTTCTTGGAATACATCGGTAACTCAGTTGGTTCGAAATGTGCCAAAGACTCGCCTACTTCAATCCTCGATCTGTTATGGATACCATCAGTCCCGTTAAAGGGTTGATGCAAAAGGTCAACAGACAGTGGCATGCGAATGGACAGATCTAACAATTTTTGTGGTGGTTGTCCATAATCGGAAGGCATGGGTGATGCATGTGGTTGCAGATGACCAGAAGGGTATGACCGTTGGATAGCTGACGACGAGTAGAAGAGATTGGGATGGACGATGAGATAAAATGGCGGAGGTAGATGGGCCCATGTGTCGGATGGAGGCGGGGTGTGAGAGAGATTCTGGTCGGAAGGTTGAGCGAACGACAGCGAGGGTGGTCCTACTTTGTAGATCGACATTTTCTGAAGCATTTGGACTAATTTTTTCATGATAGCGTCCACGACGGCAGCGATGATGATGGTGGCGATGGCTGGTTTGGTCTGGGTTCCTCCTAAACGTTTTTCTAGGGTTTTGTTGTTGCTTTGCTCTGATATTATATTAAACCACCAATTCACCCAAAAGCTTAAGCTAGTGGTTGAAGGTAACTTTAATTATTTATCACTAACAATACTCTCAAACTATGTAAATATGAAATCAATAATGAATTAATAATTAAAACGTTAAAATCACATAATACTATAAACAACAAGTATTTGCAGCCAACCTGTACCATATGAGGGTCTATCATAGCAGAACACCTAAATAAACGGCTGAGAATAGGTCTCACATGATCAAGGAATTGCAGCCAAACTAAGCTTTTGTAGTCACATACATTTAGTACCTGATAGCAACATTCATCCAACCAACCTTGGTAGAATACTAAATACATGACCGAGAATAGCTGACAAGTGATTCGTATCCACAAAGAAACACGCGGCCAGACTGAGCTCACACATATTTAGTACTTGCCACAGTAACAACCTCCACCAATCCAACCATGGTAGAATACTAAATACACGATCGAAAATAGCTCACATGTGATCCATATCCATAAGGAAACACGCGATTAGACTGAGCTCACACATACTTAGTACCTACCATAGTAGCAACCTCCATATCCACGCTTTTAAGTGCACATAGAACCACCCATCATGGGTTAAGCTAGGCCCGAAGCCAATAAAAATCCTCCATCCACGACCTCACCTAACCTCGGTCATGACCTCTTTCAGCCCTGAAATCCCCTGACAACCATAGGTGGCGTTACGGTAATACATTCGCATAGCTTATGGGTAAATCGCTAACATTCATAAAAAATCACATATTTCATGTTTTAAAGCCAAACATGGTAAAAAACACATGTTCATAAAATCATTTTCAATCTTTAGCGATCAACACATGTTTTAAGAATAACCTTTCATTCAAACCATCCAATTTTAATAACAGATCACAAGGTATTCATTTAAACTAGTTTTCATCTAAACCATTATTAATAAGTTCGGGTTCAACCATATTTCTGAAATATACGAGTTCATGGAAATTGGAAATCATATTTTAAAAGCATTTCTAACATATAGTTCATAAAAAAATCATCTTGGAAATTTTCACAATCGTGGTACTATACTAACATATATAGAATTATAATGAAATACTTGAAACTAAGCCACTCACTGTCAATGACTCAATCCTCTAGGATTATAAACTCTCCCTACTTCGGTTCAACCCGAAAATAATGATTAAGGCCATTAAGTGATTAAGGCCATTAAGTTATCCTCACATGTTTAGATGACATAATTATCCCCAAAACGTTCTATAATATCAACTCAAGCTATTTTATGTTTTAGTGACCCTGATTCTCACTCCTCAAATTGAACTATTTCAAAGATGCCTTATTTTTAGCATAGATTTTATCTACACCCCTCAAGCCTTCATATACAAACTTTTTGCACAATAGGTACCCATAACTTAAGCAAAACGTAAGTCCAAAAATCACTTCCAACTCCAATTAAGTATCACAACTGAAGTCACCAAAATTTACACTTTTAAACCATAGGACAATGGTTTTTAGTACCACGAAACTCGACCTTAACATCCAAAACAAATTGAGAAACCATAATTTGAAACCAACAATTGATAGGTGTTAAATGCAACCTTACACACTTGCAAAATCTCAACAAAATTGATCCCAAGCCTTATGAACGAAACAAATTTCAGTTTCAAACTTCACTCTAATATCTAAAACACATGGGATATTCACTTGGTTTATTCAAAACTCAAAAAATTTAATCCGAAACATAATGGTCATCAACAAACTTATGCCTACACCAATTTGGTATTTTCAAGAACATAGAGAAAATGCACTAAAATACCCAAAACTTACTGCAAACTTGTCGAAATCGACATGACTCGGCTACACATCATGATAACTACTTTTCAAACTCGAATCTAACATTCAAATTTTGAGCAAATTAGCTCTTGCACCAACTACTTATTGGGTATTTAAGATGCATCCAAGAACACTAAGATACTCACCAAATTTGTTCTAAAACACCAAATTTTGAGTCATCAACTAGCTGAAAAATAGCTAAAATCTCCCAAGAATCCAAATCCAACAACGAAAAGTAATGGGTAATGCAAAAATCAAGTCGAAACTCAATGGGTAATTGAAACTCTTTAAGAAAAACCCACAAACTCACCAGAAAGCACCAAGTTTGCCCACAACAACAGATTTGATAAGCTAACGACGATGTGGCATAGCGTGTGGAGCTGCAGGTGAGGAGTGGTGTGAGGAATTTGAGCAAACTCGGCTCAACTTGGAAGATTTGTAATCCAAGAAAATTGCAATGACTTCTTCGAACGCAGCTGACGATGATCGACTACGAGAAGAGGAAGGTGGAGAGATAGAGAGAGATGGCGGTGAGAACTTTCGAGAAGAGGAAGGTGCTATCAAAGAATGAGGAAGGAGAAGAAGAGAGAAAAAAATATCATTTTTTCCTTTTTTTTATAATAATAAAAAGATCTTAAGAAAAGACCAAGATGCCCCTCACTCAATATTTAGCTTCCCTTTTGCTTTTATGTTCATTCTTTTCAACATCTAACAAACTTCTAGTCTTTAAACCCAACAAAATTGGTTTTAAATTTTCTTGTTTTTAAGCTGCTTTTGCGTAAGGAAAAACCCATCCCTTTTGTCGAATATCTTCATGCTTTTAATTGTAGTACGAGTTGTAAAGTCGTAACCCACCTTTGCCATTAACTTATATCCCTCTGGATCGAACCCCTCCACCGTTCATTTTCCTAGAAGGAATGCTTCTATGCCTTTTTTCTTAATTCTTTTTTGCTTCTTCTTTATCCATCTTGGTAACTGGTATGGTGAAGCTTTCCTTCAATATTTCGACACTTCCAACTGTTAAGCTTTTTGAACTTTCAGCAAGCAGTGATTTTTCCTTGTTGGAATATAATGTCAAACGAAGGGTTTTAAGGTTTTTTCTTATGGAATTATCTTCTTATCGTTATCTGGCACTTCAGACTTAACTTGGGTTGGTTCATCATTCTCTCGACCAATAAGTGCATCCACTTCGTTTGACTTCTTTGTTATGATCATTCCTTACTGGGGCTTATAAGTGCCTTTGGCCATGGAAACTTCATTTGATATGACTTCACTTATATCATCATCTTTTATGTAAAATTTTGCATCAGCAAAGTGAGACTCAACCTCTAAGAATGACATGGTATCAGCATCAACCTTCCTAATTCCCTACTTATAAAATTTTAAACATTGGTGGAGTGTGGAGAGGTTACTACTCCATTTTCATGAATCCATGGATGCCCTAATAACAACTTGTAAGTGGTTCTTTAATGGATCACATGAAATATAGTGCTTGCCTACAAATCCCCTATAGTGATCTCTAAATGAATAGTGTTTATTGCATGTTGTGCTTCTTGATTAAAGTCTTGAATCACCAGTTTACTGCTTGATAACTCTTCAACTAAGATACCCAATTGATTCATAGTTGATTTTGGCAGAATGTTGACATTGGAACCATTATTGATGAGAATTCGATTAAGCTTTTGTTCCTAAACAAATCTTGACACAAATAAAAGTCTATTATAAAGCTTTGACCCAAGTAGAAAATCCTCATCACTGAATGATATCGATATAAAACATGAATCACATGCCTTCGTTTGTAATACAGGAATAGTTGAGACATCATAATTTTTTAATATCTCGATAATTGTATTCTTGATTTATTGATTTCTTGGGGGAGCGACAACAAATTATTTATGCCTAAAGAAGGCAGTTCCTCTATCTTGGCTACTACCTCCACATGATCTAAGGGAGAAGCATCATACTTAGTCGCACTGACAACATGACATGAAACGATCTCCATTAAAAAGTTTTCAGGGAATAAGTTTTTTGAATTTATTGCTTATTGTGGTTAAGGAAGCTCCTCACTTTTTTTAATGATTGGCTGAAACTTTCTCCCATTCTTTCTTGCCTTGCTTCTCTGAGACTTACCCTTTCTCTTATACTCTTGGTACAAACAAGATTCTTTTTTAGAAAATTTTTGTTTACGCTTCTTTTAACGCATTACTAACGTCCATCCCTCATCAACATCCTCCAACTGCTTTTCTTCTGCTTTGGAGCAAACCATCTGGAAGTCATTATTTTGTAAGGCCTCCGGTAAAGAATATATAAGAATAAGTTTCAGAGATCCAAATTGGATTAGAATCCCTATAGCAAGTAATCGACCATTGGATGAATCATTCTGCGACATGATTTATTTGTGCCACATCATCAAGATCTAGCTTAATCTTTTTGTCTAGAGCTAATTTCAAAATCAACTCCTTCAATACAAAGAATTTTTCTACGGGATGAATAATGACTCGATGATATTTGCAGTAATTTGGATTACTTACCCATCCTATTTCTACAGGTCATTTACATTTAGAAAGTTGAATGAGTTGTTTTTCCAATAGTTGTTCTAACATATCAGGTAAAGTCAGAGTTTAGAAAAGGGTGAACTTTTTCTTATCTTGCTTTCAATGTTAGACGTCATTTATCAATCTTTTTTTTTTCCTTAGAGACAAACTTTAAAGGGGCCTTGTTAACGATCATAGCTTCTTTCGTAGCACCCTTTGATACCTTTTGGGTGCTTTCACTTCTTTCTTTTCTTTTCTCACTCTTGGGACCAATAGATCATTATTCCCTCTATTAGCAATACTTAGCTCCATATAATGAGCTCTAGTTGCTAACTCTTCAAAGGTGTGGGGTTTTATTTTTTGCAAGATTTACAAGAGCCCCAAATGTATTCCTTGAGTGCACATTTCCACCACTGACAGTTCAGTTAATCTATCTTTGCATTCAAGGCTTAATGCTCTCTAGCAATTAATATAGTCAATGACCGGTTCACTCTTTCGTTGCTTGGTGGCAATTAGCTCTATCATGCTATCAATATGCCGAGTGCTGTAAAAGCGGTTGAGAAAGTCCCTCTCAAGCTGCTCCCAACTATCAATGGTTTCAAGTTCAAGGTTGGTGTACTAGACAAAGGCGTCTCCTTTAAGAGTTTGGATGAACTATTTGACCAATAAATCTCCTCGTGTACCAACTGTTTCACATGTTTCAATGAAGTAAGCAACATGTTGTTTTGGATTGCCCTTTCCATCAAATTATTGAAACTTAAGTGTTTAGACTTAGGTGTGTATTTAAATATTTTTCAACGAATTCTTGGACCTTGATCACTAGTTAGGGGGAAAGAAACACATTGAAAATGTGAGCTAAAACTAAGTGAGTAGAAAGTTTTTAGAAGTAAAAGCTCATAAAACATGCTCTCAAGAAGGTTTAAATATGCATCGATGATGAAGTAGTAATTAAAACGTTATCTAATAATTTAAATGTTGTCATCACATATTACTATAAATCACAAGTATTGCCAACAAACCTATACCATATAAAGATCTACCATAGCAGAGCGCCTAAATATACGACCAAGAATAGCTCGCACACGATCAAGGAATCATGCGAACAAACCGAGTTCACGCATATTTAATACCTGCCACAATAGCAACCTCCATCCAATCCAACCATGATAAAATACTAAATACACAAACGAGAATAGCTCACACGTGATTCAATCTACAAGAAACACGTGGCCAGACTAAGCTCATACATATTTAGTATCTGCCACAATAGCAACCTCCATCCAATCCAACCATGGTAGAATACTAAATACATGGTCGAGAATAGCTCACACGTGATCCATATACATAAGAAAACACCTGGTCATACTGAACTCACGCATTTTTAGTACCTGCCACAGTAGCAACCTCCATTTAACCATGCACCTATATGCACATAGAGCTACCCACCATGAGTTAAGTTAGGCCCGAAGCCAAATCACAATCCTCCATCCATATCCTCACCTAGGCTTAAGTTCTTGGATTTTCAGTGACAACCTCTTTCTGTCACCCCCCGCTCTAAAACAATCTATGCGAAGAAGGGGACATGTGACTGCCTAGACATAAAACAACACTTAGACTTTCCTCGCCTAGCTACTATATGCTTTGTGAGTTGTTAGTGGCCACTACCAAAATGATGGATTCAAAAGGACATAGTAGGTGATCAAAGCTAGAAGTTCAACGTTGGATGTCCTTTGCTACCAGGGGGGAGAAACAAAACATTTGAAAGGTTAGACGAAAACGTCTAATGATTGGGATCTTTTATCAACATCTTTAATAAACCAAGTTTGCCTTAACACAATATAGACATTTTTGCCAAATCAAACGATATAAATAATATGTAAGTTAATCATTGTATCTTTGAGTTTAAAACAATCATTTGAGGTATTAGGCGTTTTACAACATCCCAAGTTTTATAAAAAAAATTCTCAATAATCACAAGGAATAATCACTTCTTTCATTATTCATCATAACATGTGTTTCTGGTAACACACTCTTTTGCCAAGTTGTAACTACGCGGAGTAATCTCAACACATTTATCAAGTCCCATTAATCCTACTATGCGGACTGTCAGCAAAGAAATATTTTTAGACATTCTCCAGGTAAGAGATTCTCCTACTAGACCTTTGAACTGAATTTAAGAGACTGCATGTATTTACGATTATGCATTAATATTAGTTAAGATGCATAATGCGATGCCATAGATGATGATTGATATTGTGTAGATAATGATTGATATTATAATTGATGATGATGATTGATTTTATGAATGATGATGATGACTGGTATGTTTATGATGTTTATGATACATGATATATTAATCACATGAATAAGGATGTTATGATTAATATTCATGTCATGTTATGATGTTTATAATGATGTTACATGCTTTGGATTGTGGTGTGTCTGTTAACTTTGTCTGTTGAGCTTTTTACCCCACCTGTATTGTGATCCTATCTATGGGGTCACTCGCACGACGAGGCATGTTCTTATAGGATCACTCACACGATTTAGGGGTGTACCTACGGATCACATGCACGGTTAGGGGGCAGTTATATTGTGTATGTGGGGTCAATCGCACGACTAGGGGTGTTCCAACGGGACCACTCACACAATTAGGGGTGTACATACGTATTACATATATGTTTATGGAGTGTGTACTTGCGATCACTCGCACGACTAGGGGTGTTCCTACGGGATCACTCGCACGATTTAGGGGTGTTCATACAGTTTCACTCACTCAGATGTGCTCAATTGGACACACAACGTTATGATTATGTTTCTAACGGAAAGTTAACAGATCACCTAGCGGGACTAATAGTGGGTCCCTTACTGAGTATATTTATATACTCACTTATACTCACTCTTTCCTATGTTTAATATTTCAAGCTAAGGTAAAGAACTTAAGAAGGTAGCGAGCGACAAGGGATCCGTGGCATGCCATATGGGGACACAGTTCAGCTTTCGCACTCATTTATACGTCTTTCAGTATTTTAAAATTTTAACCATTTTACTTAAAGATTTTATCCTATTTATTTGTTTTTAGTTCTTTAAAATTGTTAGAACCCGCGGGTCACATTTTCAAATTATTTTTGTTAATTTTGAAAATCTTATGTTTTTGTAAACGTCTTGATATTAATTTTATAAAGATTTTAGTTATCCTCTTTTCAAAAAAAAAGTGTCTTTTGATGTTTATCTTTTGAGTAATGACCTTAACTTAGTTTAAAAGTTTGAATCGTTACATATGAACTTCAAATTTAAATATAGAAGTATATGAAATTGTATTCTTCTTTGCACCAAAACCAGTCATAATATAAACTTAAGGTAAAAATAACAAAATTAGAGGAGTAATCGATTTTGCTAGAAAGATAACCCTTAGAAAAATAGAAAAAAATGAACAAAATCGAAAGAAAAAAAATCAATTAGAGTTGCATTTTAGTATATTTATGATTTCATTATTAAACAAATAATTAAAAAAATATTAAAGAAAATTAAACAACCGATGCATTCGTCCTTGCTTGTCCATCCTTACTAAATAAGAATAAGCATATCGTTAAAAATAAGAAAAAAACATTCATTGCTTCAATTTAATAATTAAATAAATACTAATTCATGATTCCAATCTAATGACAGCAAGCATTGTTTTAATTCAATTTGTATTGAGGGAAGCTGCGTACTGATGCATGAATTCCTTAAATCCAGTCACAACATTTAACCCGTCTTCGGCCACAATGGTTGTGATTGGATTAAAGAAAGTCATTTACTCAACACATAACTTCCCTTTTGATAATAGTTTCAACTATAACTCTATCTCTTTTTTTTTCTTTTTCTTTCATAACTACCCTATTTTTATCATTAATTAGAAAAAGTATATAATTATTGAAATTGTGTCTACTGTCAAAGACAAAATTATGTGTCTCAACATCTTCTACCTTCAATGAATATTTTAAACATTTTTTTTTAATGAATAAAGGTAATATTTGTGAAATTTACCATTAGTTTTAATTTGGAAAAATCGTAGAAATAACAAATTTATGGATAGAAAAAAGGAAAAATAACAAATTGTTCAATTCTTTTGATTTATGGCAAAACTAACTGCAGAATAATTTTTCATTTTTTTTTTGTTCGAAATTAGCCCTCCACGGATGACAATTGTCCATTTACAAATATAGTGTATTTGTTATCAAAAAATCAAACAAAATAATACATATCCCGAATACAATGTATGTGTAAATACACTCAGTTATGATAATTATTAACTAAATCAAAAAGTTATTATATTGTTCCAACAATCCCTAAATATATGCCATTAGTTTCAACATCCCCTAATTATCAAGATAAAAATCAAGAAATTAACGAAAATAAATTCAAAGATTCAATTTTTTATTTTTAGAGTTCCTAAGATAAGGCAATATCCATTAATTTCACCATTTTTTATTTTTAAAATTATTTACGAAAGAACATACATAAATTAAGTAAATTTATATTCAAAATTAACCTTTTGTATTTTTTTAAAAATTATTTACGAGAAAATATACATAAATTAATTAATTTTAGATTCAAAATTGAATCCCTCCCCAAAATCATGCCAAAGATAATGCAATATCCATTAATTTCATCATTTTATATTTTTTAAACAATTCCTAAAATAATGGATATCTTCTTAATACCCGACTGTTACATGAAACTAAAACCCGAGAGATACAGAAAACGAATAGCAAAGTAAAAAGAAAAACAAATAACAATTATTGAATCTATGGAGTATACAACAACCATAAGTCACGGAAGATATGGTTCCTATCATAATTTTACTCCATACAATAGAAATATAATGTTTGAATTTGTAAAATACAAATTGTACACCTTAATTTAATTCAGATTATTGCTTTGAATCCCTAAAATTATGCCAACAATAGTATTTGTTATATATCACACCATAAAATTACAAATTGGTTTAAACTTAGTTTAAATCTCTAAAATTATGCCAAATATAATGTTTGAGTCTCTTTATTTAGTTTGTATCTTATATGAAACAATAATTTAATATACATCTCTCATATGGCACAGATGACAATTGTCCATATACAAATACAATGTATTTGTTGAGATAAAAAATTCAAACAAAATATCACATAATCACGAATACAGTGTATTTGTAAACAATAATTCTTAACTAAATTAAAAAAATATTATATTGCTTCAACAATTCCTAAACATATGCCATTAGTCAACATCTTTTAACTATTAGGATACAAAATACATTGTATTAATTTTAGATTCTTATATTGAATTACTAAAATTATGTCAAAGATGATAGACAATCCATTAATCTCACCATTTTTTATTTTTCAAATTATTTACGAAAAATATACATAAATTAATAACTTTTAGTTTCAAAATTGAATTCCTAACATCATGCAAAAGGTAATGGATAATCTATTAATTTCATCATTTTTAATTTTTTAAATTATTTACGGAAAAAACACACATAATACATCAAGTTTAGATTCTTAATTTGAATTCCTAATGTCAAAATTTTGAGGTAAAAATTTTCAACATTATTATCATAAGTTATTAAGATTTTATTTTGTTGGATGTTAAAGTTATTTAAGTTTGGAAAGGAAAAAACAAAAAAGATGATATAAATTTTATAATATTATAAAATAAAATAATATAAATAATATGAATTATATTATTATTATTATTATATCTTTTTTTAAACCATAAATTCATCATCATCTTCTTCATCTTAGCCACAACCCCCCTTTCATCTTCTTCTTCTTCGAAATCACAAGGTTGTTGTCGCCCCTGCCTCTCTTCTCTCCACCGTCACCTTAGTTCTCCGTTAAGCTCCTGTTCGTTGTTAGCCCAAGCCACCACACCCCGAGTCGCTCCCCTTTCCCTCAGCCATCTCCTCTACGTCGTGACGTCCGGATCTAAAGCGAGCGAACTGTGTTTGCTCCAACCGGTGTTTGTCCGCGAAGCTCTGATCGTCGTCGTCGCATCTCCACGAACCCAGCTGCCATCGTCACGATCTCCCATTCGCGTGGAGGTTGTTGCACCATCCATCCTTTTTTATAGCATGTTGCCGCACCAGGTCGTGCTCTTCTCGTCGTTGAAGAAGCCTCCGTCCTCGAGCAGTCATGTCCCAAGTTGCGTACGTCGTTCGAGCTGATCTCCTAGTTACCCGAGCTGTTCACACCGTCTACTTCCTACTAAGCCGTCTGATCTGCTTTCTTTATTACCGAAGCCATGTAGGCTATTCTCTTCAAAAGTGAAGAAAGAGATGCTAGAGATTTCAATTGCTTCCAAACTCCAAATAATGAATGGGATGTGAAATGGTGGGTGCATAGTTTGTATTAATTATAGGGTATTTGTGGATTCTATTACAAATGTATTTAGAAATCACATTTGTCAATTAGGTAGGGGCAGTTAAGGAATTGTTCTTCCATTTATTATTTAAAAATTTTATGTTTTGCTATTTTATTAATTTAAAAATAAAATTGTCATTTATACAAAGTAAACCTCTCATTTTGCTATTGTTCTTGTTAGCCTTCCAAGTTTTGCAAACAGATTGAATGTAATCCAAAATAAAATAAAGATTTGGATCGATCATTTTGGATTCAATTTGTAATACAAAATTCAAGCTTTTTTTAGATTACAACATTATATCTGACTGCTTTCGCTTATCACGATTTCATTTTAGTTTCGTGCATTACTCGTACCCTTTTCCAATAGGAATAATAAGGGATATAGCATAGCTTTTAGGAGTCATTTTGGAAAATGGTATAACTACTTTTTCTTTTGATTTCTAGCAAATGAATTTTCTGCACATGCATGGTATTTTATAAAATATCAAAATACCCATATTTTCGAACTATAATTATTTCGTCTATACAGTGTAATTAATCTATGTTATGCATTTACGAGCCTTTAATTATTTTTCGACGTGGTAAAAATATAGCAAACCATATCATAACTTCTTCCTAATATCTCGTAACTCAACTAATTGATTCAACATTTTAATAACTTTATTCAATCTTACTAATTCCAATTATTATTTCTTTTATCAAATTTTTCATGCCTTTTTGTTTAAGTGATAACTTGCTTATTTGTTTCTTAACGTTTCTTATTAAATTCAAATTAACTTATTCTAAAGATAGAGGATTGTGTATGTATGTATTTATGTATGTATGTATATGTATATATATGTGTGTGTGTGTGTGTGTGTCTATATATATATATATATATATATATATATATAAATTGTGTTTAGAAAGACTTTTAAACCAAAACATGTTCATTTGACTGAATAATATTAATTAAATTATAATTTCTATTAATATTTATTTGACGTCTATAATTGGATGTTCATGTGATTGAAGAAATAACGTACCAATTAACATGATTTTGGGAGTGCCACACATGCATGGTATTTCATACAATACAAAAATACTCATATTCGCAATCTGTAATTATTTCAATATATGCGTTCTTATCAAAAGTCTATCTAGTGTAATTAATTTGTGATATGCATTTATGAGTCTGTAATTAATTTCCACGTATTAATAACGTATACAACCCCTATCATAACCTCTTTCTAATATCTCGAGATTTCACAAATTTGTTGAAGATTTTAACAACTTTAATCATTTTTTAATTTTAAAATAATCATATTATTAATTTTTATTGGCTAAATTTTTACATTTTTTATTTCAAAATAACCTTGAATCTTTTGATCCTTAATAATTTGAAAATAAAATTAGTTTTTGTATTAGATATTAATTTATTTTTAAATTTCGATTTTTTATTTGAAAATTAAAATTAGTTTTCATATTAAAATCTTAATGTATTTTTAAAATTTTAATTTTTTCCGAACAGAATAGTTTAAGATATTCTGTTTTTTTAGATAAAATCTCTCAAATTCTATCTACATTTTATTAATTAAATAATTTTTTTAGAAAATCAGCTAAAATTTCCCCTAAGGGACAAAGCATATACAACTTTAAAATTTTCCCTAAGAGACAAAGAATATGCAACTTTTGTATCTTTATTCTTACGAATGAAGGTTTTTGTTCTTTCACCCCACCCCAAGCGTGATTGTAGGTTGTAGACTTAAAAATCATAGATGGAAGAGGAAAATGAAGATAGTATTTACGTCCTTCCAAGGTTTATATTCTTCTTGAAAATGTATATGAAGTTGAAGATGAAATGAAAACTTCCATTGGAAAGGTAACTTGCAAAAGGGAGGGTGGATATTGATTTGTAAAATGGAATGTTTAGAGAGATTTGTAAACCAAAACATGTTTATTTGACTGAATAACATTAATTAAATTATAATTCCTATTAATATTGATTTGACGTCTATAATTGGATGTTCATGTGATTGAAAAAATAATGTACCAACTAACACAATTTCAAGAGTGTTCTACATGCATGGTATTTCATATAATAAAAAAATACTCACATTCACAAACGGTAATTATTTCAATATATGCGTTCTTATCAAAAGTTTATCTACTGTAATTAATTTGTGATATGCACTTATGAGTCTGTAATTAATTTCGACGTGTTAATAACGTATACAATCCCCATCAAAACATCTTCCTAATATCTCGAGATTTAACAATTTTGTTGAAGATTTTAACAACTTTATTCATTTTTTTATTTTAAAATAATCATATTATTAATTTTTATTGGCTAAATCTTTACTCTTTTTCTTTTTATTTCAAAATAACTTTAAATCTTTCTAACCCTTAATAATTTGAAAATTAAAACTAGTTTTTATATTAGATTTTAATTTATTTTTAAAATTTGAATTTTTATTTGGAAATTAAAATTAATTTTCATATTAAGATCTTAATTTATTTTTAAAATTTTAATTTTTTCCAACAAAGTAGTCTAAAATATTATGTTTTTAGATAAAATCTCTCAAATTCCATCTACATTTTATTAATTAAATAATATAAATAATTTTTTAAAAAAAATTAGCTAAAATTTTCCCTAAGAAGATGCAACCTTTGTATCTTCTTTGAGTTTAGGGTTTTGTTTTTCCAAATGAAGGTTTTTGTTCTTCCACCCCAAGTGTGATTACAGGTTGTAGGCTTGAAAATCAAAGATGGGAGAGGAAAATGAAGATAGTATTTACGTGTTTCAAATGTTTATATTCTTCTTCTTGAAAATGCATATGAAGTTGAAGATGAAACTAAAACTTCAAATGAAATGGTAACTTGAAAAGGGAGGAGGGTGTATATTGGCCTTTGCTCGCTTCAAGGTAGAAAGATTACGATTTGTCCGCTTGAAGAAGATGAGATCAAAAAAGAAAATGAAAAATAGAGATGAAGAAAGATGGAGAATCGTAAAATGGAAGATGGAGAACGAAAAACAAAAATGGAGATAAAGAGTTCTAATTTTCATTGAACTGTTATGTTTCAACGTGTATTTATTTTATTTTAGCTTAAGAAAGTAGTTTATGTTCTTTTCATTTTGGTGTATATAGAGATACCTTGGGATTTTGCAAATTTTTGTTTACTGTATTTTTTTTTCTTTTCATTTTGTCATTTTTTTTTTAAAAAATTGCTTTTGAAAATGAACTTTAAAATGGTTATTCTTTTAGTTCACCCAATAACTGTCTGTTGTTTCCAACATGATTACGTTCAAGCTCCCAAACAGCCCAAACGAAATAGAGCCAACAAAAGGTTAATACATGTGAACGTTAAAAGAGATCTTGTAAGAGTAGAGGTTCGTGGATTGATTGAAGGCCTCATCTCTGTTCCCCAATTACCACCAACCACCACATGATTCGACAGTGACACTCTGATTCTCAATTTTCTCTGTTCTTGCCAACCATTTCGTTCAATTTCGGAACAAAAATCGACTAAATTGGTTGCGAAATGACTTCGGTGTCAGCTCTTAGAGGCGTTCGATTGCCTTTGTTCAATCCTCAATCGTCTCCTCATCGTAGCCTTCTTTTTCCCGCCATAGCTACGAGCAATTCCAACTATGGCTTCTTCAGGTCAAACGCCTTTCGTCTGTTTGCTCGTTACTCTCCAGCTCAAGACCTCTTCTCTTCCCGCTTTCAAAGTACAGTTCCCTTCTCTTCTTCTTTTTTATTTGAGCTTGTCTGTTCTGAAACACTTTAGAAATTGATTGTTCGTTTATTCTGATTCGGAAACGATTTGTGTTTTGTTGAAAATTTCATCGCATCTTTCGGTTAGTGTTGAACGATTGGGATGAAAATAAGTATACGGACTGTGCATGTTAGGGAAGAAGGAGAAGAAAATATTGACTCGAAGCTGAAGTTCCATAGCAATTGTATGTTGTGAATTGTATAAACACTGCTATATTCATCAAATTTAGAAGTTATTGGTTTGTTAAAATGCTTTCTTATGTGGTTTCATCTGTTTGACACCATCCTCATCAGAATCTAACCAAATGCTATAACTCTCAGCTAGCATAGAAAATTTACCTAAACTGTTGGAGGACATCGTGCAGACCTCCATAAACACAGGTCCACGTGGTCCCATAAGGCTAGCTCAAGGTATCCAAGCATTTATTGGAGTTGGTAGAGAGTGGCTTGCAGATGTGACGATGGTATCAGTTCTTTCACTTTTGTCAGTAGCTTTACTTTGTGTTTGTAATCACTGTTTTTGGTCTTTTGGACACAATTTGGCTTTCAAATGAATTCTCAAATTATTTCTTCCCAGTTAAGATGGTTTTGTGTGAAAGAAATTCACTAAAACTCATACATATAGCTCTTTTAGGTGTTGAGATTTTTTTTCATATTGATACTGTGAATGAACCAACTTTCAGATAGAAACTTATCTTTTTTCAAGTTGATTTGGTGTTCTCTTCACTGAAAGGACATTCATATTTGTTTTATGTAGTCATTTTCTTTTCTTTTTTCCAGCTGAAATCCCGTGTAATTTTACTGGCAGTCAATTTATTAATTTTATTTTTTATTTTTTGAGGCAAATGTGGTGTAGGGATTTGAATCTTAAAGCTCAAGAGTAGATGACTTAATATTTGGCTTCATATTTATAGAAGCTAAAATAGGTTCAGTTGCTTTCAATGTATAATGCAATAATCTTGTCCTCCAAAACATTATGAAGTGTGACTTCTTGTTCTAAGAGTTCAGAATCCTGGTTCACATTTGATAAGACGAACCAGGTTTTCTCTTAATGGTAGGGCCTTTTTAATTCTTCTCAATAGAGGATAGGATTGATTATGTGTACAGAAACCTTATATATATTTTATAAGAAACAATTTCATTGATATATGAAATTACAAAAGAGAGAGGAAGAAGCCCCGAACCAACAGAATTACAAAAGACATCTTCAATTGGTCTAAAGAGAATCAAATATATGATTTGAAATGTCTAGATAATTTACACCAAGAGATAGCAACAATAAGCTCATGGTCAAAATATGGTTAAAGTGTTGAGCTTTGTTGTTGAAGAGGCGATTGTTCTGTTCAAGCAAATCAACCACAAAAAAGCTCTACCAAGCTGATTCGATAGGAGACCCTTTCTACATTTCAAGGGATGATTTTCAATAACATGGGAGAGGAAATGTGTAATATCCCTAGGAACCAGTTAAAGGCATGAAGGATGTGGTTCCAAAAGCTCTTGGAGAAAGGGTAGAATATGAAGATATGGCTTTGAGTTTCTGTGTCCTTATGACAAAGAGCACCAGTTTGGAGACATTGCCATTGAGGGGAGAGGGCGTTGAAGTTTGTCATGTTTGCGGATGCCCTTAAGTGCAAGCTCCCAAAGGAAGAATTTAATCGTTTTGGGATAGCGGTCAGGCCAAATAACATCTGTTGGGTCATCAAACAAAATGGTGCTGTTTTCACACCTAGAATCAATCCAAGATTTTGTAGAGAAATTTCCAGATGGATCAAGCTTCCAAAACCATCCATCATGAGATTGGAAGGGCTGGTATGTAGCAAGCAATTGTGAGAGAATAGCCCATTATTTATATTGACAAGAAAGAAAGCTTTTCATTATTGTGATGAAAAGAGACTAATGATCCAAAGATACAAAGGCAAAAGTAATAGCAAATAACCATTATAAAACTGGAAAGAATATGTGAATGCATTTGAATTAAGGTAATATATCTTGCCACGAAACCCCCACAAAAGCCTTGGCTAAAAAACACCAAGATGAAGTCTTCAACTGAGCTAATTCAAAACAATCAATCCAATGAAGAAGTTTGTCATATAAGATTCTTAGATTTCTTTCTAAAATTTAACCACAATTCTGAAAAAAATGGCTTTAACTCCATTAATCCAGAGCAACCTAGCCCTGGAGTTGAGAATGAGACCCAAGAGCAGCTGAGAAACATTGCTTACTGGCAAACACCCAATAAAGATTGAAATTTGAAAAACAAAAAGCAAAATCCACTCATGAAAAGCATAAAAATGTTCAAAGAAGATATGGTTTAAAGACTTTTTGCTAACAAACTGAAGGCATGGTGCTTTCGGTGGGAGGTTTTTTCTGCAAAACATCAAATGTGTTGATATTACCGTTGATCATAATCCACACTAGAATATTAGTTATCTTGGTGCTTTTAGAATTCCACAAGGCTATAAAGTCTTATTATTTCATGGCCATAGTCTTTCAAATGGTCGCAATATGATTTCACAGAAAAATTGCTTGGAGAGTCAGGCTTGCCTTATTTCAACTATTCTGCCTGCATCTTCCTTGCTTTAATTCTAAGTGGATTGCACTCTTTTACGTAGTTCTGACTGATTTCTGCATTCCTTTTAGGATTGGAAGTTACATTCACGAAGTTCATTGTCACTGGTATTGGAAGTTACATTCACGTAGTTGCTCCGTAGGTACTTTGAAAAATAAATATATGTCAAGTTCTGATAAAGACTCAAGTGATAACATTTAAATTCTTTTTGTACTTCATTTTCTGAGTTTCAATGTCTAAAAATTTTGGGTAACATTGTTGTTCATAGAAATATCTGAGTCTGGCAGGACATGCCTTTATTTGTATTATTTGGAATTTAAAACTCAAGATAATGTTATTTGGTGAATTTGAGCTGATAATATATATAAGTTTGTAAATTTCTTAAATATGGTATCTCCTATAGGATACTTTTATTAGTATAGAACCACTGACATCCCTCTCAATCCTTGTAGTCAACAAATTCATCAGCTGGATTGCCGACAGATTTGCAGCTAGGATTACTTTCCCCAACTTATTTGAGGAGGCTGTTTGAACGCATGGGAGCAACATACATCAAATTAGGCCAGGTAATTATTGATCATTGCCCATTCAAGTATACCAAAGTGAAACTTCTAATGTGAAATTACTCCTTTTGTATTACCGCTTCAGCTTTTCTTTTTCTTTTTCTTTTTCCTTTACCTTTGATCTTCAACAATTTGATCTTCAACAAATCCTCAATGAAGAAGATATTTTCTATTTGCATGTATCAACTTTGTCACAAGTTAGTTAATGCAGTCCATCTTTTTGTTGATCCTTCTTTATGTATTTCCTCATTGAAATTCATTATGTTTGGTCCTATACTATGAAGTTCATAGCATCGGCTCCCACACTTTTTCCTCAAGAATACGTGGAGGAATTTCAAAAATGTTTTGACCAAGCGCCTCCAATTCCCTTTGAAGAGATCAAGAAAATCATACAAGATGATTTGGGGAGACCGATTGACAGTGTCTATGAATATATTGACCCCAACCCGATTGCTTCAGCCTCAATAGCTCAGGTACAAGGATATCTACTATCTTGATTTCTTAAATAAGTTTTCTTAATGCTTATACTTATTGAGTATTGTAGTTAATGTCTAGGTTCATGGTGCAAGGCTTAGGGGCTCCCGAGATGATGTGGTTATTAAGGTTCTAAAACCAGGGATAGAGGACATATTGGTAGCAGATCTAAATTTTGTATATATTGTTGCTCGCATATTGGAGTTCTTGAATCCCGAACTCAGCCGTGCATCACTGGTAAGCTATCAAAGTAATTTCTTGCTGTTGGAACTTGGAAATTTGAAAGGATCACTAAAAGAAAAAAAATAAGAAGTGCAATTTAGGTTTTCTTGTCATTTTGTTTATTTATCCTTCACCACAAAAATTATCCTTTTTTTGCATACAAATTTTAAAGAAACAATGTTAAGTCTAATTTCATGGATTTGATGAAATTGAAAGTTTAGGGGATGATTGATACAACTTAGCTAGTTCTGGAGTAATTTTTTATTTTCTCCCTCATTTTTTAAATACAAAATCTCGTTAGAGTTCTCAGTTTGAAATGTGTATAATGATTGCTTTTCTTTAAGTTTTATTGTGAATGACATAAAAGAATCAATTCTGGAAGAAGTTTAGGTCATGTTTGGTAAAAAATTCAGATTCTTTTTTATGTCTTTAGATTTACTCAGTTCAACAAATATGTGTTTGACAGACAACACAGATATTGTTTTTGAAAACAAGTTGTTTGGTGTTTACATTATATCTAGATTTTGAATTTTAAATATCAAATTGCAGAATTATATTAATTGAGATAAAACTATTTAAAAATAAAATATGTCATGTTATAAACTCAATTCATTTTTTTAAAAATATGATATGTCTTATGTAATGTATTGTAAATTACGTAACATTACAAAATAATAAGGAAAATTGTTGTAAATGACAAAACTCTGAAAATATTTACGAATACAGTAAAATGTCACGGTCTATCAGCTCTATTGCGGTCTATTGTTAATAGAAAGTAAAATTTTGTAATATTTGTAAATATTTTGGTTCATGTTGTTATTTTTTAAAACAACCCAAATAATGATTATATAATTTTTTTAACATTCCTCCGTAAGTAAATTAATGGAAAATTATTTTAAATAACAAAACTTCTGAAAATATTTAAAAATAAGGGTAGTTGTGGATATAGTTCAAAATATCAGTATATATAGCAACATTTCAAAAACAAATTGCAAATATAGAAAAATATGTTAAAGTTTATTAATGATAGATGTCTATCATTGATAGACCATGTTGCGATTATTTGTCTATTAGTGGTATTTGTTATATTTTCAAGTTTTTTTAAAATATTGTTGTATACTTAATTATTATTTTTAAAATTGCTACCTAAATGTCATATCTATCTATAGTAGACTCAGATAGACTACTACTTGTGTCTATCATGATCCACATATCTATCACGGTCCATCATAGATAGACTGTGATATTTTGCTACGATTTGTAAATATTTTGGTTCATTTTGTTATATTTGTCATTTGAAAATATCCCTAAATTAATACTAGTTTATTTTCAACTAAGCATTAGTGAGTAACTGCAACTAGTTTTATAGTTCAGATATGTGGTTGAATTTGCTACCAACCTCATATTTGAATACATGAAATACAACCCGTTTCTATTGAATCCCTTGTTTTCAAATTTCTATTTTTATGCTTTACCTAACGAGCACTTAACTTTCCATATGTGGGTGTAGTGATAGTGCAAAAGTTCGCAAGTTGTTGATTTCTACTTTTTAGCCAGTTGAATTTGGAGGATACACCAGAAATGATACTCAAAGAAGTTGAATTTTTATTTTCTTCAGGTATCTATCGTGAAGGACATAAGAGAATCAATGCTTGAAGAGGTTGACTTTTACAAGGAGGCTAATAATATTGAGTCCTTCAGGAGATATTTGGAAGACATGGGACTCACGAGGCAGGCTACAGCTCCGAAGGTATATCACCACTGCAGTACTAGACGAGTGTTAACTATGCAAAGGCTATATGGTGTTCCTCTCACGGACCTACAGTCTATAAGTTCTCTTGTTCCCAACCCAGAAGCCAGTCTTATTACTGCGCTTAATGTCTGGTAGGATACAATGTTTGTTTTCCCTTGCTTTTACTCAAATTTTATGAATTCTGTGCGATGCATTTTACAATTGATATAAAACACCATTGCAGGTTTGGTAGTTTGCTTGCGTGTGACACATTCCATGCAGATGTTCATGCAGGCAACTTGTGGTTATTACGTGATGGCCGTATTGGCTTTCTTGATTTTGGTATGTGCACTCAACTTCTAGTATCAAGTCTACGTTTCTTTCCCTTCTCATACACCACCCCCCCCCCCCCCCACCCCCCGCGCGCGCACACACACACACACACACACTTGGGTCACAAGCTTGCTCAACTAAGCTTCGCAGGTTAGTTATATTAGTTATTTGATAGATTTAACTATAAGAGTGGGTCAATTAGAGGTTTTAAGAAAGAGTTTGATGTGGGCAGGAGGTTACACATAGGAAGGAGGTGGAGAAGGAATTAGATAGATTTTGGAATTAGTTCTTGGGGGAGAGGGAGCCCTTAGGGAAAGTTGCCTATCGTTCTTCTTGCCACCAGACTGTGAGTTCTTCAATTTCATTTGACATTCCTGGTTCCAGTTGCATGGCTATTTTGCTTTCTATCTGGCTCAATCCCATGTCCTTCCCTAATTAAATGATTGCAGCCATAGGATATCTATTGTACGATTGTGGAGAGTGTTAGATGATATAATATTAAATTTACTCCCATTGAATGTGTAACAAAGAGTTCAAAGCTTTTCGGATTGATGTGGGTGTAATTTCTAATTAGCGAAAATGCCGTTGTCACAAATTTTTTGTATTATCTGAACTCTGCCCCTCCCCTTCTCTCTTTTCAGTGTTGAATTTCAATTTCAGTTATTTGGAGATAGAGATTCCATTGTTTTGAACTTGTATTATTTCTCCACGCATTTGATCAAATGCTATTTGTTATGTTTTTCGGGAATTCAATTATTTAATGATGTTGGCTAAGCCTTTAATCACTTTTCATGAGATTCCATTTTTTTAGTTCAAAATTCCAAAATTCTTTTCTGAAACAGCTATTCTTACAAACTGCAATTATAATCTGTTTGGTCTGCCACATACCTTGCTGCGAAATAAATGGCGTGTGTTACTGACATGGCAAAACAAAATAAAAAATTTTCAGGAATTGTTGGACGCATATCTCCAGAAACATGGGCTGCCATGGATGTATTTTTGGCATCAATTGCAACTGAAGATTATGAATCAATGGCATCTGCTCTCATCCAAATGGGTGCCACTAACAATGATGTCAATGCTGTGGCCTTTGCCAGAGATCTAGAAAATATATTTTCCACAATAAAGGTAAGTGTTTAGAGAGTTTGGGGAAACAAGCTAAGTTGTTAAGTCCGGGAGTTTAGTCCTGGGACTCATAATGTTGGCTTAACGAGGTATGAAATTGATTTTTTTTAATTATGGGACCTACAAACTTCTTAGAGCAAAGCAAAAAGAGTGGAGCTACAACTCTATCCACCAACTAGTCTCCTTAGTCAAACACCTGTTAGAGGGAGTTTCGAATAAGGAATAAGTATGAAATTGATGTTTTTAGTTTCGGAGGTCACAAACCCATCGAGCAAACAAGGAGTTGAATTAATAACTCCGGGCAAACAAGGAGTTGAATTAACAACTCCACCACTCCTCTTGATTCTAACTCTTTGGCCAAACACACTGTTAGACTTTACAAAAGACACCAATAGAAAATTGTAAATTCTTTTCTTCCTCTACCAATTGGTAGATCTTTTTGGATTAGGCTTTTAATTGTGTAATGTACTTTTATTGATTAAATTCTTATATTTCATTTTTCTAAAAAAAAAAAAAAAAGAAACAATTTAGTTATCTGGAAGCTAAGGGGATTAAACGGTAGTAGCATCTTTTCTTTTGTCACAAACAAAGGATCTCACCGGCTTTGTCATCGTTTACAAATAGAATTAAACACAAATATCCTAATCAGTTTGTTCTCATTCTATCAATGCAGGATTTGGATACTGAAATTGTGATAGCAACAGCCAGGGAAGGAAGGAGTGGTTCAACCGCTGTCGCCGCAAATATACTCGTAGATGAGAGGCAAATGAACAAACTTTTCCTTGATGTGGTAAGTATTACTAGCATTTTCTTGTTATATCTTTTCAACCCTCAATGATACTATTCTCCATACATTTACAGCTCCAGGTTAGTGAATCCTACGGGCTAAGATTTCCTCGAGAGTTTGCACTTCTCATGAAGCAACTCTTGTATTTTGACCGTTACACTCGGTTACTGGCCCCGAATATGAACATGCTTCAAGATCAGAGGATTTCAATCGTTTCAAACCGAAGAAACAAATACAAAGACAGTTTCAGATGAATATGATGGAATATCAGCTCATCAAGTTTATAAAATTGTGCTACAAAATACAGGTAGGTATGTTTAACGTAGAACAATGCATTAGTGTTTACTGCATGTATAACATGATACAACCATCAATTTATGTTGTAGAGTGGTGAATACTTTTGAATAATAATTAGTAGAAAATGTTTCTTCCTTGCTACTTGTGTTTCTAATTTTCATTTGAGGCCTGAAATGAAATAATAAGAATAAGAGGAAAGATGAGTAATTACTTATTCTCTAACCACATATTAAGTTTTTGGAGTTACACTACAAGTTGCTAATTTGGACCACATTTTCTTTCCTATTGCTTTCGAAATCTTATCAATTTCTTAACCACCTTACACAAAGTTCAATCCGTTTAGAACCACCACTCTTGACTTTGGATTTATTAATCGTAAGCACCTTATAGGAACTTCAAACCGTCTACAATCACGATTCTTTGACATAAGGAATTTATTTTGGACATCTTTAAAAGTTTTTACTACAAAATAAACATGATTAGATCTAAAAATGTCAAATATCTATATTTCCAAACATATCTAGTACTAGATTTTTTTAAAATTTAACTATCTTGATTCTCAAAATACAAATAGTCTCTAAGGGAATGTTTGGGACAAGGAATGAGTTCTTATAGTTTTATGTTATTATAGTTTGATTAGAATAGTTTGTGGTTGGTGATGTAAATTATTCTAGTTTTGGTTATAATAATATTTGTTTGGTGTGTAGACTTTTAATTTGATAAAGAAATAATAAACACTATAGTAAAGAATAAAAAAAATGATTAGTGTCAAATAGTAAAATTGTAACAAATAGTAAATACTATAACTAATTGAGCGTTTTGAAATAATGTTTATTGTAGCTAATTGAAAATTTTTAAATAACATTTATTGTAACAAGAGATGATTATTATAGTTGCCCTAAATGGCTTTAAATGGTCCCTAAAGCTTGTTAGCTAAGCATGTTACTTAACTAATAGATGTATGAGCATCTTACTTGGAAATATGTATTGAATTATAGTTCCTCTTTTTTTTTTTTTTTTTTTTTTTTTTTTTTTTTTTTTTGGGGGGGGTAAAGTGATATTTTCATTTTATTTTCCTTTTCTCTTTTTCTTCCTATTCCTTCTCGACGACAAACTTCGTTGTTCATTGACTTGTTAAGAGGTTGGTGTGCTAGAAAAATGGCACAAATTTATATATGTGAATCCACTAGGTTGGGTTTAAGTAGAAGATGGAAATGAGCACTAAATTTTGATACAACCCCTGAGGTTTAAAGATTTCAGAAGTTGTTGAAAAAAACCTTTGTTTAATTAGTTCAATTAATATTAGCGTATACTGAGGAGGATTTAAATATTCCCCTCATTTATACCAAGAAACCAGTCTTAAAGTTTAAAAGACTACAAAGTTGATATTTTTTTAGGTTTAAATTGCTATTCCAATTAATAAAAGTTTTTTTTCTAAGTTTGATAAAATTAAGGTGAATATCAATTTATAGTCCTAAACTTTGGAGTTATATTAATTAGAATTTTGAGTTAATAGTTACATAAATTTAAACCATAAACCTGTATAAGTGCATCAATTTACACTGTTCTCCATTTTTGTTAACTAACATTGTATGCAACTTATAAGTCTTAGATTTGTATGAGTCAATCGTTTTAGACCATTCATTACAATTTCTTCTGATACCATCAATGTATTAATTCTCAAAGACAATATAGGATAAATGTTAGTTTTACAAAATAGATTAATAGGATAAATGCATGAGCTAGTAAATTTGGAAGAAAATTGTCTAAAAGTTTAAATTGATTAATTTATGAAAGTTGAAGAATATAATATTGACACAGTTCAAGTTTTACACAAGGATTTCTCAAACGGTATGTAATGAAGGGTGTATCTTGATATCTTTACAAAAATTTATAGTTTAAATTAATAAGCCCTTGAGTTCATACGTGTAAATTGATATTCTCCAATGTTTGTTCAAAAGGGTGTTAGTTCCTTTTGAGTGAATGTTTCATATCTATAGTCTAGATCACATTGATATATAAGGATATATCACTTTGATGCAATTAATAGTTGCAATGACATGTTGAAATTGTTTGCTTAATTATATCTTCATATATATATATATATATATATATATACACATACACATATAGCCTAGATCACAATGGTACACAAAAGAATATAGTATTTCGTACTTAACCACCTTGACATGAAACAATATAGCAGAGGACGAGATAGACATCACTAAATATATGAAGTTATAGGGGTAAAATGAAAATGTAAAGATTCTGGTTTTTTTTAATATATTATTTGTTGATTTTTAGTTATTTGTAACTAATAGATAAAAAAAAAAAAGATGAGCTTCACATGCAATGCAGGTGGTTTAAGATACTTGAAATGTAGTTGTTAATGTGAATTTAACTTATTGAATATAAATAGTTAAAAGGAGTAAATACCTTGACTAAGATGTGTAAGAAAATTAACCTGAAAACGTAACAAAAACTAAAATGTAACCATTGTTAGCTCCTTGAGTAACCTATAAGTGTCATCAATGTGGTGATGTCTTAATTCGATGTGTAACTGTAACGCTTCAAAATTTGAAGAATTTAATTTTATTATCTTAAGTGTAATTTTGAGATTTTGGGTGTTATTTAAATGTTGAAGTATTTTACTTCATGGGGATTTGATTCTATTGAATATTTGAAAAATATCAAATTATTGTTAAGTTGGAATTTATGTTTGTTTTGGTTATTTATGTTTAGGTATTATTTAGCTTAAGGAATTAATAATTGTATTATGAAATAATATAGTTATTATAAAAGATAGTTTGATAAGATAAAGATGATTGGATTGGTTGAGGAGAGAGAATATGTGATTTTATTTGGGAAAAGATAAAAAGAAGATAAAAAGTGAGATTTGGTGGGTTTTAAATGAAGTGAGAGAAGATTTGATTTGTTTTATATTACAATAAGGAAAAGGAAATGGAAAATAATAATAATGTATTATTATTATTTTTGGGTTAAATAGGTTCTTGGGAAGTGCGTCATCATCTTCTTCACAAAGGAAAAGAAAAGAGAAACCCTAACTACTTGCAACCCGCCTCTGCCGTCAGTTAGAACTGATCGGCTGTATTCAGATGTGTCGTCTCTGCCATTGGAAGACGCGCCGCTCCACCGTAGCCGAACTGTTCGCAGTCGCCAGCCGTCACGTGAAGCTCTGTCGCGTCGTACCGCCGAGCATTAGCTGCGTCGCAAGTCCCAGTCATGTCGTCTGTGAACTCCAGCCACTCGCACAGCCACGCCGTCGCAAGTCGCCGAGCCCTCTGAAGGTGATAGTGAATGCCTTCACAGCGTGTATTACAGAAATTAATCTTGGCATGGCATGAATGCCATCACAGCGAAATTAATCTTGGCATGGCATGAATGATGACGAAGTTGATCATGACATGAATGCCTTCACAGCGTGTATTACAAAAATTAATCTTGAAGATGATAGTGAGTGTTCTGATAATGATGAGGATGAAGAGCTAACGCTTGAAAAACTCAAAATGCTTAAGAAAGAAGACTCGGAAGCCTAAGCTATTAAAAAAAGAAAGAATTCAAGATTTGATGGAAAAAATGAACGTTTGATGGGAGTCATATCATCTCTAAAAGTGAAATTGAAAGAGGTTCAAAATGAGTATGATCAGACAATTAAGTCTGTGAAGATGCTAAATTCAGGAACTGACAGCTTAGACTCAATCCTAAACTCAGGACATAATGGCTCAAGTAAATATGGTCTCAGGTTTGATGCTTCCATGAGAAGTGCCAAGTTTACATCGGAAGTAAGATTTGTTCCAGCTTCAGTAAAAGGAACAACTGAACCAAAGTGTGCAACTGCGATTACTAATACACTTGCTAAATCTTCCAGATGGGTCTATTATTATTGTGGTCGAAGAGGTCATATTCGATCATTTTGCTATAAATTACTGAGAGACAGAAGATATCGCAGAAGGAAAAAATTGAAAACCATCAGAATAATTTTATGTTTGCCAAATATAAAAAAAGTATAAGGGGATCTCACATGATTTGGAGAGTGAAGACATATGAGAAGTGCAAGGTTGCATTTACAACAGTTCAAACCACTGTTGATGCTTGGTACTTTGACAGTGGATGTTCAAGACATATGACTGGTAATTGATCATTCTTTATTGAATTAGAGGAATGTGCCTCAGGTCATGTTACTTTTGGAGATGGAGCCAAAGGAAGAATTATTGCAAAAGAAAACATTGATAGAAGTAATCTACCCTATCTTAATGAAGTTAGATATGTTGATGGATTGAAAACAAACTTGATTAGTATAAGTCAACTATGTGACCAAGGATACAGTGTACACTTTAACAACACTTGTTGTGTAGTTACAGACAAAAATAATCAAGTGTTTATGAGTGGCAGACGACAAGCAGATAAATGTTATCATTGGAGCTCCAATAGCTCAAACATATGCCACTTAATTAAAATTAATCAAACCTGGTTGTGATAAAGGAAGTTGGGGCACATTAGCTTGAAAAGCTTAGATAAAGTTATCAGAAACGAGGTAAATTCTTTTGTGGTGACTGTCAAGTTGGAAAGTAAACTAAAACGTCTCATAGAAATTTAAAGGAATGTTATACAATCAAAGTTCTTGAACTCCTACATATTGATCTTATGGGTCCCATGCAAACTGAAAGTTTGGATGGAAAGAAGTATGTTTTGGTTGTTATGGATGATTACTCCAGATTTACTTGGGTTCGATTCTTAAAAGAAAAATCAGATACTGCTAAAACATGTATCAGTTTATGGTTGAATTTGCAACATGAAAAGGGGCAAAATATAATCAGGATCCGTAGTGATCATGGGAAGGAGTTTGATAATGAAGATCTTAATAATTTCTGTCAGTTGGAAGGAATACATCATGAATTTGCTGCTCCCATAGCTCCTCAACAAAATGGAGCAGTTGAACGGAAGTGGGATGTGAAATCTAATCAAGTAATCTTTCTTGGATACTCTCAGAATAGTCGATCTTACAGAGTCTTTAATATTAAATCAGGAACAGTTATGAAACAATCAATGTTGTGGTAAATGATTTTGAATCTAATGTCAACCAATTTAGTATTGAAGATGATGAGACTTCTATTATACCTGATGTTACTTCTACCCTTCTTAAGGAAATACCTAAAGCCGATTCTCAGCCAGAAAATACGAAGATAAATTCAGAAAAAATAACTGATAAAGTTATGAATGATGAAACCGTACTTGTCTCGTCTGCACATGTGAAGAAGAATCATCCCCCAAGTTCCATAATAGGTGATCCTTCCGCTGGAATTACTACCAGTAGGAAAGAGAAATTAGATTACACGAAAATGATTGCTGATTTATGTTATGGCTCATCAATAGAACCCACATCTGTTGAAAGTGCTCTCAAGGATGAATACTGGATAAACACCATGCAAGAAGAATTACTTCAATTTAAGCGTAACAATGTGTGGACCTTGGTTCCTAAGCTTGATGGGATGAATGTTATAGGAACTAAGTGGATTTTTAAGAATAAAATTGATGAATCAGGGTATGTAACAAAGAACAAAGCTCGTTTGATGACTCAAGGTTATGCTCAGGTAGAAGGTATTGACTTTGATGAAACTTTTGCACCTGTTGCCAAACTTTGAAGCTATTCGCCTTCTGCTTAAAATATCGTGTATCCGCAAATTTAATTATATCAAATGGATGTCAAGAACACCTTTTTAAATGGTTACTTGAATGAGGAAGTCTTTGTACCTCAACCAAAAGGGTTTTTTGATTCTGAATTTCCTCAGCATGTTTAGAAGCTCAATAAAGCTTTGTATGGGTTAAAGCAAGCTCCTCGAGCTTGGTATGAGCACTTAACAATCTATCTAGGTGATAAAGGATACTCTAGATGTGGAATTGATAAGACATTATTTATTAATAGAACCAGTAGTGAGCTAATTGTGGCACAAATTTATGTTGATGATATTATATTTGGGGGTTTCCTAAGGCACTTGTTGACAACTTCATTAACATAATGAAATCAGAATTTGAAATAAGCATGGTAGGAGAACTTTTTTGTTTTCTGGGTCTACAGTTCAAACAGAGAAGTGAGGGTATATTTATATCTCAAGAGAAGTATGCCAAGAACGTGGTCAAAAATTTGGTCTGGATCAGTGTCAACATAAAAGGACTCGAGTAGTGACACATGTTAAAGTTACTAAAGTTGTTAATTGTACAGTAGTAGATCACAAACGTACATGAGCATGGTTGGGAGTCTTCTATATTTAACGACAAGCAGACCTGACATTGTCCATGCTGTTGGTATATATGCTCGATTTCAATCAGATTCTCGCACAGATTCTCAAATATGTACATGGGACGAGTGACTTTGGAATTTTTTATTCTTTTGACACAACTTCTACCTTGGTTGGATATTGTGATGTTGATTGGGCTTGTTCTCTAGATGATAGGAAAAGCACTTCTGGAGGTTGTTTCTTTGTAGGAAACAATATTATCTCATGGTTCAGTAAGAAACAGAATTGTGTTTCATTGTTATAGCTGAAGCTGAATATATATCGACAGGGATTGCTTGTACTCAGATGATTTGGATGAATAATATGTTACAGGAATATGGGTTTGCTCAAGAAAACATGACATTACATTATGATAATATGAGTGCCATTGACATATATAGAAATCTGGTTCAACATAGTGGAACCAAACATATTGATATTAGGCATCATTTTATTCGTGAACTTGTTCAAAATAAAGTTATTAGACTTGATCATATTCGCTCGAACTTGCAATTAGCTGATATATTCACTAAGCCTCTAGATGCAAATACGTTTAAATATTTACGCACATGTGAAGGTGAGAGGACGAAAGTTCAAGAGTACTCCGCCACGAAGACCGTATCGACTTCCATCTGAAAAATCACAAGAAGAGGCCTCAAGTAAGTTGCATGAATCGGTGCTGCCTGAGTCTGTGCATGTGGTGTGTGAGTCTTTTATTCCTACTGCATCTGTCGCACATGCATCTCGAGTTCCTGCGACTAATGTGTCATATATGGATTCGGATGATCAGAATGATGTACCTCTAGCTCGATTGTTGAAGAAGACCTTGATTCCAGATGTTTCAGATAAACTTCCTATTGATCCCCCTATTTCTATTCATTCACAGGAAAGTTCGTCAACTGAAGGAGTATTTATTCCTACTCCTGGTATTCCTCCCGCATCTAATATTCAACCGAGGCCGTCAACTCGTTCCCCTCCAGCATCGCCACCTCTATTTGCTTCAATTGATGCTCATGAATCTGTTCTTGATGTTGTTTCTGGTGATATTTCTGCTGCACCTGTGCATCATCCAAATGATAACCAAGTTGAGGATGAGGTGGAACCTCAACACCCTGATATCGGCACTACAGAAGTTCCTCTGAATGATGATGACAATCCAGCTGTTCCTCCTGCTTCTGCTGATATACCCGTTGCATCTAAGCCAGCAGAAAAGAAAACTCAACAGAATAGGCGTAATATAACTACCAAAACTGGTAGGAAGAAGATTCCTCTAAATGTTTCTTCTGTCCCCATTGATGGAATATCGTTTCATCATGAAGAGAGTGTCTAGCGTTGGAAGTTTGTGGTGCAGCGAAGCATAGAAGATGAGGTAAATGTTTTTGACAAACATCAATCATGCATGAGTATTATGGACCTTATTGAAAGGGCTGGTTTAACAAAAACTATTTCGAATGTCGGTCCATTTTATCCCAAACTTATTAGGGAGTTTATAGTTAACTTGCCTAATGATTTTAATGATCCAAGTAGTCCAGATTATCAGACGGTTCATATTCAGGGGTTCAAATTTGAGATTTCTCCTATTGTGATTAACGGATTTTTAGGGAATGTTATTGATGTTGACTGTTCTCCATCATCTCCTTCCACTGATGTTCTGGCTTTTGTCTTATCTGGTGGGACGTTGTCCACTTGGCCTGTAAATGGAATTCCTACCGTCACTCTTAGCATCAAATATGCCATTTTGCATAAGATTGGCATTGCTAATTGGTTCCCTTCCTCTCATGCCTCCAGTGTATCTGGTGCCTTAGGAACATTTCTGAATAGAATCTGTTACTACACCTCAATCGAGCTGCTCACTACAGCTGATACTCCTAGACCTGACCCTAAAAATTTAGCCCTTAGCTACAGACTCTTTCAGGGCAGTCATGTGCCTGATATTGATCATGATGTGCATCCATCTCATGGCCCTCGCGTTTTCGACATTAGTGACTGGGATGAGTCTGCTGAAGGTTTCTTTGTTGATCGTGAGTTAGCTGCCCGCATTGTTAATGCTCTGACTACTGAATCTCGTGCTTTAACTAACTCCATCAATTTGTTGTCTGCATGACGATTGGAAATTGAAACCCTCATTCGACATTTGAAGACCTTTGCTCCATCTACTAGTCATAGAGATTCAGCTACTGGTTGATATATTTTTTCTGGTTCAAAGGGGGAGTGTGAGTGCTATTGTTGGGTTGGGTTTATTGAAATGATTTGGTGTATTGTTTTTCTTTTTTGAAGATCTGGTGTTTTTGGTGACAAAAGTAATTGACTAAATCCTCTGTCCTCTGTTATGTGAAGTTTTAGCAAGTGTTGAAGCTTTTGGTTTGAAATAAATGAATCAGTTTATTAAGTGTTGATGATGAAGCTACTAATGGGTTTTTTTTTTATGATGAAGCTACTGATGGGTTTTTTGCTTGAAATGAATGAATCTGTTTATTAAGTGTTGAAGCTTGTGGTTTTGTCTTGAAATAGAAAAGAAATTCCTTTTAGACAAAAGGGGGAGTTTGTTGAAGATTTTGTCTAAAAGATTTTTAGAAATATCTTTAACTAAATATCCTTTATTAATGAATGAGATATATCTTTGATAAATGAATTAATTAAAGGATGAGATATTCAAAGAATAAAAGATTTTCCACTATTTTAGGAATCTTGTTATTGATGGAAAAACAAAACAATAGAGACATGCTACAGCGAAAAATAAAGGATCATGCTTTACTCTATATGCATCTAAACGATTTAGAAGTTAACATGCATCTACCATGCGATGAACTTAAACGAAGAGAGAGGAAGGTAAACGATGTACTTACCTTTGTAGTTCTCAACTTCTTTTTTGGTCCAAGACTTCTTCTCTTCCTGAAAATCACGAGCAAGGACAATCACCAAGTTGACCTACTATGCCTAGGACCAAGAACTGAGTTGTGGGACTCGGCTATGCGAAGAGAATTTTTTGGAGAGAGATGGGAGTCAATTATTTAGGTATTTTTTAGAGCAAAAACTCTCTTATTTTCTCATTCCGTAATGAGAAGTTTTATATGAAATTTACATGCAATTTGCATGTAAATTATTTCATATCTTATCAACACCTAATCAAATCATTAACTCTTTAATGAAATTAGTAGCCTTCAATTCATAATCGACTGCCACATTTTCCATTAACATTAATTAATAAAGTAATTAGTCAAAGGGGCATTTTGGTCATTTGACCAACTTAAGTCAAAGTCAAACTTTGACTTTTCTTAGTCAAAAGTCAACTTTTTGACTTTTTTCTAATTTTTCCGTCTTGACTAATTCTAACCTCCTGAGTATGAATCTGTATTCATTTCTCTAAAATTCAAATCATATTTGAAAATAAATCCGGCAAAGTTCAAAATCAACATGTTGACTTTTGACCATTTTCTAAACTTTTCAAGCTTTTAAATATGAATCTATATTCATATTTATTTAAATTATATTTAAACACAAAACTTAAAGTTTAACTTTTACCGATTTATATATTTTTCGATTTCTCTCTCTTTATCTTTATTCGAACAATTCGAATTACTTCAACATACTTGTTCTTAGTTGAATCCATATGAGCTTGTAGGGGAACCTAATGGACCTATAGATCATGGGCTCCAACGATTCGAGATTAACTGACTAAACTCTTTTAGACCAAAGTTAATCAACATTCGTTAACTAAAGAGTCATTCACTAAAGACTCTTAGTTGCACTCTCCTCACTATAGATATATTTTTGTCCACCTGATATAACTATAATGGGTAAGTCGATCCTTCACAGGTTGTTCGTAATCTTGGTTGGGTCAAAATACCGTTTTACCCCCAAGATTACATCTTGCTCCTTAAGACCTACTGATCCACTATTTAACAATTGGTTTAAGGTCCAACCTATAAAGCAGAATCCTTCTCGGGCCAATGAGAAGGTGGGGCCCCTTGTTCAAGACTTGGATTCAGTCTTTAAGGGAACAATCTATCTACTATCTTAGAAGTGGGTAGGAGTGAGTTCCATCCTGCACCCTATGTCCCTAGCTATCCACTTGATCTTATCCCTGAAATGGGAGGCTTATTGGACCAGCGATGTTGAGCTGCCCTCACCTATGCAGATCTAAGGATACTACCAAATGAATAGAAGTTCATAGTTAGTTCAGGATTAAGATCAAGTTACCTAGGCTATCATAATTGAAATAGTCAGTTTATAGTTTACGGTGTTATAACTAAAAGTGACTACTTTGTGGTTTTAGTCTTATACAAACCATTTACATAGGACGCCCCCACTCCCATGTCTCTACATGAACGATTCAGGATTACATCGTTTGTACTAACTACGGAGCGGGCTACATCCATAGTGTTTATCCAGAATAAGGCGCCCAACTTTATTCATACACTATAGACTATTTAGGCTATTTAACTTGAACTTAATCCATGTTTATGTCTTTACATAAAGTTCAAGTATATATAACAAACTAGTAAATAGCCTCAGGACCTTAAACTTATTGGTTTTAAGATTATAGCATTCAATAATAAATTTTATTGAATCAAATAACAAAGTATGAGTTTTAGGACACAAATTCCAACAGTTATTTATCTTCAAAAGAAAAGAAGATTTATACATATAATATATATGTATAAATAGGTTGTTATGGTGATGATTGGGTGTGACGAAAAAAACTGAGAAACACAAGTTGAAGAAGATTTTTCACGTCAGAGGTTGTCTACAGAAGCTACCGGATTCTAAAGGCAGTATGATCTTGTGTCTATAAGATCAACATGTTGATCTAAGTTGATGAGTAATGAAAAGGACAAGACAGTGGTTTGCGTGATCACATTAATCTTTAGAAGTATATAAGGATATCGTCGAAGACATTCACTCATACATTCAGGGGGAGCCTGAAATCAGACATCATTGAGGAGAGTTACTCATGCATTCTGGGGGAGTCTGAAGTCTGAAACTAATATGCATGTTATATAGTCATATAGTTGAACAGAGTACATATGCTGTATTGATGTATATTGACTAAAGTGAATCTTAATAAAATTACTGATCAGGGTTGCGCGCAGCTCCCAAGACGTAGGCAACATTGACCGAACTGAGTTACCAAATTTCTTGTGTTATTCTTTTATGTTGTCCCTCTAGTTATTACAAAAGTTATTAACTTTAGTTTAACTAAAGATTTAATTATCTCACTGTTGTTTCACAGGATAGAATAATTACTCTAATTGCATTAAATTAACAAAAAAAACCCTAAACCAAAAAAAAAAAAAGGATTTTTTAGGAAAAACTTACGTTCGAAGCTTCAATTGATGCTTGAATCACCACTAAGGTTGACCTACTATCGTCTAAACTTAGAACCGGGTTGTGGGACCCGTTGGATGAAGGAAATCGGGAGAGAGAGAAAAAAATGGAAAAGAATATGGAAATGGGTTGAGTTTTATTAAAAAAACACAGTCTAATTTTTTTCTTTGGAAAATAATCCAACCCCTTCCTTGAAGCCCTAAGAGCCAATTTACTGTGGCTTTTCATGCAAGGTTGCATGTGCATGCAAATACATGGGCTAACAACACAGCCCACTATAGTTAGTGGTTTTGACCAACAAAATATTGGATTTTTCCACTAACTTTAGTCAAAGGGTAAAATTGTCATTTGGTCAAAGTCAAACTTTGACTTTTCAAACAAAAAAAGTCAACATTTTGACTTTTTACAATTTTGTCCATCTTGACTAATTTTGACGTTCTGAGCATGAATCCACGTTTATTTTCTGAAGATTCAAATCACATTTGAATATATTGCCTGTCAACGTTTGACTTTTCAAATTCAAAAGTCAACATTTTTTACTTTTTACAACTTTGACTATTTCCATTTTTTTTTCGAGCGTCCGTGTATGTATCCACATTCATATCTTTAATATTTAAATCCCATTTTAGCATAAAGCTCTATTAGTGATCTAAAACTGACGTCTATATCACATATATTTGTCGGTTTCTCTCATCTCTCCTAGTTTAAACAATTCGACTTATTCCATCATACTATTCTAAGTTTATTCCATATGAGCTAGCAGGAGAACCTAATGGACCTATAGGTCATGGGTTCTAACGATCTGAGATTAACAGGCTAAACTTTTTTATACTGAGCTAATCAACATTCGTTAACTAACAGGTAATTCCACTAAAATCTCGTAGTTGCACTCTCCTCACTATAGATATATTTGTGTCCATCTGATATAACCATGATTAATAAGTTAATCCTTCAAAAGTTGTTCGTAATCTCGGTTGGGTCAAAACACCGTTTTACCCCTGATGCTACATCTTGTTCCTTAAGTCCTACTAATCCACTATTGAACAATTAGTTTAAGGTATAACCTATAAACCAATTCCCTCTCGGGCCAATGAGAGGGTGGGGCCCCATTGTTCAAGGCTTGGATTCAATCCTTAAGAGAAAAATCTATCTACTAACCCTAAAGCGGGTAGAAGTGAATTCCGTTTTGCACCCTATGTTCCCATCTATTCACCCGATCTTACCCTTGAAATGGGAGGCTTATTAGGCCAATGCTAATGAGTTGCCCTCACCTATGCAGATCTAAGGATAATCTCATGAGAACAGGAGTTCACAGTTAGCTCAGGATTAAGATTAAGTTACCTAGGTCATCAGTAATCGAGATAGTCAGTTTTGAACAGTAAACGGTGTTATAACGCAAAAGTGACTATTTCATGGTTCTATCTTATGTAAACCCTTTACATAGGATGTCCCCATTTCATGTCTGTACATGAACCATTCAGGATTACATCGTTTGTATTAACTACAAAGTGAGCTGCATCCATAGTATCTCTGAATAAGGCGCCCAACCTTTATTTATATACTATAGACAATTTAGGCTATTTACTCGAACTTAATCCATATTTATGTCTCTACATAAAGTTCAAGTTTACTTAAAATAGCCTCGGGATTTTAGTTATTGGATTTAAGATTATAGTATTCAATTTTTCAATAACGATTTCATTGAATAGAATATGATTACAAACTACGAGTTTTGGGACATAAATTCCAACAAACTTCCATTTGGACTAAAACTCCTAGTGGGATGAAAATGTTTGAATTCAACTATAAGAGAGAATAATACATATGAGTATAATAAACATATGAATATAATAAACTAGGGTACATACCCAATAAGTCTCCCATTTGTCCTAGTTTATAAACATCGTAGACTTAAATTCTGAAGGTGGCCCTAAAAAACTTTAGTCGTGAGGGCTTTTGTAAAAGGATCAGCAATATTTTGCTTGAAAGTTACTACAACATCACCACGATGTACAATTTTGCTAATAAGATGGTACTTGCGTTCGATATGCTTTCCTCGTTTATGGCTTCTAGGTTCTCATGAATTTGCAACTGCACTACTGTTGTCACAGTATAAAGTGATTGGCAGATGCATATTTGGAACAATTTTCAGATCTGTCAAGAATTTTCTTAGTCATACTGCTTCGCAAGCTGCTCCATATTCAGCTTCCATTGTGGAGTCGACTATACAAGTTTGTTCTACGCTTCTCCATACTACTACTCCTCCGTTCAGAGCGAATATTGATCATGATGTAGACTTTCTAGCATCTTTATCCGTTTGGAAATCAGAATCAGTGTACCCAGCAAGGATCAGGGAAATAAGAATCAGTGTACCCAACAAGGATCAGATACTTAGTACCATATACGAGCATGTAGTCTTTTGTTCTTCTAAGATATTTTAGAATATTCTTAACGATTGTCCAGTGATCACGTCCAGGATTGGACTGATACCTATTGATCATCCCTACTGAAAAGCAAATGTCAGGTCTAGTACATACATTGCGTACATCAAACTTCCAATAGCGGAAGCATAGGGAATTTTTCTCATATCCTCAATCTCTTGAGATGTCTTAGGACATTGTTCCTTTAACAAATGAATTCCATATTTGTATGGTAGCATACCCTATTTGGAATTCTGCATTTTATTTCTAGACAACATTTTGTCTATATAAGATGCTTGAGACATAGCTAGTGTTCTATTTTTATGATTTCGAACTATTTGGATTCCAAGAATGTATTGTGCATCTCCCAAATCTTCCATTTCAAATTGTCTAGCTAGCCATTTCTTGATATCAGGAAGATAACCTACGTCATTCCCAATGAGTAGAATATCATCTACATATAATACTAAGAATGCTACAATGGATTTAACGACCTTTTTGTAAACACAAGGTTCGTCAACATTTTGTTCAAAGCCATAAAATTTGATTGCAGTATCAAATCTTATATTCCAGGATCTAGATGCTAGCTTTAAACAATAAATAGATTTTTAAAGCTTACAAACCTTTTATTCTTGACCTTTTTTTATAAACCCCTCTAGTTGAGCCATATAAATACTCTCTTCAAGATTTCCATTCAAAAAAGCTGTCTTAACATCCATCTGCCAAATTTCATAATCATAAAAAGTGACGATGGATAAGAGTATTCTAATCGACTTAAGCATGGCAACAGGAAAGAATGTTTCTTCATAATCCACTCCCTCTCTTTGGTTATAACCTTTTGCCATAAGTCGAGCCTTAAAAGTCTCTACTTTACCGGCTTGGTCTCGTTTTCTTTTGTTAATCCATTTACAACCAATAGGTTTTACTTTATTTGGTTGATCTACTAAAGTCCAGACAGAATTGAAATACATGGACTCTATTTCAAGGTCCATGTCTTTGATCAATTAGTCACGATCTACATCATTCATTGCCTGTTTATAGGTTAATGAATTTTCTACACCGCCATCAGGTATGACAACTTGAGTTTCACTTAAACCTAAATAGAGATCAGGCTGATGAACAACCCTCCCACTACGTTGAGGCTCTCTCTACTCTTGAGAATGATGTGTTTGACCAGATATCTTAGTTTTATCAACTACTTTATTGGATGAACTAGGTTTATCTGTAGCACTTTTGGAAATATCATTTAATACTAATTTACTTCGAGGTTGATGATTCCTGATGTGGTCTTCCTCTAAGAATGTGCCATTTGTTGATACAAATACTTTATTTTCTTGAGGATCGTAAAAAAGACCACCTCTAGATTCCTTTGGATATCCTACGAATAGGCATAATTTCGAAGATGTTCCAATTTTTTAGGGTTTTGCACCAACACGTGTGTCGGACATCCTCAAATTCTAAAGTGACGTAAACTTCCTTTACTCCCTTTCCATAGCTCATAAGGTGTTTTTGAAACACTTCTAGAGGGAACGTTATTCAAAATATAGATAGCTATTTCTAAAGCATATCCCCAAAGGGAATCTAGTAACTAAGCAAAGCTCATCATAAAGTGAACCATGTCTAACAAGGTTCGATTTCTTTTTTTTGATACACCGTTCTGCTGAGGCATACTAGGTGCAAAGAGTAATTGTGACTAGATTCCATGTTCTATCAAATAGTCTTGGAATCGTAAGTCCAAAATATTCTCCACCTCGATCTGGCCGAAGTATTTTTATTGTTTTACCTAATTTATTCTCAACTTCAGCCTTATATTCTTTGAATTTTTCAAAAGAATCAGACTTGTGATGAATTAGATAAACATGATCGTACCTCGAATAATCATAAATAAAACTAATGAAATATTCGTACCCTCCTCGAGCTTTGACGTTCATTGGTCCACAGAGGTCCAAATGTACGAGCTCTAAAGATATTTTGGCTCTAAGACCTTTTCAAGTAAAAGATCTCTTGGTCATTTTTTCTTTAAGATAAGATTCACAAGGAGGTAAAGAGTTATCTTCTAACTTACTTAGAAGTCCACTTTTAACTAATCTCTCAATCCTATTGAGATTTATGTGACCAAGTCTTAAGTGCCATAAATAGGTATTAGAAGAAACTTTTTGTCTTTTATTCTAAGTTTCGGCTGTTCTAAATATTTTAGTATTTAAGATAAAATTTGCTCGTGTTGGTCTTAACTTATATAAGTTGTTTTCATGTATAGCAGAACATATTTGGATACCTTTATAGAAAATGAATGCTTCATTAATTTCAAAAGATATCATATACATGTGTTCTAAAATACAAGAAATAGATATTAAATATCTTTTCATTTGTGGTACATACAAGACATTCTTAAGTATGATATATCTATTTCCAAAATACAACTTTAAATCTCCCACTGCTTTAGCTGAGACCATCTCTTATGTTCCAACCTTGAGAGTGATCTCGCCTTCTAAAAGCCTTTTTCAAGAACTATTTTCCTAAAATGAGAAGCAAATATGGTTAGTGGCTCCTGAATCTAATATCCAGGTTGAATTTCCATATTCCACTAAACATGTTTCAACAACTAGTAAATCATATTTACCTTGTGTTTCCTTCTCTGTCTTTTTCTCTGCAAGGTACTTTAGGCTGTTTCTCAACCAGTGCCCGTTCTGGCCATAGTGGTAACACTTACCTTTTTTTGCAACTTTCTTTCTCTTGTTCTGTTTGGGAGTTTTCCTCTTTCCCTTCTTTTTTATTTGAGGTTTAGGTTTTGAAGGTCCAACTTTGGTTTTAGAGGACGATCCTCTTGAAAATTTTATTTTTGTGGTAGCAACATTTGCTTCCACTTGCTTTCTTTTACCCATGGTAAGGGTCTGGAATCGCTGGAGCTCATTTAGAAGGGTTGTCAGATTAAACTCTATCTTGTTTAGGGACGCTTTTGTTTGAAATGGTATGAAACTCTTCGGAAAAGACTCTAAGATAAAACTAACCTAATTAGCCTCATCGATGGCACCACCATTTACTTCGTCGATGTTGAAGTGCATCATCATGTCTAGGACATGTTCTCTAACAGAGGTCCCCTCCTTCATACGCTTAGTGTAAATGTATTTAATTGCCTCGTGTCTTAGGGACCATTCTGGTTGCCCAAACATTGCCCTTAATGCACCCATAATTTCTTTAGTCGTGGCTAAGGATTCATGTTTCTTTGCCAGAACATCTGTCATGCTGTTGAGAATGTAGACACGAGCTTTTTCATTAGCCTTTACTCATCATATGCTTTCCAACTAGTTCGATTAGCATTAGAGGCAGGGGTTTGAGGACATTCCTCAGTTAAGACAAATCTCAAATCGTCAACTACTAGTATCGTGTTAAGATTTGATTTCCATGCCGCATAATTATCACCATTAAGTTTTTCGGAAGCTAACTGTTGAACTATTAAGCTATTCATGCTGAAAAACAAACATATTCTCTTTAGAAATAAAACTATAGTCCTTTAAAAACCAATCTAAATTAGCAAATACTAATAATGTACCCTTCATTATTATGTTTTGCAATGATATTTCAAAGATTTAGAATAACCTCCACCGAAGGGTAGTCGATTATTCCTCCTTTGAATCAAGACAACCTTGTCTAGATGCTAACTCAAAAATAGCATTTAGTTATCGCTTCTTTGGTCAAGAATGTACTAACAACTTAGTAATTCTTGTAAGTGTAACCCACCATTTTTTAATCTCAGAGATCAGAATCAATAAGCTCCCGAAAGAGAAATAACAATATGAAAATTGATCTAAGAAAAATCTATCCATTTTTGGAGTTTGCGGTGTTCTGAATCCTATAATACAACCCTCCAAAGGGAACGTCGCTCCAGAGTAGACAAGTAGATGTATTATAGGAATCTCATGGTGCGACCTAATGGAAGAGACTGTGGGATGTGTCGTCACATATCCCTTATCCACACTATGAACTACTTCCCCTATTCACCTTGATCTTGATCCATGCAAACACTCTCCGAAGGGAGTTCGCTCTTATATATGGTGCAAAGCCCTGCATAGATCTCACGATGTGAACTCTTAGGGACGCTAGAGCTAAAAAATATATTACTTCTCTCTAGCTGAAGTGTTCTATAATGATTTTAAGGGTATTTGAAACTTTAGGATTATATTTAGGCTAACGTAAACAAATCCTAAGTCTATGTGAAACATCCAAACATAACTTATTTATACTGGATTTTAATTTACGATGTGTAGGTGATAAACCAATTTTATTACCTCACACCTCTCACGCATGCTCATAAAACTAGATTAACTAGGCTCAAGAACTGATTACGATCTTCAGGTAGGAGGTGTTCCGTAAACTGTCAACTTAAGAACCTCCAACCTTAGTCATCTTATCTGACTTGTTGACAAGATCGAATCAGGTGAGCCTCTTGCAACCAATTTTATAAGATATCGACCTAATTCTATGGAAAAATTGGAAGATATGACTTTAACCTAGGTGAGCATGCGACTTATCTTTGTTATAAATTTTAAACGTCTAACTCATTTCATAACACTTATAAAAACTTAGATAAACCTATAACATTCATCTAACAATATATATAACCATTATATAAACAAATTAATTAATATGAATTTTTTATTTATTTAACTTTTAATTAAATCATATTTAATTAAATTAAATCACATTTAATTAAATTAAATCACATTTAATTAAATTAAATCACATTTAATTAAATTAAATCACATTTAATTAAATTAAATCATACTAAATTAAATTAAATAAATCAATAATTAATTAATTAATTAATTTCAATAAATCATATTTAATCAAAATTAACTTAATTAATTAACCAATTAATTAATCTAATTAATTAATTTTTATATAAATTAATCAACATGCATACTATACATTATAACTATTATAACATACTTTCAATTCATGAACATGTTAACCTATGGTGGGATTTTAAATCTATATTAAGCTTTAATCAAACATACCTCACATGCATAATTAATTAAACACCCTAAAATGGATTGGTTTTGGCTCCTAAATTAAGCTAACAGCTAAATTATTTCATTAACAATTTGAAGTAGTACATAAAAGCTCCCGAACACTTTGAACCGACTGGAAAACCACCAAAAGAATGTTGAACCGACCCATAAAACATTGAACCGACCCAAGACCCAACATATTGGGCTTAAAGTGGCCCAATCTTCTCATAAAACCTTCAGGCGCGCACGGGTCGGACGGCGCAGGCACAAGGCGCGGGGCAGGAGAATCAGGTCATACCCGGGTCAGGGCACGGGCGCGCGGGCGCGTGAAGACCGAATGAAAACTGCTAACTTGGGCCTGACATGTGCAAAATTGGGATGAGACAGCGGGCTTTGCGCGAGGAGAGCCAGATGTAGGCAGGCGTACGCGGTTCGGACGACCTATCGGGTATCCAACCGAGTCTGGAGAAGAAAACCAAATTTGCCCTTTATAAAACTTTAAATTTCTCTCTCCCAGTGCAACAATTACAACTTAGAATCAACTCTAATGACTCTAAATAAATTACAGACTCTTTGTAATAATAAATTAAGCCATAAATCGGGTTAATTACAGGATCGAATAATTACTCTAATTGCAATAAATTAACAAAAAAACCATTAAAAAAGGTCTTTTTTAGGAAAAACTTACGTTCGAAGCTCCGATTGATGCTTGAAGCATCACTAGGGTTGACCTACTATCCTCTAGACTTAAAAGTGGGTTGTGGGACCCGTTGGATAAAGGAAATCGGGAGATAGAAAAAAAGATGGAAAAGAATATGGAAATGAGTTGAGTTTTATTAAAAAAACACAACCCAATATTTTTGTTTTGAAAATAATCCAACCCCTTCCTTGAGGCCCTAAGAGCCTAATTTATAGTAACTTTTCAAACAAGGTTGCATGTGCAAAGGACCAACAACATATAACCCACTAACCATTAGTGAACTTAATGTCAATATAGTTTGCTAACACCTAGCCCACTATAGTTAGTGGGTTTATGCAACAAAATGTTGGATTTTCCCACTAACTTTAGTCAAAGGGTAAAATTGTCATTTGGTCAAAGTCAAACCTTGACTTTTCAAACAAAAAAAGTCAACATTTTGACTTTTTACAATTTTGTCCATCTTGACTAATTTTGATCTTCCGATCATGAAGCCGTATTTATTTTCTAAAGATTCAAATCACATTTGAATATATTGCTGGTCAAAGTTTGACTTCTCGAAGTCAAAAGTCAACATTTATAACTTTTTACAACTTTGACTATTTCCATCTTTTTCGAGCTTCCGGGTATGAATCCATATTCATATCTTTAATGTTTAATCTCATTTAAGCATAAAGTTCTATTAGTAATCTAAAACCGACGATTATATCACATATACTTGTCTGTTTCTCTCTCCTCTCCTAGTTCAAACAATTCGACTCATTCCATCATACTGTTTTAATTTTATTCCATATGAGCTAGCAGGGGAACCTAATGGACCTATAGATCATGGGCTCCAACGATCCATTATTAATAGGCTAAACTCTTTTATACCGAGCTAATCAACATTCGTTAATTAACGGGTCATTCCACTAAAGTCACGTAGTTGCACTTCCCTTACTATAGATATATTTGTGTCCATTTGATATAACCATGATCAGTAAGTTAATCCTTCACAAGTTGCTCGTGACCTTTGCTGGGTCAAAATATCGTTTACCCCGATGCTACATCTTGTTTCTTAAGTCCCATTAATCCGTTATTGAACAATTGGTTTAAGGTATAACCTATAAACCGATTCCCTCTTGGGCCAATGAGAGGGTGAGGCCCCATTGTTCAAGACTTGGATTCAGTCCTTAAGAGAACAATCTATTTAATAACCCTAAAGCGGGTAGAAGTGGATTTCGTCTTACACCCTATGTTCCTATCTATCCACTCGATCTTACCCTTGAAATGGGAGGCTTATTGGGCCAACACTAATGAGTTTCCCTCACCTATGCAGATCTAAGGATAAACTCGTGAGAACAGGAGTTCACTGTTAGCACAGGATTAAGATTAAGTTACCTAGGTCATCAATAATTAAGATAGTGAGTTTTGAATAGTAAACGACGTTAAAACGCAAAAGCGACTATTTCATGGTTCTATCTTATGTAAACCCTTTACATAGAATGTCCCCACTTTCATTTCTCTACATGAACGATCAGGATTACATCGTTTGTATTAACTACAAAGCGAGCTGCATCCATAGTATCTCTGAATAAGGCATCCAACCTTTATTTATATACTATAGACAATTTAGGCTATTTACTCGAACTTAATCTATATTTATGTCTCTACATAAAGTTTATTGTTTTTTTTTTTGCTGCTGTCATTTTGGTATGAATTAAAAAATGAAATGATGATCGTCAGAAGCTTATGTTTAATAATTTCTCTTGCTGAGTGAGTTGATCTGGTCTGTCGACATATGTTTGATAAAGTAGTCATCTCCTGACTTCTGCACTATGGGAAGCTTCTTTGAAGCATTGTCTTAAACTTGAAAAGAAATCTCCTCTTTTTTACGAAAGGGAGAGTTTGTTGGTATTTTGTCACAAAGAATTAATGAGATTCTTTTATTATTTAATAAAAAATTTAAATTCAAAAAGATAAAATATCTTCCTTTATTTTAGGAATCTTTCATAAACATCTTTTTTAGATTTTCTTTGAATATATATATATATATATATATATATTACAGAGTTTGAGTCTAAGGTTGCGTGACAAGGACAGATTGTTGTGCTTCTAATCGAAAAGCGTTGCAGAGCTGTGAACGAAAGAAGGTAGTACGATTAACTAACTATGGTTTCAACATGTTGATCTGTGATGAGATTGATGATGAGTAATATGAAAGAAGAATTGATGATCAAGAGTTTACCTTCAGCTCAGGGGGAGTGTGAAGTTAACTTCAAGAAGATTCATTCATACATTCAGGGGGAGCCTGAATCCTTTAAGTTATTTTGTACTTAAAGATAGTCATATACATGAGAAGAATGTTCCTATTGTATTGATCCATATTGATAACTGTGAATCTTGATAATATTACTCATCTGAGTTGTGTAAAGCTCTTCAAATGTAGGTAGTAGTCACCGAACTGGGTTACCAAAGCTTTGCGTGTTATTTACTTCTACTGTTCTTCTAGCTATTACCACAGTTAATTACTTTAGAATTAACTAAAGGTTTTATCGATTATATCATAACTTTTTCAGTCTTCGTCAACAAAATCACTTACAAAAATGAGTACCAACCTATCTTTACTTGGTGTTGAGAACACTGAAGCATCCTCACCGATTAATCAAATATTTGGATTGGACAACAAAATATCAATCGTTAAGCTCACCGACGATAACTTCCTTTTATGGGAGTTCCAAATCCTTACAGTACTAGAAGCTTATGACCTAGAAAGCTTTCTTGAATCTGAATCATAACCACCTTCAAAATTTCTTACACCAACTGGAAGTTTATCAACATTTGCTGCAAGAACACTAAATCCAAAATATAAGGTATGGAAACGCCAAGATCACCTCATCTCCTCACGGCTTATGGGATTCATGAGTGAAGAAATACTAAATCAAATGCTTCATTGCATATCTGCAAAAGAAATTTGGAGCACTCTTCAAGGTATCTTTTCTTTCTGTTTCCTAACTCAAGCTATGCAATTCAAAAACAAACTCCACAATATACAGAAAGGATCCATGCCATTAAAAGAATATTTTCTCAAAATACAGTAGTGTATTGATGCCTTAGTTTCAATTAACAAACTAGTTTCATCTGATGATCATATACTGTACATATTGGTTAGTTTAGGATCTGATTGTCAATCCATGATATCTGTTATTTCCGTCAGAACTGACTCTCCTTTCGTACAAGAAGTTATATGTCTTTATTGGTTACTCAAGAATCTTAAAATGAGAGCAAAATAATCAGTAAGACTACTCTACCTTCTGTTAATATTGTCTATCAAACAATTGAAAAAGAAATAAAATCTTCCACAAGGAACAGCTAAAACAATCGTACCTCAATTCACAACAATCACTCTTACAATCAAAAGGATGGTCGTGGAAATGGAAGATCAAACAGGGGAGGGAAAAGGAACCGTAACAAGCCACAATGCCAAATTTGTACATAATATGGACAAAGTGTTGATCATTGTTTCTTTCGATATTCCCCAAGATTAAATTCATCAGGTTACTCACCATATTCCCATAATACTTCATATACTAATATGAATAATCATCCATAGATGTCTGCTTTATTGGCTTTCCTCAATCTAAACATTGACAATAATTGGTATCCTAATTTAGGAGCTGCAAACCATCTAACTCACAGCTTGAGCAACCTATCTACTGGATCTAAGTATAGGGGAAGAAATCAAATCTATGCAGCAAATGGGTCAGGTTTTCCAATTACTGATTATGGTTCTCTATCATTGAAATCCTCTATATTACCATCCAAATCATTTACACTAAACAACTTACTTCATGTTCCTTCCATTACCAAACTTAACCAGTGTCTCACAATTTGCTAAAGATAATAATTATGTTTTCTTTAAATTTCACCTTATTTTATGTTATGTAAAGGATTATGATACTGGCCAAGTACTTCTCAAGGACTTCTCAATGATGGGCTCTACAAATTTACTAATCCAATCATCACATAAAAGACTTCTCCATTCTGAACACAACACTAAATTTGCCTTAAATATAGTTGTAGTACCCTAAGACTCATTTGCTTGATCTATGGCATAGAAGACTAGGTCATTCCCATTTACCTACTGTTAAAGTTGTTTTGAAACATATTGACTGTTCTTCTGAACTATAAATAAAATAAACTTTTGTGAATCATGTGCATTTGGTAAACATCATGCCTTCCCTTTTTCTCACTCCCTTACTTAGTATATACATCCTTTACAACTCATTACTAGTGATTTATGGGGTTCTGCATTTAATGTATCTCATAATGGTTTTAGATACTACATAAGTTTTGTTGATGCCTATAGTAGATACACCTAGATATATTTCTCACTTTCCAAGTCTGATGCCTTTCTAGCCTTTCAAAGATTCAAAACTAGTGTTGAAAAGTCTCTTGGTCAATCAATCAAAAGTCTCCAAACTGATGATGGTATTGAATTTAAACCCTTCATACCTTTCCTTGATCAACATGACATTGAACATAGAATAACATGTCCTTACCCATCAAAACAGAATGACATAATTGAAAGAAAATATAGACATATCATGGCAATGGGTCTTACAATGTTATCTCAAGCCTCTTTACCTCTATCATTATGGGACGAAGCCTTTTCCACTAGTGTCTATCTCATAAATCATTTGCCTACCCCAATCCTAAATAACTTAAGCCCATTGGAGAAGCTATTTGGCTAAAAACCCAACTTTCCTTCCATTAGAGTCTTTGGTTGCAATCGTTATCCCTATCGTTAATCCTACAATCCCATAAATTGTCCCTCTGATCCTCACCATGTACTTTTCTAGGATACAATACCTTACATAAAGGGGTACAAATGTCTAGCTTTAAATGGTCGTCTAATTTCATTTCTATACATGTATTATTTGATGAAAATTCATTTCCATATGTATCATTTTCATCTCATTCCAACATCTTCAAATCCAAAAATGTCCTATCTTCACCACTTCGCTCAATAACTCAATCATCACTTATGAACCATATGAGGATAGGCAACACATTGACACAGTTTTTGATAACACTGATCATCTAAACCCTACAATTGTGTATCCTTTAGATACAAGTACTCAAGATGATGTCAGCATTGAAGGTACTACTCAATCTCTAAGTCCTGTGGAATCACAACATCAAACAAATTTTGGTATGAACACTTAACTACGATCTACATCCATTCATCCCATGATAACATGTAGTAAGCATGGGATCTTTAAACCAAAAGCCTTTTTGATTGATTATACTTAAACTGAACCTTGTAATGGGAAGGAAGCTTTTAAACATCCTCATTGGAGGAAGGCTATGTAAGAAGAGTTTTAAGCTTTACAGAAAAATGATACTTGAAGACTTACTCCATAAAACCTTAATTAGAAAATTGTTGGTTACAAATGAGTTTTTAAGATAAAAAGAAATTCAGATGGGTTTATTGCTAGATATAAAGCACATTTAGTTTCCTAAAGGGTTTCATCAAAAACCTAATACTGATTAGAATGAAATTTTTAGTCATATTGTGAAACATGTTACTATTTGCATGTTTTTAACTATAGCAATTATGAAAATGTCTATATGGAACAACCATTCAATTTTGAAGTCAAAAGTACTTATCCTATGGTTTGTCATTTAAAAAAGGCTCTTATGGCCCTCGAGCATGTATGAAAAGTTGAGCTCATGTTTACATTCTCTTGGATTTAGAACTTCTAAGCTTAATACTTCTTTATTAATACGTGTTACTCCAATATCCTGCTGTTGTATCTTTATTTATGTTGATGATTTGATTATTATAGGCAATTCTGAGAAAGATTAGAATTTCTTAATTCACTCTTTAAACCGTTAATTTGCACTTAAGGACTAAAAAAAGCTAAGCTACTTTCTTGGAGTTGAGGTTTCATACCCAACTAGTGGAGGTAGGTTTTTATCTCAATCGGAATATATTACTTATTTGTTATAGAGAATAAAAATGCTAGAAGCTAAACCTATCTCTACACTTATAGTAAGTGACACTTTACTCTCTGCCTTTCAAAGGGGACTATTCATGATGTGCATATGTATAGAAGTGTTGTTGGTACATTATAGTATGCCACATTTACTCATCTTGAGATATCATATATATATAGTGTCAGTAAAGCTTGTCAATTTATGCATACTAAAAAAAAAATACACATTGGCAGCTTGTGAAAAGAATTCTAAGATATCTTAAAGGTGTTCTATATCATGCTTTATGGTGTAGCAAGTTAGATAATCTGTATTTAGGTTGTTTTGCTGATGTGGATAGGGCTTCTGATCTAGATGATAGAAAATCTACTTCTGGCTTCTGTGTTTATTTTGGAAATAACTTAATTAGTGTCTTAGGGTTCCAAGAAACAGTCTATCATTTCCAAGTCTAGTACTGAAGCTAAATATCGTTATCTTGCTCTTCTGGCAACCGAACTGGTATGGATTCATTCTCTCTTGAATTACTTATACATTAGTCTGCCTCATCCTTCTATTTTGTGGTGTGATAATCTAAATGCAGTGCATCTTAGTGCAAACCCTATATTACACTCCAAGACAAATCATGTTGAACTTGACATATATTTTTTTCAAGATCTTATATAAAAGAAAAAGTTATCTATTAGACATTTTTCAGCAACTGAACAAATTGCAGATATCCTCACCAAATCATTATCTGCTTAAAATTTTCATAAACTAAAGAATAAACTCACTATCATTGATTTAGCAATCATTGGTTTGCAGGGGGTGTTAAGATAGCCCACTAATTCTAGTCCATTATGTACTTGATGGTCTTTATTTCCTTTCCATATTTCTTGGCCCACTGTATTATGGCCCAAATACATGTTCTAGAAACAAATGGTAGTTATATGAGGAATTATTTGTTGTTTGTGTGTAGGTAGAGTTTTTCATCTCAGCTTCTCTTTATATATTTGTGGTTTGTAGAATACCAAAGATATGAATTGAAGCTAGAGTTTTCTCTTGCCAATCCTTCTTCTTCTCCAATCTCTTTTCATTTCTTATATTGGTATCAAAGTAGGTGGTCCAAGGACATCCTCTATTCAAGCATCTGCATTTAGAGGGAAATGTGCCTAAATTTGAAAAGTTGACAATGGAAAGGAATGGAAAAAAGAAGGGTTGGCTTTTAGAGTTTGTGTTTAGAAATGTCTTTATATACAATATGTGTTTTTATTTGATTTTTTATTATATTATGTAAACACAAATATATTTAGGTATATAATATAGGAGTGTTTTCAAAAATAGCAAAAAAAATTATCATAATAGGGTCCATGTCACTACATTTTCTAAATTGCAAAAGTATCAAATTTAAAAGCGAAAAACGTTCTGATAGCCCTCCAATAGCACTTTGATAGTTGTCTGATAGTCATATAATATCATTAATTACTTTTCATATTCGCTATATTCGCAATATGCAAAAAAGATGTGCTATGAGCTTTTTTTTTTTTTTTTTTTTTTGTCATCTGATGCAATTTCCCTACAATACATATTGTTTTGGTTTCGTTTTAAATTCCGTATGTACTGTGGTATATATTATACGCTACATATTTAAGTATTGTATGTTTATATATAATAACATATATATCTAATCTTTTTCCTATAAAAATAAATAGATGAGAATTACCAAAAATAGACCGATTTTGAGTTGAAATGTCATAGGTTTTTGGGATAGTTTTTTAAGAAGATGAGTTTTAGCATAAAATAGGCCATAGGGTATAGAAAAGTCCAAAATGCCTTTACACCAAAACTTTTATTCTTCTTCTTTTTTCTAAAAAGAAAAAAAAATTATTTTCCTATAAAGAAAAAAAATTATTTTCCTATCCCTAATTTCTCTCTAACTTCTTTCCTTTTAAGCTCTCTCGCCTTTCTTAGAATTTTTAGTCACTTTTGAACAACCTCTCTTGCTATCTTGAAAAGTGTTTAATTATGTTTTTTTTTCAAAAATAGAACAAAGTATAAAATTACATATACCGTGTAGAACAATTTTAAAAAAGTAAAAAGCCCACAAGCCCACAACATGAAATAACAAAAGTACCCCTGCAATTAATCGATCACACACTCGTGAAAAAATGATTTTGTACCCAATCTAAACGATCTCGTAGTAAGTCTAAACGATCTTGTACCCTTATACCAAAACTAAACGATCTTGTACCTATGTACCTAGTCTAAACGATCTTATACCCAGTCTAAACGATCTCGTAGCAAGTCTAAATGATCTCATAGCAAGTCTAAACAATCTTGTACCAAATCTAAACAATCTAGTACTCTTGTACCAAGTTTAAACGATCTTGAACCCAACCTAAACGATTTTGTACCCGTGTACCTAGTCTAAACGATCTAGTAGTGATAGTGGTTTATCTCTGTATATCTGGGACAACTTGTCGTTTATATATTGGTACACGATCATTTGGATCCTGTACCAATATCATTTAAACCATGTACCAAGAAAAAAAAAAGAAGAAGATGAGAAATGAAGAAGGAAGAAATTCTAAAAGAAGAAATGAAGAAATCGGTAAATATTAATTTAAACAATCATAGTATTATAAACTGACAAAGAAGTAATAATATGAAGAAATTAATAATATGAAGAGGAGATAGATATCTCAGAGAAGAAGAAGAAAAAGAAATGAAAATTCGTTGTATTATTCAAAGGCAAACTTGAAATTTATAAAAATATCATGAGCTTTTTTATTTTATTACAAGGGTCGTAAATATTTTGGTGTTTTGTTACATTTATGAAAACTACTTTTTTTTCCTTATTTTTTTTATTGTTATAGATAATTATCTTAGTCTTTAATGTTCTCTCACGCTGGAACGTTTAATCCTTAAATGTATAACCCAAAATCATCTTATAATTGTTCTAAGTGATTTAAGATTGTCTAATGCATATTTAGCAAGTTTCTATTATTTTTTCATCTCGCAAACATATTGCAACTTCCAAACTTCAAATGTCTAATCTCAAATAAATCATATACTATTGTTTCATGTGATATTTAGGATACTTCTACCCATGTTTTAGAAGGTTTTTAGTTATTCTTTTTGTATCTCGTAAATACTCGCAATGTTCAAATTTGAAATACCTAACTCAAAATAAATTCTATAAACTTGTTTTATGTGATTTATGATTATTCTACGATATGTTTGATAGAGTTTTGTAGTTGTTTTTGTTTTAATCTCGTGAATATCTCCTAATGTTCAAATTTGAAATACCCAACTTCAAATCAAAATTATACTTGTTTTAGGTAATTTAGGGTGTTTTTACACATGTTTTTCTTATGTTGCAAGTATCACACATCTATCTTGCAACTCTCAAAATTAAATTTTCAATCCCAAATAAATGTTATACGTATTTTAGGTGATTTAAAGGTAATTTAAAGTGCTTTTAGCATGTTTTAGCAAGTTCAAAGTATATAATTGATTTGCAGTTAGAAATTTTATGTATGGACATTGTGAGATATATTGTGAAATGTTTGCGAGATAAAAAATAGTAACTAAAACTTCCCTAAATCAAGTGTAAAAGCACCCTTTCACATAAAAAAGTATATTTGTGATTTGAAATTGGACATTTGAAGTTTAGAAGTTGCGAGATATTTGCGAGATGGAAAAAAAAAAACAAAAACTACTAAATATGTATTAAACAACCCTAAACCACTTAGAACAATTATAAAATTGATTTTGAATTATACATTTAAGGTTTAAACAATAAAAAAAGAATAAAAACATAAACACTTTCCAAATAGCAAGAGAGTAACTAGAGATTCTAAGAAATAACAAGAGAACTCAAGAGAAAATAACAAGAGAGTGACTAGAAAAAATGTGGGAAAGGGAAGCTTTTCTTATGCTTTTTTGGAAGAAGAAAAGAAGAAAGAAAAGAAAATTTTAGATGGACGGACATTTTGGACTTTTTTTATATTCTATTTTGTCATAAAACAAAGTTAAATATATAACCATGATTTACGAAGGGGGAGGAACCATCTTTTATAGAGAGTGGTTTTTAGAGAGAGGAAATGTAACGACCCAACTCTTTATACTAAGCTGAGGTCGTTACTAAGGAGAAACAATGACAAGAGACACTTTTTGAAACGAGGGAAGAATAAATTTTCATTAAAAACGGAATATTAAAACACTGAAACATAAACGCGGAAGCAAAACTGAGTCCCCATATGGCATGTCACGGATCCTTCTCTGTCGCTCGCCAGCTTTCCTCTACCTTTACCTTCGCCTGAAATGTTAAACATAGAAAGAGTGAGTATAAACATATACTCAGTAAGGGACCTACTACTAGTCCCGCTAGGTGTCTGTTAACTTCCCATTAGAGTCCTGAAAATGGTACCCAATCTCTGGCACGTTCCCGAACACGTGCAACATGCGCTCCTGTAGGAACGAAAATCTAGTCTTCGGTGTCCCGGGGGAGCACCTAGAACATGCTGGTCTGTAGTGAACCCAGGGGTAGCACTAAGACAATCGGGATGCGAGGACCCCGTCGAATCACTCGAATCATATCTATATACATGCTAGACTGGCGTCCCGTCGAACCACACAGTCCTAAATAGGTGGTGATCCCGAAGGACACCCATGCAGGTACGACTCTAATAGACAAAGTTAACAGAACACCCTATCCATAGCATGTAGCATAACATAACATCATAACATGGCATGAGTATTAATCTTAACGTCCCTAATCATGTGATTAATATATCATGCATTAACAATCATCAACATCAATCTATCAGTCCTTAACATAACATCAGTCATCATCATCAACCATCAACATAATAATCTCAGTCATCATCATCAACATCAACTATCATCATCAATCATCAACATAATAATCTCAGTCATCATCATCAACATCAACTATCATCATAATCTCAGTATAATCATTATCATCAAATTGTGCATCTTAGCTACCATCAATGCATAATCATAATTACATGCGGTCTCTTAAATTCAGTTCGAAGGTCTAGTAGGAGAATCTCTTACCTGGAGATTTTAGCCAAACAAAGGTACTCCCTAGTTGACAGTAAAATTCTCCAATTAACTTGATCCTAATCATAAAAGGAACACTTAGTATCTTAATTAATGAAATTGGCAATTGGCTAACACCCAAAAATTCTCCCAAATTAATTAACTTTCTAAAAATTGGGGTTGAAACCAATTCAACCTTGATTGGGAAAAATCCAAGATTTAGATCTTAAAAAGTTTAGCCAATTGAACCTTTAAAAAAACCTCAAATAGATCCAAAATAAATTAATAAAATATTAATTTAATTTCTTTGGCTTACCAAGGCTACTCAAATGAAGGTTGAAAAATTCTCTTATCCTTGATGGAAAAATTCATCACTTTAAATCATCAAGCTTCCAAAGAGACCAATCTTAACTTCAACTGAGGCGGCGACAGCAGGGGTTATCTTAGAGAAGAAAATAAAGAACCTTTTTCTTTTTCCTTTATTTCCATCTTAAGCATTCTAATGCTATTTATAGACCCAAATAATAACAATAATAATTATTATTATTATTATTTCCTTTTCCTTTTCCTTTTAGGATATATATATATATATATAATACCAAAAAAATATACATATATCTTTATTCCCATTATCTTTCCTAAATCAATGCCTTAATCTTAGGCATTTATAACTATTAGTAATAATAATAATACTTCTTTATTATTATTATTTTTCTCTCACCAAAATCTACAATAAAGATATATTTATTTAAACCATTATTCTCTCTTGCAAATAAATATATATCTTTTTTGTCCAATCAAATCAACCATCTCTCTCCTTATGGATTATCTTCTTTTCCAAACAAATATAATTATATTTCATCATATAATTAACTTCACTTTTCCATATTATTAATTAAATATATATATCCATATATATATACTCAATTAATTACAATTCCACCAAAACTAACTTTTCCCTCCAAAATCTCAAATTAACTTAAGTCCTCAATTAATTTAATCAATCAAATCTTTTCCAATAAATCACTTATAACTTCCACAACATGAATTGTCTTAAACCAACCATAACAACTTCACTCCATAATCAAGATTTATCTTTCTGCAGAATAATTAATTATCATCCACAATAATTAATTATTATTTACCTTTCTTCCAAAATAATTAATTATCTTCTACAATAATTTATCTTTCTCCAAAATAATTAATTATCTTCCACAAAAAAAAAATAATTATTATTTATCTTTCTCCAAAATAATTAATTATCTTTCACCATAATTAATTATTATTTATCTTTCTCCAAAATAATTAATTATCTTCCACAATAATTAATTATTGTTTACCTTTCTCCAAAGTAATTATCCTTTTACAAATAATTAATTATTGTTTATCTTTCTCCAAAGTAATTATCCTTTTACAAATAATTAATTATTGTTTATCTTTCTCCAAAGTAATTATCCTTTTACAAATAATTAATTATTGTTTATCTTTCTCCAAAGTAATTAATTATCCTTTTACAAATAATTATATTTTCCCAAAATATAATTATTTTACTTTTTCTCCTTTAATAAATATCCTTTCTCCAAAACACAACTATTTTTTCCTTAAATAATTATATTTCAACAAATATAATTATCGTTTCCTTTAACATAATAATTATATATATATTTCCACATATACATATAATTATTCAATCTCCAACAAACTTTCCACCCCACAATTTAATTAAATAACTTCCATAATTATTTAATTAAATTCAACTTCAACAACACTAAAAATCCACAACTTTACTTAATTCTCTTAACCTACCATTTAAACAAAAACTTAACAAACACCACGTGCCAAAACCTCTAATTAATTAAATATTCATCCAAGAAATATTTAATTAATTTCGATTCCCACCTAAAACAAATAATTCTCATTAAATGGATTCAAAATAACGCCCAATAAATTATCTTAATTTTTGGGGCGTTACAGGAAATGGGAAATAGGCACATTAATGAGGAGAGAGAACGAAGGAGACGTTGAAAGAATATGAACCATTAATTGCATTGCTTTTGCCTCTTTTTTTGTACATGTATGTTAAAATGAAAGATAAAAAGGGTTGATGTAATGTAAGCCTATGTCCAAGGTCTTTTAAATCCTCTAATTGTATAGAGAGCCCCTACTAGAAAATCAAATGAAAAATGTTCCAAAGTTCAAAAAGAAAAGAGGTAAAAACATATGAGTTAGATATTTTGCTCATCTTATTACCTTATGAAACTACGATTTAATTCTTCCTTCTTCTACTTACTTTATTTTGCAACCGTTCTTTATTCTCTTTCAGTTCGTTTTTCAGCATTTTTTTTTCATTTCGGGTTCTCTTTTTTTTTTTTCTTCTCTTTTTCTTCTTTCACTCTTTTGCTTTTCTTTCATTTTATATGTTTTCTTTTTTTATTTTTTTTCAAACTTTTCTTCAATTTGCAAACTTAGAAGAAGCAAGAAAGCAAGAGGTTGAAGTGGAAAGAATAATTTAAACAAAGATAAAAAATTCTATACTCATGCCCGATGAGAAACGACTAGAACGAAAAGCTAGAATGAAGAACTAGAAAGAAAAAATTAGAATAAGAAAATACAAATAAAAAACTATCTCAAGAAACTACAAAAAGAACTAAAAACTAGAAAGAGAAAATAGTTGACAAAAATCGTTTGAACTAGAAAAATGAGATAGAGTTAGAAGTTAGAAAGACCTTCACATCCAATTTGAGGTAAAATGGTATGATACTTTGACTTAAGCAAAACACCATTTTTTAGTAAATTAAATCTTGGACACTGTTTTATTTGAATCCATTGTTAGTACAAAAATTACGCTCAAACAAGTTTGTTTTTTAATTTAATTTCTCAAAATGATTTCAAATACAAGGTTTATTAAAATACTATTTTTATTTAATTTGATTTTTGAAAATATTGATAAAAATTAAATAAAAAAAATGGAAGAAGTATTTATAAATATAATTTAGAAAAAAACAAGAAAACAAATAATTCTTTACCTTTTGTTTTTAAATTACATGGTAGAGTGTTGATGTTTTGAAATTTTAAAATATGAAATCTTCAACGTGGTCATCAATACTTTAACTATAACAAACACTATCAACCAATACTATAGAGATTTACTGAAAATTTAACACTATCAACTTTTTTAAGATCGAAAGTTCTAATCAATATATCTCACTTAAGATCAACGAAAATTTAACTTTTTCAAAGTTATCGATTGATTTGGCTTAGTCTATGATTCTATAACTTTTCAAAAAATGTATATAATTATTCGGAATCATATAACAAATCTTAAATAATTTTTCAAATTTTGTCAGTTTTACTATATCTGCAAACCTCATATCAAATTTTTACAATATATATATATATTTTTTTTTTTTTGCATCCAAGCCACCACAATCTTTTTTATTTGAAAAAATGATGTGAATCTCATTATTAATTCCAAACAAAACAACTTCACATTGTATATTTGAACTTTTTCAAGGATATTTACTTCTAGATTGCAGATCTGGATTTTGTCAAATGCGACATAAGCATCACATTGCGATCAACCCTTTCTGGATTTTCCCTCGAATTCAGCAGACTTCCTCTATAACCTTTAATTTTATTGGTGAAAAATTCTCCCTTGCTTGGTTAAAAGAATTCGGTGCAAGATTTGATTATTCTTTCCAAACTTTAAAAATGTTGAACCAATTTAAATTTATTTTCATAATTAGAAAACTCATCTGAAATTTTGGAGATTTGCTAAAATTATGTTATATTTTATTATAATATTAAGTAAAAATAGCCGTATGTGGAGAAATTTTGGAGATTGATTTAGCACAAAATTCAAGAAGATTACATAGAAAAAATAAGCAAACGTTGATGGCAAAATGAACAATCATAAATTAGAAAAAATAAAACTTTAAACTAAATTTCGGTATAGATGGACCGAAAAAGGTATTTGAACAACTTTTAAAAAGGGCAGACTAGTTTTTCCCGGAGAGGTTGATTAGTGACCCTTAACAATGTCAAATTAGAGTTGAATTAGAGTGTTAAGTGTGTTATGCCAACAAACCAAGTTTGAGTTGAGTTGAGGGTTGTTTCTGCTATTTTAAAGAAAATAAATAAATAAATAAATAAATAATAATAATAACAATATTGCTAGGAGTAACCCTGAAAAAGTCGTACTTCGAAATTTTAAATATTGACTTATTCAATGAGCATTATCCTAATTATATATAAATTAGAATGATGAATAAGAGAGCACGTGAGCTCGTGCCATTGCATGGACTGCCACGTTCAACGTCCAAACGGTGGTTAATGGCGGTGCTTGTTTTTCTCTTGAAAAATTCCTATAATAATACAAACTCCAAACTCCCTCTCCCAAAATCTCTCCCTACATTTCTCAAAGAGAAAGGCGAAAAAACAAAAAGAACAAACACCTCACCACCAAACAAACACAATATGCAACTCTCAACATCTCTCATAATTCCACCACCCCTCCTCCGCCCCTCCACCGCCTTCTTCCCTAAGCTCAGGTCAACTCCATCCCTTTCCTCACCATGGCTCGGCCATCGAGCTGCGGAGGCGGTGGCAGAGCCAAGATGTGTTAGTCAGGGTGGATGGGGAACCTCTGTGGCGGAGGTGGACATAGAAGAGTGGCTGAAGCTAGGCAGGTTGGAGGAGAAGTGCGGCAGCGGAGGAAAGGGAATAGTGGAGCTACTTGAATGTATGGAAAAAGAAGCCATTATGGGAGAAGATGAAGGGAGAGAGCCAACAGATTATAATAGAAGAGCTAAGATTTTCAGCTCCAGTTCTGAAGTTTTCCAAGCTCTCAAGCAACATTCTGATGCTGTTGCTCCTCCTCCTCCTCCTCCTCCGCCTCACCATTCTTGAATCCCGATGATGAATTTGAAGAAATAGAAAGAAGGATAAACATGTTCATATCATATCAAATCTTTATTCAGTGTTACCAAGTTATTTGGTATTAAAGTTCTTCGGACAGTGGATATACTTTTACAATAGCTATCTTATTCATTAGTTTGCACCTCGTTTTCTTCTTTCTCCTCTACCTTCCAAACCTTCTTCTTCAACCAGTCAAATGGCTGCCATGTTTTTTCAGTTTCAAGACGATAAGAATAGTTACGATTTTTCACAACAAACAGAAACATGCTGGTAGATGAAAAGAAAAGAGTCGGTGAAGCTAAAGACGAATACCTGTACAAGCCAAAAGCAGTGGCTGTCCCAGCAACACTCCATAACGCCGCAGCTTCAATGTTGATGGGATGTAGGAGATTCCTGAGCTTTGGATGGAGGAACTTCAACAAACCCTTTTCACCTGTCTTCATTTGTTTTATGTTTCTTTTATCTCTTTAGCCCCAAAGGAGCCGTACTTGTATCGAATCTAGTTTAATAAATCCTTGGTTTGTTCTCATCACTTTACGGCTTTCTTTGTTGCTCATGTGTCATTAAAACAGAGAGACAAAAAAGAATGGGAGAAAGTCTTCGAATCTGAATGTATCGAAGTTCATTTAATAGAGGACCATGCTCAAAATTTCTCAATTTTGTCATAATTAACAAAAATGATATATTGTACACAAGACAATAATCAAGGCGGAGATGGATGTTTTGGTTTGTCCTTTGCATAATTCCCTAATACAAAAATGACAAAAGAACCTTAAGTAGCAAAGCATCAAACTGAATTTGGATGATTAACGTTGTTATCATTTTGTGTTGGACGCCGGCCTTTGTCCGGACCACCAATGATGCCCCAAGTCTCAAATTGCCTTTGCCGAGCTCTTGCTCTCTCCTTCTCTTCATCAGATTTCGTCGAGAAACAGTAAGGACAAGAAACTCCATACTACCACTGAGGAGATTCCATGTCACCATCACTCACCGGTTGCTTGTACCCATAACAGAGTTTGAATGTGCCCTGCTCCAGACCATGCTCAACTGAGTCACGCTTGTCAAATACAAAGCATTCGCCTTCCCTTAGACTCTCTGACCTTGGAACTTCCTCCAAATATTTCAGAATTCCACCTTCCAAATGATAAACCTAAAAATCATTCAGATAGGATGATGCATCAGATTTTTAGTGTCTCAGATAGAAAAATACATGAGAAAGCAATTGCGTGTCATGCAAAAATGATTTGATTAAACACTTCCAAGATTTAAGTGCATGCATCGATCATCAATCTAGGAACACTTATTTCTGAAAAGCCTGTGACTTTTCAAGGCAGCAATTATCTAAAAGAAGAAGGCAAGGCGTGCACCTTCTATGAAGCCCTTCATCAAGAATTTTATTATTTTGAAAAGAAAATAATTATTAGCATTTTTCCTATAAGACCTATTGCGTTTGAGCTTGACGAACTCACGAACATATGTCATGTCCAAAGTTTATTCAAAAAGTTCATCAAAAGCAAATCGTATTATATAGAGATCAACAAGTTCACCTCTTTAAACCCTTTTCTTAGGAGATAACTCGAGGCTTTCTCACAGCGAATTCCTCCAGTGCAATACATGGCAACTCGCGGGGGCGAGCTCTCTTCAGGGTTTACTGTTTCTTCATCTCCTTGATTTGAATGTTTGCAATCTAATTTAGGAAGTTGGAATTTATCTTCCACCCAAGCAGGAAAATCTCGAAATGCTGTAGTAGAAGGATCAACTGCTGTTTTGAACTTTTCAATCCTTGTTTCGTAGTGATTTTGCACATCAGTAACCACCTACGTTATCATTTAATTATTTAGCAAGGTCACCTTATTCTCTTCAATGAGAAGAAGTATGAAGTCTCTGAATGATCGGCCAGACAATCAGAACATATATGCAACCAACGGAATACAGTTCCTATCGTGATATTACATTTTTAAGTTCAATAACAATTCAATAATCAAAACATATGCAGAAACCCGAATCCCACGTAAACGATTGATAACTTAAACAATATAAATAAAAATGTTCAATTTTATATAATATATTGAATAAATCAAGATGCAGATAATAACCTATTACATTGGTGAATAAATAGGGGCCAAAATACTACTAAAGGAAACATATAAATATCAAAAATACTAAATAAGAACAAATTCAAGAAACCCTAATTTCCTTTAACAAAAACTAAGACTGAGTAAAACTACTCACAGTATCTGGATCGCTTATCAGTGAATTCTAATCCCTTGGTTTCACATATTGTCCAACCCTTTCAACAGGTGATATAATAACAGGCATTCCAAGAGTGACAATCTGCAAAAACAAACACCGCATTGGGACAAAAGCATCAATGAATAAATAAGAATCAACAAATAAGAACACCTACCCGACCCTTATATTCTACATCTGCCTCCATCCCAATTCCTACATCCTTAAGAATAAAGAAAATAAATTAAAATTTTAGTACCTCTTTCTTTAATTTGACCCTGACATGGTCCTAACGAAAGGGTGCATCTTCACCCGCTGCAAGAGGGGAACTGCTAGTATGACCGTTGTGGATGGCTTCTTCTTCAGGACTAACAGACGTTTCCACCTGCCTTAGTCGTTTTAGCCGTTCATCACTTTCAATGAATCCAAGAACCCTTTGGACAGACTCCCGAGATCCACATATGCTCCCATTAATTCCTTCAGGTGCGAGAATGATACCTCCTGAAACACGCTGAGCAAGATTAGCTTAGTAACGCTAATCCAAACCGGGCAGCAAAATGAGGTATAAATTTATAATAACAGATGAAGTCAGAAAATTTTTCCATATCCAGTTCTGTTAGTATTAATGGTTAACTTGTATTCACTTCATTCTTTATACTGCAGGATAAAAACTCAAGTTCATCTTTCAACTACATGAAATAAAAAGAGTTCTATATGTTGTAAATTACTTCGAGTTCTTACTGGCATATGTTAAATATATCCAGCTAATATCTATATGTTCTTGCTAAAGAATGACAATCAAATAAATTTTATAATATTTGCTGATCTTTTTCAGATAAGAAATAGTTGATTATCTACTTCCTAAACAATAAAAAACAAACCAATTTTGAAGTCTGGGTTCGGACAACCACTGGATTGATGGTAATCACTTTCGTTTGGTATTCCCAAACTGTAACCCAGTCCTTGTCAAGGAAGTATATAAAGCCTCTGCTTTTTACTGCTTGGAAGGGTTCTCTTTTACTTTATTGCTATAGGGAGCTTTCTCCTGGAGTCCCTTCCTTAAGGACTTCCTGTCGAATGCCCAAAAAAATTCGTTCTGATAAATAAATAAATAAAAGCTCTTCCCTTTCCAATAAAGAGGTGAACTTCCCTATTGTCATTGATTTAACTCGAGTCTTTGTCTGGGTTTACGTTATCACTGTCTTTCACTAAATCCTTCTCGAGTATTTTTGTGCAAGTCTCATTTCTTTTTCTTTTTTGTGCAAGTCATCCTTGCGTAGTGGCCATGCAATTTCCTTGCGTAGGATCATGTACGTCTTATTTCTTTTTCTGAAGAAGATTTGGGCAAGTGTTTTTTTCAATAAACTTTTTACTTCTGCTGCTTGAGATTTTACTCTTTCCTTCCTCATCCCCAAATCCCATCCATTTTTATTCAAACCTATGGAAGTTTAAGATCCCAAAGCATGCCAGAGTCTTCTCTTGGATTGTTTCTTTAGGAAGGATCGAGTATGAATCATTCCCTAACTTTATACCTCTTCCTTCCAAATGCTTGACCAGTCATTTCGTTGGTTCCTTCTGCTGTGTAAAGATGAATTAGAGGAACTCAAACATATTTGATTCACGTGTCTCTTTTACTATAAGCCTTTTGAGCTCTTCCAGAACAATGTAGGTTAGGTTCCTAATCAGAAAGGGAGGAGATTTCTATGACATGCAAAATTTCTTTCTAATTCGTTCAAAGATGCCCTTGTTTCAAAGAAATGGGAAGGCAACTACATGCACAGCACATTATGTTGAAAATTTGAAACTTTTACTCATTAGTAATTACTATCTTCAGAAGTTAGAGCTATCCAACAGGTTTGCTCTTAACTAATCTAACAACCAAATATTTGGTAAACTTATATCTCAACACCAACTCCCATTACTCCAAAGACCGACCCAACATTCCAAATATATCACTTCACAAAAATAACCCACTTAAGAAACCCCAAAACCATTAAGCATCGTGTAATCTCATAATCAAGAAACCCCCAATCCCCAAACACAACTAAACCATATAAAACACCAATCAAAAGACACAAAGCAGGAAAAAACAAGTACCAGTTCCTCGCAGAGCTTCTTCAAGGGCGAGCGAAATTCCGCATGGTCAGGAAAATGAGCGAACTTATAGAAAGAAACAACAAGAGAAATTGAATCCATGTCCTCAGATTCTTCACATGAGCTATGAATGGGAGCGGTGGGGGAAGGTCCAGAAAAGCAAATGGAATGAGTCATGCTCCGACTGGGCTTGTGAAAGAAAGAGGAGAGAAGCGAAGGGAAAGAAGAGGAGGGTTTTGGAACAGGGAAAGAGGGACTGAAATTGAATGAGATGAGATTAGTGTTCGAAGAAAAGGAAGAAGAAGGGGAAGAAGGTAATGGCGATACCATTCCCAGAGCTAACAATGGAGGAGCTCTATATCTGATGAGCATGGAGCCTGAGGACGACGAATCGGTCGCCTTCTTCGTTCTTTCTCCGTTCTATTTTAATGTTTGGGCTTTACATTGCAAATAAAAAGCCCATAATACTTCCGCCCAGTAACCAAAACCCAAACAAGTGAAAATTATTGAAGTCATTTTTTCAGGTAAATTTCATAAATATAATAAACTACCCTATTTTTTTTAATATTCCAGGTTTACCCTTTCACCTTTCTTTTTCTCCTCCTTTTTCCATCATCCTTTTTTTTTTTCTTTTTTTGAAGTCATTTAGCCCAAATTGATTTGGTATTTCTTTCTTTCCTCTTCTTTTTCTCCACTGCGATTTCTTTCTATCTTTTTTTCTTTTCTTTTAAGTCGTTTAGATTTAGGTAACCAAATCTAATTTCTTTCTATTTTTCTCTTCTTTCTTTTACACTGTGTTTTCTTTTCATCGTCTTTATTCTTTTACGTAGTTTAGATTAGGATAACTAAATCTATAAGATTTTGTATAAAGAATCTTGAAAAAAAATGAATTAGCCAAATATAAACGATTGTGTAAAAAAGATAAACGATTATCTACAAAAGAATTTAAAAAAATCATTTAGCTAAGTCTAAACGATCGTGTACCAAAAAATCTTGAAAAAAAAACGATCGTGTAAACAAATTCAAACGATTGTGTACCAAAAGAATCTTAAAACATTTCGTTTAGTCAATTCTAAACGGTACCAAATTTTGAAAAAAATAATCGTTTAGATTTGAAAAAATAAACGATCCAGTAACTAAATTTAAACAATCGTGTAGCCAAATTAAACGATAGAATTGAAAAAATAAATCGTTTAGATTTGAAATCTAAACGATTGTGTACTAAATGATAGTCAAATCTAAATGATCGTGTACCAAATACATTATGCGCGTGGTTGACGGGGCATTTTTGGTATTTTTCATTGTGAGCTTTTTTCATTTTCGAAATTGTTCAATGCATTTAATTGCATTTGTGTTTGTTGTTTCTTATCTATTATTTGTCCTTTTTATAGAACTAGAATTATGTTCCATAACAATTTCCCTATTTCTATTTCATGTATTTTTTTAAAAAAATATTATTTTGGTTTTCCTTTGTTTCCTTGTTTAAATATAATTTAATTATCTAAGAAATGTACGAAGAACCCTACAAAGGTGTATAAATAAAAATTATCAAATGTTTTACATCATCTAATAATGCAAAATTAAATACCAATAACACAAATTTGTGTGATAATGTCTTGTAATTAGTTTGCTATTTTGTAATATTTTAATGTAATTGTTTTACTGCGATATTAAATTATCCATGGCAATAAAATCAAAGTTTATTAGATATATTTTTGAATCGTAAGTAGTTGAGTGGATCATGTTTAAAATATTTACGACGCAGGTAACAAAGTATAGTCATTTTTTAAATATTTTAGGTTTGTCTTTCCATCTTTATTCTTCTCTACCAATTGTTTTTCTTCCTTTACTGTGCTTTTTTTTTTCGCTGCGAATCGTCTTTCTTCTTTTCTTCTTCTTTTTTTACGTCTCAATTCTAATTTATTTCTATCGTCTTTCTTATTTTTCTCTTTTTTTCTTCGTGCATCGTCTTTCTTCTTTTTCTTCTATTTTTTTTATGTCGTTTAGATTTGGGTAACCAAATTTGATTTCTTTCTATCGTCTTTTTTTAGTTATGTGCATTATCTTTCTTCTTTTCCTCCTCTTTTTTTACGTCATTTAGATTTGGGGATTTCGCTGGGTGAATCTTGAAAAAAAAAAATCGTTCCAAAAGAATTTAAAAAAATCGTTTAGCCAAATCTAAACACAATCACCTATCAAAGAATCTTGAAAAAAATAAACGATCTGTAAACAAATCTAAACGATTGTGTACCAAAAGAATCTTGAAAAAATCTTTTAGCAAAATCTAAACAATCGTGTAACCAAATCTAAACAATCGTGTAATCCAATTAAACGATCATGTAACCCAATTAAACGATCATGTAACCAAATTAAACGATAGAATTGAAACAATAAATCATTTAGATTTAGCTATCCAAATCTAAATGACCAAATTTAAATGATCGTGTACCAAACAATAACCAAATCTAAACGATCATGTACCAAATATATTATGCGCGTTGTACCAGATATATTACGCACATTGTTGACTAGGCATTTTTGTATTTTTCATTGTAGGTTTGTGAGCTAGTGAGCTTTTTCCGTTTTCAGAATTGTTATTTACAATGTAAATATTTTGACGCTTTGTTATATTTCTGAAAAAACCTTTTTAAGAAATTTTTACTATATTTTAAATTAAAAGAGACTTAATGGGAGAATCATTTTTGGATGATTCTATCCCTTGTCAAATTAAAATTTTTACGATATTTTCCTACGTATTAATGTTTTCAATGGATGATTCTACTGATGGAAAGCATACGAATTCAACGGAAACAGGATCGGATAATTCAAAATATAAATCCTAAAACTAATTCAAAATATAAATCTAAGCTTAATTCTTTAACTAAACTAAAACTAAAAAAAAATAACTAACTAAAACACTTATTGGAATGAAGAGCGGCAACGACAGACGACGAGCATGGTGACGGACGGCGAGTTCCTTAGTGGTCTCTCTATCTCTCACAATTCTCTCTTTTTCTTTCTATTTTAGTTATGTGTTTCACGGAACTGAAAGAGTATTTTTATAGGGGAACTCCCGATGCATAACAAAAATGTCGGGAGAACACCCATATTCATGACGTCATTAGTAACGCATTGGGAATAAATACCCATTTATCCGACGCGTTACTAATAGCATCAGGAATAAATACAATTTTTTCAATGTCATGCAACTAACGTCGGGGGAAAACGAAACTATTATTTAATTGTTTCCTTTCCCCCGATGCAGTAAATGGCCACGTTGGAAATTCGGAGCCATTCTCAACGTATGTATGCATGTCGTCAAGAAAAAGAAAACAACTAAATAATAATTTTCTTTACCCCGATGTCGTAAATGTCCACGTGGGGAATAGTGGATCCATTCTCGACGTATGTATGTATGACATCGGGGAAAAGGAAATTATTATTTAATTATTTCCTTTTCCCTGACGTTATGTGTATGGTATCAGGGATGGTCTGGCTTTGCCCGACGTCAGAAGTTCCAACGTCGAGAAAGATCCACTCTGTTAAGGCCCCTTACCACAATGGCATTTGTGCTGTTCCGACATCTCTTACCTTGACAGAATTTTGTGCGTCAGGGAGTTCCAATTTCTTGTAGTGAAAGGTATAATCACTAAACCCTTAATTTGATTTTATTTTAGGGTTTATCATGTTAATTAGTGCAATTAAGAGTAAAAATTGATCCAATTTTTGTTGTGCATGCCTATTTTTCTATAATCCTCCTCCCAATTCCCTCGTTCCAATCATGGGATTAAGAATAACTTAAATAGGAACACATTTTCTCTCTACCTAGGAAAATTAACAATAACAAATATAATACTTCCGGGAACTAAAAAAGTTAAAAGTAGGTTTTTTTTTTTTTTTTTTTACTTTTAATAACAACTTAATTAATTAATTTATTAACTAGAAATCTTAGTAATTTGGATTCATTGCGTAAAGCTTAGAATAACGATTTCAGTGCAATTTCTAATCACTCAAGTTGGAACATAGAAATAAAAAAAAAAAAAAAAAAAAAAAAAAGTTGAAACGTGCCTATTGATGCAACGCATATAAGTTTTTCAATAAAGTGGAAGTGGAAGTGGAAGTGGCATGTGGAGAAAGGGAGAGCCACACCGCACATGGTGGATTTGAAATAAGAAAATGAATTTTACATACTTAATCCATAATTAATTAATGAATTAACTATGCTATGCGGAGGCAAAGAATATTCCCCATCCTCATCTTCTTTTAGCCATTCGGTAAAAGACAATCTCTTCTTCCTCAATCTCTCAACCTCTATCTAGTATCTACTCGGCAGGGATTCTCTGTCCTATTTGGAATTAAGGTTAAATAGACTTCTTTAGTTACCGCTAACATATATATATATATATATATATATGTGCTCACTTTAGGCTATATAGTTTTCTATTTTACAACTGCATGCAACCGAGATAGTTATCTTTCAGAAAATTGTAACGATAGTGGATGGAATGCCTATGCTTTATTCTTCTGAAGGTGGGAGAAAAGATAAAACTTATTTAATTATTCAGCAAAATTGAAGTTTGAAACTTATATAATTAACCTCTTTTGCTTAACTTGAGAAAAAAAAAATGGGCTAGATCTATGAAAAATTTCATTCAATTAGATTAGATATGATAAATTTTTTTAAATATGGGACAGCAAAAGAATTGACTGTTGAGCCGTATGAGGTAGGAAACTCTCAAGTACGGTTCTAAGGGAAGGAATTTACCTGCCTATGCTGTTAATCAACCAACATTATGTATTAAAATATAGGGAAACTTACGTAATTGTAACAAAACCGTAAACTATTTATGACCCGTGTAATAAAGTCCATAAGGTTAGTCATTTTTTAAATATTTCAAGTTTGTCCTTCCATTTTTTTTTCTTCCTCGCGATTCGTCTTTCTCCTGTTATTTCGTCTTCTCCGTCTTTTCCTACGATTTCGTCTTTCTTCTTTTCTCTTTTTTCTTTTCTGTGATTTCTTTCCATCATCTTTCTTATTTTTCAATTCTTTATTTATGTCGTTTAATCTTTCCATCATTTTTCTTCTTTTTCTCTTCGTTTTTTTTTTGCTTCGATTTCTTTCGTCTTTCTACTTTTCCTCTTCTTTTTTCTCTGCGATTTCTTTCCATCGTCTTTCTTCTTCTTTTTTTTTTACGCGTTTACATTTGGTAACCAAATCTAAACGATTGTGTATAAGACTGTGTACAACAAAATAGAAAAATCTAAAAGATCGTGTATAAAGAATCTTGAAAAAAATCATTTAGATTGGAGTAACCAAATGTAAACGATCTTGTAAAAAAAAATAAAAGATTGTGTATAAAAAATCTTGAAAAAAATCATTTGAATTGGAGTAACCAAATGTAAACGATCGTGTAAAAAAAAGTAAACGATCGTGTACCAAAAGAATTAAAAAAAATTGTGTACCAAATTTTTTAAAAGAATCATTTAGATTTAGGTCCCCAAATCTAAACGATCATGTAACAAAATTAAACGATGAAATTGAAAAGATAAATTGTAGCCATATCTAAACGATCACGTTAGTAAACGATCGCATATAAATTATAGCCATATCTAAACGATCGCCTTGTAGCAATATCTAAACGATCGAATATAAATCGCAAATATATTATGTGCGCGTTATTGACGGCGTGGTTGACGGGGTATTTTTGGTATTTTACACGGTGGACCTCTGGACTTTTTCTGTTTTGGAATTGTTTTATAGAGCGTAAATATTTTACCGCCATTTTATATTTTTTAAAAGACCCCTGAAGTATAATTAACCCCCACAATTATATATGAAGATAAATGACAAGATGAAAGAGAACAACAGAAATCTAATTAAATCTGAATAAAATAATTATGAATAAAAATATGATATATTTTATGATTACTATAACCTCACCCATCTAAAAAAACATTTTAGAGTAAAACTAAGTATACATTGAAAAAGGTAAATTTGAATTTTTTTTTCTTAAATCATAGGGTAAAAAAGATACTCTAAATCTCACACAAAATAGTATGAAAGTTAGATCGAAAAGTAAACCAAAAGATTAAATTGCTTGACACTCTAAAGCCTACTCTTAGATCATTCAATTAAAATCATATTCAATGGTATATGAAAATCAGGTTCAAAAGTAAACCAGAACATTCAATTGATTTGTATGACTTAAAAAATGATATTCTTTGATTTGACCATTTCATTATTATTTCTAAACATGTTTTAAATATGAAGGAACTTAATCATTTGTCATGAGCTTCACCAACTAACAAATCAAGATGATCTTTCTTAGTACTTGTAACGTTAAAAAATTAAGACAAGTTTAAAGTTAATTATCTTAGTTTTCTTTAATTAGATTTAATTTATTGAGCGATATTTGATTTCATTTAATGAGAATTACTTGATTTTGTGGATATTAGAGTTAATTAAATATTTGTTGGATAGATATTTAATTAATTAAAGGATTTGAAAATTTGATGTTATTAACAAAATTGATTTAAGTGGTGTGTTATTAGTTTAATTAAATGGGTGAATTTAAGAAATTTTAGTTAATTATATATAAGTATATATATAATTATTTATGGAAGTGAATCATTTTGAAATTTATGAAAAATGTGGTTATTCAAGAAATAACATTGTATTTTGGAAGAAAAGATTTAAGTATTTGTAAATATAATTAACGAGGAAAAGATTTTATTTTAAAAAAAATATATATAATTTTATTTGTCTAAAATATAATTATTAGTAAAAAGATCATTACTTTAAAAAAAAAAGTGATAGGACGGAGAATTAAACAAGGAAAAAGAAAAAAAAAATTGGATTTATTGGTTGGAAAAGGAAAAGGAAAAGAAAAAAGAAATATAATAATAGTAATATTGTTATTATTACTATTATGAAAAAGTTGAGGTTGAACCTTGTTGAGAAAAATTCCGCATATTACTTTTCCAAAAATATTAACCAAATGAATCTTACAGGGAAAAATCTAAATTCAAGAAAATAATCCAACTTAATCTAAAATTAATTTATTTTAGACCAATAATTAACACTTAAAGGCTATACCTAAACCCAATCAAAACATTCACCAAAAAAGGCTCCAAAAAAGATAGAAAGCTCGGATGGTTTGGCTAAGAGAGGGGCGGCTTGCATACATGATTGGTTTGATTGGAAAATGGCTCAGGTGAGGGAGATCGGCTTGTGGACTGAACAAAAACAGAAAAGGAGTCCGTCTACGACTTGGTTGGACACTTCGGCTATCCTTGTTATTCGACTCAGGTGAAGAAGAGTAACGCACATGAAACACAAAAGTGGAAGCTTCAATAGGGACAATTTCAATTGGTGACAGACGAGACTTCATCTAAGGTAAAACCTAGGAGAACGAAGGTGGCGGCAGACAACCTAGTTCCTGGTGATACCGCTATGGCTAACGGAGGAAATGATAATGATCCTTTGTGTCATTGACACGAAATCTAACCTTTATTAATAAGAATAGTAATAATAATAATAAATTATTATTATTATTATTATTATATTTCTTTTTCCTTTTCCATTTCCAATAAATAAATCCATTTTTTTTATCTCTTAGCAATCCTTTTTTTGAAAATTTCAGATAGGTATACAAAAGTCTGGTATATTTTTGCATGCACAAAAAATATTTAGACTGCAATTTCCAATTTAAAATGAAATAAGAATATTTTCTTGATTCATTTCTAAATATAATAGATACTGTCATTTCCCACTTAATTCTCCATCCAATCACTTTTCTCTTTTTCAAAATAATTTTTTACTAATAACTATATTTGATACAAATATAATTATTACTTTTTCCTTTTGATACAAATATAATTATTACTATTTCTTTTTCTCCGATAAATACTTTTCTCCAAACAATTATATTTACAAATACTTAAATCTTTTCTTCCAAAATACAATTATACTTAACTAATCACATTTTCGTAAAAATCAAAATTATTCACTTCCATAAATTATTGTATATATACCTATATATATAATTAACCAAAATTCCTTAAAATTCACTAATTTAAATAAACTAATAACACACCCCTTAAATCAATTTTGTTAACAACATCAAAATTTCAAACCTTCTAATTAATTAAATATTCATTAAATAAATATTTAATTAACTTTAATTTTCACAAAATGAAATAGTTCTCACTAAATGAATTCAAATAACGTCCAATAAATTAATTCTAATTAAAAATAATAGGATAATTAACTCTAAAATTATCGTAATTTTTGGGGCATTACAATATTCCCTCATTTAAGAAACTTTCATCTTCGAAAGTTCTAATCCTTGAATAACTCGGGGTACTAGGCTCTGTAGTAATTAAAAGAATTCTCCATCAAATTTTAAAATATTTAATTAAACATGGATATCTTATATTTAAATAATCCAACACATTACACCAAATTAATTTCTTGACTTCCAATTTCAAATTAATGTAACACCCATAACAAGTTTCTTAAATATTTTTTAGGTGTTACAATACTTCTCTTAATTAATACTTTTCTTTCTTGTATTTTGGTCTTGCATGTATATTTAGTCTCATATTCAGCTCTGTAAATACATAAAATTATGAGATCCAACTAAGATGTTCTTATCTCTGCCACAATATCTATACAACTTTATGTCCAAGTTCAACTCTTTTCGATAGTGTTCTTTTTGAAGATGTCACACTCTATTAGAAACTTGTTGAAAATTCTATTTATTTGATTATGACTCGTATAGATATTGCCTATGCTATTCATATTGTTAGCCAATTCATATGTGCTTCTCAAACTATACATTTTACTATTGCACTTCATATTATTTGCTTTGTCCAAAGGCACTATGGGTTATCAATTGAAGTCTTATTCCACCAATGATCTTAGTATCATTACGACTACACTTAAGTAATTTCCTTTTCTTTTTGGCATAGTGTAAGAAACATGTTATCTTTTGTGTAAACCCTAAACCTTAGAATCCCTAAAGTCATTTAAAAGTTCTTGTCGTAGCCTTAGTGAAAGAAAGTAATTAAGAATAAATTTTATTAGGAGTGTTAGTTGATAAGTGATATTTTTTTATGTCATGGTTTAAATGACATAGTTGGTGTGTCATTATTTTAGTGTCATGGTTGAGGTGACATGGTAGCTTTGAAGTAAAGAGATGAGAAGGAGGTTGGCTAAGTATTAATGTACGTAGCCATAGCAAGGTTCAAGGCATTTTTGAGCAAGAGGTGGGAGGTGGCAAAAAGTTAGCCATGCAAGGAGGAGGTGTAAAGTAACAATAAGGAGGTGTCAGTTAGAAGCTATGCAAAGATAACTATATAAAGGGAACTTTGGAAGAGAAGTTTTTCCACACCGCTCGTGCCAATTGAGTAATTCCAATTGCAAAAACTCTCAAATTGAGTCAAGTTTTTAGATTAAGATTGTTAGACCAAAAAGAGTTGAGGAAAGAGTTCAACTTCTGAGCTAAAGCATTAAAGGTCAACTCTTGGACAAGATTGAGCAGTGTCGAGTTCTTGAGGGCTACAGAACGTATTACTTAGAATCTTAAGCTGAAATGTGAAGGTAAGATACTTAAGACAATTATAAACAACTTTGTAGAAAGAAGTTTTCTCATTTGAGTTAAGAAATTTTAGTTATTAACTTCCAAAATTGGAATTAGGATTATGGACGGAAACCTAGTTTCTTGCCATATAGCTAGGTAGGTCGGGCCTCAGGGCACAAGGGTTTTGTTAAGCACAAAAAACTGTGTGGAAGTTATTTTCTAGATTTAGACGTATGAGGGACATGGCTAGCGCATGGCCAGATGGCATGAGGCACGTGCCTAGGCCATGCAAGCAAGAAGCATGTGGCCATAAGAGGCTCGACACATCCATCACACAATTAGCCATGCGCGCTCAAGGCATGTGATGTGGCATGGCAAGGGGCCAAGTGATGGGCGTGACATAAACAAGCACGCGAGGTTAGCATGCGGCCAAACCTTAAGGCCTTGTGTAGGCGTGTGCTAAACCTGCGACCCATGCCTGCGAGCCAACCCAGCCCACAAGCCATATTTAAACCTTTTTTAGTATTTTGACAATTTTTGTTTGGAGTTTGAATATTGTCTAGATAAAAGTGACTTATTGAAAATTAAATATGATTATTTTAGGATAAGAGGAGTTAGGAGAATTTTCCAAACCAAGGAGTTGAGCTTCAAGTTTGTGAGTGACTAAATGCATTTAAATAATTTCAAATATGCGTAACATTGCCAAGTGTGATTTCTTTGTTGACTAGAAAGCTACTCACAAGCACGTGTGTGAGTGAAAAAAGTGTTTAAATGATTTCTAATGCACTACAAGAAATTTTAGATCTTCCAACGTCGGTTTACACCATCGAGAGAATAGGCGTCGGGAGATATGGTATCTCCCGATGCAATAACTGAAGCAACGAGCGAATATGGTATCTCTCGATGCATACCCAGAAGCATCAAAAGATAGAGAGGAATTCCTGATGCCTTAATAGAGACGTCAGGTGATAATGGGAAACTCCTGACGCTTTATTGGTGGCGTTGAAAGTTATTGGAAAACTCTCTATGCGTTGTTGTGGCATCAATAGTTATGGGGAAACTCTCAACTCCACCAACAAAGCATCATGAGTTTTTCTTTAAAAAGCTTTCTGAAATCTGTGATTCACAGATCTGCGAAGGGGAGAAAAGCAGTTTACGAAAAAGCAAAAATGCACCACATGTGATGCTCTGGCCAGAAGAAAAGGGATCTTTGTTTGAAGATTAATTTTGGATAAGTATTGAGAAGTTCTAACAGAAATGATGCGAGAAAAGAGTGGGGCGATACAAAGAGAAACGGGTAAGCCAAGATTATATCGCTTGAAGGTAGACAACGCGGTAAGAGTAACTCGGGAAGAAGGTATTACCTTAGGCGCCAAGAGCAACGCATTTGACATGATATTGCGAGAAGAAGTATACACTCCCAAGAAATTGAGGCGAGAAAGTAAATGTCTTGTAAAGCGACATGACAACTCACATGGAGAAGGAAACAACAGTGACTTTTCGGGAAGAGAAAACGGATAGTCGAACAATTAAGATTTTGGCTTCCTAAAGAGATAAGGTGTGTATCTCAAGGAAAAGTCAAATTGTCGCTAACAGTTAGATATTACGTGTCAAGTTTGGGTTGGTAACATAACGCGGTGCGTTAATAAGACAACATGTGTAAAGCATGGAAGTATCCCTTTGAAGGGAAAGGCCTCTATAAATAAGACCAAAAACCAAAGGAAAAAGGAAGTTTTCTGATAAGAGACTTTAGTTTTCTGATGCAAGTGAGAGGAGAAGGTTCTTAATGTTGCATGAACGGTTCCTTTAACCATTGTACGAAGGGAGAAGGCCAGAAGCCAAGAAGGAAAAAGTTGAGACTAACTATCTTCAGTGAGTAACAAGATGAACTATATGTTTTGTTGCGAATACTACACTATTTTATTTTACAAGCATTATTTGAAAGCAATAAATATGATTTACAAGCGTTACCTATGATTGATTACCCTTCTATGAATGATCCAGTACGTTTTATGAGCATTATTTCTGTGAATGATAAAACCCATTTCATAAGTGTTTTCTAAAAATAAGCGTGAGTTATGAATGTCCTTCAACAAAATGTTAAACGTTTCCATGAAAATGAGTATTCTTCTAAAGATAATAAAGCATGGTTTATAAATGGTTGTGAATGGTTAATCAGTTTCAAATGTTATTTATAAATTATTGATATAATCCTCATTTTGAAAAAGTGACATTCTATTTATGTTATATATTGAGTGATTTTTCCTCTGTGGTTGTGTTAATAAGATGTTTCACTAATCTGTGATAATTCATGATAATCCATATTAAGGGTAAGCAGTAAGTCGTTGCTTTCTTATCATATTCGTGTGGTTGTAAAGTGAACTTAGTGTATAGCGTTGTAGCGCTCACTGTGTAAAGTTTGAGTAAGACAGTGGTAGGACGCTAGTTGAGCGTGACTCCTAGGTCTGAAAATGAATGGATGTGGCGGAATGCTGATGGAAATTCCAGGTAACTCGCATGATACTAATGAGAGTGAATCCCAGTTCTAGACGAGGGAAAAATCTCAGTTCTTAAAGCCAAGCTTGTTAAGAAACAAATCTAGCATATGGTGTTGTAGCACTAACTGGGTAAAATCTCAGTAAGAAATTGATGAGATGCTGGTTGTGCATGACTCCCAGGTCTTAGAACGAATGAATATGGCGGGATGCTGGTGAAAATCTCAGGTAACTCGCATGATATTAGTGAGAGCGAATCCCAGGCCTAGGTAAGAAAAAAATCTTAGGTCTCATAATTGAGCATGTTGCGAAATGAATCTAGCATATGACGTTGTATGATTGTTGAGCTATTGTGAATTATGTGATGTGTGTTAACTGTTTGATGTGACGTACTTTATCTGTTGTAACTTGATATTATTAACATTTGTGGATTATGTGTTTTCCTAAAAAGGTTTCCTTAAAACTTGTCGCTCACTAAGTTCCTTTGACTTACGTTTTAAGTGTTTTCCCTCTCCAGATTGTCGAGCGTTAAGGCCATGCAAAGGTTAATTCTGAAGCATTGTAGCCTAGTCAAGGAGGGACTTCAGAGTTGCTCTATAGTCTTACATGGCATGCTAGCCATGGCATCTCATCATATGCCTAAGGATCTTGATGGTAAGTGAATAGCTCCTTAGCGCGGATGGCCCGACTCATGAGGAAGACGAGTGCAATATCCAAGTTGATGAGGCCTAATCTAGTGAACCAGGGAGCTAAAGAGTCGAGTCTGGGGGAAACTAGCACTAAACGTCATATGCTAAGAGAGGTAGTTGGGTAACCTAGGCAAAGAAGGAAGTGCCACCTTTACACCTTTAGGTACCCGCTAGTAGGAGCAATGTTTAGCTGAGAAGAAATAAAAAGATGACTTTAGCAATTGTCCTTGGGTTAGATTAAAGATGACAAAAAGGAGAAAGGACTTGAACTGAGTCTGATGCCCCCAACCATCGCTACAGAGAGTAGTATTAGGCGGTGGATGAAGGAAGGAAAATATGTTGCACCTTGGTGGGAAGAAAAAGGATGTGAGAGTATTAGAGTTGGATTATTTTGCTTAAAATAAAGTTATAAATTGTAAATTTGTACTTCTGTAAGCATTAAGTTAATAAAGAGGAGTATTAAGTTATTTCGCTGTGTTATTTCTTAAGTATTTCCTCTGCAAAATATGTGAAGGTCTCTAATGCAAAAATGGAAAAGCTTCACTAAGCGACGAAAGGAAGAATTGTTTTGCTTACTAGGTGTTTGGCGTGCTATCTCACATGAGGTATGTGTTGAATATCTAGGCGGTACGCCCTCTATTTGATTGTGTGGTGTGACATTTAAGGTGGGGCATAACACTACCGATCGGCCACCGCTGTCCTCGTCACTTGGCTGTTTCTTCCGATGTCGCTATTGCCGTCACCTATCCAAGCATATGAAATTTGAGCCCTTCGATCGCTAGCTTCGTGATGCCTTCAAGGTTCTCGATAAGGACAATACCAACTATGTCTGTGTAACGACCCAACTTTCCGGACTAAGCTGAGGTCACTACCAAATACCAAAACTCGACCATTCGACATAAAATTTAAAACGGACCGGTTACGATTCATTAAAAGCATTAGAACCATTACAAAAGACAGTTTCGGGCCCTAACTTTAAATCAATCATAAAAGTCTCAAATAAAAACTCAAGTCATCAGTTCAAAATCACAAACCAAAAATCCTAACAAAATACATAGCGGAAGCGATAAGAAAACCAGACGCGTCCATATGGCCTTCACGCGTCCTTCCTGCCTCTCGTCGGTCTGCCCCTCGCTGTGCCCTTACCTGAAAAGTTAAAGAAGAGAAAAGGGTGAGTATAAACATACCCAGTAAGGGACCCACTACTGGGCCCGTTAGGGGACAACAGTTAACTTCCTATTCGGGGGTACCCTACATAACAGTCTAGTGGTTCCGTAGAACGCAAATATCAGTCTAGTGCTCTCGAAGGATGCACATATCAGTCTAGTGCTCCCGAAGGATGCACATATCAGTCTAGTGCTCCCGAAGGATGCACAGATCAGTCTTGTGCTCCCGAAGGATGCACATATCAGTCTAGTGCTCCCGAAGAATGCACATATCCGTAAGGCACACTAACCCATAGATTAAGCTAACCGTTACCCCTCAGTCCATACGAAACCGTCTACAACAGTCACACCCCAACGGCATTCATATTACAATTCCGTCATAGGCTTTGTCAGTCAGATAGTATAGGTTTAAACAACTACACCCTCAGTTGCTATACGCATCACCAATTCGCACACCATTAGGGAAAACCCTAGACCCAATCAACTAACCAACCAAAACCGGACTCACTGTCCTTCCCCGTCCAAACTCCATGGTCAACATCCAGACCAATGATTACTACATACTGAACCGTAACTTCAAGGTCCATCAACATAAAATCCAAATCTACAATTAGCACTCACAGTGCCTTTACATCAGACAAAATATAATAACAGTGCTTAACAGTCAACACACATACAGTTATTCAGTACAGTCACTAACGTGTAATCCCCTGTGGATTACTACGTTTTCAGCCTCGATCCGAGGTCCAGTAGTAGGAAAACCCTTACCTGATACTCGGTTATGCCCCTCGATCGAATCCACGCTCAACGGATCAACCTAAACGAAAACACAAAGGTTTTAGTTGATGACTCTAGTAGAAGTCGTTTTAAAAGGTCCGAAACGACACCCGTTGACTTACCCAAGGAAAGGAAAGCTATCTCCAAACAAGCCTGCCGCAGAACCCGAGAACTTAAACGTCAATCCTTAATACCTTCAAGGGATGAAAGATAGGACCAAAGCTTATTCCAATATTCAACTCGAATCGGATATGGTAACATTAGGGAATTCATCAAAAACAATCCTTACCGAAGACTCACCGTGACCCGAAGTGGAGGAAGGAAGGCTTAGGTGGCTCGGCTCGACTCGGCTTGGCCTCGGCTCACGGCTCGACTCACTCTCGGCTCGGCTCGGCTTGGCCTCGGCTCACAGCTCGGCTCAACTCGGCTCGGCTCGGCTTGGTCTCGGCTCAGCTCGGCTCAACTCGGCTCGGCTCGGCTTGGCTCGGCTCGGTCTTCGGCTTGTCTCGGCTCGCGGCTTGTCTCGGCTCGCGGCTCGGCTCGCGGCTTGACTCGACTTGGGGCTCGGTTCGGCTTGGGGTTCGGCTCGGACAAGGATGGCGGCTCGGCTGGCTCGGCTCCACACAACCGGTTTGGAGCCGGTTTAATTTCCACACTACCCGGCGGCGGAACACACGGCGGCGATGGCCGAATGGCTTGCCCTTACGTCGATGCTGGTATGGCGACAGCCGACGCCGCACCACCGAGGCAGAGACAGCCGATGGCTGGCCGTGCACGCGGAACCCAGAAGAAGAACGGTCGGGGACGGCTGTCGCTGTGGCTTCCCGTCGGTGATGTGCGGATGGAGAAAAACGGGCGGTCGTCGAAGGCGTACGGATGGCGTCTGTGTTCGTCGGGTGAAGAAGCCGAAGAGAAGAAGAAGAAGGCCGCCGGAAAAATGGAGAAGAAAACGTGAGGGGGTGTGCGGCGGCGCAAGGAAGAAAACGAAATGGATGGGGCTCGCGCGCGGTAGGGTTTCTTTCTCTCTTTTTTTTTTTTAAATATATATATATATATATATATATATATATATATATATATATTAAGTTTAGAAAATCAATAATAATAATAATGTATATAAAAAAAATATAATAATAATAATAATAAAGAAAATATTATTAAATGTATATATATTAACTTTAATAATTCTAATTACTAATAATAATAATATATAAAATATTAATATATATATATATATATATATTAACTTTTATATAATTAAATAATAATAATAATAATACTAATAATAACAAAATAAAAGATAATATCAATATTAAATTATATATATAAAACTTATAATAATTAATAATAATAATAATAATATAATTACTATTATATGATTATTATATAAATTTACAACTATAAATTCCAGAATTTCAGAAATTAATCCAAAATTTAAAATTCCCGAAAAATATATAAAACGGTAAAAGTTTACCTCGAAAATTCGGGGCGTTACATTCTTCCCTCCTTAGGGAACTTTCGTCCTCGAAAGTTTTATTCCTCGAACAGTTCGGGATAACGGGACCTCATGTCATCTTCTCGCTCCCACGTAGCCTCTTCTATCCGGTGATTCCGCCATAAGACTTTAACCAGAGGGATTTCCTTATTCCTCAACGTCTTCACCTCTCTAGCAAGCACCTCGACGGGCTGTTCAGTATAGCTCAAGTTTTCATCGATCTCTAGTGGCTCGTAATCCACTACATGGGATGGATCTGGCACGTACTTCCTCAACATAGAAACATGAAACACATCATGAACAGTCGAGAGTGATGGTGGCAACGCCAAGCGATAAGCTACAGGGCCAATCCGCTCTAGTATCTCAAACGGCCTAACAAAACGGGGACTCAACTTTCCCCTCCTTTCAAATCGTAAGACTCCTCTCATAGGTGCTACCTTTAAGAACACCTTGTCCCCTATCTCAAACTCAAGATCCTTCCGCCTCACATCTGCATAACTCTTCTGTCTACTCTGAGCGGTATGCATGCGTGATCTAATCTTCTGAATCGCTTCGTTAGTGGACTGAACTAACTCAGGACCCATCAATCTCTGCTCGCCCACCTCACCCCAGCAAACCGGGGATCTACAACATTTGCCGTACAAGGCCTCAAATGGTGCCATGCCAATAGTAGCCTAATAACTGTTATTATAAGCAAATTCCATCAAATGTAAGTGGGAGTCCCAGCTACCTGGAAATTCCAATGCACACGCTCGCAACATATCCTCTAAAACTTGGTTCAGACGCTCAGTCTGACCGTCAGTCTGTGGATGGAAAGCTGTACTAAAGTCTAACCTCGTGCCCATAGCAGTCTGCAAACCCTTCCAGAATTTGGAAGTGAAACGGGCATCTCTATCAGAAACAATCGACACTGGCACTCCATGCAATCTCACTATCTCAGACATGTACAGCTGTGCCCACTTACTAGCAGTATAGGTGGATTTACCCGGAACGAAGTGCGCTGATTTGGTAAGTCTGTCCACCACAACCCAAATCACTGTAAAACCCCTCAGAGTTCTCGGCAGCCCTGTAATGAAATCCATGGACACGTTTTCCCACTTCCATTCCGGTATGCTCAAGGGTTGTAATAAACCCGCTGGTTTCTGCCTTGGTGCCTTAACCTGCTGACACACCAAGCATCTACTAACAAATTTTGCTACTTCCCTCTTCATGTTACGCCACCAATAAACCCGCTTCAGATCCTGATACATCTTCGTACTACCTGGGTGCATGGAAAATGGGGAACTGTGAGCCTCAGATAATAATTCTGTCTTAACCGCACTATCCGACGGCACACAGAGGCGTCTCTCGAACAAAAGTCCACCATCAGAGGATAATGAGAACTCAACCGCTTGCCCTGCCTCTGCTAGGCCACGTTTCTCAACTAGATAAGGATCGTTACTCTGAGCATCAATGATCCTTTGCCTCAAAGTCGACTGTACCGTCAACTGGGCTAACTGCATAGTGACTGCCCCCACTGACACTGCAATCTCAGCCCGCTCGAGATCCCGATGCAATGGGGCCTGTCAAGTAATAAGTGCTGCCGAATGTGATACCTTTCTACTAAGAGCATCAGCTACCACATTTGCCTTGCCTGGATGATACAGTATCTCACAATCGTAATCCTTCACTAACTCAAGCCACCTTCGTTGTCTCATATTCAATTCTTTCTGAGTAAAGAAGTATTTCAAGCTCTTATGATCCGTGAATATCTGTATCTTTTCACCATATAAATAATGCCTCCATATTTTCAAAGCAAAAACCACTGCTGCCAACTCTAGATCATGTGTAGGGTAGTTCTGCTCATGACTCTTCAACTGACGGGACGCATAAGCGACCAGCTTACCCTGCTGCATCAAAACACAACCCAAACCCTTCTTGGAAGCATCACTATAAATCACAAAACTGCCAGAACCGTCAGGTACAGTAAGAACCGGTGCGGTAACTAGCTTCTGTTTAAGGTTCTGGAAACTGTCCTCACATGCCTTGCTCCAAACAAAAGGAGCTCCCTTTCTGGTCAACTGAGTAAGAGGAGTAGCTATACGAGAAAAGTTCTCCACAAACCGTCGATAATAGCCTGCTAAACCCAGAAAGCTACGAACCTCACTGACTGTGGAAGGTCGGGTCCAACCGGTGACTGCCTCTATCTTAGCTGGATCCACAGAGACTCCAGCCTTAGAAACCACGTGACCCAGAAAAGACACCTGCTTCAGCCAAAACTCGCATTTCGAGAACTTTGCATACAACTTATTATCTCGAAGTGTTTGCAGAACTATACGTAAATGCTCCTCATGTTCGGCCTCCGTCTTGGAGTATATCAAGATATCGTCGATAAACACGATCACAAAAGTATCTAGGAACTCCCTAAACACCCTGTTCATCAAGTCCATAAACACTGCCGGAGCATTCGTCAAACCAAAACACATCACAATAAACTCGTAGTGTCCATACCTGGAACGAAATGCTGTCTTTGGTACATCACCATCCTTAATCCTCAGCTGATGGTATCCCGACCGAAGATCAATCTTAGAGAACACTGTGGCTCCCTGTAACTGGTCAAATAGATCGTCGATCCTGGGCAAGGGATATCTGTTCTTTACGGTTACCTTGTTCAACTCCCTATAGTCAATGCATAGACGCATCGATCCATCCTTCTTCTTAACGAATAAAACTGGCGCACCCCAAGGTGACACGCTCGGTCGAATGAATCCCTTATCAAGCAATTCCTGTAACTATACCTTCAGTTCTTTCAGTTCTGCGGGGGCCATGCTGTAAGGGGCTCTGGATATAGGAACCGTGCCCGGCTCCAACTCTATGGCAAACTCAACCTCTCTGTGCGGAGGTAACCCCGGAAGTTCTTCAGGAAAGACATCCGGATAGTCCCTCACCACCGGTTCTGACGACAGGGATACATCGACCTCTCTAGTATCCACCACGCTCGCTAAAATACCCCAAGTACCCTGACTGAGCAGTTTACTGGCCCTGATGGCTGAGATTACCTGAGGCAACGACTTTGACCCTCCTCCCTTAAATTTAAAACTGGCCATCGAGGGAGGGTTAAACGTTACCTCCTTACGTGAACAATCTATGCTGGCGTGGTTAGCGGCCAACCAATCCATACCCAGGATTACATCAAAGTCAAGCATATCCAGGACTATCAGCGTTACTTCAATCACATGGCCTGCTATCTCAATCTGGCATGCTTTCACCTTTTCCTTCGACAACATACACTCCCCGGAAGGAGTAGATACTGATAGAACATGGTGTAAGGGCTCTACCTCTAAGCGGGCATGCAACACAAATGCGGAAGAGATAAAAGAATGTGACGAACCCGAATCAAACAAAACTAAGACGTAATGCCCCAACACTGGAAGCGTACCTGTCACTACCGTGCCTGCCTTCTCAGCCTCAGTCTTGTTGGTAGCGAAGACCCTACCCTGATATGGAGCACCTGCTCCCTGATTCTGCGCGTTTCTCGTAAGTCTCAACGGGCATCTATCAGCTGTATGACCCTCTTGCCTACACTTAAAGCAAGTCCTGGTCCCGAATAAGCAACGACCCAGATGGTGCTTCCCACAAGTGGTACACAACGGCTTCCCTCTGGCAGCCTCCCCTACCTCAAAAGGTTTCTGCTGGAAGCGGCGAAACTCGCCACCTGACCTGAAGTTCCGCGGTGGCACTGGAACAGGCTGCTGCTCAGCCTTCCTCTTCTGTCCCGATGTTGAACCTCTACCAGCGGTCTTAGACGAGTTAGCCCTCTCCTATAAACTGAGATCCACTGCCAGGCGCAGTGCATCGGCATGAGTAGCGGGTCGGAAAGCTCGGACCAAACCCCGAATGTCCAGTCGGAGGCCTCTAACAAACTTATCAGCTCTGGCCGCCTCGGTCGCTATCATCTCGGGAGCGAAGCGGGATAACATGTCAAACTCCGCATCATACTGCTCCACTGTCATGTCACCCTGCTCTAAGTTCAGGAACTCCTGCCGCTTGGCATCTCTCAAACTAGCAGAGAAGAATTTCGCATAGAAACTCTCCTTAAACTGTTGCCACGTGATCTGACTCACATCACCACCTAGCATTCTCTCTGTAGTCTCCCACCATGCAGTACCTCTGTCAGTCAACATAAAAACAGCACACTGAACTTTCTGATCCTCAGGGCATTTCATGTAACGGAATATGGTCTCCAAGGACGATAACCACAGCTGAGCCCTGGTGGGGTCCTCCAAAGACCCATCGAACGTCGTGGGATTATACTTCCTGAAATCCCTCAGGTGCTTAGCCTCTGCTGACAACTGATCCGGCACAAACTGGGGCGCAACTGGTACTGGAGCCGGAGCTGGAGCAGGAGCTGGTGCTGGAGCTGGCGCTGGAGCTGGCGCCGGAGTTGGCGAGGCAGGCTTCTACTGCTCCCACATCTGCATAATCAAATCTCTAAACCTCTGCTCCATGGCGGCTAGGTCCGCATGAGTAACTGGCGCAGCCGGGTCAGGGGCTTGGGCTACAGGCTGCACCTCAGGCTGAACGCGTCCTACTCCTCTTCCTCGGCCTCCTCGGCCACCTCTACGTGCACCTCTCCTTGGCGGCATTTCCCTAACAACCACCAACGATCCCTTTAGTCATAAATGGTAATTGAATTAGCAGTTTAACTTAGGTAAGGTAATGCATGTAGAGTTATACATATACTTTCATGGGAGCGTACCTGACGAGCGGCAAGGATCGTTTCAGCCATAAGGACACAAAACACAGACTCACATTATAAGCCAGTCTACAGAACCTAAAACTTAGGCTCTGATACCAACTGTAACGACCCAACTTTCCGGACTAAGCTGAGGTCACTACCAAATACCAAAACTCGACCATTCGACATAAAATTTAAAACGGACCGGTTACGATTCATTAAAAGCATTAGAACCATTACAAAAGACAGTTTCGGGCCCTAACTTTAAATCAATCATAAAAGTCTCAAATAAAAACTCAAGTCATCAGTTCAAAATCACAAACCAAAAATCCTAACAAAATACATAGCGAAAGCGATAAGAAAACCAGACGCGTCCATATGGCCTTCACGCGTCCTTCCTGCCTCTCGTCGGTCTGCCCCTCGCTGTGCCCTTACCTGAAAAGTTAAAGAAGAGAAAAGGGTGAGTATAAACATACCCAGTAAGGGACCCACTACTGGGCCCGTTAGGGGACAACAGTTAACTTCCTATTCGGGGGTACCCTACATAACAGTCTAGTGGTTCCGTAGAACGCACATATCAGTCTAGTGCTCCCGAAGGATGCACATATCAGTCTAGTGCTCCCGAAAGATGCACATATCAGTCTAGTGCTCCCGAAGGATGCACAGATCAGTCTTGTGCTCCCGAAGGATGCACACATCAGTCTAGTGCTCCCGAAGGATGCACACATCAGTCTAGTGCTCCCGAAGGATGCACACATCAGTCTAGTGCTCCCGAAGGATGCACACATCAGTCTAGTGCTCCCGAAGGATGCACACATCAGTCTAGTGCTCCCGAAGGATGCACACATCAGTCTAGTGCTCCCGAAGGATGCACACATCAGTCTAGTGCTCCCGAAGGATGCACACATCAGTCTAGTGCTCCCGAAGGATGCACACATCAGTCTAGTGCTCCCGAAGGATGCACATATCAGTCTAGTGCTCCCGAAGGATGCACACATCAGTCTAGTGCTCTCGAAGGATGCACATATCAGTCTAGTGCTCCCGAAGGATGCACATATCCGTAAGGCACACTACCCCATAGATGAAGCTAACCGTTACCCCTCAGTCCATACGAAACCGTCTACAACAGTCACACCCCAACGGCATTCATATTACAATTCCGCCATAGGCTTTGCCAGTCAGATAGTATAGGTTTAAACAACTAAACCCTCAGTTGCTATACGCATCACCAATTCGCACACCATTAGGGAAAACCCTAGACCCAATCAACTAACCAACCAAAACCGGACTCACTGTCCTTCCCCGTCCAAACTCCATGGTCAACATCCAGACCAATGATTACTACATACTGAACCGTAACTTCAAGGTCCATCAACATAAAATCCCAATCTACAATTAGCAGTCACAGTGCCTTTACATCAGACAAAATATAATAACAGTGCTTAACAGTCAACACACATACAGTTATTCAGTACAGTCACTAACGTGTAATCCCCTGTGGATTACTACGTTTTCAGCCTCGATCCGAGGTCCAGTAGTAGGAAAACCCTTACCTGATACTCGGTTATGCCCCTCGATCGAATCCACGCTCAACGGATCAACCTAAACGAAAACACAAAGGTTTTAGTTGATGACTCTAGTAGAAGTCGTTTTAAAAGGTCCGAAACGACACCCGTTGACTTACCCAAGGAAAGGAAAGCTATCTCCAAACAAGCCTGCCGCAGAACCCGAGAACTTAAACGTCAATCCTTAATACCTTCAAGGGATGAAAGATAGGACCAAAGCTTATTCCAATATTCAACTCGAATCGGATATGGTAACATTAGGGAATTCATCAAAAACAATCCTTACCGAAGACTCACCGTGACCCGAAGTGGAGGAAGGAAGGCTTAGGTGGCTCGGCTCGGCTCGGCTTGGCCTCGGCTCACGGCTCGACTCACTCTCGGCTCGGCTCGGCTTGGCCTCGGCTCACAGCTCGGCTCAACTCGGCTCGGCTCGGCTTGGTCTCGGCTCTGCTCGGCTCAACTCGGCTCGGCTCGGCTTGGCTCGGCTCGGTCTTCGGCTTGTCTCGGCTCACGGCTTGACTCGGCTTGGTCTTCGGCTTGTCTCGGCTCGCGGCTCGGCTCGCGGCTTGACTCGGCTTGGGGCTCGGTTCGGCTCGGTCAAGGATGGCGGCTCGGCTGGCTCGGCTCCACACAGCCGGTTTGGAGCTGGTTTAATTTCCACACTACCCGGCGGCGGAACACACGGCGACGATGGCCGAATGGCTTGCCCTTACGTCGATGCTGGTATGGCGACAGCCGACGTCGCACCACCGAGGCAGAGACGGCCGATGGCTGGCCGTGCACGCGGAACCCAGAAGAAGAACGGTCGGGGACGGCTGTCGTTGTGGCTTCCCGTCGGTGAGGTGCGGATGGAGAAAAACGGGCGGTCGTCGAAGGCGTACGGATGGCGTCTGTGTTCGTCGGGTGAAGAAGCCGAAGAGAAGAAGAAGAAGAAGAAGAAGGCCGCCGGAAAAATGGAGAAGAAAACGTGAGGGGGTGTGCGGCGGCGCAAGGAAGAAAACGAAATGGATGGGGCTCGCGCGCGATAGGGTTTCTTTCTCTCTTTTTTTTTTTTTTAAATATATATATATATATATATATATATATATATATATATATATATATTAAGTTTAGAAAATCAATAATAATAATAATGTATATAAAAAAAATATAATAATAATAATAATAAAGAAAATATTATTAAATGTATATATATTAACTTTAATAATTCTAATTACTAATAATAATAATATATAAAATATTAATATATATATATATATATATATTAACTTTTATATAATTAAATAATAATAATAATAATACTAATAATAACAAAATAAAAGATAATATCAATATTAAATTATATATATAAAACTTATAATAATTAATAATAATAATAATAATATAATTACTATTATATGATTATTATATAAATTTACAACTATAAATTCCAGAATTTCAGAAATTAATCCAAAATTTAAAATTCCCGAAAAATATATAAAACGGTAAAAGTTTACCTCGAAAATTCGGGGCGTTACAGTCTGTGTGTCCAAGCTCAGTCACATTTTAACAAGTATAGGTGAGAAACTTGAGCCGTCAGAGTTTGAAAGGTATCTTTGTTGTTGTTCTTTTCTTGCTTTTTATCCCCTTTTCCAATTTTTGCTAATTGGTTTCATATTACAAGATTTGGTTGAATTTTGGTGGGATAGATGCGATTGATATTTACATACTTTTCCAAGTAATACTAATATTATTAGGAAAGATTTAGGATTATGAATGAGTTATGTCTGAATGGATTCAAGGTGTATTGAAACTGTGATTTTCTGGGTAACTTAGAATATGGTGATTTGTATGTATTTCTTAGTTTGACGTGCAAAACAAAATGAGTAGGTACTCCCATGATTTGTTGTCTTGCAATGGCTGATATTTATTTGGGTGTCTTTCATTTAGAGAGATTGAGATGGTTTCTTTGTTTATTTTGTAAGATTTGAAAGATTAATTAATCTTCTCTTGTTTGAAGTGCAAAATCACATTTCCTAAAATCTTCTCTTTCGATTTATGCTTTTGTCTTTCATTTGGAACTCTCATAATTTGTTATAAAGTATGGACCTTTTTAGGTTATTGTAACGATAGGTTGTATGGTTGCACTTAATTTTAAAGAGGTGTAGAAGAAATAAGTAGTTTTATACCAAACTAATTGATGGTTCGATTTGAACTCTTCTCGTTAGGAATTGCCAGTTAGTGGATGACATTGTGTCTGATTGAGAGAGAATGGGAAGCTATCAAAATTGCAGTTTCTCTAATATTCACTACAATAAGTCGGGGTATTCTCGATGCATTAAAGCATTGTAGTAGGCTTGAAATGCGTCGAGAACTATTTTCCCGTTGTAGAATGTGACGTCAGAAAGCATGTCGAGAGAAATGCGTTTGGAGACCCATTCCCGACGCACAACCAGCACGACGGCAGGAGTAAATGTCTCCCGACGTCACTATTGCCAATGTTGATACGACGAAAAACTACGTTTCCCAACGTTGTTCTAACGCAACGTCGAAAATTGTTGTCTCGATGCTGTTCTAGGTGCGTTAGAAATAGCTTCCAAATGTTGACGCATATGCTACATCGGGAAAGATTTTAAAACTATATTTTTATTTTTATTATTTTTTGAATTATTTTTTATTCAATCGTATTTTTCTTTTTTGATTCTAATTCAATTTAAATTGAATCAAATTATAGAAAATAAGCAATAAATTAGTAAATAATTATATAAAATACCAAATAAAAAAATCATATGTTAAATGAATGTTCGAAAAAGTATATAAGATAGTAAATTTTGAAAAAAAAAATACATAGAAATAAAAAAAATTTCGTATGTCTCCTAACAACCGCATATTACACTAACTCAAGACCTACAAAGACACAAAAGTAAGTTTATTAGATATGCATATCATTGAATAATGCAATGTAAGAAACTTAAAAACTAAAAGACATATACGTTCCGCAAGGGATCATGCTCCCCTCTGTGCCTGACTCATTTCTTCTATAAGCTTATGCATTTGTTCCATTTGTGAAGTTAGTAGCTCTGATGTCTTTCTCTATTTTTCAACCATGCGTTGAACTTCATCAAGCTCGACTCGTTGCTGCTCAATCATGACTTGTTGTAATTTGTACTCCCTAGCTTGCGAAAATGTGGTCGAAGAACTACTAGCACCGGCCGTTTTACAGGACTTGGGCTTGGGTCCTTAACCAAGATCTTTTGAGTAGCCTGATCATCTACCCAAAACGATTTCACATATCTCGTCCCCAGAAAGTGGCTGAGAATCCTCTAGAGTAGGCTGAGACTGAAGTTCCAGCATTTGATTTTACAACAAGTTTCGTAATTAAGTTAGTAAGACACAGATAAAAGTATATAATAAGACAAAAGTATTACTTAAACTTGCATGCGCATCTTTAGTGGCCTACCATAGCTTTAAACCCTCAGAAATACCAATAAATTCAAAACTAAGTTGGCACTTAATAGACTACCATAACTGCAAAATAATCATAATAAATCAACAACAAATGACTTCAAAACTACTAATAAATAAACAACTAAGTTTGACTAAAGGCTACCATAAATGCATGATAGCCAAAACAAATCTCAACCATAAATTACAGAAGTTACAATTCAATACGACCCCCTCCCCCTCAAATTGTTAACCCTAACCCCCTCAAATTTTCAATTCAAACCCCCTACACCCTTCATAAACCTAATTAAACCCATATATCCTTCAAAATTTCAATTCTACCCCACCCCTCCCCCTTAAATTTGCAACCCACCCCCTTCAAATTTTCAATTAAATCTCCCTCCCCTCCCCCAAATTTTCAATTCAACTCAACTCCCCAACTTCACTTTTTCAAATAACTCTCCCCTCTCCCCACCCCCTTCAAATTTTCTACCCACACCATTGAAATTTCCAACTTCAATACTGAAATCTATTTAAAAACAATATCCTAAAACTAATTCACAATCAAAATTCTAAAACTAATTTTATAACACAAAAAACTAAACTAAACTAACCCTAAACTAAACCAAAATTAAAACTAAAATACTTAACGAAATAAGGAGGAGAAGCAGCAGACGACGAAAAGCGACGATGGTAACGACAACGACAATGGTTCTATTCCTCTTCTCCTCCTTCATTTTTCATTTCTCTCCTCTCTTTGTTTTGGCTTTTTGATTTACAGAATTGAAAGCTCATTTTTATAGGAGAATTAAACTCCTAACGCACCACGAAAATATCGAGAGAATCCTACTATTTCCGACGCATTACTAATAGCGTCGAAAATAACGACACAATTACTGACACATCACTAATGGTGTCGAGAATAACCACACTCATTCTCGATGCCATGCATGGTGTTTCATGAAAAATGATATGAAATATTTAATTGTTAACAATTCCCAACGCCTTTAGTAGTGCGTCGGGAATGACGTCTCCCATTACCAACGCATTACTAATGGCGCCGGAAAAGTGGACACCCATCCTCGACACCATTCAAGTCACATCGTGAGAAAAGTTATATATTATTTAATTATTCACCTTCCCCGATGCATTACGGCTACATGTCTGGATTGGCAACTTGTGTCTCGATGCCGTACAGGTGACGTTGAAAATGATGAACAATTAAATATTGTATTTGCCTTACCCCCATGTGAGCAAAACAACGTCAGGGAAAGGCCTCGTTCTCGACATTTTTTCCGACGCCGTACAGGTGACGTCGGAAATGGTGAACAATTAAATATTGCATTTTCCTTACCCCGACGTGAACAAAACGACATCGGGAAAAGACCTCATTCCTAACGTTCTTTCACCCGACGCCTCTTTGTGCATTGGAAAAACCGATTTCTTATAGTGATTGTTACTGCAATATTGGTTTGTTATTTTTGGTTTGTTATTTTTACAAGTCATTGAAAGTACTTTGCCCTCTCCATAGCTCTCTAAATCAAATAGATAACTCTTATCATTATTTGTTTCACTTTTGTTTATGTGTCTTGTTTAACTCATTTTCCATGTTTTAGAATTTCATACTATCAATCTCAAAGAATAGATTGCGCATCTTTACTTTTCGTTGCAGTGTTCCTTGGTGCTGGAGTTTATTTCATTGCAAGTGAATTTATTACAAAGGTAGAAATTGAAGCATATTTTTCCATAATTCTTGTAGAATGTTGTATGCATAGAGATGACATTGGCAAAATATCTTGGAAGCTAAGTTAATGGGCTCTTTTTATGGTTTATCATTGACTTTTGTTCTAGTTTAATAAGTTTTCTAAATCCTCTGCTCCCACCTCATCTTCCTTCCTTCGTAGAATCCATGCAGGCCTCCTGGAAGCGAGTCTTTACTAAAAGGAATCATTAGTAAAACATCTAACTTTGAATTTCAGCCTCTTTGGGGCTTGTCTTTACAAAATGTAAGTGATTTATAGCTTGAAATCTTGCTTACCAGATTTCTGATATGAACCTTTCTTGTCCAATGAAATGTAATTTTTCTTATGTTTAAATAGAATGTTTAGTTCATTTATATTGAGAGTGGAAAGTTAAAATTTCAGTTTTTATGATACGCCTCTTCGCTGACTTCTCACTTTGAAAATGCTGGAAATTTGAAGAAGAAATAGAGCAGGATCAATATGACTATATGTGGTATCTAATCATACTTAACTTTTAGTTTATTTTCAGTTCATGAAGACTTTATCTCTATGAAATCTATACATTTTGTTTAGGTGAATTTGATAAATAGGTCAGTAGTTTTCATTACAATTAAGGTTTATCTTCTTCTTCTTCTTCTTTTCTTTTCAGGCTTTAGAGGAAGCAAGGAAAATACAACCAAAGAGAACTCTATTCACTGGTATCAATTCATTAACTTATGCTTCCCCCAGTTCTAAATTTCTATTATTTTTAACTTTTAACAATTGAATTCATTACTTTATCTCTGTTTTAACATTACATGAAGGCATGATGTATTTAATGGATCATGAAGTAAACAATTATCTATTGAAACTAAAGGAAACTGAAGGTATTTTTCCATCCTTCCAGGTATCAATTTACTAATAATACTGGTCATGATGAACAACATATTAAGAAACTACATCTTTTGAATTTCTCAATGCATGACAACATGCACTATAGAAAAACTTCTACATGGTCTGATCTTCCAACCTCCAAATATCTATTGCTTTGTTTTAAAACAAGGGCATCTATTGTTAAGAGCTTCTTATCTCCTATGTTAAGCTCCCTATAGTCATGTTTTGGTTAATTCCACTGTAATACTGGTACTTGGCATCCTTTTCTGACATGAGCTTATCTGATTCATTAATGTGCTAAAATTTATTGTTTTAGGATGATCTTGTAAAGGCTTAGAAAACTAGGTGAAGGTGGGGGGCAGGGTTGTTTGAAGTTCGAATAGCAGAAGTTGATTATTTGCTTTAGCTCTCAGGGATATTGTGAGTTGATTGAGGAACTTCTCCTCCATCCAACTTTTTATGAGAGACCGATTTTTGTGCCAGGTTGGGGTTTCAACTGTTATGTAGGGTTTGTGGAGCAGAGATAATAGAATTTTTAGGATGAAAAGGAGTTCTTAAAAAAAAAAAAAGTGGCATCCACGTGGTACAAACACTTAAAGAATATATACTTCCCATTTAATAATCGAATGTATTTTTCTAAAAAAAATAGAGGGTCCTCCTCTGACGCATTTTGCCTGACCTTGACCCCAATGAGCATTTATGCATCGGAAAATCCTTTCCGATGCTTTTTTGTATATCTCTCGACGATTTTGTGAGTCGGGAGATTCCCCTTTTTTTGTAGTGATGTTTGATTTAAATATGATTTATTTAAGTATGATATCAAGGTTTCACAAGCAAGATTTTAAAGCTAAAATACAAACATATTTTCAACTAGATTATCTTGAACATGTTCAAATAAATTAGAGAGGATTTATAAGCATGCTTTGATATTTCTAAAAGTGATATTTCATACTGATTCAGAAAGATATTTGCAAAACATGAGTTTGATAAATGAGTTTATGCTATACATGTTTTATAAGTTATTTTCTCGACACATGTTATAAAACATTGGGTTTGAAAGCTTTAATATGAGATTTTTTTCATTAAACTATACCATAACTATAATGAGTTACCTCTAAATGTGCACATATGATTCCCATACTGATGTGAAGGTTTTTAGAGAGCTTGTGCTATGAATACATTAGAGAAGGCTCCAAAGCCTAAGAAGGAAAATTAAGCTAAAGTTGGCTTATTGATTATTATGTATGGATGTTACAGTAGAGATCTGGTGATAGTCTAATGTACCTCAAAACTTATGAAATTATTGTAAATGCTTTAAACAGTAGTTATGAGATGATAATGAGCTTAAAGTTGTATTTACCTAATAACTTATGATATTTTATGAATTGTATGTTTGAAAGCTTAACATGGAGCATAAGTATTTAGTAAAGCAAGTTTTAGAAAAATCGTCACTCACTAAGTTTTTCAACTCATTGTTTCAAAATATTTTCTCGCCTTTTAGGTAACAATTATGTGTTCCCTTGAGCTGAGTTTACTACTGCCAAGTCAAATAGCCCTGACAAGAGTCGTCAAGGTAACTAAAATAGTTAGTTAGTCTTAGTTAGTTGATAAGTGTTGTCAACATATGACAATGCTTGCCAATCCTCGCACCCTGTTTTGGGATTAGTAAGTGGTGGTTCTAGGAGGGGGTGTGTCATTTTGTTTTAGCACCAATCTTAATATCGTCCAGTTATTGATGCTTTTTTGAGTTACTATATATATGGCTTTGTTGAAGTTCTTGATGATATATGAGCTTTTCCAATAGTATGCTACTATACTTCGTTTTGGCAATCACACTGTACTTATTCAAATTGCTCATAATAATGTATTTCAAAAACATTTCAAGCCACGTTAAAAACAATTAAGGGAATGTTTGAACATAAATTATGCTTCAAACATAAATTATGCATTTTCTGTAAATTAGGGGAGTTGATTAGATCCTCATCGTTAACACTTTTTTTTCATGTATAGTGTGTCTTATGTATTTAGTTTACTATTCCTCTTTGTACATACAATTAATTACTCAATAAAGTATTTGAAATTAATATAAATAATTGAAGAAACTTGAAATTTAGACCATTTGAAAGGTAGCTTAGCTAGTGAGAACTAAGAAGTAGGGCATACAAACATCAAACAAATGATCTAAATTCTCTAGAATCTTAATTTATGCTCCAACATTAGAGACAAATAAAGAAGAAGATTTCAAATCATGTGAGTTATAAGTTCGGTTTCTAACTTATTCTCCAACTTTAACATCTAATACTTTTTTTTTAAAATTACAAATTTATGGTTGAACAACAACGAAGGTCAAGTAAGATTTTTCCTAATTAGATTTTGACATCAATAATCAACCTAATTAATTTGTTTGTAAAAGTTAAAGAACTAAACACAACTTAAAATACCAAACTTGGAAAGTTATGATTGAATTTTGAAGCACACATGTGCATCAAAGAAGAAAATAAAGAAAGAAAGAAAAAAGGATAATAATGTAATCATAACTTTCCCATTTGATGAGATGAAACTTGTTTGAAATGGACAAATGGCACAAAGTTTTTGTCATTCATAGTTGTGGAAAGAAGAATTTGGTTGGCCATTTTTTATCCACTTGAATTCTTCCTGTTCATCATCATTGATCAAAATTAGCAGCCATTTGTGACTTTGACCCATTTGCCACTTCAATTAATTTGGATTTTAGCTTTCTGGAGCCTTGAAAAGAAAAAAAGAAAAGCCTATAACTCTATGACCCTAAAAGGTATTTGTGTTTTATCATCGATGTGTCGTCAATCTTCAATCGTCACCCTTATTGCGTTATTATAAAATTTAAAAACACACTTCAAACATATTCCTTTTTTTTTTTCTCCCCCTTAAATTATGAATTTGATCTTCAGAAAAACTTTGAAATAATTCTTAGAATTTTAAGACTTTAAATATAATTCTTTTAGCTTAATAGAATCTTTAAAAATAGTCTTTTAAGTTTTATAATATCAATTAAATTTTAATTATAAATTATAATAACTTAATTCTAACTTATTTGAATTATAAGAACCACCTTTGAAATTTAATATTTTTCTTTTCCTATGTACATTTATTTTGGTGGTTCTATTTTTAAAGACAGTATTTTTAAATTTTTGTTTTTTTTTATTCTTGTGCTTTTAAAATGTTTATTTTGGTTATTTTTAATTTTTGAATTTACTTTAGCTTTTTTACTTTCAAAGCGTGGCTATAGTTTAAAAAATAATATTTTGGTCCAAATTTATGGTTACATCCTTAAAAAATAGTGAATGAGATGCCATGCTTTAATTTTAATTAAGAAAAAACAAAATATTAAAGTGAAGAAATCAAAATAGTGTATTTGTTGTAACGACCCAACTTTTCCGGACTAAGCTGAGGTCACTACCAAATACCAAAACTCGACCATTCAACGTAAAATTTAAAACGGACCAGATACGATTCATTAAAATAATATAAACCTTACAAAAGACAGTTTCGGGCCCTATTTTAAATAATTCAAAAAGTCAGAAGATAAAATGTCAAGTCACCAGTCCAAAAATCACAATCAAAATATTCTGACAAAATACATAGCGGAAGCGAAAGAAAATCAGGCGCGTCCATATGGCCTTCACGCATCCTTCCTGCCTCTCGTCGGTCTGCCCCTCGCTGTACCCCTACCTGAAAAGTTAAAGAAGAGAAAGGGTGAGTATAAACATACCCAGTAAGGGACCCGCTACTGGGCCCGTTAGGGAACAACAGTTAACTTCCTATTCGGGGGTACCCTACATAACAGTCTAGTGGTTCCGTAGAACGCACATATCAGTCTAGTGCTCCCGAAGGATGCACATATCAGTCTAGTGCTCCCGAAGGATACACATATCAGTCTAGTGCTCCCGAAGGATACACATATCAGTCTAGTGCTCCCGAAGGATACACATATCAGTCTAGTGCTCCCGAAGGATACACATATCAGTCTAGTACTCCCGAAGGATGCACATATCCGTAAGGCACACTACCCCATAGATGAAGCTAACCGTTACCCCTCAGTCCAAACTAAACTGTCTACATCAGCCACATCCCAACGACATTCATATCACAGTCCCACCATAGGCTTTGTCAGTCAGATAGTATAAGTTTAAACATCTACACCCTTAGTTGCTATATGCATTACCGATTCGCACACCAATAGGGAAACCCTAGGTCCAACCGACTAACCAACCAAAACTGGACTCACTGTCCCTCCCCGTCCAAATTTCCATGAACCACATCCAGACCAGTGCTTTACTACATACTAAACCGTAACTTTAAGGTCCATCAACATATAATTTCAATCCACAATTTGCAGTCACAGTATATTGTCATCAGACAAAATATAATATCAGTACTTAACACTCAACACGCATGCAGTTATTCAGTACAGTCACTAACGTGCAATCCCCTGTGGATTGCTACGTTCTCAGCCTGGACTCAGGGTCCAGTAGTAGGAAAACCCTTACCTGATACTCGGTTATGCCCCTCGATCGAAGTCCACGCTCGACAGATCCACCTAACGAAACACGAAAGTTTCAGTTGAGGACTTTTAGTAGGAGTCGTGTAAAAAGGTCGGAAGCGACATCCGTTGACTTACCCAAGGAAAGGAAGCTATCTCCAACCAGGCCTGCCGCGGAACCCGAGAACTTAAGCGTCAACTCTGTACTACCTTCAAGGGAGAAAAGTAGGGCCATAACTTAATCCAACATTCAAACTCAAATCGGACGAGGTAACATTAGGGAATTCATCAAAACAATCCTTCCCGAAGACTCACCGTGAACCGAAGTGGAGGAAAGAAGGCTTAGGTGGCTCGGCTCGGCTCGGCTCGGCTCGGCTTGGTTCGGCTCGCGGCTCGGCTCACTCGGCTCGCGGCTCGGCTTGGTTCGGCTCGCGGCTCGGCTCACTCGGCTCACGGCTCGGCTTGGTTCGGCTCGCGGCTCGGCTCACTCGGCTCGCGGCTCGGCTCACTCGGCTCGCGGCTCGGCTTGGTTCGGCTGGCGGCTCGGCTCACTCGGCTCGGCTTGGTTCGGCTGGCGGCTCGGCTTGGTTCGGCTGGCGGCTCGGCTTGGTTCGGCTGGCTCACTCGGCTTACTCGGCTCGCTCGGCTCGCTCGGCTCCAGCACGCGGCTTGCTTGAATCGGATCCGTGGCTCGGGTCTGGTTTCACGACCACCTTGGCTGCGCGCGACGATGGACAACTTCAACACGGCGATGGCGGCGACGGCGCTCCCCTCTGTGTTCTGCCGACGTCGGAAACAAGAGATGAGAACGGAGAGGCTGCCGACGGTTGGAGGCGAGTCGGGATCGGATGGAGGCCGCGGCGGAATCCGCTTCGACGTTCGTGGACGGAGGCGGAGATGAAGAGATGGTGGCGGCGTCGGCTTCGTGAAGGCAGACGGACTGACAGGCGAAGAACGGAGGAAGAAGAAGAAATGGATGGCTCGGGTGGCGGTGGCGCGGCGTGAGGAAGGAGAAGGCGGAAGAGAAGAAGAAATTTGAATGGGGGAGGGGCGGCGCGCAACTAGGGTTTTTCTTTCTCTTTTTTTTTTTTTAAAGTGTATATATATATATATATATATATATATAAATAATAATAATAAATATATATATATATGTAATAAAATAGATAATAATAATAATAATAATAATAACCTTAAATATAATAAAAATAAATAATGATATATATATATATATTGAATAAAATTAATATAAATTTATAATAGAATATTAATATTAATTAATTATAATAATATTAAATAAGAATATTAATATTTATTTTAAATAAAATAAAAGAGAATATCAACATTAAAATTGTAATAATAATTCCCGATAATAATAATCTAATCAATATTATATTATTATTTTATCGTTTTACCAAAACTCAAATTTCCGAACAAATTGCTTAAAATGCTAAAATTTTACCTCGAACGTCGGGGCGTTACATTCTTCCCTCCTTAGGGAACTTTCGTCCTCGAAAGTTTTATTCCTCGAACAGCTCGGGATAACGGGACCTCATGTCGTCTTCACGCTCCCATGTAGCCTCTTCTACCCGGTGATTCCGCCATAAGACTTTAACTAGGGGAATCTCTTTATTTCTCAACGTCTTCACCTCTCTAGCAAGCACCTCAACAGGTTGTTCACCATAGCTCAAGTTTTTATCAATCTCTAGTGGCTCGTAATCCACTACATAGGATGGATCTGGCACGTACTTCCTCAACATAGAAACGTGAAACACATCATGGACTGTCGAGAGTGATGGAGGCAACGCCAAGCGGTAAGCTACAGGGCCAATCCGCTCCAGAATCTCAAACGGCCCAACAAAACGGGGACTCAACTTTCCCCTCCTTTCGAAACGCAAGACACCTTTCATAGGTGCTACCTTTAAGAACACTTTATCCCCTATCTCAAACTCAAGGTCCTTCCGCCTCACATCTGCATAACTCTTCTGTCTACTCTGAGCGGTATGCATGCGTGATCTAATCTTCTGAATTGCTTCGTTAGTAGACTGAACTAACTCAGGACCCATCAATCTCTGCTCACCTACCTCACCCCAGCAAACCGGGGATCTACAACATTTGCCGTACAGGGCCTCAAACGGTGCCATGCCAATAGTAGCCTGATAACTGTTATTATAAGCAAATTCCATCAAATGTAAGTGGGAGTCCCAGCTACCTGGAAATTCCAATGCACACGCCCGCAACATATCTTCTAAAACCTGGTTCAGACGCTCAGTCTGACCGTCAGTCTGTGGATGGAAAGCCGTACTAAAGTCCAACCTCGTGCCCATAGCAGTCTGCAAACCCTTCCAAAATTTGGAAGTGAAACGGGCATCTCTATCAGAAACAATCGACACTGGCACTCCATGTAATCTCACTACCTCAGACATGTACAACTGTGCCCACTTACTAGCAGTATAGGTGGATTTACCCGGAACGAAGTGCGCTGATTTAGTAAGTCTGTCCACCACAACCCAAATCACTGTAAATCCCCTCAGAGTTTTCGGTAGCCCTGTAATGAAATCCATGGACACGTTCTCCCACTTCCATTCCGGTATGCTCAAGGGTTGTAATAAACCCGCTGGTTTCTGCCTTGGTGCTTTAACCTGCTGACACACCAAGCATTTACTAACAAATTCTGCTACTTCTCTCTTCATGTTACGCCACCAATAAACCCGCTTCAGGTCCTGATACATCTTCGTACTACCTGGGTGCATGGAAAATGGGGAACTGTGCGCCTCAGATAATAATTCTGTCTTAACTGCACAATCTGACGGAACACAGAGGCGTCTCTCAAACAACAGTCCACCATCAGAGGATAACGAGAACTCAGCCGTTTGCCCTGCCTCTGCTAGGCCACGTTTCTCAACCAGATAAGGATCGTTACTCTGAGCATCGATGATCCTTTGCCTCAAAGTCGGCTGTACCGTCAACTGGGCTAACTGTATAGTAACTGCTCCCACTGACACTACAATCTCAGCCCGCTCGAGATCCCGATGCAATGGGGCCTGCCGGGTAATGAGTGCTGCTGAATGTGATACCTTCCTACTAAGAGCATCAGCTACTACATTTGTCTTGCCTGGATGATACAGTATTTCACAATCGTAATCCTTCACTAACTCAAGCCACCTTCGCTGTCTCAAATTCAATTCTTTCTGAGTAAAGAAGTATTTCAAGCTCTTATGATCTGTGAATATCTGTATCTTTTCACCATATAAATAATGCCTCCATATTTTCAAAGCAAAAACCACTGCTGCCAACTCTAGATCATGTGTAGGGTAGTTCTGCTCATGACTCTTCAACTGACGAGACGCATAAGCGACCACCTTACCCTGCTGCATCAAAACACAACCCAGACCCTTCTTGGAAGCATCACTATAAATCACGAAACTGCCAGAACCATCAGGTACAGTAAGAACCGGCGCGGTAACTAGCTTCTGTTTAAGGGTCTGGAAACTGTCTTCACATGCCTTGCTCCAAACAAAAGGAGCCCCCTTTCTGGTCAACTGAGTAAGAGGAGTAGCTATACGAGAAAAGTTCTCCACAAACCGTCGATAATAGCCTGCTAAACCCAGAAAGCTACGAACCTCACTGACTGTGGAAGGTCGGGTCCAACCGGTGACTGCCTCTATCTTAGCTGGATCCACAGAGACTCCCGCCTTGGAAACCACGTGGCCCAGAAAGGACACCTGCTTCAGCCAAAACTCGCATTTCGAGAACTTTGCATACAACTTATTATCCCGAAGTGTTTGCAAAACCATACGTAAATGCTCCTCGTGTTCGGCCTCCGTCTTGGAGTATATCAAGATATCGTCGATAAACACGATCACAAAAGTATTTAGGAACTCCCTAAACACTCTGTTCATCAAGTCCATAAACACGGCCGGAGCATTCGTCAAACCAAAAGACATCACAATAAACTCGTAGTGTCCATATCTGGAACGAAATGCTGTCTTCGGTACATCCTCATCCTTAATTCTCAGCTGATGGTATCCCGACCGAAGATCAATCTTAGAGAACACTGTGGCTCCCTGTAACTGGTCAAATAGATCGTCAATCCTGGGCAAGGGATATCTGTTCTTTACGGTTACCTTATTCAACTCCCTATAGTCAATGCACAGACGCATCGATCCGTCCTTCTTCTTAACGAATAAGACTGGCGCACCCCAAGGTGACACGCTCGGTCGAATGAATCCCTTATCAAGCAATTCCTGTAACTGTACCTTCAGTTCTTTCAGTTCTGCGGGGGCCATCCTGTAAGGGGCTCTGGATATAGGAACCGTGCCCGGCTCCAACTCTATGGCAAATTCAACCTCTCTGTGCGGGGGTAATCCTGGAAGTTCCTCAGGAAAAACGTCCGGATAGTCCCTCACTACTGGTTCTGATGACAGGGATACATCCGTCTCTCTAGTATCCACCACACTCGCTAAGATACCCCAAGTACCCTGACTGAGCAGTTTACTGGCCCTGATGGCTGAGATGACCTGAGGCAACGACTTTGACCCTCCTCCCCTAAATTTAAAACTAGCCATCAAGGGAGGGTTAAACGTTACCTCCTTACGTGAACAATCTATGCTGGCGTGGTTAGCGGCCAACCAATCCATACCCAGGATTACATCAAAGTCCAGCATATCCAGAACTATTAGCGTTACTTCAATCACATGGCCTGCTATCTCAATCTGACATGCCTTCACCTTTTCCTTCGACAACATACATTCCCCGGAAGGAGTAGATACTGACAGAACATGGTGTAAGGGCTCTACCTCTAAGCGGGCATGCGACACAAATGCGGAAGAGATAAAAGAATGTGACGAACCCGAATCAAACAAAACTAAGGCGTAATGCCCCAACACTGGGAGCGTACCTGTCACTACTGTGCCTGCCTTCTCGGCCTCAGTCCTGCTGGTAGCAAAGACTCTACCCTGATGTGGAGCACCTGCTCCCTGATTCTGCGCGATCCCCGTGAGTCTCAACGGGCATCTATCAGCTGTATGACCCTCTTGCCTGCACTTAAAGCAGGTCCTGGTCCCGAATAAGCAACGGCCCAGATGGTGCTTCCCACAAGTGGTACACAACGGCTTTCCTCTGGCAGCCTCCCCTGCCTCAAAAGGTTTCTGCTGGAAGCTGCGAAACTCACCACCTGGTCTGAAATTCCGCTGTGGCACTGGAACAGGCTGCTGCTCAGCCTTCCTCTTCTGTCCCGACGTCGAACCTCTACCAGCGGTTTTAGACGAGTTGGCCCTCTCCTGTAAACTGAGATCCACTGCCAGGCGCAGTGCATCGGCATGAGTAGCGGGTCTGAAAGCTCGGACCAAACCCTGAATGTCCAGTCTGAGGCCTCTAACAAACTTATCAGCTCTGGCTGCCTCGGTCGCTATCATCTCGGGAGCGAAGCGGGATAACATGTCAAACTCCGCATCATACTGCTCCACTGTCATGTCACCCTGCTCTAGGTTCAGGAACTCCTGCCGCTTGGCATCTCTCAAACTGGCAGGGAAGAATTTCGCATAGAAACTCTCCTTGAACTGCTGCCACGTGATCTGACTCACATCACCACCTAGCATCCTCTCTGTAGTCTCCCACCATGCAGTACCTCTGTCAGTCAACATAAAGACAGCACACTGAACCTTCTGATCCTCAGGGCATTTCATGTAACGGAATATGGTTTCTAAGGACGATAACCACATCTGAGCCCTGGTGGGGTCCTTCAAAGACCCATCGAACGTCGTGGGATTATACTTCCTGAAATCCCTCAGATGCTTAGCCTCTGCTGACAACTGATCCGGCACAAACTGGGGCGCAACTGGTACCGGAGCCGGAGCTGGAGCAGGAACTGGTGCTGGAGCTGGCGCTGGAGCTGGCGCCGGCGTTGGCGAGGCAGGCTTCTGCTGCTCCCACATCTGCATAATCATATCTCTAAACCTCTGCTCCATGGCGGCTAGGTCCGCATGAGTAACTGGCGCAGCCGGGTCAGGGGCTTGGGCTACAGGCTGCACCTCAGGCTGAACGCGTCCTGCTCCCCTTCCTCGGCCTCCTCGGCCACCCCTTCGTGCACCTCTCCTTGGTGGCATTTCCTAACAACCACCAACGATTTCCTTTAGTCACAAATGGTAATTGAATTTGCAGTTTAACTTAGGTAAGGTAATGCATGTAGAGTGATACATATACTTTCATGAGAGCGTACCTGACGAGCGGCAAGGATCGTTTCAGCCATAAGGACACAAAACACAGACTCACATCATAAGTCAGTCTACAGAACCTAAAACTTAGGCTCTGATACCAACTGTAACGACCCAACTTTTCCGGACTAAGCTGAGGTCACTACCAAATACCAAAACTCGACCATTCAACGTAAAATTTAAAACGGACCAGATACGATTCATTAAAATAATATAAACCTTACAAAAGACAGTTTCGGGCCCTATTTTAAATAATTCAAAAAGTCAGAAGATAAAATGTCAAGTCACCAGTCCAAAAATCACAATCAAAATATTCTGACAAAATACATAGCGGAAGCGAAAGAAAATCAGGCGCGTCCATATGGCCTTCACGCATCCTTCCTGCCTCTCGTCGGTCTGCCCCTCGCTGTACCCCTACCTGAAAAGTTAAAGAAGAGAAAGGGTGAGTATAAACATACCCAGTAAGGGACCCGCTACTGGGCCCGTTAGGGAACAACAGTTAACTTCCTATTCGGGGGTACCCTACATAACAGTCTAGTGGTTCCGTAGAACGCACATATCAGTCTAGTGCTCCCGAAGGATGCACATATCAGTCTAGTGCTCCCGAAGGATGCACATATCAGTCTAGTGCTCCCGAAGGATGCACATATCAGTCTAGTGCTCCCGAAGGATGCACATATCAGTCTAGTGCTCCCGAAGGATACACATATCAGTCTAGTGCTCCCGAAGGATACACATATCAGTCTAGTGCTCCCGAAGGATACACATATCAGTCTAGTACTCCCGAAGGATGCACATATCCGTAAGGCACACTACCCCATAGATGAAGCTAACCGTTACCCCTCAGTCCAAACTAAACTGTCTACATCAGCCACATCCCAACGACATTCATATCACAGTCCCACCATAGGCTTTGTCAGTCAGATAGTATAAGTTTAAACATCTACACCCTTAGTTGCTATATGCATTACCGATTCGCACACCAATAGGGAAACCCTAGGTCCAACCGACTAACCAACCAAAACTGGACTCACTGTCCCTCCCCGTCCAAATTTCCATGAACCACATCCAGACCAGTGCTTTACTACATACTAAACCGTAACTTTAAGGTCCATCAACATATAATTTCAATCCACAATTTGCAGTCACAGTATATTGTCATCAGACAAAATATAATATCAGTACTTAACAGTCAACACACATGCAGTTATTCAGTACAGTCACTAACGTGCAATCCCCTGTGGATTGCTACGTTCTCAGCCTGGACTCAGGGTCCAGTAGTAGGAAAACCCTTACCTGATACTCGGTTATGCCCCTCGATCGAAGTCCACGCTCGACAGATCCACCTAACGAAACACGAAAGTTTCAGTTGAGGACTTTTAGTAGGAGTCGTGTAAAAAGGTCGGAAGCGACATCCGTTGACTTACCCAAGGAAAGGAAGCTATCTCCAACCAGGCCTGCCGCGGAACCCGAGAACTTAAGCGTCAACTCTGTACTACCTTCAAGGGAGAAAAGTAGGGCCATAACTTAATCCAACATTCAAACTCAAATCGGACGAGGTAACATTAGGGAATTCATCAAAACAATCCTTCCCGAAGACTCACCGTGAACCGAAGTGGAGGAAAGAAGGCTTAGGTGGCTCGGCTCGGCTCGGCTCGGCTCGGCTCAGCTCGGCTCGGCTCGGCTTGGTTCGGCTCGCGGCTCGGCTCACTCGGCTCACGGCTCGGCTTGGTTCGGCTCGCGGCTCGGCTTGGTTCGGCTGGCTCACTCGGCTTACTCGGCTCGCTCGGCTCGCTCGGCTCCAGCACGCGGCTTGCTTGAATCGGATCCGTGGCTCGGGTCTGGTTTCACGACTACCTTGGCTGCGCGCGACGATGGACAACTTCAACACGGCGATGGCGGCGACGGCGCTCCCCTCTGTGTTCTGCCGGCGTCGGAAACAAGAGATGAGAACGGAGAGGCTGCCGGCGGTTGGAGGCGAGTCGGGATCGGATGGAGGCCGCGGCGGAATCCGCTTCGACGTTCGTGGACGGAGGCGGAGATGAAGAGATGGTGGCGGCGTCGGCTTCGTGAAGGCAGACGGACTGACAGGTGAAGAACGGAGGAAGAAGAAGAAATGGATGGCTCGGGTGGCGGTGGCGCGGCGTGAGGAAGGAGAAGGCGGAAGAGAAGAAGAAATTTGAATGGGGGAGGGGCGGCGCGCAACTAGGGTTTTTCTTTCTCTTTTTTTTTTTTTTTAAAGTGTATATATATATATATAAATAATAATAATAAATATATATATATGTAATAAAATAGATAATAATAATAATAATAATAATAACCTTAAATATAATAAAAATAAATAATGATATATATATATATATTGAATAAAATTAATATAAATTTATAATAGAATATTAATATTAATTAATTATAATAATATTAAATAAGAATATTAATATTTATTTTAAATAAAATAAAAGAGAATATCAACATTAAAATTGTAATAATAATTCCCGATAATAATAATCTAATCAATATTATATTATTATTTTATCGTTTTACCAAAACTCAAATTTCCGAACAAATTGCTTAAAATGCTAAAATTTTACCTCGAACGTCGGGGCGTTACATTTGTGAATATTTTGAAATTTTTTATAATAGAATGGACTTGAAGGTATTTGTGGTGGGATCTTTTATTAAAAAAATGTTGTTTTAAAAACTTATCAGCAAAATATTTATAAGTCCATTCTATTAAAAAAAAATGATGAAGAAATGGGTTTTGAGTCTTATCGATGAAGGAAGTGGGTTTTGAGTCTTTCTGTTCCTACATATATGCCTACATTCAATGAATAGAAACGTAAAATTGCTAAAAAAGAATGTTTTTAGAGATTGTTGTGTTGCCTTGCTAAGTGAAGAAAATTGTGAGACCTTGATTTTTGTTTTAGGCCAAATTGAAATGGGAAAGCGTCTAATCCCGAGGGATCGAGTCATTGATAGTGAGTGGTTTATTTTCAAGTATTTTTTTGTTATAAATTTATGTATGTTATTATAGTAGGCTATGATTGTGACGATTACTTTATATGATTGTTTTATGATCTATGTGTTAGAAATATTTTCAAATATGAATTTCGGTTTTCCATGAACTCTTGTATTTCGAAACTGTGGTTGAACCCAATCTTACTAAGCAAGTTTTAGAAGACAACTGGTTTCTAAAACATTCATTGATTTATAACTAGGCTTGAAGGAGTTTTAAAGGTATGTATTGATGGCTAAGGATCGAAAAATGATTGATTTATAACCATGTTTGGTTTTAAACTTGAATATGTGATTTTTATGAATGTTGGTGATTTCTCTAAAGGCTACGTGAATGTGTTTTCGTAGCGCCACCTATGGTTGTCAGGGAATTCCGGGACTAAAAGAGGTCGTGATCGGAGATCTGAGAACCTGAGTCTAGGTGTGGACATGGATGGAGGATTGTGATATGGCTTCGGGCCTAGCATAACTCATGGCGGTGGCTCTATATGCACATAAGAGCGGTATAGATGTTGTTACTGTGGTAGGAGCTAAGTATGTGTGAGCTTTGTTTGACCGCGTGTGTCCTTATGGATATGGATCACGTGTGAGCTACATCGGGTCATGTATTTAGTATGTTATCATGGTTGGATTGGATGGAGGATGTTACTGTGGTAGGTGCTAAGTATGCGAGAGCTCCATTTGACCACATGTTTCTTTGTGGATATGGATCACATGTGAGCTATTTCGAAACGTGTATTTAGTATGCTATCATGGTTGGATTAGATGAAGGTTGCTATAGTGGCGGGTACTAAATATGCGTGAGCTAGTATTGACCGCATGATTTTTTGGTCATATCGAGCTACTTTTGGCCGTATATTTAGACGCCTTGTCATGGCCGTTGGATTGAGTACAGGTTTGTTGGCATTTATTTGTGAGTTAAGTAATATGTGATGATAACGTGTTAATTATATTTCATTATTGATGCATATTTACATTTTTTTAGGGATAGTTGCAAATTTAGCAATTATATTCAAAATAATTAAGTATATAGCAACATTTTAAAAAAATTGCAAATATAGCAAAATCTGTCAAAATTTATCGATGATTAGGGCTCTATCACTGATAGTCTATGTAGCAAATGTTGGTCTATCACTGATAAATCATAAGAGTCTATCAACGATAGAAGTGTATCACTAATAGATTTTGCTATATTTGCAATTTTTTTAAAATTTTGCTATATACTTAATAATTATTCAAGAAATTACTACCTATTATAATTACCCTTTTTTTTACATGTTTTATGAGCTTTTTACTTATGAAAACTTACCATTTACTGAGTTTTAGTTCATGTTTTTAATGTTTTTTCTCTCCTTCAGGTAGCGGTCAAGGACTAAACTTTGGTTGAGCTTCCCATCACCTTTGTAGAATTTCCATTTTGTATGTATATACCTAAGTTTTGTATTACTTCATAGGGTAACTAGAAGTAGCAAGAATCATGCTATAGATATGTGTTTGAGAGTTTTATTAATGAACTATAATCATTTGTAACTAAATTCCTAGTTTGATATAAACTCTGATTGAGATTATGGACTAGTCTAGATGAGAGTGTGGTGAGACCCACTCGAGGCGATTTTTTTGTGTCTAAAGGTCTCTTACATATATAGAAGTGCAAAAGTTCTCCCATCTACAGGTTTGGCTAACCCATATTTTAGGGGAGATGCTGTCAAAATTTTTATAGAATATTTTTTTTAAAGTGTCTTATTAATCTTACATTTGAAAAGGAATGTTTGTTAAGAGTAGATTCACACCACAATCTAGGTTAGGAGGGGAAAACCTAGAACGGGGTGTGACACAAATACACACAAAAAATCCATTACATCTCTAAAACAAGTAAGCTAAGTTCAACCCACCCAACACAATTCTTGCTTAGCTTCTTAAATGAAGTAGGTATAACGATCTCGACTGGAAACACTTCTTGTAACAATTTTATCAACATGTTAAATGATTGTTTACTTCCATCATTGTGAACTTTGATATGCATCAACTTCACTAAAAATTAGTTCAAGAAAAATTGTGAACATCTAAGCTGAAGTTCATTACGTGCTTCAGTCATTTAATTTTTAAATAACTTTGTAGTATTTTTTACCACAAAAGGACATTTCATTATTGAACCCTTCTTCATTTGTGTCCTCCAAACACCATCACTTTCTAAATCCAAGCTTAAACTCAAATCCAAGCTTAAACTCTTCAAAGCAACTTCCATCAACCAAATTCATAGATTTTTCACTTTCTCAGTCAAATCAAACCTATCAAATTCTAAATCCAAGAATCATAGCAAAAGAAATAGAGAAAAACGATACAAAGAAGTCAAAAAAAAAAAAAAAAAAAACACTAAACTCATACACAAAATTAAAATGAGGAAAAGTTAACTCCTAAACTAAATCACGAATCTTAAAGTGATAATATTATAAGCTTAGACTCTTAAAAGTATTTCTATTTTACCTTTTATCACTTTTTAAATCCAAGCTTAAACTCTTAAAAAGCAACTTCGATCAACCAAATTCATAGATTCCACTTTCTAAATGAAGTTGGACCGATCACATTCTAAATCCAAGAAATCAAAGCACATTAAGGAGAGGAAATTGATACAAGGAAGCCAAAAAAACACAATCCCTACACTAAAATCATACCAATAATTAAAATCCAGCAAAAAGAAATAAAGCAACACAAAATATTTGGTTAATTAAAATGAAGAGAGGATGATAGCACGAATAAAAGTCAGTCGTATTGGATTTTATGTCCTAAAACTTGTGATTTGTGAATGTTAAACTATTTTATTATTGAATAAAGTTGTTGAAATATTGTTCAATAAGTCGTTATTGAATAAAGAGATTTGCTTATGATAAAACCTATAATCTAATAAACAAGGTTCCTTGATTATAGTATAACTTTATGTACAGACATAAATATCAACCAAGTTCAAGTAAAAGTTTAAATGTTCTATAGCAAAAGAATAAGGTTGGACACCTTATTATAGAAGCACTATGAATGCAACTCACTTTGTATTTAATACAAATAGAACAATCTCAGGGTACTCATGTAGAGAGACATGGCAATTAGGGCCTTCTATTCAATGAGATTGTGTAAGATTAAATATTATATACAATCCGTAAATGTTATTTTGTTATATTTATAAAAATTAACCATAAATTAAATATTATAAGGTTTAAAAAATTATTTTCCATATGAATTTAATTAACTTTTTAGGTGTTTTTTTTACAATGAAGGGTTATAAAGGGGAGAGTAGGGTTATGTAACTCAATCCTTGTTTGATAGAAGGGTTATCATAACCCTAGTTTTACCTCATAACCTTCCCCCTCAACCTTTCATCAACCCTTCTTCAACCCTTCATAAACTCTTTCTCAATTTTTTCTCAACTCTTCCTTAATCAATTTTTTTTTTCTCATTTATAATTTCTATACTTATGAGTTTTGTTAATTTTAATCTTTTTATCTTAAAAATACAACTTGTTTTTAAGTTATAAATTTGATACAATTACATTATTAAAATTTTAATTTCTTCCTTTACTCTTAGGTAATTTATTGTGATTACACAATTAAATTTTTAATTTACTTACCTTCAATCAACTTTATGTTCGAATTGATATCAATATCTCTGTGAAATTAAAATTTTGATATCAATCTCAATCTCATTGTATTTATGAGATTGATATCAAAATTTTAATTTCATAAATATATTGATCATATGTTCGAACGTAAAGTTCATCGAAGATAATTAAATTTTGATATCAATCTCAACCTCATTGTTTTTATTACTTCGTATTTCTAATTGTTATTTGCACTTATTTACATGTTTATGGGTCAATGTTGCATTCATAAAAACTAATTTATTGAAACGTAACATACACTAAAAGAATGTTGAAAATGAATGTCATAGTTAAATAAATTAAGACAAATTGTTTTACGAAAACTAGAATGATTTGGTAAATTAAATATATGAAATTTGTGTATCAAATTCATAATATGAATTAAAAATATATATGTAAAATAAATAAATTTCATAACACTACCATCATAACTTTTCCCCCAAACACAACTTATCATAATACTATCATAACACTTCCTTCATAAACCTTCTTCCAAACACATCTTATCACAACACTTTTTTCATAACCCTTTCTCCAAACATATCTTATCATAAGCCTAAGTTTATTTTAATACTAGATTAATCATAATCCTAACTTTCCATAATCAAACCCTTCTCTTAAACTGCTGATAAGCATTAAGTACAAAGACTTCAAATCAAATAGAATTTATTTCATTTAATTATTATTTTTAATTTTAGAAAAGGCTAACATTATTAATTAAATCGGACTTAGGGAATTTTCACTCCACTTTCTTGTGAAAATTAACGAATAATTTTGGTTTGTTCGGTAATAATATGAAATAATTAGATATCTTAAGTTTTATGATATTCATATAGACATTGATCTAATTTTGAATTATATATATATATATATATATATATATATATATATATATATATATATATATATATATATATATATATATATATATATATATATATATATTTGTTACATTTGGATATACTTTAGTTAAATTAATTATATCTTGAAATCACTTTAATCAAATTAAAGTTTAAAGTGCACACACTATTCATTTTATCCTACATTTGAAATAGTTGCATGTCTGATGCTTATCTTCAGTGATATTTCATTTTCTGTACAACTATTAAAATTACTTTTTAGTTATTTTGATCTACTAAACTATTTTGAGATACAATATTAAAATAATAAGCATTATAATAATAGTTAAAATCTCATTTTTATTTCTATTTCTGTACTTTGAATATCATTCCATTAATTACTTTCTGTATTTTTAGTAATTTGGTTGTTTAATAATTTTAGTGTCTTGGTCCATTTAGGATATTTTAAACTTTGTCATTTGCCATTTAATAAATCATTAATTTATATAAAGTTAATCCCTATCGAAATAGTTAATTAATAAATATTAACAATTTTCATGCAAATACATTATGTGAAAAAGAATCCTAGTGTTTGCCCAGCGAGCAAGTTTTCCGGTGCGATAAGATCTAGAATATATTATATTTGTAGAAATTAAGGGCCATTTGGATACAAACATCGATATATAGTGTAACGTAAGACTCGTATTTTGATTAAACGTTTGGGATTTGTTTTGTATCATCAATGTTTGTACAATTTTCAATTAAACTCTCTTTTCTGTAATTTTCATGCTTCATGAATCCATTTCGTTATCGTCCTTGAATGTTATTCTTTACACATTTCAACACTCCTCATAATTTCATTAATATGACTATATTCCAGCTCCATAAATAAGATTGTTATCTTTTATACCTTTAAATATTTTATTTAACTTTTCTTATATCTAATCATTTTTATGTTGTGGTTGGTTGAATTTTATGTAATTGTATCTGTGAGTTTATTGAGACTTCCCTAGATTAGTTTGGAAGATATATTTATTTGACTTTAGAGTCCAATTTTTTTTTTCATTTCTAAAACTTGAGAATTAATAACATATAAGATCATCTTTTTTTAAAAAAAAAAAAAAAAAGAGGTTTAATTTAATTACAACTACGGTTCAATAGTTGTGTTATCAAATTTTTAATAGATCTAATGATGTTTTATTGTTGTGTTCGTTTCTCTTTCATCAATTGTATACTATAAATTAGTTAATAATAATTTAGAATCTGTTTTCCTTTTCGAAAAAAATCATTTGTATTTAGTTTTTTATATAAAAAAATGGTTTTAGTTTTTTATTTAACTTTTTAAAAGATTTTTCTTAAAAATAAAAAAATTTGACAAATTATTTACACTCAATAATACCAATAAAAAAAACAAAATTTATTATACTTAAATTTTTTATAAATATTTTGTTAAATGGGGTTAAATGTTCTATTTTTGATAATTTTATTTCTTTTAATATAAAAACCGTTTAAAATACACCGATCTAAATATTGTTTTAAGTAGTTGTCAAATGTTAAAACATTTTTTCAAACATGATCTAATTTTTAAATTAAACACATCCTTATATTCAACTTAATACTTAGTACTAACTATATGTAGTATTATTATTCATAAATATATTATCAAGCACATTTATTTTCTAATTGAATTAGAACTTTTAAATTTTGTATCTATCCCTAGTACAAATATGAAAAATATAAAATGCAACTATAATTAAAATCTTGCTTTCAAATTTCTGTCATCAAATTGTGTATTTAATAAGGGCAAACACATCACATCTCTACACACTTTTTTCCTTAAATGTTAAATTTATTTTGGTGTACGTACTTTTTAATCTGTTTACCTTTGTACTAATATTTAAAACATATCATATTTTAATCCATTTTGCGTTGAATGTCCAAAGTTAATTTATTTAAAAATTGAACAAAACTAAATTTAAGACTCATACAAAATAGGAAAGGGTAAAATTTAAAATTTAAAAGTAATTAACAGACAAAAAAAAGGAAGCAGTTGCAGAAGAACTGAGATAGCTTTTTTTTTTTTTTTTTTTTTTTTTAAAGAAAAAAAGAGTTAAAAAATTTATAATTTGAGAAAGAAACAAAATAATAGTCCTCGTTCTTTAAAAACAAATATTAAAAAAAATTCAACTTTCACCCTAAATAATAAAATAAACAGCTGTAAGGCTACAATTTGCTTTTAGAAAATATTAATGGCAGCCTCTTCCACTATCCCAACATCAACATGACATCATCACCATACCTCATTCTTGATTACGTCATCACTCCCTTTCATTTTCTCCAACTTCCTTCCTCTCACCTTCCCCTCTTCACTCTTCTCTACATTACTTTTTCTCCTTTTCCTTTTCTCTTCGATTAATACTTCTTTTTTCTTTTTTTATTTAATTAAAAACTACTTTTCAAATTAAATTATCCTCTTATTTTAATTTTCTAAACCAAAAATCCCATCAACCAATTTCCAAATTTCTATCAAGTATATGATTTTGTTAAACGTATTTGCATTAAACATACCTCTCCTGACCAATAAATTTAGAGTTTAAATAATTAATTGGGATCTTTTCAAAAATATAAAAAAGCGACAAAATATTTACACTTTATAAAACAATTCCTAGAACAATTCCAAAAACAGAAAAAATTCATAGGCCCACCGTGTAAAATACCAAAATGTCTCATCAACCATGCCGTCAATAACGCACGCGTAATATATTTGCGATAGTTTAGATTTAGTTCAATATATACGCGATCCTTTAGATATTACTACAACGCGATCGTTTAGATATAGCTACAATTTATACGCTATCGTTTAGATATGTTTACAATTTATCTTTTCAATTCTATCGTTTAATTTTGGTACGCGATCGTTTAGATTTGAGGATCCAAATCTAAATAATTTTTTTAAAAAATTTGGTACACGATTTTTTAAATTATTTTGCTACACGATCATTTAGATTTCTTTACACGATCGTTTAAATTTTTTTACACGATCGTTTAGATTTATTTACATGTATCGTTTACTTCTTTTACACGATCATTTACATTTGGCTACTCCAATTCAAATGATTTTTTTTTAAGATTTTTTATACGATCAGTATCATTTACTTTTTTAAACGATCGTTTACATTTGGTTATTTCAATCTAAATTATTTTCTTTCAAGATATTCTTTATACAAAATCATTTTTTTTTACACGGTCGATTTTTATACACGATTTTTTAGATTTTGCTATTTTGTTGTACACAGTCGTTTAGATTTGAACTGTAAACGCATAAAAGAAAAAGAAAATAAGAAAAACGATGGAAAGAAATTGCAGAAAAGGAAAAAAAAGAAAAACTAAATCGCAAGGGAAACAGGGAGACGAAATAACACTAAGAACACGAATTGCGAAGAAGAAAAGAAAGATGGAAGGGCAAACCTGGAATATTTAGAAAGTTGCTAACTTTATGGACTTTATTACACAACCGTAAATAGTTTACAGTTTGGTTACATTTATATATATTTCCCTGATTAATTCTAGAGTTTATTTAAGTTTAGTTTTATGGAAATATAACAGCCCTATATTTTATGAGTTCTGAAGCTTTAAAAAATTATTTAACACGTCTTTAAGAATTTTTTTTTTTGACTAATAGTACCCACCATTTTTAAAAAACTTTGGTTATATATTTATTTTTAATAAATAAACTTTTATTTTATCAAATGATTTTTTAAACTTTATTTAATAGATTTTTGAACTATTTCATATCACTGTGGAGGATAAGATAAAATTGTTAGAAAAAATTTATAAAATATAGCTAAGTTTTAAATAACATCGATAGACACTGTTAAAAGAAATTTTCTTATAGTTGTAAATATTTCAATTTATTTTGTTATATTTGAAAATGTTTATTTCATAATTTTTTAAATCATTAAATTTATTAGACACAAAATTAAAGTTTATGCATGACAAATTGAAAATTTAATAGTAAAATAGATTTACAGTCAAATAACTAATTTATAAATTTAAATAGTTTAATTTATAGATTTTTTAAAAAAAGGAAGAATGACAAACTATTGACAAAATTATTTATGAATGAAGTTTAAATAGTTTTCTACTTTTTACAACTTTCCCTAAAATTTGTTAATAATGTCTGCGTTTGTGTTAAAAATCCTCTAGATCTTTGAAATGACTCTCTAGTTGTGTTTTGAATTGATGTTGCAAAGCTTGTATCTAAACTTTAATGTTCAATAAAACATTGAATCTCATAATATTTCATATTTAATAGGTACGGACACATGCTCTTAAGTTTTTTCTTTTTCTTTTTCTTTTTTTCTAATGACCATGGAATATATTCAAAACAAATTAACAAGATAAAGATAAAGATAAAGATAGTAAACTTTCAAATTTGAGGACATAAAAATTGAGAATTCATAGACTTATTATATATGACAACACAAAACAAATGAAACCCAATAAAAAGGTTTCTAGAAATTTAGAAGAAAAAAAAGTCCGACCTGGACTAGGGTATGGTATTGTGTATCTTTCACATATATATACGTGTGTGTGTGTAGGGTCGGTGACCTCTATATTTTATATTTTAATTATTTCTATATTATGTTTTGTATATATAATATCACACTCACTCTTTAAAAATCTCATCTCATAGCCATTAATTCTTTCTTGGGTGATTCATTTCACATCCAAATTCCAAATTCCAAAATCTCACAGGCACACACAAATCTTGTGGGTTTAGATATATATATATATATATAGAATATTCATAAACTACATGGAGGCGCCGGAGTTTTCTCACGGCCGTATTTTGCCGGCAGAGCTAAGGAGGAAGATCACGGCGAAGCTTCTCCCTGGGCAAGACTCAGCAGCTCACCTTCAGACTCTTCTACAGTCAGCCGCCGCCACGGAGCAGGACAAGCGAGCTCTTGCCACCAAGATCTTGACTTCCATCACCGAAGCGATCTCCATCCTGGAGTCCGCCGCTGGTGAGGAGTTGAGCTGTCCTGATAATTCCCTTTGCTCCGATCTAGATTCCGACGACTCACGGCGGAGCACGGGGGTTAAGAATAATCCATCACGTGCCAACAAAAGAAGGTATCTCTCTCTTGAAATGGAAAAGATGAGATTAGTATGATTATTGTTTTAAATATGAAAAAAAAAAGAAGGAAAAAAACAACGAACAAAGATAAAGAAGAGGTTAGAAGGTAATATTATTTGTGTTGATCTAACGGTTAAGGTGTGGGGAATTGCAGAAGATCGATGAACACGAGATTTGTTAGGACGTCGAGGACGACGGAAGACGAGTATGGTTGGAGAAAGTACGGCCAAAAAGTTATCCACAACACAACTTATCCAAGGTATCTATCTCCCTTTCTTTTTGCAAAATAAATTCATATTCTCCCATCATCATCCTTTCCGTACACACGCCCAATTTTTCCTCTTTTTCATTTACTTCTCTTCCTATTTTCTAAAGCCTTAGATGCTGCAGCTATTCATTCTTTCTAGTTTCTTTATTTAATAATTTAATAATATATATATATATATATACATATGTCTAAAGTAATTGAGTTAAATATGTAGGGTTCAAAGGGATTTTTATTATGTTCTTCCCTACTCGACTCATCTGTTCGTGGGCTGTCTTTGCCCGTTCTGTCTCTGTCATTTTAATTATATTTATAATTATTATTTTATTTTTTATTTTTTATTTTTTAAATACAGTTGTTGTAACTTCAAAACTTTTATTACAAAATAAATACTTGCGTTGAATCAGTTACCGATAATTGTTGTCTGTGTTTACCTTTTTCTTCTTAAAAAAAATTCATTATTTACCCTATTTCTACACAATTTCATTTTACTATATTCGCATCTACTAATTGCCTTAGTGCTTTCTTTTCTTTCTTATTTTTATTTTTAAAAAGCACTTGTTACAATAAGTAATTTGGATAGAGACACTTCATAAAAAGAAAGAAATTAAAACACACACACAAATCCAGAGTCAAGTTTAGAATAGCGTACTTCATAAGCAAAGTTGGAATTTTTTGTCGGATGATATCAATTTTTCATTTTCTTATTTCTTAATTAGGTTAATTGTTAATTTTTTTTTTTTGAAAAAAAGTCTACGGAAATTATAGAGTAATGTTTTTTTTTTTTTTAAATATATATATATATATATAAATCAAACTAATATAAAAACACTTGACTTGTCCTCTTTTCTTGGCTTTTGATCCTTGAGAGAATCTGTGATATATAACAAAATAAAAGAAAAAGAAATGTATATATTGAAATGAAAATGGTTGGAGTTATCTTTGCTAATATATTTCAAAAAGTTAAGCTCAGAAATTTAGTTATTGAATTTTAGGGTGGGATAGTATATTATAATAGATATGAACTTTCAAATCAAAATAAATTGATAATAAAATTAGTAATAACAGTAAGATCTCTCATGGGTTCGTTAAAGAAAAAGGTAATGGTCTCTACACTTTAAAATTGATGTCTAATAAATTTTTTAACTTTCAACTTTTGGTATCTAATTGGCAATGGTCAAAAAGTATAATGTATTGTTAAATAAAACATTCAATTTTAGGGGTAATGAACTAAAAATGCGCCAACTTTCCTAAAGATATTAAACATAAAATTAAAATGTTGACAGATTTAACAAAAACTACTTATAATTTAGCATTCAAACATTGATACTAATGTTGAAAGAATGAACAAAACAGGAGCTATTATAGATGCACTCACAAGTATGATCAAGGTTGTCAAGCCACGAAGCAAGTACAGAGAATGGAAGGTTCTGATTCAGAAGCAATGTACAGGATCACCTACATATCTGACCACACATGTCGCCGCCCTGCCTCTCCGATCAACGCCTCCGCCATTGCCACCCCCTCCGATTCTTCCAACCTCATATCTTTCTCCAACGATTGTAACGCTCCATTGACCGAGGGTACTGGCTGTAGTTTGATCTCATGGCTGAGTGATCATGACGATGCAATCAAGGTGGGAGAGACAGCCACGACGAGTGGTTCCACAGGTCATGAGATTGATTTGTGGTCGGATTTGAAGGAGTTTGGGAGCTTCCAAACAACGGCTATGACAACCACGACGGCGAATCCATACTATTTCTCAACCGCAGATGACGATGCAGATTCTCTCATGTTTTGGGAATTTTGAGGCATATGTATACAATAGAATCGAAATATAACACCTTAGTAATGATGGAATATAATGTTTGAGGTTGATGATACCTTAAATTTGTGTGTAGTAATAATTTTCTTTGAATATATTTGTTTATAATTTTGAGGTTGTGTCTAGTAGATATTGATCTATTCGACAATTTTGAAAGGTAATGAATCCATTAAAACAAAACTATTGATGTTGTAATGTGACATAAACTTAAGTTTTATTTTTAATGAATAAATAAGTTAATATCTTTTATATAAAAAAAGTTTTTGAACACTTCCTATGTATACAACGTTGCACCCAACTATGAAAAATTAGAATTGGACAACGATATATGTAACAAAAAAAAAAACTCATTTTCTAGATAGAGATATGTTCAATGTGATAGGGAAACTCTTCATGAATAGTGATTTTCATGTGAAAACTTTCTAGACAAACCAATTTATTTATAGCATTTATTTGAAAATGATGTTTGCTTAGGTTAAATTATTACAAATTACCTTTTTTATATAAGTTCCTATAATAAAAATGTGTTGATTAATTAATACTAATATATGATATGCTAAAGTTTACTTATAATGCCATTTTCAGTGATTTAGCAATAATAAAGTGCCAATTTTCAATGTGCTTAATTAGTTAAATGCAAATGGCCAAACTTTAGAACATGTTCCTCTTCTTCCCTCTAATTTGACACCTACCAAAGTGCTTTTACCTGGTTAGCTGATTCATATTAATAATATATATATTATTGATGTCATGTCAAATAGTAATAAGTTTAGTTCTACGTTGGGTGGGATGATTTTGTTTTCCTTGAAGATTCAATATTCACAATTATGCATAGTTGTTGTATTAAAAAATAATTAAAATTTATCCATCTTTATTTTTTTATCAATTTTATTCTTTAATATTAAAGGTGCATATGGGGGAAGGGTTGGGTTATGAAAGGGTTAAGGTTATGATAAAACTAGTGTTATGTTAAACCTAGTTTTATCATACCCGTGTTTGGGGGAAGGGTTAAAAAAGGTAGTTTTATGATAAGAGGTGTTTGGGAGAAGGGTTATAATAGTGTTATAAATAAGATGTGTTTGGGGGAAGGGTTATGTACTTAGATTTATGAGGGGTTTATGGTAAGATGTGTTTGGAGGAAGGGTTATGTGGGTAGGTTTATGAGGGGTTTATGATAAGATGTGTTTAGAGGAAGGGTTACGTAAGTATTATTATGAATTTTTTTTATTTATAATTTTTTTCCAATTGATTTTGTAAATGGAAAAAGATGAGTTGCATATTATTTTATTCTCAACGCGTCAAAAATTTGTTTAACAATTTGCTTTACTGTCTCCAACAGCGACGTCCATCTTCAATTTTATTGAATTAGTAAATACATTTAACCAATTTTCCAACAATTTTGATACATATTTGCAAACAATTTTAAAACATGTTGGCTTATGAGCTGTAATGCATTCATCCATATTTAACGTGCTTCAATTAGTTACTACGTAGCAGTTCAACGCCAATTTTCTAGAAATGTTACACACATCGTACAAATTGTAATCATTTAAACCAACACTTCTTAAACCGAATTTCGATACTAGAACATTACGAAGAACAGTTTCATAAAATAGTACAAATCATATATAGATCATAAAAGAGTACATACTAAAACAGTTTCATAAATAAAATTACAAAGAAGAGTACAAATCATATACGAACTGAAGGAAGAAAAGATAAGGATTAGCTAGTGGAAGTACAAATACACTCAAGGAAAATCTCGTAGGAGGACTATGCAGTAGTCCATCCTCTCGTTGTCAGTCATCTCAATGAAACCACGCATGTCGTCTAAACTACAAAAGAAGCTCTGTGAGCAGCGTGCCCTATCCAACCTACTTAGCTTGGGCATCTCCTGCAACTAGCGTAGAACTTCCTGGCAAATTGTGGTTTCATTCTGCAGCGTGCGGGAAGGCCACTCTGCAATCATCCTCAGCTGGTCATTCTCACACTCCAGCGCCTCATGTATCATCTCAATCTCACCTACCCACTGCCCTTCCCTTCGTTGCTTTGATCCATTCGATCCGGTCCTACACTCCGATGTGCAAGCAGGGTGTGAAGCACGTACATCATCCTAGGACATGTCAAACCCCTGGTTGTACATGCTGGGGAACTCCTTATCGTTTCCATCAGTCGTTTGAAACCCTTCGTACCAGCTAGGGTCATTGGACCCGACATCGATGAACGTCTCTACAAAGTGACCCATCACCCTATCCCTCCCAAACACATATGCAAGTTCGTCGTAATAGGAAAACGATTTGTTAAGGAGGCCCTTTGCTACATGATGTGTTTGCATAAAAAACATGAGCACTTTAAACTACCGTACAAAAAAAATTGTGAATCAAAGTACACTTTTGAAATAATGTTATGTTTATATTAGTTTCCTTACCCTAACCCAGTTGTCGAACAGGTCCTTCTTGGCAATGATGCACTTCGCCTCATCATTCCACCCGAACCTCCTGCACGATGGCTCACGCATTTATGTGATAGCCTGGAAGGTCCGTTTTAGTGTTTTTGGCAGTCTATTATAGTAGTGGCTTGGACACGACATCCATGCAACTTTGTAGCCATCATGCGGACAAGTTGGGTGAGGTAACCTAGTTGGAACGTCTCATTGTTTGACTTCCATCCACCTGCGAAAACCAACTCCACCAAACACTCGACTAAAGTGGCCTCTTCCTCCTTTGCCCATACATGTTTGGGGACATGAGACGAGCTTGCCATACTGACAATGAAAAATGACAAAAAATACACGAAATATGTAAGTAATGTTGAATTGTAACAGTAAAGACACAAGGCGAAACAACTTCAGCGTATATCATTCTACAAAAATATTTTTCAATTCCTTTACATCATGCACACATACATTCGACATTCAAATGAAATAGTAGAGGAAATATAAATTGTCATACAAAACACAGGTTCTAATTTCAAATGGTTTTATCTAGGCGTGACACAGCTGTCATTTGGTGAACATTGCATCAGCTAATTCATCCCGCCATTAAGTTCACTCGTTCCTGGTCTCAATATATTGAATGTCATCACCTGCGGTAGTCGTTGCGTATGCCGAGTCTCCCTCGTCAATGTTGTCTAAGTCTTCATCATTTTTCATTTCTCTGTTAATCAAATTGTGTAGTAGGCAACATGCTAGGATGGTGCAACACTTCACTTGGAGGGGATAGTACGACTTCCCACGAAGTATTGCCCAGCGACCCTTCAGAAGACCAAACGCGCGTTCAATGACATTTCCTGCGGATGAGTGTTTCATGTTGAAGTATTATTTTGCAATGGTTGGTGCATTTCCAAAGCCACGCCACTCTTGCAAGTGGTATCTCTAGCGTCTGTATGGGGCGAGAAATCCCTCTGCGTTTGGATAACCCGCATCGCACATATAGTAAATTCTTTTTATGAAAACCAACGATTTATGCGCGGTCAATTAGAAATTGTTATATGGCGTGGTCAGATAATAAACTATAAATACCCTTTGGCACTTGTAGTCCGTTTGGTCGTGCAAGCGCATCCTAGAGAAGGCGCAAATATCTTGTGGATCCTTCCAAATCGACCAGTATGTATACGAAATCTCATTTTGTGTCATAGACACGGAGTACATTAGTGGCAATTTCTTCTTTACGCCTTCTATACATATGACACTTAGTATGCAACACGTTCACCTTTATGTATACCCTATCCAATGCCCCAAGAAAATTTTACACATTTAAACAAACTGCCATAAATTAGTGGGACGTACTAACATTTGACAAGCAGATGATTTCGACTACGAAAACCTCGAAACACTTCCACCGTGGATTCATGCAGATGTTTGCTATTGATACCAGTTTCTTTATCCACTCGTCATGGAGTTGTATCACAACCAACAAGACAAGGTTAAAATATCGCGAAACAGTCTCACAGGACTGGACAAATTCCCTCTGTATAACATTGATAATCTCTATCGACGAAAGGCCAACGACGGTTCATAGTAAATGGCATAGAATAGCAAATATTTGTCTGTCCATTCGAGTGCTTTGGCGACACACTAGATCAAACTTGTGTAACATGAGGAAGTACGCAAGCTGCCTAATTCTATGCTTAGTATCGTGTAACGACCCAACTCTTTATACTAAGCTTAGGTCATTACTAAAAAAAAAAACAATAACAAGAGACACCTTTTTGAAAGGAGGGAAACTACATTTTCATTAAAAACAGAATGCTGAAACACTGATACAAAAAGGCGGAAGCAAAACTGAGTCCTCATATGGCATGTCACGGATCCTTCTCTGTCGCTCGTCAGCTTTTCTCTACCTTTACCTTCGCCTGAAATATTAAACATAGAAAGAGTGAGTATAAACATATACTTAGTAAGGGACCTACTACTAGTCCCGCTAGGTGTCTGTTAACTTCCTATTAAAGTCCTGAAAAGTGGTACCCAAGAACTGGCACGTCCCGAACACGTGCAACATGTGATCTCGGAGGAACATAACTGGTCTTCGATGATCCCAAAAGAACACCTAGGACAAACTGGTCTGTAGTGTATCCAGGGGAAACACTAAGATAATCGGGTTGCGAGCAATCCCGTCGAATCACTTGAATCATGTCTACAGAACCTAAAAGTTGACGCTCTAATACCAACTGTAACGATCCAACTCTTTATACTAAGCTGAGGTCATTACTAAAAAGAAATAACAAGAGACACTATTTTTTTTTAAAGGAGGGAAGACTAAATTTTAATTAAAAACAAAATGTTGAAACACTGATACATAAACGTGGAAGCAAAACTGAGTCCCCATATGGCATGTCACGGATCTTTCTCTATCGCTCGCCAGCTTTCCTCTACCCTTACCTTTGCCTGAAATATTAAACATAGAAAGAGTGAGTATAAACAAATACTCAGTAAGGGACCTACTACTAGTCCCGCTAGGTGTCTGTTAACTTTTCATTAGAGTCTTGTAAAGAAGTACCCCTAAACTGGCACGTTTCCGAACATGTGCAATCTGTGATCCCGTAGGAACAAATCTGGTCTTCGGTGAACCCTAAGGAACACCTAGGACAAACTGGTCTGTAGTGTACCCGGAGGAAACACTAAGACAATCGGGTTGCGAGCGATCCCGTCGAATCACTCGAATCATGTCTATGTCAATGCCAGAATGGCGGTCTCGTAGGACTACGCAATCCTAAAAAGGTGGTGATCCAAAGGACACCCATGCAGGTACAACTCTAATAGATAAAGTTAACAGAACACCCTATCTATAGCATGTATCATAGCATAACATCATAACATGGCATGAGTATTAATCTTAATGTCCTTAATCATGTGATTAATATATCATGCATCAACCTAAACATCAACAGTCGTCAACAACATACTACCGATCATTAACATAACATCAGTCATCATCATCAAGATACTACTAGTCATAACATATCATCAATCATCAATATAATGACAATCATTATCAATAGCATCAAGTTATGCATTTTAGCTACCATCAATGCATAACCATAATTACATGCAGTCTCTTAAATTCAGTTCGAAGGTCTAGTAGGAGAATCTCTTACTTGGAGATTTTAGCCAAACAAGGTACTCTCTAACTGACAGTAAAGATTCTCCAATTAACTTGATCCTAATTATAAAAGGAAAACTCAGTATCCATAATATAATTAACTTCATTTTTTGATTAATTAAGATACTGAGTTTTCCTTTTATGATTAGGATCAAGTTAATTGGAGAATCTTTACTATCAGTTAGGGTTCACCGAAGACCAGATTTGTTCCTACGGGATCACAGATTGCACGTGTTCGGGAAGTTAACAGACACCTAGCGGGACTAGTAGTAGGTCCCTTACTGAGTAGTTGTTTATACTCACTCTTTTTATGTTTAATATTTCAGGCAAAGGTAAAGGTAGAGGAAAGCCGAAATCAAGAATCATTATGTAAGGCATTAAAAAAGAGCATAGAAAGTGAACATTTTTTATTTGAAAAGAAATAGGTAGCCTCAGAGTTTTGAAATCCGTTCAAAACAATGAACAAAATTTCATTGTAGTTGAAACATCAATTAAAAGGGAAACAAACAAGGAACATACATGGATAATAAGCATGCGCGTATATAGAAAACAAGGCAAAATGGGATGGACAATAATACAACCAATAAAATAAGAGAAGGTAATAGAAGCATATAGGGCAGTTTCATCTTTTTAGGAAAGTGGTGGAATGTGAAGAAATATATTGATTGCAACATACATGAATACAATAAAGGAAAACATAAAATATACATACAAAAGAAGGCAGAAACAAAGAACTCAAAGACAAAAGTATGCAAACAAAACAAAGTTACCTACGAATGAGAAAACACCAAAAAAAAGAAGAAGGAGCGATAAATCAAAAGAGGAAAGGTGTATATATAGGGGGAGATGGGAGAATAAATTGTGCATTTAATGGTCACACACCAAAAAAAGCAGAGGCCAGGAATCTCTGCAATAATAGGATAAAGGAAGAGAAAAGTCCAAGCACAGTCAAAGGTTACCTATTGGAAGCTACATGAAAAGTACAGCAAGAAAAGATAACCAAAATCTTGAAGAGACAAAACAATCTGCACAGCACATATTGTATGCAGCCACACATTTTTCCAATGAGACCAATAAGTAAAGAAAACATGAAAATAAAATTTCAAATGACAGTGAAGAGAAAATACAATTAGGCACCACAATTCATCAACAATGAATTTTGAGAGCAAACAAAGGAGTTGTAGAAGAGACCAAATCAACAAACAGCACACCCAACGAACAAAAAAAAATTTCAGTGAGTAAAGAAAACATCAATTATTTATTATTTAGAGCATAAAACAAGTACAAATGAAAGGAACCGAATCAACAAACAACACACCCAAACATAGAACAAAAGAATAAAAAATGCAAAGAATACACATATACATAAAAAAAAAATTCAGATTTAATGGAAAACACAAATTCTACTCATCATTGGCTTTTGTAGAGAAAAATAGCATTGAAACAAACCAATACCTCCCTACAATGCTAAATTATCACCCATTGCCACACAACGATGTGGAGTCTCTGTTATAAATCAGTCAAGAAAAACCCGAAATGACAAGAAAAACATCAAATGGCAAGGAGAAGATTTTAGGGGCAAAACGAAGATGCATGTTCACGGAGAACACCCATCGAACGTGCATCGGTTTGTTTCGGAGGCAAGTGTTGGACCAAGCCTTTCAAGGAAACCTGGAAAAGAGTAAATCAAAAGGTGCTTGGAGGCAACGCCGTTGGAGCGTTGCCTTCAACAAACACACAGTTGATTTTGAGGAAGTGAGAGAGATGTAAATGGGGATTTGGCATCATGAATGAAAACTCCTTTTCAATGGAAAGGGGGAATGAATTTTTTGGCCAAAAATCCTCAATGGCCGAACCTCACACATAAATGGAACACAAAACAAAAGTGGAAGAGTAGAGGGAAAAGAAGGAACAACAAAAATCGAAAGTGAGAGAAGAAGATGGATCGAAAGGTTGAACACGAATTGAAGAAAATGGTGAACACGAGTTGAAGGTAAAGCGTAGGGGAGAGAAATCGATGAGAGTGGGAGGTTTTGGAGGCAAATCGGGTATTATGGAAATCCTAAGATTTCCATAACCTTTGTTCCAAACGGATGTTAGGATTGGGGTAACCTAACCCCATAGTGATAATATGCATACCAAACTGCCCTTAAGATTTTATTTTAGATAAATTGTTTTAAATAATAAAATTGATTAAAATATTCATAAATATAACAAAATTTTGCTTTTTGTTGACCATGGATTTTGATACTACAATTTTATATTTTTAAATATTTTCGATATTTAGATTATTTTGTGTATTTTTTATTTCTTACCCATTAATCAAATATATCTTCTAATTTTTCTTTGTTTAAAATAAAACGATGTCCATTGATATGTTGTAAAGTTGATTTAGAGCAAAAAAATATCTATATCATTTGTACAATAACTATATATTATAAACTATACATTATATAAAAAATAAAATGTCAGTTCTATTTAGTTATTATATAATATCTAAATAAGCTATCTTAAATGGACGTTTTCAAAAATAAAAAAAATATTAAAACCATATACAAAATATAGCAAAATCCATCTAATACTCTATAGTATTTTTAAATTTTTTGCTATATTTTGTCATAGTTTTATTTTTTATTTTTTGCTATTTATAAGAATTCTCCCAAATTAAATAGTAAAATTGTTGAAAATACTTATAAAATATAGTAAAATTTCAGATTCTATTATGAATGGACAAGATAAAACTTTTATTGGTGTCTATCAATATATAATTGATAAACGATATTAATAGGCATTAATAGATATCATGGACGAATATGAAACTTTGCTATATTTTGATTTATTTTGCTATATTGAAAAGTGACTTAAATTAAAATATTTATTTGGCAAACATTATAATACGTCTTTTCAAGTTTTGAGCTAAAATTTACCAAAATCATACACAACTTGAGCAAATATTTGAAAAATTAAAACAATATAATTCCTAATTAGGTCGGAATAATCGTAAAAGTAGTATTCAGATACTAAATCTGTTTTTTTAACTTTTTTTCTCATAAGATTTTTTTACAAAAGATTTCCTCAAAATATTTGTTTTTATAATATAAAAACATTACCATTACTATTATCCCTAGCTATTTAGATAAATAAATTTTAAAAAAAATACATGGTCGCAATACTAATTCTTTTACATTACAATATGTCTCCCTCAAACAATTCGGGGAGATTACCAACATATATGCTACGCTCGACCAGCTACATGTATGTATCTCTAGTTGTATTTCAATATCTTTTAAAAAAGAAAAAAAATCAATGATATTTACTATATATATGATTCCACTTTCTTGATTGAGATTAACCTATACTAATTATACGTAAATAGAAATTAGATATGTGACCACGTTTATTCTGTTACATTGACAAACAAAATCGTGACCAATTGACAGGTTTTTTAAAAAATCAAATGTCGTCATATACTCCTGCATTAGAACATTACTTTTTAAAAGATAATACATCAATCAAAGGTCGTTATTTCTTGCAGCTCTACCATTACACAAACCGGTTTAATTACAAAGTACTTCTAATTACTTACCCATATGGAAACAAACTGCCACAACACTTTAATATATATACATTATCATACTCTTTATAATATTTGTACAAAAAGACTAACTAATAACCATTTTTGGTAAAGGGTTTACAAGAATCTACATGTAGTAAAATATGATAGGTACATCGAAATCCATGTTTTAAATCCCACAAAGGGAATAGTAGAGTTGAACATAATGGGTTCATTACTCCGATAGATTCTTGCAAAACCTAATAGGGAAAAAAAAAGGTTACCATACAGTTCACACTACACAAACATTGTCAACAATAAAGATACAATATTTGTGTGGTTACCTTTCAATTAGTTGTCACAGTCATCGATCATTCCAAAAAAAATTGATATCATATTGCATACAAAAAACTATGAGTACCTACAGTGTTGATTGAGTGGTGGTTTTAGTTACAAAACACTAACTTACTAACCTATACCCATATTAGTCTCATGAAAGTCTATCTACATAACCCAAAACATACACTATAAATATTTCAAGTTAAATGATACCACACATGCAAATAATGAAGACAACATATAACAATACATATTGTATGTCATAAGTTCGAGATTATTTTTTTGTTATAGTCATCAACTTTTCCTCTATTTTCTCATTTTGGGGGAGGGTGTTAGCAAAAGTTCGATGTAGAAAAATCATGTACCTATACGCCACCACCAAGTTGCTTGACCCCCCTAAAAAATAGATTCTTTCAACTCGAACTTATACCTTCAACAATGATTAGGTCTTCCTAAGATAAAATATAAATACACACATTATTCTCCAATATATCACTATAGCAAAAGTATATAAATGTCAGGCAAGAACTAGGAACTTACCACTGTGTTTTTTTAGTTCCTCCAAAAAATGTGTGGATTGATCAGTATATATGTGTTATTCATCTTCAAAACATAACTCACACCAAAATAGGTAACAAAATAGTTCAAAAAAGCCCATTTAGCCTACAAACTTAGTCCATTTAGCCCTCATACAGTCAATGTCATCTTATGTGTAACTACAAGGTGAACCTTTCATCTATAGACAATAACATGGTTCTAAATGAGTGTCATCTTAATAAATTACATGATGATAGTTTAAAAATTGTTATGCTTACTACGTCTACAATCGAAGTACTCTTTGACAAAATTATATTACGCATAAACCGCATGACATAATAACCACATTCAACTACTCCTAATTGCTTAAGGACACTGTGCATACACATACAAAAATCATATGTATATATATGTTAAAAATAATAAATAATTTACAACTATTCTAACATCGATATTCACATACCTTCACGACCTTCGAACTTTGTTTTTTCTTCTTTGAGATGTTGAACGATTTACAAAAGGATATTGGAATGTTACCTACTTAAAGTAGTGGCATACACAAAAAAAGAAAATTAATGAAATAAGTAAGCATCACATACATTTCAACTACTTCAATTATATCTTGGTCGATACGATTTTTTAAAGCGTCGATCCAAAAGACAACACCCTTCGTGTGATTTATGACCACCAAACTCCACTGATTGCTATATATGTGTGTGAAAAGTAAGAGCGTATTTTAAATCATCCACATACCCGAAATTGTAAGAAAACAGTACAAGTTGATTATAATCTACACCAAGTAATCTAGCATTCAACAGTTGTGCACGTGATTCTTCATAACTTGAAAATGAGATGGATCCAGCATCCAAGAACTTGTATAGACTCAAAGTTTTGCTTTTATCAATAAATTTATAGACACCTACAATTGCAATGAAAAAAAATGAAAATAATTAAAATTCAAACGTAATTACTGAACAATATTTTTATAATAACATGTCTTACATCATGTATGCATCGAGATAAACAGTAGATATTGGGCACGTGGAATAGAAATCCCACCACATCTCAATCATTATGCAATATTTTCTTCACACACTAAATACTTTAACTAGCACAATGAATCAGATCGGTGACCCCATATGTTCAAGTTGCCATAGTAAACATCGTAAGGCTAGTAGAGCACTTTGAATTGGTATCGTTGAGATTATGGTAATATCTTTAGTCAATTTTTCAAACTCCTACCATAAAGATTAACACTGGGGTTCCAACCTATTTAAAAGTCTTTGTTAAATATGTATACATATACGTAGATTAATTACCAAATCATGTTAAACCTTGGATTCATGAATTATGGTCAATACTAACCTTTATTTTATTTAACCTCACACCTGCTAGTTGCTCATCTTCCTTGCATATGTTCACCTTTGGGTAAGAAAGTTAATGGTAAGGACAGTATACAAATTGAACATGTAACTTTAGGGATTAAGGGTTTGTAAAAATAAACCTTCTTTTCTTCATTCACTTTAGCCGCATCCTCTACGACTTTTTTTCTATTTCGAATTAGTGAATAGATCTTCAAACTCATTCTCTTCAGCCCCTTCAATCGATGACGTTTCTTTTGAACCCATATCCCATTCTTCTTTTAATTCTTCTACGTAACCATCACTCTTTTTGTGTTTCAATAGTTCTACCTCTAACTCTTTAATTCTTTGGGTCATTTGATCGTGTTCTTTAGAAAGTGCCTTGTCCTCGTCCTTCTCATTTCTTTTTGTTTGTCTTGGGGTATGGAAGTACTTTTTCTTTGTCGCATACTTCCTCACTCCTCGAATTATTCCAAGTCGATCTTTACCAATCAAAGCTTGTATTAATATATCCTCATTACCTGATTAATTATTTTCCTTTTAGGTGGCTAAGAATTCATCCTAAAAAAGTGAAAAAAAAAATACTTATTAGTTGTTTAATCATGCAACATTAAATATATTAGATGAAATTACTTACTATAAGATCGACAACTTCCTTTGTCCCTTTGTTAGGAATTTGTTCCTTTCGATCTGTACGAGCTTGTTTCCATACTATGGACCAATCAATTGGAAACTCTACACGAAACAATTTTCAATTTCAACAATTCAACAATTCAACAATTTCAGAAACAAACTTAACAGTTTCAACCCTAAAACTCTAACAATTTCAACCCTAAAACTCTAACAATCTCAACCTCAACATAAATTTCATCAATTTAAAACATAAACCTATAACAATTTCAATATTCATTTTATACATACAGTTTTATTCCTAAAATTCAAACAATTTCAATACATTTAAAAATAAAATTTAACAATTTCAACCCTAAACCTATAGCAAATTTCAATATACATTTTATACATACAATTTCATTTCTAAACTTCAAACAATTTCAATAAACAATTTTCATATGTGTAAACATACATTTTAACAATTTTAACTCTATCCACGAAAACAATTTCAATATACATGTAAAGTATACATTATTTAACTTTTAAAAAAACAACAACAAATAGTCTACCGGAATGTAGAGCGGTTGTGGCAGAATAGGACGATGAGCAGAGGATGGTGAGCGGCGGAGCAGGGTGATAGCGATGGCGAACGACAAAGGGTGAACGACGAACTATGAATCTCTCTCTTGGTCTCTAACTCTTCTTTTCTTTTGTTTTCAATTATGTGTTCTGTGAACACACAACTCAAATTTATAGGGGATCTCCCGATGCCAATAAGTGAAATGTCGTGCATGACCCCACTAATCCCGATGTTGTATGCATGATGTCGGGAAAATTTGAAATTATTATTTAAATGTTTATCTTTTTTCCAACACAGTCAACGTAAATGTCGGGAATGGTGACCAATTCTTGACGTGTGTATGTAGGACATTGGAGAAAATGAAACATTTAAATAATAATTTTCCTTTTCCTCGATGTGTGTATACAAGACGTTAGGAATAGTTACCAGAATTCTGACATATGTATGCATGACATAAGAAAATGGGAAATTATTATTTAAATATTTCATTTCCCCCGACGTTTATGTGCATGGCGCAGGGAAGGAATAGGCAATCCAAAGTGGTTGATACAATGCCAAAAAAGACGACAACGACTAACGCATAGGAAACTGCGTCGACTTAGGATATGTTTCCCAATGTTCTCTATCTCGACGCGTTTTTGTGCGTCGGAATAGCCCCGTTTTCTTGTAGTGGCGATTTGGTCGGTGACATTTGAATGTTGGAGAAAAAGAAAGGGTTTGTGTGAGAAAATGAAAGAGTAAAGTGAAATTTGGGGGAAATTTTTATTTTAATAAAATAAAATTATTTATTTAATGTTTTTACATTTTTATGACAACAAATAATTGTAACATAAAAGTGAATCCGAAAACAGTGTAAAAACACAAACTTTGACATTTATGACATTCTTTTTCTTCCACTACAAGAAATAGGAGTTTTTCTGACGTCGAAACAAACGCGAAAAAAGGACGTCGGGAATAAGTCAATCTTCCGACGCAGACGATAGGACGTCGGAAGAAACAAGTACTCCCGACGCCAAGCACAATGCATCGGGCATTGCATCGCGAAAAAAATGTATTCTCGACGCGTGCTGCATGCGTCGGTCAAACGACGTCGGGAATAAGGCCACATTAAATATGAAATACCCCTTATTCTTGACGCCATGCATAGTGCATCGGGAAAGGCATCGGGAATAAAGAGCGTTGATGGTGCGTCGGAAATGGGTTTAATGAGCATCGGGAATAAGGGTATTCTCGATGCCATAAGTGGGATCTTCCGACGTCTATATATTCGTTTCAGTTCTGTTTTACACAGAACTTAAATTGAAAGGAAAAAGAGTTAGAGAGAAACGATCCGTCATTGCCTGTCGTCCGCCGTCATAGTTCGTTTCGTCACCGTTGCCATCCCTCGTCGCTGCCCGCCGCCGTCTGCGACCTTAGGTAAGTTTAAATATAAGTTTGTTTAGGTTTAAATATAAGTTTTAGGGTTTTTATTAAAGAAAATTGTTTTAGGATTTTGTTTTGGAATAGAATTTTGTTTCTTAAATGTATTTTTGTATAGAATGTGTGTAATGTTGTTGTGGTTGAATTAAAATTTGAAGGGTTTAGGATTTGTAGTTAAAAGGAAAATTGAATTGGGGGAGGGGGGGTTTATAGTTAAATTGAATTTTTTTTTTGCTATCCTGCAGTTATGGTAGCCTTTTTTGTTTTGAATTTTTTCTGTTTGGGATAGTTTCAAGGGGTGGTAGTAGGATAGCTTGTAAGGAGCGTTGTTGGAAGGAGTTTAAACGATGCGAAGATTTTGAAGTATTTTGTTGTTAATAATTAGGTTGTATTGGCTATCCTGCAGTTATGGTAGCCACTGTAGTTTGAAGTTAGTTATTGAAAAATAGTGAAAATTCAGGGGAGTAATTTATAGCTGTGAGAGAGTGAGAGCGAAATATTTCTAATCAAACATATTTATGTTTTAGGGACTTAAACAATGGACAAGGGTTGGATGAAGCTTAGAAATAAGTTCTCCCTTGAGTATAGACAGGAAGTGGCACAATTTCTAGAATTTGCCAAGTTTCACGTTGATGCCTACGGACAATTAAAGTGTCCATGCAAGAGATGTTTGAATTTAAGTTGGAGCTCATTATAGGGTGTGGAACGACATCCACTGACTATTGGAATATCCCCCTACTACACAGAATGGGTGTATCATAGAGAGTCATTAAGCTTTAGAGGTACAAAGAACATTGAGGAAGGAACTAGTAGCAATCCTTCTGATGAAGGAACTAGTAGTAGTCAATTTAATGAAGAAGGTGATATGTTTGGTATGCTAAATGATTTACAAGCCCTTATTGAACATGAAGAGGAAATAGAGGAACTTCGTTTGGAAGATGAAATGCCGATGAATGTTGGGGTAGATATAGATGAAGATAGAACAAACAATATATTTCAGGACTTATTGACTGAAGCATGTAATGAGTTCTACCCCGGTTGTTCTGAATTTTCGTCGTTGAATTTTTTGGTTAAGTTGATGATGTAAAGGTTCTAAATGGTTGGAGTAATAATTCGTTCAACATGTTGTTAAAACTCTTAAAAGCAACGTTTCCAATGTGTAGTACTACTATCCCTAGTTCATTTTATGAAGCAAAATGAAAACTTCGTGACTTGAGCTTGGGATACGGGACTATTCACGCGTGCAAGTATGACTGTGTATTGTATTGGAATAAGTTTTCTGATTTGCAACATTGTCCTACATGTAGCGAGGCTAGGTACAAGGTTCATCATAATAGAGGGAAAAAATTCCGCTTAAGGTATTGTGCCATTTTCCTTTGGTACCGAGATTACAATGCTTGTTTGTATCGCAAAAGAGTCTGCTGACATGAGATGACATAAGGATAAACGTGTTGAAACAGATAATGTGTTAAAACATCTAGCTGATGCAGAGGGGTGGAAGCACTTTGATTCTAAATATCCTGATTTTGCTTCTGATCCACGGAACGTGTATTTAGGCTTGGCTTAAGATGGGTTTAACCCAAGTACAGTATGTGGTCTGTTGTGTTACTTCTTTACAATTTGCCACCATGAAAATGCATGAAAGAGACAAATTTCTTTATGTCACTACTCATACCGGTCCTAGATCTCCTAGTAGAGAAATTGATGTGTATCTCCAACCATTGATTGAGGAATTGAAAGAGTTATGGACTTTTGGGGTGCGTATGTATGACTCTCTTACAAGTCAGTTCTTTCAGCTATATGCAGCCTTGTTGTGGACGATTAACGACTTCTGTGGCATATGGTGACCTATAGGGGTGGAGTACAAAGGGGTATCAGACATGTCTTATATGCATGGGTGATAGATCGTCCTTCGGGATACGAGGTAGAATATCTTTCATGGGACATAGACGCTATCTTCCAGAGAACCACGTGTGCGTAAAAGTAGGCTACATGATGGAAAGGTAGAGCGTAGGGCTCCTCCGGTGGTGATTAATGGGCATGAAATATTAGAACAACTAAATCAGTTGGAGTTTTCAGTTATGAGTAAACATCCTTCAATATAGGATAAAAAAAGAAAGAGAGCTCTTAATTGGACGAAGAGAAGTATTTTTTCAAACTTCCTTATGGGTCGAGATTACTATTACGTAACAAACTTGACGTAATGCACATTGAGAAGAATGTTTGTGACAATTTGGTTGGTACGTTGTTGAACATCGAAGGGAAAACGAAGGATACCACTAATGCTTGGTTGGACCAACAAGATCTGAAGATAAAAAAGGATTTACATCTTATAGAAGTGGGTAACCGATTGGTGAAGCCACATGCGAGCTACACATTGGAAAACTTAATTGATTCCTGAAATCAATTAAGTTTTCCAATGGATTTGTTTCCAACATATCGAGATGCGTGCATGAAACAGAGGGAAAAATATCAAGACTCAAAATGCATGATTGTCATGTTTTATTACATCGACTACTACCAATTGGAATTCAAGCATTCTTACTGAAGAACGCGTACACTGCTATAACCGAATTATGTAATTTTTTTCGTGACTTGTGCGCTAGAACGATAAGAGTAAGTGATCTGAACAGATTGCAAGCATATATCATAATCATACTTTGTAAGTTGGAAAGAATATTTCCACCTGCCTTTAGCGTTATGGTACACCTTGCCGTTCACTTACCATATGAAACAAAGATTACTGGTCCGGTTTCTTATAGTTGGATGTATCCAATTGAAAGAAGTCTACGCACGTTAAAGCAATATGTTAGAAACAAAGCACGTCCTCAGGGGTCAATTGCAAAAGCGTATGTCATGAATGAATCAAGCACCTTTTGTTTGTGTTACCTAAGTGATATAGAGACTCGATTCACAAGAGATGAGCGAAATGATGATACCATTGTAGAGGACGAGGTAGTTGGTAACTTTAAAATTTTCAAGCAGAAAGTACGACCCTTAAGGTGCGTCAAGTGTTCGTGCTATATCACAGGAAGAGAAACGACTCTTCCATTGGTACATACTGAACAATGTAGACGAAATATCGGAGTATTGCAAGTAAGCATTTCTCATCTTCATAATTCTTAAATATTTGTTATACATTGTTCTTATAGAAAGTAAACTCATCCTCATCCCTATTAGAAAACATTTGAGGCTCCAACGTCGACATGCTCAAAATTCTATGGATTTGTATAAAAGACATGAATGGGCATTCCCTGAATGGTTTCGAGCACAGGTATATAACAAGTTTAAGTGTGACATGTAAGCACTAACGTATTTAAGCACGTGAGATGTCTATAATCGTTGTCACATTCATTTCAGGTGTTAGAACTGTGTAATTCTGTAAATTTATCTGACAATTTCTTTTCACTTGTGATGGGACCATCATTTGACGTTCGTTGTTACAATGGATGTATCGTGGGTGGTCTAAGATTTCACACTGTTGAACTTGATTCCCAACGTACTACTCAAAATAGTGGAGTAATGGTCATCAGTGAAAGCGATACAAGTGAAAGTGGCGACAATAATTTTTACGGTGTCCTGGATGAAGTATTGCACGTACAATATCCGTTGGGAAGAAATGTATGGCTATTTAAGTGTCGGTGGTATGACACTGACATCAACAAAAGTCAAAGAACACACGTTGAAATAGGGTATAAATCTCTCAACACATCTCATTTTTGGTACATGGAGGAACCTGTAATTCATGTTACTCAAGCACATTTAGTTTTTTACGTAGATGACCCAAAAAATGGTAGCAATTGGAAAGTTGTGCAAGTCGTCCAAAATAAGCGTATATGAGACATGCCAGAAGTGGAGGATGTTGACAATGACCACATTAATGTACTAGAAATTGTTGTAAGCCATCAAGTGGATGACCACATCGAGGATGACACTCTGTGTAGAACTGACGTTCATCCCACAATCGTTGAAAGACCAATTGTGCGTCATGTCGCTGATGACTTCATCGACGATGTGAATGAACACTTGTCACATGCAAGCAACGACAAATTATAGTGACAAACCACGTACCCTCATATTTATATAGCTTATATATTTTGATTCTAGCTAGAGTTCGTATTTGCTTATTGAATGTTTGTTTTCTACGTCCACAGGATTATGTCATCGTCATACCCATGTAATAATTTTCTGGAGACGGACGCTATGTTCCTCGAGTTTGAGGATGATTTAGATAACATCACGGGTGAGTGTAAGAATTTCCTTCATTTTAACCTACGATTATTTCATGTTTTTTTCTAACATTTATGTGTTATTACCGATTTATTGAGCAGGGTCTTCTTCTCAACAACCTGCGACTCCGAATCCTAGGAGACGTGCGCAGTCTCGATTCTTGGAGTTTGAGCGCCACGTTGCAATAAACGGGCCCATTTTGATGACGATCGCCCCTGGAGCAGAAAAGTCTATTTCCCCATACGCCGTTCGCTTCAGCCAGGCAATAGGCATGTGCGTGCAAAAGACATTTTCCGTCCGTTGCCTTAAGTGGACGGACGTTGGGAGAGAATACATTGAGGTCGTCAAGGGCGACCTTTAGTTAATTAAGTGCACTACACATTTATGATTTCATGTGGAACATATCTAAGTTAACCAATCTAATGTGTTATTTTTGTAATGTGTAGCGGTTTTTTGTGCTTGATTTCAATGATCAAGCAATCAACAGGTTTGTTGAGCATCAGATGCTCACGACCTTTAAAGAGTTTCGAGCTGACTGTCACAGACAGTTCAAAAAGTACAACGACCCGGAGGAGGCTCGTGCCAACCCACCAAACATATTGGTTGGACGTCATGAGGATTGACACTTCCTTTACGACCACTAGATGAGTCGTGCATTCCAGGTATTTATCATGATTAATTATGATTTCAAGTTTTAATATGTATAAGAAATAAATAATATAATTGTTTTCATGTAGGAGCAATCACGGACGAACGAGGCTGCTAGACAGAAGCAGCCTTACAATCATAGCAGTGGGTCCAAGTCGTTTCTACAACAATAGTACGAGCTCACTAAGAGAAAAGGAGAGTCGGTCGATCGTGTGGAGTTGTTCCAAGAAACACACGTTCGAGTTGGACGTTCGTGTCGCAGTCCGCAGAGGATGCGCATGTAAGTTATGTCTTTATTAATTATCCTCTTTCATTATATATTTTTGCATTACCTAACTTAGCTTCTAAATTTATTGCAGAATCAAATGCTGGAACTCCAGTCCCAGCCTATCGTAGAGGGTAGTTAGCCACTCTCTGAGGATGAGATATGCGATCAGGTGTTAGGTAGACGACCAGGCTACTCAAAAGGCCTTGGTTGAGGACCCAAGTCAAAGGCCCTCAAGACGATGAGTGCAAGCAGTTCCACGACGTCATGTTCTCAGTCGGCCATAGAAAGGGAGATTCAAATACAAGCTAAACTTGATCAAGCTTTGGAACGAATTGAATTTCAAGATAGAAATTTCCAAGCGTTAGCTTCAGAAATGGAACAAATGTAAAAGCTGATACATGACATGACTCGGGCACAGCAAGGACCACCACATGATCCTTAGCTTTGCGGTACGTATGTATGTTTCCATTATTATTCTTAAATTTTTGCAATGATAGTATACAATGAACATATGAATATATGTACTAAACTTACTTACTTTTGTGACATTGTAGGACCCAAGGTGTAGCATGGCGTGTACGAGCCTCGTTAGGAGACGTACGACTTTGTTTGCAGTTTTTTGTATTATGAGAACTACATTTTTCGTATTATGAACAATTATGTTTTTTGAACTTATTAATTATCTTTTTTTTTTTTAATTTTTGTTTGTATTTCTTAATTTATTAATTTATATTGACTTTGTAATTTTAATTTAATCCAAAACGTCGAAAAAATATTTGACCAATCCGTATGTCGTTATTTAACAAAAATAAAGAACTTATTTGAGCAAAATATTTAAGGGAAAATAAATTAAAAATTACATATTTAAAAAAAAATATATATATATAAAAAGGAATTCTCGACGCAACAAAACGTCGGCAATAGGATGTACAAAAACGTCGGAATATATCATTCCCGACACTACGATATGTGTCGGCAAAAAAGACGTCGAGAGAGGTATTTTCGACGCCGGTGGTTTCATCGCAAAAAACAGCGTCGGGAGAGGTATTCCCGACGTCGTCAAGGGTGTCGAGACACATGACGCCGGGAGAGGCATTCCCGACGCCGTGTCGTTCACGCGTCGGGAATGTCTCTCCTTACTCAGTTTTTCCTACGTAGGTCCCGACGTCGATAAAAACGTCGGCATATCCTTCCCCGACGATTTTTTCACTTTCCCCGACGTTTTTGTGTGTCAGGAGTACCCCCATCTCTTATAGTGTTCTCTCCTAATTTGTGTTGTAGTGAGGTGTCATGGCTGATCATTTTTCTTGTAATGAGTCTATATAATTTAAGAATTTTCAAAATAGTCTTATTAAGCTATTAATTTTATGTATCATGCCATTAATTTTTATAATTAGTTACGTTTAATTAAACACTTGAAAATATATTTGAGACATATATATATATATATATATAGTAGTTATGTATTATATATGTATTATATTTTCTTATTTTATTGTTTCACTTTATGTATTATATATGTGTAATTCACTGTATTCTAATTCAAGTTAATTATAATGGATCTTATACCTATCAAATATCATATCAGAGTTGAAAGAAAAATATAACCAAATGCTAAATTAAAAAGAAAAAAAAAAGAGTGAGATGTAATTGGAAAAATGGGGAGTAATAATTAAAAATTTAGTAAAGTACTACATCGACATGGGAATAATTATGGACCTCACTGAAAACTTCTTTTTCTTTAAAAAAAAAGTAGGAACACTAGAAAGACAAATATCAATTGCAAATTTAATAAATATAAAAGTTAGAGAAAAAAAAAAGAAATAATTGTACTAATTCTTCTTGTCCTCTTTCTCCCACTTGTGATCCTCCGCCACATAAGCGGCAAAGATAGAGTCCATACTATTACTACTGCTGGTCCCGGAATTGAACATCACGTCAGCCATGTCCACCACCGCAAACTGATCCCCCACTTCTTTTCCGTACCGTACGCTGCACGGGGCGCCGGATTTCGACCCTGAACCGACGACATCCATGGAAAGCCAGGCAGCGGAGGCGGGGTGAATTAACTGGGAGATGGGTTGGCCGGTGGCGAGGGGTGGCGGCGGGGGAGCGGAGGGGGCGGTGGCGGACATGTGGCATGTATGGTCGCCGCGGTAGGTGACTTCGAACGTGTGGGGATCGTCGTCGAGGCGTTGCACGTGCTTCTTGGCTGGGCAGTGGTAGAGCTTCTGGTGGGTGCATCTGAAATAGCCTCTGCGAAAGGAAATTCATGAAGATGATGATTTTAATTACACTTTTACGCTTGCCATTTTTTTAGGTAACCTTTTCTTTTAAATATAAAAAATATTTTATGCAGATTTGGTTTTATTTGATTTCTATATTCTCCTGTATTTTCAGTAACTCAGATTTCTGTTTTCTTATTTATTTGTCAATTAGTTTTTAAAAATTTGTCTAAAAATATTCAAACTCTTATACTTTAGTTTAGACATGATAAGAAATAGAGAAAATAGATTTAATTTTTAGACGAAATTGTTAACATATGATGCAGTTTATGATTTGAGATCAACCTTAATTATTATCATAGTATAAAAAGTTTTAATAAACCATGTAGTTTGATTAATAAAACTCTTCTATCTTTTGTTTTTTTATGTACCTTTAAAGATTTGAACATATTGTTGGCCAAACCAAAAAATGTTACGTTTTGCTCATGAAAATGAAAAAAGAAAAAAGAAAAAAAAAAGAAAAGAAAAGAAAAGAAAAGAAATGTGTCAAAATATGTGATAAGGTAACAAAAGGTATTATCAGTGGTTGGCATTAAGTTTATGTAAAAGAAATGCATTCGACTAAATTATATGTTTAAATTTAAATAAGTCTAGATAATAAAAAGTAAATTCAAAATTTTAAAATTATAGGATCTAATTAATTGAAATTATTTACGAACCATATGGATTAATTTGCAAATTTTAACTTGAATGTTTTTTTTTTGTATGTACATTTGAATTTTTAATCAGATTTAGAGGATAAAAACATGTATATTTGTTAAATATTGTACTGAAAAAATATATCTATTGGTTAAATATTTCAATTCTAGAATGTGAGAGAATATTATTCGAATCTAAAAATGACTTAAACAATACTTCATGAGATCAATAAAATATAATGGGGAAAACCCAAATCAAAACCACTTTCATAACTAATTTTATATTATTTATTTTAAATAACCACTAAATTCTAAAATTAATAATAATCGCTTGAACTTTTAAAGTACTTTTGATAAAAATATATATTATATTTTACTTCTTAATCTCGATTATAATTTATGTTTTTGAGATTTACTAAGTTCAGTTGAGATAATTTAGATTTTAATTTTTAAAGCAATAGGTAGATGATGGATTAAATTTTGAAAACAAACTTATTATTAATTATTTTTTAGTACATTTAGATTTTGAATTTGAGATTAATACAACGAATGGTAATTACAACTCATTTAATTGGTCTAGAGATGAATCAAATTTAAGAATCCCACACCAAACACATACATATTTGTAAGCATGAAAATATATATATATATTTTGAAATTAGCTTAGGAAACAAATCCCTTAATAAAATATTTTGCTTTCAAAACTAAAATACTATACGTCTTAATTGGAAAAACAAGTTGTAAAACATAATTAAGTAGTAATTAAAAAAGAAAAGTAGTAAATTAAAATGTTATCTTGTGTCAATGAAAATTCAAATTCCACAAGGCATGGAAAGGTTTAATATATATATATATATATATATATATATATATATATATATATATATATATATATATATATATGAAGGGATCAAATGTAGAAGAATTATTGACCATAGAATTAGTCACAAAGTAAAAAAAAAAAAAAAAAAAAAAGGGTGACCCACATTTTGAAGGAGAACAAAAGCACTTTAATTTGTTTTGAATTGAATGAGTCAAACATTCAATTATTAATTTATATCATCAATCCATCAACATATTTCTGTTTTTTTTAAAAAAAAAATATACAAACAAACTTTTTCGTAGGAAGAAAAAGACCATTTTCCCCAGAAGTGCACAAGATTTTTTTTATTATTATTTTTTTAATTTTTTTGTCATTGACAATATTTTCTTTTTTAGTTTCTAAAACTTTTGTTTTTCATTTTGTTTCCTAAAACAATTTAAACGTGATAATAATAATAATTTTTTTGGGGGGAGAAGAAGAATATAAGAAGATTGCTTGATTTAAAGAGAAGTTAAGAATTTGTTTTGACCAAAAACTTATTAATGAAGTCGAATCAATTTATGGACCATTACCTTTCAATTCAATCTAATTGTAGCCTAATATTTATAAAAGGAAACAAAAAAATCTAATTGAACGCTAAACCCACCTTTCATCCTCATTTCGTTTTTTTTTTTTTTAAAAAATGAAATTAGCATATTTTCTCTAAATTTCTTATTAGAAAATGTAGTTTCGTAAGTGTTCCATTTAATTTTCTACTTGATTAATTCAATCACAAAGTTTAATATATAAGATTTAATCTTTTCTATAATTAAAATGGAGAGATTCAAACTATAAGCTCGTAATTATTAATATACTCTTCCTTCAATTGAGTTATGCTTAGTTTGATAATATTAAGTTAATTAATTATCACCTTAATTAATAATAATTAATTTGTTTTTTTGCCTTGAATTTTTCATTAGATATCATTAAAATTCTTGTTATTCACTCAAATTGCTATTTTGCATGCGTTGATTAATAGTAATATTATTACAAATAAAACTGACAACGTCTTAAAAAGATTTTATAAATATTTTGTCATGGATTTAGGCATTTTATGTCATGTTTGAAATTATTTCTTCTTTAAGCACTGGTTTGTTGTTCTTGAATTTTTTTACTTGTAGATTGATAAATTGATCGAAAATTAAACTTAAATGATAAACTATACAGACTAGATCATAATTATTAGAAAAAATGACGACTTAATTTTGATGAAAATATTCACAATAAAAATCAAATCAAATAGGTATAAGTAGTAAAGCACATGGGTTAAGTTAGTTAGATAACTAAATCGTTATAAATTAAAAAAAAAGAAAAAAAAAAGAAAAAAAAAAAGAGACAAAATAGTTAGTAACCAAAGTTGAAGCACTAATTATTCCTTTTTGTGATTTAATGCTGACTTTTGAGTAAACTCTATTTCTAGTTTATTTGCACAGAAAATGACATTTTCAATTGATAAAATAAAAGTAAAATATTTTGATTTTTAATTGAAAATATTTTGATACTAATTAGGCGTTTTACAAGAAAATAAAAGGTTTGAAACTACAGAGAATTGCTTCAAACATTTTAAATATGCCAAATTCTGTTTGTTTTTCCCCTCAAAAGATTAACATGATTTCTTTTAATAGATAAATGAGATCTTATTCATATCTTTTCCAAAAATATGAATTTGTAAACAATAATTTCATAAAAATAATGGAAAAAAGAACGTTTTCAAATATTTAGTATAACCAATGAAAACATTTGTGAAAAGATAATAAAATTTCCAAATTTTTTTAAAGATATTTTCGAGAGTCTTATCATATAAATTATTATTTTTTTTTTAAAAAAAAAAAAAAACCACCTTCTGAATTAGGGTTCTTCCCTTCAAACTTGTAATTTCAGCTAAAATCATCCCAAAAGTATTGGATCATTTAAAACTTTAAGAACATTATTTATTCCATTCATTTGATAATAATTTTGTTTATTAAAATGTGGGTTTATTTTCTCCAACCTTTCTTTATAATGATTTTAATTGTGTTGGGTTAAAGAAACATCAAAACATTTAACCCAATTATATTAATTAAAGCAAGGTTTAGTTAAAAATGTGAAAAACAGCAAAACGAAATAGACAGTGAGATAGCAAGAAACAAACATAAACTTAAAAAACAGTAGACAACCTAAACCAAAATGTAAACATTTTTCAAAATCCGAAACAAAAAAGAAATGAAATGTGTAAATTAAAGGAAAAAAAAACAAACAAACCTGGGAAACCTAGAGCCAAGAATCTCCTTCTGTCCATATTTCCGCCATGTGAAGCCGTCGTCGGGCGGCAGCTCTGTGTTTCCGATGCGCGGCGCCCCCACCCTCACCGTCCTCTTCTCCATATCATCTTTTCTGCTCAAACCACCATTTCATGTCAACACACAAATCTTCTACGTTAGTTCAATATATACACAAGCATAAATTAATGTCAATAATTGGTATAAAAATTCAACCTATTGTTTTTATTTTATTTGGATAATTTCAAAACAAAGAAGTTTTGGAAGGACGGGTTTTATAACATTATAAACAATGAAATTTATGAATCAATGTAATGCGTTTATTAGCTAACTAGTTTACTTTTTAACTAAAAAAATTATAAACAAAAAAAATATTCAAGCTCCACTCGATAATTATAATTTGTTTTGGTTTGTTGTTTTTAAAAAAGTTAAGCTTATAATCACCCTTCATTTCTTTATTTTATTATTTATTTTTAAGAGTTTTGAAAAATCAAGCTAAACTTTAAGGGTTTAGTAAAAAGTGATGAAAAGCAATGGTAAATACAAATATTTTAATGTTTAGTTATTAAGTGGTCACACAAGTTTCAGAAACCAAAAAAAATGAACTAAATTATTATCAAGCAACAAAGCAAATAGAACTCAACAGACAAATATTTTTAATGAGTAGGAAAATCAAACAATTTAATGAAATGATGAACTAACTAAGTGAAAAAGAGGAAAAAAAGAAGCATTATCTTGTCTTACATTGTAGTACTGTTTATACTTAACTTCGTGGAAAAACCCATCTAATTCTTCCCTTTCCCGTGCTTTACCAAACCCAATTCCATCCACTTTAGAGCTTTTATTATCTTCTCTCTCTCTCTCTCTCTCTATCTCTTTTTTGTAATTTTTTGAAGTTTCAGGTTAAATTACTCTGTTTGGTTGTGCCTGAGAGTTAAACCTAAAAATCAGAACTCGTCACATCATTATCAGGATGCATAATTTTAACACAACCACAATGCATAATTTTAACCACAAAAAATCAATACCGTCTTCGTGCTTTTGTCGACGACGAGGAGGAAGAAGAAAAACCCATTGCCATAAGCTTTCCAGAATCCTTCACAGCCGCTGGAACCGTCACAATCGCAGACGGCGGTGAGGGAGATCTCGTCTGCATTTGCGCCAACTCCATAGCTTGAGAGCAAGTAGATTTCAACCACTCCTCCAACCCAACCTCCCCCTGACCCGCTGTGAGAGGCGGCGGTTCATGGCTGCTCAGCCGGTCCTTGGCCGCGGAAAAAACACCCAAAATCTCATCACAAGATCGAGCCATGAAATGGGATTGATCTGACATATTGATATTATTATTCCCCAAATTTAAAACGTTGAATTCCAATTGCCTTGCTAAAGAACACCCACGAAGAATCAAAGAAATGGCTTCTTCCATGGCAAGAACTTTGAAGCTTTTATAATACCACAAAAGAAATATATATATATATATGTATGTATGTATGTACTGATGGTACGAAAAACTTTATAACCCAAAGTTTTGTGATTGATTATTGAATAACATGTTTCTTGTATACGGTACAAAAAAATGATTAAATATAAAAGGAGGTAGCAATTGGGGAGAAAAAAAAAAAAAAAGAGGGACTTGGTCATGGTCATTGGTCAAAGTAGAATTTCAACAAAATTTGATGGGAATATAGTTTAGACCAAAGACTCTCTAAGAATAAGAGAGAATTATATTATATGGGGAGTTTGTTTTAAAAATTAAAATTCTAGTTTTTCTTATTTTTCCCTTTTACTTTGATTTCAATTGAATTTGTATTATGGGGTTTTTTTTTTTATTTATTTGAGAAAGGGAATTGGTAAAACTAACTACTATTCTTCTCAACTTGGGCTTGTTCTTTTTGATAGATTGCAATTGATTTATTTTTGTTCTTTTCACAACTTTGAATTCACGTTTTTGGTTTATTTTCGTTAATATCATTTTCCCTTATTTCTTAGGTGGCAAAGTATTTGCATTTCATCTTACGTCAACGTGTAAGAAGGGAAAAATACATGATTAGGCATTTCCACCCTCCTCTTCTAAGTGACACCATATTTGGGACGTGAATTATAATAGGGGTGTAATTGGGTCGGGTCGGGTCGGGTTTTCTTCAAAACCGACCCGACCCGAAATGTACGGTTGATTCTGAAACCCGACCCGACCCGACCCAACCCACATTCCGGTTGGGCCGAATGGGTCGGGTCGGGTCGGGTCTTTTTTTTTTTTTTTTTTTTTTTTCCTTCTACTTACTTAGCACTTATCTCCTCTGATAGTGCAAGCATCAAATGTAAAGAATGAAAGCCTTCCCTGTTAGCATAATCTCTAAGCATGCCTATGATGTTGGATGAAAATGTAAAGAACAGCAGCAATTTCAGTGATCATCTGAAGATCCAGCTGAAGAACTTCTCTGGATAGCTTTCTCAACCAGCTGAAGATCCAGAACGATGAAAGTTCACAAGTCAAGTCAAATTGGTTGTGAACACAAGTGAAGCCATATTAGCGATCATCATATAAGAACAAACAAGTAATTGTCAAATTCTTGTTACAGAAGCATCTTTCTAATCTAGATTCTGCACGTATTTTGTGGTGGTTAATCCAATCAGAATGCCAAAAGTTACAAATTGTCAGTTGGCACAGATCCCCCCACCTTTTCTACAGAAACTAAGAGCAGGAATTCAATTGATGCACTATGCAAAATAATGTTTAAATTACATGTATGGCAATCCAATAGTTAGTAACACAACTCGTTCTCATTGAAATAGTCCTCAGAACCCCTTTACATCGTTGTGGTAAATATTAAACAAAAGAAAACCAGAAAAATCAAATGGAGCTGAAGGAAAATAGGAGCATGAGCACGCTTTGAACACACTCGCCAAGCTAGAGCCACAAATAAAGGTAGCTTTCTAGTGACAAAATGATTATCATGGAATCACTCTCTATTGCTTCTACAAATCAAGAGAAAACAGCTGCTTCTTCAACCATTAATCAATTAACTGAGAATTCAAGATGGAAGCATAAAGTGGTGAAAGTATATTCACACACATGGAAATTAATTCTATGGTGCACAGTATTGCTACTATCAAAATCAAAATAAACATGGAGCAGATTTAGAAACAAAAAAAAAGGTAATATCTCCTCTGCTGAAGCTTGTACTTTTATCCTTGTTTACAAAATTAGTCCACCAAAATCAAAATGAATGAAGCCTAAGAAACCAAATTGCTCTTCACTGTTCAACCAAAAACAGAAGTCTCTGCTTCATATGTGTACCTGTAATAGAAGCGTGTGATGCTTTGAGCTATTGGGACTTGACTTAGGATCTGTTTTCTCTCCATCATTTTGTGCATCATTCTTGGTAACAGCTTTGTTCAATTCCCCCTGTGAACATACATAAATTAGTGAGCAAGATAAACTTATGGATGAAAAAGAACATAGAGATACTGTAATGATAGAAACTACAGGAGAAGCAACCTCACGTAATTGCAATTTAGTTTCACACTATAACAAGTAAATGTGTAAATGACATAAGATGGATGATAATCTCAATTTAGTAGGAAAACCTGTCCAAGTGAATTGCTAGCGTCGAAATTCTCATTATGGGATCCTCCTTTTGTTACCTGCCAAGATTAAGTTGAACTAAGTAGGAGGGTGGTTCAGATCCAATAGTAGGTAAAACTTATTAAATGTCATTTACTGTGGGGAGTATTGTATAATTCTTTTTTAAAAAATAATGAAAACGATCAAATACCTTGGACACCGGTTTCAGTTTCACACAAGGGCTGTCAGTATGAGCACCAACAATATGAGCACTTCCCTGTCCCTTGACCAAGCCCTGCTCAAGTGATTAGCTAATTTTTCACCCAATTCATTCTCTTGGGTATTGCTAGATTTAGCAGAAACAACATCAGCTACTTGATTAGCCAATAAAAACAATTTTGAAAAACACTGGGGAACTTTTACAAACGCATGGAAGACAATAAAAACCAAACCAACAAATTGGTCAAAAAAACTTGATGAAGATGACAAGAACAAGAAAATCAGTAAGTTACCGGTTCAACGAAACCACCATGAAATCAACTAAAACAAAAAACAAAACAAACAAACAAACAACCAATAATCTCTCAGCCCTTCTTTTGTTTCTTTTATATAAAGAAGGTTAACCAAGGAACTCAAACGTTTAATAAAATATTATGGTACTGGAAGATTAAAAACTCGACTAGCAAAGATAATAGTTCACTTATTTCTAAGAACCTCATGAACAAAGTTTACAATTGGGAAGGTATGAATTAATGAACATCTTCACGAGACCACCTTGTTCGTATAACCCAAAGTGCTTCCATGATTGTGATTGGGAAGTTCCATCATTGAGCTTCAAGACTCTAAAAAAACAAGATTCGATATTTAATAAGTTAATAATTTTAAAAAAATGTAAATAAAGATTTGAGAGTAGGGATTTAAACCATAGAGTCATTATTCAAATTCTCAAATGCAGCTTCCATCTCCTTTCCTATGTTTATGAATTCTAGATCAAAATGACAAACAGTTAGCTTCTATGGGATAATTGAAAATTTTAAATGCGTACTTCAAAAAGAATATTACCTTCATCAATTTCTTCAGCCCCGTCAATTTCTTCATTCATGTCATCCAAAGGTTTAGACTGAATCCAATTCTGAGCACAAATGAGTGCCTCTGCAGTTTGAGGAGTTAAAGAACTTCGAAAAGAATCTAACACCCGTCCTCCAGTGCTAAAGGCGGACTCAGAAGGCACAGTTGATATAGGAATACTGTAGATGTCCCTAGCTACTTGGCTAATGATCTTAAATCGAGAGGCATTCACCTTCCACCAAGTTAGCAAATCTAAATATTCATCGCCCATACAATCTATACGAGCCTCATCCAGATAACGAGTCACCTCTGTTTTAGCATCATCTAGACATGTTTTGTTACTTTGTTTAAATCTATCATGAACAGTAGCACGTGCCTTGTAAGATCCACTAGATGAGATAGAAGGTATTTCACTTTGACTTTGAAAGCCAAATCCTTCGATAGGTGTACATGATTGTGTTTGTGAATATTTTTCTTTTGACATTCTCATATAATAATCATCACACAATCGACGAAATGCTTCTTCAACCTTATTTGTCCATATTTTTGCACAATCTTCCTCCAAAAATTCATTAAAACAATAATTCACATAAGCTAGCTTGTACCTAGGGTCAAGAACTACAGAAACATACAATAATAAATTGGTCTTCTCACTTGTAGTTATACCCCAATACTTGTTGAATTTTGTCTGCATGCTTAATGTCATTTGACTCAATAATGCATTCTCATACGATGAGTATTCACGAATTATTTCTTGGATCAAACAAAGTTCATGAAAAAATATATTTGAAGTCACAGACATAGATGCAGAAAACTTCATTGTTACCTCTGAAAAAGTCTTTAGGAACTTTACAAACACTTTTGCATTATCCCAATCTTCAGTAGTAGGAATATCATCCTTTGGCAAATAACTAGGGTCATGCTCCTCCAATCTTTCAAAAGTCTTTTGACACTTAATTGCTCCATCCAACATAGTAAAAGTAGAATTCCATCGTGTCGGAACATCCATTGTAAGACAATTTTTTGTTGACATCTTATCTTCTTTAGCAAAATCTTTAAATATTTGCAATCTAGCAGGAGATGACCTAACATACTTCACAGCATTTCTGATTCGAATGATAGACACATGCAAATCTTTTAAGGCATCACTAACAATTAAATTAAGAATATGAGCACAACATCTAATGTGAATAAATTCACCATCCAACACCAACCCATTTCTGCCTTTAAACTTTTTAACCAAGTAGGCAATGGCTACATCATTTGAACTCGCATTATCAACCGTTACAGTAAAGAGCCTATCAATACCCCAACCTTCTAAGCACTTTTCAATGGCTCTACCTATGGTATCTCCTTTATGATTAGCTACTTGACAAAAGTTCAAAATTCTTTTGTGCAAGTTCCAATCATCATCAATGAAATGAGTCGTTATAACCATATAATTAATATTTTGCACAGAAGTCCACGTATCCGTTGTTAAACAAACTCTTTGGCCACTTCGAGTTAATGCATTTTTTAACTTTTTTTTCTCCTTCATATACATTTGAAAACAATCTTTTGCAACAGTTACTCTTGATGGAATCACAAACTTTGGATTTAATGCCCGACAAAATTGGTGAAACCCTTCACTTTCTACGAACTTAAATGGCAATTCATCCAAGATAACCATCCTAGCAAGCATTTTTCTACAATTTTCTTGAGTGAATGATGCAGTCATCAAATTACTTTCAGAATCTCCCTCTCCTTCAACATTATCTTCCAATGGATTTACATACATCTTACATTTCTCTAAATGTCTTTTTAAATTAGTGGTACCATTTCTTTTGGAATCACAAGCATATGAAGCCCCACAATGTTTACAAGCAGCCCTAGGATATTTAGGATCACATCCTTCTACTTTTATAAAATGTTCCCATACCGATGATGGTGGTTTAACCGGTTTTCTTTTTCCTAACACTGGACTAGAACAACTCTGATTTGAAGTCTCGTCTACCGAGAATGAAGTCATCCTAATAATCATCAAACAAAACACATAGAAAATTAAGGAAAAGCTTACCAGTACTGTAAAAGAGAAAGAAACAAAGAAAGGCAGTACTCTAAATGTTATTATATAAACAAACTTTTCCAAAGCAAAATTTTCGCATCCCATTAGTTCCTAAAATACTCAAGTTCTTCTAGTTACTCTTTCCCATTAGTTCCTAAATTTTCACATCTCTAAATGTTCGTTTCTGTTTTGAAAGACTGCAGCCTCAAGAATGACTTCCAGGACAGTGGAGTGGTTAACTTCAATTTTTGTTTAGCATGTGGAGTTCTTGAACTCATTGTGGGGCAAACGAGTAAAAAAAATATCAATTTTTATGGCTTATTAACTTCATGCACAGTAGGCTCAACGACTAAACAACTCCACCCCTATTACCTTTGGTAAGCACAAAGGATTCAGTGGCTGCCTTGATTGAAAGGATAAAAGTTTGAACTCATGCGCTCATCAAAGTACGTATACCATAAATTTAACTAAACAAAACTATAAATATCACACTATAAAGTCACTAAAAAACTTAAAACTACTAATGAACATAACCCTCAAACATAACTCTCATGAGTTCATGCAAAGTTCTATGTTTTTTATGGTTGACATTACCATTTCCTAGTAGGTAACGATTAAAGACACAGCACAGTAACACAAGTTAATTACTATACTTAGGAACAGCTGACATTGTAAGTTTTTTATTCACGAACTAGTTTCACAAGATAGAGATTTATTTATTTATTTTTTTTTTTAAAACATCAAATTCTTACCAAACGAGTGGTTAGCAATTACAATCCTGGCTGATCCCTTCTGTTTTGCACCACAAGCAAGAGCTTTGCCAACTCCACCAGCACCAATGACAACAACGAGCTGAGCTTTACCAGCTAAGCATGAACCGACTGTGGAGCTGTCGTTATGCAAGCCTGCAATATAAGAGTTGGGTATAAACCATCTTGGTTGAAAATAATATTTATGAAGAAACAGAAGAAAAATATGCATACAAACCAGGTAATCCAACTTCAATGGCTGAAATAGCACCATAACAATATGTGTTATAGCCACATAATTTTTCATCAGATTGTCTTCTAATTAAGAACAAAAAGTTAACAGCTCCAGTTGGCTGCAAAAGTTTAAAACTCTATCATCCAAGTATTGTGGAAACTAAGAGGTCTATATATATCTGGGGGAACCTTTTGTTTTAGGATTCAAGACATGTAGATAGATAAAGCGTGTAGAGCCTTACAATTTTGTTGAAATATGATGAAAATTTGTATATTAATAGCTAAATGTGTTTTATGATGTGAACCGTACCATCCTGATCTACGGCTGAATGTAATTTTTTTTTTTTTTTTAATCTCTCTTTCAGAATTTTAGACATGGTGTGTTTCTCTAAATGAATGGAATTTACGAACTTCACACTGTTAATTTTTTAGTAAAATTTTAGAACAAACTTATTCTAAAATTTCTCTCTCTTATAGACATATACCAACCTTTCCAATCCCCATTGCACACGTGAGGCAGCAGAAGCAAGCTGGTTATCAAAGTTAGTCAATCTATTGGCTAGATTAGGCATTTAGTAAGTGTTGTGAAAATGAGTCGATAGCGTGAAGTTTGTGCAGAGGAACCCCAAACTGGGAATGAGTATAAAGACAATTATAGGCAATTGCTGAGGCACTGGACAAAATGAGCTGTAAACTAAAGACTAAGCTTCTCAAACAGTCTGGTATTTTTCAATCTACAATCTGGTATTTTTCAATCTACAAAGTGAGAGATGCATGTAATATAATTGAGCTTCAATGTGAAATGCCGCCACTCTCCAATTTCCCCTCCATTGTGGGATTCATTTTAAGATATCGTCTGGTTTCTTATAACAATAAAAAAATAGCAGAAGTTTCAATGTCAAATATTAATTTCATATTATGTACACTTAAACCAGAACCCATAAACAAGAACCCAGATGGCAATAACCCCAAATAAACAGAAAAAAAAACCCAAAATAATACAAGCTGTAATTTAAAAATTAAAGAGATGATAATAAGGAGAAAGGGACAGACAGAAAGATAAAGCAATATATGGGTCAGTGTGGAACTTACAGGCGATGACGATGGAGTGGCGAAGTGATGAAGACGAAGAGATGCCGACGCCGATGAACACGAAGAGATAGATGCCGACGCTGATGCAGACGAAGAGGTAGATGCCGACGCCAAACGATGGAACAAAATGGTTTTTGAAGAGGAGGAAGACGCCAGACGAAATGCTGAAGACTGAAGAAGAATCGAAGAGGAGAGGAAATGAATTATTGACCTAATCGGGTATTTTAAACCCGACCCGACCCGAACCGAATTAAATCGGGTTGGTTCGGTCCAGTAACATTGTTGTTACTAACCGATCCAACCCAAACCGAACCGAATCGGGTCGGGTCGGGTCGGTTTTTTTCACCCCTAAATTATAATACTTTTGTTTTCCATTATTATATCATACTATTATTATCTATAGTATTACAATCAATTCATTTTTCTTAGTACAATCTTTACTCATACTGTTTCTAACTAACTAAGGCTATATATTAAGATGAGAAATTGTGGTGGGTGACAATTTGAACTTAAAAGGAATTTGCAATCTTTGTCACCCATTATTTTTTATTTTATAAATATGACAAAAAAAAAAAAAAAAAAGCCGTCCAATCAAATAGACACACATACTTGATATACCCAATATGCACTTGAGATACTTGATACATATGATATTCACATATCTATATACTTGAGATATTTGATACCTTATATACATATTTATATACATATATGTTGAAAATGACAAAATATTAAAGGTTTTAAATTTAATAACATTAAAATGATGATGCTCGATGGCATTTAGATAAATAAAGCAATATGACAAATTTTTGTAAATAAGTTGATCTTTATCAACTTTAGAATGAAAAAAGGTGAAACATTTTTTTAAGGAGTGTTTCGCACTATGAATGGGTTATTATAGTCGTTATTACTCTTGGATTATAATAGTTTGTAAATTATTTTAGTCTATATTATAATAATATATGTATTTGTGATTTATATTTTTATAATAAATATATATTTTTATTTTCACAACCCTTTAACAAAAATTCAAAATATTTTATCATAAATCCATATATTTGGTATATCAAGCATGTATTAAATGTATACCAAGTGTATTTTACGTGTAGCAAGTGTATATCAAGTGTATCAAATGCCTATTAGAAGAGTATCAAGTATATCATGTGTTACAGGTGTATTGAGTGCATCAAAGTGGTATCAAGTGTATATATTGGTGGTGTACCAAGTATGTACCAATGATGTATCAAGGTATGATCATGTGTATCACTTAGGTTAGGTTTTTTTTTTCTTTTTTTCTATTTTTGCAAAAGTAAATAAGTTTGTGCTATAGATCTAATTTTTAAAATTTATTTTGTCAGACATACAAAAAGTCCTAATAAATATTGATGACAACAAAAATATCTCAACGCATTATTTTTATGAAAATTTTGATGGAAATTTGATTTTGAAGGATATTAATTTTGAAAAATTATAAAAAAGATTAAAAAAACAAATTTTAATTAGTAAATAAACATGATCTATTATTTTAATACAGTAAACATGTCGGTTATTTATATTATAGTTATATAATTACAGACATTTTAATGCTTACTTTTTATGTTTCTTGAATTTTTTACAATATAATAGAAATACCGATCACTTCGAAAATATCAATGTCAAACTCATGAAAATGTGTAAATATCAACATTGATGGGAACATTAGACGTGCAGTGGAAAAAGATAAGATTTTACTTTAATGGCACTAAATTACATGAAAACCTCTAGACTGAAATCAAATTAGAGTTATGAAAACATACCTCGATAGCTCCAGTACTAAATGCTCCGTGCTCCATCCAAATCAGATTGTATGACTTAATGGATGAAGGAATGAAGAGAGAGAGAGAAAGAGATCATGAACAACTATGGATTAGATTTCGTGATGGAAAAAAATGGTGAGATCACAATTGTTTTGGTGGATGATCTCAGTCCAAAACTCCTCAAAGTCTCCAACTCCTTCACAAAGCACACTTTTTATAGTGAAATAACATGCAAAAAAAATGCATGATCATGCAACACCATAGCTTAACATGTAGAAGTTTACTAACCATTATTGTCAACTTCCCAAGCCAAACACCTTGCCCACTAATGTAAGTTGAATTATCTAATAAAATGTTAGCTTTTTCCACTAACTTTAGTCAAAGGGTAAAATAGTCAATATTTTGACTTTTTACCTTTTTTTTCGTCTTGACTAATTTGACTTTTCAAGCCTGAATCTGCATTTATTTTCTCAAAATTCAAATCACATTTGAATATATTACAGGCCAAAGTTTGACTTTTAAAAGTCAAAAGTCAACCCTTTGAGTTTTAACAACTTTGACTATTTCCATCATTTTCAAGCTCCGAATATGAATCAACATACATACTTGTCGGTTTCTATCTCCTTATCTAATTCAAACAATATTAATCCAACATACTATTTTAAGTTTATTTCATATGAGTTAGTAGGGAAATCTAATGGATATCTATAGATTATGGGCTCCAACACTACAAGAAAATATATATTTCCCGATGCACAACATGGACGTCGTAATAAGTAACGTTGGAAAAAAAAGGCTACGATCTTTCGACATCGTAGAAACTTTGTCAAGAAAGTTAGTAATCCCGACGCAACATAAGATGACGTCGGTATAAGGTAATTTAATAAAAAAAGATTACAAACTTCTCCCTATACCATGCACAACGGTATCGGGAGAAGTTCATAAATTTTTTTAATATCTTTAACTTCTCCCGACACCATGCATAACGACTTTGGGAGAAGTTCATAATTTTTTTAATATATTTAACTTCTCCTGATGTCATACATAATGGCGTCGACGTCGGGAGTTCCCCTTTAAAATCCATTTTCAAATATGTTTTACAGATCTTAAAGGCAATCAAAAAACGTGAGAGAGAGAGAGAGAGATTTCACACTTCTCACGACATCGTCCACCGTCCAGTCTTTGCGTCAAACTCCGTCGTCCGATCTTTGGATTCACCGTCCGTCCCTCCCAACGGTAAGCCAAACTCCATTGTCCGTCCGATCTTTGTCGTCAAGCCCCTCGCTGGCAGTAAGCCAAACTATGTTCATTTTGTTGTTGATTGAGTAAATTTTATTTTATTTTGTTGATTATGTCAATTTTGATTTATTGTTATTGTTCTTTATGTTCTCGGTCCTCTCTTCTGATGCCACCACCGCCCCTATCTATTCCGATGAGTTATTTAATTAAGTTATATTTTGCTCTAAAATCCTAAATCCTATTTCTAATTTTGCCTTAGCTTTGCTAATTTTTCCATTCGTTTGCTTAGATCTCGTTCTTGGTTTTGCAAAAAAAAAAAAAAAAAAAAAAGACCCTTCAATTTAATAATGGAAGGTATTTTTTTTAAAAAAAATAGAGGATCTTCCGACGCACAAATATAGCGTTTGGAGATTCCTTGATATCTCCCAATGCTATATTTTATGTGTCAAGAGATCCTCTACCAACTCATTTTTTCCGACCCCAATCCCGCATCGTATTTATGCTTCGAAAGAGGATTTTCCAAGCCTTTTTCATATATCTCCCGACGCCTTTGTGCGTCGAGAGACCTTTATTTTCTTGTAGTGCAACGATTTGAGATTAACTGGTTAAACTCTTTTAGACAAAGCTAATTAATAATCGTTAACTTACGGTCATTCCACTAAAGTCCCATAGTTACACTTAATCCCTTTGCTATAGATATATTTGTGTCCATCTGATATATAACTATGATTAGTAAGTTAATCCTTCATAGGTTGTTTGTAATCTCAGATGAGTCAAAATTACTGTTCTCAAGATTACATCTTGTTCCTAAAATCTAATTGATCACTATTGAACAATTAGTTTAAGGTTCAACCTATAAACTGAATCCCTCTTAGGCCAATGACCGAGAGGGTGAGATCCCTTACTCAACACCTGGATTCAGTTCTTAAGGAAACAACCTATCTACTAACCCAATAATGGGCAAGAGTGAATTCCATCTTGCACCCTATGTTCCTCATCTATTCATCCAGTCTCACTCCTGAAATAGGAGGCTTATCGGGCTAACGCTGATGAGCTCCTCTCATCTATGTAAATCTAAGGATAATCCTATGTGAATATGAGTTCATAGTTAAATCAGAATTAAGATTAAGTTACCTAGGTTATCAATAATCGAATTAGTTAGTTTTATACCGTAAATGGTATCATAATGTAAAAATCATTATTCATGGTTTCAATCTATGTAAACTCTTTATATAGGATGTCCCGAGTTTCATGTCTCCACATGAACGATTTAGGATTACATCGTTTCTACTAACTACAAAGCGAGATGCATCCATATTGTCCTGAATAAGGTGTCCAACCTTATTCATATACTATAGATCGTTTAGATTATATACTAGAACTTGATCTACATTTATGTCTCTACATAAAGTTCGAGCTTACTCAAGATAGCATAAGGACCTTAGTTTATTGAATTTATGATTATAGTATTTCATTTCACTAATGATTCCTCAATACCAACTATTTTATACACTCAAACTAAAATAGTTTGAATCCAAACACAAATTATTAAAATTCAAACCATATAAAATAGTTTATGATACCCTAATATAAACCATATTATAATTTACAAACTATAGAATAATAACCGTTTCTTATAATAATCAACTCATCCCTCCAAATAATTTATAACTAATTTGAATGTATATATTTAAAATTTCTTTGTTCTCAAACTAAGAGTTGCATTCATGTTGAAAACAAATATTTATATATTTTCAAGTAATACATATAGAATCTCTAAAGTTAATTTACACCGAAAACTATGATGAATTTCTAAAAATTTGAAAATCTCCATTTCCCACCAAAAAATGCGTTTTTTTTAACAAATAACTCTTTTTAACTCTTTCTTTTCCCTCTTCCATAATTTGGTTTCACAATATTGTACCATGGAAACCCAATTTTTCTTATAGTGATTTCACACTATAGGACTAACTGGCTAAAACAATGTTACTACATGTGTTCTTTTTTCTCTTTAAAAGTTTTATCTTGTCTCTCTCTTCATATTGTATTGAAATTATCCGACATATATACTGTATTTTTTTATACCATTAGATATATGAGAGGATTTTCCCCTAAATTTACTTTGAAGAAACTTGCATGAAGTTGTTAGGTTTTAAGAGTGATCACATTGTAGCCATTTAAGATTTTAAGATATTATTTTTTCCCCGTTGTCTATGCAGCTAGACTAGATAGTCAATGAGTATAATTGGGTTTATGGATATAACATTGAAATTTCTAGGTAATTATTAAGAAAATATTACGTTACATTAAGTATATAAAGAGTCAAAACTTTTGTGTGGGAAATTGTGTGTAGCATTTGCAACTTTTGATGACTTTTTCTTTTCTTCTCCTTTTGGAATAAAGTTTGGGATTTGATTTATGGTGTGTTTTGGTAGGGTCTCATTTCCCTTCAAGCATTCTTAGAGGGCATTTAGGTCATTAAATTATATGTCATTGTCAAGAGTAAAATTGTCAATCAATTTAATACTTTTTTGGTTAATTTATTAAAGCTTTAAACTAATTGAAAGCTCATTTTTCTTTCCGTGAAACTTTTGTGTCAATAGAATTATCTATCTATATATATACTGTATGTAAAAGGTTGGAAGGCGGAGAAATTTTTAAACCCCATATTTATAACTTTTTTTTGTCTTGTTCTAATAGCAATTTTATCATTCATATAATTTAAATGTTCAAAAAATATAAGTAACATTTCCTTTTAACTTTTCATCTTTTTATTATAACTTTTCTCAAAATTTTAAAATATTCTCTTCAATTAATTATGTTATTTAAATTTATCCAAATCCATTCACATTCATCTTTATCCTTTAATCTTCTATCTCCAAACTATTCACATTCTCTTATTTCATACTAACTTTTTTTTCTATCTCTTTTAACCTTTTAAATTCTTCATTTTCAAATCTTTTGATATAAATATCTCATTTTTTTTATTTTCATTCATGTTCACGAGTCACGACAAAATGCTAGAAGTGAAGAAGAAAAGCAAATCAAATTATGCTTTTCTATTCTCTTCTAATTTTTTTTTTTGTCTATTTTTTATATATAAATATGTTTGTCTATATTCTTTCATTTATAGGTTTTTTTTAGTACATGATAGAAGTTGAGGAAACTTGAACTACGAACTTTGTGGTTGACATGTAGATATGTCTATGCTCTTTATGTTTAAATTATGTAATATTGAAAATCTTTTTAATGTAACCATGGGAATCTTGTTTATGTTTTTTCTTCATTTAACTTTTTTTATTAAAGCTATTATAAATTTTGAGATAGTATATTATATATTTCTAAATTTATTATTCATTTTTCACTCATTACAATGTGAATATAAAAAGGATATAAATATGAAAATATTGAAATGACTATATTATAATTTCATAAATTAAAGTTAAGTTAAAACTATAATTTTTTCGTCTGTGATTTTTACGTGCATCGCACATGTTGTTTACCAATATGTATAAAAAGTCAAAAGGCCCATATTTTGGATACATGTAAAAATTAAAAATTAATAAAAATATTTTAATTAATAAATAAGTATATGGCCATTTTTTAAATAAATTTAACTTTTCATTATTTGTCTCAAGTCACTCTTTAGGATTCTTTTCATTTATTTTTATGATATAATAAAAAGGGAAATTTTCATGAATGTAACAAAACTATTTACCGTTCGTGTAACAAACCCCATAAAGTTAGTCATTTTTTAAATATTCTAGGTTTGCCCTTCTATCTTTCTTCTTTTCTTCTTTCCATCGTATTTCTTCTTTTTCTCTCCTTTTTTTCTGCTGCGATTTCTTTCCGTCTTTCTTCTTTTCTGATTCTTTTTTTTACGTCGTTTAATATTTCCATCAAATTTCTTCTTTTTCTTTTTTTTTCACTATGATTTTTTTCCATCGTGTTTCTTCTTTTCCTATTTTTTTTTACGTCATTTAAATTTGGGTAACCAAATCTAAACGACTGTATACAAAAAATAGCAAAATGTAAACAATCGTGTAAAAAGATCGTGTATTAAAAATCTTAAAAAAATCATTTAGATTGGAGTAGCCAAATGTAAATGATCGTGTAAAAAAATGTAAACGAGAGTAGAAAAAATAAAAAATCGTGTATAAAGAATCTTGAAAAAAAAATCATTTAAATTGGAGTAGACAAATGTAAACGATCGTGTAAAAAAAATAAATTATATATGTTTAATATTTTTTTTTATTTTTTTCTTCTCTTATTTTTTCATAATTTTACATTAATTTAATTTTTTATTTTAAAATTTCAATATTTAGATTTATGTATTATTTGATTTTCAAATTTTACATCTAATTTTAAATTTTATTTTTTATTTAGCTATATTTTAGTGTGTAATTTAATTTTGAATTTCAAACTATTTAGTATTTAATTTATATATTATTTTGACCTTTCAAATTTAAATCGTAAATATGTTTATTTAAAGCTTTTCTAAATTTTAAATTTTAATTTTACGATATGCATGTTTATATGTTATTTTAAATTTTAAATTATTGTTTTTAGTATCATTGAAATTAGTTAGAATTTTACATTATATTTTTTTTACTAAGATAATCATTCGTGTTATCTTTAATATTTTACGAACACGACATTTACATAATAATATAATTGAGTTGAATTTGAATTAACATCATTTAAGATAAATTTTTAGTCCTATCATATACCCCAACTTAATCCTTGATCATCCCGAGCAAGGTAGAAAAGCACACAATCACATAAGATAACTTGCTAATTAAAGATGCCAAGATGCTTTTCTCATGGCTTAATAGTCAACAAGAATCAAGCATGCAATCCAGAGTACAATTCAAAACAAACAATCAATTGATGCAAAAGATTAGAATTATATCCTTTAATCTATTCATGCATAAATAAGTATGAATCCCTTCTCCTCAAGCACATACAAAAGCCAGAATAGATTTAAAAGACCCTCAATTCATTTTTCCCTAATCTAAAGAAAGTAAGATTTATTGAACATTCATGATATTGATATTCATCAACATGTCAATATTTCTACATCGACGTTATTGTTGACATATTCTTGAATTCAAATGATGTTGTTGACATATGTTAATCATGATATTGAATATTCATCTACATGTCAATATTTCCATATTTTCTTGTGTTCGACATAGAAATGAATGGTGAATCAATATTTCCATTATGTCATCGAGAACTCCATGAAACAAGAAAAAAGAAACATGCTCCTGATATAAATAATAAACATCTCAACTTGTTTAAAAATCATAAAATTAATGTTTGTTTAAAAATCATAAACTTTGATTAACACATTGATATTTCTATATTTTTATAGATTTGACATGGAATGAATGATGAATCAACATTTTCATTAAATCATTGAAAATTTAACAAAACATAAAAAATAAAGAGAAATTGTTTCAAATGAAAAAATGACTGAAAATATTTATAAATAAAGTAAAATATCACAATGATAGATACCGATAAATATCTATTTATCAATATCTATTATTGATAAACAATAACAACTTGTTACATTTATAAATACTAGTGTACTACCACGTGCATTTGTACATGTCTTTTTGTATCAATACAATTGCACGTTTAGTTATCAAAGTATTAAGATCAAAGATGTTGATAAATTGATGCACTACAATGATTGATGAATGAGTATAATCTATTTTTTTTAAAAAAAAAATAAGTAGAACTTTTATCTTTTGTTATTTTTTTTTAAATCTTTGAACAACATTTTTGTAACGACCCAACTCCTTATTCTGAGCCAAAGTCATTACTAAATGTAAACAACATGATTTAAGTCATAAAGTTTAGTTAAAACGAATAAAACCTCAGAATTTTATTTATAAAACCAAATCAGGGTAATATGCAAAATGTAAATAATGTTAAAATCCTACTCGGGCCCTATCTACTTTTAAAGAAATGAAATAGTAAATAAGGAAGAAAATAAAACTCAAGTACTAAATGTCTAAAACGGGGGTAAGCGGAAGCAGAAATCCCTATGGCTCGCCACGGTCACTTCTGGTCGCTTGCCAGCTTGCCCTTGCCCCTACATCGACCTCTACCTAAAAACATGTCATGGAAAGAGTGAATATAAAATACTCAGTAAGGGACCCACTACTAGTCCCACTAGGTGCCTGTTAACTTCCTATTAGAGTTCTGAAACTGGTACCCCATAACTGGCACGTCCCCGAACACGTGCAACACGCGCCCCCGTAGGGACAAGCTGGTCCTTGGTAATTCCCAAGGGAATACCTAAGACGCTCGGGCTGTGAGCGGTCCCGTCGGATCACTCACATCATGTTTGTGTCAATGTCAATGTCAGACTGGTAATCCCGTCAGACTACGCAGTCATAAGTGGGAGCGACCCCGTCGGGTCTCTCCATCATGTCTGTCTCATAAAGGTTGTGATCCCGAAGGACACCCATGTGGGTACGACTCTAATAAGGAGCTAACATACACCCTAACCATAGCATACATATACATAACATCGTCATGTAATCATATCACATCTCATCACCACAACCAAACATAAAGTCATAATCAGCCGTCACACATTAACCATGTCATCATAATAAGTCACATCAGTAGTCACACCATTTAAGGGAACACTTATCTACTTACCCTAAAGGTGGGAAGGAGTGAATTCCATCTTGTGTGATTATGTTCCCAGCTCCCCACTCGGTCTTGTCCTCAAAATGATAAGCATATTGAGTCGGCAATTTGGCCACTCTCACCCGTACAAATCAAAGGACAATTCCTTGCAAACAAGAGTTCATAATACACTCAGGATTAAGACTGAGTCACCTAGGTTATCCTAATGAAATAGAAATCCAACTACTTAACGGAGTTACATCTAGTGATTACTATTTCGTGGTCCAGTCTTATGCAAACTCATTGCATAGGATACCCTCACTCACATGTCGTATACATGAACACATTGGATCAATGTGTTTGTATCAAATACAAAGTGAGTTGTATCTATAGTGTTAACAGGATAAGGTACCCAATCTTAACCCTATACTATAGACCCTTTAAGCTGATCTTGAACATTGATCTCTGTATGTCTCTACATACTGTTCAAGACTCATCAAACAGCTTAGGATGTTAGTTTATTGGATTTAGGTTATTAAGACAAAACTAATAATATAATCAATAACACTTATTGAAATTATAATAATAAAACACTTTATTAATGGCAGTCAATTGATTATATTTGCTATCTACGAGTTTTAGGACATAAACCCAACATACACGTGTCAACTTACAACTCATCAGACCATGCAACCAATCTCAGTTCAACAGGTTTCCAACTGTCATTTGCGATTAGACATTTCTCTTGAAAAGTTAACCTTATCTCCTAGGAATGCTCAACCCTTTATTGCTTGACTCTCTTTTCGAGAAGTCTTAGAACTCTTTTTCACTTTACTTTTTATCAGAGAGTTTTCCAACCACCTCATATGAACGTTTAACTTTTCAACAGCATGCCTACCTCATCACAACCATACTTAAGTGTAGGCACTTCTCCCCATGTTACTACATAGCTCTTCGCATTAAACGCGTGCTTCTTCCTTGCCAGATAATCCTATCATGCCTTGCCTTAACGCATTGAGCACTTATCGCAAGTATTTTCTCCTTGCATCATCTTTCCCTTAATTGCATTCTTCTTCACAGAATGCCTCTTATTTACACAACCAAAAATAACTTCTCAACGGGGCTCCTCTTCAATAGAACTCCCTTCCTCCGAATCAGGGCCTCACGATGTAGTTTTTGGATCATTTAAATCAATATTTTTATGGAAAACCTATAATAAATGTAGCCCACAGTAAACGTGAAGATAATTCTGTTCACACGAGATTTCCAGAGAAAATTAATTCGTAGAATTGAACTTGTGTTGATGTTAATTATGATGCAATGTAGTTCGATATTTAGTGCTTGATCATCTGATTTTCTCTTGATTGAATGCATATGCTTGATATATGAAAGCGGAGCATCAAGCTTTAATCTTTCAGGGCAATCGAATTCAAGAGTTAGGGAGTCTTCTGGTTCTTGAGAGAATTATCTATAGACATTCTAGAGTAAAAATTTTAAATTTCCTCCCCCCACAAATGAAGAGATCAACTCTTCTATTTATACAATTCTTTGACAGACTTTATAAGCTTGGGTTTGGTTGGTCTATGGATCAGACCCATGGGCTCAAGCACATGAATTTGAGTTATATTTGGCATTTAGGCTAAATTAAGTTTATTTTTTGAAATTTTTTCATAAATATAACAAATAGGAAAAATATTTACGGTCTATGTAACAAAATGAAAAAGCCGACTAAGGTGGACATCTTTTTAAATATTCCAGGTTTGCCCTTCCTTTTCATCGTCTTTGTTCTCTTCCTCTTTTGCGATTTTTCTCTTTCCATCATCTTTCTTCTCTTCCTCTTTTTTTTTCAAACTGTTATTTGGTTGTTCAAGATCATGTACAAATCTAAACGACCATGTACAAAAAATTAACGATCGTGTATCAAAACTCTTGAATAAAAATTGTTTAGTCAAATCTAAATGATCGTGTACCAAAAATCTTGAAAAAAAAATCGTTTAGATTTAGTTATTCAAATCTAAACGATTGTGTATCATATCTAAACGATCGTGTAAAAAAGAATCTTAAAAAAAAACCGTTTAGATTTGGCTACCCAAATCTGCCAAATCTAAACGATCGTGTGTCAAATATAAGCGATCGTGTACCAAATATATTACACGCATTATTGATGGGGGCATTTTGGTATTTTCCATTGTAGGTCTGTAAGTTTTTTCTATTTTCGAAATTGTTCTATACAGTGTAAATATTTTGCCGCTTTGTTATATTTTTTAAAATAACCCTTTTTTTTTGCTCAATTGAATATTAGCCCAAATAAATTACTTAAGTGGACCAAAATAATTAACTTGATCCAACGGTCTTGATTAAAACACATGACATCATCGGAATTGACAAATTTATGTCTTCAATTTCAATTTGAGACACATGTTAACTTTTAATTAATCCCAAATTCAATTATTTGTACTTTTTTTGTTACTAATTTGGTAAAATAAGGCATCAATTTGTGATTGGTCCAAAATTTCTTATCAACAAAATCATATATATTAGTATTTGCATTACTTGAATGACTCAATCCCATAATGATTTTAGCTATTACAATATAGTATTGATTGAATAAGATGGACTACATATTCTACCATATTTGCATGACTTAGTCTATTGAAGATTTAAGTTACTTTAATATGTGTGTCAAAATATAAATTTTAATTGTTTATGAGTATATGGTATCTCTAGGGGTTAATTGATGGGGTAAGATATAAAAAATGAGAGATTTTCTAGTTTTTACCGATCAAATTTTTTTTTTCTTTTAGATTTTGCATCTCCATTATAGTTTACTTTGAGGGATTTTGTTTTCAAAAATATAACAAACCAACACAATATTTACACTATATATAAAACAATTTCGAAAACGGAAAAAACTTACGGACCATAATAAAAAATACCAAAAATGTCATAGTCAACACACGAATAATTGCGCACGCGTGTAGCTCTACTTTTAAACGATCATAATACGCAATCTTATAGAAAATGACACATGATCGTGTAGGTAGTATCAACACCAGCCAAACGAGCACCTATAATTCTTCTTCTAAATTATCGTGTACCAAGATCGTCTAGATATTGCTACACGATCGCATATCAAGAGCTAACCAATCATGTACAAAATCTAAATCTTGGTTCACGATCGTGTACCAAGAGCTAAACGATCATATACCAAGATCTAAACGATTTTTTGCTCAAGATCGTGTACCAAGATTTTTTTATATTTGATACACAATCTTTAACCAAGATCATTTAGTTTTCATACATGATCGTTTAGATCTAAAATAGGAAATATATAAGAGATGAAGAATATTGTTTACCAAGTGGGAATTTGAAAAAGTGAAAAAAAGAAATATATAAAGGAAAGAATAATAATAATTGTAGAACAATGATCATGATTTCAAAAAAATAAAAGCAAAAATTGCAGAATAAGAAGAGAAGAAAGAAGATGGAAATGGAAAAGGAAGAAATCAGAACCACGCAAAATTCAAAAGCGGCAATGACAAACCTAGAATATTAAAAAAATGACCAGCTTCATGGGTTTTTTGATTTTGTTACACAATCAATAAAATATTTTGGTGTTTTTTTATATTTATGAAAATTACCCATAGTTTTATTTGTGTTTAGATATTTTTAAGTATAAATTGGGAGGTAGAGGAGTAAAAGATTTAAACCTAACACCCACTTTTTTTTATGTTATGATAAACCTAGGGTTATCATAAGATGTATTTGGGAGAAGATTTGTGGAGGAAATATTACGATGAGATGTGTTTGGGGGAAGAGTTATATGGGTAGAGTTATGATAGTGTTATGATAAGATGTATTTGGGAAAAGGGTTATCTATGTATTGTTACGAAATTTATTTATATATATATATATATATATATATATTTTAATTCATATTATAAATATAATACAAAAATTTTGTATATTTAATTTACTAAATCATCCTGGTTTTCGCAAAACAATTTACCTTAATTTCTTTAAATACGACGTTCATTTTTTACATTTTTTAAAGTAATCATTACGTGCGAATAATTTTTTTTAAAATTCATATTCTAAATCTAATACACGAATTTCGTATCTTTAATTTACTAAATCGTATTTGTTTTCGTAAAACAATTTGCCTTTAATTACAATAAACTAGAATTTGTCAAATCGTCCTAGTTTTGTTTTCTAGTGGAAAATTACAAGGAATCTAGTTTTAGGTTTCTTTTTAAGTTATTTTAGTCTACTTTTAAAATATTAACTTTAATTTTTATTCTTTTTAAAAGTCATTTATATAGTTTCAAAATATCTATTTTAGTCATTCTACAATAATTATTAGGTAAAAATTTCATAAACCTACGTCTCAATAACAAAAGATTTGTTATGTTAATTTAACTAAGTTTACTTTAATAATCAAAATAACATTAAGAAAATATGAAAATATAGACTCTAAATAATAAGTTTCCCAAGTAATTTTTAATTTAATCAAATAACCTAACCTGCCTAACTATATAAATATAACTCGGTAGGAAGCTCATAAGCTGAGCCATAATTAATTAATATATGCAAAAAAATAGTAAATAAATAAATAAATTGGGATGGGTTAGAATTTCAGCGTAGAAAGAGAAAGAGAAAGAGAAACACACAGTGTATTTTCCAGAATCATTCTTCTTCGAACAAAGAACGATGAGACGAGAGCTTTTCAATTTGGTTGCTTTCTCCAATGCCTACATTCAAATCATCTTTGCCCTTTTAGTTCTGAGCTGTTTTTCAATCTCTCAAGTGCTTTCTTCCATTCATCAATACCAAAACGAATCCTTCATTCATCGTTCCAATTCTTTCTTCTTCCATGGCGGTAGTGAAGGTCTTTATGCTTCTAATTCCCACCCCCTTTCCTCCAATTCCACCGATTCTGCACACCAGTTGCTGGACGGAATGTCCTTCATCAGGTAAAAAACTAATATAACCCCTCTATTCTCCACTCTTTCGCTTTTGTTGTTACTGTTCTTTCATTTGATCCATTTTCCCCAATTGGGGTTTGTTTATTTCCTCTTATTCTTCTTTGAAATCGATCGTTTTGAGTATACAGTTCATTTGGTTTTTTGCATGTGATGGATTTGTAGGAAACAGTTTAGATTAGTTTTTGGTTTTCATATTGTTTGTGGGTAATGTAGGTTCGAATCGATTACATTCAGACGAACTAAAGAATCAGCAGAACAGAAGAATGAAATGCAGCAAAAAACTGGGTTAATTGAAGCTATTATTGTCGAAGTCAAAGATAGGACAAAAATAGGAGGGGCATTTCTGAATTCTGATCTTATATGTTGTACTCAGAAGCTTGCAAGCAATGGCTCTTGCAAGGTTGGGGAAGTTATCATTAAGCAGGATTCAGATGATCCTAATGGACCAAGGAGAATTCAGACTTTCTTTGAAGGGATAAGTGAAGAAGCTAAAATGGAACCAACTACAATCGAACTCAACAAAACTGGAATGTATTATCTGTATTTTATGTTTTGCGATCCACAACTCCGAGGTACGTTGATTAGTGGAAGAACAGTTTGGAGAAACCCAGATGGTTATTTACCAGGAAAGATGGCTCCAATGGTGACATTCTTTGGCTATATGTCTTTGTCTTACCTTATTCTGGGTCTTGTTTGGTTTCTCTGGTTTGTAAGATATTGGAAAGATGTAATGCAATTGCACTACCATATAACTGGTGTCATAGGTTTGGGAATGTGTGAAATGGCCCTTTGGTATTTTGAATATTCAAATTTTAATTCATCTGGAAATCGACCGATGGGAATAACTATTTGGGCGGTTACATTTAGTGCTATTAAGAAGACTGTTTCTAGGCTGCTTCTTCTAGTGGTTTCAATGGGATACGGGGTTGTGAGACCAACCCTCGGCGGTATAACGACAAGAGTTATCCTTCTTGGTGTTACATATTTCTTGGCTTCTGAAGCACTTGAGCTTGTAGAGCATTTAGGAAATGTCAATGACTTCTCTGGAAAAACAAGGTTCTTTCTGGTGTTGCCAGTTGTTGTATTGGATGCTTGCTTTATTCTTTGGATCTTTTCCTCATTATCGAAAACCCTTGAGAAGCTTCAGGTAAAGATACTTTCTTTAAGCTTTTTTTCTGTAAGCTTTTTTTCCTGCTAAGAACATATTCAGTTCTCTATTATGTATATGCTATGTAGGTTAGAAAAAGCATGGCCAAACTTGAACTGTATCGAAAGTTTACCAACTGCCTTGCAGTTATGGTGTTGGTCTCTATAGTTTGGATCGGATACGAGGTGAATTTGCATTTCATTTAAATATCCTCTGTTTTTCTCTACTGCTCGATCAAATTGTAAGGATTAGACCAGTTGTTAGAATTACTGATTTTTGTTTGTGTAGTTGTATTTCAATGCTGCAGACCCGTTGAGCGAGCTATGGCGAAGAGCTTGGATTATTCCAGCCTTCTGGGTTTTGCTTTCTTTTGTTCTCTTGGTGATTATATGTGTTCTTTGGGCTCCTTCTCATAATCCATTAGCTAGGTAATCATCAATCCCCTGCCTCCTTTTGGAAATCTACTTGAATCTCTTTAACTTAGATCAGCATGGTTTTCCACTTAAATCTTTTTGGGTAAACTGACTTCCCCAGCTTATATAGTTTATGCCCAAATCTCGGTTCGAAAGACATCAAGAATTATTTTTCTCCAATTATATCATAGTTTGCACAACACGCCTGATAATATCATATTTTTGTTTAGCAGTCTTCTTTATTTTCACTTGGATAGCTGATTTTTATCTTCTCTTTAATTTTTTATGATACATTATTTTCTAGGAGGCCCTGATTTTTATTAAATGAAATCATGAACTAGAGTCTAACTATGTGTTTTGGACTTCGTAGATTTGCATACTCAGAAGACACTGGGGATGATGTCGATGAGGAGGTTGTGGCACTAACTGGAGCCGGAATAAAGGTAGCTCCAGATCTATCTAACAAGCTAGAAAGGAAGGAAAGGAAGGCACCATCTGCTTCAGATCATCCTGTGTTTGGACATGGGGGTGATCTTGAGGAAGATAAAAGAGAGTGATGCTCTCTCCTCTCTGTACATTTTGTTTCATTTCTCTCACTAAGCTGCTTAAAATGGAAGCCATTTGACTCATCAGTGCTTCAAAGTTTTACAATTGTATCGAAGATGGAGGGTAGAGATGAAGAAAATGAAGGATTATTAACCTCTTTGATCAACTAAGTTCGGTTGGAGATTTGAAGGAAATCCTTGAAAAATATTTCTACTGTTTGCGGCTTCAACTTGGGTAGCCCTGATAGAATGAAAATGAAAGGAGGAAAAAGCTTGTTTGAATGTTGTTGGTCTATTCTAGTCACTGTTTGTGAAAAGTAGACAAATATTGTAATTTGCTGTTCCCAGATGATACTAAGATAGACTTTTCAAGTTCGGGCACTTGAACTCCAAGATATTATATTTGGCCGGTCATCTCCGATCCAAGTATAGTTTGTAGATAGACTATCAATTGCCAACTTAGTTATGACTAACCAGTTCGAATTGTCCAAGTTTTAAGGAGAAACAAGTTAGTTTTGGATATTACTTGTGAGGAAAGTCAATAACGTTACTCGTATATTTGACATCTAATAATAATGGACAAACACATTCAATAAGAAAAATGAACTAGACAGAAAAATGAAAAGTTGGTCTTTGATCAACTTTTTAGTCAAATTCAAAAATGAAATGAATTAGACAGAAGGTTGACGTTTCTTATGATTGTGACTTTAAGATATCAAAACTTGTTGAATTCCACTACTAAGAATCAAAGATAGTTTGATCTCCAAAAGGAACAAGACGGTCCTCAATTAATTGGCAGGTTTCACAGACCAACTTCTGACTGATTTCTTCGACGAATAAAAATCCCACTATTGTAATGTCCTAGTCAAATATCTGCGGGCCATGTTTGATGCCATAGATGTTTTGTGATTCTAATTGCTTAGGACCTTTGAAGCCTCCAGGTTTCAGACCTCTTCCACCTAAATGAAGTTTAAATGAGGATTCAAAGCAATCTAATCAAGCTCAAAAACTTTCTACTTATCGGTCCGAGAGCTAGTGGTACCTGAGGAAGCCCCATCAATTCAAGGACTGCTTTTTGTGGTGTTAGCTCATTATCAATAATTCGGGCCACTGCTGTCAAAACTGGCATTTTCACCTTATACTTCTGAGCCAAAGCAATTACAGCCCCAGCAGTCGATACACCTTCTGCAACCTATTGATCGGGGGACCTTAACAAGGAGGCAATAAATAAAAACCATAAAATTGCTTGACATAATGAAAGACTACCCAGGTACCTGATTCATGGAGCTCAATATATCATCCAGATTCTCACCAGATCCTAGTCGTACTCCAACTGTTCTGTTTCGGGAGAGGTTGACAAAGCATGTAAGCATAATGTCCCCTGTGCCTGAGAGGCCAGTAATTGTCGTTGGCTTCGCACCCATCTTTAAGAAAATTTTGAAGGTAAAAGTAATTAGAATGACGTGATTGCAATCAGAAAGTTGAAGGTAAATGAAGCTTCAACTATGACTGACTGTAAGGAGTAGAGAGAACTCCTATATAGCCCTTTCTCTAGTTCACCTAATCAACGGGCCCATACAATAGCACCATACTCAAATGACATTGAGAAAACAGAAGATATGTAGGAAATATTCCAGTTTTTCTTTCCCATTTCTCATTTTCAATATTTGATAAACGTGAACTTTTGGTAGCTACTTTTGTTTCTTGTTTTTCATTTTTAGGAAATATTTTCAAAATTATGTACAAAATTTAGAAACAATACAAACTACTGAACTGGTTTCTTCTATTACAAGTTTTTTTGAAAAATAAAAACAAAATCCTCATTATTTTCTTTTTCACTAATAAGGTGCAAAATAAATATATCATAATAATTTTGAATATTTTGTTTTAAAGATTAATTTTCAGATAAAACTTTGCATTTCTAATTTTAAAATTTATTGGAACTCAACAACTAGTCACCAAACGAGTTTCTTCCTTTTTCCAACAATAATAGAAACAAATAACAATAATATAATTCGTTAAAATTAAAAATAAATAAATCAAAGAATTACAAGCACTTTTTTCCTTTTGAAACAAGAAATAAGAAACAAGAAAAAGCATGCCCTCATCTTTTGACGGTAAATAGCAATTACAAGTTTAATGGACTATATAGACACAACATACATTGCATCGTCAAAATATGCTTCTACCAACTTTTATCAATCAATATTTTGATGGTAAATAGCTCCATTGGCTCCCTCAAGTTGTTAAATAAAGGGTCATAATTTAACAGCTTATGACGTAAATATATCATATTCTGTCTTCAATTCAATTAATGCTGAATTAAAGCATGCCCTCATCTTCAAAGCAATTAATACTGCAAAAAACAATACCTTCGTAGCCAGCCAACGGATCTCAGAACAACCTTGTGCCACAAGAGCTGCCATAGAGTTATTACCAAGATTCATCCCCTCAACAATTCCTGCTGCTATAGCGAGGACATTCTTCAATGCACCTGCAATCTCCACCCCTGTCACATCACTGAGTCATCAGAAGTTACAAACCAAGTAAATTATTGGCTTACGGTCAGAGTCTACAATTATCTTGTCCTTGTGATTTATTGTATTTACTTAAAAAGTATGTATTTTGTGAGTGACTTTTTGGTCAGACAACGGAGAAATAAAAAGGTAAGCAATAGAGAGAAAGGATAGATGGCCAAACGCCAACAATCAGATGCTTGATATGATGATAATATCACAATACTAATAGGACCAAAATTTTATACTAAAAGAGGAATTTGAAATTACAATATACACGAAATATAAGCCCACACTGCCTAAGAATAAGAACTAAATATACCTTGAGGTGCTTATTCTTAGATAACTAGAAGCCAGTAGTTGCTGAGCCGCATTTGCCAATTTTTTGTCCTTTGACGCCACTACCATCGCTGGAAAATTAAAAGAAAAAATCAATAATTTCTGAGTATGTTCAAATGAGTTTATGTTAAGGAAGATTGTATACAATGAGCACTGCATTATCACCTGTTGGTAATTTATTCATTAATTCTGAAGCAAATGAAGGTCCCGAAAGGGCAACAAAAGGTTGTCGAGGGTTACTGAGTGCTTGGGGAATAATCTGAGACATCATTCTCAAGGAATTGAGTTCCAACCCTTTACTCAGGGATATGAATGGTAGGTGTGGATCAACATGATGAGCAATACTCTCAAGAAATGATGAACTGAACTGCAATGAAATTTTAAGAATTCTTTAATCACGCAAAAAATGAAAAATGATGAAGATTAGTAGTACTAGATAGCTTTGTTAATTACAAATTTGTGACATCTAAATAAAAATCCATACGAAAAATAAATGAATAAATTCATAAGAACTTGTACCAGGAATAGCATCATATGTTATTCTTAATCTTGTTTAAAATTCATAATACAAGAGAAGCAAAATATTAATGCAGAACTCTCAATAGGGTAGTGAAAGACCTGCACAGGTACAGCATGAAAACAGAAATCAGCACCCAGCAAAGCAGCTTTGGCATCAGTTGTAGCTATAACATTTATTGGTAGCTTGTGCTTTGGGAAGTACTTACTGAGAAGAAATGTCATCAGTCATTCAAACAGGCAAACTTTCATCTGAGACCACATAAACGTTGTATGTGAACCAGAATCACACCCAAATACATCAGAAAACCACTAGTAGAGTGGAGCTGAGTTTCTTTTTCATGAATATCATAAGAAAGGAAATGCTAAAAGGAATAGAGAGAGAGGAAAAGAAGAAAAAACTACATGAGAAAGATGAAATATCTAAACAAGAAAAGTTCTACAAGTGCAACTTACCTATTGTAGTGACCATCATTGATTGACTGGCATACTTGAGGATCACGAAGAAGCATATTGACTTCCAATTGGGGCTTTCTACCAGCGATATGGGCAGCCATCGCTGTGCCAAAAGATCCACCACCAAGCACAGCCACCTAGTAAGATTTGACCTTTATCTCTCAAAATTGGTATTGATGACGAATGAAGTGTTCAATGTTCAATGTTTTTCTGATGATTCATTGGATTCAAGACAAATTGACTAATATACTAATCTGAAAGCTTGCCTATAAGCAAGGTGAAACTGCTACATTTACTAATAAAGTGACATTAATCATATAGACTACTTCAGACAACCATTTTATAAATTCCAACATGACTGGATTAGTTAAAACTTAAGCATTTGATTACGTCATAATCAAGATAATCAAATACACCAATAACGTTATAGAAAAGAACGAGATTTAAACGGTCAAATCTTGTAGTCTCTAGGCCAAAAGTCGTTTTCAAACACACCTTAAATTACTCCCCAGCCCCAGTCACCCGGCACAGGAATAACAAATATTAGCAAATATAGAAAAGTAACTTACAGAAGGAGCTATAAAGTATTAACTAAATAATAAGAGTAAATTAAATATTGTGTCTTGCTCGTAAAACTTGGAAGTCAAGCGCTATGGTTTTGACTCGTCTCCATGTGGTTATCATCTTCCAACCTAAAAATGGACATAACTCTCCATCCCCAAACTGGAAGGAAATCTTTAGACTTGGCAAAATAATGTCATCAAAGAGTCCTCATTCACATTTACAACAAGGGTGAAATACAACTAAAGCATCCCATAATTTTCTAACAAAATCGAACAAAAATTCAAAAACAAAATATATATATATACTACAACGAACTTTTCTGCAGCATTTAATCAAAAAGGGTCCAAGCACAGTATCAAATCACGCAAAACCAAGCTACAATAAGATAAACCCACAATTTCAACAGGCCAAAAATAAAAAATAAAAGAAACAAATTAGACCAACCTTGTTCGTGCGCTCAAGAACGTCAGTCTTAGCCTTGAATCGCAAAGACCTGGACCATCTCACCAACTTCTCCCAGGCAATTCGAACAACCCTGCGGCGATTCTGGGTTCTTTCTGGGCCGGAATCAAGAAGAGCATCAGTGTCTTGAAGAATGGGAGGCGGCGTAGTATTGGCGCAGAAGCGGAGAGGGGAAGTGGTGGGGTAGTTGGGAGAAGAGAGGCTGGGAATGGTTAATCTGGAAGGGTATGTGTGGGAGAAGGAAGGGTGGTTGAGAGTGGAAAATGGGTTGTTGGAAGGAAGGTCCATGAATGGCGTCTCCATTGAAGGATTGTTGTAAGAAAGTTGTGTGTCACAGAGAAAGACAGCGAGAAGATAGCGGGTAATGTCGAGAGGATCAGGTGGGAAATGGAATTCCCCATCCATTTTCCATTTTCCATTTTCCATTTCTTTCTTTCCATTTTTTTTTTTAATTCAATTACAATTTTTGTTTAATAGCGATTACAACGCAGATAAATAAGGAAAATGGTAAAAAAACAAAACATTTTTACAAAATATTTACACTTTCCTACAAATCAAGACCAATGAATTTTAGTTTTATTCTTTGTCACTTTTTTATTTTTAGAAAATCTTTAAAATAATAATAATACTAATTAATTAATTAAAGTTTCATTTTGTAAAAATCATTTTACAATCATTTTGTTTTTTTTTTTTTTTAAATTAAACATACAGACCATTCTATCCCCGATTATTCTCCTTTGTTATCTATTTTTTACCGATTAATTAAAATATTAACCAAAAATTTGAAAACTAAAAAATATAGCTTTTAAAAGTTTGTTTTTGTTTTTGTTTTTGGTTTTGGAATTTGGCTAAAAATTTAACCATTTTACTTAACAAAGATACAAATTGTGGTATGAAATGAAAACAAAATAGATCTAAATGGCCATACTTCATTGATATTTTATCAAAGAGTACATTTAACACAAGGACAAGTTCCTTCAAGTAAAAACATATACAATCTCAAAACAATAATTTTAATGCATGGCGAGTTAGGTGATCAAGGCGATCAAGACGACAAGACTTAAAAGATGGGCGTTCCTCGCTACTTGCTAGGTTGCAGCTATGCGGAGCGATCTCAATGCAACAATGATTCACCATCAAATCCATCATGCATAACGCGTCTCCCAATGCTAGATTGTACAACAAGCAGAGGGCATTCCATACCATATCATATAGCATGTATGAGGCATCCTATTCCAGATCATAGAGCAAGAATAAAGCATTTTATCATAAATCACACAGCAAAGATAAGACATCTCACACTAGAACACACAGCAAGTATGAGACATCACATCGCATAAGGTACCAAAGATCATCACATCATTCTAGCTAGTTCATTTCCAAATCCAATCATGTATATGTGAAATATATTTTTAAGAATTGGAGAACATAAAGAAATCATGTAACTCAGGGTTTCGCTCAAAATACATTTAAGGATTTAAACACACTAGAAATCCTTTTATTATTTTTTTAAAAAAAACATTTGTAGGGAAAAACCACTCACAATCAATTAGATTCCTCGTTTATCTCCTTAGTCAAGAATTTTCTTGTACTTCCTTGACTTTTCAAATTCAAGCTCGTGATGGATCTCTGAAATTTTTTTTTAAATTCTCTCAGTTCTTTCTAAAGTGAATACAAGTTAAAGCAACCCAATAAACGGCCGAACTTTACCTATTTATAGATTTCTCTGGTGAAGTTTTCCATACAGGAAGAATTACCTTTACCCGACAGTGAGACTTAGCCAATGCCAGAATGCCACGTGTTACTATCACCTTCTTATCCTGCATTCAATTAGGCGTCAAGGTATCAACTCACTAGCTTCTTGCATAAGGATGACGCCAGCTACTTCCAAGTGAAGGAAGCTCATATCGCATAACAGTTCATCGGGTAACCTTTCTCATCATGCAACTTAGAACACAAAACGCAAGTTAACTAGTAATTTCTCCCATCACCAACTTCCGTCGGATAGCAGTCTCATCACATAGTCAATTCTTGTCACACGTGATCAAGGCCTTACAAATCCTGATGCAAAATTAATAATTATCATATAATTGTCTTATCATTCATATGTTGTAATTAAAATTGAGCAATTGTTATGAATAGCTAAAAATTGGAACTATTTACGAAATATAACAAGAAAACTTAAATGAATTAAATAGAGTTTTATGGATTTTGCTATATTTTGTAAACAGTTTCAATATTTTGCTATTTTTGAGAAATGTCCATTTGAAATTTTAAAATATGGTCTTGAGTAATATTTTTTACTCAATTTATTGTCTTAAATGATGCTAATTCAAATCCAACTCAATATGTTGTTAGGTAAATGTTTTGGATGTAAAATATCAAAGTGAACTTTTTTTTTAAACCAACCAAAGTGAACCTAATTGAATGTCTTAACAAACAAAATTTATATATTACAAAAGTCTAACTAGTTTCAAATGTACTAAAAATAATAATTTAAATGTTATTTTTTAGGGCTTCTTACAATGTTTGGTGTATGAAAGTGTATATCGAGTCTATCATTTGGGTCGAACTTGTCTTCTTCTTCTTCTTCTTCTTCTTTTTTTTTTTTTTTTTTTTTGTCATACTTGCAAAATGGAAAAGTGTGAGTGACAGGCTCACAAATCCCTAAACTCAAATAGCCACCCACTACGATTTTTCTTCTTTCAAATATAACAAATGAACCATAATATTTACAAAAATAGCAAAATTTCATAATAAACTTAGTGTCTATCACTCTCTATTGTTGATAGATTTTGAAATTTTTCTACATTTGTAAATATTTTCAACAATTTTTCATCATCTACGATAAAAACCTTGGACAAAGAATAAAATACCGATTTTATTTCCTTCACACTGCATAACTGAAAAACAGAGCAACTTTGAAATAAACAATTCACTCATCAATACACAACAAATTATACTTAGTTCCTCGTCGTCATTAACGATCTTACAATTGCTTTTTCAAACATATAAATCATAAATCAAAAAATTCATCTTCAAAATCCAATCCAACAATACATACCCGTAAGCTCTCATAAGTGGATCCTCGAACGAAGCATCAGGAGCGTAGATTTCAAAACTCCCAAAATTGCAAAGAGAAGAAAACCCAAGAGATGAAAAGAAGAAAAAATCAAACCAATTATAAAGAAACACACATGGTCTAGTGAGTCGATCCAATGGCCTAGACATTCTCGGCTAGCTGAGACAACCAAAACAAAAGATCAAGAACGCAGACAGAATCACCCTCCAAAGACACCCAAGCTTCGAAAAGGATTAAAATCAGTCGTTACATTTAGGTTAAGAAACAAAACCCTAAAATAAATCTGAACAGCTGCAAGAGAAATTAAAGAAAGGAAAAAAGAATGTAAGAGGTAGGGTTTAGTGTTGGGATGAACCCTTGTCGAGAAGTTAGAAGAAGAAACTGAAATGGCCAAGAATAGCGTTGGCAGAAGAGGAAGAAGATGAGGAGAGATAGAGATTGTGGTGAAGGGCTCTCTTACACTTCAATTCCCTCTTTTTTTTTTCTTTTCTTCTTCTTTTTCATGTAATTTAAAATAAATAGATTACTTATAATTTATGACATTTAAAAATTATCGTAGATTTATGACAAACTGTCATAAATCCTTCAAATCAGAAAAATTTCATCTTTTTCCATTAAAAACGCATTTTTTGACTTTTGATGACAGTTATTTCTTCTCTTCTTTCAATTTGGGATAGAACAACTGTCATAATAGGTGGTTTTTCTTGTAGTGCTCTGAAATAAAAACATATTCACCATTTGAATTTTGAAAATAAAAAATAATATGTAAATTTAAAGAATAAAAAAATCAAAATTAAATTAAACATCTAAATATAAAAAAGGTTAATAAAAAAATGAAAAGGAGATACATTCCAATTAATATAGAAAATAATGAATATAAAAAAAAAAAAAGAAGTTTTTCTCAAAAGTAATATATAAATTTAAATAATAAGAATTCAAAATGAAAACATATAAATATATAAAACAAATGTGTTGTAGCACTTTGGTGAAGCTAAGCTTCGTGGTGAGAGAAATCTGCAAAACAAGAGCACATTAATAAAGAGGTTGAGCTTCTCATTCTCTTAAAGACGTTTCGCAACAATGCTCAAATGTACAAACATATTTCACGTGACCCATCGTTCCTAGGATAAAACAACCTCTAATTTTGTCGGTATGAACTGCACTAGAACCATATCGAAATACCAACACTCGATAGATACTTCTATGCTCGATGCACAAAAAATAAATATAATAAGAAGAAATTAAAATGGGGCCGAGAGATAGGAGAGATTTAGAGAGGTGGAGAAATATTTTGTTGTTCTATAACAAATAAGAGGTGGGATATTGCGATTTCATAGAGGAAGAGGCTTCGATAGACAAGTATTAATAATGTATCCCTTCCTTATTATGACAATCAATGAAAAAAACGTCCAACGACTAGTAACAGTCTGACGATTTATGTCAGTGATGGTCACGATTGTTTAGTAATAATCCAACGATTTATGTCAGTATCGGCCACAATTGCTCATAACTTACCAACATCGCATAACCATGGCCGCTCAAAGTCCATTAGCAACAAGTAGCCACGATCGCTCATACAATTTTTTCATTAACGAAAGGTTAATAAAAAAAAGAAGAGAGAAAGAAATGTAAAAAGAGATATAATTAAATTAATATAAAAAGAATGAAATATAAGAAATACAAACTTGTAATTTTTGAAAATAGAACACAGGAGGTATGGTTGGTTGGTGAGGCCTATGCGCCCCACTATCAACCAATCATTAAATTTGGATCCATTTTTCAAAATATTTTTCGACAAATAAGAAACAAAGGTAGTTATATATCAAACATGTTGATTTCTTGACAAATGTAAAACAAGATCAAATAAATCTTATGTTTTCAAAATGTATATTTTTTGTCTTTGGATTTTAAAAATATTTTGAAATGTTATAATTATTAAAAAAAAATATAAAATTATGCAGGAACTTTTAAAGTTCTCTTAAAAACTTGGAAATTAAAAAATTTATATTTTAGAAAATCAACAATCAAATGCACATAATCTTTAAAACTTGAGAACTAAGTAAGAAGGTCCATCTTGAAAAATCAAAACCAAAATCATGCTTGAAACTTAAAATAATTATTTGAAATTTATGTGTACTACATTAAAAAGAGTTAAGAGGGAAGAATTTATAACTTTCCTGATCTTTGCCCCTAATGTTTCAATAAAGACACTTTTGTCCTCACACTCACACCCTTTCACATACGCATCTTTTACGTACCTTTTATACGTTTCTTTGTTCTTTTTTTTATTTCATTCAATCTCAATTTGTTTTCTTATAAAAAGGCACAAATTGACACCTCGTCCATGAAATAGCTTCAATTTCAACCGCATCTTTCATCCTACAAATAGCAATTTTAATCAAGCCCATTATTCAAACTCTTTGTAAACTCATTTTTCTAACCCACATTACTTACTTCACTGCTAATATGAATGCAATAAATATGGATATATTGGATTCAAGAGAAGAAAACTTGAAAGGGAGAAATATGGATATAGGAATTCAATAAAATCTTCTCTCCTTGTAGATTATGACCTACTTCAAAGGGTTTGGTTTTTTATTTAAAACTTTATTTATATAGAAACGCCCACTTAACATTGAATTTTATTTTCAATGTTCGGAATATGTAAAACTTTTTTGATAATTTTTTTATTAAAATTTTATTTATTGAAATGTTTTCATTTGTTATTTTATTTTTCATTTTTCAGGATTTGATTCAGGGGTTTATTTACATGGAGAACTAAGATTTGAATTTCAAATGGAGCGTACAGAAAGGCGTTTTATGGTTTGTGTTAAGGAAGATTGACCTCATTGGAAGGATTGGTTCAAATTAGGAGTAATTTGTTTATTGCTTTTTTTTTTTTTTTCTATTATGATTGGGTATATGTGTAGTATAGTTTATTTCAAGGGACATTTTCAAAAGGAAAATTGGAGTAGGTGGCAAAACCATTTAGGGAAATTAAAAAATGTATCTTGAATTTTTTTAATATTGCATTTTGCCCTCAAATGTTTTACCTCCTCGTACACCCTTCACACCTAAACTCTAGTTGTAACCCTCACTCTCACATTTCTAAATAGAAGGCAAAATGTGTTAGAGAGAGAAAAATGGAGAGAGAGACAGAGCTAGACAATCGAACGTACAACAGTGGGGCCCGGTTCAAGATATTTGTTCAGAAGTTTCTTTGTGGAAGACCTTGGCGAAGATTTTGTTCATGAAGATTTGGGGTTGTTTGTTAAAAGATATCTTAAAGCCATTATTTAATTAGAAGATATTATTTTAAACGTTGTTAATTCAAAGATATTATTTGAAGGAAAAGTTTTTGGGCTCCAAGGTTTAAAAAAAAATTCAGTTAAAGGCCAAATCTTGGTTTTACAACTTACTACTCGATCTTCGGGGTTCTCGTGGGTGTGGTAGAATTGTAACTAAAAAATCTTTGTGAAGCAATTAAACAAACAAGTAAGTATTCCAGATTGCGTGAATTAATTGTTGTCTCCGTTTTTTAAGAAAAGTCTTTCGACTTAATTACGAAGATCAAGCTTCAGTAGTATGAAGAAACACATAACCTTAATCAAATGATTGATGAAAAACATAATTAAGGGGGAGATCTTCGCTTACAAAACCTTAATCTGATGATTTATAAGATACATGATTAAGGGGGACATTTTTATCTAAGTTACCTTTGAAATATACTTGTACTTACAGTAAAGGTGTATCACTCAAGTACAGAGTGAAGAATACATGTTTAATCTCTATACATAAGATCATAAGGTTATAATTATGATTCATATCTCAAAGTAATAAAATCTCTAATCTCGGGTCAAGGATCCCCCAGACGTAGATGCTATATATCGAATTGGGTTAACAAAGTCTTTGTGTTCCTACTATCTTTACTTATTGCATCGTTTGTTGTATCTCCTGTTATTAACTGAGGGATCTTTTCAAAATGCAGTTGTTGACTTTTACGTTGTTTTATCATTTGGTATTAGAGCAGGCTTTCTACATTCAATGGATTATCTGCGTGAAGGAACATCAACAACAAAACCTCCAATTCTTGATAGGGCAAACTATGCATACTGGAAAGCAAGAATGGTAATGTTTCTAAAATCTATTCACAGTAAGTGTTGGATTGCTATAATCAATGGATGGTAACATCCTTCTACTAAATATGTTGCTGGAAAGATCACCTTAAAACTGGATTTATCCTAGTCTAAAGAAGAGGATGAAACGTCTCTAAAAAACTCTCAAGTATTAAATGCTCTATTAATGGTGTTGACCAGAATGTATTTAAACTGATCAGTACCTATATATCGGCTAAAAATGAATGAAATATTCTGGAGGTTGCTTATTAAGGGACTTTCAAAGTCAAAATATCAAGACTTCATATCTTATCCTCAAATTTTGAAGCTTTCAAAATGGCTAAAGTGAAACATTTGCAGAATTTAATGTTTTTGCACTGGATTTGGTGAATGAATCGTTTGCACTTGGGGAAAAGCTTCCCAATACAAAATTGGTGAGAGAAATTTTTAAGATCTCTTCCTTCTCAGTTCAATATGAAAGTCACTACCATGAAGGAAGCAAATGATATCACCACTATGAAACTTGATGAGTTATTTGGGTCTTTAAGAACATTTGAACTATCACTTAATGATAATTTGTTGAAAAAGAAAAGTGGTATTGTTTTTCAAGGGATAAGTGATGATAACGCAAAATCAAACCAAAAACAGCCTCAAGATGAGAATTTAGCAGAGACTGTTGTTTTAGTGTCAATACGATTCTTAAAATTTAAAAGCAAGTTTTATAAGAAGTCTGGAGGATTTGGAACTCAGACAAACAAAGATTTTAATAACTCCAACATCTCTAGTTCAGGGTCCTCTAGTTCCTTTTCAGCGTCAAGACAAAAAGACGGTGATCGAGATAATGCTTAATCTGTTCAACTTGATAGAAGTGTCAGATGTTATGAATGTGAAGAATTTGAGCATTATCAAGCAGAATGTGCTACTTATTTGAAATTTAAGAAAAAGGGGTTTGTTGTTACCTTATCTAATGAGGAATTGTCCTCAAATAGTGATTGTGAAAACTTTGGGAAAGCCTTAATCAACTGTATTACAGAAGTTACTGAGGAAGAATTGTCTTTTGTATTTGGAAAGAAAGAGGCTAAAGTTACTTCATTAGAAGTTGAAGAAGTTTTATTTATGTGGGAAGAGGATTAGAAAGTACTTAAATGTAAGCAAGATTGTATATTAACTCTTACTAAGGACAATCATCGACTGATGGAAATGGTTTCAACATTAGAAAAGGAGCTGAGCAATGTTTGAAACAACTCCTTATCTAAATTAGTTAGACTTCTGTCTTTAGGAACAGACAATCTTAATGATATACTAAGCGTGGAGAGAATAAAGAATGATTAAAAGGGTTTTGGTTTTTTCAAAAGAAGCTTTACTTTGAAACAAAATCTACTATTTTTGTTCGGGCTTGAGACAACAAGGATCAAGACTGTATTCTTGAAAATAAGGGTTCTACAAAGGGTCTCTCTAGGAGAATGACTAGGTCATAAAAAATGTGGGTTTGTCATTTTTGTGGTAAGCCAGGTCACATTAGACCATTTTGCTATAAACTACATGGATACAGTAATTTGAGTTTAAAAATAGGAAACAATAATTATAAAAGAAGAAGTATTCCTAATACATATGCTCCCAGAAAGATTGTGTGGAGAGTTAAAGAAACAAGTAACCACAATAAGTGCAATGTAGCCTTCACCTCTGTTCATATTTCTAACTCTAAATGCTGGTATTTTGATAGAGGCAGCTCTAGCCACATGACGTGTAATTTTCTTCTCTTTGCTGAACTAAAAGAGTACATGACAGGATAGGTTACCTTCGAAGATGATGTAAAAGGAAATTTTGTTGGGAAAGGAAATGATAATCGGTTTGGTGCTCCAATTCTTAGCGATATCATATTAGTAGAAAAATTCTTTGCTAACTTAATCAGTATTAGTCAGCTGTGTGATCAAGGCTTTATTGTACATTTTTTGAAAGACAAATGTGAAAGTGCTAGATTCAAAGAAAATTAATGTTATGACTACACTCGGCTCTCAGATAACTGTTATCATTGGGATAATAATCTTAAGAATCTTAATTGCAACTTGTCTAAATCTGATGAAACTATGTTATGTCAATCTGCAAAACTCTAAAAGCTGAAGCTATTCACAGGGTACCGTTGTTAAAGCAATCTTCTGATAATATTTGTTCAGAATGTCCTACTAGAAAGCGAACGAAGGCTTCTAAGGGGCTGATAATCAAGGCTGTTCCTGATCAATTATTGGAGCTTCTTCATTTGGATCTGATTGATCCTATGCAAGTTGAGAGTCTTGAAGGAAAAATATATGTGCTTGTAATAGTTTATGACTTCTCTAGATTTACATGGGTAAAATTTATTAGAGAAAAATCTAATACTTTCAAGATTTTTCGTTCTTTATGTCTTTACCTTCCGTGAGAACAAAACAAGAATGTTCATAGAATTAGAAATGATCATGGAAGAGAATTTGAAAATTCTATGTTTAATGAGCTTTTTCAGGCTAAATGAATCTTTCATGAATTTTCTACTTGTTTATCTCCCTAGCAGAATGGTGTTGTTGAAAGGATAATCGTACACTTCAAGAAATGGATCGAGTTTATGCTTCATGCAAAATCTCTCCCTCTATATTTCTGGGCGAAAGCCTTAAATACAGTGTGCCACATTCACAATCGAATTGCTCTTCGCCCTGGAACTATATTCACCATCTATCATCTATGGAAAGGGCACAAACCTAAGGTCAAATATTTCCATATTTTCAACAACAAGTGTCATATTCCTAATGACTGAGAATACCATAAAAAATGGGATTCTAAGTCTATAGAAGGCATTTTTATCTATTACTCCACCAACGGTAGCGTTTCGGGTCTATAACAAGCGAACCAAAACTGCCTTAGAATCTATAAATGTGATTATGCATGACTATGAAGATCTAGTTGAAAAGAAAAATGATGATGAATAAATAAACCCATATTTGAATCATTTTTCACCTTTTAAACCGAAAATCAGTTCAAGTCTAACAAATGCTGAGAAAGACACCATAGTCGTACATATAGGTGTTACATTTCTTGATGATCTTGTGAGTGAAGAGTGTGTCAGTATTAATGTTCGAAAGATAGCAATACAGAGTTTGGATTATCCAACTCCCCTGCTAATCAATGTCTTGCTCCCTCTGCTCATGTGAAGAAAAATCACCCTTCAAGTTGTATCATTGAAGAAATCAGTAATGGAATTACAACTCGCAAAGAGGAAAGGTGTGACTATGCCAAGATGCTAGCAAACGTGTGTTTCACCTCCACGTTTGAACCTACAAACATTACTGAAGCTTTAAGAGATGATCAGTGGATAAGCGTTATGGAAAAGGAACTTCTTCAATTCGAACAAAACAAAGTTTGGGAACTAACTCCAAAACCTTCACATGCCAATATCACTAGTACCAAATTGATCTTTAAAAACAAGAATGACGAGAAAGAAAATGTCATCAGAAATAAAGCTTGTCTTGTTGCACAAGGATATGCTCAAATTGAAGGTGTTGATTTCGAAGAAATGTTTGCTCCTGTTGCCCAATTGGAGGCTATTCATTTGTTACTCGGTCTTGCGTGTTTTCGAAAGATCAAATTATATCAAATGAATGTCAAAAATGTCTTCCTAAATGGATATATTTCAAAAGAAGTCTATGTTGCTAAACCAAAATGGTTCATTGATCCAATTAATCCAAATTATATATAGAAACTTCACAACGCTTTATATGGACTCAAGTAGGCTCCCCGGGCCTGGTATGATAGATTATCTGTTTTTCTTTTAGCTCAAGGTTTCTCTTGAAAGGGTACTGACAAGACCATGTTTATAAAAAAAAAAAAAAGGTCGAGAGTTCTTAGTTGCTCAAATGTATGTGGATGATATTATATTTTGAGACCACCCTTCTTCCATGATATCGAAATTTGTAGAGCAAATAAAGGCAAAATTCGAAGTGAGTATGGTGGGGAGAATTATCCTTCTTCCTAGGCTTTCAAATCCAATAGTGTCATTCAATGATTTTCCTTTCACAAGAAAAATATGCATGTAATTTATTAAAGAACTTTGATCTTAGTAAAGCGAAGTTTAAATGAAATCAAGATATCAAGGATATTTCTAGGGAGAAAGTTGATGCAAGTATGTGTCAAAGTATTATAGGGAGTCTCTTATATCTGATAGCAAGTCGTCCTGATATTGCCTTTGCTGTGGATGTTTGGGCTAGATATCAAGCAGATCCTCGAAAGTCTCACTTACATTGCTAAATGTACTTTAAAATATGTTTTGGGTACTGTTGATTATGGATTGTGGTACTCCTTTGATACTACCTCTGTATTGGTAGGTTATTGTCATGCAGATTGAGCAGGCTGTGCTAAATATCACAAGAGTACCTTTGGTGCATGCTTCTTCTTGGGTAACAATCTAATAGCAAAACTGCATTTCCCTATCCACGATCGAGGTAGAATACATAGCTACTAGAAGTAGTTGTTTCAACTTCTATGGATGAAGCAAATGTTATGTGAATATGATATTCACCAAGATACTATGCTTTTGTATTGTGATAACATTAGTGTTATCAACATATCAAAAAATCATGTCTAGCATAGTCAAACCAAGCATATTTATATTTGGCACCATTTCATTCTAGAGTATGTTGAAGCTAAGGAAATTTCTCTTGAGCATGTCTGTAGTGCTGTTCAGCTGGCTGATATCTTAACAAAACCGTTGGAAGTCACCCTGTTTGAAAAACTTCAAAGTTGGTCTAGGAGTATACCGATTTAATAAATAGCAATTATTGCTATTTTTATATGGGTCGACAGTGAATTATCTTTAGGTCTGCTTTAAGTTGCCTGGCCCACAAGAGAGTTATTTAAATCTAAATAAGCATTAATATTTGTCTCTTCATCTTCGCCGAATATTGTTTCTGCATTCATTATTCCATATGCGTTTTTCTTCAAGCTTTCTGCTCTTTATAGCTCTTGCTGCTTCTCCAATGGTATCCACAAGAAAACTCATTATTTTTTAGCATTTTCGCCAATGACTGCTCCGTCTTCTTTGAACAACCTGCTCCAAAACCTAAACAATACAAAATGATTCATGCGAGGAATCCATTCAGAAGGCTACATCGTTTACAAGATATTCCTGAATCTTCCTCATCTGAGTCTTCACAATCGCTACATGATAAGCCTATTGCTCATTCGAGTCTTCCCCATCCTGCTCTATTTATAGAGTTCTTTGGTGGACTTTTATGGTCTTAAGCCTAGTTGGTCCATGGACCAGACCCATGGACACAATCACATAGATTTGGGTCATATTTAACTTTAAACTAAATTAAGTTTATTTTTTAACTCAATTGAATTTTAGCTAAGTAAATAATGTTTAAATGCATTAAAATAATTAATTTGATCCAATTGTTATAATAAACACTTGTGATATCATTAGAATTGGCCAATTTGTCTTTAAATTTAATTTGGGACACATGCCAATTTTTAGTTAATCCCAAATGCAATTATTTTAGAAAATGACTTGGCAATTTGTGATTCATTCCAAAATTTCTTATTCAACAAATGCCTCATTTTCGAGATTTATGCACGTGATGGGTGGGTGAATCTTGAAAAAAGATAAAGTTGAAGTCCAAATACGAGCGTTTTTTTTTTTTTTGCTCAATTTGACATATCAAATCAATCAAACTATGAATTTAGTACACGAGTTTGATTTAAATTTGAAATAAGGGTTGGAATATGGACAATCCTTAGTTTGAGAAAAGTTTAAGGTTTTATCCTCAATTTACTTTGATTCGAGGATAAAAATTTAAATTTGATGATTTATTTTTTAATAAAATTTGGAACCAAATTTTCATTTTAGATAAGGATAAGGTTTATAAGAATTTGGAACGACCAATTCTAATTTTGTGATAAAATGACTAAATTTAATTTTGAGATAAATACGAGACCTCAATCTTGGGATAAAGTTAAATTTATGGCTCCAATTTAAAATTGAGATAAAAATGGAGGTAAAATCTAAATTTTAATTTTAATTTGGGAGTAAAATCTAAATTTTAAAATATTTAAATATGCTTAATTATCTCAAAAAGTGGAATTCGAGATTTTATTTCAAAATAAAATAACATAAGATAATTGAATTTTAATAAAATAACATGAGATAGTAGAATTTAAATTTTATTTTATTATTTAAAAAATTTTAAAATCATTCCAAATCCTATTAGAAATTGGACTTATTGGTCTTATAAATAGACTCATACCTTGATCATTCTTTCCTCATCAAGCAGAACAAAAGTATGAGAGAAAAAAAAACTTTTCTTCTCCTCTCTCTCTCTTTTTTTTTCTTTTTTCTTTTTTTCTTCTTTTCTCTCTTTTTTCTTTTTTAACTGTTAACTTTCCGTCCTTTTTTATTTTTCTCTTTTTATACGAACTAAAGTTGTCATGCCTCTTTTTGCTTCCAAACGCGTCTTTAAAACTTCTTCTTCCCTTTTTTTATTCTTCTTTTTTTTTCCTCAACCGTTTGCAAAAATGACTCTGCCATCAACGATCCAACTTCTATTAGGGAACAATCGGGCATTTGTTGTTGTTGGAATTTGTGTCCTAAAACTTGTACTTTGTTATTTGATTCAATGAAATTTATTATTGAATGCTATAATCTTAAAACCAATATATTTAGGTCCCAAGGCTATTTTACTGAGTTTGTCAAATACACTTGAACTTTATGTATAGACATAAAAATGGATTAAGTTCAAATTAATAGCCCAAATAGTCTATAGTATATAAATAAGGTTGAGCGCCTTATTCTAGATAAACACTATGGATGCGGCCCGCTCCGTAGTTAGTACAAACGATGTAATCCTGAATCGTTCATGTAGAGACATGGGAGTTGAGGCGTCCTATGCAAATGGTTTGCATAAGACTGGAACCACGAAATAGTCACTTTTAGTTAAAACACCATAAACTGTAAACTGACTATTTGATTTATGATGACCTAGGTAACTTGATCTTAATCTTGAGCTAACTATGAACTTCTGTTCATTCAGTAGTATCCTTAGATCTGCATAGGGTTTAAGGTTTAGGATCGACTTACTTATCATGGTTATATCAGGTGGAGGATCGACTTACTTATCATGGTTATATCATGACTTACTCCCATCTCTCTCTAAAATTCTCTTCGCATAACCGAGTCCCACAACTCCGTTCTTGGTCCTGAGTATAGTAAGTCAGCTTGGTGGTTGTCCTTGTTCGTGATTTTTAGGAAGAGAAGAAGTTTTGGACCAAAGAACAAGTTGAGAACTACAAAGGTAAGTACATCGTTTACCTTCCTCTCTCTTCGTTTAGGTTCATCGCATGGTAGATGCATGTTAACTTCTAAATTGTTTAGATGCATATAGAGTAAAGCATGATCTATATCTTCTGCTGCTGCATGTCTCTAGTTTTTTTATTCCATCAGTTGTAAGATCTACTGCCCTAGTAGGAGTGATCGGACATCTTCGTCATGCTTAACTCTCAACAATCCAATTCTACAGAAGGACGAGCGAGAATTTGTCGTCAGATCCACGGCTTTAATAGGAGCGATCAAACATCTTCGTCGTGCTTCATCGTCAGTGATCGAACTTCTACTAAGGGACGATCAGGTATTTATCGTCGGATCTACCACCCTAGTAGAAGCGATCAAACATCTTTGTTGTGCTTCGACATAAGCGATCCAACTTCTCTTGGGGGACGATCGGGCATTTGTGGTCGGATTCAACTCTGTAGTAGAAACGATCATGCATCCTTGTTGTACTTCACTGTCAGCGATCCAACCTTTACCGGGGAATGATCGGACATTTGCCGTTAGATCCACCGCACTAGTAGGAATGATTGGATATCTTCGTCATGCTTCACTGTCAGCAATCCAACTTCTACAGGGGTACGATAGGGAATTTTCCGTTAGACCCACCGCTCTAATAGGAGCGATTGGACATCTTCGTGGTGCTTCCCCATCAGCGATCTGACTTCTACTGGAGGACGATCGGGCATCTGTCATCAGATCTACTGCCCTAGTAGGAGCGATTGAGCATTTGTCGTTAGATCCACCACCCTAATAAGAGCATTTGGACATCTTTGTTGTGCTTAGCCATCAGCGATCCAACTTCTGAGAAACATTAAGAAAGCCTGAGAATTTTATTTTGAGAAACTTCTAAACTTGACGATGGAGTGTTGAACTTCAGAGGAGTGATGCCACCTTATAAGCATCTAAATTTGCAGCATCTTGCTCCTAGTGCAACACCTTTTTGATTTGTTATATTCCCTCCAACAGGACATCTTCAACTTTAAGTTGATATTCTTTAATGAGAATGAAGACCATCAATTGCTAGTGTCATGCTTTATATGATCATAACACTACTCTTGTTTTCCATTCTTCTCAACTGAGTTTTTCTTTTTTTTTTTAACTGGATTGAACTTAAAGTTTCCCTTAAGTTTCCTACGTATCCTTTATAATATAGGGATCAAGTCATAACGTAGTTCAATTGATTTTTTTCCTAGATTGAACTTAAAGTTTTCCTTAAGCTACTTACGTACCCTTTATAATATATGGATCAAGTCATAACGCAGTTCTTTTTTTTTTTTTTTTTTTTGCCATTTACATTTTAAACTCTTGTGCGCTAGGCACCATGCAGTTTAAGCTCTTGCAATAAGAAGTTTTGCATATTTAGCAGTTCATATTTCCATCAAGGATTTATTCACCCCCTTTGTTTGTAGGATTGGTGAATATAATAAGTCTTGACTTCACCGTCAATGAACCTTCTGTATTTATGTCAACAAATAACTTCCTCTTCATGTGTGATGGGACACGACTATGAATCTTACTGTCATTGTTTTCTTCATGAAATAGTTTTTCCTTCAATGTTTTCATCTCTCTTTCACGTTGATCGCTTGTCATCTTTAGATGATCAAAAGCAAATGTTGAAGGTCGATCTTTCTTTAATGTGAAGATACTTAGCCTTTTAAAAGCTGAAGTTCAAGTGGAAGTAGACGTTGGACATTTTTTTTCTTCTTCTTTCGTGGCCGTACTCAATCTTTGAAAGATTGAAGATCGAGTAATGATATGATCAAAGATAGAAGTTCTTTGTTTGATTTCATTTCAATTGTCGACTTCTTTAGAAGATGCATAATTGTTGTCGATTATGCTAACAGCATAACATGCAGTGATTTCTAATACTTCCTCTGGATGATCATCAAGGAAGCTTCCTGGGAGGAATTCTGTAAAAGTTATCGACCGTCAGGGTTGAAGAAAGTCCTTATCTTTTTATTTAATAGGCTTAGGCTTCCACATCTTCTTATTTCTTTTTTCCTTTCTTTTATGAAAGATACTTCCTTTTACATCGTTTTGATGGAAGTGTGACTTCGTTTGAATGGAATTTGTTTGTCTCCATTTTTTACGAGTCACGACTATCCATCCTTCGTTATCATTTACGATAGGCTCTTGTTTGTTTCAAGAGTCCGTCGTCATGATCTTTTGTTGGAATCAAACAAGTATAGGTTCGAAAATCTCAAACTAAATCAAGCTTTTTCTTTGATCATAAAGCTGAGTTAATGACAGGGCACTTGAAGTCATCTCGACTACAACATGATTCGTCTGAGCTATTTCATCAATGTCCAACTCGATCTTCTTTTTACGAGCCAACTTTAGAATCAACTCCTTCAATACAAAACACTTATTCAACAGGGTGACTAATTACCCGATGGTACTTACAATAGTTAGGATCATCTACTTTTCCTGCTTGTTCTGATCGTTTACATTCTAGCAGCTGAATAAGTTCTTTTTCTAGCAGCTGCTCTAACATGTCTGCAACAACAGAGTCAGGAAATGGATAAACTTTTTCTTGTCTTTCTCTAAGAGTTGGGCATTGCTTTTCATCATCATCATGCTTTCTTTCAATTTTTGTTTCTTTTCTTTTAAAGAAACATTTCAATAGAGTCTCTTGAACAACCATGAACTCATATATGATACTATTTGTGATATTTTTAGTGTCATTGATTTTCATTCTTGTCACTCCTAATTTTTGGAACCAAGAAATCTTTTTCTCCCCTGTTGGTAATACGTAGTTCCATATCATAGGCATGAGTCGCCAACCCTTCAAACGTGCGAGGTTTTATTCCTTGCAAAATATAAAGAAGCTCCTAATGCATACCTTGGGTGCACATTTCCACAGCCGATAGTTTTATGAGTTTGTCTTTGCAATTCAGGCCTAGAGCTCTCTATTGGTTTATCTAGTCGATGATTGGCTCTTCCTTTCATTGTTTGGTGTTTGTCAACTCCATCATGCTGATGACACGCCTAGTGCTATAAAAGCGGTTGAGAAACTTTATTTCCAGCTGTTTCCAGCTGTCAATGACTTCAGGCTCCAAATCGGTATACCACTCGAAAGCATTTCCTTTCAAGCTTCGAACAAATTACCTGACTAATTGGTCTCCTCTTGATCCAATGTTCTCGCATGTCTTAATAAAGTGAGCAATATGTTGCTTTGGTTTGCCCTTTCCATCGAATTGTTGGAACTTTGGAGGTTAGTACCCAACAGACACTCGTAGGTCATTGATTCTCTTGGTGTATAGATTGGATAACATGAAAGAAGTTTGTGGTGGTCCTCCATACTAAGCTCTTATGGAGCTTGTGATCATATCTTGCAATTGTTGGACTGACAGATAGGCAACAGAGATGGACGGTTGCGTCTGGTTTTCTTGCAACACACCTTTTCCTTTATCATCAGTTTTGACAACAAGAGTTTTGTTCGACTCAGCAGTTTCACCTTCCTTCATTTGATCTTTCAAGGAGGAAATTTCATGATCTCGCTCCTCGACAACTTTCTTTAGGAAATTAATTTTCTTCTCCATCTCTGTCATGGCTGCCTCAGGTGTTACATCCTGTCATCACTACAGACATTACTTCAAGGTGTGATTCTTTATCTGATAAATCAGAAGCAGGAGTAGAGTTGTCGAACAAAGGATTCTCTCTTATGATGATCCTGCCTTTAAAAGATTCCATCAGTTGTTCCCAACTTTTCTTTGTGACGACAAAACTTTGTTCTTCTTCTTGCATACTCCTCTTTGAGTGACTCTAGGTGACAAGTCTAGTGTCATTTGCGACAGTAACTTTGGATGCAACTTTCCTTAGTGCCATTAGTTGGTTTGTTGTTTTGAGTTTCGAGAGAGAGATGAGGGGTAGAGAGATCCCAGTGGACATGCCAATTTGTTCACATGAGATTTTTGAATAAATTTGATTCGTGGAACTGAACTTATGTTGATGTTGTATTTATCTTGATTTGATGCGATGTGGTTTGATCTCTAGAATTTAATCCTCATATTCTCTCTCGGTTGGATGCTTACACTTGATTTGAAGAAGAGGAGCATGTGATTTTCTTGAAGTTAAAGTCTTGGAAAAAAAACTTTTATCTTCAAAGAAACTTCAATCTTCGAGGGTGGTCAGCTTCAGAAGCTAAAGATTCTTTTGGCTTTTGGAGAATTCTCTCTAGACCTCCTAGAGCCAAAAATTTTCCACCCCACAAATGAAGAGAATTTCTCTATTTATAGAGTTCTTTGGTAGGCTTTTATGGTCTTGAGCCTAATTGGTCCATGAACCAAACCTATGGGCTCAATCACATGGATTTGGGTCATATTTAACTTTAAGCTAAATTAAGTTTATTTCTGGGCTCAATTGAATTTTAACCAAAATAAATAATATTTAATTGAACCAAATAATTAATTTGATCTAATTGTCATAATAAAGACATGTGACATAATTAGAATTGCCAATTTGTTTTTAAATTTAATTTGAGACACATGCCAATTTTTAGTTAATTTCAAATGCAATTATTTTAGTAAATGACGTGACAATTTGTGATTGGTTCTAAAATTTCTTATTCATCAATGACGACATAAGGCTAGTTGTTAAAAGCTATCTTGAAGCCATTATTTAATTAGAAGATATTCTTTTAACTAGAAGATATTATTTTAAACGTTGTTAATTCAAAGATAAGATATTATTTTTGGGCTCCAAGATTTAAAAAAAAATTATGTTAAAGGTCGAATCTTGGATTTACTACATACTGCTCGGTCCTTGGCATTCTCATGGGTGAAGTAGAATTGCAACTTAAAAGTATTTGTGAAGCAATTTAACAAACAAGTAAGTATTCGAGATTACGATGAATTAATTGTCGTCTCCATTTTTGAAGAAAAGAATTTTGACTTAATTACGAAGATCAAGATTTAGTAGTATGAAGAAACAAAGAACCTTAATCAAATGATTGATGAGAAACGTGATTAAGGGGGTGATCTTTGCTTATAAAACCTTAATTTGATGGTTTATGAGATACATGATTAAGAGGGAGAATTTTATCGAAGTTATCTTTGAAATATACTAGTGATAGATTCACTTCTAGCAAAGGTGTATCACTCAAGTACTGGGTGAAGAATATGTATTTAATCTCTGTATTTGAGATCATAAGGTTGTAATTATGATTCATATCTCAAAGTAATATAATCTCTGATCTAGAGTCAAGGACCCCCTAGACGTAGATACTGTATCATCAAACTTGGTTAACAATGTCTTGTGTTCCTACTATCTTTACTTAAAGACTTGTATCTCTTGTTATTAACTAAGGGATCTTCTCAAAATATAGTTGTTGACTTTCACGTTGTTTTATCATAGTCGATGACAAGTGTAGCAGTGGCCGACCAAGGTAATAAGATGGCGATGATTGTTCTTCTTTTAAGATAGAGTAGTGAGCAAATGTGTCATGGAAGAGCCCGACTGACGACAATTAGAACAGTGATAGTTGAATGAAGTGGTGGTAGAGTGGTGACCAACAAAGTGTTCGTTAATGAAAGAAATATTGGTAGGGGTTTACAACATACGAAGCAAGAAGAAGACGCTTTTTCCTTTTTTATTTCTTTTTTCTTTTATTTTTAAGCTAAATTTAATAAATCTCCTCGTTTGTTATCAAATTTCTTAAATAACATTGCAATTAATTTTAAATTATTTATTTAGTTTACAACCAAAGTACTTTGTTTTATTTAATTGATAGTGAGATGGTTTTTTGGTTTGGATATTGTTTTCTGATGTACTTTCGAATGACAATCAATAATAGTTCAAAACATTAAATAGTAATTAGGGAACAATAACATGACAATTGATATCATTTATTGTTACCTGATTGTTGATAATTTGAAAATAATTATCATATAACAATTGGTATCATTGACAACCATAAATATAATATTGTGATATTCTTTTTTACATGTTCTAAAGCTGTTAGACAATATTAACAACATATTTTTGTATGTTTGTTTTTGTCTTGTTGAGGAACTGTTTAATTATATGTCTGAGAAGGATGTCCTTTTCTCGAATGCTATATTATCTGGGTTTACTCAAAACGAGTTTGTGCAGGAAGCTAGGAAAATATTTGATCAAATGTTGGTTAAGAATAAAATTTTGTGGAATAGGTTGTTGTTGGCGTATGTTTAGAATCAGAGGATTAAGGATGCTAGAAGATTGCTTGATTTTTCTTATTATTATCTTATTGCTATCTTTATTACCATTCGGTTGTTATCTAATTACCACATTTGATTATTTTTCTTGGAACATGAGACACACGTAGCAGAAAAACAGGATATATTTTACCCTAATTGAATCTAAACAATTTAGAAATTAACATGCTTCAAAACTACCCTAATTATATGAAATTAGGGTTAAAGGAAAACATACCTCTGTTGCTTCCAAATTCCTTGTAATTCAGAAATGACTAATTTGGCAAAAATTTTAAGTAAAAGAAATGAAGTCTATTTATAACCAAATTACATGTAAAAATGCGTGTAATTTGTTCATAAAATCTAAATATCTATCATTCCATTAACCATTAGCGGAACTTAGTAGGCACTTATCCCACTAAGCGTTAGTGGGATTATCCAACAAAATGTTGAAATTTTCCACTAACGTTAGTCCAAGGGCAATATGATCATTTGATTATTCAAGTCAATGTCAAACTTTGACTTTTCAAGTCAAAAGTCAATGTTTTGACTTTTTACATTTTGTCCATCTTAACTAATTTTGACCTTTTAAGCATGAATTCGCATTCAATTTTCTGAAATCAAAATCACATTTGAATAAAAAAAAAACCAGTAAAAGTTTGACTTTTTCAACTTTGACCATTTTCGTTAATTCTGAACTTCCGAGCATGAATCTGCATATATATATTTTTAATAATTAAATCAGATTTAAATATAAAGCTCTATCTCAAACCGACAACTATATCACATATATTTATTAGTTTCTCTCTCTTTACCTAATTCGAACAATTCGAATTATTCCAACATATTGTTCTAAGTTAATTCCACATGAGCTAGCACGACAACCTAATTGACCTATAGATCATGGGCTCCAACGATCCAAGATTAACTGGCTAAACCCTTTTAGACCAAGCTAATCAACATTTGTTAACTAATGGGACATTCCACTAAAGCCTCGTAGTTGCACTCCCCTCACATAGTTATATATTGTTCATCTAATATAATCATGATTAGTAAGTTAATCCTTCAAAGGTTGTTCGTAACTTCGATTAGGTTAAAATACCATTTTACCTCTGAAACTACATCTTGCTCCTTAAGTTCCACTGATTCACTATTGAACAATTGGTTTTAGGTCCAATCTATAAACCAAAGCCCTCTTGAGCCAATGAGTGGATGGGGCCCTTTATTCAAGACTTGGATTCGGTCTTTAAGGGAACAACCTATCTAGTAACCCAAAAGAGGGTAGAAATGAATTTTATCCCTAGTTATCCACCCAGTTTTACCCCTGAAATGGAAGGCCTATGGGTCATCACTATTGAGTTGTCCTCACCTATGTAGATCTAAGGATAATTTCATTTGAATAGAAGTTCATATAGGTAGCTCAGAAATAAGATTAAGTTACCTAAGTCATCAATAAATCGAAGTAGTTAGTTTTAAATAGTTAACTATACAATAACTTAAAAGTGACTATTTCATGGTTCCAGTCTTATGTAAACTCTTTACATAGAATGCCTCCACTTCCATGTCTCTACATGAATGATTCAAAATCGCATCATTTGTACTAACAATAAAGCAGGTCACATTTATAGTGTCCTCCGAATAAGGCACACAAACTTATTCATACACTATAGATATACTCGAACTTGATCCACGTTTATATTTTTACATAAAGTTCAAGTCTACACTAGATAACCTTGAGACCTTAGTTTATTGGATTTAAGATTATAGTATTCTATTTTCACTAATAAGTCTTCAATAACCACTTTATTGAATAGAATATAATTTAAACTATAAACTACGAGTTTTAGGACATAAATTCTAACAATTTTGAGATTATTGGAATTCAAATATGTTTTCTTATATTGATTTTGGTTTAGTTTTTATGTTGATTTTGTTATGGTTTCAATGGTATGATATACTTATCTTTTATATATCCTTAAATTGACATACTTTCATAGCAATGCGAATTATAATATCATAAAGTAATCAAACAACTATTTTTGGAAATTTAAATAATGATCAATATAAACATTAATTACAACAATTAGATAACAATCACATAACAATTAGATAACAATCATATAGGAATAAATGAAATCAAATAAGAATCAATAGAAAATAACAATTAAACATGCTAAAATATAAATTAATCAAATGACATTCGGGTGGCAATCAATCAATATAAAAAACTAATGCGACAAAAAAAAAAAGTAATCAATGATAATCAGAAGGTAATCAAATGATTATCTCAAAAGATAGACTAAATAGAAGGTCACCAAATGACTATCAGAAAATAATCAAATGACTATATTAGAAGGTCGACTAAATTGAACATAAAAAACATTAGAAGGTAATCAGATAACAAGCACAAGGTAATCGAAAGACTATCTCACAAGGCTAACTAAAATTGAAAATTAAAACATAGAAGGTAATCGGATAGCAATCACATAACAATCAAATTGTTTTAAAAAAAATTAGGCATTTTTTACTTTTAACTTTAAGCTCATTAGCAAATTTTGGTTGGACTAATCAAATTTATTATTTTTGCAATTTAAAACTTCAAATGACATGAGCCTGATTTAGTTAATTTTTTTCTAATGATGCACATGTCCCTTTTAAAAAATAGCAAAATATTAAAAATATTTACAAAATGTAGCAACAAACCGTTATATAACTCATTTATGTTTTTTTGTTATATTTTGTAAATAGTTTTTTTTTTTTTTTTTTTTTTTGCTATCCATAACAATTTTATGTACACTAACTTTTGGTAACTCATTTAATTTGATTTGCAATTCTTATTTTGCTTGAAAATTAAAAAAGAAAAGCATTGTGTGATAAGAAAAAGACTAAGGAATGAAACAAATGAAGATGTTTTTGGGTTTTATGTCCAAAAACTGGTAGATAGTAAATGTAATTCATTGACCGTCATTAATAAAGTGTTATTTTTGTAACTTCAATAAACTGTTATTGACTATCATTTTTTAAAATAATCTAAATCCAATAAACTAACATCTTAAGCTTTTTTACGAGTCTTGAACTGTATGTAGAGACATACAGGGATCAATGTTTGAGATACAACTTAAAGGGTCTATAGTATAGGGATAAGGCAGGGTATTTTATTATGGTAACACTATGGATGTGGCACACTTTGTATTTGATATAGATGCAATGATCCAACGCAATTTTGTAGGTGACATACAGGTGAGGGTATCCTATGTAATGAGTTTACATAAGATTGAACCATAAAATAGTAACTACTAGATGTAACTCAATTAACTAATTATATAAGTTAATATTTCATTAGGATGACCTAGATAACTTCATCTTAATCCTGAGTGTATTATGAACTCCTATTTGCGAAGGATTATCCTTTGATTTACACAGATGAGAGTGACCAGTTTGCTGACTCAATATGCTTATCATTTTGAGGACAATACTAAGTGGATCGCTAGTAAAATAATCACACAAGATGGGATTCACTCATGCTCAACTTTAGGGTAAGGAGACTTGAACAAGGGGCACTACCCTCTCTTTAGAACGGGAAGGGCTAGACCATAAACAAGTCATTTATTAGAGAAACACTGGTATTTAAGAACTAGAAGTAACTCATGGGTAAAATGATAATTTGACCTAACTGGCGTTACAGATACTTATGAAGGACTAACTTACTGTTATTGGTCTATAATCATGGATATAGAAGTATATCTACTGTAAGAAGAGTTCAGCTGTGAATCTTTAATGGAGTGTACACACAGTTGACGAATATTAATTAATATGGTTAATGAATTTAACCAATTAATCTAATATCGTTGTAGCTTCTAATTTGTAGGTCCACTAGGTTCCCTTCCTAACTCATAAAGGTGTTGAGGTTAACATATATTGATTGTAATTTGAAATGTTCAAATTTACTTTGGGAATTAATATAATGTATAGTGATACATTATAATATAAAGTTTGTTTTTTTAAATTAAACTTTAGTATATAATTTAATTTTGAATATGACTCAAAATTAATTTATGAGAGAAAAAATATTTGAACGAGTTTAAATATTAATTTAATGTGAATTAGATTCATATTAAAACTATAGATTAAAATTTAATGTGTATATGTGATAACTTGTAGAAATACAAGTTATTATAGCCTTTTAGATAGAATAATGTGACCAAAACACATAAGAAAAGTGTCAAAATGCGTAGCTTATGTTGTAAATTCATAAACATTTGAAAACAACTTTACATAAGCATTTATGCCTTTTTCACCCTGTTTTTAGTGTCTTAAGCCATGATTATGAACAAAAGAAGAAGCTAGCGAATCGCAGAGGAACTCGCGTGAAAACTAGGCGAGAAGAGGTTCTCTAGAAGACAAAAGTGGTAGATGAGCTGATGTGACTTGACACAGAAGCAACTTTAGATTTTTCGCCTAAATGTGCCTATATAAAGAACTTCATCACCATCAAGAAAGAAGAGACCTAGATGGGCTAAATCCTAGAGAGGAACGAACTCATAGAGTGCCTATGATTTCCCATACAATGCCAAACATTCCAATAAATGAATAAAAAGCATTCTTTCACCAAATAAAAGGATTCAAAACTCTTTATAAACTTTAGCCATTTCTGAAATTTGAAAATAAGATTTTTATAGTGAATGAACAAGAGTAATTTTAGGTATTAAGTTTGCCACATTTTGAACTTAAAAATTTCTTCTTAGCAAGAAGTACGTGATGAGAATAGACCCTGAATAATGAATATAACTTGATTGCATTTTGAGAAGTTTAGAATTGCAAGGAGGAAGGTGAGTCTTTGAGGAGGAATTGTGCTTGAGGACAAGCATAATACGGAGTGATGCTTGAGAAATACAAGTTATTATAGCCTTTTAGACAGAAGACCAAAATGCATAAGAAATGTTTTAAAACACGTAGCTTATGTTGTAAATCCACAAATATCTAGAAACATACTTTACATACGCTTTCATGCTTGTTTTACCCTGTTTTTAGTGTCTAAACGTAAGATTGTGAACAAAAGAAGAAGCTAGAGAATCGTAGAGGAACTCGTGTGAAGACTAAACTAGAAGACCATATCAGTAGGCGAGAAAAGGTTCGCTAGAAGACAAAGTGGTAGATGGAGTTGATATGACTTAACATATAAGCAGCTTTCAGCGACATGCTTATAAGATTAGATTACTCGCCTAAGTCTACCTATATAAAGCACTTCATCACCATCAAGAAAAGCATTCGGTCTGGGTCTGAATGGACCCATGTCATAGCTTGAATGGCCAGACCCTAGAGAGTGGAAGGAAGAAGTAGCCTTTCCACTATCTATAAAGTCTTTATTCATCTTCTCCAGTCAGTCAACGAGTGAGAGTTTGAGATTGAGTGAAGAATATCTCATTACCCTCTTTCCCCCTAACTTGTATTGGCATTTCTATTCTTTATATTTTTGTATATTTCGATGTAATGTATTCATTCATATTGCACAGTGGCCAAAGGCCTATATTCTTTAATACATTGCATACTTATACTAGTTTCAATCTTCCATCTCTTTACTGTTCACCCATTTTTGTGTTATTTGTAGTTTAAGTCTCATAATAAGTTCTTGATAAGAAGGTTAGCTTATATTTCTTATCGCGTTAGCTGAGCTATTTTCATCACTTGGCCAGTGTATATCGCCAACTACCCGAGAGGGTAAGTAACAAGGATCTGGCTAACGCGCGCAAGGAGGAGTTTGGAGACAAACTCCATCTTGGCAAGATAACTTCCTCCATTTGTATCTCGAAAGGAGAGCAAGTGTTGGTATTAGGCGCTGAGAGGTTGTCACCCTTAAACGCGAAGCTTTATAAGTCTTGTAAGTGAAGCGTTCTAGATATAATTTGCTTAACACAGTTTGGTCATTTGGATCCAGAGAAGTGACCATGTGTGGCTTTTAAAGACTCCAAGAGGAGCTCGCTTTAATCAAAAACACATTAACTAAGTGATATTGCATCAAGGTGCTTTGATTACTTAATTGTCTGGTAATGCATATACTTCTTTCACCCTCTCTTCATACAAGTTAGTTCATAATTCCATTTTACATCCATTTTAATTCCTCTTTACAGTTTCTCTAGTGTAGATAAGTAGATATAGTTTAAACTTACAGTTATTACACTATATAGTTATTCTTTTACACTGCCTGAATGCCTAGTGATCCTAGAACTAAGCTTTCATAACAATTCCCCGTATTCAACTCTAGATCACCCAGATAAACCTATTGTTTCACTTACACTTGGGTAACCAGTAGGAAAACTTGCACACGACAAGGACTTAGAAGTATGTGATGGATAGAGATATTGGGAGCATTTTGCATGTAATGATCATGTCTGGACGCATAGTGAAGAGATTCATATGAAGCATTTTGCATACAAGGATCTTGAATCAATGACACATTATGAAGAAGGAAATATACTTTTACCTCACTAAGTCCGAAAACCAAGCAATGACCATGATTAATGACTCTTTATGTAGATTTAAATACCAAAGTAAGTAACAACACCATTCTCTTAAGCTCTAAAGCTAAATAACCGGCAACGACAAGTGCAAGTTTTTGGCATCGTTGAGTTGGTAGCCCTAAGCAATATGATACATGTTAGCAATATGATACATGTTAAAATTATAGGTTATGAGAGAAATTTATATATGAGTATGATTCATATTTGAATTAGATTAAATATGAGATATTTAATTTAGCAAATTAATTAATTGTAGAACTAATTAATAATTTAATTTAATTAAAAATATAGGTTATGTGATAGATGTTCATTTAAATATGAGTTTAATTAAATATGACTTTAATGGAATACTAATTAAATATGATTAAATTAATTTTAAAATTAATTAATTAATTTAATATTATATTAATTTAATTTAAATTAAATTAAATTAATAACTCCCTTAAGTTGAACCTGGGATGTTTTTCCACGTATCCCAAGATCTCTCCACATTCTTCTTCTTTAGAGGAAGAAAGGAGAGGAGTGTACGTAAATACGTACGATGATTTCTCTTTGAAAATCTGGAGGTGATTTGCTTAAAAACTATTTGTGAAAGAAAATAATTATCTCTATTTTTCCCAAACATCTTTTTGTACTACAAAAAATAGTGTGTCTCCCGAAGCATACATGCATCGGAAAATAGACCCAAATACGTCGAAAATAGGTCTCTCAATGCATGAATGACCTTTAAGAGGTGAGTCAGAAGAACTGTGTCGGGGGATGAATTATCGACCCTAGAATGTAGTGACGTCGACAATACCTTATTCCCGATGTCAGAATTAAGAACGTTGGTGGTTACCTTGTCCAGACATGCTTCATTTTGGCATCGGGGGTAAGGTATTCTCAACACGACGTAGGAAGATGGTCGCCCGATGCAATTCCTATAATGTCGGCATGTGTGCTTAACTCCCAACATAGGTGTGTGTTGGGAGATTATGTTTTTTCCTTTTTTTCCAATTATTATGTTCAATTTTTTTTTATTTTGTGGTACGTTTGTAGGTTTCGATTCGATTTAAATCCAATAAACTTTTCAAACAGAACAAACAAAACAAACATCAATACCAAATTGTCATTCATAGAATTAGAACATAATTCCAAAAAAAAAGGTGTCTTGCTCTTTGAACAATTACATATTATTTGTTTGAAACAAATACATAGAAAAGAACAAATCATCGCCTCGGACGCCATCTTCGAACAAGTCCACACCTATGATGACATTAAAGAAAAGTACATTATTCAAACTTCAAAGATAACAAAATGCATGGATATGCCAAAAACTAAAACTTAGGAACAAACAATAAGCAAACGACAATCCTTAAGTACTCAATCTCTCGACTTCCACTTTTTCTACAAGTGTAACCAACAATAGAGACTCAACTTACATATACACCCACTTCGGCGTGCCACCCAACATAACAACTACATTGAAACCTTAAAAGTAATGTTTAACCCCCCCCCCCCCAACTCAATCCATGATGTAACTACCCAAAACAGCCCAACCTCCCAACTTGGACATGCCACCCAACGTAACAACAACATTGAACATAAATGTTTAACCCCCCCTCTTCAAACTCACTTCATGAGAGAACTACGCAAAACAACCTAACCCCCTAAACTTCAGCATGCCACCCAACGTAACAACTACATTAAACATAAGCGTTTAACCCTCATCCCCTTCAAACTCACTCTATGAGCAAACTACCCAAAATAACCCAACCTCTCAACTACATTGAACATAAACATTTAACTCTCTCTCCCCCCTCAAACTCACTTCATGAGAAAACTACAACTCATAACTACCTAATCTCGCAACTTTCACTAAAGCTAAGTTTAAACTAAAGGCTACCACAACTACGAAGCAGCGAGTACAAATCAGCATAATTCAAAAGCTAAGTTTAACTAAAGGCTACCATAACTGCAAGATAGCCAAAACCAATTAGCAGAATTTAGAAATTAAGTTAAACTAAAGGCTACCACAACTACGAAACTGTGAGTACAAATCAGCATAATTCAAAAGCTAAGTTTAACTAAAGGTTACCATAACTGCAAGATAACAAAAACCAATTAGAAGAATTTAGAAATTAAGTTAAACTAAAGGCCATCGTAACTGCAGGATAGACATAACCAAGCATTTAAAATAAGTTTATCTATCTTCAATAAAAAAAACAACTAATATTTTCAAATATACATACCATAAGTTCAAGGTCCTCTGTTTCCAGTGTCATCTTCTCAATCATCTTCTTCATTTCTTCCATTTTTCGGTCATGCATCTCTGATATTCTTCTTTGCTCTACAATCATAAGTCATTTCCCTTCTTCAAGTTCTTTAATCCAAGATTATAAGTTCTCAAGGGTATTTCTCAGTTTCATCATCTCCCTATCGTGCATTTTTTTAGACACTGAACTCGATGCACTACTACCATCCTTCTTTGACTTGGATTTGAGGACCCAACCAAGACCTTTTAAGTAGCCCAGTCGTCTAACGAAAATGGTCTCGCATATTTCGTCCCCAGAGAGAGTTTGAGAACTTTTGGGTAGGTACGGACATTAGTTCCAGCATTTAATTTTGCAAACAAATAGTTAAGTTATGCACTCATGATTAAAGTAGAAAATAAAATACAATAAACCATAAACTTACATGCGCATCCGTGACCGCCTGTGAAACGAATTGACAACTCTCATTAGTGTGTGTTTCTTTAAATAGCTCTACACGTTCCATTGATTGACCTCGTTCAATGAGCTCATGTTGTCATTGTTGGAATGACTTGTTTGTTTGTAATCATCAATGTGAAACATTGCCGCCTCTAAAATTTGGAACACTCCCTCTCTATACTCAGCTGATAATTTATTTCTAAGTTTTATCCAACCCTTGTTCATCGTTAAAGATCTAAAACATAAATAGGTTTGATTATTGAAAGTTAAAAAAATAGAACTAACTTTACAAAGTTTACAGCTTAGCTAACTTTACAATCTTTACAACCTAGCTAATTTTACAACCTAGCTAGGTCGTCATCAATCTTTACAAACTTGTTAACTTTACAAAAAGTCTGCAACACACTTTAATCTTTAATGTTCAAATGTTGCGACATTACCCCTTCCCCCCACCCCAAAAGGCATACATACTTCAATCTTTACAAGCTAGTTAACACTTCCAAGCTCATAATAAGTTCAACAATATTCCACAACAACAACAACATTACACAAAACAAATTTAGGGCAATTAATTATTAACATAAACCAACAACACAACAACACAAAAACAATATTCATCTATTCAGCATTCATCAATTCACCCTTTATCAAACATTTCACAACAACATTACACAAAACAACCTCAAGGGCAATTAATTCTTAACTTAAACCAATAACACAACAACAACAATTCATCAATTGATTCTCCTAACCTAAATATGTCAAAATTTTAGGGAAAAATCATTCAAGGGAAAAATAAAAAAAACCTAACTTAAATCTACAATTATTTTTTCTAAATATACAAAGATAAGTTCAACCCTAACCTAAATATATAAAAAAAAAAAAAAAAAAAAAAAAAAAAACAAAAACGAAATCATTTTGCCTAAACAAACGTAAATCACAAATGCCCTAAATCCCTAAACATCATCCTTTAACTTAAATCAACCTAAATCAAACAAATCAAACAAAATTATTAACTTAAACCAAACCTAAATCCCTAAACATCAAAAATATTTCTTCAACTTAAACCAACCCTAAATCTTTAAACATCAAAAATATTTCTTTACCTTAAACCAACCTAAATCAAACAAATCAAACAAAATTAACTTAAACCAAACTTAACTAAAAAAAATCAAGTATAAACAAACCTAAATCTCAATTATTTCATTAAAACTTAACCAAAATAAAAAGAAAAAAAAAAGAAAAAACTATAACCTTACTGGAATGAAGCGACGACAGTATGGGACGACAAGTAATGGTGGAAAGCGACGATGAACAGCGTTGAAATGGAACAACAACAGACGGGTGGTTTTGTCATTCGTCACTCATCTCTCTCAAACTCTTCCTTTTCCAGATTTGTAAATGACAAATTTGGAAGAGGGTTTTATAGGGGGAACTTCCGTCGTCGCCCAAAAACATCGAGAGTGCCCACATATTCCCGACGCCATCAATAGAACGTCAAAAATAGCCAAGCAACTCCCGACGTGTACCTCAATAGCGTCGGGTAAAGCACAATAGATATTTAATTATTTTCTTTGAGCCAATACCATACATGTAGACGTCAAGAGTTGTTTGGCTATTTTCGACATTTTACTAATGGTGTCGGAAATAGCCCTCACAACTCCCAACATTTTACATGCAACGTTGGGGAAGAGTGAGTCCTCTAATGCTAACCTTACAACGTTGGGGAAGACCCTATCGCCCAAGGCGGGTACCCCGATGCTTTCTTTAACAACGGCATATCCCATTTTCTTGTAGTGTTGCTTTTCACAAACCAAAAACCTTATTTACTCAGAGGATATGTTGGTTTTCAAGTGGTGGCAACCCCATTTTTGGTAATTAAATAGATACAAAATTGATAACGAGACTAAGTCCCTTTATCTCCGTGTTTCTATTTTTTTTGTAAAGCATGATTAGCTTTTGAGTATTTAAGATTCTGTAATTTTTCCAACGTACTGGTGTCAAGTGAAAATCAATACATATCAAAGTATATATAGGCAAGGTCGTTACAATCAAGCACAAATATGTTTAGAAATGAAATTTTTTGCTAAGGGTAGGCTGCACTTACTTAGATTTGTCTCGACAAAAGGAATTTAAATTTTGCCCTTACTTTTTACCGTAGTTTGGTAGAAAATACTGATATCAAACTCAAGAGAATAGTGGCTAAGTAAGTTTCTTGAAATTAAGCTTCAAAGAAATAATGTTAGTAGAAAAAGAAAAGCATTGAAGAGTGTGGGAAAATCAAGTAGAACCAAGACTTAAGAGTGATTTAGGATGTAACCTCTATTCAAAAAAAAAATTAAAAATTGAACTCTTATGAGAAAAATGAGTGAAGGGGCAAAGGGCACTAATCAATTCTTATCATTGAATGAAAAGAATTATGAAATGATTTTTGCTCAATTAAAGGGGTTCTTGATCAAGATTTGTCTAAGATCAACTTGTTTGATCTTGTAAGAACTTTGGTCAAGATTTGAAGAAAAGAGACAATCACCTCAAGCATTAAATGTATATTCTTGCAATAACAACTAAAGCTTAATCTTACTCTTTAAAGAAAATAGAAGTATCTTTCACACTCTTTTTGGAAACAATTTGCAATCAATGAATTAATTGGATTTAATTGTGCACAATAAAATTGATGCAATCAAATTCAAAAATTTCCAAGAACAAGGAAGATTCATCTAGCATTAATCAATTTCAAGATTTGATATGTTGCAATCAAGAATTAGATTGAGTTTTTGTGTAGATAAAGGTAATCAAATTAATCTTGCATTAATTTTTCATACTCAAAGTATCTTGCATACAAAAATGGTGAATCAAGAACAATATCAAAAATTAAATTGACAAGAATGCTTGTAATTGAAAGAAGAAATTGTTTTTTATACAAGAAAGTTAGGGATTCAACAAAAACTACAAGAAATACAAAGATTTGATCATATCTAATTAATAAGGAAAAATAAGAGAAGAATTCTCCAAGAATTGAAAAGGCCTAAGCTCACTTACCTCTTGGTGATTAGCCCTCCATCAAGAATGGAAGAGTAATTTCTAGAGTTTGAGAGAGTTTTTGGAGAATTTGGGGCTTATTTGAGAGAAAATGGTGAATTGATGATGGAATTATGATGAATTTGGGGTTTAAATGGGTATATATAGAAAATATTAGGAATAACCATCAAGGCTCGAAACCATGATCTCAAGGCCATCCTAACGCTCCAATTGATGGAAAAATCAATTATTTTTCGGATTTTTGCTAAATATTTTCGAAATTGCCAATGAATTATTCTTCAAAAAATAATTTGTAACTACTAAGGTTCAAACTCGGGTGGTGGGAGAGGCACGCGCGACAAAGAGCTGACACATGGCTCAAGGAGAGAGGTGAACAGATGAATGAATGCCCGCGCAAAGGAATTCAAACACACGACGGTGACGGTGAGGTGGTGCACGCGGGCGTAGGTCAAAATGACGTTGTTCCTTATTAGGAAAACTCAGAAAACGTCCTAGGGTTCGAACTCGTGACCTGAAGGTGGCTAGCGCGTATCACGACTTTCTGAATATTTACCAATTTTCCCCTAATTTTCCTATTGGAGTCTTCTTTCATATCTTGTACAAAAATATAAAAATAATGAATATATGTATACTATGGATTGAGAATAATGTACAAATAAATGGGTCAATAATTGCCCCAACAACTGGTTTTTCTAAATCCTAATTAAATTTAAGTTTAATCGTTCTGTTAAATTATTTTCGCTACAGAGGGCTTTTATCCATTCAGATGCTGAATAAGATAAGTTGGTCATTACTTCCTTCTCTTGATTTCATATATTATGGGATTAATTGATTTGACTCATTTTTTTAAATTTATTTAATTGCAATATATTTAAGTAGGAAGACCCATGCCAAAATATTTATAAAATTCATTTGATATTACAAACGATTCGTCACTTCTCTTTCTTCTTCATTGTGATTTATTCATCTTCTCTTCGAGATTTCTTCAGCTCCTATTCAAAATTTTATGTCTTCTATTTTTAGCCATCTTCTTTTTCTTTCTTTCTTCGTCTTCTCTTTCTTTTTTCCATCTTCTCTTTCAGTATATCATAATCTTTTAAATATCACTACAAAAAATTACATTAAAAAAATACTATAATCTCCTAATCGTCACGGACACCATATTCCCACAAGTCCACACGTACAATGACATAAAAGTAAATTTAGATATATATCACCAATAACAAATTAAATAATTTAAAAGTTGAAAAATACGTACCACAAGTGTTCAACCTCTTTGTGCCCAAGTCATTTTCTCAATCATCTTCTTTATTTCTTAATCATTTTCTCCGACGTTCTTTGTTGTTCTTCAATTAATCGTTTTGCTTCTTTAAGCTCGCTTCTTTGTTCTTCAATCTTCGATTGTGAGCACTCAAGGCTAGCTCTTAGTTCGCTAACCTCTCTAGAGTAGCTCGATCGTCTACCCAAAACAATCTCGCATATCTCGTCCTTCGAAAAGTGGTTGAGAACCTTTTGGGTAGGTTGGGAGTGAAGTTCCAACATTTAATTCTGCACCAAAAGTTTTAAGTTCTGAACTCACAATTAAGAGTAGAAAATAAAACAAAAGATTTTCATAAAGTTACATGCACATCTGCGTTTGTCTGTGAAACGAATTGGCCACTCCTAGCGTCTGTTTCGCTAAAAAATTCCACACGATCCACTGGGTGATCCCGTTGTTTAGTGAGCTCATGGTGTCATTGTAGTAACGACTTAAACCCACTACTATGGTTGTAAGGCTGCTTCTGTCTAGCAGCCTTATTGGTCTTTAATTGCTCCTGCATATAAACATTTTCTAAAATTATACATACAGACAAAAAAAAAAGTAAAGTGAAGTAACATCACTTTAAATGCTCAACTTAAGTAGTGATCGCATAGGAAGTGTCAATCTTCCAGTCAACTCATCAATTGTGTCGTGGGTTAGCACGTGCTTGTTCAGGATCGCTGTACTTTTTAAAATGTCTATGGTAGTCTCCCTTGAACTCTTTGAAAGATGTGAGCATTTGATGCTCAACAAATCTATTAAATGCTTGATCTATGAAATCAAGCACAAAATAGCACTACATAGTAAAAAACTTACAAATTAACTAGGTTTATATTTATGTACGTTTAAAATAAATGTGTACTAATTACTAAAGTTACCTGTAGAGCGCTCTTGACCACCTCGATATATTATGGCAGAACATCAACCCACTTAAGGCAACGAACTAGAAATGCATATCTCACACATATGCCAATGGTTTTGCTAAATCGAATAGCTTGTGGAGAGATTGACTTCTCTACTCTTAGAACGTGGTGATCGAAATCTTCCCATTCCTATGGATGTATCTCTCCAACTCTGTGTTTTGGGAGTGTTGACGTCCCCTAGGAAGAGTGCGTTGAGCCCCATCTAAGAATGCAAAAGACTATTAGAAACACAACTCTATATGTTTGCAATTATCATCAAAGTAACAGGACCAACCTGAAGTATTACCTACTGAGGACGATCTCGTATTATCGTTATTTAGAACATCGTTGAACTCCAAATACATATCATCTATCTCTTGGAAACCAATAAGGAATGACAACGTAGTACTTGTGCACATGAAAACAGAGATTAATTAAACAAATGATAATATTTCAAACTGAATCTTAAAAAAAAAAAAAGAAATATGTGGATACGTGGATACGTGGTCTCCTGACGTTATTCATCGTCTCTTGATCTGATTTGAGGTGATAATTATTCGCCATAATCATTTATGAAGTCATCAATGATATGACGCACAATAAGTCTTTTAACCACTATGGGATCAACGTTAGGTCTGCACAGAGTTTCATCCTCAATGTGTTCATCCACATAATGTCTCATAATAATTTCCAATACATTCAATTGTCCATTCTCAACATCTTCCACCTCGAACACGTCTCATATACGTTTATTTTAGACCACTTGAATAACTTTTCAATTGGTACAAATTTTGGGTCCTCGAGGTAAAATACTTGATGTCCCTAGGTCGCGAGAATGACCAAATCCTCAGCAAACTAAAAACGCGACATGTTGATTTATTTGTAGCCTAATTCCACGTGTGTCCTATAACTTTTGTTGTTTTCGGTGTCAAACCACCTACACTTGAATAGCCAAACACATTGTCCAAACGGATATTGAACGTCCAACACTTCATTTAAAACACCAATTGTTGTCAGCACTTCTGCTGCTACTATTTTCATCGACTATCATGACTCTACTATTTTTTGTAGTGCGTCGAAAATCACGCTCTACCGTGTGAAATCGTATCCCACCTATATTGCATCCACTATAAGAGTGAACCTTAGATGAAGGTCACATTGTGAATGGGATGAAGTAAATTTCATCTTGTGTAGTTATGTTCCCAACTCCTTACTCAGAAAAATCTTTAAAATGGTAGGCTTGTTGAGTTGATTCACATGACTACTCTCACCCATATAGATCAAAGGACTGCATTATAAACAAGAGTTCACAATTTACTCAGGATTAAGTTCAAGTCTCTTATGATGATTCTAGTGAATATTGGTTTTTACGAGTAAAAAATTATAAAGAGAAACCAATTATTTTGTGGTCTAGTCTACCCATATGTTTTCACATGAATAATATGGTTCATATTGTTTATAACATTTACATCTCATGTAAAATTTACAAAGTAAGTTGTTTTTGTAGTGCTACTAGGTTAAGGTGCCCAGCTTCTATCCATTTATTGAAGACCTTTTAGGTTATAACTTGAACATGAACCACTTGTATGTCAACCACATATTATTCAAATAACATTATATAACCTTAGATTTTAGTTTATTGGATTGAATTAATGGTGTCTAAATGTCAAACAAAATACTCTGATTTTATAAAATAAATAATTTGTGTTTAATGAAAACTACAAACCACGAGTTTTAGGATAACAATTCCAACATTGCTTGCTCACAAATATTGTATGTGAACGTTTAAGTTCTTATAGTGTTCTTATATTACTTGTACCTAAGAAAGATGAATCTTGGAGAATGTGTGTAGATTGTAGGACTATTAATAAAATTACCAATTAAGTATAGACTTCCTATCCTAGGTTGGATGATATGCTAGATGAATTGTATGGTTATAGTTTATTTGCAAAAATTAACTTAAAATATGAAAATCATCAAATTAGAATGAATAATGTTGGAGATGAATGGAAAACTGCTTTCAAAACTAAGCATGATTTATATAACGAAAATTACATCAAGATGACAAAAACATTAAAAAAAACAGCTCATAACACCTCTTTTTTGCATATTACAAATATGGCAAATATAACAAGTAATTAATGGTATCACACAACTATCACATGCCTATCGAAAGGCTATTAAAGGGCTATCAGAGGGTTATCGACTTTTAAATTTGCTAATTTTACAATTTAGAAAATGTAGTGACATGGGCCCTATTATCATAATTTTTTTGTTATTTTTACAAGCGCCCCTTTATATAAATGATTGGTTGTGTCTTTTGGTTTAACTAATGTACCATGAGACGTATGAACCATGTGCTGCATGAATTTTTAGGAGAGTTTGTAGTTGTTTGTTTTGATGATGTCCTATAATATATTCTAAGACACTAGAGGAACATGTTATCCATGTGTTAGGTGTGTTCTAAATGCACTTAGGAAAGAATACTTTTATGCTAATTTCAAAAAGTGTTGCTTTTGCATGGAAAAGGTAAACTTCCTAGGTTTTGTAGTTTACTAAACATGGAGTGGAAGTTGATTTTAAGAAGGTTAAAACAATTAGGTAGTGGTTACACATAAAAATGGTAGTGAGATTAAAAGTTTTCATGGTTAAGTAGGTTTCTATACGAGGTCCATAAGAGATTTTAATTCCATAATTGCACCTATTAATGAACTTACAAAGAAGAATGTAAATTTTTAGAGGAGACAAGCACAAGAACGTGCTTTCAATGATTATATTTGAAAGATAAGCTATGTAATGTGCATTTACTTGTCTTACTTAATTTTGACCTAACATTTGAAATTAAGTGTGACATCAGTGGAATAGATATTGAAGTTGTTTTAACACAAGATTAAAGATCATTGATGTACTTGAATGAGAAGTTGAATGTAGTTGCCTTGAAATATCTTATGACAAGGAGCTTTATGCCTTAGTGAGAGAATTAACTTGGCAACATTACTTGTGACCAAAGAGGTTCATTATCCATACTGACCATTGGAGCTTACAATACTTGAAGGGCCAACAAAAACTAAATCGGACATACGCAAAATAATTGAAGTTCATTGGAACTTTTCCTTATGTTATACGATATAAGAAAGCTAAGGAAAATGTCGTTGTAGATGTGTTATCTAGAAAGTATGTCTTGCTAAACACCCTTCACACTAGATTGTTTAGTTTTGGACATATTAATTTGTATTTGCAAGACACTTATTTTGAAAATCTCACATAAAAATATGTTATTCTTGTTTTATATGTTGTTTGATGGGTTTCTATTTAGAAAGAATAAATTTTGCATTACCACTTGTTCTATTTGAGAGTTGTTAGTTAAAGAAGTGCATGTGGAAGGTTAATGGGACACTTAGGGTCCGTTTGATAATGTTTTCGTTTTTTGTTTCTCGTTTATTATTCTTATTTTCTATTTCTTATTTCAAAACCATAAATATTGAAAAACAGAGTGAGATAATCAAATATACCTCTAGTTAATTCTAAAGTAATTAACAATTGTAATAGCGAGAGGGACAACAGAAGAAAATAACACAAGGAACTTTGGCAACCTATTTCGGCCAATGTTGCCACTTCTAGGGAGTTGTGCACAACTCTAATGAGTAATATTATTATGATTCACTCTTAGTCAATATACATCGATACAGCATATGATCTCTATTCAACTATATGACTATTATAACATGCTTATTAGCTTTAGCTTCATACTCCCCCTGAGTTTAAGGTGATCTCCTTGATCACAGCTTCGTCTTTCACATTACTCATCATTAAATCATCACAGATCAACACGCTGAGACCATAGATAGATAATCGCACTACCTTCTTCCGCTCATAGTTATTGCAATATAGATTCGACTAACAGCTTCAAAAGCTTTCTTCGTTCATCAGTCATACTAGAACCCCAAAGTTCCATAGTGTATATATATATTTCCTCAAGAATAATCTAAAAAAGATAATAATATAATATTTCTAACATAAAGGAGGATCTTTTATCTTTTTGGAATTAAATAACTCATTAATAAAAGATAATCTCATAAAATCTTTTTGACAAAATCCCAACAAACTCCCCATTTTGTCAAAAAGAGGAGATTTCTTTTCAAGTTCAAGTCAATGCTTCTCAAAGACTTCTCATATTGCAATAGTCGGTAAATGTCCTTATTCAACCACATAACAACACAGCAGATCAACACAATCATCAACAGATCATTACAAAATCCTCATTTCATTTATCTACCTTGTAGCCAGTACTGCAACAACAAAACACATCATACGATTATATAACCTTAAAAAAAACAACTTCAAAATATCTTCAAAACTCCAACAAAAACAGACTTTAAAACAACATTAAACTACATAGCTTCAACAGAAACAGCAATATAAACAGCTTCAGGATATCGGCCTGCCTGCTACAACTCTTCACAACTTCTCCCCCTTTAAACAGAAAAGAAATACTACTCCTGATCTGGAGCACCAGTACTAGAGGAGGGAATAAGTGTCTTCAGGTGACGAACTAGCAAATCAACCTCTAATCTTTTATCAGACAACAGATTTATAGATGTAGAAAGAGCTCAATACTCAGCTGTAAGCGAATCAATTATTTTGAAGGCTAAGTCACGATGAACAAATAACCCTTCAGCATTTTCATCTACATCATTAGTGTCAAACATACAGTTGTTCCTAGAAGGTCTCATATCATGTTCTATATCAGGAACATGACTTTCTTGAAAAAGTCTGTAACTTAAGGATAATGTCTTTGAGTAAAGACCAGGAGCATCAACTAGCGTCAAAATCTCAACATTCAAATGTATCAGCAGGCTTGAGAAAAAACGAAGCAAAGGAATAGAAATTTTAACACCAAAAGTTCCCACATGTCTCAGAAGCTGATTGTATATAAACATGCCAGCATTCACAATTTCATCATTGCAAATTTGATAGAGAAATGTCCCTAAAGCGAAAGACACACTGGAGGCATGTGAAAAAGGAAACCAGTTAGCAATGTCAATCTTATGAAGAATGGCATATTTTACGCTGAGAGATACAACTGGAATTTCATTCACAAGCCAAGAAGATAGAATTTCTCTAGATAAATCATAAGCTAAAACTTCATTAGACGGGTGTGATGGCGAAGAGTTAGATTCTACATTGTTTCCCAATAACTCATTAATTACTGCTGGAGAAATTTTGAATTTTAAGCCACGAATGTGCACTGTCTGATAATCCGGACTACTTGGATCATTAAAGTTAGAGGGCAAGTTTACAATAAACTCCTTGATCAGATAAGGATAAAACGGCCTGACATTCGATATCGTCTTAGACAATCCTGCCTTCACAATAAGATCCATAACACTTAAGCAAGAATGATGTTTATCATAGATATTTACCTCATCTGCAATCCGCTGTTGTACAACGTATTTCCATCTTTATACACTCTCTTCAAGATGAAACGAAAATCCATCAATGGGAACAAATGGAATATTTGGAGGTATCTTCTTCCTACCAACCTATGTAGTGATATTCTGCCGGTTTTGCTGAAACTTCTTCCCCTTTGGTCTAGATTCACCAAGAGATTGTTGAGTCTCTGGTTGTGGTTCAACATTGTTAGGTGCACAAGTATCAATAGGTTCAACATGTGCATCAACATCAGCAGGATTCTGATTTGCAGGATTATCAAAATTTCCACCCAGATTTTCAATAGATTCACCAACAGGATCAGGGTCAAGAACTGAATGCTGATCATCAACAGAAGGATCGACCCGAATCGAAGACCTAACTGATGGAAAGTGTCCAGATTGACCGACTTCTATATTTATCGCAGGAGGATGACCAGGCGTTGGAATAAAAATTTCATCAGAGGATGAGCTTTCGTGAGAATGAACTGAAGTGACAGAAGTAGCAGTTCAGAGGTTCAACATTAGAGAGTAACCCCTTCCTCAACAATCTGGCTAGGGGAACATCATCATGCTCATCCGAATCCATTTCAGAAATATGAGTCTCAGAAACACTTGGTGCAGTTTCAACACCCTCAGCAGCACTATCAGCAATATTTTCATCATGCACAGATAAAGGAGAACTTTCAGAAATATTTACCTGAGATTTTTCTGACGGTAGGCGATATACTCTTCGTGTGGGAGTGCTTTTGAAACGACGACCTCTCATCCGCACACCATGCATGTTAGTTTGAGAAGTAGGAGTCTCACCAATGGCTTTGGACGAACGAGCTTAATAATTACCTTTTCGATTATTCACCATTTTTTATATTAAAGGAATAGCAACAGTCAAGTCTTTAAGAAAACGTGTGCTCTGAGTTTCTTTAAATGAACAATCATCTTTGAAGCTCAGAAGTCTTAAAATATCAAATACTTCCCGCTAAAAAACGATGTGCCCTTAATTAATGCCTATTTCGGCGCTAACATGCCCCATAATAAAATATCATCAATAGGAAGCCAAAGAATAGATAAATCATCTTGAGACACAGAGACTTCCAGAAGCATATATCAACAAGAGCTCAACAAACACCATCAAACTGAGAATAGTTAAAACTGAAGCCATTTTCATAAGTCAAAACATACATCACCAAAAACATCATCACTAGAAGCATTAAAACATAAGGCACATCAAAAAGACAAAATATAATGCTCTTTCGATCCAAAACAGAATAAGCACATCTACCACAAACTCCTTAATCCATCAAAAACAAAATCTGCACAAAACTCTTCAATCAACATTAAATACTCATATAAGCTCTCATAAAAAATAATAAAAACAACAAACTTTAGCTTCTCCTTCAAGTGGCCCATCAAAAACAACGTTTTGCACAAAAGAATGTCTACTCTTGAGACTAATCAGCTGTACTGGAAGCACGAGATGAAGGAAACCAGTTTGTAAAGCCAATCTTATGGAGTATGACATATTTAACACTAACGGATACAACAGAAATCTCATTCTCCGGCCAAACTGACAATGGTCCTCTATGTTCCTCGAGATAAGACAAAAGTCAATTCATCATTAGATAGATGGAAAGACTAAGAGCTTGCCACCATAGTGATTCCCTTCACTTCATCAGCAATGTGTCTGATCTTCTTTAAACAAATGACATGAATGATTATTATTAGACACCCAGTGATAGCAATTATCAATCTTTCTGATGCCACTCATAAGAACATTTTATTAATATCAGTCATAATACATTCTTCCTTGTTAAAATTAACAGTATAGCCTTGATCACATAGTTGACTAACACTCATCAAATTAGCCTTGAGCCCTTCAACATACCTAACATCTTTCTGACATGGCAAATCTTATTTTACAATATTTCCTTTTGCTACAATTTTGCCTTTTGCACCATTCTCAAACGTAACATGTCCAGATGAACATTCTGTTAACTTAGAGAAGAAAGATTGATTTCCTGTCATTTTTCTAGTACACCCATTATCAAAATACCAAGTATCTATTGAGGACTGAATCGTTGTAAAAGCAATATTACATTTTCCTGAATTCTTGACTCTCCATTCTTTATAACTTCTTTTGTCACTTTGAGCAAATGAGTTTATTCTGTGCTTCTATGAGTGGTAAGTAGCCTTTTGATATTGAAGTTTATACCTTTGTAAGGCATAACAAAAAGGACGCATATGACCTTTTTTACCACAGTAATGGCACATCCAATTATTTGTTTTTGTGGAAGAGCTAACAGCTTTTGCTTCAACTGGTTGATCAAACTTGATGCTCATAGTAGCAGGAACAAATTTTATCCCTTTTGCTTGACTAGTGCTCTGAACTGATGAGTTGAAGCCAAGACCATAACGGTTGGAACTAGACTGTCTTGAATTCAATATTTGATCTAGATTTTCAATTCCTAAATTCAGTATTTGATCTAGATTTTCAATTCCTAAATTCAACATTTTGAATGACTTCATAGTTTGATCATACTCTGTCTGGATCTCCCTCAATTTTTGTTTTAAAAAAGATATAACTGATAATAGTTGTTCATTTTCTTCCATAAGATTCTGTATTTTTTCTTTCTGCACTGCTCTAGCTTTTGAATCTTCTTTCCATTTAATCTTTAATTGTTCAAAGAACAGGTTGTCTTCACTTTCTTATTCAGAATCTTCAACTTCATCTTTAGATAAAATACTAATAAAGGCTTTAGTACATTCACCTCCTTCATCACTTTCATATGTAACATCATCAGATAATGTAACACTAAAACTTTTCTTCTGTCTTCTCATTAAATTAGGGTATTCAACTTGATAATGACCATACCCTTCACATTCTCTACACTTTAAAGATCTGTCTATTTTGACATTAGGTTTACCAAAATGCTTTCTTCTAAAGTTACTCTGATATCTGTTGTTGGAGCCATAATTTGTGCAATCTAAAACTAAGAGACGGGTTGTGGAAGGACCTTCCTTGATTATCTCCATTGTTGACCTACATTCCTTGATCAACGCCATTGAAGACTCAATGAACTAGCGTCAACCCGCTCTGATACCAATTGAAAAACAGAGTGAGATGATCAAATAAACCTCTAGTTAATTCTAAAATAATTAACAGTTCTAATAGCTAAAGAGACAGCATAAGAAAATAACACAAGAAACTTTGGTAACCCAATTCGACCAATGTTGCCTACATCTAGGGAGTTGCACACAACTCTATTGAGTAATATTATTATGATTCACTCTTAGTCAATATACATCGATACAGCATATGATCTCTATTCAACGATATGACTATTATAGCATGCTTGTTAGCTTTAGACTCCAAGCTCCCTCTGAATGTGTGAGTGAATCTACTTGACGATGTCTTCATACTCCCCCTGAGTTTAAGGTGACTCTTTGATCATGGCTTCGTCTTTCACATTACTCATCATTAAATCATCACTGATCAACACGTTGAGACCATAGATAGATAATCGCACTACCTTCTTCCGCTTATAGTTACTGCAATACATATTCGATTAACAGCTCCAAAAGCTTTATTCGTTCGTCAGTCGTACCATTTTCTCAAGGATAATCTCAAAAAGATAATAATATAAGATTCCTAAAATAAAGGAGGATCTTTTATTTTTTTGGAATTAAATAACTCATTAATAAAAGATAATGTCATAAAATCTTTTTGACAAAATCCCAACAAATATGTTTCATAATTATTCTTGTTCTCGTTTCTTGAAAAAAAAATAGAAACAAAACTTTGTTCGATAATTATTCCTTTACTTAAATGGCATACATTAAACATAAAAGAATAAATGATAAAAAATTTATATCCAATAATATAAAAAAGTCAATGCACAACTAGATATAAAAACAAAGTTGCATCAATCTTCCCAAATTTTGTCCACCGACAAAGTCCTCTCTCACTATTGTCCTAAAAGGTTTTCATAGGATTTGAAAACATGACTGTAGAGTTAACATCATGATAACACAGAGCAAAGTAGGAAGTTCGTATTTTGAATGGAACGCAAATTATAAATAGAAACAAGATTAGGAGAAACCATTTTTTATTGTTCCTTAAATTTGACTCTCTTTTTAAAACGTTTCTCATATTTTAGAAATAAGAAACATGACCATTTATCAAACAAGTTCCTTTCTTGAAAAATGAGAAATAAAAATAAAAAACAAGAAACATAAACGTTATCAAACGAGCCCTTAATTTGCATTCAAAAATCCATCATCGACGCAGAACCAAGATTTTTGTGCAATGCATAAAACCTTTAAGCTAAATGGCCTACAAGAGTATCGTAAATCAAAGAAAAAACTTAATTAGGCACATTCCATCTTTATACATTCAACCAAATTGTTTGATCAGAACTTGTAGTGTGACAGATTTTGTTTTTTTAGATACTTTAATATTTTTTAATATACATGGTGAGAAAAAATTGCACAAAAACAGATGATATCCAAAATATACCTAAGCATCACCTGTAATTTAAATTCAAACACATCCACCTACCATGTGACATAATATTCTCCAAATATATATATATATATATATATATATATATATATATATATATATATATATATATAACATTTTGAACCAAACACTATAAATGATGAATAACTCCCTTCTTAGTGCAAAAATGGAATGAAAGTACATAAACTTGTTTGTTGCAATTTGTTGTTTGTTCAAATTTGATAGAAATCTTTGTTGTAAGATTCTCGACTTCAAGATCTCCTGAAATAACCCATCGACTCCACAATCTATTTTAATTTCCTTATCTTTGACACCTAAAAATCAGACTTTGGCAGTGCAACTCTTTTACCATATCATTCTCATTCTTATTTAATTACTTCATATAAATACTCTCATTACAATTTTAATTCCTATCTGTTTATTTTGATTTTTCTATATCATTCTATAAAATTATTATAAACTTTTTAATTTATATGTGTAAATTATGAGATCTATATATAATATTATTTCTTTAATTTTATCATGTGAGTTATGTCTAAATTTTGATTGATTTTTATTTTTGGAATGTGTATTGGTATTGTATGATTTGTAAAGGTTTTTTTTCTTTTTTTTTAAAGAAAAGGAATCCAACTTTAAAAACCCAATTGAAATTTTTTATTATTATTATTTTTGAACACTTGAAAAAATTAGAAATGAATCTTGAGTTTTTCATTATAAGATTTCACATTATCCTAATTTATTTTTTTCCTTTAATAGATATCTACTTTAAAATGTTTTATGAAACTATGATCTTGGTCATGCATTATTTTAAGATTGTACCAAATTCTTTTCCAAAATTTGAAAGGTATTTCAATGCATTCAAAAACTTTTAACATCACCTTTTTCTTCATAATACTTTTCAAATTATGTCCACTACATTTCTAAGGCCTATTTAACAATAATTAATTTGATTCTAATTCTTCTTCTATTTAAAATTACAGCTCATAACATTACATTCTATTACTCACATTTTATTTGTTTAAAAACCTATGTTAAGTTTTAATTTTTACCCTTTTTTTTAATAATTTAAGAATAGATATGTTTAAATATAGTAAAATAAAAAATAAAAATTTTGAATTCTATAAATGATAAACACTAATAAACTTTTATTATTAATACTATCTACCAATAACACTAATAGAAACACATACATCAATGTTTATCAATGTCTATCTTTTATAAAATTTGAAATTTACTATATTATGTCAAATTTGTCATATTAATTTTGACTATTCTCCTTGAAAAATTTTGTATACACTCCTAATTAGAAATTCAATTATCTCAAAATAATGATTGAAAGAAAAAAGAAGGTAATTTTAAGTGTTTTATGAACAAAAATGTTTGTAGGTAGAGGTCTAAACATTCAATTATATGTATATGATGATCAAATATGGAAGTAATGGATGATTAGATTGTGAGATGAAACCAAAATGATTGGAATTATATTCATTGAACAAATATAAAAATAAACACAAGAAAATGATGCAACTTCCCCTAACCCTTCCACAAAACTTGCATATATATATATAACACCCTCAACCTCATCATCATCATCATATACCAAATACGATTTAGAGATTATATATTGTGTAGTTGTGTTGTCAGTTCATGAAATGGCATTTGAGCTTCACAACATCAGATTGTTTCAAAGGTTTCAGCATAAACATCTCTGCCCCTTCCTCTAGACACCTGAAAATATTTATAACAAACAACGCCACCATGTATAAGAAATGCTTTTACATTAATAAACACATGGGAAAGAAGAAGAAATTTTGGTTTGATTTTTAAGATGTGAAATTTTTAAATGGTGTTTAAAAAATTTATTTAGCTTATAAATTTAAAATCAGTGGATAATACGTACAAATTTGAATGGTTGAGAATCACTTAAAAAAAGTAGTTTTAAACACATTTTAAAAAATCTTTATAAAAATAATTTAAATAAAAGGAGTTCATTCTTTGGACCCTAAAAGTGATTCTTTTCTTTTGGCAAAATGCATCATATTTTTCTACAGAGTTAGACAAACTTTTAACTATGTAATTTGCAATATATGTTTTTGGTAACATACGACTCTCTCTACACTCAGAAATGTGTTTGTGCTTAAAGAAAAGAAAAGAAAAAAGAATAGTCATAAATTTGTTATCTTAAAAATACTGTTTTATTTGTGAAATGAAATAAGAGACAGATAAATGGTACAAATGGAAATAGTGAATGAAAAAGAAAAGACAAACTTGTTGATGCGAGTGGGCACGTTTTCCGATGAGACAACCACCACAGGAACTTCCTTCATCATCGAAGATCTCTGCATTCAATATATTATTAAAACAAAACAAAATAATACAAATTTTTTTATCTTACATATATATATATATATATATATATCTGGGCCTTCCATTTATGAGTGGTACCAATTTTAGTTTTTGAATATTTGGAAAAGAAATGGAAACAAGCAAGAATGGATCAAAATGAATCTTATGTTTTTATTTAATTTGATTATTTTGGGAAATTGAAAAAAAAAAAAAGAAAAGGAAGAAGAAGAAGAGGACCTTGATTTTCTTGAGAAGTTCATATCCGGACATTCCTGGCATGCAATAATCAGTGATGATCATATTCACCTTTGACCTCTGCTGTCACTCCCAATAATTATTAATTAATTAATAATTTTTTTCAATTTAATATATTATTTTCTCTTTCTTTTTTAATTTAACAAATAATTAATTAAATTAACTACTTAAATATTACATTGGAGCATTCTTCAAAGTTGGTGTGTTGATTATGTTCATCCAACAAACCTAAGAACTCCAAAGCACTCGCACCATTTTCTGCCGTCGTTACTGCATATTTGATATAATATAATCATTACCAATATTAAATCAAAATATAGAAAATAATAAGTAGTACGAATCAAGTAGTATTACCTTTACAAGAGGAGTTTTTGAGCAATTTCTCAACAAGTTTACGATCAACAAGATTATCATCAACAGCAAGAACATGAGGTTGATACCCATTTTCACAGCTCCATTTCATACATGAAGAAGAAGAAGAAGAAGATGAAGAAGAAGATGAAGTCTCCATTGATATATATTTATATATATGAAAACCTTTAATTTCTGTGGAAATAAAAATTAGATGAGCAGTAGTAAACCAAAGAAGTGGATCAGAAAGGATATTAAATTTAGGATAGAAATTTGAAGAGAGAGAGAGAGAGAGGTAAAGGAGACGTTGTGAGAACCCAGATGGAAGAAGAAACAGGAAGTCGCAACAAAGAATGTAACAATGAATAGAAATTATGGGTAAAAGTTGTTGGTTATTTATAAACTTTTTCTAAGGGTGGACTCTTATTTACCAAATACAAACACTTCACATGAGACAAAGAAGAAATCTATTTGACACATATTGTATCTATTTTTATTTCAACATTTTTTTATTTTTTTTTTGTAAGTAACTTATTATTTTCTCAATTCAGAACTACAAGGAAAAACAAAATTATAAAACAAAATTTAGTTTATTGCCATACTTCTCCATCTAATTAATTTGGATCCATTTTGAATTGCATTCCATTTGGATCCATTTTGTTATATATATATATATATATATATATATATATATATATATATATTGTAAATAACTTGTGATTCAAAATTCTGACTACTAATTAAACAGTAAAAGCATGTAAAAATAGATGTAGATTGAAAGAGAAGGAGAGAGAGAGAGAGAGAGAGAGAGAGAGAGAGAGAGAGAGAGAGGAAGAGAGTATGATTGTGAGAATCTTGAGAGATCCTTAGTGAGTTAAGGTGGAGATTTGATGCGGTCTACGTCAGTGTATGAATCAATATATATATATATATATATATATATCATAATTTCTCTTCCATCTCCCCTTCAATTTATCTCTCCATCCGTACACACTCTTTTTCAAATCTTTTTATCTTTCATTTTTATTTCTTTTGCACAACAAACACCAAATCACCATTACAAAAATACAATGTCACTAATATACATATATATTAATGATTTGGCAGAGGAAATTAAACACACTACTTCATATCATTATTAATTTCATTATCTTTCTTCTTCAATTCCAACTTGGAACCTTAAAATTTTCCCTCCTTTTTTCCTTCTCCGTTTTTAGTTCCATTCAGTTTGTAAGAATGTATCCATATGGTTACCAAAGTCTTCTTCAATAAATGTACCTTTTTCACTCTTAATTAAGAGTAATTTAAAAACATTTTGGAAATGTTCTTTAATTTAAAAAAAAAAAATTAGTTTTTTTATAAAAGAAATTACCTCTTCGCTTTAAAACTAATTTTCTAACTTAAAAGATCAGTTTATTATCTTAAAAATTTGAAGACAAAAGAAAATGTATAAGATAGCTAGGTTTGAAATTTGGATGTAAATTAAGTTTGTATAAAATGAAATGATGATGAAGATTGAGTTTCATGAAATTAGATATTAATTATTTAAGTGTTAGTGTTAGCATACCTTGGGGTAATTCTTGTTGATTAATTAAGTGGGTAAGAATAATAGTGGAATTAAAGAAAAAAGTTAAGTAATAATTAAAGCCGAAATTAGACATGGAATAATTAGAATATGAGACATATATTTAATTAACAATTAGTTTGAAAGAAAGAGAGTATTTCTAATTGATTATATATATATATATATATATATATATATATATATATATAGGAAGAGAAGGAATAATGAATAATAAATAATGAATAATGAATAATGGAGAAGGGTAATTAATTAATTAAATACAAAGAGCTACCCGGAAGGAGTGTACTGTGAAAACAGAATAGAATAGAATAGAATGAAGAAAACGTGAGTTAACCAATAACCATATAAACACAAAAATAAATAACCTTCCAAACAATTTAATTAACAAACTAATGAAAACACTCTTTAATATCATCTCTTCAATATCAATACAACTTTACTTCTTCATTTTTAACCCCAAACTTTTACCCTTTCATCTAATTTTATTTTCTCTCTTTCAACTTTTACTTTTATGATTAATATATCCCAACATTTATTTTACATATTCATAACAACTTTTAAATCACAAAGCTCAATTCACAATTAATTGATTAAGTATTCAAATTGAAGAATTAATTTTTTTTCTCTCAAATACAAACTTTCAAAAAAATTCAACTATATCAATTAAATACAATAATTGTTATCTCAGTTAAAAGAAGGGAACTTATATAAATGGAACAAAACACTTGATATTTACGATCCGTATAACAAAATTCATCAAGTTAGCCATTTTTTAAATGTTCCATGTTTGTCCTTTCACCTTACTTTTGCCATTTGTCTCCCTCCTATTATTTCTTCCTACCATTTCGTCTTTCTTCTTTCCTATTTTTTTTCTCCAATTTCTTTTATCATCTTTCTTATTTTCAATTCTTTATTTACATCGTTTAATCCATCATCTTTCTACTTTTCCTCTTTTTTTTTCGCTTCGATTTCTTTCCATCGTATTTCTTCTTTTTTTTTTTTTACGTCGTGTACAAAAAATAGCAAAATCTAAGAGATCGTGTATAAAGAATCTTTAAAAAAAAAATCATTTAGATTGGAGTAGCCAAATGTAAACAATCGTGTAAAAAAATAAAAGATTGTGTATAAAGAATTTTGAAAAAGCATCATTTAGATTGGAGTAGCCTAATGTAAACAATCATAAATATATTAAGCGTCATTATTGACGACATGGTTGATAGGGTATTTTTAATATTTTACATGATGGATCTCTGGGCTTTTTCCGTTTTTAAAATTGTTGTGTAAATATTTTACCGCTTTTTTATGTCTTTGAAAAGACCCTTTGAAAGAAACCAAAATTGTATTTACTTTTTGTTAAGGTTAAATTACAAGTCGGAGTTAAAAAAAAATTAAGTTGTGTTTAACAAATGTCTTAAACTTTCACCTCATTAAATGATATTATTTTGGGTTTTTTTTAAAATATGTAATAAATCTTTAAACTTTTGATTATATACAAAATAGTCGCAAATGTAATTTTACCTTCTTTTTTTTTTTTTTTTCCTTTTTCGTTCATAGTGAGGATGGACACAAGTAAATTGGAAATTCAATGATTTTAATTTGGTAATGAATCCAAAAAGATTTTGGGAAGAGATTGACTATGATCAAATATATATATATATGTTCTCTTTTTTTTTTTTTTTTTTTGGATGTATAATGAATATATGATTTCATTTTGTTTGATAGTATAATAAACAAGAATCTTTCCATTTTCTCTATAATATACCTTTTTTTCAACAAAAGATATGCAATTCATATAAATGAAGGATCGATCTTTCATGTTTTTAGCAAAATCTGATATCCCAATATCTCTTTGTAATCCCACCAATATTTCTTTAATACTTTGGTAATTTCTTCTTTTATGAGATTATATTGTTTGTTTCAAAATAGATTGTTTCCCCTAAAATATTATATTTAGGCAATTTAAACCTATACAATCCATGAGAATAAATAATGATAGTTTCTGATTAGGTTGGGTAGCTTTTGTTTCTTTTTTTGTTACATATAATATATCTTGTAGTTAAATATCTTTTTTCTAAATTTTATCATGAATCCATTTGAAAACCCAACACTTGAATTATACTAATTAAAATATATGAATAGTTCATGCTTATGTCAACTTAATTCTTCTATCAAACAATATTTTTAATTGGTTCTTATACTTTTAACTTTGGTTCATTTTGGTCACTTACTTTACGTTTATTTTTGTCACTTTTTGAAAATTCAAGAACCAACCTGATCCAAAGTTAAAGCATAAGAACCAAATGAATATTTCAAAAGTAAATGTTGAAATGAATCAAAATTAAATTAAAAGAACGTATATAGATGAAAATATTATTTAAACTAATAGAAAGTATATAAAAATTTAGAGACGAAAAGTGATGTGGTGGGTAACACTGTAATAACATGTTGATATTGTTTTGAAAAAAATATAAGATGCTCATAGAGAATGGAATTTGAATTTCATATGCTACACCATTCATTTGATAGGAATATCACATGGCTAATAAAGTAAAAAAATGTGTTCAAAATAAAAAGAAGATTTCAAACCCATGTGATAAATTGGCTTTTCTAAGATGCCCATGGCATTTGAATATATGTGGCCTTTTCTCTTCATTTTACAAATTTAATCTTCAACAATAAAGATGAACTTTTTACCCCCTAAATAAATGGTGGGATCGGATTATATTGCTGTATGGGCCATGCAAATATTTTATTGTAGAAGAGGGAAGTTAGATCTCATATCTTCACGATTATTGTACTAAAAAAATTGCACAGAAAATTAGTAAATTTTAATAGAGATTTATCAAAAGATTTTTTCATGGAATTACAAATTCAAGAAAAAACTATAAAAATCTTTAAATTTTTTTATGCTCTATTTTGAATATTACTAAACTAACTAAGAGATCATAGGTATAGATATAGTATCTCTTCTTTTTTTTTTTTTTTTTTTACTTTATGGACGCTCAAGTATAAGTCTAACTATTTTAAAGATTTTATTTGTCAAAGTATGTGAATATTTAGTAGGAAAAAATGAAAAGATAAAATGGATAGTTTTATTTAAGATTATGATTAAGATTTAGGGAAGATAATGAATTGATATGAAGAAGAGATTGGTGGGAAGGTATAGAATGTAAAGAAAGAGAGAGTGTATGGGGGTTTTATTGGATAGAAAGATATGGAATATGATTTTTGGCAGTGGGCTATCTGTGTGTAAGAGTTTCTAAAAAGTCAAACAGGTAAAGAGAATCTAAGACATACCCTACCCTTTTCCCACTTACCCAAACAAATCTTTTCATTTCCACTCTAACTATATTCAACTCCTACCCTCTCATTTTTATTATCATACCCATACCTCTCTTTTTTTTTTTTTTAAATACTTTCATTTTTAGTCCATTTTTAAAAACAAACAAATAAGTTATTAAGAACATTGGTATCAACAAATAGTAGCTTCAACAAAATATACTTTCTATATACGTGTGATTTGCAAATTTTCATGGATTCTTTATTCTTTTGCAAATATTATTTATTCTTTCCAAAAATATATTTTCATAGTGTTCTCGTTCATTTTTAAGGTTATCGCTTTCATTTTGAAAAGTTTGTACATTGAACATTTTGAGCTTAGGGTTTGTCTAAATCTCAACCTTTATGTGTTGATATTGAAAGTACTTGTACTTGTGGTTCAGACTTTTAGTTCGTCAGCCACTGTAAAACTCGGGAGGTCGAAGTTCGATATTAATATTTTATTGGTGAATGTGAGGGGATCTCACTCTTAGAGGAAGCCTAAGCATATTATATTGAGTGGATCTTCTATAAAGCTTGAAGAAACATTTTTGTGTGGAAGTGAGATGAGCTCAAACTTAGGAGAATCTAAGTTGAAACATTGAAGAGCAAGCTATTCGAGAGTCACTAAAAAGAGAGTTTGTCAGATAAGGGTTTTCATTGTAATTGTTAAATTCTTTATATTGTGAAGTTTTGTTCCACTGAGAACACTGCTCCCATATGTAGGTGATTTGCAATGAAATGGGTTATCAATCTTTTTGTCATTATTTTTATTGTTTGCTTCTATGACAAACCCTCTTGTCATACATATTGTCTATGATATCGTGTTTGATATTGTGTCCTTATCAAATCCACCTGTTTTTTTCAAAAGTCAACATAGAATTAACATTTAAACAAAACATGATTAACAAGGGACGAGTTATCCAAACAAGAATAGTAAAGTAATAAACTATTAAAAAATATCAATTTATGTCCTTGAACTTTGTTTTTATCGATTCACATATTTCTGAATTTTGAAGTTTGTATCAATTTAAACTTTAAACTAATAATTGTATTAACCTATATAAGTTTGGAGTTTGTAACAATTTAAACCTTAAATTAATAATTGTATCAATTTATGTCCCTAAACTTTAGAGTTTTTATCAATTTAAACCCTAAACTAATAATTATTGTATCAATGTAAACCCTAATTTTTAGGGTTTTATTAGCTAACAATTGTATCAATGATCCTACGACATTTACTACTAGAAAAATGGACTCTCTTGACATTTGTCATTTTAAATATTTGACATTTTTTGAAAAAAACAAAAATGGAGAAATGTCCGATGATTTCCAAGATAAAACATCAAAGAATTTTTATGAAAAGGCATAGGTAGGCCAATTTTTAGTTTTTTTGACATTTTTAAACGTCAAGTGATGTACTTTTTCTTGACGTTTTAAAAACGTTAAGTGATATACTTTTCCTTGATGTTTTAAAAATGCCAAGTAATATCTATTAAATTCTTGACGTTTGTAAACGATCATTTTTTGGTTACTTCCATTTATTTTTTCGTTTTCTAATTATTTTAGAGTGAATTTATATATTTATCATGTTGGTAGTGTGTTCCTTTTATTGTCATATTTTCCAAATATGTGTGACATATGAATGAATAGAAAATCTATGATGAGTTAATAAACTACTCATGCAGTATAGTGTATGAACTTCTAAGAGAAAGAAAGGTTTGAAAACTATTTTCTCTCGACCTTATATGGTAAATGTATTGTAAGATGTGACTTGTGACGTACGTTATTGATGAGGTTAGTATTATTCGAAAAAATGAAAATACTTGTGAGATCTTAAACAAATAATAAGAATATCTTCATATCCTATGCAATATAATGTCTTATCCACGTTGTGTGACCTAGGATAAGATGTTCTATTCTTGTTGTGTGATCTGGAATAAAATGCTATATTTTTGTTGTGTGATCTGGAATAGAATGTCCTATTTATGTTGTGTATACTTGTTGTGTGATTTGGTATGGGATGCCCTTTGCTTACTGTGTGATCTGACATTGGAAGACACTTTATGTGTGAGAGAATTGATGATATTTGTCAAATGCGTTGAGATTTCTCCACTTGACTATAACTTGACAAGAGCAGTAAACGCTTAAGCCAAGGAGAGGGTACAACGACGTAACTGAATATCCAGAATAAATTTGCGAGAGAAATGTTTAGTATGCAAGAGGCATACGAGTGATAAACATTGTGAAAATTGATTACTATAACGCCTGATTTGGAAACAGATTATGTTAAGAAAAAAAAACTTGATTGTGTTTAAGTTGTTTGATAAAAGATCTCACTCACTAGGCGTTTTCGTCTAACCTTTCAAATGTTTTTTATCTTCCCCCCCCCCCCCCCCCTCCCCCCTTCCGCCTCCCCAGGTAACGAAGGACACCCGACGTTGAACTTGCAGTCTTAATCGCTTACCGTGTCTCCTCAATCGCATTATTTTGGTAGTGGTCACTGTCTACTCGCATAGCATATAGTAGCTAGGCGAGGAAAGTCCAAGTCTCGTTGCGTCTTGTTTATTAGTTTTGTGACAGATGTTGCAAAAGTACTAGATGTGCCTATATTTGAATTATCAAAGAAATTCACGTTCATCAAGTCTATATTCCGCGTTAAGCTTCTTGCGATTGTCTTTTAATTCCACTTACTAGATGTTCTCCGCGATTACTAAGCGAAGAGTCTCACGTAAGATGTCTAGGCGGTCGTGTCTTCATTCCATGCATAAAGTGAATTGGAACGGAGTGTGACAAAATGAAAATAGAAGTATAATGAAAAATAAGGTTTAAAAGTACACATTTTAAAGTATAGGGACCAAATTGAAATCAACCTAAAAACTTAAAAGGTGGAAATGTAACAGCTTAAAATCTAGAGGAAAAAAAAAATCAAAATTTAGATATAAAAGTATTTTGAAATTTAATTTTTTTTTTTTTTTTTTTGCTTGAATCCCAAAAAGTATTTTGAAATTTAGTTTGTCTTTTTTATTATTCTTAAAGAAAAAACAATAGAAAACCTATATTTTTCTAATAAAATAGAATATTCTCAAAAATAGTAAAATATTGAAACTATTTACAAAATATAGCAAAATTCATTAAACTTCTAGAGTTTATTTATTTATTTATTTATTTATTTTGCTATTTTTTATAAATAATTTCATTTTGGTGTTATTCATAACATTCATCTTAAATTTTATTAAATTAAAATCTAGAAGTATCTTTAAAAATATAAATAAATAAATCTCCAAGTACAAACAACTAACTAAATGTATTTAGCCTATAATTTAAGGGTTTTTTAAAAAAATATAACAAATCAGTAAAATATTTACACTATAGAGAACAATTCTAAAAACGGAAAAAGTCCATAGGCCACAATAGAAAATATCAAAAATATCCTAGTCAACACGTAATCGACCACATGTGTCAAAGTAATTTTCTTCTGAACAGTTATGTACTATAGTCATGATACACAATCATGTAGTTCTTTTTTAACAATGGAAAAAAAACTTCAAATTTAACGATCATATTGACCATGGTAAATGATCGTGTTGACAATAGTAAACAATCGTTTAAATCATGTTTAATGATATTTAAACGATCTTGATTGTAACATCCCAAATTTAAGGTAATTTATTTGTACTTATCTTAAGTTTAATTTTTTTGAATTTTTTGGTGTTATTTAAGTGTTGAAATGTCTGGTTGGTAGAAATTAGAACTTATTAGATATTTTGAAAAAATATCTAATTATTTGTATTTGAGAAAATTTGATTAATTATATATTTGATTGTATAATTAATTGATTGTGAAGTTAAAAATAATTATATTGTGAGGATAATATAATTATTTAATGGTATATATTATTTTTTAGAAAATTTTGAATAACTATATTTAGAAGTATATAATTATTTGGTTTTAAAGTTAAAATAATTGTATTATGAATATAATATAATTATTTAAGATTGGTAGTTTATTTTATTAGGTTAGTTAAAGGTGATTTGTTTGGAGAGAGAGTCCGAAGATTTTTTGGAAGAGAAAAAGGAAAAAGAAAAATAAAAGGAGTTATTATTTTTTTTTTTTCTTTAAATAGGGTATTGGGATGTGTGGAAATACCATTTTCCTCCTCAAGCAACCCTAAAGAAACCTCAATCAACCATCGTCGCCACTTTCTCTGACGACCATCGACTATCGTGGTTTCCGTCGCAAGTCGAGTCGTCATCTGAAGTAATTCAAGTCGTTTCGTCAAGTCTTCGCCATCCGCGTTTCGTCTCACATGCCATCGGCCATCGTCGAACGGCTGTCGAGCCACGAAGGCCGTCGCATCTTCTCCTATCAACAGTCGTCTCCTCCGTTCGTCTTTGATCGCAAGCTGCTGCGCCTCCTCCGTTCGTCTTTGATCGCAAGCTGCTGCGCCTCCTCCGTTAGTCGTCGTTTGAAGCCAGCGCATCTGAGCTGTCCTTAGAATGAGCTGCATCAGTCGTTCCCAGTCGTGCTTCATCCCCAGTCGTGCACACGTGCGAGCCGCATCCCCAACGTGCCAGTCAGTCGATCGTCTGAGCCCACCCAGCCAGTTAAGGGTAAATTGAATTCAAACTCAACTTTGAGTAAGTTGAATCAATTGGATTTTTATTCTTAAGCGACTGTTAATTAATTTATTTATTTTAGTTATTGAGTTCCCTTGTTGAATAGGACTTGACTGTTGGAAAGCTTGACCATGACGATTAGGATAATTTTGGTTTAAGCTAATCTCCAAGTAAGAGATTCTACTACTAGAGCTTCGAACAGAATTTAAGAGACTGCATGTATTTATTGTTATGCATTTATGGTAGCTAAAATGCATAACTCGATACTATTGATGATTACTGACATTATATGGATGATTGATAATGATGATTGATATTATGTTTATGACTGATAGTATATTGATGATGACGACTGCGTTATGTTTTTTATGACGATGTTTGATTAAGAATGATACTTATGTCATGTTTATGATGATGTTATGTTATGTTGCATGCTATGGATAGGGTGTGCTATTAGTTTTATCTATTAGAGCCGTACCCACATGGGTGTCCCTCGGAATCACCACTATTTTTTATGACTATATAGTCCGACGGGATCACCAGTCCAATATGACATAGACATAATTATGAGTGATTCGACAGGATCACTCACAACCCGATTGTCTTAGTGTTTCCTTCGGGTACACTAAAGACCAGTTTGTCCTAGGTTTCCTTTGGATTCACCGAAGATCAGATATGTTCCTACGGGATCACAGATTGCACGTGTTCGAAAACGTGCTAGTTTAGGGGTACCACTTTACAGGACTTCAATAGGAAGTTAACAGGCACCTAGCGAGACTAGTAGTAGGTCCCTTACTGAGCATATTTTATACTCACTCTTTCTTGTTTAATTTTACAGGCAGAGGTAGAGGTAAGGGGAGAGGGAAGCTGGCGAATGACAAGAAGTGACCGTGGCGAGCTAATGGAACACTTTTGCTTTCGCCTTATGTTATTTGTTCAGATTTCAGTATTTTATGTATCTTCTTTTTATTTTTCTCCTTTTAAAACTAGATAGGGCCCAAGTTAGGATTTTTTTAAAAAAATTATTTCTATATACATTTGTTTATGATTTTAATGAGAAATTTAAGGTTTTTGTCTTATTTTCTATTTTAATTAAAGAAATCTTATTTTTCTTTTAAGTAGTAATGACCTTGGCTTAGTATAAAGAGTTGGATCGTTACAATTGGTATCAGAGCTTATGTTTTTAGGTTCTGCAAACTGACTTACGATGTAAGTCTTTGTTTTATTTTTACCCCTATGGCTAATACGGTCCTTTGTCACTCGCCAGGTATGTTTTATGATTAAGATGATGTTATGTTTATAACCTTGTCTGAATTAAACTAAATAAAGTATGAATGTTATGACTGTATTATGAAAAACTTATGCTTGTGGAATTTTGGAAAAATGCCGCCACATAGAGGAGCATATAGAGGTGGTAGGGGAGGCAGAGGAGCTGGATGTACCCAACCTGAAGAGCAGCCTGCTATGCAAACGGCCAACCCTACCGCACCTGTCACTCAGGCAGATCTCACTGCCATGGAGCAGAGATATAAGGATATGCTGAGAGATGGTTTGGCACCATTTCAGGCTGCCCAACAGACCCCGATCGCTCCTCCTTAGGCCCCAATGGCATCTCATGTCGTGTCAGACCAACTGTCAATAGAGGCCAAGCTTCTGAGAGACTTTAGGAAGTACAATCCTAAAACATTTGACGGGTCTATGGATAATCCCACCAAGGCTCAGATGTGGTTGACTTCTATAGAGACCATCTTTCGGTATATGAAGTGCCCTAATGACCAGAAAGTTCAGTGCGCTAAATATTCCTCGCGATTCATCCTCCTCCTGCTATTTCGTCTTTCTTCTTTCCCCTTTTTTTCTGCAATTTCTTTCCATCATCTTTCTTATTTTTCGATTCTTTATTTACATCGTTTAATCTTTCCATCGTTTTTCTTCTTTTTCTCTTTTTTTTTCACTTTTCCATCGTCTTTCTACTTTTCCTATTCTTTTTTCACTGCGATTTCTTTCCATCGTCTTTCTTCTTTTCTTTTTTTTTTTTTTTACTTCGTGTACAAAAAATAACAAATCTAAAAGATCGTGTATAAAGAATCTTGAAAAAAATCATTTAGATTGGAGTAGCCAAATGTAAACTATAGTGTAAAAAAGTAAACAATCGTGTAAAAAAAATTGTGTATAAAGAATCTTGAAAAAAAAAATCTTGAAAAAAAAAATCATTTAGATTGGAGTAGCCAAATGTAAACGATCGTTCAAAAAAAAGTAAACGATCGTGTAAAAAAATAAAAGATCGTGTATAAAGAATCTTGAAAAAAAATCATTTGGATTGGAGTAGCCAAATGTAAACGATCGTGTAAAAAAAAGTAAACGATCGTGTACCAAATTTTGAGAAAAAAAATTATTTAGATTTGGGTCCCCAAATCTAAACGATTGTGTAACCAAATTTAAACATAATTGAATTTAACGATGGAATTGAAAAGATAAATTATCGTCATATCTAAACGATCGCGTATCAAACAATAACCAAATCTAAACGATCGCAAATATATTACATGCGCGTTATTGATGACGTAGTTGACGGGACATTTTTTGTATTTTACATGGTAGGCCTCCAGGCTTTTTCCATTTTTGGAATTATTTTATAGGAATTAATATTTTACCGTTTTTTTATATTTTTTAAAAGACTCATTATCTTAGGTTTAAACAAGCACATAAAAATCATTAACTCCGGTTGTCTTCGACCCCAGATTTTGTACATTCTTCAAAAATTCGAGATTTCCATTCAACTCTCTAAGAATATTTTGTCTTGAACTTTGTTGAAATCTCAAAATTTTGATCAAAATGTCGCACTTCTGATAGCTTTGAAAATTCAAAAGGGAGAGAATTTTGATTTTCCCTTAACATTTTTTAAATTTTGGAATTTATATATATATATAGGTATGTATATATCAATTAACAATGATGTTAGGTTAAGTCAAGTTTTTCTCTTTTAGCATACAAAATCTTTATTTTCAAAAAAATATATATATTCATACAAATATATTTCACTTAATTGTCCCATTATTTCACCTCAAACTGGAATTAAGGTGAGTTCTTTAGTATTCTTCTCATTTCCTTACAAACTTAATCTACTCCCATACTCTTCTTTTTCTTCTCTCCGTTGGTGTTTAATGTTACAATTTTTCTATGCCATAATTTTTATGTTTTAAAGCAACCTCATTTTATATTTATTTATTATATGATAAACAATTTACAATTATCAAATTATTTTGTATACGAATATTTCATTCTTTTGATTTTGTATTTAATTTCTAATGTTTTATATTGTTTTGTATTTTTTTTTTTTTTTTTTTTGAAGTTTTAGCTCCTACCTCGACATTTACCTACATATTTTACAACATACATGCGAAAGAATGATTAAAAATGGTCAATAAGAATCTAATTCAACCACAAAGTTTCTATTAACTATTTCATAACAAATTCCATATGTTTATAAAATTAACATCAATTTTCTAATAAAATCGAGAAACCTCAATATTTTCATCTTCATTGTACATCAAAGTAACATTGAAAAGAAAAAAGAAAACATGTTTCCATTTTCGTAACTTTTATGTATTGTGAATTTTGGTAGGTCTATTAATACCCGGAAACAAAATACACAAAGTACTCGAAATGTTAATTCATTTAATGAAGATAACTAATGAATAAGACAATCACAATTTAATCATAAATGTTGACGCTTTTACTTTCCAATTAATCGAAACAACACACCAACCCCAATCACTCATTTAAATTGAAACTAGAATTATATTTACTAATAATTCAAACAAAAGTAAGTAATGTGGTTGGGAGATTGAGATTTCTTTAAAACAAAAAAATGTTCAACACATTTAAAGCCTTTTACATCATAACAGAACGTGAGTGTTGTTGGAAGTATCATGAAATGTCAATTTTAAGACAATGAAAAACCATTAACCATTACATTACCTGAAATAATGAGAAGCTGCTTTTTAATTTGGTCACCCCATGCCTCATGTCTTCAAAACTGACTCTCTTTGGTTTGCCAAATAGCATTCAATGTTAGGGGTTCCTTCTCTTCTACTATATTATATATCATTGGGGTATGCTTCTATTATTTGATACTTCCCTTGGAGATAGACGATGTGCACGGTCCTGCAGATGTCATGAAAGGAATACCTTTGAACGTTGCCTCGCCCTTATCGTTGGTGAAGAGATGCTGCATCCATCAAAATAACAACCATATTTGTGTTTTGTAAGTACAAAATGAAGTATGTAAGAGGTTGGTTGGTTGCTTGTAATACATAAATCCTTCATTTCAACATTGGCACACCTTTTATTTCACGGATTTCAAACCCCGTTGGTAAATATGCTTTTTTATCTTTGCATTATCACAATACTAGAAAATTTCCAATGTATAGATGGAAAGTGGTTGTACTTTCACTTCATTTTCTCAACAAGAAACCTTAGTATCGCAACTTTTTAGGTTTTCAAACGCTAATTTTGTTCAAAACATTGCATCACTTTTATGAGTTTTTCATTTACAAAGGGGTTTGGCATGGACTGAAAATTTGAACCTCGTCCCCGTTAGAAAAGGAGTGTGAGTTAAAAGTGGACGTACCGGTGTTATCTTATCCAGTTGCTTCTTTTTGGGGTTAAGAACATCTTCTGGTTTTCCATCAACCCTAAAACCAAATTACGAGATAATGAATATACCACAGAGCAGCACAATTCTAATTCAAAAAGAGATTAATTATAGAGCAACAATGATACACCGCAGAAATACCAACCAATATTTATATGATTAGAGGATCTACATTCATCGTCCATAAAAGAAAAAGGAATTCTCATACACTAAGAAAAAGGCCAATAAAATATTCTGGAAACATCATCTAGGGTGTAAAATATATACGCGGCTAATCTCCACGGGGATTCATAAAAGGTGCAAGCCTGACAATGAAGCTAAATTGAGTAATCTCTCAAAATACTTACCCAGAAAATGAAATTTGTTCACCAATTTTGGCTCCTTTTGGAGGAAGCAAAGGTTCCACGACGGTGTGATCTTCATTAGATGCACATAACACCTGAGAGGTTTATAATTATCGAATAAGTACGATATTGACTCAAAAGACCTGAGAGGTTTATAATTACTCAAATAAGTACGATGTTGACTCAACTTCTACACAACATCCTGTTAGGATACTTCCTAACGAGAATCAGTATATTTCATACATTGAGAATACTACTCAAGACCTATCTACTCAACAACTCCCCCTTCTTCACTCACCAACTTCTTATTTATAACCACTATGGTTAGTAACCACCTAAATATCTAATTACCCTTATACCCCTAACCCTATACTAATCTAGGTATCTGACACATCCAAATTGAAACGGTCCCCTATCAGATTGTAAAAGATGAAACAACTGTAACGAGAAGAAAATTAGAGCATACCAATCCCTCTGACATCACATCTCGTAGCTTTCCAGGTTTTACATTAGTAATAAGAACAACATGGCGGTTCTGCACATATTAATAGAATAACATCAGACTTTGAACTATGCACGTGTAGCAATCCATCACAAGTCACCAACACATAAATATAATCATACAGTTAACTCCTCTGGACTACAGTATTTTGCCAGACCACTCACAACCTGCCGCACTTTCGCCTCGCCAACATCTATCTCCTCAACCAACAAACTGAATCATTAACCATTATCATTAAAATATGATTGATACAAACTTAGCTTCAGATAGAATAACGAACTTCAATAGGACAATGCAAATAATGCTATTGTGGTGCAGAAAGCAGCCATGAAGGGAAGATTGCTTGCTATACCTGTCAGCAGATGGATGTTTCCATGCTTTGCGAATAAGGCCAACTTTTATATTCAACAAACTAACACTAACTTCCTTTTCTTTGTCCGGTGTTTCAGTCTCAACTGGTTTCTTCTTTTCTGGTGCAGCTTCCTTTTTTTCCTTCTCTTTTTTCTAACAGTTCCACAAATTTTAAAACAAAAATGTTGAAAGCATGAGCGAAAAATTAGATAATAAGGAAAAGTTAGAGGATATCAAAGTTATACCACAAAAATGGAGCACGTGAGAAGTAAAAGTACATTGAATTCTAAAAGAGAACTATCTGTGCAAGTCATATCTGGATTCAAAAGCAAATATTCTTCTTCTACCTATCCTTTATTCTAAAACAAAACTTTTCACTGAATCACCGAGTAAAAATCAAGAAACCAAAAATCAAAATTACTTACAAGGAACTCAGAATAATCCAGTCCAACTAGAGTTTATCACAAAGGAAGTATGGTTATCCAAAAAATTTGAAAGTCTACGTCGAATAGAATAAAAGCAGAACTAAGTTAAAGACATCATCCCAGCTCACATTCACTGGTTCCTCTCTAACCAAAGTTCACAAAGGATGGCTTCATTTTTCTTAAAACCACAGCTAGAATATTCAGCAACCAAAGAATATTTTCCTTGACAATTCCGTCAAAGCACCAGTTCTGACCAAAATTTGGAACAGTAGCATTCCACCAACTATCTCTCACAAGATGAGATAAGTTTCTCCTATCTATTCAAAAGATTAGAGGGGAGAGAGAGAGAGAGAACAGAATACAATTTTCCTGTAATACAAAAATGTAGACTAGTGTAGGCTAGTATAGGAACCAAGGGTTTACCCCCACATCAGTTTTCTTAGTGTCTGGGTTCACTTGAGGCTTTTCTGAAACCTTGGTGCTTTGCGAAGACTTCTTGGCATTTGAATCTTCATCAACATTGTTGGCAACAACTTTGTGTCCCTGCAACTTCAATTAATAAAAAAAAATATAACAAAAAAAAAAAAGAAAAAAAAGTTTTTTTATATTCGCATCTCTAGAGAAATGAATAACTTTGCAGATATTCTAGTTTACTCCGTAAATATTGTACATTAAAACATTGGTGTTTACATTAATTAATTTGAATCTTTGTCAAAATTTTAGTTTTGTGAAGGAAAATTTATTTTACAAAAGTAAATACACTTCACAAAGTTTTGTTTTGCTGCTCCAAGCTGAGCATAGCTCAACTTCTGACTTGGGAACTTAGCATCCTTGCTTTTTGAAGTGCAAAAATCTAGCAGATGCAAAAGAATTAAGAGAGCACTTACTGGAGGATCGAATTCACATTTCTGTAGCAGTATCTTTTGAAATAACTCCCCAAAGTTCTGTTTGTTCTGTTAAAAACAAAAAATTATACAAGTATTAATAGGTAGTGTAATGGAACTAAATCAGAATAATATTTAAGGCACAATAAAAGTTGACAATCAAAAGCACAAATAATCTCAGCATGCAATTGGTAAGCAGTCAAATCATTAAAGTAGGCCTACCTGGATGTAATCCATCCATCTTAAAACATGTGGCAACTTTTCCATCTCTGCGTTTGAAAGGCCAATCTAGCAGTGATCAATCAGGTCATTATAATCTCAATTCTCAACTTTGTTCAATCTAAAAGTTATTTTTCAAACCTATACCAAACTAGTTCTTGAATCGAACTGAACATAAAAGATCAACAAAGATCTAAGCATGAAAACAGGACATAAAAGCTGTCTACATTAAATGAAGAAATGATGACCGATTGACTGTGAAGAAAGGAAAGAATGATTTAAAAATAGAAAGCTGGTCATGAAATGCAATAATGCTTACCACATAAGGGTGTAGTACAGAAAACACAAGTACATCAGCTTCAGATGGCTTCAATCCTTTACCCAAAAGTACAGACTTTGGAGCTAGTTCTTCATTTAATTGTTTGAGAATGTCAAAGCATGCCTTGGAATCTACAGGAAAGCTATCTGCAAATGTAATCCATTTTGTCACCTGCACCAAAAAGGTTGCTTCTTAGATATAACACCATAACCACGTTACAGTAATGATCAAACAAAACTTTTAACTTCATCAGGTGTCCCCCAAAGGAACATCTAAACCATGAAGTCTCAAGTGAATACATCGCTTTGTCCTTCATAATAGATGCATTGGGAAGGTCCTGAGTGTAAGAAATATCTTCTCTAAGCATGCATCAGAAGCCAAGTGCTTGAGGAAGATTAAAGTTTTCGTTGGTCCATTTTCTAGCAGGGTACCTACACTTTGTAGAGAGTGCAAAACAAAACTTCCAACGTACTTTTTGTTCCCTGCTTAGTGTGTGTGGTGCAAGTCTGCTTGTGAGAATTCTAATACTTTATTATTTGATATGTCGAATGGTTAAGCATATTATAGAAAAAAAATCTTTAATATCTTCTAGCACTTTATTTGAACCATGTTCGAAAATTTCTATTTCCCTCCCTCATCAGGCATCCAAATAAAACAAAAGTTTATACTTGAAAGTGAAACTATACTTTTCCTACTGTTTGTAAAGTTTGGATAGATAGAAGAATGGGAGGGTGGGTAGCTCCAATGTTTAAAAAACACTTGAGAGAACTCTAGAGGCACACTATTTTTTCGACTCTAGTAATTGATGGATCTCTAAGGAGCCTAGAAATTGGTCCCTTTCTTATGTTTTTCCTTAATGGAGCATTTTGTGACAATTTCATTTGGGTAACGTAACTTGGGTAGAATCTTATCAACTCTTTTGTATTCTTTAATTCTTTTCACTTCCAAGGAAAAATTGGAAAAATGTGTGCTTCCTATCGAACAATTTTTTTTAATGAAATTCAAGTACAGCGCCATCAGCAAAGTCGCCAAGGTCGAAAACAAGGAAAGAAAATCAATAAAAAGAACTTCAGATTAAAACAGAAGAGTTAAAAATATTTAGGCTTACCTCATCATTATCATCCACAGAGGCACCATTTCTTGAAGTTTTCAAGATGTTTAATACATAAGTCCTAAAATCGCATTCCGCATTTTCTCCAATCAATGCATTCTGAAACCAATAGCAGTCAACTTCAGCAACAAAAATCCAATAACAATACATAACATGAAGGATAAAAAAGCCACAAACAAATGGTGTCGAAGCTGATAATCATAGGACAAATGAACCAGTAAACACGAATTATATTTACATATCTCCGAAAATTCGCGTATGGAGATAATTCCCAAGACTTCCACCAACTGGACAATGATGATAACCAGGAAAGAATACAGTGCATAGAAAATAAAATCAATTTCAGAAACTAGTGCAGGCAATAACAAGAAATGGCGAGTGAAGTGAAATAGAGAGAGAGAGAGAAAAGAGATTGTTGCGCTACATGTATGAATTATGATCAAAGAATCAAAGAGTTAAATGGATGGGATTGAAAGAGAAGAAGGTTACATGATCTAAGGCGAAGTGTTTGGCCAGCGCTGATGCTACTAAGTGCCTCCTACCCAAAGCGGAACCTCCATTGGCGACCATTTGGGGCTTCTGAGTGAAGAGAATTTTGTCCGGTAAGAGAGAATGGATGATCCAGTGATAGGGTTTTTTGAGTTTTCAGAAAAGTTGTTGAAGGGTGTCGTCCTTTGTGTTTGTGTTAGGCGATGGACTTCATAAGCACAGCCCATCAAGCAATTGGCCCAAAGCAGCTTCCTCTTCTATGTATTATATGTATGTATTATATGTATGTGTGTGTGAGTAATTATAGTTGTAGTTGGTAGACTTCTATATAGTAATGTTTAAAAATTTACAAATACACTACGTTCTACCTCTATATGCGATAAACTTCTATAATAGACAGATTTTTATGATTTATCACCTACTTTGAAGATGATTTTACATAAATATATCTCAAATTTTTATTTATTATCTTAACTAAAATTTCATGTTTAATCTAAATTTATAATTTCATTTAATAATAGTATATCATTTATTGAAGATTCTATTTTAATATGGTATAAAGTATAAAGTTGAATCTAATATGGTAATAATATATTAATTGACTTTTAAAAATTGATTTTATTCAATTTCGTATGCAACACAAAATCAAAATATTTTATACCTTTCCACGTATCAATTTTGCTATTTGATCTTTTCGATCTAATTCTTCCAACTTTTCATCTCCTTCAAATATATTCGGTAAGTGCATAATTTTTTCGTTCATATTTCTTTCTCCTTCCTATTTATGTAAATTTTGCCATATATAATTTCTCTTTAATTTTTCGTTGAATTGTCCGGTGAACAAAAAGTACAACGAATACATATTCTGGTCATCTATTTCAAATAATTTTTTCATGTTATTAATTTTCTTTCTTAAATGTGTCGTCAACAATATATAATATTTCATATATATAACATTACGGTATATACTAATTATATTTCATCAATTTTGTATTGATTTTCATATATTAAAGTTAATTTAATAAACATTAAGATACCGGGTGATATACATCATATTTTGTATAATATATTAAATATTATGTATATAGTATATCGAGTATTGTGTCTATCATTGAAAAATGACCAAGGAGAAATTTTGATCAAAATCTTACGATTAATTATATATCATATTTACATGGGATATCTAATAAATGATAATATTAAAATCAAATGAAAATAAATATATTAAATAATTAATAATCAACTTTCCTTATTTTATTTTCCAATTGCTTTAATATATTAATAATAAATATTGGTAGTTTGGTCATTTTGGCTTTATATCTGTGTAAAATTGAAGTCCATTAGAACATTTAGGTTATAGTAGTTTGGCAACATTGGCAACATAGGGTCCAACTTGTCATAAGACACGTTATTTAGGCTATAATAGTTAAAAACCTCTTTGCAATATAGTTATCAGTTATAGATTTATACCTGATAGACTCTTTATGGTTTATGTGTGCAACATTTTCTACTAGTTATAGACTTTGAAAGATTTTGCTATATTTGTAATTTTTTAAAAATATTGTTATATACTTCATTATTTCGAATCTAATTGCTATACTTGCAATTTTCTCGTATAAACAAATTGCAAAAGCCACTCTTAAAATATGCTGATAGATGCAACTACACACTTAAATTTTCAAAATTAAAAATTAAGCCTTCTTACTTATCTAAAATTTAAAATTTAACCCTTGGACTTACATAATTTTATAAAGAGGTTTTTACATTAAAAAAATAACCTTTGGTCATTGTTCACATGAGATTTCAAAAGAAATGTAATTCGTGGAATTGAACTTTGTATTAATTTATATGGTGTTATGGATACAATCTCTAATATTTGCTCATTTGATGCTTTCTCTCAAATACAATTTAAACTTAGAACTTTTTTATCTTCGATCTTCGGGAAGTTGGAGTTGCAAGTCAATTCGAACTTCAATCTTCTGGAATTCAAGGAAAGTTTGATCTTCCAAGTCTTCAATCTTTCAAAAGGTGATGATCTCGATGTTGATAAGAACTTGCACGTCTTGAAAGCTTTTTTGAAGTTTGAATCTTCAATTCTTCAGAGCTTCGATTCTTCAGAGTTTCAATTCTTCCTTTAACCAAAAGATCCCCAAAATGAATGGGAATGTCTCTATTTATAAAGAATCTCCATTGGCTTTAATTGGGCTTAGGCTTAGGCTTAGACCCATCTGCTTGTTGGGTTTGAGCTTGGGCCCATCTGCTTGTTGGGCTTGAGCTTGGACCTATTTTCTTGACAGACTTGCGTTGGACCCATTCACTTAGTGGGCTCAGGCTCGGGCCCACTTGTTTGCGCAAGCTTAGGCCTATTATTTCTTTGGCCCAATTTTTCTTTAGGGGCTTTGTAACGACTCAACTCCTTATACTAAGCCGAATTCATTACTAATTAAAAGATAAGTAAAATTTCTTAAATTTAAAAATAGAAAGTAAAACAAAACCTCAAATACTCATTAAAAATCATAAACAAATGTACGTAAAGGTAAAATTAAATAAAATCCTAACTCGGGCCCTATCTAGTTTTAAGGGAAAAAATAATAAAATAAAATAAAATAAAAAGTGCATCTGATCAATGACATAAGACAGAAGCAAAAAGATTCATATGGCTCGCCATGGTCACTTCTTGTCATTTGTCAGCTTCCCTCTGCCCTTACCTCTACCTCTGCCTGAAAAATTAAACAAGAAAGAGTGAGTATAAAAATATACTCAGTAAGTGACCCATTACTAGTCCCGCTAGGTGCCTGTTAACTTCCTATTAAAGTCCTGTAAAGTGGACCCCTAAACTGACACGTGTAGGTCAATGATCCCGTAGGAACATATCTGGTCTTCGATGAACCTAAAGGAACAGCTAGGACAAACTGGTCTTTAGTGTACCCGAAGGAAATACTAAGACAATCGGGCTGTGAGTGACCCCGTCGAATCACACATAATCATGTCTATGTCTATGTCATACTGGACTGGTGATCCCATCAGACTACACAATCACAAAAAGGTGGTGATCCCGAAGGACACCCATGTGGGTACGACTCAAATAGCTAAAGCTAATAACATAACCTAACCATAGCATGTAACATAACATACATCATCACAAACATGGCATAAGTATCAATTATAACATTTCTAATTAAACATTGTCATCAAAGACGTAACACAGTCGTCATCATCAATATACTACTATTAATAAACATGTGAACAACTATCATCATCAATCACTCATATAATGACAATCATTATCAATAGCATCCAGTTATACATTTTAGCTATCATTAATGCATAACCATAAGTACATGCGGTCTTTTAAATTCAGTTTGAGGGTCTAGTAGTAGAATCTCTTACCTGGAGATTAGTTAAAACTGAGATTTTCCTAACAGTCACGGTCAAACTTCCTAAGGAAAGATCTTAAACAGCAAGGGTAAAATACTAAGTAAATAACTCAATTGCAGTTAAATTAGGATCCAAAAATCTAGTTACTTCAACTTACCCGAATTGAGGTAGAACCCGACTTATCCTTGGTTGGAAAAATCCACAACTCAAACTTCCAGATAAAGTCTAATTAAATAATCCAAAATTAATTCAATTTGGGTCAAAAAATAATCTTTGATGGGTATGCCAAAATCCCAATCAAAACTTACCAAAATAGGTGAAAAACCCAAAAAATAAGCTAGGTGGATTGAAAATGGCTTGGCGGCTCAAGGGTGAAGGAAAGGGCGGCTTGTGGCTGGAGGAGATAGGCGCGCACAGGAAGGCTCGGTGCGGCTCGATTCCAATGATGCGGGTCGGCTCGGTGAAGGCGCAACTCGATCAGTAGGTGCGTGGCGCGGGTCAACTCGGCAAAGGTGTGACTTAATCAGTAGGCATGTAGTGCGGGTCGGCTCGACGAAGGTGCAAAGGATGGCTTAGGCTGAGGGTGATCCAGCTCGGACTGCATGCACGTTCGACTTTTCGTACGCTGGCGACGATCAGACTCGTGTGCGTGACTCATGACGGACGGATAGACGGCTCGACGACGGTGGCTACTTGGCGAACAACGCGACAGAATGGCTCGTGAATGGTGATGATGATGGCTCGAGTTGAGGGTCCACGTTAAAGGAAGCTTCGGCGATCGGCTGACGGACATTTGTCGACGCGACGGAAGGCGGACGGAGGCGACAGTTGACAAATGAAAGGGGGCAGCTCGGGTTTCGACTGGCTTACGAAGGAAAAACGACGATGCGAAGGGGGAGGCGAGTGGTGACGGCGATGACGACAGCGGCGCAGAGGGAGCTAGGGTTTCTTGGAGTTGCTTAAGGAAGAAGATGGTGAAAAGCCACCACACATTCCAATGCCCTAATTAAAGAAAATTAATAATAATATAATATTATTATTATTTTCTTTTATCTTTCTTCCTTTAATTTAATTCCCCAAAATCTCCTACTCTCTCTTCATTAAATCCCACCAAATCTCCTCTTTAAACTCAAATTTCCCTCTCTCTCATCCAATAACCTTTATCTTCCAAAAATAATATCCTTACCTAATTATATTATCCCAAAATATAGTAACCTTAAATAATTGCATTATCTTTATAATATAATTATTTTATTCTCAAATCACTTAATTATACCCTTAAATAATTATATTATCCTTATAATATAATTATTTTAACTTCACAATCAAATAATTATAAAATCAATGTACAATTAAATAAATTTACACAAATACAACAATTGGATATTTTTCCAAAATATCTACTAAGTTCCAACTTCTACCAATCAAATATTTCAACAATTAAATAACATCCAAAATTTAAAGATTAAACTTAAGATAATTATAAATAAATTATCTTAAATTTTAGAGTAGGCTTGAACTAAGTTGGATATGAGAAAACTTGATTACCCAAATCTAATCAAATTTATATCATGAGATGATGTGCTGTGGTTTAATTGGCCAAAAGTTTTTGTTCAACAATCATATATTTTCATAAATATTTTTTTAAAAAAGATCTTTTAGTGTTTTTTTTTTCATAATTTTACCCATTTTTTCTTTTATGATGAAGAGGGAAAATACATTCAGTATGGAGAAATAAAAATGCATTTTAATATTTCTTTTTCATTTTAAATTAGAGAGATAAAAATGATTTTATTTATAAAAAAAAAAACTTAATTTAAATTGGAGAGAGAAAATACATTTAACGAAATCTTTTCGCTTTACAATTTGGAGAGAGAAAACACATTCTTTTATATTTTTTTTCTTCTTTTTCTCTTTTCTATTATTTTTTGTTGTGATTTCTTGTCATCGTCTTTTTTTTTAGTTATTTAGATTCCCAAATTTATACGATCGTGTACAAAAATAGTCAATCTAAACGAATCTAAACGATCGACAAATCTAAACAATCGATGGTGTACCAAAATAATTAAAAAAATTGTTTAGTCAAATCTAAAGGATACAAAAATTTTGAAAAAATAAACAATCGGGTAAAAAAGTCTAAACGATTGTGTGCCAAAAAAATCTTGAAAAAATTTGTTTAGGCAAATTTAAATGATCCGAAAAAAAAAGTTGTTTAAATTTGGCTACATAAATAGTAACTACTAAATGTAAAGGATTTTTAATTTGAAAATTGGGTATATAAAGAAAGGAGAAGATTATTAATTAATGGAGGATTTGAGGTATCCGTAAACAATTAAAAATCAAAGTTTGATTTAATGATGAACTTATTTATGAAAGTTCATTAAGTATCAAAATAAATAAATACCCAACTATATCATTACCTCTCTTTAAATGAATTTGTTATTTCTTCATTTACTCAGAAAGAATATATTTGAAATTCAAATAATTTGCTACAAATGTCATTCAACTATCATTGTTCTATGTTTTGTTCATTGAAAAGGATATGCCTCCTTCAACCATTTTTTTGGGCTTTGTTTCATTTTTATATGCCAAATGCATATTCATCACCTTAATTCATTTTATTTGGAAAAAAGAACAATTCGTAGCTTTCAAATTTCAACACTCCTTTCTCTTTTCATCAATATTTATGGTATTATTTTAACAAGAAAAAATAAAATCTAATTGGATATGTGTTTTCAAAAACCTTTTAATTTATAAATAGTCTTCCCATCAAAATACTTATTTTTGTTTAGTAGAAGAAATGAGAGGAACATATATGTATATTTAAATTAACTCAGCACAGTCTTAATAAACTCATGAATTAAAGAGTAGAACTTAAGAACAACACAAATTTATATAATTTATTTTTTCTTAAAAACAGTCCCCGTAATCTAGTTCTAATTAATTGTATATCATATGACACAACAACAACAACAAAAGCGTAGAACAAGAACCACCGACATAAGTTAACATTTAATAGTTTAAGAAGGTTAAACAGTATGCTACCTAAACAAAGTAAACCTTAGTTAAATAAAAAAGATGAATGGATGATGAGAAGAAAGAGTGGATCAAGAAATGATAAGATTAAGATTAGAGAATGAAATGAAAGGAAAAGAAAGTTGAAATGAAAAGTAGTAAATGTGATGTGAAATACATTAAAGATTGTGGTGTTAAGATGGGAATAATGATGAATGGAGAATGAAAAAGAGGGTGAAAATGGTGTGGGGGATTTTGCATTAAATTAATTGGAAAGGGAATCAAATGGGTGGGGCCTCAGAGCTTTAATGGAATGTAAGAAATAAAATTTCAAATAAATAAAGCCTCTGAAATCAGTTTTCAGTATTTGCATCCCCCAAACCCCTTCTTCCTTTAATTCCCTCAACCAACTTTCATTGCCTACTCTCATCTAATTTATTGCTTTTCTAATTCCCTTCTTCTCTCCTTTCAACTTTCAATTCTTTTCCTCCAATTCTTTCAACTTTCTTCCATTCTCATTCATTCTTATTATATTTTTAATCCCCCTATTTCACTTCTTATTCTTATATTTTTCAATGTATGCTTACTCCCCAAACACTTCTCCTTACTTAGAACTCTCTCAGCAGTAACTCAACTTCTAACACTCTCTTAACGAAACTTCCAAATAACAATAATTCTCTTAGGTCTTTGCTCTTATTTATACAAATCGCCTTTGGACCAGTTACTTTCTTTACCTACCCGTTTATAATTACAACTTTACACGTGTCACTCTACCGTTTTGCTGCATTATGCAGCCAAACCAAGCTCAACACATAAGCCAACGATCAATCTCTCGATTTGACATTTCCTCGAGACGAAAACTTTATCATCTCGAAAAGCAAAACTTTTCCTCGTCTTATCTTCTCAGAAAGCTAAACTCCTTTTTTTCATCTTTTTCTTCATCCCGACAAGCTACAACCACCTACTTCTTTTCTGACTTCTCTTCGCATCACTTCACTCAATTGCCTAACTCTTCTTGCGATAGGATTCTTTGTCGCACCAACTTTTCCTCCATTGCCTTCTCATAACACAACTTCCTTCCCTTTGAATTTTTATCTTTAGAATGATAATTTCTTTCATTTTGAAATGATCATCACACTCATTTTGGAAGGAGATTGTAAATCTAATTGATATACTTATAAAAGTTAAAAATTTAACTTAATACAAGCTTAAACCCCAAAGATATAGATAGATTATTAGCCCTAATAATAACAACAATAAATTTACTCTATTCTGTTTTAAATTAAAATACCATTTTTAGTTTCTTAACTAATAATAGTTATTTGTAATTTTCTAAATTTAAAGTTTTCTTTAAAATAGTACGTAAGGACTAATTTATTATTAATTTTTTTAAAGAAAAGTCTTGCCAAAGAAAAGAAAATCAAGTATGATGTATATTTTATTGACCAAGAGATTTATGATTCAAAATTTCTTTTAACTCCTGTTATACTAAAAAAAGGGAGGGCATTTTATTTGAATACTAGAGTTGAAAGAAACTATTTAGTAAAATATTGTACTTTGAAAGTATTTAGGGTGAGTAGAAGGTCTAGATTTTAACCCTCAACAAAGTGAAAAGTAAAAGGAAAAAAAAAAAAAAAAAAAAGGTTAAGATTTCAAACTCTCCAGAAAGGGGGATTAAATCAAATCCTCAACTTCCTTAGCTAGTTCTTCTTAATTTCTGTAATATTAGCTTTTCTAGGATTACTCTTTTAATTTCAAAACTTTATTTTCATTTTTATAATTATAATTAATTCAGTTGTTTAATTAAATATTTTAGTGTGTTTTTTTTTGTCCTATTTTAATACACAATTATTTTGAGTGATACCAAATTAGTAATTTAATTTTTTATGTTTCTTATTTTTTTTTATAGAAAAAAAGAAGTAAAATTAATAATTTTAGTTGGTTTTTTAAGAGCAGTTTTGAGTCCTCTTATGAATATAAAACAATGGTTGATCAATGTATGTAGGTTTATTTCATAATCGGTGAGAAAATCAATTCTTCTATAAAAGTATATATAACTTTTTACCCTTCATGATAATTATACTTTCATATTTTTATTGAACCACTTGAAATTTAATTGAATAAACGACCCATTCAATTTCTTTGTGTTGCTGCAATTATGCCACTAAAAAAAATATAATTAAAATTTATAAGAATAGCAAAAAAAGAAAAAAAGAAAAAGAAAAGAAATTATGTACAAATTAAGAAGAAGAAGAAAAAAGAAAGAATGAGAAAATTGGTTGGTATGGAGTTATTAAAAATAGTAATTGTTATTAAATAAAAGAAAAAAAGAAAGGCAAGTTTGGTTGATGGTTGAAAACTCGACCAAAGAGGTCTATTGAATAGTTTTAGAAGTGCAATATTTTAATAAATATTTTGTATTTTTTTGCCTTAAAAAAAAAGTCTTGATTAGTTGGTATCCATTTTGAAAAATACTTTGGGTAATACCCATCTTCATGTACCCCATTACTTACTATACAATTAAATTATTGTTTAGTTATAGTGTGATAAATGATAGGCTACATGCACATACATCTACAAAATCCTACAACTAATCATTGTAGTTCTTATACTTTCAAATTTGTAACAATTCGGTTTTTGTGCTTTAATAAGCAATAGATAATCTCTATTTTTTTTTTCTTTTAGTAAATTGGTCTCTATCATGATAAATCTCTTCAAAACAAAGTGTTGTTTTCTCTACGAAACAACTTATTCTTTATGATTTAACAATAAATTTGATTCCGACTAGTGTATCGATCTACATTTGTAAGAAACTTCATTAAATATTGATAATATTTTTCACATTAGAGATTAAATCATTACAAATTTAAAAAATGTATGAACTAAATTCTTATTTATTAAAGTTCAAAGGACAAAATTATGATGAATAGGAAAGTATAAAACTAGATTGTTAAAAGATCAAAGTTAAAAAACTAAGGAATTTTGAATTGTTTTGAAAGAATTTTGGATTGTATTTTCGACTATTAAATTAGAAAAATAAGTTTTTTTGAGAAAAAAATTTATGCATTTAACAACTACCTAAAATAGATTTTGAGAATATGTGTTTATAAAATAACATGGTTTAAGATAAACGCTTAAAATCCACTTTCAGAAAAGTGAATTTTGAGTGTTTAATGGTTAATCTCCAAAATTTATATGAAACACTCTAACTAACACCTTTGGCTATCCTCACCAACCAACCTTTGACAACTATCTCCGTTGACTGTAGTCTCAACCAACATTTGATTATCATCTCCAATGAATATTGTCGCCTGTGAACCTCAAACTAATGTTTTTTACCCGATTTTCGACAACCAATTCTGTCTATTGTTTTCCCCACAACCGCTTTCGGCCAACCTTTGATAGTCGCTTTTTGACAATTATAACCAATCAAAATTTTAATGATTTTTTTTGGGTGACCATAAAAAAACAATCAATTATGGTTCTTTGTTGTGTTAACTCCCATGTTGGTTAATTACCTTGAGTAATTGCTCTACACTATGTCTTATTCATTTCACCTTTGCTTCTAGCAGATTATACTTATCTCTTAAGGGTCGACCCTCAAGTTGAGGTCGAGGAGTTTCTTAATTTAGACTTGTTGGTGATGTCAGTATTGATCTGACTCGTCATCTTTGTGATTTACATTACACTACAAGAAAATATGTATTTTCTAATGCACAACACGAACGTTGGGATAAGTAACGTCGAAAAAAGGCTTCTCCTGACATCGTGGGGGGGGGGGGGAGGGAGAGAGAGAGATGAAATAATTATGAGGAGGGAGACAGAGTTGTTTTATTGGGAATAAAATAAGAAAATGATAAAAGAAAAATAATAATAATTTATTATTATTTCACTAAATAGCCCTTAGGAAGTGTGAGGGGTTACTATTCATCATCTTCCTCAAGCAAACCCTAAAGAAAAAAATATCCTAGCTACCCTCGCCGCCGCTACCCATCTTCGATCAACGACCGTTGTGCAGGCCTACTCGTTTTCGTGCAAGCCGTTCATCTTGAGTGTTAGTTGTTTGTCCCTATCGCAAGTGTCGTCGCACCGTCGTCAAGTCAGTTTGTTCCGTCGTTGCTCCGTCATTCGTAAACCACCACAAGCATCGCCCATCATTGCCATCACCATTCGCGAGCCATCCGGTCGTGTCGTCTTCATCTTCTACTGCATCCTTCCGTTACGGTTTCATTGCTTGCCACCGTCAACGAACGTCAGGATGTGAGCAACCGCCAAGCCACACGTGCGCAAGATCCGCCCAGCTAACCATACTCGAGCCATTCTTTGTGCCTTTGCCGAGCCGACCCGCACCATGCGTCTGTTGGAACCGAGCCACACCGAGCTTTCTTGTGTGCGCCTGCTTCAATCGTGAGCTGCGAGCCGACCTGTCCTTCAGCCAAGTCGCCTAGCTAGTTTCCCCTCCAGCCAAGCCATTTTGAGCCACCTAGCCTATTTTTGGCCTTTTTTTTCCACTATTTTGGTAAGTTTTGATTGGGGTTTTGGCATACCCATCAAAGATTAATTGTTGGATCCTAATTAAATTAATTTTGGATTAATTAATTAGACTTTATTTGGAAGTTTGAGCTGTGGATTTTTCTCAACCAAGGATAAGTCGGATTCGACCTCAACTTTGAGTAAGTTGAAACAACTGAATTTTTGGGTCTGTAAGCAACCATTAAATTTATTTTCTTAGTATTTTACCCTTAATGTTTAGGATCTTCTTGGGATGTTTGGCATTGCCGTCAGGATTTCATTTCTTTGGATTTAGCTAATCTCCATGTAAGAAAGTCTCCTAATAGACCTTCAATTTGAAGTAAGAGCTTGTATTTAATTTCCCGTTATGCATTGATGTAGCTGAGATGCGTAATGAGTTTATGCTATGATAACTGATAATCAGGACATAGTTTATATTTATGTTGACTGTTGGTTATGACATGTTGATGATCATGTTTGATGATGTTATGTTTATGCATGAATTATTAATCTCATCGTTAAGACTACTACGATTAATATTCATGTCATGCTTATGATGCTATGTTATGTTGCATGTTATTGGATAGGTGTACTGTTAACTTTTTCTATTAGAGTCGTACCCACATGGGTGTCCCTCGGGATCACCATCTTTTTATGACTGTATAGTCCAACGGGATCACCAGTCCAGTATGAGATGATATGTTTACAAGTAGCTCGACGGGGTCACTCACACCCCGATTGTCTGAGTGTTTCCCTCGAGATTCACTAAAGACCAGTTTTGTCCTAGGTGTTCCTTTGGGTTCACCGAAAATCAGAGATGTTCCTACGGGATCACAGATTGCACGTGTTCGGGAACGTGCCAGTTTAGGGGTACCATTTTACATAACTCTAATAGGAAGTTAACAGCTACCTAGCGGGACTAGTAGTAGGTCCCTTACTGAGTATATTTTTATACTCACTCTCTTATGTTTAATTTTTCAGGCAGAGGTAGAGGTAAGAGCAGAGGAAAGCTGGCGAATGACAAGAAGTGACCGTGACATACCATAGGGGACCACTTTTGCTTCCGCCTAATGTTATTAGACTTTGATTTCAATATTTATGCACTTTTATTTATTTTGCTCTTTAAAACTAGATAGAACCCGAACTAGGAATTTGGTATTTTGAGATTTATTTCTATTGATTTATTTATCTATGATTTTAAATGAGTATTTGAAGTTTTGACCATGAACATTTGTTTTACCTTTCAATTTAATTTAAGAAATTTTATGATCTCAACTTAGTATGAAAAGTTGGGTCGTTATAGAGAGAGAGAGATTTTTATTGCTATTGTTTATGATTTATTGTTATTGTTTTTTATGTTCTCGGTCCTCCCTTCCGGTGCCATCGCCACCCCTATCTCTTCCGGTTAGTTATTTATTTAAGTTAGATTTTTAATTTGCTGTAAAATCATAAATCGATATTTTTAAGAACTTACTTGTAGTTCATGTTCTATTATGTCTTATTTATAGGTTTTGACATTCCTCTTATACCTTATCTGATTAAGGTTTTTTGTTAGACCACATGTTCACAGATCGCTTTGGAGTTGAGAGTGACCAAGCTTATATTTTTTTACTAGTACTTTTAAGGTTTCATCACTCTTTGGCTAAACTTATATTGAGCTTATTAAGACCTAGACATTTTTTATGGGCAAGTCGAGGTTGACCCTATCTATCTCTCTTTCAGTCTTGTTCTTACCCTCCTGTTTCCTATTTGTTGATCATTATACTCCTGGTTTCAAAGTCTACCCGCAACATCAAGAAATCCCAAAGTTAATAGAGAAAAACCTCCTTGTACAAAAGTAGAGGAAAACCAACTAGGCAAACAAGACGACCACCTAATAACAACTTCTTCCAAGCTAGAAGAAGGAACATTCATAAAAACATGCACAAAATGGCCATGAACAATAGCCGGTAGAACAAGGTTATGGGTGTTTGCATAAGGGTTCCGAAGAAAGTTGTTATGTGATTCAATCTCTAACACTTGATCATTTGATTCTCTTTTGGTTGAACATGGATGCTTGATTTGAGAATGTTCTTAAAATTGAAGTCTTGTAACGATGTTTGTACCTTTAAAGGATCTGAGCTTCAAGAAGAGGTTCGGTTTTTAAAAGTTAGAAATTCGTCTAATTGTTTCAATAAAATAAATTTAAAAAAATAAGTCCACACCGAACAACATTGTCAAAATTCATAAATTTTTAGAAAAATGTTAATAGAGCTATTTTTCCTTAGAAAAAAACACGTTTAATGATATTTGGAGTAAGAATCTTGTTAGAGAATTCAAATCGCAATACTCTTCTTACATAATTAAATAATAAATTAAAATATTATTTTGATCTCTCCAGTTTTAATTTTATTTTGATTTTTTACCAATTTAGAAATTCATTTAACTTCAATTTATCATAAATAGTTTAGATATAGATAGATTAATTTTAAAATAAAAAATTTGAAAAGTGAAAAACAAATAAAAGATATGAAATAATAAAATTTAAAAAAAATAAAAAAAAGTTAGATATGAGGACTAAATACGTAAACTAATCACAATTAAATTTTAATTAAAATTAATTTCATAAATAAAAAATAAAAAAACAATATTCAAATTAATTAAAAGCAAATGACATTTGATAAATAAAAGAATAAAATTTAAAAATACATGAAATAATAAAACTACGGGAGAGTTGAAGAGGTAGGGTTAGGGGGAGTTGAAGAGAGATTAAGAAGAATGAGAGAGAAGGAAGAGAGGTTATGATAACCCTTCCCCCAAACAAGGGTTGGGTTATGGTAATGACCCCTAGTTTTTATACTTTCACATGTCCAATTTCAAATGTCTAATTTTAGTTATTAGACTTATTAGAAAAAATCTAAGTTTTAGCTTAGGCATTATTTATTGCTAATTTTTTCAAAAACTTTTTGTTATTTATTAGGTTGAAAATCATTTTTGGTTCATGAAAGACACAATTTAATCTATGAATTTTGGTTTGTGACAATTTAGTCCACTTTCAAATTTGTAACGATTTAATTCTTAAATTTTAAATGTAACAATTTAATCCTTATACTTTTAAATTTATGACAATTTAGTCCTTAATGTTAACAAATTCATTAAAACCAGATACCAAATTCTATTATTTGATGACATATATTTTGTAATTTATAAAAATGTTAGAAACTCTAATTAGTTTATCGGTTTATTTATGCATGGAATCTCATTAAATCTTAACTCTAATTTCTACCGTAGAGATTAAATTGTTACAAATTTTAAAGATTAAGGACTAAATTATGTTAAATCATTACAAACCAAAGTTTAGGTATTAAGTTTTTTTTAGTTTTATAAAAGTTTAGGAATAAAAAATGAATTTTAACCTATTTATTAAATTTTAACTCTTAAATTTTGAAAACATATGTGGGCATCACATTTATTTTCATCAACTTTATTATTATTATTTAGTTAAATGAAGAAAAGTACTTTTAACAAATTAAATTTAAGATTAAAAAAGCGTAGTCCCTGCTTATTCATATTATCTCATATTTTTTACATGGATATTTGCGTTAGTTTATAATTTATATGTGTGATCTCGTAATTCTTGTCAACTCGCTAAGTACTTTCTTCCATAATAAATAATAATTACCAACCCCCAGATAATAACTACCAAGCTGATATTTGAAGTAAAAAATATTTAATTTTAATTGAAGGGCTCACATTATTCTTAGGAGTCTCATAAAACGAAGAAGAAAAAACCTTAGGAAGAAAAATCCACGTCACCATCCAACTAGGAAGAGTAGATCTAAGCCACGTGCCCATACGGTCTATTTAATTGTCTCAACCTACCTACGTGGTTTCTCATTTCCACTTATTAAAAACCCCCAAAATTCCCCCCCCCCCCCTCTTCTAAACAAACACTTATCTCTCTTCACTTTTCAAAACAAACCGCCGGCGACTGCCTCCGCCATTGTTCCCACCACACTCCGCCGTATCTGCCCCCCACTTCTCTTCTCCTTCCTCCCACTGTTTCAAACTAGTCTATTCTCAGTGTTCATCACCTAATCCTTCTTCTTTATCTCAATTAGTCTTTCCTCTGCAACTCACTTTACCGGCGCTCTGCCTTTTCTCTTCAACAATCTTCGTAAGCTCCGGCGGTTTTTTTGTTTGAATGTGCTTCTTTTCTGGCTTTTGCTGTTCTGTAGAATTTTGGAATTTCTCCCTTTTCTAAACATTCTCTACAACCCTTTTCGTTTTCTACTTCTAGCATCTTGTTTGTATGTATGCGACATGTGTTTGAGTGAAACTAGCTTAGTTTCAGTAATTTTATTCTTAGTCTGAGCCATTTTGAGGTCTCTGTGACTGTGGTTTTTTGTTCAGTACCTGTATATTTCCTGCTATGGCTTCTTTGTGTTGGTTTTGTCTTCGGAGTTAATCAACAATGCGAGCATTTTTGAAGATGAAACGGCTGATTGAGTTATTCATCTTGTTCGTTTTGGCTCCACTTTGTGCTCGATGTGTAAACCTATCTTTAAACGGCGACGTTTTGGGTCTGATTGTGTTTAAAGCTGCTGTTCAAGATCCCAAGCTGAAACTCGCGAGTTGGAACGAAGATGACGATAGTCCCTGCAATTGGACTGGTGTTCAATGTAGTCCCAGATCCAAACGAGTCATCGAGCTCAACCTCAATGGCTTCTCTCTCTCTGGTCGGCTTGGCCGAGGGCTTTTCCAGTTGGAATTTCTGCAGAGATTATCGCTCTCCAATAACAATCTTAGTGGAAATATAAGCCCTAATTTTGCTCGAGTGGAGAATCTTCAGATGATTGATTTGAGTGGGAATAACTTCTCCGGTGCTGTTTCGGATGATTTTTTTCGTCAATGTAGGTCATTGAGAGTCATTTCTTTGGCTAACAACAATTTTTCTGGAAAAATTCCTGATAGTTTGAGCTTTTGTGGGAGTCTTATTTCAGTTAACTTTTCCTCAAATCGGTTTTCGGGTTCTTTGCCTTCTGGAATTTGGTCTATCAGTGGGCTTCGATCCTTGGACTTGTCTGATAATGCTCTGTCGGGTGAAATTCCAAAGGTAATTGAGAATTTGTATAATCTGCGGACTCTTAACTTGAGCAAGAATCGATTCTCTGGAGATATTCCTGATGGCATTGGGAGCTGTTTGCTTCTGAGGTCCATTGATCTTAGTGAGAATTCATTCTCTGGGAATCTTCCTCAGACCATGCAGAAACTTGTTTTGTGTAGTAATCTGATTTTAGGCAGGAATTTGTTTGATGGAGATATTCCAGAGTGGATAGGAGAAATGAAAAGCCTTGAAACTATTGACTTTTCAGGGAACAATTTTACTGGTCGTATTCCAGCTACAATGGAGAATCTTCAATATCTAAAAGTTTTGAATCTCTCTTCAAATGGCTTTACTGATAGCTTTCCAGAATCTGTTATGAAGTGCCAAAGCCTTTTGGCATTAGATTTCAGTCATAATTTGATCATGGGTAATCTTCCTGAGATCGGAAGTTTACGCAAGCTGCAGATTCTGAGCCTGTCTGGGAATTATTTTGTTGGTTCAATTCCAGAAACTATTGGAGATTTGAAAGCTTTAAGCATTCTTGATTTGAGTGGAAATCAGTTGAACGAAACCATTCCTGTTGCAATTGGAGGAGCTGTGTCCCTAATTGAGCTGAAGCTGGATGGAAATTTTCTAGGGGGTGAAATTCCCTTTTCAATTGCTCATTGTTCTTCCCTTACAACTCTGTAAGCGTCCTTTCCTTGCTCACTTGTCTACTTTTGTTTGATTGAATTTCCATTTGCATTTTCTAGCATTGCATTTACTATAAACCGTTTTTACCTTAAACTAGTTTCTTGCAATTGTTCTCTCAAACTTGCTTATATGATTCAGAAACCATTTATGGCATTGTAATTTATGTCAAAGAAACTTGGCATTTGCTGGATATATCTATTTGTATATGAAGCATCAAAACTGTTATCGTTTGATTGGGGGTTGTAGTCAGTCTTTATAACTTTAGTTAGTTCCTTTCATTTTCTTCTTAGTATTTGAAAGGCTGGGCACACTTTTAGTATTTGTTTTGAGCTTCCTTCTAGACATTATAGAACGAGCACAATAAACGTCATTTTAAAGTCTCTTTTTCAGTTTTTGATAATTTCATGGATTTGATTCTGTCTTGGTGCAAAACTAGGCATCCTTGTAAGCACTTTAATCTTTCTTATTTAGTTTCCAATGGAAAATCTCTTTTGTAATCATGTAAAGGTGCTTTTGGGTTTCCCCATATTTCATTTATTCAATGAAATGTTTCTTATCTAAAAAGAAGAATTTGGTGTTTGCTCAGCATTTAATATGACCTAGTTTATCTAATATTTCTGGTAACATTTATCTTTGTCAAATTTGGCAGGTTCGCATCACACAATAACTTAACGGGCCCAATACCAGCAGCACTAGCTAAACTCTCTTATCTTCAAAATGTCGATTTATCCTTTAACAATCTCAATGGAACCCTTCCAAAGCAGTTGTCTAATCTTCCAAACCTTCTTGTGTTCAATATATCTCACAACGACTTTAAGGGTGAGCTGCCAGGTGGTGGATTCTTTAACACAATCTCCCCTTCGTCCGTTACTGGCAATCCATCCCTTTGTGGCTCTGTTGTTAACAAGTCTTGCCCTTCTGTCCTTCCGAAACCTATTGTTCTTAATCCCAACTCGACATCAGATTCCATTTCCAGCTCACTGCCACCAAGTAATAATCACAAAAGAAATAGAAATATCCTCAGCATTTCTGCACTGGTTGCCATTGGTGCCGCTGCTTTCATAATCATTGGTGTAATCTCGATCACCATTCTCAACCTTCGCGTTCAATCACCCACGTCGTCTTCATCTGCAGCTGCACTTGCATTATCTGTTGGGGATGATTTCAGTAATTCCTCCAGTCCCGATGAGAATTCTGGAAAGCTTGTGGTGTTATCAGGAGAACTTGACTTTAGCACAGGAGCTCATGCCTTACTGAACAAGGATTGTGAGCTTGGACGTGGTGGATTTGGAGCAGTTTACCATACTATTCTGCGGGACGGACACTCAGTTGCAATCAAGAAGCTTACAGTTTCTAGCCTTGTCAAGTCCCAAGAGGATTTCGAGAGGGAAGTTAGGAAGTTTGGAATTGTCAGGCACCAAAATCTCGTGGCACTTGAAGGTTATTATTGGACTCCCTCACTACAACTCCTTATATACGAATTTGTCTCCAGAGGTAGCTTGTATAGGTTGCTCCATGAAGCGTCGGATGACAATGTCCTGTCATGGAATGAGAGGTTTGACATAATTCTTGGGACAGCGAAAGGTCTTGCTCACTTACATCAATCAAACACAATCCACTATAACATAAAATCCAGCAACATTCTTATTGACTGTAATGGTCAACCTAAGGTGGGAGATTATGGTCTAGCTAGATTGCTGCCAATGTTAGACCGTTATGTTTTAAGTAGCAAGATCCAAAGTGCTCTCGGTTACATGGCACCCGAGTTTGCTTGCAGAACAGTAAAGATAACCGAAAAATGCGATGTGTATGGCTTCGGGATATTAATTCTAGAGGTGGTTACAGGGAAAAGACCTGTTGAGTACATGGAAGACGACGTTGCAGTCCTTAGCGACGTGGTCAGAGAAGCAGTGGAAGAAGGAAGAGCCGAAGAATGTGTCGACAGGAATCTGAGAGGGAGCTTTCCAATCGAAGAGGCTGTCCCAGTGTTAAAATTAGGCTTGATATGCACATCCCATGTGCCATCAAACCGACCCGACATGAGAGAAATGGTTAAGATATTGGAGATGATCAAATGTCCATCAGAATTACAAGAAGAATTGGGATAAAACTCAACCAAGAACACAACTGCGTATTAACCCGGGACACGGTCACATACCCGGTTCTTACGGTGAAAAATAATCCAGTGTGCTTTATCTGATGATGCCAATGGGCTTGTTTTTTTTTTTTTTTTTTTTTTTTTTTTTGGCTTAGTGTAATTTTTTTTTGCTTGTTTCTTGTAATTTTATTTCCTTTTAAAAAGTCACTGGATTCACTTTCACCAAGCTTCCTATTTAGTTATATTTCTTCTCTTCCATTAACTCTTTAGCCCCTAATTATGCCATCTGAATTTTTGTATGATAAAAGCTGAGGCAACCTCAGTAGATTATCTTAGTTATTATTATAATATTTTTGAAACTTAACTTTTTTTTCTTTTTCTTTTTCTTTTGCTTCTCTCTCAGCATTTGCTGTTCTTGGCAGCTTTCTGTTGGGGAAAGGACAAGGTTTGACTTGTCTACATTCGTTAAAAAGTACAATGGAGAAGGTCAGAGGGAAAAAAGATTCTCGAACCCACTTGAAAACAAAAGAATGAAATCAAAACTGGTGAGTGAAATTTTTTAAAAAGATGTAAAAAGTACATGGAAATTGGAAAAGAGAATTGTATAAAATTTCTTGGCCTTGGAATTGAAGATAAAACAATAGTGTTTTTTCATTATCTTAATTGCCTCCAAATTTTATATTCAATTTGTTTGTCTCTTCTTTGTTGTTTTCAATTCCCTCCACACCCCCAATTTTTATATTAATGTTTTTATTTTTATTTTTATTATAAACTTAGTTAACAAAAAGGAATAAAACCTTATAACGATGTTGATTCATGCAAGGGTGAACATGTAATCGACACACTTGATTTTTAGTGAAGTGTTGGTTTGGTTTGAAATTACAAGGAAACAACCATTTTCGATTTGATTTGATTTTGGATTTAAAACCGAATATAATCAAACCGAATATTTGTAGTTTTTATCCAACCAAACAACTAGTTTGGTTTGATTTAGCCTTGGATTGAACTACAAACACCATTAAATTGATGGCTATAAGATCAATTCGTCTCTTCGTTAGGAAGAGACATAAGATTAAGTTGAGTTGTATAAGTGACATTTAGATTAAAAAGAAAAAAGAAGGAATATAGATTAGGAATAAATAATTGCATATATACATGAAATGTCAATTACCGGTTGATTGGTCAACTTCATTAAGCTTAATTGTTAATTTTGATAATTTAAAAACTTTGTTTTTATAATTTATCAAAGGAAGCTGACCTTTGATTGATTTATCATTCTACATGTATAGGAAATAAAGACTAAATCATGAGAAAAAAAAAGTAAAAAGAAAGTTTATTATAAAAGCTAAAGGGATTGATATTTGAAGGCAGAATCAAATTTAATAATTATTTTATTTGAAAAAGGGGAAATATTATTTTAGAGGGTTGAATTAAGCAATGAGTTGTACCAATTGGGAGCTATAGTAAGATTTTTGTTGCCATTTTCTTGGGTTAATTCAAAAAGATGAGGTTAGGATAGAATATTAGGTACCAATTGGCATTTGAATACAAATAATTCAGTTATCAACCACATGGACTCCCTTTTGGAATTCTTTGACTATTATTGAAATTTCGTCATTTAATATATCATACTATGTCTCATTTTCATTAACAATCTGGGGGAAGAATATACAATTTTTAACATACTCCAAGTTTAATTAATAGTTTATTGTCTTTGATTATTTATTGTACCTATTTAACTACACTTTCCCTATGCAAAAAAAAAAAAAAAAAAAAAAAATTCTCATTTTCTCTCCAAATTTCAATTATACTTTTATTGGAGAAATTTACATTTTCCTTTCCTTTTTTTTTTTTTTTTTTTACCGTACATCCTTTTTCACCGACTCTCTGGAATCTAGAGTTAGACAACAATTGCTAGTGTAATCTGGTTGGGTTTTATGTCATAAAACTCGTAGATAGCTAATGTGATCTATTGACAGTTATTGATAAAATGTTACTATTGTAACTTCAATACGTGTTATTGATTATTTTATTAGTTTATTTTGATAACATAAATCCACTGAACTAACATACTAAGCTGCTTTATGAGGTTAGAACCGCAAGCTGCTTTTTGCAAACATTATAAGAATCAATGTTTGAAAATATAACTTAAAGAGCCTAAGAATAAAGCTGGGTATATTATCATGGTAACACTTGATAGAAACGCAATAATCCAACACATTTGTGTAGGTGACATGCGAGTGGTGATATCCTATTTAATGAATTTGCATAAGACTGGACCATAATATAGTATCTACTAGATGTAAATCCGTTAACTAGTTAGGTTTTTATTTCACCAGGATAACCTAGATAACTTAGTCTTAATATTGATTGTATATTATGAACACATGTTCTCGAGAGATTGTTCTTTGATTTGTACATGTGCTCTATTCATTTCATGGTTCGATCTTATACAAACTCTTTGACCTTTGCTCTAATGTCTCGACATGAATGATTAGGATCAAAATCATTTGTAGCACTTTAGAACAATTGTAATAACTAAAAAGCAAGCCATATTTGTAGTGTCACCAGGATAAGGTATCCGATTTTATCTATTACTACAGACCATTTAGTTTATCACTTAAACATGATCCACTTGTATGTCTCCACATACATGTTTAGGTTGGGGGTTAATGCAACTAAAAGTCAAATAAAATGAAACACTTTATTTTATTAGATAAATAAAATGTTTGTATAATACAATAAAAAACTACAAGATCACAAGATTTAGGGCATCAATCCCAACAAAATAATCCTACCATTTTGGGGACAAGATCGTTTTTAAGTTAAGTATGAGTATTCTTTTAAATGGTGTCTACGGTACTTAACCAAATGACTCTACATTCTCTATATGACACAAGAGCAGTTTCTATTTATTGGTTGAACCTAAACAGGCTGTTCATTAGAAGAGCACTGATACTTGAGAACTAAGAAGTAACTCATGGGTAAAAAGGTAACTAGTCCTAGTTGGTTTTACGAATATTCGTGAAGGACTAACTTTTTTATATTAGTCTATATCTGTGGACACAAAAATATATCTATAGTGTTTGTAATTGTGAATCTTTAGTGGACTGTACATATAGTTAACAAATATTGATTAATGTGGTTAATGAGTTTAGTCAATTAATTTTATATCGTTGTAGCTTTTAATTTGTAGGTCTGTTAAATTTCTTTTCTAACTCATAAAGGGTATTAAGGTTATTATAAATTGGCGGTTATTATTATAGTAAACATACATTTTTGTAATACATGATGCCCTATTTTACTTGTATTCTTTCCTTTCAGTTGTACTCATCTTAGTTAGCATTTTCTCTTCTAGCTCTCTTTGTACTATTACGAAAATACTTTAAAATTGGGATGGGTTGATAATGTTTAGATTAAGTTTTCCTTTTCTCATGCTTCTTTTAGGAATTGGAAAGAAAAAGAATTACCTTACCTTACTCATCACAATTAGCAAACACAACACTCAATAAAAAGGAAATTCTATTTTTTGGTTTACTATTATTGCTAGTTCAATGTTTGTTATGAATGGATGGCATATACAATATTCATGTTCTATTACAAAGCATATTTTTATGGGCTAAAAGGAAAAAAAAAAAAAAAAAAAAAAGAAAAAGAAAATCCCCATTTTTAGGTAATCTTACTATATATTGATCTAAATTTAGGTTTACTAAATCCCTATAAAAAGCCTTGGCATCCTTTCCAGAACTTCATCCACTCACAAAAGCAAGACTTGAAACATCACCAAAAGGCAAGAACACCCACCAAAGCCAAGAATAAAAAGGAAAAAAATGGCCAAGAAAATGATTGCATTGTTCTTGATGTGCATTGTTGTGGTAGCTGCTTTGCAATTTGCCAGTGCCAACAAGGAGGATGAAGTGGCCAAATATGAGGCCAAATTTGATGCCAAATACAAGTCTTGCTTTAAAACCTGTGAGAAGGAATGTCTAGAAAATGGCAGTGGCCAAAGCTATTGTGAAGTTAAATGTGACGAAGATTGCAATGAAAAAGAAGTTGCTGGTACTCTCTCTCCCTTCTCTCTATCTTCAATCTTAAATTATTTATTTCTGCAATATTTTCATCCATTCTTCACTCGTCTATGAGTTCTAGATCAATATACAAGAAACGCATCAACTTTTTCATCGATTTTATGTATTTTTTTTTGTAAATTTAGTAGAGTTTTCTCTTTTCATATTAATTTCACATTGTTGTGTGTGTTTTTCTTTCTTCTTTTTACAGATAAGCTACACATTGAATTGCATTGAATAAGGAGAAACAAAAGGAAAGAAGACCTCTCTTGAGAAAGAAGGATCTAGCAATACTATATCAAAATCAAACTTGTGATTTGATTTTAATATTAAAATCCATAAAGTTCTTGGCCTTTGGTGTTATCAATATGTGAATTGACCATTTTGTCATTCTGATCGAGCCTTATTTTTATTCCAAAAAAAGTTTATATTTATAATTGTGTTCATCAAATCGTATCCACATTTTGTTTAATATTTATATTCTCACACACCCCCCCCCCCCCACAAACATATATATATATACACACACAGGATCTCACAAAATTTAATTGATTTAAGGTGTTTAATTATCGATATAAGTTTGAATAACATTGATAAGCAATAGAATATGGATATATATATATATGGGGGAGAAAATGAAGCATTATTAACTTTCCCCTTGAGTGTGTATACACACAAACACACACACGAACAGTGGTGATAACCTATTATAATAATCATGTGAAAAAAAAAATGCTGAAAATAAAAAACTCTAATTAACATGAAGTCTCTAATAATATTGGTGGAGTTGGACAAGTACACATATTTTGAAATACCCAATTTGGACAATGATATAGTTAGCAAGTTGAAATAAGAAAATTAGATCGTTTTGCCAGACGAACAATACCTACTTTGCTTAATTAAGCAAAAGAGACTATGAAGATTATGAAGAAATAATGATGGGCCAATGTCAACCAAATATATATATATATATTTCTTTAACTATTAACTGGCTAAGTGCATATATAGTCATGAGTGACATAGACAACATTATTCAGATTAATTCAAACTAATTAAACAAAGCATATTAAGCTTATAAGTAACTCTCAATAATCTTTAATTAAGTTTTCAAAGAAACCTAAACTGAATTTAAATAATTCATTGCACTAGTTTAATCTAAAGTTAGCAAAAACATAATAATAATATTATTATAAAATTGTGTGGGTCATTAAACCTTATCTAACATTATCAACCACATAATCATAACATAGAGATAATATTATAAAGTTTTAATTACGTTTGTGATTAGTGTTTAACAATAATGTGTTATGCACTAGTTTTATTTTTTTAGACATATTTTGCACTCCAAGATTAAATAATTTTTAAAGAAATTCCAGCCAAGAAGAGAGTCTAATTTGATTTCAGGTGATAATCATGCATTTTTAAATTAAAAGAAATTGCATAATTTTCAAATATAACAATGTAAATAATAGCAAAATTTCATATTTTACGTGGATGCTAAATGGATAGAATTTAAAATTTTGCTATATTTTATAAATATTTTAAAGAGTTTTTCTATTTATAACAATTTTGCTAAACATATTAACTACTACAAAAATTGGATTACTTATTGACGTTGATACAGTGTCAAGTAACCCTATACTTGACATTTTAAAAAGCGTCAATTAATTGATTGTCAAGTATAGTCCCACTACTTGATACTAAAAAACTGTCAAAGTATTATATTTCTTGACGTCTTTTTTGTGTCAACTAAGATATCATACTTGACGCTTTTTACGTGTCAAGTAAAATAGTATACTTGACGTTGTTTACGTGTCCAGTAAAATAGTATACTTGACCCTATTTACATGTCAAGTAAAATAGTATACTTGACTCTTTTTATATGTCAAGTAAAGCAGTATATTTGACACTTCCTCTCAATTTACATTTCTCATTTCCCATTTCCTGTATTACATTCATTCAAATAAAGACATAGTTTCATCAATAAAATAAACTCTATAATCAACAATAATTTCATTCTTCAACAATAAGTCATATGCGTACATAATTTACAATAATATTATACAAGTAGTATGACTATTCATGTCTCTCCACAAACTACTCTCAATTTACAAAGACAAATAAAGTTACTAACTATAAGACTCTAGAACATTAAATTATGTTCTGACCCTCAATAATTACGTCTTTTCGAGTGTTAAAATACTTTATGAAGTCTCATAGTAAGTTTCACCAAATAATTCTTGAAGCAACAACCTACAATGAAATTTAGCAAGTTTTAGTAAAAAAAAAAAAAACAATTTAGCAAGTTATTCAAGTAAAGGTATTAATGGTTAGGGTCAATAGGTATTGTTGAGTAGAGAACGATATCTGTTGGCTTCACAACATCACTTGGACCAAGAGAGGAGGGGTTCTGGGTAGGGTCCTGATAATCAGGGGCCTTTATGCTATTTTTGCTAGATTTGTTGGCTGGTTCTCCCCCCTTTTGTTGTTGAGTCTAACTATTATCAACTTATTAACCCTTATTGCTCCTCTGATGCAGACCTATCTAAGCTATATTGTTTGGTTAGTGAGATTATGTCTTTGGCTGTTGTTGCCCAATTCCGATCTTTTTTTTTTTGTGGGTAAGCTCAATGAATGGGTTGGCTCATTGCCTTGGCCGCATACTATTGATAAGAATTATTTTAAGTTTCATTTTATTCGCCTTCTTTCTTTATTCCCTTTTTGAAGAAGGTTATCAGGTTGTGGTTGATTTTCCTTGTTGGTTCTCCTTTGCTATCATTGAGGCTTTGTGGTTTCTGGTTTTGTTTAATTAGTATTTCCTTTCGAAAATAAATTTACATTGTTGTAATTGTTGGGTTTTATGTCGTAAAACTTGTGATTTGTGAATGTTAAACTATTTTATTATTCAATAAAGTTGTTTGTAAGGCTCTGATATGAAAAAAAGTGCCATGTTGGGAAAAAAGCCTTGATGAATTTTTTTTGAGTAAGTATTGAAACATCTCGCAGAGAAATATGCGAAAGAAAGCAGGCGACACAAAGAGAAAAAATGTTAGCCAAAGGACTATATCGCATGAAGGTAAGTAACGCGATAATAGTAGATGGCAAGAAAAACGATGCACTGAGCGAGGTATTGGCAGGATACCACGAAGTATTAGTACCTTAGAGATTGAGGCAAGGAAGAAAATGGCTTGTCAAGCGACATGACAACTCGCTGTGGGAAAGGAAACAACGATAGCTTCTTAGGGAAGAGAACATGAACAGTTGGACAATTAAGAGTTTGACTTCCCAATGAGATAAGGTGTGCATCTATAGGGAAAAGTCAAATCGCCGTCTGACAAACAGACAATGTGTCAAGTTCAAATTGGTAACATAATGTGGTACGTGCTAAGACAACACATGTAAGGCACATAAGGGACCCTTGGATGTGAAAGGTCTCTATAAATAGGACTAAAGAGCCGAAAAAAGGGGTAGTTTTCCAAAAAGAAAAGAAAAGGGGAAAACCTTCCTAATGAAGGAAAAATGAGAAACTTTAAAATGTTGAACGGACGGTCAAAAATAGAAAGCAGGGAGAAGTTAAGGCTAAGTATTTTGTGTAACTAAAATGCCTAAAAAATAAGGTAATTTTAAATTTAATTATCTTAAGTTTGATATAATTATGTTAGAGTTATTGGGGTATTATTTTGAGATATTCGGTGAGAATTGGTTGATTTTGTAGAAATTATGATTAATTAAATATTTACTAGAAGAATATTTAATTAATTATTGAAATTTTGGAGTTTGGTGTTATTAGTAGTAGTAGTAGTAGTAGACCTAAGCCGGTTCCTCCTTCGTTACTTCCATTCTATAGTCTGAGCTGTGTGCGTTTTATTGAGCCATCTGAGTCGAGATCTCCCCTTATCGAGCCCTTTTGAGCCGCAAGTTGCCCTCCTCCCTCACTCTTGTTTAGCCAAGCCATTAATGAGTCAATTTAAGCTACTTTCCTATCTTGGTGAGTATTTGATTGGGTTTTAGGTATTGCCCATCAAATATTAATTTTTGGTCCTAAATAAATTAATTTGGATTAAGTTGAGTTATTTTTCTTACGTTGGATTATTTTTATTAAAGGTGTAATTGAAAGATTGTGGAACAATTATTTGGTGGAATCTTTCCTCAATCAAGGTTGATTTGGAGTTCAACCTCAACTTTGGATAAGTTGAATTAAAATAATTTTTGGGCCTTTGATTAATTAATAAATTTATTATTTTTAGTTTTTGGGTTCCCTTGCTATTTAGGATCTATTCTTTGGAAGGCTTGATCGTGATTGTTAGGAAAGATTTGTTAGCTAATCTTGAGATAAGAGATTCTACTATTGGACCTTTGAACTGAATTTAAGAGACTGCATGTATTTATGGTTATGCATTGATGGTAGTTAAAATGCATAATGCGATGCTATAGATGATGACTAATATTATGTTTATGATGATGCATGATATATTAATCACATGATTAAAGACGTTATGATTGATATTCATGTCATGTTTATTATGTTTATGATATGCTACATGCTATGGATGAGTGTTCTGTTAACTTTGTCTAGTAGGGTCATACCCATATAGGTGTCCCTCAGGATCACCACTTTTTTATGACTGTGTGGTTCGACTGGGCCACCAGTTTATCATGATATGTTTTATGAATGATCCGACGGGATTACTTAGAGTTCGATTCTCTTTGGTGTTCCCTCGGGTTCACCAAAGACCAGATGTGTTCCTACGGGATCACTAGATTGCGTGTGTTCGGAGCATGATAGTTTTGGGATACTTCATTATGGGACCCTAATGGGAAGTTAATAGACACCTATCGGGACTAGTAGTGGGTCCCTTACTGAGTATATGTTTATAATTACTCTTTCTATGTTTAATTTTTTAGGTAGAGGTAGAGGAAAGCTGGCGAATGACAAGAAGTGACCGTAACTTGCCATAGGGGACATTTTTGTTGCTTCTGCCTTTCATTTTTTAGTATTTGATCTTTTTATTCTTATTTGAATATATGAAACTCATGGATTATTTTATGTTACTTTTCTTTAAAAGTAAGACAGGGCCCAAACTAGGACTTTATTTTCTAGCTTTTTTTAATACATACTTTTAATTATGGTTTATAAGTTTTTAGTGTTCTTTTCATTTTAAATGTTAAAGTCTTTTTTTTGCTAGTAGTAATGACCTCAGCTTAGTATAAAGAGTTGGGTCATTACAGTAACATCTTAGTTTTAAAAGCTGTTATTTAAATATAGTTTCCGATTATTCAAGCAATAGGTTGTAAGTGACAAAACTATTTACATATGTGTGGTTGTGAATAACTTTAGAGTGTTTGGTTTTATGAGCATTGTTTGAAAGAAATGAATGTGGTTTTATTACATCTTTGAATGATCACATATGATTTATGAATCCTACTTCTATGACTGTTAAGATCCATTCTTTTGAACGTTTTCAGAAAATAAGGTGAAAGGGGTAAATGTTTCCACAAATTCGAGTATTCTTTGAACGATGAAAAAACGTGTTTTTATAAGTAATGGAAAATGGTTTTGAATATGATTTATAAACCACTGGTGGACCTTTGTTCTGAGAAATAGGTTCAATACATGATGCATGTTAAGTATTATATTCTTCCTATATGTTGATGGTTATGAAATGTATTATTAATTATGTTGTTTTGTGCTATGAGTAAGCAGTGATATCGTGTTGTATGATTGTGGCTTTTTTTATCGTATGATGGTGGATAGAATCTTATATAACTCGCGTGATACTGGCGATAGCGAATCTTAGGTCAGCGAGGAGAGAATTTCCAGATTGGGGCGAGTTGTGAGAAAGATATGATAAGACGTGGTCGGATATCCTAGATAACTCGTGTGATATTGGCGAGAGTGAATCCCATGTCAGCAAAGGAAGATTCCTAGGTCTTAAAATGGGATTGTTGCGAAAGAATTCCAGCGTAATGGCATTGTAGCGATTGCTGTGAGAAAGACACTGATGAGATGCTGGTGGAGTGTAACTCTCAGATATAAGAATGTGAATGTGGCGAGACGCTATTGGATATCCTAAGTACCTCGTGTGATACTAGCGAGAGCGAATCTCAGGTCAGCGAGGGAAAATTTCTAGGTCTCAAAATGACAATGTACATTGTGGTTTTGATAGTGGTATAGTTAGTAACTCGTGGTGTGGTTATTTAATTGTGGATGTTATGCAATATATGTTAACTATTTGCTACGATGAACTTCATGTGTTATAACTTATTGCTTGTTTTATTGTGGGTTCTTGTAATTTCCCCCAAAGGTTTTCTCAAACCCGTTATTCATTAAGTTCGTTAACTTACGTTTTAAGTGTTTTTCCTCTCCAGGTTGTTAGACATTGAGGCCATGTGAAGGATAGTCCTGAGGCTGTGTAGGTAAGCTAAGGAGGGAAGATAGAGTGTCTCTGTAGTCTTACTTGGTGTGCTAGTCATGGTATCTTGTCATGCGTTCAAGGAGTCAGTTGGTAATATTGCCACTCTTTAATGCCCAAACCTCAGCTAAGCAGGGAAGAGAGACATGAGAACCATGAATAGCTGAGGTAGGGTAAGGAAGCCTTGACAATTGTCGTCTGGTTTGAGGTCGCGAGATGAATAAGGTAAGAAAGAAAAAGAGAAACTTCACACCTGTAAACGCCTGCCTCATGGAGGTAATTGAAGAGGCAATGGAGAGAAAGAGGCAATAATTAAAGTGGAGGCTGAGTACCAGTGCCAAGAGAGTTCCACCAAGCCTACTATTGCGGCACGAAAGATTGCACCTTGGTAGAAGAATAAGGACGCCAGAAGACCAGGAGGTTTAATTTATATGAACAAAGTATAATTTGTAATTTGTAATTTGCAAGCCTTAAGTTAATAATGGAAAGAGTTTAAGATTTTCGTTATACTATATATGTGTGTTATTTTCTTAAGTGTTTCCACTATCAAAATAAGTGAAAGTCTTAGGTCTCTAGTGGAAGAGCTTCGTTAAGAGATGAGAAAAAAGAAAAAAAAAAGAGTTGTTCTGCTCATTAGGCATTTAACACATTACCTCGCGAGAAGTATTCGATGAATGTCTAGGTAGCACGCCCTTCATTTAGTCTCGAGGTGTGGCATTTGGGACGGGGCATGACAGAATATCCTTCAGCTACGATAGCAAATCATGCATATATTTCACATTCATTGTATGCTTGAGTTGTAATATGTTGTGACTATCCTGCAGCTACGGTAGTCAATCATGCATATATTTCATAATTATTGTATACTTTAGTTGTAATATGTTGTGGCTATTTTACATATATTTTGTAGGCTTGAGTTTTTGTCATACTTAGGTAGTTTTAACTTGTTTCGACAGTTAAAGTGTTACTTAGACACTTTTTTTAGATATTTTGTATTTGGTTTTTTGTTTGAAAGTTATGCTTGAGTAGTTTTAACTTGTTTTGAGAGTTAAAGTGCCACTTAAACCATTTCTAGAGATTTTGAGGTTGGTTTTGAGTTAGGAAGGTACACTTGGACATTTGAAAGTTGTTTGAACCTTCACCTTTTGTTAGGACTTTAACCTTGCCGTTTTGATTGAAAACTATGCCATTTTTAGGTCTTTTTGACGCTTTGAAACATACATGACACTTTAAAGCATATGATATTTTTAAAGTTTTTTGGATGGTTTGTAGAAGTATCACTTATATACTTTTTAGATTTATTATAGGTAGTTTTGTGTTTTGTAATCACACTTAGGCATTTGAAACTTGTTTTGTAGGTCGACTTTGAGAGTTAAGACACTTTTTAGCATATTTTTAGTTGGACTTTTGTTTCAAAGTCACACTTGGGGCATGTAAGTGTTGTTTTGAGAGTTGAAGTGTCACCTAGACACTTTTCGGGGACTTTTTAGGTTGGTTTTGGGTTTGAAAGTCACACTTAGGTCATTTGCATATAGTTTGAACCTTCACTTATTTTTAGGATTTTAAGCTTGTCATTTTGATTGAAAATTATGAAAGTTTTAAGTTTTTTGATGCTTTAAAACATATAAAAATTGAAAATTATGATACTTTAAATCATGGCATGTTTTTAGCTTTTTGGATGCTTTGTTGAACTATCACTTAGACACCTTATATATATATATATATATATATATATATATATATATTGTAGTTGGTTTTGAGTTTGGTAGTCACACCAAGTTGTTTGTAGGTCGGTCGATTTTGACACTTTTTAGGACATTTTTTTTAGGTTTTTGGATGATTTGAAACATATATGAGGATTTTTGTATTAAAGTACATAGGTCATTTTTACACTTTATGGGTACGAATGTAATTTACTTTATATATTTTGATACTTGATTCATTTGAAACAAGTAGTTAAGGTTTAGCATGTTTTTATTCATTTTAATGTACCTTTTTCAAGTTTATGTAGTTTGAAATAGCGGAGAATGACTCTATTTTTGTGAAGAATTTCTAATTGAACTAACAATTTTTTGTGTAGTTAATATCTTTTTTGTTCATTTTGGTATGCCAAAATGAAAATTAATATGGCTCATGTAACTAGACACACTAAAGAATTATGGTTTTGTTATATTTTGACCAAAATATTTGAAAATATTTTCATTTTTAAATTTTTTTGTTGCAGTGATCGATATATTTTGTTGTAGCCAGGAAATTCATTATATATTTGAAAATTATTCTAAAAGCATACAATATTAATAATAAATGTGAAAAAAATTTAAAACCATTTTTGCTACGTTTTTTGTGTTGCTAGAAATATGTTAGGCAGTTAGAAAGCCCTAGCGATGTTTTGTGAATGGGAAAAACGAAACAAATATTATTTGCTGGCACATCAGATTCTCTTTGGATTCTTTGATATTGTCATTTAATATAGGAAGTTGAACTTAAGTTGAAGAAAAATGGCAATGTTTTGTGTTAACCATTTTGGATTTTTTTCAAAAAAGAAAAAAGAAAGGAAAAATAAAGGAAAAAGAAAATGCAAATAATATTTTATATATATTTATTATTAAAAAAGAATTAAAGAAAAGAAAGTGGAAAGGAAGAGAAGTAAAAAGGGTTTTTTGGTTTTTTTCTCTCCCAGTCTTCTTCTCCACTGCCAACTTTGTTTCTTCTCCCATTTCTCATCTTCTTTGGGTTCTTCAACTTCAGCTCTATGTTGAGAAAAGAATTGTAAAGATTGGAAGCAAATATTCTGCAATTTGAAGGTTGAAGAGGATAGAGAACATCAAAATCAATTTAATTTTTGGACTGATTGAATTCACAGGGACATCTTCCAGTTGTTAAGTTGGTTTGCACGGCTCAAGAGGAATTAAAAGGTGAGGTTTATCTTTTTAGAAAGGTAATTCAATTTCTAACAAGTTTTGTGAAGGAAGCATGAACAAATTCTGATTTTAGATTGGTGTTTTTTGAAGAGGCATTCAGGTCATAAATTTGGGTGTGAATTCATGAAGGCTCTGGTTTTTCAAGTTTTCTAGATCATACAGAGGGAGTTAGAAGCTTTACTAGGTATGGTTGAAAAGCTTATGAAATGTACTACAACGTTTATGAAGAAATCTTGAGCTAAATATGATTGGAAGTAAGATTCATTTCAGGAGCAAGTCAGAAGATAACAGAAGATTCGATTTTTGGACTCTCTTTGTTGACAATCTTGTCTTCTTTCCTTCAAGTAAGTTGTATAGAAGGAGAAAAAGAAGATTTTGATATAAAATACATTAATTTTGGTGAATTATTTGAAAAGTTATGAATGTTTAAAATTAGGCTGTTAAATCTGGAAAATTCTGGGGAAATAGGAGAAATATTCTTTATGTCTAAGTTTGGAATTAGGTACTGACATGTTTTGTGCGTCATCTTAAGTTAGTGTAAAGATACAATACTATATAAGGTTTTGACGCTTGGTTTTGGTTAATTTGATAGGCCAAGAGGAAATAAGTTGAGTCTACACTCCAAGGAACTAGCTTAAGGCTGTGAGTGACAATAGATTTCAAAACATTTATTTTTAATTTTTATGTATGATTATATTTCTATGAATAGTGCATGATTTCTATGAATGGTTTCAATTAAGCATAAGTTCAAGCCGAGAGTTTATGATGAAATTTATATATGATCACGTTATTATCGACTTCCTAAAATGTAGCTGAAACAATATCATTTTAAGCAAATATTATTTTTAGATTTTCAGTTTTTCACAAACAATCTCAGTAAGCTTGAGTTTTACGAAAGCTAAAGATAGCAAGCATGTTTTAATGTTTTCGTAAGATTTTCTGAGGATTCATGTTAACTACATGATTGACATATTGAGCCCGAGGTATATGGTACTGTGTGCACACATGTTGGATTCTGTTGTTGTCGTTGAGTGTACTCCATAGCAACGATGCTGTCGTGAGTGTTGGGTGGGCCCCACTAGGACAAAGACGATGAGAGTGTTAGGTGGGCCCCATTACATCATAGAGCAAGTAAGCGTTGGTTGTACTGGGCATGCCCTACACAACGTCGATTTGTCATGTTAGTTAAAATATTTTGATATACTTGATATGCCTTACTAGATTTCAATGAAGTACATGTTGAGTATTTGAGAAAGATATTCTTATTATTATAGGATTATATTTACAGCTTGATTAAACAGATTTATATGTGTAAAATATTCATGTACTCTTATCTTTAGATTTACAGTTTAAAACTGAGTCACTCACTAAGTTTTATAGCTTACCCTTTCAAAATGTTTTTCTCACTTTCCACGTAGAGATCAAGCTCCCAGTGCCTAATAAACTGCCTTAGTCTGCTGAAGCTCCCAGACCGATTGTCAGTACGTGATTGGAGTTGTACATAGCGTCTGTTTTGTTGTGTTGTATATGTCTTTGTACAATATAGATACTCTACAGTTTGTGTAAACTCTAAGTGTTGCGGTTGTGTAAACCTTTGTTGGATATGTTTTGGTTATTGTGTCTCTATCAGGTTTATTTGCTAATAAGTTATTCCAGGGCTACATTCATGTATGTATATGATTGGTCTAGGTTCCGCTCTGTTGTGTTACATGTAAAATAGTTTATATACTAGATTAGAATGTTCATTAGGTTCAAGATTTCAGCAGAGTCGACAGGTATTGTTAGAGGAAAGTGATGTCTGTCGGCTTCACGTCGTCTTTCGGGCTAAGCTAGCAAGTAGTCTAGGAGAGGATGTGATAATTCGTGGCCAACAATCAAATTTCTATAAAAAAAGGTATTTGACACATGCATATATATATTTATGCCGATGATTTTATCGTGGGGAGAAGTTTTCTTTTTGCTGACAAAAATATTTTCGTCTACGCACAAAACAAACGTGGATAGAAATTCTAGTTTTGTGGACATGACGATGATCGTTGGTAAAAAGATATCTTTGTTGACGTTTGTTTCGTGGACAAAAATATCTTTTTTGCGCACGAGTTTAATTGGCGTGGCAGTTATGTCGATGTAACGTCAACAACGTGGGCAAATGAAAAGATGATGAGGTTTCGGTTATGAAGCATGCCCATGCAAAAACAACTTTGATAGAAGCTCTACCCACATTTTTCTTAAGATATGCCTACGTTACTCTACGTCGACAAAGACCAAAATTCTTGTAGTGATTGTATTGCCAAACCTGCTAATGATTCGATTGCTTTTTATTTGGCCATGTTTCCTTCTGGGATTTGCCTTCCTTTACGCACTTCCTTCAAATCTTCCTAGGTTTGGTCCAACTTACTCCATCCAAATTGCTTCAAATGGTTCACATCATCTGTTGGGTTGTTATGTCTTATGGAGTCAATATGGCAGTGACTCTCTATTATCGGTTGCAACTTCTATATATTTTCTTACCCTAAGTCATCATTGAACATTCGATGCCTATTTTTATTATCTAAGTTCAAGGGAGGGAATCATTGTGAATGATCCTTCTTCTATAACGAATTGGAAAAACCACTAGTTTTGGGATAGTGGTAACTAGCTTTCTCTTGGTCCTGATGGTTCTCATTACGCGGTCCAGATGGGATTTGGAAGTTATAGTAAGTTTTCCTTCTTAAAAGTGTTTGAGCTCTTTCAGCGTTCTTTATTTTCTTTTTCTTTGCTATGTACAACTCCACACTATTACCATGAGTCTTATGATGTAGCTTCATTTTTAAATACTGTCTACAATCTTTTTGAACATCTTCCTTTTGGTCCTTCATTGGTTTATCAATAGAACTTATGGTCTCCTAAAGTCGCTTATTCTTGCAGATCGTTTTATTGGCTTTTGAACCTTGACCTTAGCTCTAACCAAAATTTTATTTCTTCTCTTTTTTCTTTTATTTTAACTTTTTTTTCGGAGATGCCTTATCGTTCTATCTATATAATTGAAGCTCACCATAAGAGTAACTAAAAAGGGCAGAAAAAAACTTAGGGGGAATTAACCTTACCGATGACGAACCTACTAAATGGTTTTTGATCCATCTTCCCTCATTCTATTCTTTCTATGATTCGTCATCTTCTCACCTCTATGGTGAAACTCCTCCTCCTCTTGAGGATTATTGCTTTCTGAATACTTTTTTTTTAATTTTCATTGTGGTTATTTTAGGGTGGGTGGTGAGGAGGAGCTGTTGGCGTAAAGCTTGCTCTTTGACAAGGTCTCAGATCTAGGCGCCCTCCTCCGTTAATTGGGTATGACGACTTAGTTGTGGATGTTGCTAAGACAATGACTGATCTTTGTAATGTGAGTTAAACATGTTTTCATTCGTCTCTTTTTCTCTTCTCATTTTTTGTTGGTAAGCTAATCGATTGTGAAGTTTGTTCACTTTGATTGGTCTTGCTTTAGCTCTTTTCCTCAAACCTGTACTCAATTAACAATAGTGAAAATGAGCATGGTAATCTTAACGAAGACTCATGTTCGACTGAAAGAGCTCATCCAAGTCCAATCTAATATTGCTTATCTTATGAAACTTCTTTTAGAACCTCAACCGAAACTTAAGTCTTCCAAAGTTGATGTCATGATTCTTCATTTTAAATTTGAAGTGGTTAAGTTCTTGCTTTTTGACACTACATTTCTTGAACATAAATTTAGTGAAACTAACACTTACATTAAGATGCAAAATTCTTGGATAGAAGATAACGCTATATTCAACAATGAGGGAAGTTTGTTTCATTATCTGGATATGAAATTTGACTATATTCTAAATCAAGATTTTGCAACACTTCAATCCAACCCTAAAAATCCATTATGGATAAGAGTTTTAATTTTATCTTTTAACTACAAGCAATACCTAGTCAAATGTCCATAATCTTGATGGAAGAAGCAGTATCTATATTTGTCTCTTTGATTCGGTCTAGTTCTCATTGGTTATAATTCTTTTTAAGATGTTGATATGCTTTATCTCCATGAGTGTTTGTCCTATATTAAGAGTGTGACTAAGGTGGAACTATAACGATCCAACTTTTACTATGCTGAGGTCATTACTTTTTAAAGGACAATAAAAACTTTTTTAAAACAAAAGGAAAAATAAAACTAATTTTCATAATCAAAACCTCAAGTACTCATTAAAATCATAAATAAATTAATGTAAGCAGAAATAAATCTCTAAAATAAAATCCTAGCTCATGCCCTATCTAGTTTTAAAAGAGTAATAATGAAAATACAAAAATACTGAAATCAAAACTGATAACATAACAACGGAAGCAAAATATTTTTCTATGGCACGCCACGTTCATTTCTTGTCATTCGCCAGCTTTTCTCTACCTCTACCTTTGCCTGAAAAATTAGACATTTAAAGAGTAAGTATAAAAATATACTTAGTAAAGTTCTGCTAGGTGTATGTTAACTTCCTATTAGAGTCTTGTAGAGTAGTACCCTTAAACTAGTGTGTTCCCAAACACGCACAATCTTTGATCCCGTAGAAACATTTTTGGTCTTCGGTGAACCCAAAGAAACACCTAGGATAAAACTGGTCTTTGGTGTACAAAAAAGAACACCTAGGACAAACTGGTCTTTAGTGAACTCGAAAAAAATACTAAGATAATCAGGCTGTGACTGGCTTCGTCGAGTCACTCATATACATATCATATTGGACTAATGATCCCATTGGACTACATAGTCATAAAAAGGTGGTGATCTCGAGGGACACCGATGTGGGTACGACTCTAATAGATAAAGGTAACAGAACATCCTATCCATAGCATGTAGCATAACATAACATCATGAGCATGAGATGAATATTAATCATAGCATTCTTAATCATGAGATTAATATTTCATGCATTAATATTAACATCATCAATCAACATAAACTCAGTTATAACTATCGATCATCATCAACATCAATACATTATGCATTTTAGCTACGTCAATGCATAATAAGAATATCACATGCAAACTCTTACTTCAGTAAGGAGAATTTCTTACCTGAAGATTAGCTTGACCAAGTTCTAACAGCAATAGCCAAGCTTTTCCAAACAATGAAGTCCTAAACAGTAAGGGAAGATACTAAGTTCAATAACTTAATTAACAGTTGCCTAAAGGCCCAAAAATCATTTAGTTTAACTTACCCAAAGTTGAGGTTGTATTCCAAATCAACCTTAATTTAGGAAAAATTCCACAGCTCAAAGCTTCTAGTTAAATCTAACCAAATTAATCCACTATTAAATATCTCATGGGTATTATCCAAAACCCATTAAATACTTACCAAAACTTACCAAAAAAAAAAAAAAAAAGGGAAAAAGACCAAAATATAGGTTTGTAGCTCAAAATAGCTTGGATAGAGAGGAAATTGACTCTAGAACAATGCCTCATGGAGAGGTGGCGGAATGTGAAACTCGGCGACGTGCATGAGAGATCGGGGCTTGCGACGGTTGACGAAATATGAAAGCTCGATAACGTGCGTGAGGCTTGTGACGGTTAGTGATCGATGAGAGAGGTTGGGGATTTAAACGATGACGACGTGATGCGAAGTGGCAGTCTGCGGCGGAGGGTTTGATGCCTGATCGACGGAAACCTTCTTGCAACGGAGAGCTTCAGAAAGACACATGTTTCAGGCGGAGCTTTACGGTGGCCGATGACAGAGAGAAAACCGGAGAGAGGGCAGTGGACTAGGCGGCGTCGACTCTTGATTGCTAGGGTTTTGTGATGCAAAAGATGGATGAGCTAGGGTTAGACAATGAAGGAGAAGGTGAATAGTAACACACGCACTACGAGGCCTTATTTAAACAAAAAATAATAATAATATAATTATTATTTCCATTTTTTTCCCTTTCCTTTTCCAAATAAACCAACGCATTCTCTCTCTTCATTTAATACCAATCCAATCTCCTTTTTCATAATCCCAAAAATAATATCAAATCTTTCTCTTTTCACAATCACATCACTTTTATCTTTCCAAAATAATATACCAATATTTAATAATTATATTATATTTAATATAATTATTCAATCATTTCCTTAATATTAATTATATATATATATATATATCTATATATAATTACCCCCAAATCCACCAAAATTAAATCAACCAATAAGATTCACTTAAATCAAATATTTCCACAAAAAGTTCCAAATTTCAAATAAATAATTAAATATTTTTCATAATTAATTAATTAATTCTAATTTCTCAAGAGTCAAATAATTTCAACAATTAATTTAAATAACACCCAAAATAATTTCAACATGATTAGTATTAAACTTAAGATAATTTAAAATTAAAATTACCTTATTTTGGGGTGTTACAATCTTCCCTCATTTTTGAAACTTTTGTCATTGAAAGTTCTAATCCTTGAACAGCTCGGGGTACTGGGCTCTCATGTCGTCCTCTTTCTACCATGTGGCCTCTTCAACTTCGTGGTTTCACCAAAGAACTTTGGCCAGTGCAATTCCTCTACTATGGAGCATTTTGACCTTTGTTGCCAAAATCTCAACGAGTTGCTCCTCATAACTCAAGTTCTCATTAATTTGCAACGATTCAAAGTTAATTACATGCGTCGAGTCTGCTACATATTTCCTCAACATAGAGACATGGAATACATTATGAAATGCAGAAAAAGATGGTGCCAATGCCAAACGATAAGGTACAGAGCCAATTCGCTCAAGTATCTCAAAATGGCCCTACAAAACATGGACTTATCTTTCGCTTCTTCTTAAATCTCAAAACACCCTTCGTAGGTGCTACCTTCAGAAAAACCATGTCTCCCATATCAAACTCGAGATCCTTACACCGTTCATCAACGTAAGTCTTCTGTCTACTCTGTGCTGTCAACATACGAGCTCTAATCTTCTATATGACTGCTTTGGTAGTTTTTACTAGCTCAAGGCCTAACATTCTTTGCTCAGCAACCTCACCCTAACATATAGGAAATCTATAACACCTACCATACAGAGCTTCAAACGGTACCATGTCAATGGTAGCTTGATAGTTGTTATTATAGGCAAACTCCATCAAGTGAAAATGGGTGTCCCAACTCCCTAAAAACTCCAGCACACAAGCTCGAAGCATATCTTCCAAAATCTGACTCAAACGTTCTGTTTGACCATTGATTTGAGGATGAAAGGCTATGCTAAAATCTAATCTCATGCCCAAGGAAACCTGAAGTCCTTTTTAGAACTTTGAAGTGAAATGAGCATCTATGTTAGAAACGATCGATACAGGCACTCCATGCAGTCTCATTATCTCGATCATATATAACCATCCCCACTTACTGATAGTGTAAGTGGATTTCCCTAGAATGAAATGGGCTAACTTCGTGAGCCTATCAACAACCCAAATCACTATATAACCCTTCAGAATCGTTAGCTGTCCGACTATGAAGTCCATAGACACATTCTCCCACTTCCACTCTGACACACTCAAGGGTTACAACAAACCTGCCAGCCTTTTTTTTGGTGCCTTCACCTGCTGGCACACCAAGCATCTACTACCGAAGTCTGCCATTTCTCTCTTCATATTTTGCCACCAGTAAACTCACTTCATGTCTTGGTACATCTTTATACTACCAGGATGCATAGAAAATGGAGAACTATGAGCCTCAGTCAAAAGCTCAGTCTTAACTGCATTGTTTGCTGTAACTCATAAATGCCTCTTAAACATAAGTCCATCATCAGAGGATATGGAGAACTTCTCATCTTGCTTTGCTTCTGCCAAGTGGTACTTCGCAACAAAATATGGATCATTTAGCTGAGCAACAATAATCCTCTATCTCAAAGTCGGCTGCACTGACAATTGAGCCAACTATGAGGTAACGTCCCCTACTGAGACTGCAATCTCAGCTCTCTCAAAGTCTCTATGCAACAGAACTTGCTCAATAATAAGCGCTACTGAATGTGATACCTTCCTACTAAGCGCATCAGCTACTATATTCACCTTCCCTGGGTAATATAGAATCTCACAATCATAGTCCTTTACTAACTCAAGCCATCTTCTCTGTCTCATGTTTAACTCCTTTAGAGTGAAGAAGTATTTCAGACTCTTATGATTGATAAAATTCTATATCTTCTCACCATACAAGTAGTGTCTCCATATTTTCAGTGCAAAAATCACTTCTGCCAACCCTAAATCATGGGTGGGCTAGTTTTGCTCATGACTCTTCAACTAACGAGAGGCATAAGCAACCACTTTACCTTGCTGCATAAAAACATAACCTAGTCCTTTCTTAGAGGCATCACTATAGATCATAAAGCTTCCAGATCCATCTGGCACTGTAAGGACTGGTGCAGTAACAAGCTTTTGCTTAAGATCCTGAAAACTACTCTCATATGTTAGGCTCCAAACGAAAGGAGTCTCTTTCCTGGTCAACTGAGTCAAAAGACTGGTTGTACGAGAGAAATCTTCCACGAACCTTCTATAATAACCTGCTAAACCCAAAAAACTACGAAATTCACTAACTGTAGAAGGTCGAAGCCAACTGGTAACAACTTCAATCTTTGTTGGGTCTATAAAAATTCCCTCACTAGATACTACATGACTAGGAAAAAACACCTTCTTCAACCTAACTCACACTTGGAAAACTTAGCATACAGCTTATTAGCTCGAAGAGTCTCTAAAACTTGATGCAGATGCTCCTCATTCTCAACCTCTGTTTTGGAGTAAACCAAGATATCATCAATAAAAACTATAACAAAAGTGTCTAATAAATCCTTAAATACCCTGTTCATTAGATCCATAAATACAGCAGGGGCATTGGTCAAGCCAAAAGACATTACAATGAACTCGTAATGCCCATATATGGAACGAAAAGCAGTCTTAGGAATATCACTGTCTCTAATCCTCAACTGGTGATAGCCTGAACTTAAGTCAATCTTAGAGAATACAATAGCTCCTTGTAATTAATCAAACAAGTCATCAATTCTGGGTAATGGATACCGGTTCTTAACTGCCACCTTATTTAGCTCTCTGTAATTAATACAAAGGAGCATCAATCCATCTTTCTTCTTCACAAACAGAACTGGTGCTCCCCAAGGTGACACACTAGGTCGAATAAAGCCCTTGTCCAGCAATTCCTGCAACTGGACTTTTAGCTTTTTTAGCTTAGCTGGGGGCCATTCTATAAGGAGCTCTAGATATGGGAACAATGTCTGACTCTAACACAATAGCAAAATTGATCTCCTACGAAGGTGGAAGTCCTGTAAGCTCATTAGAAAAAACGTCAGGGTATTCTCTTACCATCAGTTCAAATGATAAAGAAACTTCAGGCTCTTTAGTGTCTACTATACTACCAAGATACTCCATGTACCCTGGTTGAATAGCTTACTAGCTTTCCTATTTGAGATAACTTTGGGTAGGATAACAGTCCCTGCCCCCTTATACTTGAAACTAGCCGCTGAATGAGGGCTAAAAACTACCTCCTTGCGGGAATAGTCTATAATTGCATGGTTTGCAGATAACCAATCAATGCCTAGAATTACATCAAAATTTAACACGCTCTTATCTTTTCTTTGAACTAGCATGTCTAAACTAGCAAGGTTACATCTAACACATGGTTTGCTATCTCTATTTAACATGCTCTTATCTTTTCTTTTTACAACATAACTTCTCTAGACGGAGTAGAAACAGATAACATATTACTCAATGGTTTTACCTCCAAACACATATGCTGAACAAATACTGAGGATATAAAAGAATAAAAAGACCCAGAGTCAAACAACACAAATACAAAGTGCCCTAAGATTGGGAGTGTACTTGTCACTATAATACCAGCTTGCTCGACCTTCTGACGAGTAATGACAAAAACTCTTCCCTACTGGAAATGAAAGTCTGGTTCGAGGTAGTCCTAAACAGTTTCTGAAGACAAAGTCAGCTATATGCCCTGGTTGCTTGTACTTATAACAAACACCATTTCATGCTAAACAACGTCCTCCATGAGACCTCCCACAGCTACAACAGGTAGACAGTTCTCTCAAGGTCTTTCTTGCTGCAACAATCTCCTGAAGATGCTGCTGGAAAACACCACCTGACCTCAGATTCCGCTGTGTCGCTTTAGTAGGCTGTAACTCAACCTTCCTCTTCTAACTTGAGGTTGACCCTCTTCCTGCAACCTTGGATGGATCAGCTCTCTCGTGCAGGCTCATATCCACTGACAGGCACTATGCATCAGCATAGGTGGTTGGCCTGAAGGCTCGAATGATACCTTGGAGGTCTAATATGAGACTGCTAACAAACTTGTCGATCATGTCAGCCTCATTCGCTACTACCTCAGAAGCAAAGCGGGACAACATATCAAACTCTGCATCGTACTACTCCATAGTCATATCGCCTTGTTCTAGGTTTAGAAACTCTTGCTGCTTAGCATATCTCAGGCTGACAGAGAAGAATTTTGCATAGAAACTCTTCTTGAATTGCTCCTAGGTTATCTGGTTGACATTACTACCCCACATTCTCTCTACAGTTTTCCATGAAGCAGTACCTCTATCTATAAAAAAGAATACTGCATATTGAACTTTCTGGTTGTTTGGGCACTTTATATACGGAAAGATGGTCTCTACCAAAGCCAACCACATCTTGGCCTTGGTGGGGTCTTCCCAAGACATGTTAAATGTCTTAGGGTTATACTTTCTAAAATTTTTCAGATGTTTACCTTTGCCGATAGTTGGTTTGGCACGTTCTAGGGTTCCACTTGGGCCTAAGTAGGGGTTGGAGGGGGTCTGTTGTACAACATGAAACAACACTAATGCATCTCTTAGCATATCTTGGTATCTTTTCTCCATTGCATCGAGGTTTACTTAAGTGAAAGATGCATAGGGTTGGTAGCTTGCACAGCAGGATGCTTTTTAGGCTTGGTACGTCCAACTCTCTATCTCCCTTACCACCTCTACGTGGCGACATTTTTCCTAAATTCCACCAGCAGAAGTCTTTCACAATAAAATCATAACATGTATACCTTATCTAGTTTAATTTAGGCAAGGTCATAAACATATGCATCATCATAAATCATAAAACATACCTGGTGAGTGACGAAGGACCGTATTAGCCATAGGGTTAAAAGCAAAAATAGAGACTTACATCGTAAGTTAGTCTGCAGAACCTAAAAACTTAGGTTTTGATACCAACTGTAGCGACCCAACTTTTTATACTAAGCTGAGTTCATTACTTCTTAAAGGAAAATAAAAACTTTCTTAAAATAAAAGGAACAATAAAACTAATTTTCATAATCAAAACCTCTAGTACTTATTAAAATCATAAATAAATTAATGTAAGTAGAAATAAATCTCTAAAATAAAATCCTAGCTCGATCCCTATCTAGTTTTAAAAGAGTACTAATGAAATATAAAAATACTGAAATCAAAACTGCAAACATATCGACAGAAATAAAACGTTTCCTTATAGCACACCACGATCACTTCTTGTCATTTGCCAGCTTTTCTCTACTTCTACCTTTACATTTGCTGAAAAATTAAACATTTAAAGAGTGAGTATAAAAATATACTCAGTAAGAGACCTACTACTAGTCCCGATAGGTGTCTGTTAACTTCCTATTAGAGTTCTGTAAAGTAATACCCTAAACTGATGCGTTCCCGAACATGCACAATCTGTGATTCCGTAAAAATATCTCTGATCTTCGGTGAACCTAAAGGAACACCTAGGATAAAATTGGTTTTCGGTGAACAAAATAGAATACTTAGGACAAACTGGTCTTTAGTGAACGCAAAAAAAAACACTAAGACAATCGGGCTGTGAACGGCTCCGTCGAGTCACTCATATACATATCATCTCATACTGGACTGGTGATCTCGTCAGAATAAACAGTCATAAAAAGGTGGTGATCTCGAGGGACATCGATGTGGGTATGACTCTAATAGATAAAGCTAACATAATATTCTATCCATAGCATGTAGCATAACATAACATCATGAGCATGAGATGAATATTAATCATAGCATTCTTAATCATGAGATTAATATTTCATGCATTAACATTAACATCATCAATCAACATAAACTCAGTCATAACTATCGGTCATCATCAACATCAATACATTATGCATTTTAGCTATGTCAATGCATAATAAGAATATCACATGCAAACTCTTACTTCAGTACGAGGGTCTAGTAGGAGATCTCTTACTTGAAGATTAGCTTGACCAAGTTCTAACAGCAATAGCCAAGCTTTCCCAAACAATGAAGTTCTAAACAGTAAGGAAATATACCAAGTTCAATAACTTAATTAACAGTTGCCTAAAGGCCCAAAAATCATTTAGTTTAACTTACCCAAAGTTGAGGTTGTATTCCAAATCAACCTTAATTTAGGAAAATTAAATTTCCACAGCACAAAGCTTCCAGTTAAATCTAACCAAATTAATCCACAATTAAATATTTAGGGTCCAATAATTAATATCTCATGGGTATTATCCAAAACCCATTAAATACTTGCTAAAAGTTACCAAAAAAAGGGGAGAAAAGACCAAAATATGGGCTTGCAGCTCAAAATAGCTTGGATAGAGAGGAAATCGGCTCGCAGAGAGATGGCGGCATGTGCGTGGCTTGGACCAAGCGAATGGCTAGTGTACGACTTGGAAGACAGGGAGATGCTCGCATGCGGCTCAAGTTGGACTCCAGGTTGACAAAATGTGAAAGCTCGGCGATGTGCGTAAGGCTAGCGACGATCGATGATTGACGAGAGAGGTCGGGGCTTCGAACAGTGACGACGTGATGCAAAGTGGCAGTCCGCAGCAGAGGGTTCGACGCTCGATCGACGACAACCTTCGTACAACGGAGTGCTTCGGGAAGACACGTGTTACAAGCGGAGCTTTACGGTGGTCGACGACGAGGAGAAAACCGAAGAGAGTGGGGTGGACCAGGCGGCGTCGCCTCTTGATAGCTAGGGTTTTGTGATGCAAAAGATGGATGAGCTAGGGTTTGACAATGAAGGAGAATGTGAATAGTAATGCATGCACTACGAGGCATTATTTAAACAAATAATAATAATAATATAATTATTATTATTTCCTTTTCTTTTTCACTTTCCTTTTCCAAATAAACCAACTCATTCTCTCTTTTCATTTAATACCAATCCAATCTCCTTTTTCTTAATCCAAAAAATAATATCAAATCTTTCTCTCTCCTCAACCACATCACTTTTATTTTTCCAAAATAATATACCAATCTTTAATAATTATATTATACTTAATATAACTATTCAATCATTCACTTAATATTAATTATATATATATATATATATATATATATATATATATAATTACCCCCAAATCCAGCAAAATTAAATTATCTAATAACATTCACTTAAATCAAATCTTTCCATGAAGAGTTCCAAATTTCAAATAATTAATTAAATATTGTCAATAAGTAATTAGTTAATTCTAATTTCTCCAAAGTCAAATAATTTCAACAATTAATTTAAATAACACCCAAAATAATTTAAACATCATCAAAATTAAACTTAACATAATTTAAAATTAAAATTACCTTATTTTGAGGCGTTACAGAAACTTTCAAATTTGGATATGCTAGTGAACCTCTCATGATCTCGATCTTCAAATTTTGTTGTTTTAGCTTGGGCTTGAATCTTTTAATCTTCCTTTTAGCTTCCCGAGGTTGGGGCCAAGGTCATCTTCTTCTTGGCTCATGTTCTCCCCTTGTATCGTATGAGCCCCTCAACATTCACATATTTTTGTTCTTGGATGATCAATTCTATGTATGTTTTTGCTCAATTCTCTTCTTCCTAAAGATCTTAGGAATTTCTTGTTTTGAAGTCCGTTAACTATAACCAATAAGGCTATTGAATCTATATATCCATCTACTTGTAGGGCTTCATTGCTGAATCGAGCAATGTATTCTCATAAAGTTTCCCTCGATCCTTACTTGATTATTAAATATGTGTTGTTAACTTTCTTTGGGCTCTCCCTCCTAGGAATCTAATGACGAAAACTCTTGCCAACTCTTTTAATGATCTAATGAATTTCCTTTTAAGCTTTCTAAATTATTTCTCTGTTGGACTTGTCAGAGTAAAGGAGAATGCCTGACATTTGATAGCATCTCGTATTTTGTGGAGCTCTATTAAGGATCTGTACGAATCTAGATGCTCATTTGAATCTCTTTTCATGTCATAAGATTTGATTGACGGTATTTTGAATTTCAGTAGAATTATTTCCTTCATAATTTCATCCGGGAATGGTGGATCCACTTGTTCGATCAAGGGGTTTTAGGTGCACCTCTTCTTTAACAATTTTGTATCGTATGTCTTCTTGTAGTTTCTTAAATTTTTATTTTTTTGAACTTTTTTTGTAATTAATAATATATCTATCTTTTAATCGAGGGATCAATAATGTTTCAAGAATTGCACTAATTTCATAACATTATATATTACTACCATTAAAATTATATTCTAGAAAAAGAACCACATGCACGTGCTGAAAATCTAGTATAAAGAAATTATCATAATTGTTTTTAGATATTGGTTTAAATCAAAGTTTACAAGAGTTACTCAAATCATGACAATAATAATAAAAAAAAAATAAAGACAATTATCATTATTTTTTTAAATGGAGAAGGATTTTCTTGGTTTTTTCTTTTGCAAAAAATAATAAATTTAATAATTTTTATTTAAATAAAAAATTGAAAATAATATTTATAAAATCATTCAAATGAAAAATCATTTTTAACTTAGAGACAAAGGATTTGAATGAGAGGTAATGAGTTTTGATAGTACAACTAGATTATTAGTTATATTTATAGATTGAAATATTAAAACTTAGTTGTACTTAAATTTCTCATAATAAACAATTATATATTAAGACTACTTTTAAAACAGTAATACAAATCAAAATATTTACAAAATATTATAATCTATTTAGAATGGGTCACGATAGACTAAAATAGACTACTATCTCTGTTTTATGATAGACACAGATAATATTTTGGTCTATCATGATCAATCATAAATAAATTATGTATTTTGCTAGATTTGTAAATATTTTCATAAGTTTTGTCATTTAAAATAACTTTTCAAAATATTATCATGAAAAATATTTTAATATCTAAATATCTATTTCGTTTAAATATTTGAATATCTATTTCATTTAACGGATAATAATATTTAACGTATAATAATATCCAAATATTGTTTTTTTTTCAAATTATTATAGTTTTATGAACTTATGGACGTATGAATGTATCTAATAATTTTATTTGCACTAAGAAGATTAAAGGGTTTTTTAAAAAATATAACAAACCTGTAAAATATTTACACTGTATAGAACAATTCTAAAAACGGAAAAAGTTCACAGGTCCACAATGAGAAATAAAAAAAATGTCCCAGCCAACACACGATTAGTCAGCCACACGAGCACAAGAGCAATCTTCTTCTAAACGATCGTGTACTACAGTCTAACGAATGATATACAATCGCTAGGTCATGATACACAATCATGTAGTTCTTTTTAACGATGGAAAAAAAAGTTTCAATTTTAAGCGATCGTGTTGACCATGCTAAATGATCTTGTTGACTATGATAAGCGATCGTTTATATCATATCCACACGATCGTATAGTTCTTTTTAAACGATGAAAAAAATAGCTTCAAATTAAACGATTGTGTTGACAATGGTAAACGGTCATTTAGATCATGTCAAAATGATATTTAGACAATCTTGATATTCTCAATATAGGTTGAAATAGTTTTGAAAAATCTTGTCGAAAATGGTGAAGATGAAATAGAAGATTTAAACAGAAGAATAAATCGTCGAAAAAATCTGGGAAGAGAGGATGAATAAATTGCAAGAAAAAAGGAAGAGACGTGACGAATCGTCCGCAATATTCAAGGACAAATCTGAAAATTAAGAAAATATTGTAATGACTTCATGAATTTTTTGTTTTTTGTTACCATTACTGTAAATATTTTTGTGTTTTTGTTATATTTATGGAAGTTACACAAAATTAAATTTATCTTTGTTTTTAATATCTTATTATTATTGTTTTCAAGAGAATTGCCGTTTTGTTTAAATCTTGATTTTATATTTTTATAATTATTTTAGGTTCATTGTTTAATCTTTTACAATATATTAATTATTAAACTTTTATATTTAAGCTCCCTTTTCAAACTTTACATAGTTGCATGTAGTATTAAATAATTAGTATTTACAAAAATAATAAAATTTTAGAATCTAAAATGATAGCCACCCATGAAAGTATATGGATGGATTTAAAAAACAAGATTAGAAATATAACATTTAAAAGAAAAACTTTCGTAAATATAACACAAACAAACAATATTTACGGGTCGTGTAACAAACTAAAAAAGTTCACGAAATGACCATTTTTTTAAAATATTACAGGTTTGTCCTTTTTCATCATCTTTCTTTTCTTTTGCGAATTTTTTCTTTACAACGTCTTTCTTCTTTTTTTTTTCAAACTATTAATTGGGTCAAAATCGGATACCAAATATAAAATATTTATTTTTTTAATTTTTTTTCTTCGAATTGTTATTTTGTTAAACAATTGCATACAAGAAATAAACGATCATGTTCTAAAAGAATTTTGAAAATAAATAGTTTAGTCAAATCTAAACGAATCTAAACAAACAAATAAAAATGATTACGATGGGTCATTTTGGTATATTGTAGGTAGGTAAGTTTTTTTTTTTTTGTTTTTTTTTTGTTTTTGAAATTATTGGATTGGTTAAATATTTGGTTATATTTGTTTGAAAAGACCCTATACTTAAATCCAATTTAAACAAAACCTAAATAATAGGTTAACATTTGTAAGCGTAAGAGTACATTAAAATCAAATGTTATAAGAAAATATTTAGATTAATGAATAGAATAAGAGGGGGTAATAGTACGGATGTGTATCATAGATGGATGGTAGAATTTTGGTGTTCTTATAAAAATATTTTGGAATCAAAAGCAAAATTGGATGCTTTCTTTCTACTTAAAAATTATGATGAATGGCATTGGCATTGGCAATGGCAGCAATTCCTTCACATTTCCAAATTTGTTGCCCATCTTGGACTTGGACTTGAACACACACACACACACACCCATCTGACCCAACAAACCCAGAAACTCCCCTCTTTGCACCTCCTCATTCCTCACTCTCTCATAATTCTCCTTTCCCCAATTTTCCTTCATCTTCTTCTTCTCCATTTTCCCCAATTCCCCACCTTCCTTAATCCTTTTCTTTCAAAACCCACCATGGCTCATTCTCCATAACACTCCCTATTTCCATTTCCAACCCCCAGAACCCACAAATGTCCTCCCAACACATCAATGGCCTCAACTCCCACCTCCTCTTCCAAGACGAATCCCTCCCTTTCAATTGCTCCTCCACCCCCCATCGCCGCCTCCCCGACCCACCTCCCAAAACCCGCGAACTCTGCGGCTTCATGGACGACAAGCTCTTCCCTGTCGTCGACCGTGACCGATTCTTTTCCCAACAGGGTGAGGATTTCCGCCGCAGTGTGTTCGGTCCCAACCGGAATTGGAATGGGACTGCGCGAACTGGAAGTGGGAAAGGATCGGATGAGGAAGATGACGACGACGACGACGACGACGATGAAGATGAAGTCGATGATGGCGATGCTGGTCTTAAAGGGCTTGTTTCTTTGAATGATGTTAATAAGTGTAGTAAAACTGGTAACCCCACTGACAGTAACAATGACAGAAGTGATCAGAGTAGTGGGGGCTTGAAGAATGGGACAAACAAATTGGGAAATGGGAAGCTTAAGCAGCATTCTTCTTTTGGTAAGAAGTTCGTACTTTGAATTTTCATTGCCTAATTGGAAACTACGATTCTAGAATGCTTGTTTTGGATATCCTGCTCTCAATTTGGGAATTTCTTTGTTAATTTTTATTATGGGTTTTAGGTGGGACTTTGTTAGTCAAAGATGCTTTGGTTGGGTCGTCCGGAGCAAGTCAGAGTGAAAACAATCCGCAGGGAAGGTTGGGGAATTATCCAAATGCGGTTACAGTTGCAGAGCCTGATAGTGAAGCTTATTATTCTCAGTATTTGCAAAGCAATGAAGGTTCTGCTTCTGAGCAGAAGGATTTGAGTATGGAAAATGGATGTGGTTTTGGGAGAAGGGATGTTTTGTTTTCAGGAGAGCCTGGAGAGTCTTTGAGAGCAATTCTCACTGACCCTGTGACGTGAGTTTTTAGTGTTTCCATTATGTTTCATTATTATTTGGTTGAGCCTGTTAACCATGTAGAAGTATAAACTTTCTAGTTGCACCTGTGATTTAGTGTGTTTTAATGAAGGAAATATGATTTGTTCTTACCCTTTTTTTTTGCATCTTTTAGTTCATAGTATGATTAATAGGATTAAGGTAAATTAGGTTATCTTGATCAAATCTTTAATTGATTAAGAGTAGGATTAGTTGGATTAGCTTAATTGTTTCTGGTTATATATTTGCTTAGGTTTGTTTTTCTTGAAATCAGCGGTGCTCTCATGGATGATGCAATGATATTGCCGTGTGGGCATTCCTTTGGGAGTGGTGGAATACAACATGTTCTTAGAGTAGTGAGTTACTTGCAAGAATACTGCTCATCTATACTGTTATATTCTTTTTGTCACATTATCTATCATTTTTCTGATCGTCTTAAAAAATAAGCGGTGCATTGAAATTGTTTTGTCTTGCATTTTAATGCTTTGTACAGATTGCATAGCAAGCATTAAAACTTCAAATATACTGAAACTTTGCTGAGGTTCTTCAACATTTCAAATAATAGCTATTACAATTATTGTTGTTGTTTCAAGAGTACTAGATTTTACTATCAATCAAGCAGTTCTTGCTTTCTTGATCTTAAGAGCCCCTTTTCAAGTGATTTTTTTTCATTGAGACTTGCGAAAATAAGAGTTTGCAGAAATTTAGAATAAGAGACGATACCAATTTTGGTATAAAAATGAGTTTGCTACCCTTTTGCAGCAGCAATGCTTGAACTCTTAATCTTTTAACATGAAAATGGTCGACATCTAAAAGTTTAAACTCCATTTTTTGCACCACTGAACTTACGAACTTTTTTTTTCAGTGTACCATGATGTAAAACTTGGTGCGCTGTCTCTTGGCTGGGGGAAAGCAAGTAATTTGACTAGATAACCAGATTTTAGTCTTAGTGAGTTTGTCATGCATTTTCTTAATTTTTATTATGAATGCTCACTTTCTGTTGCAAGCATTTATTTTACCCAACTTGTGTGCACCTTAAGTTGCGTTGCTGTATGTTTGCTCCTGCTCCTGCTCTGTTGATATTGATCAGTCAAGTACTTTTATGACCTCAGTTTCACTGAGTTTCTGCATTTCTCTTGTTGTCTTTCCAGAAATCTTGTTACTCTTGCTCTCAGTCAGTTTCTGAAGACTCTATTGCCCAAAACTTATGTGAGTCGAAAATTTTCTCCACTTTTAATATTTAACATCTCTTTGTTACTGTTTCCAAAAATGCTTAATGATTTATACTGACGTTTAATTGTTCTCATGTTATGTTGTAACTGCTACTCGAAGTTAGGCAAAACATGTAAGAATTTTCATTGTTGTTAGTCGCTCTTTTCCGCCTTAAGTCTCACATTGTTGAGAGTTCCCAAACTAAACCCCCCAGAATAATGAAGTATAGATTTATATACTTTTCTTTGAAGATTATTTTTAAAACTGTATGAACTTTTCATGTCATGATATTTTCATCTTCAGCTCTTCAAGCTGCAGTCCGAGCATTCCGCCGTGAAGAAGAATTATTATTTTACCACTCACCGAAAAGGAGAAGGGAGAGGTTTGAGCAGGTAAGTGCTTTGTACCTCGGACCATATTATTGTAAGCCTGCTAATGTGAGATACTACAATCAAAGGAGGATGGAAATAGATTCCATGAGATTTTGGTTTTCCCTATCTCTCCAAGTCTTTCCTATCCATCCATGGCGATATTCAGTTCAATTATGTCATGTGCTACTCATGCATTTATTTTCATCACTCTTTTGCTTCAGAGTGACTGATATTCTCATGGTAGAACTGATTCTTGGTTTTCAATAATCGTTACTGTGTTTGCCAATGTAGGACAAGGGTGGTTATGGTGATTTGACTCTCATGGCCACTCAAAGAGGTCGAGGTGTTCAGTTTCCTTTTGCGGTGACAGATAGGGTAATTATTAAGGTGAGAGAACTGTACTCTTATTTAGCTCCTTATATTATATCATGGAGAAACTAATATTGCAGCTGAAATGGATCAGGGGAACAAGAGGACGCCGCAACGTTTTGTGGGACGTGAGGCTGTTGTTACAACACAGTGCTTGAATGGATGGTTTGTCATTTTCTGTTCTGATTCTCAATATTTTTGTTCTTATTCTGTCCATTACAAGAAGGAAGTAGCATGTTGTTTCCCATTAATCTTTTGTGTTTGATTTCTAATGATCGTTTTTGCCTATAGAAAGTGTTGGAAGCCATGTAAAATTAGTGATAAAAGACTAAAATAGTCTTCTATGCTAAGTTTAGAATGATGGCATAGCATTTGAATCTTAAGAACTAAAACATAGCATTTGAAGGTTTATAATTGCCAAAACTATAAAAATAAAATATAGCCATAACTTGTTATTTTTATCTTCAAAGATGTTTCAAAATTCAAGTCAAGTTTTTTAAAACTGAAGAAAGAACTTGAGATTAACGCTGTGTAGATAAGATGAGATAATGATGATTCTATCTTCCACCCTTTGAAAAGAAGAAATTTTGTTTTTTAAATTTAGTTATGAAAGATGGACATCATTGTAAAACAAGGGGAGAAAGCAAACACAATTTTAAAAATAAAAAACTAAATGGTTATGAAAGAGGGTCTTAATGACCAAAATAAGATTTAAAGGTCTTTTGTGCATACCTCAATCTAATAAAGACTTAGTTTACAACAATGCATCCACTTCTCTTACCACGGCAGGTATGTGGTGAAAACGCTAGACAATGCAGAGAGTGTAAAGTTGCAGTACCGCTCACTTGCAAAGGTTCCAAATGATGCAAGATCAAAGACGATAACAAGGAAGGTCACGCCAAATTGGCTTTAGCCTTGCAGTGTAGATTATAGGAACTTGAACTTGAGATGCATTACGAGCATAGTATTTTGAGGCTCATTATGTTGTATGTATTTATAACACAAAGAAAGGGAGTGATTTGTAGGTGTTGTAAATATACTTAAAACATATACCCTTTCGATAGTTGAGTTTGAGGAGAGATAGGATTGAGTTATGAGATAGGAAAATGCTTTAGTTTTTCTATATCAGGTGATTAGCATTGTATTTAAGTAAAGAGGATCACCTAAATTTTGAGACTTATTGTAATGGAGTTTTGGTAGTGTGTGGTTTGGAGGCTTGGATGATTTTTCAACATTCACTTCCTCCCTTCATTCGTCTCTCTCAGGTAACGCTTATAATATATATATATATATATATATATATATATATATATATATTACTTCACAATAATATAATTAAAAAATTAGCAATATAATTCCTTTTTTTTTTTTTTTAAATCAACAGTATAATATTTATGTGCAAAAATCATATTCATCTGTGCAGGATAAATTGATCCTTATTGAGAAATGAATTGTCTTATCATTTTCATAAAGAAATCATAGCTTAAAAGATATTTTAGAAACTTTACCACATGATAAATTGTATTGAAAATGAGCAGAAAATGCATTAGCTTAAGATGAAATCATAACAAAAATTCAAGCTATTAAAAATTATGAATTCTAAACATTCTAACGTCTTTGAATGTAGGATTTGACTTAAAAGAAGCAGATATTTCTCGAGGAATGAGAGTTACAGCCATGACAATAGAAAGGAGAGAATACCTTTTTTTTTTTTCAAAATTTTCAAAAAATAATATTATTTTAATAAATAGAAGAAAAATATTTGACAAAAATGGGTATGGAAGTTGTAGACTGGGTCCACCATTTCCATCCAGATAGTGCCACGCTTTGTGATCTTGTGGGTCCACCATTTCCATCCAGATAGTGCCACGCTTTGTGATCTTGTGGACCCAGTCCACGATTTCCACTTTTACCGTTTTTTAATTTTTTATTTTTTTAAAACTTAAAGCTTTTCTTTGCAGCTTAACTATTTTTTGTTAATTTTCAGTTTTTTTTTTAATTAAATTGTCTTTTTCTTCTTTTTTTCTGTTTTGATACATAACTTATATAATTTTTAAGTTTAAACTCAATCATGTTGATAACAAAAAACCACTGAGTCAATGACAATTTTAAGTTTATTTAGGAAAAGAATTGATAAATTTTATATTATAATCATGGACTACGTCCTTAATTTCTATCCTCTAATGTGGTAAAGAAGTGTGACTTGGTCCACGATTTTCACATCTATTTTTGTCAACATTTTTTTATGTTGTCCTATGTTTATCATTTATTTATATTCTCAGTTTATTTTTAGAATGAATTTGTTAAGGACCTGTCTGTGTCATTTTTATAAGCAACAATATTATTTTTATAATTAACCTAGGAGAGAAGACAATCCAAGCTCACACGTGTAAATGAACCACACGATTAGAAGCATAAAGTAACAAGCGTGGTCCATAACTATCAAATCAAAAAGCAAGTAGTTAGCTGACTTCATCTCATGAACACAACGAATCTCTGACATGATTAGCCGACATAGCAGGACATGAATTAATTGCTAGGTGTCAGATTATCATGGAAGAGATGCTCAAAACATTTCGTTTGATGCCTATAAAAAATCCACCATCCATCAACAATAAAGACATAGACTTCTTCACAAGAGATTGGTTGAAGCTCTAACAAATTTCCTCCATAACTCCATCGTCTTCAACCTCTCGACTTTTCTTTGAAGATTCAGATTCTATATGAGAGCTTAGCCACTTCTTCGCGAAAGTGAGAGCTCATCCTCCAACCACATAGCAATCACTTTAAGCAGACAACATCAGAGCCAAAAGGAACAAGAGATTGCAACCGACAACGACACTCTTCTTACCTTCAATTTTATTTTTATCTTTTCATATATATATTTGTATTACGAATTTTACAATTGAGAAGTCAGTAAATTTTAATATAAATATTGACACCATTCAGTTTCTTTCATCCATATTCTTTATCTTTTCCATCATGCGTGACTAAAATTTTTATAGGTTGAGAAGATAAACTAACATTTTCGAAAAGCATGCATAGGATAGAGTTCATCTTGTTTAATCAGATGAGAGATTGGTTTAGGTAATAATAGTTAATTGGTGAAGAGAGTAAGTAACCCGGACTCCATTAAACAAAAAAAGAATTAGCTTTAGAGATAAAATTTAATCCTTTGCTTGAAATCAACTTCAATATGTATCCTAAGATAGAATATATGTGGCACTCATCGTCTGAGCCGTGAAACTCACCGTAAGAAGTTGAAAACATGAACACCTAAATATGCATCGCTTCGGAAAATGTTATTCCATGAACACCTAAATATGCATCGCTTTGGAAAATGTTAGTCTACCTTCTTAACCATATTTCATTAAATAACTTTCTTCATTTTCATACCCTGCTGCTCTTTGCGAATGTCTAAACCACTTCATCCACACACTTCACCATTCATCACATTACTCAGTGCCTCACACCCACATCTGCATTTATTAGCTTATAGTTAGTTAGATCACACATACCCAATATACTGCACATCGATTTTATACTTCACCACAAAAATCATTCACACGTTCGATAACCCCACATTACCAAGTCCTTGTGATTGATTCTAGACTCATCAGGAGATCTTGTTTGGATTTATACTTTAGATTCGAATAAAGGAAAACTTGTATTATATTGTTACATTCATTGAGATCATCATCTAGGCAAGAACTAAGACTATAAAGCCTTCAATTTCACCGATCATTACCTAGCAAAGGATAGTGCATCTTCTTAATTTAAATTGAAATAAACACAACAATGACACATATATATTTTGCTTTTGTCTTTATGAGATCAGAGAGGTTGAACCTTTCACACCTCTGGGACGAAAGAGCTAAGCCATCTTTGACTAGTTTTGTCCCGGTGACTTTCAAGTTTTTTAGGAACATATTTATATATATATCTAGAAAACATAAACATAAGTATATATTTATACATTGATTTAGTGCAATACCAAGGTTAATATAATATGTGCATACAATGTGTACTATATAAGTATGTGTTATCATTTAGAGGAAGACTATTTTACAAAACGTCTGAACTTTTTTTTGAAAGAATACATTTAAATTTTGTGACCACAAGTACTTCATTTTATTCGTTGATTACTCATTTCTTCTTCGCTGATGATAGATTGTTCTTGTGAAACAGATTCAAGATATTGTTATGCTCGTGCTTTGGGACAAAGAATTAATTTTGCAAAATCTATCATTCTTTTCTCTCTTAATCAAGACCAGGATCGTCAAAGTTATTTGAATGATATCTTGATCCCTCCTTATGTTATGAGCTGTTTAGGACATCTTTGGGTTTTAGTAAGGAGGTTACAATCCAATTTGTTAGATTTTGGTGGAATTCGATTTTTTGAAAAGAAGAAAGTACATTAGGCTTTTCGGAACAAACTGTATTATCCAAATGAGGAAGGAGAGCTTGACTATTGTGATTTGATGTCTTTTAATCAAGCATTTCTTGCTAAGTTGTTATAAAAAGCGTTTACAAATTCCACCTCTCTCCTTGTGACCCAGAACTATAAAGGGGCGTTATTACCCTACAATGTATCTGCTTCCGTCGACGACTTTTAATAAGAGTTTCTCTTTTAGAAAGGTTTCCAGTAGGAACTACAATAGTTAAATTGTGAGATCCAGAAGAAGGTGGCCGACAGGTGTTCGACGATTCATAGATTTCGAGACTAATGTCGTTTAGACAGACTACTTCAAATTTTGAAAATAGTGATATGCTAATGGCTTTGTTAATTGGGGAGGATCGTTTGTGAGATTTGTTTTTGGTTAGAATGTTTTCCTAGTTGATTGGGATGCGATTTTGGATACATCGATTAGAAAATCTTGTATATGGGGATCGTTGGGTATGACATTTTGATGAGTCGGGGTGGTATTTAATTCGAAGTGGGTATTTTGAAATTCAATGGTTCGGGTCTTTCTTAAAGTTTGGATGGCTGGTTTGAGTGTTAGAAGAGATTTTGAGGTTTAAAAATTCATGGTGAGGTTAAACGTGGAGAGTATATAAGTTTCAAAATAGTATATAACACTCTCCACGTTTAACCTTACCATGGCTGTTTGTTTGCACTTTACTTTCAAATTAACAAATGTTGATTAATAAGGTTTATTGCCCGTTGGAGCCTAGTGCTTAGGCTTGAGGCTTAAGGTTGGTTGCGAATATTCGTAGTCTTTCCTTTTACTTTTGTCACTTTTCTATTCTATTCAGTGACATTAAAATAGATCTACTCATGAACTCACTAGGAGGTATCTCATTTTCTCTGTGGTCTAATGGTTTTGATTGGTTAATTTCAAGTTGTTAGTTTCATTCTAGGAATTTTATCCACCTTTGGCCCAAGAGTTAGGGATTGAATCTGTTAATCTCTCAAAAAGATATAATAATTAATGTTAGAGGCGTCAGACAATATAGGCTATATTGATAACGTTATGAGAATGTAAAAAGAGGTTAAATAATAATGCGTGTTAAATTTATTATACAATTTATTTAATTAAATATAATATATGATAAAAGCTTTTTAAAAATATAATAATAAATTATATAGTTGTGTTTGTCTTTTCTGTAGTTTTTTCAAAGCTTACAACTATTTAATAAGTATGATGGGGGAAATTGTAGTGAAAATTTGAGTTTAGAGATTTGCAAGTTTGTCATATACATTTTCGATTTTGTAGATATGACAAAAAAATCAAGTCCAACCTAGTGATATACATGATATGCCTGATACACCCGATATACACTTATACATTTGATACACATATTTATAGACATAAACGTTGAAAATGATAAAATATTAAATGTTTTTAATTTAATGACAATTAATCAAATATGCGTAATGACATTTTGGTAAATAAAGCAATATCCTTCCACGAATTGCCTATAGTAACCCACCAAGCCAAGAAAGCTTCTCACTGTAAAAACCATTTTGCGATACTCCTAAGTTTCAATCACTTCAACCTTTTGTAGATTCACTCTCAATCCTTCTAAGGATATAATATGCCCAAGAAACACTAATTGGTTCAGCCAGAACTTACACTTACTGAACTTTGCGAATAGCGTTTCCTCTCACAAGGTCTGACGTGTCTTTTTGTGTTTGAGGAGTAAACCAGAATGTCATCAATGAAAACAATGACAAACTGATCTAACTAGTGATGCAACACACTGTTCATTAGATCCAAGAAAGCTGTTGGGGGATTGGTTAATCTAAAAGGCATTACTAAGAACTCATAATGCCCATAACGCATTCTAAATGTTATTTTAGGCACGTTTGGCTCCTTAGTCCCTTATTGGTGATAGCCTGAATGCAAGTCTATCTTGGAGAATACTGAAGCTCCCTTTAATTGTTAAAAAAGTTTAGCTACCGAAAAGTGGCTCGCCTAAAGTATAAGATGGTAAAATGATCTATATTGCATCAAGAACATCCTACATGTCTTAGATCGCCTATAATGCGAAAACTTTCATTCACCCTTTTTAACGAAAGTGAGTTTACAATCCATAATCATTCCATTCCATTCCCTTTCTACATAATCCTCTGTGTAAATATTTAGATTAGTATAGTTTTACAATTAATAGAATACGAGACATGTGCGGCGAAATAAAGATCGAATTTTACTCTAATTGCATCTAAACAATTTAGAGATTAACATGTTTAAAAATATTGTAATTAAATGAAATTAGGGGTAAAAGAAAAGTTACCTTCGTAGCTTGCTATTTCTCGTAATCTACTCATGAACTCAAATCGGAGACCAGCACTAGTGTTGACTCGCTATTTCTGGACTTAGAATCGGATTGTAGGACCCGTTAAGTGAAGGAAAATGGGAGAGAAAGATGGAAATTAGAGGTGGGATTTCGGTTGAGACTGAGAAAAACATTTGGTAAAAAATTTTGTAAAATAAAAAATTACCAAATTTTCAAAAGCTTACAAATATTTGAAAAATGACCTTTAAATAGCCTAATTACATTCAAATTAATTGGCTAAATCTCAACACCTAATATTCCACTAAACATTAGTGAAACTTAGTGGGTGGAGTATTTACATCTCTAGTAATCAACTATCCCACTAAGTGTTAGTGGGATTATCCAACAAAATGTTGGATTTTTCCACTAACTTTAGTCCAACAGTAGTATGGTCATTTGACCATTTAAGTCAAAGTCAAACTTTGACTTTTTACCATTTTATTCGTCTTAATCAATTTCGAACCCGATTCGAGTATGAATCTGCATTCAATTTTTCTAAATTCAATTCATATTTGAATATAAAGTCGGTCAAAGTTTGACTTTTCAAAGTTAAAAGTCAACATTTTGACTAACTTTGACCATTTTCATCAATTTCGAGCTTCCAAATATGGATCTGTATTAATTCATATTTTTAATATTTAAATCACATTTAAACGTAAAACTCTATCTTAAACTTATAACCGACGACTATATTACATATATTTGTCGGTTTCTTTTTTTAATTAATTCGAACAATTCGAATTATTCCGACATATTTTTCTAAGTTAATTCCATATGAGCTAGCAGGAGAATCTAATGGACTTATACATCATGGGTTCAAACGATTTAAGGTTAACTAGCTAAATCCTTTTAGATCGAGCTAATCAACATTCGTTAACTAATGGGTCATTCCACTAAAGCCTCGTAGTTGCACTCCTCTCACTATAGATATATTTGTGTCCATGTGATATAACCATGATCAGTAAGTTAATCCTTCACAGGTTATTTGTAATCTTGGCTAGATTAAAATACCATTTTACCCCCGAGATTACATCTTGCTCCTTAAGTCCCACTAATCCATTATTGAACAATTAGTTTAAGATCCTACCTATAAACTAAATCCCTCTTGGGCCAATGAGAGGGTAGGGCCCCTTGTTCAAGACTTGGATTCAGTCCTTAAAGGAACAATCTATCTACTAACTCTAAAGCAGGTAGGAGTGAATTCCGTTTTGCACTCTACGTTCCTAGCTATCCACCTAGTCTTACTCTTGAAATGGAAGGCTTATTGAGCTAGCGCTGTTGAGTTGCCCTCACCTTGCAGATCTAAGGATAATTTTGTTTAAATATTAGTTCATAGTTAGCTTAGGATTAAGATTAAGTTACCTAGGTCATCAATAATCAAAATAGTCAGTTTTATACAATCAATGGTGTTATGACTTAAAAGTGACTATTTCATGGTTCCAGTCTTATGTAAACTCTTTGTATATGATGCCCCCACTTCCATGTCTCTACATGAACGATCTAGGATCACATCGTTTGTACTAACTACAAAGCAGACCACATCCATAATGTCCTCAAAATAAGGTGCCCAACCTTATTCATACATTATAGACCGTTTAGGCTATATACTCGAACTTGATCCACATAAAGTTCAAGTCTACACTAAATAGCCTCGGGACATTAATTTATTTGATTCACGATTATAGTATTCAATTTTCACTAATAAGTGCTCAATAATCCTTTTATTAAATAGAATATAATTTAAACTACAACCTACGAGTTTTATGACATAAATTCCAACAATAATTATACTGTTAGAATTTATACTGCCTAGATTAGAAGTAAGCTTTACAATTAAGTTTGATAGAAGTTTCTTGTGTTCAACCCTGGCTTACCCAGGAAACCTCTTGCTTCACTTACACTTAGGCAAGCATGAGGAAAACTTGTACTCAATGTAGAATTAGAAGAAATATCAACACATGGCAAGGAATTGTACCATTTATAGCATGGTCCTCTCCAAAAGGCAAAGTTAGCACTTTTTATAGCATAACTTAGTTTACACGCGTTGCAAGTCGCAGAAATAGGTTCGTAAATGATGAATCAACGAAGTTTAATTAAGCAGATGAGAGACGTGACACCAATTTGTGTACTCAGTCTATGCGAAAATAATATATAATAAATTAAGCAACAAATCTTCTTCTTCTGAAAACAGTGATACATTCGTTGTTTAAGCTCTTTCCATGATTTAAACTTCTGTCGATTCTCAACCTAAGGAAACCAACTCAATCCCCTTCCCTCCAAGCTCACAACGGCGATTGTCAAGTGAAAATCAATACGTATCGAAGTATGTACAGGCAAGGACATTACAATCAAGCACAAATATGTTTAGGTATGAAATTTATTGTTTACCTAAATTCTTTTGCACTTACCTAGATTAACATGATTTAAACTTCTTTTGCACTTACCTAGATTTGCTTCGACAAAATGAATTTTAATTTTACTCTTACTTTTTACTGTAGTTTGGTGAGAAGTACATGTGTCGAACCCAAGAGAATGGTGGCTAAGTAAGTTTCTTGAAATTAACCTTCAAATAAATGATGTTAGTAGCAAAAGAAAAGCATTGAAGAGTGTTGCAAAATCAAGTAGAACCAAGATTTAAGAATGATTTAGGATGTAAACTCAAATCACAAAAAAAAAAAAGAAAAGTAAAATTTGAACAATTAGGAGAATAATGAGGAAAGGGACAAAAAGCACTAATCAATTCTTTTCATTGATTTAAGAGGATTATGAAATGATTTTTTCTCAATTAAAAAGGGTTCTTGATCAAGATTCTTGCAAGATCAAGCAAGTTGATCTTGTAAGAACTTTGGTCAAGATTTCAAGAAAAGAGACAATCACTTCAAGCATTTAGTGTATATTCTTGCAATAACAACTAAAGCCTAATTTTGCTCTTTAAAGAAGATCAAAGTATCTTTCACACTGTTTTTGGAAACAAGTTGCAATCAATGAATTAATTGGATTTAATTGTGCACAATAAAATTGATGCAATCAAACTAAAAAATGGCCAAGAACAAGGGAGATTCATCTAGCATTAATCAATTTCAAGATTTAACATGTTACAATTAAGAATTAGATTGAGTTTTTGTGTACACAAAGGTAATCAAATTAGTCTTGCATTAGTTTTTCATACCAAAAGTATCTTACATATTAAAATGGTGAATCAAGAACAATATTAAGAATTAAATTAACAAGAATACTTGTAATTGAAAGAAGGAATTATTTTTTATATAAGAAAAATTAGGGATTCAACAAAAACTACAAGAAATTCAAAGATTTGATCATATCTAATTAATAAGAAAAAATAAGAGAAGAATTCTCAAAGAATTGAAAAGCCCTAAGCCCACTTACCTCTTGGTGATTAGCCCTTCCATAAAAAATAATTATGGAAATTAATTGAGAGAAGAAAAAAAGGCAGAAGGGAGGAGTAATTTTAGGAGTTTGAAAAGAGTTTTGGGAGAATTTGGGGTTTATTTGAGAGAAAATGGTGAATTGATTATGAATTTCTCATAAATTAGGGGAAAATGGGCTTATATAGAAATATTTGGAATAACCATCACAAAGGCTCGAACTTGCAACCTCTCACTTGGGCGAGCTCCAGTTGACAAAAAAATCAGCTATTTTTTGGATTTAAGTTAAATATTTACGAAATTGCCGCTGAAATTCTATATATATATATATATATATATATATATATATATATAAAAGAAATGCTCCTCGTGCGACCAGTAAGCGACACGTGGGGAAAGGAGAGTAGCGGGCAGATGGATGAACACGCGTGCGAAGTTTTGAATAACTTTGAATATATTTCGCGTCTGGTGAGTTTCAAACTTGAGGGTGGTTCGCGTGTGTGGATTGCTGTTGCGTGTCTCGGCTTTTTGAATATTTACCAATTTGCCCCTAAACTTCAAATTAGCAATTTTTCTTTGTTCAGACTTATTTTAGGTGATTTTTGTTGCGTTGGGTTTGTATCGAAGTCTTCTTTCATATTCTGCACAAAATTTCAAAATAATGAATATATATCTACTATGGATTGAGAATAGTGTACAAGTAAATGGTTTAATAATTGCCCCAACAAAATACCCCCACTTAAGCTTTGTTCATCCCAAGCGAAATAAAATCTAATATGAAACAGTCAAGCAACAAGCATGGGAAGCAAACATGAACTTAAGATAAAAACAAACGTTCATGCAAGAATATAGGTGATGCATTTTTAACGAGTCAACCTAGCGATGTTACTCAATGCCTTAACAGTCTATCCAAACCTATGCTTAAACTTTGTTCAAATTATCAAAGAGATTACAAATTATTAATTGAGATTGGGGTTTAACTATGTTCGTTCGGAAGAAGCACGTTTAGAAAGACACAAGTGCTAGACATGCTTTGAAAGAGATGAAAGACATCTTAGACTTGTTTTTTTCTCTACTTATGGATCAGGAAGGATTCCTCCTCCTTTTAAAGCCCTCGTCAAACTAGATGTTATGTTTAAAATGTTAAGAGAAGGTTGTTTGGTTTTACTTAGGTCAAAAGTAAAGCTTTCCCTCAGTTCTGATAGTTAGGGAACTCAACAAAATTACTTGACCTACCCGACTTCTCACTTTTTTTATGAGCTTTTTGTTTTTAATGCATATTGTATTTTTAGCTCTTGATTGCCTCACTTTTTTTTTTCATTTTTTTTCAAGTCTCTCTTTTCTTTCTTTGGTATGCAATGTGGTAACTAGGCCTTGCTAGAACCGGTGGGCTACCTTTCTATGGTAACTTAGTTTCTAAGTTTGACTGCCCCTTTCGGAGTGACAACAAGTTTTATCAATGCCTAATATTCTCTGAAGGGATCTAGTTCGTTGTGGCTAGACAAGAGGTTTCCAACTTATGTTGACAATACAAAAGTGTTAAAGCCTTCTCAACTTCTAAAGAATAGCTCCTATCCTTTTTGAACTTTATGTAGGTTAGATTTGGACTAAGTGTATCATAAGCATATCATAATAACGGAATCAAGAAGAAAAGGTTAGAAATCTATCCATGCACTTATTGTATAATATATGCAATCATTCAATCACAACACATATACCATTTATCATTCAACACATATACCATTCATATCTCAATATGGTATGACTAAAAATGGGGTTAAAGCAAAAAAGAAGATAACAACTTATTCTCAACATATTCAGAATATAACAGGTCACAAATATATCCAAAATATAACAATTCATAAACTCGAGCTTAGCTCAAGGGTTGAGCAGATATGCAATTTTGAAGAAAACAATTGTACCCCATATTTGTATTCATACACATGTAAGCTAAGTACCAAAAAATATGCTACCCACCCCCCATTTAAAAAATTTCTTTGTCATCAAAGCTTTTGAACAGCAAAGTAAAGTGAAAGAGAAAGGAAAGAGGAACAGTGTACTCCCATGGATGTTTCTTGATATTTGCTTGGTGGAAAGCTTGCATGGAGAAAGCATTAAATTCCTTATTAGTATCCAAATGTTCATTCCTATGTTGAAGTGTAGTTTTTCTAAAAGAATATCTTTTAAATTAAAAGAGAAGATATATTTGAGAAAAGATAATCAATGAATATTTGATTCTCCTATATTTATGGAATCTCTCTAATTATCTCTAAGAAAATAATAAGTTCCTATTCTTTAGGGATCTCATTAAAGATACAAGGCATATGCATAGCTGGAGATATATGTATATATTGGGGTCTTGAAGATCGGCTGGATAACGCAGAAAAATAGAGAGAAAAGTTTTTTGTTATTGATACGAAGAAGTAACTTCCGACTTAACATTGAAGCGCCCGCTACAAAAGGTAGCTTAACCTTATGACTTCGGAAGCAACATGATTATCTAAAGTTGAGGTTTGCGGATGAGTAATATACAGAATGAGACTATGGTTAGTTTGATTAATGATTGAGTCACGCATACATTCAGGGGGAGCCTAACCATCAGACGCTGTCGACGGGAGTCTTTTTTATTCCAGAGGGAGCCTGGAGTCTGATGTTAATTCATAAGTCATATATTTATAGTATTGAGATGTATACATAAGCTATATTGATGTTTTGATGTTTATGGTGACTATTAATACAATTACTCATATGAGCTGTGCGCAGCTCCCCAGACGTAGGCAATATTGGCCGAACTAGGTTACCAAAGTCTCATGTGTTATTCTCTTCTGAAGTCTCACTAGTTATTACTTATATTATTAGCTGCAGTCGTAACTGAAGGGTCCTTGATTATCTTTTACTGTTTTTCATCCTGTAAAAAGAAAGAAAAATTTCTTAGTTTTATTAGAATGTGAAAACTAGAAATTAGAAAGCAAATGAAAAGGAAAGACAGAAATTAAAGAAAGCAATAAAATTTGACGTTCAACTGCCTCTAGGAAGCGTAAATTTTAAAGGTCAGTTACTCGACGGTTTATTCTTGTGATCTCAAGTGTATGTGGGATGGAGAAGTGTAATCTTGCACACTTAGGATGATGTGGATTCCCCTTCAATGAAGATATTGTGTCTATGCTCATTTACTTTGAGAACTTTTCCTGTTTTTTCACTTATAATCTCAACTGCACCATAGTCAAAGACATTAGAAACAACAAATGGGTCAATCCACTTGGATTTTAGTTTGCCTGGCATAAAAGATAGAGATGAGTTATAAAGAAGCACGTTATCCCATACTTTGAACTCTTTTTTAATAATCTTTCTATCATGGTAAAGTTTGGTTTTCTCTTTATAGATCTTAGAGTTCTCATAAGAGTCAAGCCTATGTTCTTCTAACTCACTAAGTCTAACAATCTATTCTTGTCGGCTTCTTCAAGAGATAAGTTGCACTTTCAATAGCCCAAAAAGTTTTGTGTTCTAATTCTACGGTAAGATGACATGCTTTACCAAACACTAATTTAAAAGGTGTTGTGCCTATGGGTGTTTTATAAGTTGTCCTATAAGCTCAAAGTGCATCATTCAATCTAATGCTCCAATATTTTCTATTGCGATTAACAGTTTTTTGAAGAATGCCCTTTACCTCTCGATTGGAAATTTCTGCTTGGTCATTTGTTTGAGGATGATACGAAGTTGAAACTCGGTTTTGGACTCTGTATTTCTTCGTCAATGCCTCGATGGTTCAATTACAAAAGTGGATTTCTTGGTCGCTTATTATGGCTTTGGGAGTACCAAACCTAGAGAAAATGTTTGCAACTAAAAAAGAGGAAACAACGGAGGAAGAGTTAATTCTGGTGGTGATTGACTCAACCAATTTAGACACATAATCAACTGCTAGAATAATATAAAGGTTTCCAAAACAGGAAGGAAATGGTCCCATGAGATCAATTCCCCAAATGTCGAAGACTTCACAAGGGTGAATTTGTTTGAATGGCATTTCATTCCTTTTAGAAATAGAGCCAAACTTTTGACATTTTTCACATGATTTGCAATATGCATAAGAGTCAACAAATAATGTTTTCTAGTAAAATCCATAATCTAAAATCTTCCTAGTAGTACGTTTGGGACCAATATGTCTTTCACATACTCTTTCATGGCAAAATGATAAAACAGATTCATGCTCATTTTCAACAACACATCTTCTAACAACTTGGTCTATTCCTACTTTCCAAATGTAAGGAGACTCCTAAACATAATGCTTTGACTCAATTTGCAATTTTTATTATAAGAGAAACGAGAAGGAAGTTTACCGTTTACAAAGTAATTAACAATGTCACCATACCATGGAGAGTGCAAACCTAACTTGAAGAGGTATTCATCAAAGAAAATCCCCATTACCAAATTTTCATCTTGTTTTTTTAACAATTCTACTTAGGTCATCGACGATGGGATTGTCCATACCTTTCCTATCTTTCATTGTCAAATTAAACTCTTGAAGTAAGAGTACCCATCTGATGATCCTTGCCTTGCTCTCCTTTTTGTTTGCAAGATATTTTATAGCTGCATGATAAGTAAACATAGTTATTTTTTATCCAATTATGTAGCTAAGAAATTTGTCAAGAGCAAAGATTATAGACAAAAACTCTTTGTCAGTTCTGAAGTAATTAGCTTGAGCAAAGTTTAGAGTTTGAGATGCAAAATATCTAGCATGCAATTTATTATATATTCTTTGTCTTAGAACTGCACCTAATGCATAATCATTTGCATCACACATGATCTTAAATGGCAGGTTCCAATTAGGTGTTTGAAAGATAGGAGAAGAAGTCAACTTATCTTTCAAAGTATTAAAAGCATGCACACATTTATTATCAATTACAAAAGGAACATCTTTTTGAAGTAAATTTGTCAGGAGCAAAGCTATCTTAGAAAAGTCTTTAATGAACCTTCTATAAAATCCGGCACTATCCAAAAATGATTTAACATCCTTTAAACAAGTGAGGTAGGACAAGTTTTGAATGACACTTATTTTAGCTTTATCAAGACCTATTTCCTTAGATGATACTAAGTGACCTAGTACTATACCATGAGAAGCCATGGAATGAAACTTTTCAAAGTTAAGCACTAAATTAGTATTAATACATCTCTTTAAAATCAACTCTAAGCTATTCAAGCAAGAATCAAAATCGTTCCCATAAACTGTGAAATCATCCACGAACACTTCTATGCATTTTCCTATGAAATCAGTAAATATACTTAACATTAGGGGTGTAAGAATAACCCGAACAACCCGATAACTTGGACTATCCAACCCATATTATATGGGTTGGGTTGGGTTAGTTTAAAATGTGGGTTGGGTTGGGTTGGGTCTCGGGTTGGGGGTTGAAAAATTCGGGTCAACCCAACCCAACCCGAATTAATAATTTTTATATATATTTATTTATATTTATATTATAGATATTTTATTATTTATTTAATATTTATGGATAGTGTTTAAAATGTTGAACTTTTATGGATATTTGAAACTTTGAATTTATAGATGTTTGAAACTTTGGATATGAGTGTTTATCGACATCGTACAACAATCTTAAAACGTACAAAGATCAAGAATGAAAAAATAATAATACAACCCGATAACCCAACCCAACCCATATTTTAAGGGTTGGGTTGGGTTGGGTTAGGAATATAATATGAGTTATTCGGGTTGTCAACTCAACCAACCCGAAAATATAGGTTAGGTTGGAAATGTCTCTCAACCCAACCCAGCCCAACTCGTTTACACCCCTACTTAACATGCATCTTTGAAATGTTGCGGGAGCATTACAAAGTCCAAAAAGGCATTCTTTTAAAGGCAAAAGTTCCAAATTCACATGTAAAAGTTGTCTTATGTTGGCCTTCGCATGCTATGGGTATTTGATAAAAATCCGAAAAATCCATCTAGAAAGCAAAAGTAAGATTTCCCTCCTAATTGTTCAATCATTTGATCTAAAAAAGGTAAAGAGAAATGGTCTTTAAGAGTTACCTCATTTAGCATTATATAATCGATACACATGTGCCAGCTATTTAAAACACGAGTAGAAACAAACTCACCTTAGCCATTTTCCACAATGGTCACATCGAACTTCTTGGGTACCACATGAATGGAGCTTACCCAAGTGCTACGCGGTACCAAATAGATGATCCCGACATCTTTGAGCTTCAAAACCTCTTTCTTGACAACTTCCTTCAAGGTAGGATTAAGGCGCCTTTGTAGTTGAATCTTGTTCTTTGCTCCCTCCTCAAGATGGATACGGAGTGTGCAAAAGGATGGATCGATACCCTTCAAGTCTTCAAGACTCCAACCAGTGGCTTGCCTATATCTTTTCAAGGTTTCAAACAATCTTGCTTCTTGTTCCTTGGTAAGCTCCTTCAAAATAATGACAGGATATGTGTTCTTTTCCCTTAAGAACGCATATTTAAGGTGAGAAGGGAGAACCTTTAGTTCTATCCCATTTTCCTACAAAGGTAAACTAAGTTCATTAGTATTGGAATCCTCACATTCTTTTGTAAAGAAACTTCACAAGAATATTTCCCTAAATCATTCTCTTTTTCAAAAAATTTTATGTGGATGCTTGTGTCAATATCATTTTCAATGCCAATACTTTTCACAATGTGTCCATTATCATCCTTAATGTTTCTTCCTAGATCATGCTCATTACTAGATGTAAAATCATTATCTAGAGCATGTTGTTCATTTGTTGCAATATTATCAACGAAGACATGCTCATCATTTACACTAGCAACAAAGATAAGAAAGATAGAGAGATCATCATCACTAGGTTTGTTCTTAGCAAATTCATTTTCAACATATTCTAAAGTTGCTTGATCAATAAGCTCATTGAAATTATCATGCTCTTCTAGTTTCTCTAATGATTCTAAAGTATCAAGTGCACACAATGAAACATGATCATTAGAGGATTTTACATCATAAAAAATGTTGAAAGATACTACATCGTCGTCAAACTCGACACTAAGAAGATCTCTTTCAACATTAATTATAGCCTTAGCAGTTTTCAAGAATGGTCTTCATAAAAGTATGGTAGAAGATGTACGTGCATAATCATTGTTTATTTCAATACGTAAAAATCTACAGAGAATATTAGATTTCCTACCTTAACTAGGACATCTTCTACAACCCCTAATGGTGAAATGAATGATCGATTGGCTAATTGAATACAAATACTAGTCTTTTCAAGTCCATTCAATCCTAAGTCTTTAAAAATGGCTAAAAGACTTGACATTAACGGATGCACCTAGATCAAGCATTGCACTAGATATGTCTCTATTTCCTATAGTGCAAGGGAGCGAAAACATATCTGGGTCGACACATTTTTCTGGGGAAGATTCTTCTTTAAAAGTGAAGACACATTTTTACTAACCATTACTTATTCTTGGCTCCTACTCCTTCTCTTGTGAGTACATAACTCCTTAAGAAACTTTGTGTACCTTGGTATGCTCTTGATTGCCATCAAAAGGGATAAGTTTACTTCTACCTTCTTGAAGGCTTCAAGGAGTTCTTCGTCATTCTTGAATTTCTTCCTTGGTTGAGATAACCTAGAAGGAAATGGAGGTAGAGGATTATCAACAATGTTTTTTGAATCATTATTAGAAGAAGAAGCATTAGAAAAAGAGGAGTTAGTTTGTACCTCCTTTTCTTCCTTGGCATTTGAATCAACATTCTCTAAATTATGATCATTTTGAGACAAAGAGACATCATCATTCTTATTCAAATTCTTGTCACTTCTTAAAGTAATAGTACTCACATTTGCATGATTGGATTGGGCGGGAAGTTTACCTTTCCCTTCGATTTTAAGAACGTATGTTGCTAATTGATTAAGCTTAACTCCTAACTCGGAAATAGATGCTTTCATAGTTTCTATATCATTTTTCATGGCTTCAGTTGAATTAACAGTTTGCTCACTCAACTTAACTAAATTTTTCTCCAAATAAATTTTAAAACTATTTGAGCTAAAAGCTAACCTTGAGACTATTTCCTCTAGGTACTTACCTCGTGATGATTGAGGAAGAAGATGTGTTGGTAAGCTTTGGTTCTTGAGGGTCTCACCTAAGGTTTGGATTGTCCCTCCATTCAAAGTTGTAGGTGTTTCTCTGTGAATCATTTCTTTTATAATCTCCCATGATGCTTACCTCTTTAGTCTCTGGGCATTGATCATTGTGGTGGCCTAGCAAGCCACATATTCCACAGGAAACAACTTTAGCCCTTCACAAAAGAAGAATAAAGTTTAGTTAGTAAATTCACTTGTTCTTTTACAAAATTATCACAAAATGAAAAAGAATTAGAATAAAGTGTTCTACCAGAAAAATTTTCATAATTTTCAGTCATTCTAAAGGCTAACCTTCTTGCTTCCGAGGGGGTTTTATCTATCAAAGCCCCTACTGAAGCGGCATCTATTGAGTCCCTATCCGATGACAACAATCATGAGTAAAAATATTACACAATGTCCCTTTCGGCCAATTGATTATATGACAACCTAGCACAAAGTTCGTTACACTTCTCTCAATATTCAAATACTGTTTCATTATGAGATTGTTTAGCACCATAGATTTATTTCTTTTAAACCAATTGAGGTCTAGTAATTGGAAAAAAAATTTCTAAGAACCTTTTCTTAAGTTGTTCCTAAGAAGGTATGGTTTGGGGCTCTAGGTTTATAAGCCATGTTTTAGCACTATCGGCAAGGGAAAAGGGATATGTCTTAAAGTTTAATTGTTTCTCGATTATCCCGTGTAGTCTAAGGAGATCACATGCCAAAAAAAATCTCTAAGATGCTTATGTGGGTCCTCCCCATTAGATCCTTTGAAGATGCGTAAATTTGAGATCAAATCCGACCTAAGGTGAAAGTTAGTTGTAGTAGGTGGATCACTATACCTATTGGCCTTTGATGGACATCGGGCTCATAAAGTTCCCTAAGGATTTTCTCAGGTGCCTCCTTTCCCATTGGATTGTTCAAATCATTCTCTAGGGTAGGCTTTAAAGGTTTCTCTAAAGATGGTTCAAGAATATGAATGTGAGATTATAATTGTGATGAACTAACTTGCTTTCTCTTTTCTTTCCTAAGTCTTCTTTCATGCAAGGTTGTGTCTTCAACAAATTCTAAACTAGATGCATTAAACAACCTAGTCATGCACTAAAGAAGCAAAGAAAAAGAAAATAGCATGCAACTCCTTTTTTTTATATATCAAATAAAAGCTACAAATGTAATATGCTTTCTAAAAATTACTACCAAATAACATATGCAAACAAAGATTCAAGAAAGATATTATGTCGTCGTGCCATTCCCCAGCAATGGCGTCATTTTTTGTCAAGTGAAAATCAATACATATCAAAGTATTTATAGGTAAGGTCGTTACAATCAAGCACAAATATGTATAGAAATGAAATTTATTGCTAAGGGTAGGTTGAACTTATCTAGATTTTCCTCGAAAAAAGGAATTTGAATTTTACCCTTACTTTTTACTGTAGTTTGGTGGGAAGTATGGATGTCGAATCTAAGAGAATGGTGGCTAAGTAAGTTTCTTGAAATTAAGGTTCAAATAAATGATGTTAGTAGCAAAAGAAAAGCATTGAAGAGTGTGGGAAAATCAAGTAAAACTAACATTTAAGAACGATTTAGGATGTAAACTCAATTAACAAAAAAAAAAAAATTGAACTCTTAGGAGAAAAATGAGGAAAGAGGCAAAGGACAATAATCAATTCTTATCATTGAATTAAAAGGATTATGAAATGATTTTTTCTCAATTAAAAGGGGTTCTTAATCAAGATTCTTACAAGATCAACTTGGCTGGATCTTGTAAGAACTTCGGTCAAGATTTCAAAAAAAGAGACAATCACCTCAAGCATTTAGTGTATATTCTTGCAATAACAACTAAAGCCTAATGTTGCTCTTTACAGAAGATCAAAGTATCTTTCACATTGCTTTTGGAAACAATTTGCAATTAATGAATTAATTGGATTTAATTGTGCACAATAAAATTGATGCAATCAAACTCAAAAATTGCCAAAAACAAGAGAAATTCGTCTAGCATTAATCAATTTCAAGATTTGACATGTTACAATCAAGAATTAGATTGAGTTTTTGTTTAGACAAAGGTAATCAAATTAATTTTGCATTAGTTTTTCATACCTAAAGTATCTTGCATACAAAAATGGTGAATCAAGAACAATATCAAGAATTAAATTGACAAGAATGCTTGTAATTGGAAGAAGGAATTATCTTTTATACAAGAAAAATTAATGATTCAACAAAAACCACAAGAAATTCAAAGATTTGATCATATCTAATTAATAGGGAAAAATAAAAGATGAATTCTCCAAGAATTGAAAAGTCCTAAGCCCACTTACTTCTTGGTGATTAGCCCCTCCATAAAAAATAATTATGGAAATTAATTGAGAGAACAAAGAAAAGGAGAAGGGGGAGTAATTTCTAGAGTTTTGGGAGAATTTGGGGTTTATTTGAGAGAAAATGATGAATTGATTATGATTTATGATAAATTAGGGGAAAATTGGCTTATATAGAAAATATATGGAAATAACCGTCACCAAGGCTCGAACTTGCAGCCTCTCACTTGCGCGGGCTCCTGTTGAAAAATCAATTATTTTTTGGATTTTTGCTTAATATTTACAAAATTGCCACTGAAATTCTATTAAAAAAAGAAATACAGCGCTGGAGACTCAAACTCGGGTGGGGATAGGCGCGCGCGACCAGGAAGCAACACCTGGTGAAGGAAGAGTGGTGTGCAGACGGATGAACGTGTGTGGGAAGTTTTGAATAATTTCGAATTATTTCGCATCTAGTGAGTTTCGAACCTGTGACGTTTATGATGCGTGAAGAGGATCAAAATGATGGCATTTTGGCTTGAAAAATTCAGAAAATAATGCAGTGCTTCTGATTTAAACTTGTGACCTAAGGGTGGCTCGAGCGTGTTGATTGAGGATGCGTGTCATGATTTTTTTTAATATTTACCATTTTGCCCTTAAACTTCAAATTGACCGTTCTTTGTTCGGACTCCGTTTTAGGTGATTTTTATTGTGTTGGGTTCTTATCGGAGTCTTCTTTCATATTCTATACAAAAATATCAAAATAATGAATATATGTACTATGGATTGAAAATAGTGTATAAATAAATGGGTTAATAATTGCCCTAATAACGATTGTCAGCTTTTCTTGCTCGTTCAACAAGTGCAATTGAAAATAATGTTGCGCCCTATAAAACCAACCATCCAAGTCTTCTGCGTTGAACATGGGCATTTCCAGCTTCTTAAACATGATTCAGTCTTGTTTTGCCCCCTCTCTGAGTTGGGAGGAACACTCCTCCTTAGTTCCTTCCTCTGTCTCCACTTTCTCATTCATTCTCATTTTCCTCTTCTCGATGCTCGTTCCTGTGACTTCCGACAACCCTTACTATCTCTGATTTTCATACATCTAAACTAGTACACATGCATTTTCACCACAGTCTTCTCCAAAACGGGTATCCTTTATATTTCCTGCTTACTAGCCCTTATATTGGACTTAGTCACATTCAATCTTTCTTCAAATTGTTTACAGACTCCTACAAGAAGAATCACAATAGAACAAAGGCAACAAGTAATCGGGAAAGATATATCGATAATATTCCCGCTCAAAATTAAAGTTAGTACCCAACCAAATAAGAGGATCGTTCTCTCCACAATAAATAAATGTTCATTCATAAAACACATCAATCAAGATAACTAAACATAGCGTAAATAATCCCCATAAATACCACCATTTTCCCTCTGCTTTGTAAGGCCTAGGACCACGGACCATACCAACCCTTTTGTCCGGGTGAAAACCCCTTTCTACCCTTCCTCTTGTAAATGTGCTTAATGGGAGGCCTAGCAAATTCACTCCAAGCAATATTGCACCAAGAAAGCTTTAAAATTTGATAATTTTTGTTTTTTTAGTCCAATTTTATTTAAGATGAACCAAGATTAACATAATTTTTTTCATATATTTTACGATCTTTCCAGATTTGTCAAATTTTTTAATTGTAATATGACTAAATTTTATATAATTATGAAACACATAAATAAAGATAATAAATTTGACAAATCATATAAAATATTGATTTAAGTTTCAAAAAATTATTTAAGATTTGGTATAAGATTGGAAAAGACTAGATAATCAAATTCGGAGAAAATTAGTTATATTAAAATTTTGAGGTTTCAAATTTTCTCTAAATAGAGATAAAAATAAATTAATTAAATTTTGGAAGATTTCAAAATTTAATACAACAAAAGATTAGTTGAGATTTGAAAAGATTTTAATATTTTAGTAAATCTCGATCATTGATCGAGAAAAGATGTTTCAACTAATTTTAAGAAAGGGTGCTAGTCAAAATAACCTTATCGACACCATTTCCGACCATTTCCCACCCAAAAATTTGACAAACCTTATTGACAACCAAACAAGGCCTAATGTTATTCTGTTCAAAATTAGTAAACGAGTCATGCATAAATTCATCAGTAAAAAAAGAAAGCATTCCTCAATAATATACCAACCAATAAGTTAGCAAAGGTGCAGTGGGCAAAAAAGGATTAAAAAGAGAAAAACAAGAATGCCAATAGTCTCTGAAGGCTGTGAAACTAATGCCTCTTGATTTTTATGTTACAAACTCAAAAAGTACACTTTTTTTTTTCTTTTTCCTTCTCAGAACAGCCTTTAAAGGATTAAAGAGGAAAAAAAAACCTATTCACTATACCACAGCAGCATTTTGCACATTTAAGGCTTACAAAGCTACAAATTAGCCAAAAAGGAAAAAAAAAGAAAAAAAAAATCAGAAACAGGATACATTCTCTGAGAAGAGAAAGTTGCAAGTTGAATATATGGAAGCTGCAGCAGCCCCCACAGCTAATGCTCTCTCTGTGCTACTCATTTTTCTTGTTCTACAACAACAAAACAAAAAAAAAAAAAAAAAAAAAAAAAAAAAAAAAAAAAAAAAAACATTTACATAAACTTATGATCTTTTTACAACCATCTCAAACAGGCTTGGTGTGTGTGTTACAAGGAATCAAGGATTTCAATTTAGTAACTATTGTCTTTATGCTTTAATTAAAGTTTACTAAACATGTCTAAGGAGTAATGAAAACACAAGTAGTACGTTATTTGTGGATGTAACAAATACGTGGATAAAAACATTATTTTGTTTGGAGCGCAACGAGATTTATAAGACTTGGGTTAGAGACATATCTTCAAGAACCAAGAATGGGATATTAGCACTAGAGGAAGTGAGGAGCGCGGAGATAAGCACTTTTCAAGTGGCCCTAATAAGTCTATTGGCAGAATGCTGCTATATTCCTCTCCCTGAGGAGTCGAGCTGCCTATCTTCTCCTCGAGGATGGAGTGAGGAAGAACCAAACAACAGAACGGAGATCTATACCAAATCCCATACTCAAACCTTGGTCCTTGGTCATGGGAGTCTTGAGAGAATTCACCAAGTGCTCGGTTGGGTAAGTGCTGAGTTTTTGCTATTTCTCACTAATGATAGAGATGTCCAGTAAATGTTAATCAAATGATATAAATCCTAATGAAGCTGACCCCTTCTTATGATATATTAGGATTATTAGTATGTTTATGAGCAATGGCATATTAGCACTTACCACTTAGTTCAGGAGTTTGTTAGAGTTTTTAATTATAAATAGAGGAAGTGAATTGGGGGCAGCAAGGAGTACATCATTTTGGTAGGGATTTTCATTGTGGGATATTGGAAAAAATAGTCCTCTCAAAAGGTTAGTGATATATCTTAACTTCCCTTAATTTTGCAATATATTACTATCTGAGTGTTCTATTTTCTTGTGTTCTTGAGCGTTTCTAGACAGGTGGTATCCTAATAGAAACCTTAGAAAAGCATAGCAACTAAATTGAAATTAAGGTTGAAGAATGAGATGAGAAAGATTTGCAAATGAAAACTGGTGCACATAATGATGACAGATGATTTTATAGCATAAGAATTAAAGAGGCATGTGCCTAGAAATTAAGTTTAGAGAGCCTAACCTCAAGTCATTTTCTCCCAGTTGCTGTGAGCCGAAAGCTACATTTGACTGAGCATGAGACAGCCCTTGATCACAGTGGATCTGCATTTCTTTTACTTGGTTCAACCAACTTTCCTGAAGTTCAAAGGTAGAATAAATTGTAAATAGCATAATCGGCCTATTGATTGGATTAATTGTCCAAGGACAAATTGTCTGAAATCTCCAAGCAGAAACATAATTTTTTGCGCACGTTAAAACAACTATACAGTCGAACAGTACAACGTCAAGTACAATACTTACTAATTGTTTCTCTTCTTCAGCAAGAGCTTTATCCATCTGATCAAACAGCTTTGTCCATCTTGCTTGATGGATATCAGCCGAGGAAACAACTGAACTTTCTTCCTGAGAACTCTTTGAAACAAATGGATCGTTTTCTTCGTTAGATGGAAATTCTTTAGATATTAGAAATGGCAACTCTGTTGAAATAACTGCTCGAACTCTTTTCTTACTCCGTCGCAGAGCTGCATAAAGACATACGTCAGGTTAGTTTCAAACAGCCAAAAGCAGAATATAAAAGAATAAGAAAATTACCTGAAAGACGCCCTTTGATGTCCTGATGTATTAAATCCAACCACTGAGATGCAACAGTAGCCGCTGAATAACAACCATACACATGTTATGACATAGAGACACGGGATATGTTTGAAACAGTTGGAAACTAATCAGATATACTCAAGGTGCTAACCTTTAAGAGAAAGAGATGAAATACAAGTCAAATTTTCTTCTTCATCGTTAGACACTGGACAAGCATTCTCAGATACAGCATGTGATGATGACAGCTCAAGTGCAAGAGTCTCTTTCTCGTTAGTGGTATTCAATTGTGAGGCATAATTCTTACCAGTGGCTCGATCTAACATGATTTGTCCACGATCCACAACTTCAGCCTCTGTTATCAATGATCTTGTCGAGGAGCATCCTCTTTTTTGCCTGACAGCAGAAATGTTATTTGAAGAGCCATATCCTTGAGAAGAGCCGTATGCATTTATGTCTGGATCATGAGTGTTTTCAAGATCCCTTTTGGCTCCTGCTTTAGCAGCATGTCTTTTTTCTAGCTTATTAGCTATGCGCTCATTTTCCTGTTTCTCAGACCTTACAATGGCCTCTATAATTGAATGGACCTGTTTCCGGTTTCGTACATGGTTTATGATCCCAGGATTGAGTTCAGTAAGCAAACCACTTGGAGCAGCAATCTTTGTAAACCGATCAATCTGCTCTTTCTTTGCAAGCTCCAACTTTTTCTCTCTTTTTGCAATCTCCATTTTTTTCTTAAAGGCATCGTTTTTACTTTTCCTCCCGCGTTGCTTTGGTGCCGGTATGCCTCCATGAGAAGCCGAGAGAAATCCATTTTGCTTCATCTCCTTCCATATACTTAGTGGATCTTTCTCTCCCAATGGACCTGCAGAGCTAGCACATTCAGAGGAGTTATGTGACTTCAACTCACTGTAGTTCTTCGGAGGGTGAGCAGTTTCCAAGTTCACAGAGCTAGAAACATCTTCAACATTGAGATCTAAATCAATGCCTCTTGCACCTACATGATTGCCATTATCATTCCTGAGCCTGCGTTGTGTTTTAGAAATGTTAACCAAATCCATGTTACCAGAACCTGAACTTTTAGCAACACAAATTTCAGTATTAAGATCCAGCGGCCTAAGGGTAGTGCTGACCGCCCCCAATGACACATTAGTCTCCCCAGCCTTTTCAGCTAGTGAGGCAAAAACATCCAATTTCTTAGACATATCAATTGCTTGTAACCTCTCTTCTTCAACCGTCTGACATTCCTCACTAACTTCATCAGTTTTCAAACAATTCTCCTGACGAACATTTATCGCTGCCACATCAATTTGAGAATAAGAGAAACAATCTTGATATGAAACATAAGAGAACAATTCAAAAGGCTATAAAATCCATTGAATGTGAACTCCCAGCAAGAAAAAGCCACTAAATAATGAAGTAGAAAGATAATAGGACAGCACCATAGCCAGTCCAGTCCAAGCAAATCACAAAACCATCAATGTACAGAACCAAATATTTCCTTAACAAAATTTGAAGATTTAAAGAAAACAAACCCCCAAAATCAAGATTCAAAATTCAAAGTTCCTACCTTGAGAACCACACATGGATCCAGAATCTGGCAACTTTATCCTCTTAAGATCAGACCCACACTGTTCTTCAAAATTACTACTACTACTCCTCTTCTCACCTAAAGTCTAAAACAGGGGAAACTAATTCAAACAAGTGTAAACGAAAGACCAAACCACAAAAAAAAAAAAGAAAAAAAATACTGTTCAACACTATAGAACTAGTTAATTAACAAAGAACAAACCTTGGTTTTCGATCTGGGTGTGGACAAAAACAAGTCTGAAACGATTGTGGAATCGCGCCGATCATCCATAAGGTAAAAACCCAGTAGAAATGCAAGATAATGGTGTTGAAAAATCAAAAGAAAGACATGGGTTTATTGAAAGAATCGGAGAAAAAGGAGCGAACTTGAAAGGATTGGCGCGAAATCTGCAAGTTTATCTGAAAAAGGAAGAGGGTTAGAGGTGAGAATCCGATTGAAAAGGTTTGTGGGTTAGGGTTTTTTCTTTGTTGTTGTTGTTGTTGTTGTTAAGCTGCAGATCTACAAAATTTGAAATTTACAAATTAAAAAAAGGGCAAAAGAAAGTTCGTGTCGATTTGAATTGGAGTGAAGGGAAGAGAGCGGGATGGATTTTGAAAATACTGCACCATCGCCAAAAACATCCGCTAAAATGGAGGGCACAAATTAAAAATCTCTTCAATTTGGATTCAATTCCTTTTTCTCTTTCTTTCCTTCTTCATTTTTTTAAAAATTCTTTTGCTTGTCGTTTTTTATTTTTTTTACTAAGTATGTCATTCCTTATATTTTATCTAAACTTTTCATTTTAAAATTGAGTTACTCACGATCCTCGAAAATCGACCAATTTACAAGAGTCAATCCAACACAACCCATTATTTTTGGGTTGGGTCACCGACTTTTTTTCACAATTTAGACTATTTTTTTCTTCTTTCCTTTTCTATTAAAAGATGAATTTTTACGGTGAACAAAATGTAATATTTACGTAAATGACTTAAATAGTTACATCAAATTTTTTAAATATTTATAATCAATAAAGCAACAAACATTCTATATAAAGTTCATTTGTTTACCCTCAAAAACATGAAACCTTAGTTTATGTAAAATTCAAATCTACATCCAAATTCATTCTATGCAAAGTTTAAGTCTACATCAAATTCATTTTATGTATAATAATATTAATAATGATGATGATAACAATAATATTAAGTTGGATCGGATTGATCGGGTTACTAAATCTTATAACCTAACACAACCCGAAATATATATTTGTATATATATATATATTTTTAAGTTTTGCAACCAACCTAACTTTCTAAATTTTCATAGGTTTTAAGCTGCAAAAATTTCATAAGAAAATCAATAGTTATTAAAGTGCATTTATTTGATGAATTGGATTTGATTTTCTGTAAAACTAAGTGTTGTAAGTTTTTATTCTTAATTTTTTTTGCTTCTTTTTGTTATTATTTTGCCTAGTAGTTTGTCTTTCTTCGTTCATTTTGCATAATTCTTGAATTTTGAATATTAGATACATAAATCTAGATATCATATATATATATATATATATATATATATATATATATATATATATATATATTTTGTCGTTTCTTGTCTAGTTGTTGAATCTTGAACTTTAGGTTCTTGATTTATAGTTTTTATTTTTGTTGCATTCAACTAGTTCTTTGCTTGAGTTTGACACTTTACAGTCATTCTTCCTTGATTTGTTGTTGGCTTACTCTTTTGAACTTGGTTGCAAAATAATATTGGCTATCACCCTAGTGAAAGAGATCATATTTGTGAGGGAGAGTTATAAATTGAGTATAAACACGAGTGAATGTCACCTATCGAGGAAAACATGTGAGGGAGTGATTTGTGGGATCCACTTTTCTTTTTTACTTTTTTTTTTTTTTTTTTTTTTTTTTTTTTTTTTTGCAACAATGGCGAACAATGGAGATGCTCCATAAGGGCAGTTACAAGAAGAACCCAATGAGGGAAGTCATGCAATGCTTGGAGACTTTAATCAATAGGAGGTTAAATTGATTAGAATAAAGGTTTCAAGCTAGGGAAAAACTTGAAGTAAGGAGATAGGTTAGAGGAGATCCTGAGGAGAAAGAAGACTTAAAACAAAATGAGTTTGTCTCTAACTCATTATAGATGGGCCTAGGAGAGAGAAGCGGTCGTAGGGTAGAAGAGAGAACCACCATGGAGATCGAGGTTTTGGAAACATTAAAGTTAAATTTTCGAAATTTCATGGTGTATAATCCTAAAGATTTTTTTTATTCAATGGGAACATGAGGCAGACATATCTTTCGTGGTAATGATCTCCCTAAAGAGACGAAGGTAACTATCTCTATAACACATTTTAAATGGTATGCACAAACATGGTAGAATAAGGTGTGTTTTAAGAGGAGGAAACAATAGAAGGTCCTAGTGATGACATGCCTAGAATTGAGAAAGCTCATGAAGAGTGAGTTTATGTCCAAATATTACTTGAGAGATTATGCACAAAGACTCAGGCGCTACATCAAGGGAATAAGAGTATAGAGGATTATTTCAAGGAGATTGGGATATTGATGAAAAGATTGAATATGGATGAGGATGAAGAGAACACTATAGGCAAATTCCTTCATGGATTAAATATTAATGAGGCTAAACATGTCGAAATGCAAGAGTTGTCAAGATATGGAGAAATTAGCTTATCTTGCAGATAGGGTCGAAAAGAAATTTCAAAGGCGCAAATCAAAGTACACTTCTAAAAAATTTGTCATTCTACTTTTTGGAAACATGGTGAAAAATACACAGATTCTAAACTTAAAGTCATGATAGGAAGTGATAAACCTAAAGATAAATCAAAATCCTCATAAAAACAAAAACAAAAGTGGAGGTAGTCATAGGTAAAAATAGAGACTTTAAGTGTTAGAAATATCAAGGAGTGTGTCATATAAGTTGAGAATGTCCTAATGAAAGAACAATGATCATTAGAGGATGAGAGATAGACACCAATGTGAATAAAGATGATGAAGAAACAAAAAATTCAATGAGTGACGAAGAAGGAGAGAAATAAGTGGAAGATACTTCACAGTTGTTCATAGTCACTAAAAGGACCTTAAGTACACACATATGAAGGAGGATGATTTTGAGAGTTAGAGAGAGAATCCTTTTCATACATGTTGCCTTGTACAAATTGTACCATATTGTGTTGTGATTGACAGTCAGAGTTTTATAAATGTGTTGAGCTCTAGTTTGATCTCACGACTAGACTTGGATACTACACCTCATCCACGACCTTACAAACTATATCGACTCTAAGATTGTGGAGAACTTAGGGTGACTAAGCAAGTGAAGGTTCCTTTTTCCATAGGCAGATACAAGCATGAAGTATTATGTGATGTGGTGCCTAAACATGTAGATACCATACTCCTTGGAAGGCCTCGACAATTTCATAAAAAGGTTGTCTTAATTGTTACACTTTCACACACAATGGTTGTACCCGTTTTCCCCAAAGAGGTGCTTATTTATCAAGAAAAGTTAGAAAGAAAGAAAAAAAAAGAGAATAAGTCGAAGGAGAGTCGAAGGAATTGAGAAAAGAAAAAGGAGAGTTCGAAGAGAAAATGATGGATTAAGAAATGAAAAATAGAGCTGGAGAAAAAATGAAAGATTGAGAGAAAAGCAAGAGTATATCTCACGACTTAGAGAGAGAGAGAGAAAAAAAAGAAAACTAGCAAGTTGGAGTGTTAAGTTTGTGATGTTAGGACTATATTTTCAAAAAGAATCATACTCTTAATTACATATAAAAAAGCTTGTTTGCTAACTGAGGTCCTTGAATCCTCTTTACCTAGTATGTTTGTGTCTCTTTTGCAAGAATTCAAGGATGTTTTCTCCTGATAAGTTAGCTAAAGAGTTACCACCATTGAGAGACATCGAGCATAAGATTGATTATATTCCAAGTGCTCAGATTCCAAATTGACCAGCATACCGAACCAATCTAAAAGGGACAAAAGAGATTCAAAGGCAAGTTGAAGAGTTGCTTGCTCACAGGTATGTACGTGAAATTTTTAAGTCCTTGAAGTGTTCATGTCTTACTTGTACCTAAGAAATAAATGGATCTTGGAGAATGTGTGTAGACTGTAGGGCTATTAATAAAATTACAATTAAGTATTGACATCATATTCCTAGGTTGGATGATATGCTAAATGAATTGTACAGTTGTAGCTTGTTTACAAAAATTGACTATCTGGATACCATCAAATTAGGATCGATGTTGGAGATAAATGAAAAACCACTTTCAAAACTAAGCATGGTTTGAATGAATGGATGGTTATGTCTTTTGGCTTAACTAATGCACCTAGTAATTTTATGAGACTTATGAACCATATACTGTATGAATTTTCAAGAGAGCTTGTTGTGGTTTATTTTGATAACATCCTAATATATTCTAAGACAATAGAGGATCGTGTTATGCATGTTAGGTGTGTTCTAGATGCACTTAGAAGAGAAATATCTTATGCTAATCTCAAAAAGTGTTGTTTTTCCCTGGAAAAGGTAAACTTCTTAGGTTTTGTAGTTTTTAAACATCAAGTAAAAGTTAATTATGAGAAGGTTAAATTAATCAGGGAGTGGCCTACACTTAAGAGTGCTAGTGAGATTATAAGTTTTCATGGCTTAGTTGATTTTTATAGGAGGTTCATTAGAGATTTTAATTCCATAGCTTCACCATTTAATGAACTTATTAAGAGGAATGTAACATTTGATTGGGGACAAGCATAAAAATGTGCTTTCAATAATTTTAAAGATAAGCTGTGTAAAATGTCTTTGCTTACCTTACCTAATTTTAAGCTAACAATTGAAATTGAGTGTGATGTCAGTGAAATAAAGATTGGAGAAGTTTTAATGCATAAATAAAGACTGTTGATGTACTTCAGTGAAAAGATAAATGGAACTATCTTGAACTATGCTACATATGACAAGGAGCATTATCCCTTAGTGAGAGCACTACAAACTTGGCAATATTACTAGTGATCAATAGAGTTTGTTATCCATTCTGATGATCGGAGTTTACAAAACTTATAGAGCCAACAAAAGCTGAATCAGAGACGTGCAAAATGGTTGGAGTTCATTGAAATTTTTTCTTATGTTATACGGTATAAGAAAGGTAAGAAAAATGTAGTTGCAAATGCGCTATCCTAGAAGGTTTGTCTTGCTAAACACCCTTCACACTAGGCTACTTAGATTTGAACATATTAAAGCATTGTATTCACAAGACACTTATTTTGTATTATTGTTGAAAATCTGAAGAAAAAATGTGTTGTGTCCAATTATATGTTGTTTGATGGGTTTCTATCTAGGAAGAATAAGTTTTGCATTCCCACTTGTTCTATTCGGGAGTTGTTAGTTAAAGAGAAGCATGAGAGGCTTAATAGAACATTTTGGGATCATTAAATCATATGACATGTTGAGCGGACATTTTTATTGGCCTAGAATGAGACATGATGTACATAAGGTGTATAAGTGATGTACTACATGTAGGGAAGCTAAGTCTAAGTCTAAACTACGTGGACTGTATTTGCCTTTACCAACTCCTACATGGGCCTTAGTTAGATATTTCAATAGATTTTGTATAAGGGTTTACCTCGATCTAAGAGGAAAAAGGATAGCATTTTTGTGGTAGTTGACAAGTTTAGCAAAATGACTCATTTTATTGCATGTAATACAACTAATGATACGAAACATATCCTCCCCTTGTTCTTCAATGATGTAGTTAAATTCCATGGGGTTTCTAGAAGTATTGTTAGTGATAGAGATGTAAAATTCTTAAGTCATTTTTGGAAAGTACTTTGGGGAAAACTTGGTACTAAGTTAGTATACTCCTGTGTCATCCTCAGACTGATGGACAAACTGAGGTAGTCAATAGGACGATGGTAACTAGGATAAAAATACCAAAACTTAGGAGGGTTTTCTACCATTTATTGAATTTGCATACAACAGGGGTGTTCATAATGTCACACAATGTTCATCGTTATAGATGTGTATGGTTTTAACCTTTTAACCTCTATTGACTTGTTGCCTTTGCCTTCAAACGATGTGGTGAATCTTCAAGCTAATAGGTTAAAGAAAGAATTGAGAAGCAAAATGCCAAGGTACTGGAAAAGGTCAACCAACATCGAAAGCCCATGATATTTAAGGAGGGAGAGATTTGGTTTGGGTTCACCTTCGGAAGGAAAGATTTCCACATCAACAAGATTCAAAGTTAAACTCAAAAGGAGATAGACCTTTTTAAGTGATGAAAAAAATCAATGACAATGCCTACTAGATTGATATTAAAGGTAAATATGGTGAGTGTGCTACTTTTAATGTTTCTGACTTAACTCGTTTTGATCTAAATAATGTGCTTGATACATGGATGAATTCTTCAAGGATGTAGTTAAATTACATGGCATTCCAAAGAAACTATAATTGGCATTGAATTCTCACATTCAAAAGGAAGTGAACTCAATTGAGGAGATTTGAGTAGCAAAAATTGATCAAAATATTTATAATTGAAGTTAGCTGGCGCTACATGATGACACTACATGATGGAACCATAATTGAGCTTCATAATTTATTTTATTTTGCAAAAATGTACCTTATTTTTTGGGTTTTTATTATTAAACCCATATATGTTTATTTGGTTTTAGTTTCTTCTAGGTAAGAGTAGAATGAACTTTTTATGTTCTTTTTAGTGTAGTAGAATGAGCTTAAAAGCAGGGAAACAAAATGCATCACATTAGGTTTTTATATTTTGAAGATTTAGGGTTTTCTACCAATGGAATTTCTCTGATAGATGACAGATTATCATCACTACTCTTTTGCATTTCTAACTCAGGGTTGCATGCCAAGAACATTCGAGTGACTTTGATCACCTTGCTTGTGGAGTGTTTGAACTTGAAATGAGGAACTACTTCTCCTTATCTCTTGGTCTTTGATCAAAGGGTAATCCAAATCTAATCCATTCCTTTGGATTGTTGTCAAATTGATTTGGGAGTTTTAAATTTAATATTGGGGTACACCAATTGAGTTCCAAATTTTGAAATCTTAGGGCTTTCATATGAGTTGTTATATCTTTTGATTTTCAATTTCATTCAAATTTGATATGAAAAGTGAATATGAATGTAATGCGTTTTCTTAATTTGAGGTCACATTTGCATACACCTGGAAATGTAATCAATTATTGGTAATATAAAAAGTATGAGTCAATTAATTATGATCGTTAATGTTTATCAATATTTTGTAGTGGATTGTCCTTCAAAACCAGACTATAATCCTATTGCAAATTAGAGAGTGATTGATTGAACTACCATTAACAATCATACGAGACACGTTCCTCCTTTTTATGTGAACGTTGAGGATTTCTCAATTTTACCTTCACACGACATCCATCTCATTGATAAATTACCATCCATATGATTTTTAGGTGTTTAAAATTGATATTACATTACGAGGAATAGGAAAATTTTTTACGCTTCAAGGCATCGAGTTTTGTACTTAACAACGTCGGGAAAACATCTCCCGATGTCACAAGCTCCATCAGAAAGACCGTTGGGCGTAGTGCGTCGGGAGAGTAATTTTCGATGCGCAAACGGAACAACATTGTGAATGACCTATTTTCGACATCGTCACTCACGGACGTTGGACGTCAGCAATGGTTTATTTCCAATATCCCATTATGGCGTCAGGAGTAGTTTCTCCCGACGCGACATTAAGCAAATATATGCCCCAACGTCATGGAGAGAGCGTCAGGAAAAGTACTTATTTCTGACGCCCTGTCTACGTTGGGAGATACTACTATATTATTTTTTAAAAAAATATTTTATTCAAATTATTTATTTTAATAATGAGGTACTCTTTTGAGTTTCAATTCTATATAAATTCAATAAATCATGAAATACATCAAACACAAAATTAATAATAAATTATTAAAATAAAGATTCTAATTTATAAAATTAAATAGTAAATCCGAATGTATAAGAAAAATTACAAATACTTTAAATTGTTCAAAACAAATTACATAAAAGAGAAAAAAACTACCTTATCTCCTAATTATTGTAGCGAACACCAGATTCGATGAATTTCAAACCTACAATGTTATAAAAGTAAATTTAGATATATATCATTGATGCAAAATTAAACAAATTAAAAGTTGAAAAAGTAGATACCCAAGTGTTCACGGTTCTCTCTATGCTTGACATCTCCTCAATCATCTTCCTCGTTTCTTCTATTTATCGAGCATTTTCTTTCATTTGTTGGGCATGCAACTTTGACGTTCTTCTTTGTTCTTCAATTAATTGGTTAGCATTTTTAAGGCTAGCTCTTAGTCCGCTAACCTCTTTAGAGTGTATCTCTTACTCATATAAAGAGGAAGAACTTCTAGCAGTATCCTTTTGAGACTTGGGCTAGGGGTCCCATTCAAGACCTTTTGAGTAGCCCGGTTGCCTATCCAAAACGATCTCGCATATCTTATCCCTAGAGAGTGGCTGAGAACCTTCTGAGGTAGGTTGAGATTGGAGTTCCAACATTTGATTTTGCATCACAAGTTTTACGTTATTAACTGACAATTAAAAGTAGAAAATGCAAGTAAAGATTTTCATAAACTTACATGTGCATCTACAGGTGCCTGTGAAACAAACTGGCCACACCTATTGGTGTGTATTTATCTAAACAACTCCACACAGTTCACAAATTGGCCTCGTTTTTTAGCGAGCTCGTGTTGTCATTGTAGGAACGACTTGGACCCGCTACTGTAATTGAAGCCTACTTCGCTCTAGCAGCCCTGTTGATCCTTGATTGCTCATACATGCAATCAAAATGTTACAACCAAACAATAAAAAATGAAATACCATAAAGTAAAAGTAGAAGATATGAATCACCTGAAATTATCAAGTTATGTAATGATCGTAGAGGAAGTGTCAATCTTCCACATGATTAATCAATCTGGATGGTGGGTTGGCATGTGCTTCAGCGTTGCTGAACTTTTTCCATGTGTTGAGCATTTAATGCTCAACAAATCGAGTATGTACTTGATCAGTGAAATCAAGCACGAACCATTACTACAAAAAAAAAAAATACAAATTAGTTTTCTACATATGAACATATATGTAAGGGAAGTTACAAACTTACCCGTAGGTCGCTCTTGACAACCTCGATGTACTCTGGAGGTACATCAACCCACACCGATGGTATTGCTAAACTGAATGGCATGTGGTGAGATAGACTTATCCCCTCCTGTGGTGATTGATATTGAGATCTTCCCATTCTATAGTACGTATCTATCCAACTTCAAGTTCCAGGAGTGTTGATGTCTGTACGAAATGCAAGTGGGTTGAGGGCAATCTATGAAAAAAATTTATGAGAAATATACGGGACTAACTTGAAGTGTCGCCCACCAAGGATGATCCTAATGCGTTATTAAATGCATCGTTCAACTCCATGAATATATCTGCCTCATGGAAACCGCTGAAAAATGACATAGTACCAGTGAATATAAAAACCAAGAAACGTTAAACAATTTAGAGTATCTCAAATTAAATATATATATAAAAATGAAAGTTGTGGATACATGAAGAAGGCATTATTATTTGTCGTCGCTTAATCCACTTTGAGGTGATCATTGTGCATCATCATCGTCTATAAAGTCGTCAGTGGCATGATGCACAATCGGTTTTTCCACCACTGTAGGATCAACGTTAGGCCTGCATAGAGTGTCATCCTCAATATGTTCATCCAGACGATACCCGACAATGGTTTCCAATACATTAAGTTGAACCAATTGAACATATCCTCCACCTCAAGCATGTCCCGTATTCATTTATTTTAGGCCACTTGAACAACTTTTCAATTGGTACCATTTTGTGGGTCCTCGAGGTAAAAGACTTGATGTGCCTAGTTTGCAAGAATGATCGGTTCCTCAGCAAACAAAAAATGCGACGTGTTCATTGATTTGTAGTTTAATTCTATGTATATCCTATGACTTTTGTTGTTGTCAATGTCAAACTATCTACACTTGAATAGCCAAGCACATCATCCTAGCAGATATTGAACTTGCAAGACTTCATCTAAAATAATGTAGAAATTATTGTTGGCACTTTCATTGCCACTATTTTCACTGACCACCATGACTCCATTGTTTTGTGTAGTGCATCAAGAATCACGCTATACGATATGAAATCATATTGTACTGAGAATGCATCCACTTTAATAGCGAACCTCAAGTGAAGGTCCCATCGAAAGTGAGAAGAAATCATGAGAAAGGTTTTCTCTCTCACAAATTTCTAGAACCTGAAATTGATGTAAATAAATATATAAAAAATTATAAAATAAGCATATCCGGTTCTCAAATTTCATATACTCTATATACCTGACCTCTGAACCAACAAGAAATGCTCATTGATGTCTTTTAAATAAGTCAGTGCGCTTTGACCCTGACGACATATCAACCTCAAGTTTTTCTAAGTAGATGATCGTGAGTTTGTGTGATGATAATAACAAAGACTTAAATAACCAGTGAATTATAAAAGTTGGAAACGCATACTTATGGTAGTCCGCTATTTCATTTACATTGTTGAGGATGTACCAATGAAAGAAGCGTTTCTCTTTCTGTGATGTGGTTCGTAAACTTGATACCCCTAATAGTCGTACTTTTTGCACAAACATTTTAGACCCAAAAATTACCTCATCATTGAGAATGCTATCATCATTTCGTTCATCTCTATTAAATTGAGTCTCAATCCTACTTAAATATCTCGAACAAAAGATCCCTGATTCATTTATCACATATGCTTCTGCAATCGACCCCTCAAGACGTGCTTTGTTTTAAAGAAACTGTTTTAATGTACGTAGATTTCTTTCAATGGGTTATATCCAACTGTAAGAGACCGAATCAGCAACTTTGATTTGAAATGGTAGGTGAATGGTAAGGTGTATCATTACGTTGCATAATCGTACTTACACGCATGAATAGACCGGACCAGAAACTTTGGTTACCCTCTGTTAGGAGTAACCTTGTACAAAGACTCACTACAAATTAGACAATATTGCAAATCCCCAAATTCCTTTCAGTAAAATATACAGTCGTACTTATATGCATGGAATAATCTCGTATCCCAAGCCCAAGTCACTCAATTTTCGTTTGGCTTCATAGAATGAACTAGGGATAGTAGTACTACACATTGAAAATGTTGCTTTTAACAACTCTAATAACATGTCAAAAGACTTGTTACTCCAACCGTTGAGAACCTTGACATGCATCAACTTAACCAAGAAATTCAGGGATGAAAATTCTGAACAATTGGGGTATAGCTCACTACATGCTTTATTTAATAACTCCTGAAATATGTTCACTGTCTCTTATTCTACCCCACTATTAAACGGCATGTCATTCTCCAAACCTTCCTCCATTTCTTCTTTATGTTCAATCGAAGCTTGTATTTGATGAAGCATACCCAAAATTTCATTTTCTTTAGAAAAAGGGTTATTGCTAGTTCTTTCGTGAAAAGGGTCACTACTAGTGCTGGAAATTATACAAACGCAACGAAAACAGGATCGAAAAAAATTACTCTATATGCAACTAAACACTTTAGTAATTCACATGCTTAAGACTACCCTAATTACAATGATTAAGGTTAAAAGAAATTCTTTACCTTTTAACCTCCCTAATGCTCCAAATCTTCTCATGATCACACACCCAAAACCACCAATAGAGATCACCCGTTATACTCCGGATTAAGAACCGGGTTGTGGTACCCGTCGAATGAAGGAATTTAGAGAGAGATATGGAATGAAGTTTTGATAAAAAAATTAGCCAAAAACAATACTTCTTCAGTTTGAAAAAGAACTATTTATAACCTAATTATATGCAAAATTGTATGTAATTAGTTGGATAATTTCTCAACACTTTGTATTCCACTAACATTTAGTGGAATTGCTCACCATTCCATTTAGTGGGATTTTTGGATATTTCCATTAATTTTAGTCAAGGGTAAAATAGTCATTTGACCATTTTAGTCAAAGTCAAACTTTGATTTTTCAAGCCAAAAGTCAACATTTTGACATTTTACCATTTTTGTCCATTTTAACTAATTTCGACCTTCTGAGCATGAATCCATATTCATTTTCTTAAAATTCAAATCACATTTGAATATAAAGTCCTATAACTGACAATTATATCACATATATTTGTCGGTTTCTCTCTCTTTACCTAATTCAAACAATTCAAATTATTCCAACATGTCGTTCTAAGTTAATTCTGTATGATGGACCTATAGATCATGGGCTCCAACGATCCAAGATTAATTGGCTAAACCCTTTTAGACCAAGCTAAACAAAATTCATTAATTGACGAGTCATTCCACTAAAGTCTTATAGCTGCACTCCCCTCACTATAGATATATTTCTGTCCATCTGATATAACCATGATTAGTAAGTTAATCCTTCACAGGTTTTTCCTAACCTCGCCTGGGTCAAAATACCGTTTTTACCCCTGAGACTACATCTTGTTCCTTAAGTCCCACTGATCCATTATTGAACATTGGTTGGTTTAAGGTCCAACCTGTAAACTGAATCCCTCTCAAGCCAATGAAAGGTTGGGGCCCCTATGTTCAAGACTTGGATTCAGTTCTTAAGAGAACAACATATCTACTAACCCTAAAACGTGTAGGAGTGAAATCTGTCTTGCACCCTATGTTCCCAACTATTCACCCGATCTTATCCCTGAAATGGGAGACTTATTGGACCAACGCTAATGAGTTGCCTTCACCTATGCAGATCTAAGGATAATCTCGTGCGAACAGGAGTTCACAGTTAGCTCAGGATTAAGATTAAGTTACCTAGGTCATTAAAAAATGAGATAGTCAGTTTTAAACAGTAAACGACGTTATTACGTAAAAGTGACTATTTCATGGTTCTGTCGTATGTAAACCTTTTTACATAGGATGCCCCTCTTTCATGCCTCTACATGAACGATTTAGGATTATATCGTTCGTATTATTTACAAAGTGGGTCGCATCCATAGTATCTCTGAATAAAGCGCCCAACCTTTAATCATATACTATAGACTATTTAGACTATTTACTCGAACTTAATCCATGTTTATGTCTCTACATAAAGTTCAAGTTTACACAAAAATAGTCTTGAGATATATGTTTATTGGATTTAAGAATATAGTATTCAATTTCTCAATAACGACTTTATTAAAAAGAATATGATTACAAACTACGAGTTTTAGGACATTAATTCCAACAGGTAGTTCCTTCTCAAATCTTTCTATACCTCTATGCAAGTCTACTGGCTCTCCATGATACACTCATTTTGTATAGAAGGGGGGATATTCCAATCATTAATAGATGTCGCTAACACTCCCTCTAATAAGTCCCAATTTGAGTTCATACATCTCTTACATGGACACCTTGTTCATCTGTACTCATCGATGTGATACCTTGCAACCTCTAAAAATTGGGACACTCCCTCTCTATGCTCAATCGAAAACTTATTCCTAAGTTTCGTCCAACCCTTATCCATCGTTAAAAACCTAAAATATAAATATGTTTGATTAGTCTTATATTCCTCCTCTCAAATGCTCAAACTTACTCCATGAATAAGCTACACCTCACAAGTACCCAATATCTAACTTTCACTACAGCTAAGTTTAAACTAAAAAGGCTGCCATAACTATAGAATAGCCAGAAAAATCTAACCACATATTACTTCAATCTTTCCAAGCTACCCAACACTTCCAACAAACCTTACAAGCCACCTAACACGTCTAACAAATTATAAACTACTAAAAACTACCATGACTGAAGGATAGTCAAAACGAATCAATCAGAATGCATGCTTCAATCTTTACAATATAACTTAATTCTAACAAACAAAGCATACTAACAGATTTAAAACTAGAGGCTACTATACAACAATTCAACCCTAAAACTCTAACAAACCCAACGCTAACATAAATTTCAACAATTTAAAACATAAACCTACAATAATACATACAATTTCAGTCCTAAACTTCAAAAAAATTCAATACATTTAAATATAAATTTCAACAATTTCAACCCTAAACCTATAACAAATTTCAATATACATTTTATACCTACAATTTCATTCCTAAACTTCAAACAATTTCAATAAGTTTAAACATACATTTTAACAATTTTAACTCTATCCATGCCAACAATTTGAATATACATTCATTCAAAACAAATATTTATTTAACTTTAAAACAAAAAAAAAAAAACAAAAAACACAACTTAAGTGTAGAGCGGCGGCGATCAAATAGGACGACGAGGGAAGGTCGGAGAGTGACAGAGCAACCCGGTGGCAATGGCATACGATAGGCGACAATAGGTAGACGATAACGGCACAATGATCTCCCTCTTTCCCTCTCTCTTGGCCTCTTCCTCTTTTCCTTTCATTTTGAGTTCTGTGTTCTGTGAACACAGAACTCAAATATATAGGGTGAAAATGTCGGGATATCCCCCTATTCCTAACACCACAAGTGAAACGTCAGGAATAATTCTATCCATTCTCGACGTTTCACTTATGGGGTCAGAAATGGTTGACACCATCCTCGACGTGTCCTACATGGTGTTAGGAAAAGGTAAATAATTATTTAATTGTTTACTTTTCCCTGACGCGGCCAACGTAAACGTCGGGGATGATGTATACATTTCTAACGTTTGTTTGCATGGCGTTGGGAAACATTAAAAAATAAAATAATATCTCTTTTCCCAATGCTGTAAATGTTGACGTTGGGAATTGGTGAACTATTCCTGATGTCTAAGCATAGACGTTAGAAATGGATTTCTCTACCAACACTTGCTTAGCAGCATCGAAAATAGTAGGACATTCTCGACGTATGCTTCGTCTACGTCCCATTCGATGTCGGAAATGCTCCAATTTCTTATAGTGTTTGTATCCATTATAATTGACTATATATATGTTTTTGGGTACCAATTATGGATACCAATGATAACGACATTGATACTTATATTGTTCCAATATGGAGTATCATGTACAAGATCAAATCTAAGCAAAATGATGATATTGACAAGATGATGAATCCATAGAGCAAGATAAACAATTAAAAGAATGAAGGGCCCGTTTGATAATGTTTTCGTTTTCTATTTCTTATTTCTGTTTCTAATTTTTTAAGAAACGAAGGCATTTGGTAATGTTGCCAGTCGTTCTCAAAATAATTAGAAATATTTCTCATTTTATAAAAACACAGTGGAATAACACAAAATAGTTTCTATTGGTTCACCTAATTTATTTCCTACCGTTTCTCTTCTCCTCTCCACATCCTCTTCTCTCTTTTTGGGATTTTATCTTCTCGATCTCTTCCTCTTCTTCAGTGGGTTATCTCTCTTCGTGACTCTATCTTCTCTCTTCCTCTTTACCGGTTGTCTTCTCTCTTCGTCGGTTACAAATGTATGTGTTTCTTTATTCCTCTATTCCTCTCTTCTCTGGCTCTGTCTCTTTATTTCTCTCTTCTGAATCAATGATCTCCCTGTTGAATTAAGGTTAAAACGAATTAAGTCTGCTAATCTCCATCTCTTGAAATCCTAATTTAAACTATAAATCCATCCTTCCTCCCTTCGTTCCTCTTTTGCTTCAGTACTCGCAATCTCTTGACCCTCTTTCTTTTCGATTAGATTCTTCTTTTTTATTGTATTTGTTTGTTTTAGAAAATTTAATATCCTTAGTGTGATTGTTCTTGATTTTTTTTCATTTGTTTCTAAAATTTATGGAGTCTTGATTCATCTCTCTTCGTGTTAAAGATAATGCGGTAATGGGTCTGTGAGGATGAATTTATAAGGCTTGTTTCTCAAAAGATTCGCAGTGGCCGCCTGAGAGCTTTTGCCTTTGTTGGGCTTAAGAGCTTCTGTTGTTTTTAGACTTTCTTTGATGTCTGAGACTTTAACGAACAATATGCATTCTAGTTTTTGTCTATTTAATCTAAATGCCTGGATATGAAATTTTCTGTTTTCTATGAATCTTGGATTTGGGTTTTAAAATTTCCTCTGAAATTCACTAGTTGGGATTTTGTATCTACCTCTTGAGTAATGTTTTGAGTGCTTTAGGAATGAACAAAGTCCCACATATTCATATCCATTCTTTTCACTTTGTCAGCGCTCTTTCTTTTATGTCTTGTTGATCCTTGTTGGATGGAAGATCTTCACTTTCGTTATTCAATTATACATACTTGATTTGTATGACTTTTACCCTAAGTTTGGTTTTTTTTTTTTTTTTTGTTAATGTGTTGATGAAGGAAATTCTTAAGGCTTGTTTCTAAGAAAAGCATTATCAAAAGAACATCCACCAAAAAAACATTTATGGTTGTTTCTTGTTTGTGGAGCTTTTTCTTTGGATTTAAAATGCTTGAATTCTCCATAATCCCTGATTTTTCCATTATTGTTAGCTTTGGTATCAACTATAGAGTTGTGTTCTTTTTTATTTGGTGTGATATTATTCACTCAAATAAAGGGTAGGATATTACCTTCATTTGTATCTTTGAGTTTTCAATTAGAAGTGCCATAGATAAAAGTTATTTGTAGATTCTATGAATCATTGAAGAAGGCATTAAGCTAATGACTTGGCCATTTTTTCTGTATTTAGGAAAGTAAAGGGGATATTGGATTTGAAGGAAAGGGAAGTAGAAATGGAGTAAGAAATGGACAGAAAGCAGCAGGGAATGTAAATTCACCAATTTTGTTAGAGTAGTTGGATTGGGAGAAGTTTGCAATTTCTGTTCTGTTACGAACGACAAAAGGTTAAAGCACAAGCAAAGAAGGAAGAGATTCGAGGAATGAGTTTGAAGTGAAACCAGTGGCTAAAACTAACATTTTATCCTCTTCACCATACTGTACAACAAACGTTTGTTTTGTGATTGGAAGAATTAGTGTTACCAGCAAAATGTTGTTACTGCATTTACTTTAGAAAATAAGACAATGTGTTTGTGCTTTAAGACAACTCTATCTTTCTTAGATCCATATGGATTCTCTCTTTTCCTTCTTGATGATAAAGAAAAGAAAACAAAAAATGAGTTCAAACAAATGACTCGAGTGAGAGATGATATTACAAATCAAATGTGAGTCCACATATGTTTAACATAGAACATTATTGAGAAAAAAGGAAACGAGAAAAAGTTATCAAACACGTTTCTATTTCTATTTTTTTTAAGAAATAAGAAACATAAACCATTATCAAACACATTCTTGTTTCTTGTTCTAAAAAAAAAGAAACAGAAAACAAAAAATAAGAAACAGAGAACAGAAACATTACCACACGGGCCCGAAATGACCTTTGAAAAGATTATTAGAAACACAAATTCTAAACTTACCAAATATTAATGAAGGAAATTGGAGCAATTAATCGCAAGAGAAAGATGCTTAAATGTCCAAAACAATCACACACTGAAAAGTTTGCCATTTTTTAAAGTTATATATCGAGGATATTATAGTAATCATATTAACATCCATGTCATTACCAATTGAAATGCAAATGGCCTCAATGGAAACCAAATTATGGTTGCACACTCCCTTGTAAGCAAGCTCAAAGAAATATAATTCCTTATGCGATTGATACCCATTATGATTAACACACAAATGTCACCCACCATGATTAAACTAATTTGCTATTACTAATGTGTAAATGTGGCTTGGGATCATTCTAGACAACTTGAATTTTAATCAAATATTTTTGTAAAATATTTGGGATAAATTTTGGAATATGTCTAAAAATCTCGAACTTTCAATCTAATTCTTGAGAAAAACAATCTCTCTTTCCTTGATGGTACTTGGAAGTGTTGTTGCACTTCGCTCTTCAACTCGTTTTAGATCCGACAATCAGGTACTTAAAGAACAGAACAACAACTGCAAGGTAGATCGTTACTGAAATGAAAATTGCAGAACAGAAGCAAGATTAGTATACGACTAAGTCGCGAAACGTCTTAAAGAGAGCATGTTTCGCGACTTTGCTCTGAATTGTGCAAACAGAATAATGAGGATAAAACAACATTTTTTCGTCAATCAATTTTGCACAAAACTAGTTGGAATCAAAACATTCAAAAATCACAGCTCGAAAAACTTTTAAGAGAATGAGAATTTGTGAGAAGATTGTTTGTTGTGTGTTGTCAGAATGAGAATGAGGAAACTATATATAGTGTGGGGAGGATCGGTCAACGGTCAAATTCATTAAAAAAAGTTAAAATTTAATCATGAAACGTTAAGAATTTAATTATGAACGGTAAAAAATTAATAAAACATTAACGGTCAAATAACGGTCGATAATTAATTCATAAACGTTAAAACCTCAAATAACGGTCAATAATTAATTCATAAACATTCAAAATATTTCATAATTTCTTACAAATTTTTCATCCAATAATCCCCCACTTGAAAATTTGTTTACTATTATTCCCCACTTGAAAATTTTTAAAAACATTTTCATCGAGCAGTGTTTGTCTCTATAGTGCTGTGCTTAAGTAAATCTATCAAGAGTACTCATGTAGCTAGGTACCCTACTTGATTTCAAGTATAGATTTCATTAACAACAAAGTTCAGCCTCATCATACGCTTTAGGACGTCATGTTAATCACTAAATCATAAGAATGGAACTTCTAATTATTTAGCATGATTCTCGTCATATTACTTGTAATCAATTATTACCCATTGAACTTGTTTCTTGGGATCTCCAGTCTTTCAAGTTGCGTTTACCTCACAGTAATTCAAGTTTTAATAGGCTTGAGTCCCATTCTTTTTGAGGTTTTAAAAACCTTTTCTCTAGCGAGTCTTTTGGTCAAAGGATCAGCCAAGTTACCGTCAAACCATACATAATCCATTATCACTGTATCAGTAGTGAGCAATTCTCTAATGGTGCTGTGCTTACGACGTATTTGTCGTCTCTTACTGTTATAATAATGGTTCTGAATTTTTTGCGATAGCTGCACTATCACAATGGATTAATATGGCTGGTATCGGTCTTTTCCATGTGGGAATCTCTAATAGCAAGCTTCGAAGCCAACTTGCTTCTTCACTAGCAGTAGCTAATGCTATCATCTCTGACTCCATCGTTGACTGGGCTAAGATTGTCAGTTTCTTGAATTTTCAAGCAACAACTCCTTCTACTATATTAAAAACATAGCCACTTGTAGCCTTTGAGTCACCTGAAAGGGAGTTCTAATCAGCATCGCTGTAACCTTCAAGTACAATTGGAAACTTATTATAATGTAATCCTAGGTTTTGAGTTTTCTTAAGGTATCTCATTACTCACTCTATTGTATTCCAGTGTTCTAGACTGGATCTGCTAGTAAACCTACATAGTAATCCTACGACGTAAGTTATGTCTGGTCTAGTGCAATCAGCAACATACCTCAAACCGCTTATGATACTAGCGTACCCGGATTGGTTAACACTGTCACCAATGTTTTTGAATAATTTCTCACTAGAGTCATAAGGTGTACAAGTTGGTTTACTTTCGAAGTAGTTGTACTTCTTTAGAATCTTTTCTATGTAATGAGATTGATCTAAGAAAATTCCATTTTCAGTTCTTGTAATTTTGATGCCTAAGATTACATCAGCTTCACCTAGGTATTTCATGTCAAAGTTTGCATTCAACATAGATTTTACATCATTTATGACATGCAAGTTTGATCCAAAGATTAACATGTCATCTACGTATAGGCATATGATAATACATAGCCTACCTTCAATCTTATAGTAGATACATTTGTCACTTTCATTTACTTTGAATCCTTTTGACATGAATAAGTTGTCAAACTTTTTGTGTCATTGCTTGGGAGCTTGTTTTAGGCCATAGAGGGATTTATCTAGTTTATAAACTTTGGTTTCTTGGCCGTGAACTATGAAACCTTCAGGTTGTTCCATATAAATCTCTTCTTCTAAATCACCATTTAGGAAAGCAGTTTTGACATTCATCTGATGGATTAAGAGATTGTTCAGGGCAGCTATAGATATCAACACTCTGATAGAGGTGCTTCTAGTGACCGAGAAAAAAGTATCAAAGAAATCTATGTTCTCCCTCTGCCTAAATCCTTTTGCTACTAATCTAGCCTTATACTTGTCTACTAATCCATCAAGTTTGAGTTTCTTCCTTAAAAACCATTTGTAGCCTATAGCTTTACATCGAGGGGGTAAGTCAACTAGGTGCCAAGTTCTATTGGATTCAAGAGAGTCCATTTCATCATTGATAGCTTCTTGCCATAAATTGGTATCTACTGAGGATAAGGCTTCTGTTAGATCTTTCGGATCTTCTACGTTGTACATTTCGAAGTCTTCTCCAAAGTCTTTTACTGTTCTAGCTCTCTTGCTTCTTCTAGGTTTAGGATCTACTGTCTTGTCTTGCGTTTGGATCCTAACTGAAGGTAGACTACTGGAACTTGAGACCCACTAGTTTGACTATTTAGGCCTCCACTATTTCTAGATTTAAAAGGAAATCTATCCTCGAAAAAACCTACATCATTCGATTCTATGATTACTTTGTTTTCTAAGTCATAGAACCTATAGGCTTTACTATTTTCAATGTATCCTATGAAGACACATTCATACGCTCTACTTGCTAATTTTCTTTTTTTTGGATCAGGTATTCTAACATAAGCTAGACAACCACAAGTTCTAAGATAAGACAAGTTTGGTGTTTTATGTTTAAGAACTTCGTATGGTGAATTTTTACTATGTGATTTAGGAATCCTATTAAGGACATAATTAACAGTCTTAATCATTTCACCCTACCAAGATGGTGCTGCTCCTAACTCAAGTAAGATAGCAACTACTAACTCAATTAAAGTTCTATTCTTTCTTTCTGCTTTTCCATTCATTTCAGGAGAGTAAGGTGCAGTAGTTTCATGTATTATTCCTTTTGAGTTATAAAACTCATTGAAGGCAACTGAATCATTTTCATTTCCTCTATCACTACAAAGTCTCTTAACTCTTTTGTTAAACTGATTTTCTATTTCAGTTATAAAAACTTTGAACATGTCAAAGACATCACTTTTATTTTTAAGCAAATAGATAAAAGTGTAATCAGAACAGTCATCTATAAAGGTAATTATATACCTTTTACTGTTTCTAGTTAAAGTTCCATCAAATGCACATAAGTTAGAATGAATTAATTCTAAAGGCTCTGTTACTCTAGTTACATACTTATGCGAGGTTTTAGTTATCTTAGCTTGACTACAACATGCACATTTCTCAAAATCATGCAGAGATAACTTAGGTATAAGATTTAACCTACTCATGTTGCTAATTAACCTTTTATTAACATGACAAAGTCTAGTATGCCAAACATTAAAAGAAGAAAACATCTAAGCAGAAGATGCAATCTTATTAATTTCCAGATTCAATTTGAACATGTCATCAGTAGTGTAACCCTTCCTCACAAAAAACATTGTTTTTAGTTAAGGTAAACAAGTCTGATCCTATGGTTTGTGTGAATCCAACCATGTTAAGGAGACCAAATTCTTCAAATTTCTAGAGTATGCAGAACTTCCTTCAGCACAAGCGTCTTGCCTGATGTGAATTTCAATTCTACTTCTCCAATGTCGGGCACCTTGGTTATGTGATGATCTCTTAGAAGGATATTCTTATCCTTAACCTCATTATATTTTCAAAAGACTAAGGTCGTGGTAGACTTGGCGGGATGCACTGATGTCTAGAAACCAACCTTCAAACCCCTCAATTACATTAACTTCGAAAATCATAGCTACTAATTCATCTTCTATCAGGTTCGCCTGTGCAGCAGAACGACTCATGTTTCTACAATTTCTAGCTAAATGACCAGGCTTATTACAATTATAACAAACAATTTGTACCGTACTTTTGGAATGGGGGTTGTTCTGTTTGTTGGATCCTCGTTTCATCTTGTTTTCTTTCGACTTCAGGTCCGGTTTCAGAACTGCAGTAGGCTTCTTTCTGGGATAGGATTCACCTTTTTTTTTTTTTATCATGCTTCCTTTTTTCCTCCTCTATCCTTAGCCTCGTGATTAGACTTTCCAGTGAGAACTCCTTGGTTTTGTGCCTTAGAGTGTTCTTGAAATCCTTCCACAGTAGAGGTAATTTATCAATAATAACAGCAACTTGAAATTGATCATTGAGTGGCATACTTTCACTGATAATTTCGTGGGCTATTTTCTGGACTTCATGTGATTGTGCCTCCACGGATTTGTCATCAGTCATTTGATATCTTAGGTATCGGCTGACAGCGTACTTCTTCGATCTCGCTTCCTCAGTATCGTACTTCTTTTGCAGTGCGTCCCATACTTCTTAGTAGTCATGGTACTGTAATAGTCATATAGTTCATCAGTAAGACCATTAAGAATTAGGTTCTTACAGATGAAGTCGGTTTCTGTTCAGGTGGCGAGGTTCTTTAGTTGTTCTTCTGTAGGATATTTTTCTGAAATCTTCGACTTTTCAGTAGTGCAAGTAGTAGCCACTTTCTTTAACGTGACGAAAAACAACATCTTTTGTTTCCACCTTTTGAAGTGTGCTCCTTCAAAACGAAACAGACGATTGAGATCAGAAGACATCAAATCAGATTGGAATTGTCCGGCCATCACAACAAAGAAGTAACGTCTTAAAATTGTTCTTGCACTTCGGTCTTCAACTCGTTTTAGATCCGGCAATCTGGTACTTAAAGAACAGAACAACATTTGCAAGGTAGATCGTTACTGAAATGAAAACTGCAAAACAGAAGCAAGATTAGTATACAGTTGAGTTGCGGAACACGCTCTCTTTAAGACGTTTCACGGCTCTGCTCTGAATCGTGCAAACAGAATAATGTCTCGTTGTCCCCAAGATAAAACAGTCATTTTTCATCAATCAGTTTTGCACAAAAACTAATTGGAATCAAAACACTAAAAAATCACAGCTCGGGAAAATTTTAAAAGAATGAAAATTTGTGAGAAGATTGTTTGTCGTGTGTTGTGAGAATGAGAATGAGGGAACTATATATAGTGTGGGAAGGATCAGTGTTTGTCGTGTGTTGTGAGAATGAGAATGAGGGAACTATATATAGTGTGGGGAGGATCGGCCAACAATCAAATTCATTAAGGAAACGTTAAGAATTTAATTATGAACGGTAAAAAATTAATAAGAACGTTAACGATCAACAATTAATTCATAAACATTAAAACCTCAAATAACGATCAACAATTAATTCATAAACGTTAAAAACGTTTCATAATTACTTACAAATTTTTCATTGAACAGGAAGCATGTTAATCTTGTTTCCTACTTAAGTCAATTTTTTTCATCCTTTTTAAGGCATGCGTCGGTCATCATGATAAACATAACATCAGGTTACTAAGGATGAACAACATGTTTACCAAGAACAATATATTTTGCAGTGGTGATATTACCTTGAGGAGAAATTTCCATGTGCCTCGAGATCGTGTTTGTGATGTGTTTGATTATTAATTTTCATATTGGACTCCCTTGAAGTGATTACAGGTAACTGCCTCTGTAGGACTCACGTAAAGTAGCAATTTTTTAAGAAACTTCTTTGGACACTCTAACTTCTCGGAGAGAAAGAGAGGTGAGAGGTAAAAATTGTTCCACCTACATTATGTGTTGATTTGTTCAAACTAGATTTCGAAAAGAAATTTAATTCGTAAAATGGAGCTGATTTTATTGATTTACGGTAGTATGTTAAAGTCTCTGATTTATCATTCTTTTATACTAAGCTTGTTTTCAAATTAGGGGAGATTAACTTCAACCTGTTGATTGTTAGACAACCAATTTGTTGAAGTTTTTTAATTTTTTTAGTGTGATCAATATTATTAAATGGTCTGAATTTAGAATCTTTAGTTTTTTTGTAGATTGTCAATTTTAGGATTCGGGTAGACTCTGAATTTTGAATCGTTGGGATGAATGAACGACCCAATGGGTGAGTAAATGCTCGAGATGAAGTTTTCGAGAGACTTTTGGCATGGACTTGGATTGGTTGATTTTGAACTCAACTTTGGGTGTAGAATTATTTAGACTTAATCCAATCCTTTTTTAAAGACTGATTATTTGAGTTTAATAATTACCATCTCCCTTCCAACCACAACCAAAACTACAATGGCTACCCTCCTAATGAAATAAACATTTTTGTTTCAAATTTTTTATCTTCTTTTAAATTAGGGTAGATTATAAAAAATGTTCCTTAACTTTGTTTTTTTTTTTCTTTTGTCAAAAGTAATTCTAAACTTTTAATAGTTTCAAAAATACTCTCAAATTTACGAAAAAGAGTTAAAAAAAAAAAATACTCTTACCGAGCTTTGGATGGAAACTGTTAAAGTTTTGTTTCAAAAATACATTTGACTATTTGAAAAGTTTCAAAAATATCTCTGAACTTAAAAAAAAAAAAAGTTTTAGAAAACAGTATATGAACTAAAACTGTTATTATCTTGTTAAAAAAATAACTCTATATCTCTATCGTTATTATAATGATAAATTTATTTGAAGTTAGGTTTTATGAGATTGACAATATTTGTTTTGAGGCTTTAAATGTTGGAAATGTCATTGCATTACCATTATTTTGAAAAATCGATAATTTACCATAATGTTGTTCTATAAGATACATTTTCTATCATTAGTTTCCTTTTCTGTTTCTCTTGTCAACATCTTCTTTACTTAGTGTGTGATTGCTATGAAAGTTAAGGTTTCTCATTGCGATTATGTTGTGCGTATTTAAAAGACACTTAGTTCTCCTATTAGAGTTGGTCGTTCAATTCGTCTTAAGTACAATATTTGTAATATCTTGTTGTAATTGTTTTGGCTTATGTAAGAAGAAAGGAACAATTACATATATTGAAGACATGCTTCATTCTCCATACTATTGTGCATCGTGATTCATTGTGCAGGGATTCTCTAAATTTAGATAGTGCCTAAGTCATTCGAATAAAGAGAATTTTGTTCAAGATATAACATTGTGAGAAGAAGTCTCACAATCTTGGGAAGCTCAAGTTCTTCAGAGAGAGAATGTGCATTTTAGGGAAAGCCCTAAGACCATCTTCTCTAAGTCTACTACTTAGAGGGAGCTAAAGTTATCGAGAGAGGGAGTCTCATACCTAGAGGGCGCTTAATTAGGTGTTCAATTGAGTGATATAGCTATTCGAGAGTCATTGTATTTATATAATCATTACAAATAAGTACTACGGGGTAATTGCTTATCATCATTATTAGTGAAGTTATCTTTTTTAGGCACAATAACCCCAAAACAGAGGTGATTTATAGTGAACTAGGTTAACAAACTCATATGTGTTTGCTTAGTGCTTCGCTTATATCTTATGTTTGTAGTATTGATGCTTTGATATCATAGATGACATAACTATAACACAATAGACTACACCTCAACTTTTCATAAGTTTTCTTGAGTTCGAAAAGAATAAATTAAAAAACAAATTATATAGGTCCATTTTGGTAATGATTTGGTTTTTTAGTTTTTGCTTTTGAAAATCAAGTCAATCGCTATTACTTCCACCTCTAAATTTCTTCCTATCTAGTTCTTTTTTACCAAAAATAAATTTCAAAGTCAACTTTTGTACTTGAGAAAAATGCAAATCATGATACAAAATGCAAACCATAATAGAAAATTCGTGTAAGACTTGGAAAAATTGGAGAAAATAATGAGAGTATCCATATGAAAAATAAAATGAGAATATTTATGGACCTCGTTTGGTAACCATTTTGTTGTTTAAAGCTACTATCTTAATTTGTTTCAAGATTTATTTTTTAATTAAGCCTATAAAATGTTCTCTCCATTTCTTATCATGATTTGCATCTTTCTTAAATACAAAGATTAAATTTTTGAAAGTTACTTTTAGTAAAAAAAAATAAATAAAAAAGTCGATAACAAATGAAGAAATATGAAGGTGGAAATAAAGTCTATAGACTTAATTTAAAATAAAAACACTAAAAAACTAAATTTTTACTAAACGAGATCGATATACTTTGTTTTTAAATTGATTCTTTTTTAATCAAGAAAACTTCAAATAAGTTATCATTATACTAACGACAAAGATATTTTTAATTTGTGAGAATAGTTTTTTCTTTTTTTAGGTTCAAGTTTATTTTTGAAAAATTTGAATAATTTAGGGATCTTTTCCATCCAAAACTAACGTTAAAGACATTTTCCATCCAAACTATGCCCTTAGGCTATTGTCTTTTTGTATCAGCCTAATCTGGTCCTATTGAGTCTCATTTCTAAAAGAACTTAGCTTAGGTAAGAAACAAGTAAAGTTACCAATGAAAAGTGGGTGAAACATTGACCTTCTAACTGGTTTCTTGTATGTGGCCTAGTCTAGTCCATTAGAGTCCCAATCCTAAAACAATGAGGCGAGCCATAGTTTGTCTCGCTATATATAGAACATGATAACTCCACTTCATGTAAGTTCATCTTATTCGTTAAAAACTTTTTTTGACTATTGTGTTGAAAATTAACTTATGCATCGGAGTGTTTATGGTCAAACACCACACAAGTGTGTTGTTCTCATTGTTTTGTAGGTGATGTACTCTTCAAAACACAAATATTTCTCCAACAATGGTACATGAAGGTGAGGCTAGGTTCTTTGGCTAAATTTTTAGATTAACCCTTTTGGGAGTGTTTCAAAAGGTATTTGTAAACACATGGAGAGTGAATCCAAACTAACTTTTTCTTGGATGTAATGAAATGTATAATGCCTCGAGGTTAGATAAAGAACACCTATCTTTCATATAGTCAGCTTTCGAATCCACTTGAGAATGACATTAAACCAAGCATATTAACAAAACCATTTAGGTCATACTATCAACTAACTCATTACAAATTTTAAAGAGATGATGGGATCGAATTCCAATGCAAAAACGGTTGATCGTCATTTGTCCAAATTTCATTACAAGAAATAGTTACATAATAGAAAAATAATGATAGTAAATAAAATCAAGGAGAATAAGCTATTACCTTCAAAATATCTCATCTCATATAGTACTCTTCTCTTGATTTTCTTCTAAGATTGACAACACGAACAACAAACGTTCCGATCACAAAACGCATGCAATACCACCAAAATGTCTTTTCTATTGTTCTCTCGAGAATTTTTGGGATCCTCGTGAGTTTCAAGAATAAGGAGACTTTTTTTTTCATAAAGAACAATTTTATGTTAATTCGTAGAGAGAACCAGACTTTTAGAATAATTATAAAGAAAAAAACATAAATATTTATTTATTATCTCACATTTTCTTAAAAGGAGTATTCAGAAAACTAAATAAATAAAAAGAAACGTGAGGGGATCTCCACTCCCCTTGGGAGTTAATTTAAATAATTTAATTAAACCTACATTCAATATCTTCTATTTAATAATATAAGTTTGTCAATCATATTCTGACATATATTTCTCTCATCCCTTAGTTTTGATATGAATCTCATATTAATTTTTAAACTATAAAATCAATTCAAATCATAACACTTGAATCTTATTTATATATTAATATTATCATATTATAAATTTTAGATTTGAATCTCATTTAAATTAACTTCATATTATACTGTATCTGCATATCTTATATTCATTGTATCCTATACAATAAACTTTTTTGTACCTTTTAAATATATAAAACTAAATCTTCGCTGAATCTTATTATGAGTTAGTAGAGAGACCTAATAAACTTATAATTTATAAGGCTTCGGTGATTTGAAATTAATTTATTAAACTTTTTAATTAAATTAACCAATATTCATTACTTACGAGACACTCTAATAAAAACTCATAATTGCACTCTTATAAATAGGATAGTATTCATGCGCCCATTGATTTTTTATCATTTTTTTAAGTCAATCAATCACATGTCATTTGTAACTGTAACTAAGTCAAGTTACTGTTTTACCTTTGTAGTTATTTTTTGCTCTTTAAGTTCCAATGTTCTTCTAATGAAAAGTTCCCCTCTGACCAATAAAAGGATGATAACTTATTATTTGAGGACAACCTATCTATTTTCCCTAAAGACGGGAAAGAGAGAATTCCATCTCTTTTAAGCCTATTGTTATGATTCAATTTTCAAATAATTGCTTGCAACGTGATAAGAAAATATCATCACATTTTGATTGATTCGTCAATTATCTATTGTGTGTGATGAATAATAATTGAATAGTTCAAGATCTTATTTGTGCCTTAATCATGAATGAATGTTTTTCTTTTAGTACTAGTATGTTTTCCTAGCTTAATTACAAGTATAAGCTTAAGAAATGTTTCCTCGTAAGTTTAGACTTGAACACAAGGATTTAATGATTCACTTAATTGGATGTCTAATCAAACTTTTGTGAAGAGTATACGAATATGCATAGTATGCTTATGTTCAAACAATTAATTACAAACTAATACTTACAAGGACGAATGTGATGAGGTGGAAGTGGTAGAATTGTATGGATGTGGAATGCTAGACAATCATTAAAGTAAACAAGCGATGAAACTATGTAAGAAAAGTCTATCGATAAAATTAGGGCATAGAAAATTCACGAACACTTTCTTTTACTAGTGCATAATTAATCGTCATGTTCCAACTTCTAATTAAAGAAGAGCACCTCTTGCACCTGGATGCTGGACGTATTTTATCTCTAGACATACATGTTAATGTTGATTTCAACAAAAGACTTAACTTAGCACTAGAGTTAACTTTTCCATTTTTTTAATGAGGTTTCGGCTACTTATTCTCTCGAGTAGTTAATTACCAATATCTAAACTCAATCTCTCAATTGACTTAAGAGTTCAGTAATCACTTACCATGTTTTTATGTTGAAAATGTTAGTTCATCTTCTTAATTCTTCATTTATAAGAAATTTAGCCTTGCATGGTGAAAGTAGAAAGCATGGATAACTGAAAAAGATAAATATTCATATTTATATTAAAAATGTATGATTTCTCAATCTTTAAATGAATAATAAAAATATAAATGATGATAAAAATGTAAATGATAGATAGGAGAGTGGGTCAAGCCACATGTCCTAATTTCTTATTCCCTTTGGCTACAATGTGTCTGCTTCGCAAATGATTGCTAGTGGAATAATGGAGTGTGTCTTCTTTTGTTTTTGAAGGAAGACTAAGATCTCACTTAGAATTTTCCAATGGGAATACAAAGGTTGAAGATGATGGGTCGTGGGAGGAATTTGATAGAATTTCTTCTAATCTTTTTGAGTAGTTCCTCTCTTTTGTTGCTGATATTTGAAGGGCTATTTATATGTGTCAAAAAGAATGGTATGATCTCTTTTCCAATGATGATTTGATAGCTTGCATTTAATTCCATATGTTGTGTTAGCTTATCTGTGTCACGTGTTCATTAATTATCCATGGCAAGCTTCAGTTAATGATCACTACCAACTTTCTTTTGATTATCTACCTCCCATCATTGTCATCTTTTGTCGCTTTTTTATCCCTTTGAATAGTTCTATTTGTGTAAAAATTTGATTAGTTGGTTTGTTATCCTCCCTATCGAAGGTTGCAACTTTTTTGGATATTCCAACAAAGGTTAGACCGATTCAAATGAATTCAGACTTACTAACACATTGCAGGAAAGAAATTCAAGACAAGACTTATTAGATAAAAATCTAATAAGACCTTCAAAAAGTCCATGGTCATGTGTCGCCTTTTATGTCAACAATGCCGCCGAAAAGGAGCATGGAGTTTCAAGGTTAGTAATCAACTACAAACCTTTAAACAAAGTTTTGGAATGGATTAAATATCCAATTCCTAATAAACAAGATTTAGTCAAAAGAGTTGCAAATGCAAAAATATTTTCAAAATTTGATATGAAATCCAGATTTTGGCAAATTCAAATTTCTGAAAAAGATAAATATGAAACGACTTTTAATGTTCCGTTCACACAATACGAATGGAATGTAATGTCTTTTGGGCTAAAAAATGCAACATCAGAATTTCAAAAAATTATGAATTATATTTTTAATAATTTTCAAGATTTTACAATTGTTTATATTGATGATGTTTTAGTTTTTTCTCCAAGCATAGAAAAACATTTCAAGCATATCAATATTTTTATAGATATTATAAAAAGAAATGGTTTGGTAGTCTCTCTACTAAAAGTTAAATTATTTTAAACAAAAATAAGATTTTTGGGTTTTGAACTCCATCTAGGAAAAATTAATCCCATTCAGAGATCAATTGAGTTTGCTTCAAATTTTCCTGACCAAATCTTAGATAAAACTCAACTTCAAAGGTTTTTAGCCTGTTTAAATTATGTATCTGCTGATTTGATTCAAAACATCAGGCCCATTTGCAAACCACTATACCAAAGGCTAAAAAAAAATTCAAAACCGTGGTCTGACAAACATACCCAAACTGTTCAAAAAATTAAGTCTTTAGTCAAATCAATCCCTTGCCTCATTTAATTAATTCAAAAGCAAATCTTATCGTTGAGACTGATGCCTCTAATATCGGATATGGAGGAATCCTAAAATAGTGTCTAGATAAGACCGTATCAATAATCTGATTTCATTTAGGAATTTGGAATAACACACAAAAAAATTACTCAATAGTAAAAAAGGAATTACTTTCAATAGTTCTTTGTATTCAAAAATTTCAAGGTGAATTAATTAAAAAAAAATTCATTACCAAAACTCATTCAAGAGTCTCAAACTTTGCGTTGGAAAAAGATTTAAAAAAATCTTGTCTCAAAACAAATATTTGTTAGATAGCAAGCCATATTGTCTTGCTTTGATATTGAAGTTGTGCCTATAAAAGGAAAACAAAACCCCTTAGCTGATTATCTATCAAGGGAGTTTCTAACTCCAAAAATTTCTCTCCTTTCTAAAAACTCTCTCTCGAAAAAAAAATGAGTTCAGAAATGGGAAGTGCTAGAGGAAGAATAAACTTTACCTCTTCAAAGGGCAATCGTCCATCTTCTTCTTCAAATTCTGCACCCTCACCTATGAGTGCAGATCAATATGCAATGGATTTAGGATTTATCACGGTAACTCGATCCAGATCAAGATCGTCTGACATACGGATTGGGTCTCCCACGGAGTCATCAACTCCATCTAGGCCTTCGACCAATCTTATCCGTCCTTCTGGCGGAGTCGTTCAGATGAGACCTCCTACCTCTCCTTCATCCAATAGGGAGTCTTCTACTCCCCCTACAACTTATTCACAAGCTGTTACCCTCGATAAACAATTTGTGCCAAGATCCAAAATCAAATATTATTTTCAAAAGTCTATCGTTGTTTATGATCCTATCATAGAACCAGAATATCAAAGTCTCACTTTAGAAGAGACAGTTTCAAAAAAAATTCCAGAGGACTTTAATTTTCTTCCTGAAGACCTCAGAAAAACAAGAAAATTTTATGAGTTTATTCTAGTAGACACAAAGTCTGTAGAAATAACTCATGTTCCAAACAAAAACGATCCTTCAAAAATTGTTTATTCAAAATTTAAAATTTTCAAAGCAATCAATCCAACTCATTGAAATAAAGGAATTTTTATAGAAAAATCTCTTTCGAAACCTTTCGTTCCTCAATCCTTCTCATACCAAGATTATATCAAATGTTGGTATAGGGTATTTGGTTTTCAAATAGAAACCACTCATGGGTTATTTCTTTTTGTCAAAACGCCTACAAAATTAATTTTCCCTTATGGTTTATTCAATGGTAAAATAATTTTGGTCTTACAGACGATATTCTACCAACTCCAATTTAAGAATCATGTTTTTATTTCTCCAGAACAATTCAAAAGAATTCTTTTCATAATTCAATGAGATTCTGCCTTTACTTTCAAATTTCATAGATATTTTGTTGAAGTTACAACACAGCATCATATCCTCAATATAAGATGTTGGTTAAGAATCTTAAAATCAAATGGTGGGAAAAGTACAATTTTTAACATGCCACCATCAAACACATAAGAGAATAGTTCGCAGAGAACGGATATCTACAAGATATTGATCAAAAAAAGAATTCTGAGTTCTTAAATGACAAATCAAAGCTTCTTGCAACATTCATTCATGCCACAACTGATGCAGATTTCCAGAGATTATTATCAATGGCAGTAAATGCTTCTTCATCTTCAAAGTTAGTATCTTCTTCCATACAGGAACACGAAGAACAAGTAGATCCAGAATATGATCTAGACGATCCATTTCTCAACTCACAGCCTATGTGAGCTCCGAATCAAAAATCCTCTTTCAAAAGAAAAATAGGTTCAATATAGAGTCTTCTGAAAGAAGATTTCTATTCAAAATTACTATATTTACTTATTGTACATATTCTTATATATAAAAAAATGAAATTTAAAAAAAATGTAAATTCTCATCTTTGGTGTAATTAATGAGTAAACCTTTGTAAAATTCTAGTTTACTCTGTAAATATTGTTTTGTTATCCAGAAATATAGAAAAAATTGAAGACAACAAGCGCCAATAAAGACCAAGTCCAAAGAGCTAAAATGAAATTATATATTTCATGGAGTGTTCGACTACGTTTGATGGTCCTGGCTGTAAGTCGCAATGATGAAGCGCGGTGAGTTCGTTGGTCAGTCAATAACCCGTCGTAGGGAATACAATTAATGGATACATGATATAGTACTTGCAAGAAAGGACAACAAATATGAAAAATGCTTTAATTTTTCCATGGGTCAATGGCCGACAAAAATGTTTATATATGTTCTTTACTAATTATGTAAATTATTAATATGTATAATTAATTGTTGTATAAATATGTATTCTTACTTATTAAAGTTAGGTAATAGATTTTAATAAGGGCTCTTTTCAAAAATATAAAAAAAAGGGCAAAATATTTACACTCTATAGAAAAATTCCAAAAACGGAAAAAGCTCAGAGGCCCATCATGTAAAATACCAAAAATGCCCCCATTAACCACGCCGTCAATAATGCGCGCGTAATATATTTGCGATTTATACACGATCGTTTAGATATGATTCAATATATACGCAATCTTTTAGATATGGTTCAATATATACGCGATCGTTTAGATATGGTTCAATATATACATGATTGTTTAGATATGACTATAATTTATACGCGATCGTTTAGATATGGCTACAAAGCGATCATTTAGATATGGCTACAAAGCGATCGTTAAGATATGGGTTAATATATACGCAATCGTTTAGATATGGCTATAATTTATACGCGATCGTTTAGATATGGCTACAACGCGATCGTTTAGATATGGCTACAATTTATACGTAATCATTTAGATATGGCTACAATTTATCTTTTCAATTCCATCGTTTAATTTTGTTACACGATCGTTTAAATTTGGGGACCCAAATCTAAATGATTTCTTTAAAAAATATTGGCACACAATTTTTTTAATTCTTTTGTTACACGATCGTTTAGATTTATTTACACGATCATTTACTTTTTTTACACGATCGTTTACATTTGTCTATTCCAATCCAAATGATTTTTTTTCAAGATTTTTTTCAAGATTTATTATACACGTTTTATTTTTTTACACGATCGTTTACTTTTTTAAACGATCATTTACATTTGGTTACTACAATCTAAATGATTTTTTTCAAGATTCTTTATACACAATCTTTTATTTTACTTTACACGATCGTTTACATTTGGCTACTCCAATCTAAATGATTTTTTTCAAGATTCTTTATACACAATCTTTTAAATTTTGTTATTTTATTGTACATAGTCTTATACATAGTTGTTTATATTTGGTTACCAAATGTAAACGCGTAAAAAAAAAGAAAAGAAGAAAGACGATGGAAAGAAATCGCAGCGAAAAAAAACGAAGAGGAAAAGAAGAAAAACGATGAAAAGATTAAACTGTATAAATAAAGAATTGAAAAATAAGAAAGATGATGGAAAGAAAAATCGCAGAAAAGAAAAAAAGAAAAGAAGAAAAACGAAATCGCAGGGGAAGACGGGGAAGACGAAGAAGACGAATCACGAGGAAGAATAGAAAGATGGAAGGGCAAACCTGGAATATTTAAAAAATGGCTAACCTTATAGGTTTTGTTACACGGGTCGTAAATAGTTTACAGTTTTGTTATATTTATGTAAGTTTTCCTTTTAATAAATATCCATTATGGATATTAAATAAGTATGGATAAGTATTAAGTATTAGTTTTCCAACGACTTTTCATTTTCCTTTTTGTATAAATAAATTTAGTTTTAAGTATTTTAGAAAAAGAGAATCGTGTCAGATAAGGGGTTTTATCCTGTCTGATTTGATTTTATCTTTTAATTTTTCAAATTTCAATTGTGCTTGAAATTCGGGGTCTATAAATAGACTTCCAAGTTGTAATGCAAAGCACATCACGAAATATTATTGAGCTCTAAAACACTAAGCTCCTCATATTTCGACTGCTTCCTTCTTGTAATCTATCGATCCTAATTCTCTCTCTTTTTTTTTTTAATTTTACATGTTATCACCTATGGTCTTAACAACCCACTCAGTATTATCCCCAAAGACGGTAGGCTTGTTGAGGTGACAACTAGGGCCACTCTCTTCTATACAAATAAAAAAGGACAACCTTCATGAACAATAGTTCATAATTCACTCAAGATTTAGATTGAGTTACATGGTTATCATTTGTAATATTAATCTCTTTTGTTAACAGTGTTATAGTGTGCAATTATATATTTTGTCAAATCTTGTACAATCTCATTGTACAATATATTCTAACTCATATATCTCCAATTGAACCATCTAGATCATATTGTTTGTAACACTTACGGCTTTTGTAACGTTTACAAAGTGAGTCGTATTCATATTGTAACTAGAATAAAACACTCAACCTTATCCATATACTATAGACTTTCTTTGATATTACTTGAGCATTATCTACTTGCATGTCAACCACATACTGCTCAAGTTATATGAAATAACTTAGGATCTTAGTTTATTGGTTTTGAATTATGCGAAGAAACAAATAACATTTATTTATGAATGAATAAATAAGACATTTAATTATTTATAAAATTTGTCTACAGAGATGCCAATTAACAAACTACAAAATTTAGGGCATAAATCCCAACGAGAGAATACAAAAATCATGAACAATTTGTTAAAGAAGCGTAATACCTTCCAACTCTGCTCTAACTAGCATCAAATTACAAATTTGGAAATCATGCATCTTCATAATCAAGTTGACCACTCTTCAAAATTGAATTTGACAATGAGAGGATCTTAAACAAAATTGATTGATAAATGATTCATTTCAAGTTGCATGATCAATGTTGATACCAAAAATAGATCAAACATAAATCTATATTATTGAAAAAAATATAGCTCAATTGTCTAAAAACCAAGAAAATTTAAACATCACTATGATGCCAAGCCATACACACTCCAACGCTCAAGTTAGTCCACCATAAGAAAATGACAATTTTTAGTAATACAACTATTCTAGCTACTAAAAGCTAATTTTTAGCAACACATAAAAAATAATGTCACAAATTACTATTATTAGTAACACGGTTTAAAGTAATTTCATTAAATTATGAGTGATTACAATTGGTAGCAGTTTTAGGAATAATAATTAAGTATATAACAACATTTTTAAAAAAATGTGAATATAGCAAAGTCTGTCGATGATAGACTTCTATCGCTGATATGCTTCTATTGTGATATTTGAATCTTTTGTTTTGTTTGCTTGTTAATTGAAGAAATCTAAGGGTTTGCCCAAAGAGTCTTGGGCCAAGTCAAGTATCTTGGGACAACATCTCAGAGTGTATCAAAGCGAAACAAGTACCCAAAAGCAGAATCTCAGGACAGAGGTGCTAAGACTTGGTCCTATTTAATCGAGAGAAAAAACATAGAGCTTTGAAGTTAAGAATCTCGAGCAACCTTAAGTGATCTCAGGCGAGATGGAAGATAGAGAGTAAATCTCGAAGTTAAGGCACGAGCGTCTCAGTGCTTGTCGATCGAGATGAAAGACAAAAAAGTTTAGAGATGCGTTCTCGTGCCATTTTGGGGTTGTGGTTACCAAGAGACTGGAGGCAGAAAAGGAAAATTCTACAGTTCTCAGGAAAGATTTCAGGCATATCTAGCTGAGAGGTATGCAAATCTCAGATGATCTCAGGTCATTCTCAACCGAGATCATTAAAGGATACGCAACAAACAGATTTTTCAGAAAATTCTATTTCGTAAGGGTTAGCGTTGTTTGGACATAAAGTTCATTTTAAGTCCATCAGACCTTCATTTCTCTCATTTTACACCATTCCACTTCAAGAGCAAAATAAAGAGAACGGTTTGAAATAAGTTGAGATTTCGAGAGAGTTGGAGCCAAAGCAAGAAGGTTTTGTCTGACCATACTTCAATTTGGGTTTCCTTCTAGAAGCAATCGAGAAGCTTGTAGTGGTTGGCGAGCTTAAGGTAAGGGGAAGAGTTAAGCCTTGAGGTTTGTATCCAAGTAAGTTCATGCTTCCTCTTCTTTGTTTAAGAAGCTTTAGAGCAAGTTGCTAGATCTGGATGTTGATTTAAGACTTTAATCTTTTAACGAGCTCCTTTTGAGCTAGGGCAAGCTTGATAAAAGTAGTTTTGAGTGACCTAAGGTTACCAAGACCCCAAAGAGATTAAGGTTAATTAAAAACAAATCTCTTGAGTAGAAAGAGAAAAAGAATAACTTAAGGAAGCTTCATTTGATTGGGTTGACTTGAATTCTTTTGCTACTTTCAGGTCAAGAGAAAATAGGGTGAATCTATAAACCACGAAACTAGTCGAAAGTTGTGAGTGACAAAAATGAATCTAAAATGAATTTCTAAGCTTGATTTTTGAAAATGTAATTTAAACATGTTTTGAGTTTAAATATTTGAATATACTAGATTTATAATTTATTTACAAAGCATGAGTTTCAAGTTTAGAAATGAGTTTACGAAAAGCATGATTGAGATGAATTTCTAAAGCATCCAAATTGAGAAATGTTTCTTTAAACATGAGATTTATGAATATGTGTTTGAATGCCAAGTTCTGCAAGTATTTGAGCAAATAAATTATTTATATAAAGCTAGATATGAGGCTTGTTTGATGCAAGAGGTTTTACCTGAACCTCTTGCATGAGATTTTTTAATATGTTTTAGTCTACACCGAGATGTCTTGAGTTGATAGCAACCCTACGAGGGAGATTGTCCTGTGCACAGAGGTCATGTGATAAGGGTATCTAGTAAATGAGGACCTTTACGAACGCCTAGATTTTCCATCAAATAGACTAGGTAAGAGATGAGGGCCTCTACGAACACCTAGATTTTCCATCTCATGATAGCTATAACGAGATAGGGTGCTACTAGCGTCTAGAGTTTGTCTCGTAGATACATGAAATTCAAGATATAGCAAAAAACAAAAAGGGTTTGAAAGTCAAGTATTAAAAAATAATTGCTTTATTGAGTTTACTTATTCCTTATAGTTTTCAATAAACATGTTTTTTTAAAAAAAAAGCTACCACTCATAGGGCTTTATAGCTCACCCTTCATTGTTTTATTTTTCTTATAGATAGAGATCGTGGTTTTAATGCCTAAGTGCAAATCCACCTACCCTGCTAAAAGTTTGATTTAGTAAATTATGTGTACGACTCATCCCATTCATACATTTTGGAAATTGTAATCAATTTAGGGAGAGAGTTAGTTGCTTTTTTGAAATAGACTAGTAAGGATTTAAGTTGTATTAGGAAATAGTGTTGTTGAGATTTTGAATTTATTTTTTTGTCTATGTAAGACCTACCTGTACAGATTGTCCATAAGTTAAATGAATCTGAATATGATTTACACAAAGTTTTTATTTTCAAATTTTAAATGTTTTTCACTTTTGCAGGATATCCGTTTGTCAATAAAAGGTATAGTTAAAAGTTTCAAGTTAAGTAGGATCGATAGGTATCATTAGAAGAAGAACAATGTCGGTCGGCTCATGCCACCATCTCGAGCCTAGTGAGGAGGTGCTTTAGAATGGGGTGTGACACTTATTGTCTATCAATAATAGACCAACATTTTCAACACGGTCTATCATTGATATACTTTGATAAATTTTGCTATATTTGCATATTTTTTAAAATATTGTTGTACAAGCTAATATTTTGAATCTAATTACTATATTTGTAACTATCTCATATAATAATTTGTGGTAAGTGAAGCATTCCTCATACTTTTAGTGACACCTTTTTTTACCTTTAGCAAAATATTTTATGCACCAATAAGAGTGGTTTTTTCTTGTAGTGTGGGTTTATGAGTAACTTGACAATGAACAGTATAAATTTTTTAGAATAGCTTTAGTCTTTTGTATAAGCCAGTGTTAGAATTTATGTTCTAAAACTCGTAGTTTGTAGTTAAAACTATATTCTATTCAATAAAGTGGTTATTGAGGACTTATTAGTGAAAATAGAATTCTATAATCTTGAATCCAATAAACTAAAGTAATGAGGCTATCTAGTGTAGACTTGAACTTTATGTAGAGACATAAACGTGGATTAAGTTCGAGTATATAGCCCAAACGATCTATGGTGTATGGATAAGATTGGGTGCCTTATTTTAGAAATACTATGCATGCGGCCCGCTCTATAGTTAGTACAAACGATGTGATCCTGAATCGTTCATGTAGAGACATAGGAGACATCGTTCATGTATAACACCATTGACTATATAAACTAACTATTTTGATTACGATGACTTAAGTAACTTAATCTTAATCCTAAGCTAACTATGAACTTGTGTACAAACAGAATTATCCTTAGATTTGCATGGATAAGGGCAGCTCAACGGCGCTAGCCTAACAAGTCTCCATTTCAAGGGTAAGACCGGGTGGATGGCTAGGGACATAGTGTGCAAGATGGAATTCACTCCTACCCGCGTTTTAGGGTTAGTAGATAGGTTGTTCTCTTAAGGACTAAAACCAAGTCTTGAACAAGGGGCCCTACCCTCTCATTAGCCTAAGAAGGATTCAGTTTATAGGTTGGACCTTAAACCAATTGTTCAAGAGTGGATCTGTGGGACTTAAGGAATAAGATGTAATCTCGGGGGTAAAACAATATTTTGACTCAACTGAGGTTACGTACAACCTATGAAGGATTAACTTATTGATTATGGTTATATCATATGGACAAAAATATATTTATAATGAGAGGACTGCAACTACAAGACTTTAGTAGAATGACCCCTTAGTTAACGAATGTTGATTAACTCAGTCAAAAAAAGTTTATCCAGTTAATCTCGGATCGTTGGAGCTCATGATCTATAGGTCTATTAGGTTTCCCTGTTAGCTCATATGGAATTAACTTAGAACAATATGTAAGAACAATTCGAATTGTTCGAATTAGGTAAAGAGAGAGATATCGACAAATATATTTGATATAGCCATTGATTATAAGTTTGAGATAGAGTTTTATGTTTAAATATGATTTAGATATTAAAATATGAATACGGATTCATATTCAAAATCTTGGAATTAATCGAAATGGTTAAAGTTGTAAAAAGTCAAAATGTTGACTTTTGACTTTGAAAAGTCAACTTTGACCGGTTTATATTCAAATGTAATTTGAATTTCAAAAAAATGAATGCGGTTTCTTGCTCGCAAGGTCAAAATTAGTTAAGACGGATAAAACAGTAAAAAGTCAAAATATTGACTTTTGACATAAAAAGTCAAAGTTTGACTTTGACTTAAATGGTCAAAAAAACCATATTGCCCTTTGACTACTTAGTGAGAAAATCCAACATTTTGTTGGATAATCCTACTAACACTTATTTAAAGGGTATTTTTCAAATTTTTGAGAACTCTTTGGCAAAATTGATTATTTTTGTTTTTACAAAGTTTTATCAAAAATTTTCTCTCAATCTCAACCTAATTCCTACCTCCAAATTCCATGTCTCTCTAAATTTCCTTCACATAACTAGTCCTACAACCCAATTCTGAGTTTGGAGAATAGCGGATCAACACTAGTGGCGATCTTGGTTTGAGTTTCTGAGGAGATTATCGAGGAATCGGAAGTCTTCAAATGTATGATTTTCATTAACCCTAATTTAGTGTAATTAAGGTAGTTTTATATGCATGTTAATCTCTAATTAGTTAGATGCATCTAGAGTAAATTTCGATTCTTTCTTCCACTATGCATGTCTCGATTTCCATAAGCTAGTGTTGTGTAACTGACACTTTCGCTCATAATTGTGTTTTTTTAATTTTCGAAACCGTTGAGTTGATAAAGTTGAGTAGTTCAATACAAATATTCGAATTTGCAATTGATGTCTCACCCACTGAACTCCCTGAGTGCTCTAAGGTCCTCATAAGTGCTCTAAGGTTCTCCATGGGTCCTCTATAGGTTGCTTTATGAGTGATCTAAGCTGTACAATAGGTGCTCTAAGGTTTTCAATGAGTGTGTTCTAAACTCATCTATATATGGGTGCTCTAAGGTTTTCAATCAGTTCTCTAAGTCATTCTTCGATCCTCTAAGTTGGTCCATGGGTGCTCTAAGGTCTTTCGTGGGTCTTCTAAGCTACTTAGAAGTACTCTAAACTTTTTCATGAGTTCTTTGAGGTAATCCTTGGTCCTCTATAAAGCTTTTTTTCATAGGGCTTCTAGTTCATCAATATGTACTACTAAGATCGTCCATGTTACTTTTAAGTCCTCAATAATACTAGTTAGGTCTTCCATGGGTTCTTCCAAGGTCCTCCATGGACTAATTTTTTTTCTGTATTTGTTTATTTATGGTTGCACATATTTTTGGACGATCCCTACAATCAATGGAAGCCATACTCTTTAAAGAGTGGAATTGAGGAAGTAGATTGATGTAACATAAACTACTCATTTAGTTGTTGGTTGTTAGTTTGTTAAAATGATTTGCTAATTACTTAATAACTAACAATGTGTTAAATTTTTTCTATAAATAAAACTCCTCCCTCAGTTGAGGGATGGAATTTCATTTAAAACATAAAAAAGCCACTTGGTATTGCACCAAATTGGTATCAAAGCACCATAAGCTCTTGGGACCATGGTTGTCCGGTGTAACCGGCAGCGGTTAAGCAACCAGCTCAAAACCAAGAGGCAGACGTGAACTCTATCCTCTCCCCAAGATCCACCATGCATTGCTTGCTATCTATGAAGGCTTCGATGGAGAGAATTCAAGCAAACCTTCAAGAAGAGTCCTCCAAAGATTAGAAATGTTAGCTCGTCCTCAGAAGTTCATAAAGAACGAATGAGTTTGTTCATGAATGGGTGCAAAGAGGCATTTGAGGAGCTGAAATTCAAAGAATAGGGAAAATTCATCAAGAAATGAGATTTGAAGCTCAAGAACGGCAAGGTCAAATCAAGATTACCAAGAATTCTCTCAAAGAAACCAAGAATCCCTTAAAGAGTCCAATAATTCTATCAAGATCCATAAGATTGGAGTTTTACCGATGATGAACTTCAAGAAAGATTGATAAATGATCAAGGAAGGAGATTCTAACCATGTTTTGATGAAAGAAGAAGAGAGTCGGTAGAATACAAAACGAAAATTGACTTGTCTAAATATGATGGTAAGAGAGATATTGAAATTTTTTTAGACTGGTTTAAGAACACCAAAAAAAATTTCAAGCTTATGAACACTCCCCAGGGAAAGAAGGTACATTTAGTTTCCTTGAAGTAGAAATCTGGAGCTTCAGCTTGGTGGGAGCAAGTCGAAGTCAGTAGAAGAAGAAATGGCAAGAGACCTATTGTTTCTTAGGAAAAAATAAACAAGTTGATGAAAGTTAGATTCCTTCCACCTAACTATGAATAGACTCTCTACGATCAATATCAAAGTTGTCATCAAGGGACTCGATCTATGGCTGAATACATTGAAGAATTCCACCATCTGGGAGCTAGGACAAACATAATGCAGAATGAAAATCATTTAATTGCCCGATTTTTTTAAAACTAAGGTTTGACATTAAAAAGAAGGTTAAACTTCAACCTTTCCTAACTCTTTATGATGTTATCACATGTAGAGAGTTTGTTTAAAGAAAATATTGTAGTTTCAAGAAAAACTACTAGGTGAGCCCCCTGGAATGGTTCTAATAGCAACAAAGCCACGTTTGTAAACAACAATTCCTCTCTTACTTAAGCCACTAAAGAGCAAGAGAAAGAAAAAAAATCCTTGATTCGAATGGGAAGAAAGTAGAAAAAAAATCCAAGAAACAAGTAAAAAATGTATACCAAAGACTAAATTTAAGTAAATGCTTCCATTGTGGTTAAACTGGCTACCTCTCTAATTTTTGCCCTAAAAGGAGACAATGCTGAACAAGAAGATGATTTTGATCAAGATGAAGAAGTCCTTAAACTAGATGAAGGGGAAAGACTTTTCTACGTACTCCAAAAAGTGTTGATTGCACCAAAAAGGAGACAACTCCCACCAGTAAAGACATAGCCTTTTTCAAAACTCGATGCACTATCCAAAACAAGGTTTAAAATAAGATAATTGACAGTGCCAACAGAGAAAGTTTTGTGTCCAAGAAGTTGGTTTCTACTATTAACCTCAAGACAGAACCTCATCCCAATCCTTACAAAATAGGATGGATCGAAAAAGGAGGAGATATGCATATAACTTAAATATGTTCAATTCCTTTGTCCATTGGAGGGAGCTATAAAGACCAAATCGTTTATGATGTACTTGATATAAATGTCTGTCATATCCTACTTGGGAGATCATGACAATATGACACTCAAGCAGTTCATAAAGGGAGGAAAAATACTTATAAGTTCCAATGGATGCATAAGAAGATTATCCTATTGCCTATCTTAGCAAGAAGAACAAAGAAGAAGGTATCAATTCAAAATTGTCCAATAACCATATCTTCATCAATGTAAGTGGAAAATAGTTTATTAAAGGGAAGGAAACTAATATTTTAGGCCTTGTTGTTGAAGGCCATCCTTCCAAAGAATGCTCCGAGCATGTGCCACAAAAAATCCAAGAGTTATTGGAACAATTTCCAAGCATTAAGGAAAAGCCAACTAAACTTCCTCTCCTCCGAGACATACAAAATAATATTGATCTAATTTCAGGCTTTTCCCTTCCTAATCTTCCTCACTACAGAATAAGTCCAAAAGAGTATGAAATTTTACATCAACATATAGAAGAACTCTTGAAAAAGAGACATATACAACCCAACATTAGTCATTGTACGGTTCCAACCTTATTAGCTCCAAAAAAAAGGATGGTAGTTGGAGAATGGATGTTGACAGCAGAGTCATCAACAAGATAACCATAAAATATTGCTTTCCTATCCCACGAATTAGTGACTTACTTGACCAATTGAGAGATGCTCTTATCTTCTCAAGGGTAGATTTAAAGAGTGGCTACCATCAAATTCAAATAAGGTAGAGGGATGAATGGAAGACCGCCTTCAAGGCAAATGAATAATTATTTGAATGGTTTGTGATGCCCTTTGGCCTTTCTAATGCTCCAAGTACTTTCATGCGTCTATGTAACGACCCAACTCTTTATACTAAGTTGAGGTTGTTACTAAAAAGGAACAATGACAAGAGACACTTTTTGAAACGAGGGAAGAATAAATTTTCATTAAAAATGGAATATTAAAACACTGAAACATAAACGGGGAAGCAAAACTGAGTCCCCATATGGCATGTCACGGATCCTTCTCTGTCGCTCGCCAGCTTTCCTCTACCTTTACCTTCGCCTGAAATGTTAAACATAGAAAGAGTGAGTATAAACATATACTCAGTAAGGGACCTACTACTAGTCCTGCTAGGTGTCTGTTAACTTCCCATTAGAGTCCTGAAAATGGTACCCAATCTCTGGCACGTTCCCGAACACGTGCAACATGCGCTCCCGTAGGAACGAAAATCTGGTCTTCGGTGTCCCAGAAGAGCACCTAGGACATGTTGGTCTGTAGTGAACCCGGGGGTAACACTAAGACAATCGGGATGCGAGGACCCCATCGAATCACTCGAATCATATCTATATACATACTAGACTGGCGTCCCGTCGGACCACACAGTCCTAAATAGGTGGTGATCCCGAAGGACACCCATGCAGGTACGACTCTAATAGACAAAGTTAACAGAACACCTTATCCATAACATGTAGCATAACATAACATCATAACATGGCATGAGTATTAATCTTAACGTCCTTAATCATGTGATTAATATATCATGCATTAACAATCATCAACAGTCATCAACAACATACTACCGGTCATTAACATAACATCAGTCATCATCAATCATCAACATAATAATCTCAGTCATCATCATCAACATCAACTATCATCATAATCTCAGTATAATCATTATCATCAAATTATGCATTTTAGCTACCATCAATGCATAATCATAATTACATGCGGTCTCTTGAATTCAGTTCGAAGGTCTAGTAGGAGAATCTCTTACCTGGAGATTTTAGCCAAACAAGGTACTCCCTAGTTGACAGTAAAAATTCTCCAATTAACTTGATCCTAATCATAAAAGGAAAACTTAGTATCTTAATTAATGAAATTAGCAATTGGCTAACATCCAAAAATTCTCCCAAATTAATTAACTTTCTAAAAAAAATGGGTTGAAACCAATTCAACCTTGATTGGGAAAAATCCAAGATTTAAATCTTAAAAAGTTTAGCCAATTGAACCTTTACAAAACTCTAAATAGATCAAAAATTAAATTAATAAAATATTAATTTAATTTTATTGGCTTACCAAGGTTAATCAGATGGAGGTTGAAAAATCCTCTTATCCTTGATGAAAAATTCATCACTTTAAATCCTCAAGCTTCCAAAGAGACCAATCTTAACTTCAACTGAGGTGACGACAGCAGAGGGTTATCTTAGAGAAGAAGATAAATAATCTTTTTCTTTTTCATTTATTTCCATCTTAAGCATTCTAATGCTATTTATAGACCCAAATAATAACAATAATAATTATTATTATTATTATTTCCTTTTCCTTTTCCTTTTAGGATATATATATATAATACCAAAAAAATATACATATATCTTTATTCCCATTATCTTTCCTAAATCAATGCCTTAATCTTAGGCATTTATAACTATTAGTAATAATAATAATATTTCTTTCTTTTTATTATTTTTCTCTCACCAAAATCTATAATAAATATATATTTATTTAAACCATTATTCTCTCTTATAAATAAATATATATATTTTTCGTCCAATCAAATCAACCATCTCTCTCCTTATGGATTATCTTCTTTTCCAAACAAATATAATTATATTTCATCATATAATTAACTTCACTTTTCCATGATATTAATTAAATATATATATCTATATATATATACTCAATTAATTACAATTCCACCAAAACTAACTTTTCCCTCCAAAATCTCAAATTAACTTAAGTCCTCAATTAATTTAATCAATCAAATCTTTTCCAATAAATCACTTATAACTTCCAACATGAATTATCTTAAACCAACCATAACAACTTCACTCCATAATCAAGATTTATCTTTCTGCAGAATAATTAATTATCTTCCACAATAATTAATTATTGTTTACCTTTCTTCCAAAATAATTAATTATCTTCTACAATAATTAATTATCATTTATCTTTTTTCAAAATAATTAATTATCTTCCACAACAATTAATTATTATTTATCTTTTTACAAATAATTATATTTTCCCAAAATATAATTATTTTACTTTTTCTCCTTTAATAAATATTCTTTCTCCAAAATACAATTATCTTTTCCTTAAATAATTATACTTCAACAAATATAATTATCTTTTCCTTTAACATAATAATTATATATATATTTCCACATATACATATAATTATTAAATCTCCAACAAACTTTTCACCCCACAATTTAATTAAATAACGTCCATAATTATTTAATTAAATTCAACTTCAACAACACTAAAAATCCACAACTTTACTTAATCCTCTTAACTTACCATCTAATCAAAATCTCAACAAACAACACATGCCAAAACCTCTAATTAATTAAATATTCATCCAACAAATATTTAATTAATTTCAATTCCCACATAAATCAAATAATTCTCATTAAATGGATTCAAAATAACGCCCAATTAATTAAATCTAATTAACTCCAAAATTATCTTAATTTTTGGGGCGTTACAATCTTCCCTCCTTTAACAACTTTCGTCCTCGAAAGTTCTAATCTTTGAACAACTTGGGATACTTGGCTCTCACGTCTTAATTAATAACAATTTCTACCAAATTCCAAAATCTTTAATTAAACATACACACCCATGTATATATATTTAATTAATCCAACACAAAACAACCGAATATATTCCTTAACTTTGAAGTCCACTTAATGTAATACCCATAATAAGTTCCTTAAATTTATGGGGTGTTACAGTCTAATGCATCAAGTACTCCATTTTGTTTTGAACAAGTTCGTTGTTGTCTTTTTTATGACATTTTAGTATACAGCAAAAATGAAGAACATCCTAAAACTAGTTTTTGAAACCCTAAAGATGAATGAATTGTATATCAATTTGAAGAAGTGCACTTTCAACATAGGAAGAATCTCATTTCTAAGACTTATCATTTGTGAAAACCAAATAAAAATGGATGAAGCCAAGGTGGAAGTTGTGATAACTTGGCCAATCCAAATAGTAAAGAAAGTCTAAGCCTTTATGGGATTGGTGTAAGACCCATGCTAGAATAGAATGGTAAATTTTGGAAAATAAAGTATTTTAATATGAATTTTGAAGTAGACTTTGGAAAGAAAGAGTTCTGTTGAAATGCATAAAGTTAGACGATGCGAAGAAGAATATGTGTTTTGAAGTTGGGCAGTAACTAGGCGACGCAAGGAGAATGACAAAGCAGACAAAAACTAACTAAGCAATCTAAAGTTCAATGTGAGATAAGCTATGCAATGAAGAATGAGGAGTTTTTCTGGGAGATTTCCTATTAATACTTAATTAGTGGGCTACGTGTCAAAATTAGAATAAAGCATGTTCATGAGAAAAACTAAGCTTACACGTGTACCACTATAAGTAGGAGCTGGAAAGTTAATAAGGACCTAAGGATGACTAATCTATTTTGGAGATTAATATAAATAGAAGGGAAGGGATGGAAAAGGAGGAGTATACAAAGATAATTAGTGTTATTTTGCTAAGGAGAAGAAGTATCAAAGAGAAGAAGAGACCTGAAGTTAGGCATTTTGAAGGGAAACTTAGTGTGATGAGTGACTTTCAAATGTTTAATATTTTCAAAGATCCTTTCTAAAACTTCTTGTTCAAATGTAAAGTTGTTTCTACATGTTTAAGATTTGTGAAAGGAATGATTATTCAAAAGAAAGCCTTTATGTGAAGTAAAGTTTTATACGCAATGAATGTTTTGTATTGAATGTATGTTTGCAAAAAATCATTAGTCTGATTCATATCAATAAAGCTAACTATTATGTACATATAAGGAGTAAAGACAGCTATGTAGAAAAGGATTGGATGGTGGAGTGAAGCTGACCAATGCATAAAAGGAGTGTATTGAGCTTAGGAACTTAAGCAAAAGTAACAAGGAATGAACTAGGAAATTTTTTTTATGTTGTTGATGAAAAGGACATTGCAGTAGTCTAAACACAAGATGTCGAGTCTTGGTGTAGGGAATGGTTCATGTTCTTGGTGGAAAGGAATATGAAACTAATGTGTGTTTATGCGATTTGATGATTTATTGAGATAAGGCGTTGAAGTCTGTTATGTTATGAAAATGAATTTATTGGTTGAATTGTATTTCCCCAAAAGGTTTTCAAAACTATTACTCACTAAGTCTTTGACTTACATTTTAAAGGTTTTCCTCTCCAGGTGAGCAGGCATTAAGGCCAAGTAAGAAAGGATAAGATGAGTTGCTACACATAGAAGCTCGACAAGCAACCTAAGTAAAGGGATGAAAGCCCAACGCAGCGGAAAATTAAAAGAGACCATAACCCAATTTTAATTGGAACCTAAAAAATACTAGTACATTGGCAAAACCTTATTTAAGGCTAAGCATGCTTTCAAGAAATAATGAATAATAGAGAAATATAGAGAATTGGAAACTTACGATCGTTGACGTCTCTGTATCTACAAAACTCCAAATTGGGGAACACAACTACTTAGAAACCTTCATATTCTCTTAATTGAGATGGTTTGAGGGAACCAATTGGAAAAGTATTTTTTATAGAGAAAAATTTTTCAGAGAAAATTAGAGAGTCTGAAAAATCACAAAACTCTTCTATTTTTGTTATGTAGATAAATCCCCATTTTTCAGACGGAAGAAGTGGGAAGTTGAGAGAAAATTTGGAAACGTGGGAAAACCACCCACGTTCCCTATTAATTTAATAATAACTCATTATTATTAAAATAATATTAATATTAATTAATTAAATCATATTTAATTAATATTTCATTTAAATCATATTTAAATGAATATCTCTCACATAAACTATAGTTTTAATTTAATTAAATCAAATTAAACTAAACTATTAATTAATTCTCCAATTAATTAATTGCTAAATTAAATATCATATATTTAATTTAACCCAAATTTGAATCATATTCAAATATAAATTTCTTTCATAACCTATAATTTTAATATGTATCATATACACATTAAATTTTAACATATAGTTTTAATATGAATCTAATTCACATTAAATTAATATTTGAACTTATTCAAATATTTTATTTTCTCATAAATTAATTTTGAATCATATCCAAAATTAAATTTATATAATAAAGTTTAATTAAAATATAAACTTTATATTATAATATATCACCATACATTATATTAATTCCCAAAGTAAATTTGAACATTTCAAATTACAACCAATGCAATTAAATCTCATTACCATTTAAGAGCTAGGAAGGGGATCTAATGGACCTACAGATCAGAAGCAACAACGATATGAGATTAATTAGCTAAACTCATTAACCACAATAACCAATATTCATTAACTGTGTGTACAATCCACTAAAGACTCACAGCTGAACTCTTCTCACTATAGATATATTTTTGTGTCCACGGATATTAGATGAATACTAGTAAGTTAGTCGTTCACAAGTGTTCGTAACACCAGTTGGGTCAAATTACCGTTTTACCCCTAAGTTACTTCTAGTCCTTAAATACCAGTGCTCCTCTAGTGATTAACTTGTTTATGGTCCAACCACTAAACAGAAACCCCTCTCGTGCCATAGAGAGGGTAGGGCCCTTTGTTCAAATCTCGGAGACACCATTTAAGGGAACACTTATCTACTTACCCTAAAGTCGGGAATGAGTGAATTCCATCTTGTGTAATTATGTTCCCAACTTCCCACTCGATCTTGTCCCCAAAATAATAAGCATGTTGAGTTGGCAATCTGGTCACTCTCACCCGTACAAATCAAAGGACAATCTCTCGCAAACAGGAGTTCGTATTACACTTAGGATTAAGACTAAGTTACCTAGGTCATCCTAATGAAATAGAAACCTAACTAATTAACAGAGTTACATCTAGTGGTTATTATTTCGCGGTCCGAGCTTATGCAAACTCATTACATAGGATACCCTCACTCGCATGTCACCTACATGAACGCGTTAGATCATTGTGTTTGTATCAAATACAAAGTGAGTCGTATCTATAGTGTTATCAGGATAAGGTACCCAGGTTTATCCCTATACCATAGACCCTTTAAGCTTATCTTAAACATTGATCCCTATATATCTCTACATACTGTTCAAGACTCATCAAACAACTTATGATGTTAGTTTATTGGATTTGGGTTATTAAGACAAAACTAATAATAAAATCATAACACTTATTGAAATTATAATAATAACACTTTATTAATAACTGTCAATGGATTCTATTTACTATCTAAAAGTTTTATGATATAAAATCCAACACTAAGTTCTTTTTACCTTGTATTACTTGTATTTGGAAAGTTATTTTATTTTTAGAAGCCTTGTTGAAAAGAGTTGCATCTCAGTTTTGTAAGAGCTAGGCAAGGTGTTCAAGTCTAAGATTTATCTTTGCACTAAAGGAATTAAGAAAAATGTAATTGTAAAACGCTTGGTTCAAATAATAAGAAATGGTTGGTTTAAAGTTATATTGTAGTCTTTTATTTGTTTCTTTTGCTGCGTGATAAAGTTGAAGTATAAGTTTTAAGTGAGTGTTCTGGCGTTTCACTTTATGCGTTAGAACTGCTCAAGTTGTGTTTCGTTTTGCATAGCGAGGTCAATGATGCGTGCGTATAAACTGGTCGTGACAATTGGCATCATTCTACAGAAAACTTATCAGAAATTTTAACTCTATAATAGCCCTAATTATTGATTGCCTAAAGAAATGAGGGTTTTCATGGGGGAAGAATTAAAAGAAAAGCTTTGATTTGATTAAAATGAAGCTTAATAGTCAACCGGTGCTTAAACTAGCAGAATTCAATAATTCCTTTGAAGTGGTTGTAGATGCTTGTGGAGCTGGAATTGAGACAGTCTTATCTCAAGGAGGACATCCGGTGGTGGAGTTCTTTAGTGAGAAGCTAAGCTCTTCTAGACAAGCATGAAGTACATATGAACATGATTTATATGCTCTTGTAAGGGCTTTAAAGCAACGTGAGCATTATCTTTTATCCAAGGAATTTATTCTCCTCACAGACCATTTTTCCTTAAAGTATTTACAACCACAGGAAAGTATCAACAGGATGCATGCTCATTGGATATCTTACATTCAACGTTTTGACTTCACCATCAAACATTAAGTCGGGAAAGAGAATAAGGTTGTAGATGCATTAAGTAGAATAGGAACCTGATTGACTATCCTCTCGATCGAGATTGTAGCTTTCAACCATCTCCCATGATTGTATGAAAATGATGAAGATTTTGGGAAAATTTGAAGCAATTGCTATAATCATATCCAAGAAGAAGATTTCCATTTAATTGAAGGGTTCCTTTTTAGAAGATACCAACTTTGTATCCCTCACACTTCGTTAAGGGAAGCCAAGATAGAGGAAGCCCATACAGAAAGATTGGCTGGTCATTTTGGTCAAGACAAGACCTTCCACATTATTAGCAAAAAATTCTATGTGGGCCAGGATACTAACAATTTTGTTAAAAGATGTGCAGTTTCTCAAATGGCTAAGAACTTCAACAAATGTCGGCCTATATCTACACCCCTGCCAATTCCTAAAAACATTTGGGAAAACCTATCGATAGGCTTTGTCATGGGCCTACCTAAGACACATAGAGACTATGATGCAGTAATGGTGGTTGTTGATAGATTCAGTAAAATGGCTCACTTTTTAGCTTGTAAAAAAACAATCGATGTTGTTTACGTTGCTACCCTCTTCTTTAGAGAGGTAGTAAGACTTCACGAATTCCTAAGACAATTGTTTATGATAGATATATCAAATTTCTAAGCCGCCTTTTAGAAGACTCTTTAGAAGAAGCCTGATACTACCCTAAAATTCAGCACCACTGACTCCCTCAAACAGATGGTCAGATAGAAGTTACCAACCGATCCTTGGAAAATCTGATTCAGTGCTTAATTGGGACTCATCCTAAACAATAGGATATGAACCTTACACATCGAGTTTTCCTTCAATAACATGAAAAATAGAACAACTAGCAAATTTCCTTTCGAGATTGTCTATACTAAAGCCTCGAGGCTGACTTTTGATTTAACTAATCTCCTTATTGGAGTAGAACTTCAAGATGAAGCATAAGATATGGTCAAGCACATCCAAAAATAACACAAAAAAGTCCTAGACCATCTAATCAAAACCATAGAATTTTACAAAGAAGAGAAGGATAAAAGGAGAAGAGAAGTAAATTTTCAAATTGGTAACCTAGTAATGACTCATTTAAGGAAGAAAATGTTTCCAATTGAAATCGGCGGTAAACTAAAGGACAGACAAATTGGTCCTTACAAAATCCTAGCTAAATACGAACCTAAAGGCTATAAGTTAGAGCAACCAGAAGGAATCACCATCAATCATGTTTTTAGCATTGCAGAGTTGAAGAAGTACCCTAATGGATTCCAACTTGCTGACTCAACTTGAGGACGAGTTTAAAGCTAGGGGGTGGATTATGATGTAACATAAACTGTTTAGTTAGACGTTGGTTGTTAGTTTGTTAAAATGATCAGTTATAGTTACTTAATAACTAGCATTGTATTAAATTTTTCTCCATAAATAAAACTCCTCACTCACATTGGAGGAATAAATTTCATTCAAAACATAAAAAAGACACTTGGTATTGTATCATCGATAAAACTTTAGGTTTAATGAGTTTGATATTTGCTTATATATGTATGTAGAAAGGCAGATAATGCAATAAATGCGTGGATAATTTTTTTTTTTTTGTCATTTTACATGTTTTAGATACATCAATCGTTGATTTATTGCAAGAATTGTTCGGAAAAACCTCTCACTTCTACCGCATGAAATAAGGAGAGAAAAAAATAAAGAAATTAAGAGAAAGTAATAAAAACTAGGGTAATTATATTGGATAGCAATTTTAAAAATAGTAATTAAGTATATAGTAATGTTTTGAAAAATTACAAATATAGCAAAATATACAAGTGATAAATTCTATCTTTGATAGACTCTTATGGTTTATCAGTGATAGACCAATATTTACAACATGATCTATCAGTGATAAATTTTGACAGATTTTGTTATATTTGTAATCTTTTAAAAATATTGTTATATACTTAATTATTTTGAATCTAATTGTTATATTGCAAGTATCCCTAAAATTAGAAACAAAAGAACTTGCTTTGGAAAACTCCTAACTTGGATAAAAAACAATGAATAAGAAAGAAATTCACTTTGTGAAAAAAATTATTACAATCATAAAGAATATTTTTCTCTCTCTCGGCCCCAATTACAAAAATACCCTCTCAAAACTTTTGGTCATTCACAACTTTTTCTCACTCTCGGCCTAGAGAATACTAAAGGAATTTAATTGGAGTCAACATACTACGGGTGCATTTAGATTGACAATAAAAAAATGTTTTTTTAAGAATACATTTTTCAAAAAAAACGTTTTTATAAAATGAGTTTAAAATCTAAACACTTACATGTTTGATTTTATCTCTTCGTAAATGTTTATATGCAAAATTGTGTTTGGTTTGTCCTATACTAACAATGTTTGTACTTAGGTTAAATTATCATAAAAGACTATTAAACATTATGAACTAATTTCATAAAGAAATACACACATTTTGAATATTTTTTTCATAAATATATTTTAAAATTAATCGTACGTTATCTTAAAATTATTAATTGTTTAGTTACTTGAAACTATACATTAATTTCATTTTTTTTTGTATTAATTTTTTTTTTTTTGGATATTTCAATTTTAGAAGCACACATATCTTGAAATGTAAACGCATAACAAAAAAAAAAACAATTGATTTCTAACAACAAAATATAAATAAGCTCAATAATTTTTCTAAGACAATATAATATTAACTAGACAAAAAGATGTGCAATTCGATCACGTTCTTCATTGACGTCCTCGAGATTTCTATCACAGATGTTAAGGTGAAGTAGATTTGGCTGAGAGATGAACATTTGCAAATCCCTATATTTAAACATATATGAATGCACATTGAAAAAATATTCAAAGTATTTAAAAATAAAAAAAAAACAAAATAAAAAAGAACGACGAAGTGAAAAATAGATAAAAAAAAAGGAATAGAAAAAACAAAGGAAGAAAAAAAGATATTTGGGAGAGATTCCTCGTTAAACATCAAATAAACATTTATTCTAAAATTTGGTTCCATGTATTTTTTCTAAAATAATTTATTTCATAATCTTATTTTTTTCAAAAATTATTTTAAGCAAATGTCAAATATCTCAGTCTATCTTAAAATGAATTATTTTAAAAATTAAAGACTTCAAAAAATCAATCCAAAACACACTCTAAAGCTTAAAGTGTTTCTAACTTAAACAATTGAAAACAAAAAACATGACTCCTTTTATAACTTATAACGTTTTTAAACCTCTCGATGTAGGACAAAACAATGACGTTTCTAAGCTTTTCAACGAAATAGGTTGCACTTTAAAAAAAAATCCAGCATGATCTTCAACCTTTTCTTCCATCAATTTTCTTTAATATACATTTTTCATTTGGATCTAATTATGAGGTGAGATTATGATTATGATTTAAATCAAACTCAGATCCTATATATATCATAAACATTTGATTAACGACATGGATTTGTTGTAGAATCAAAATGCATGAAAATTGAAGGGCTTGCTTGATTATAAGGATGAAAATGTGTTTGAAAATGAGAGAAAAAGGGGAAAGTGAAAGCATAGCGATTAGGAAAGCGAGGTTGGTGAAATGAACGGTGGATTTGGATTACAAAGCTTGAGGCTTAAAACATGGCCAACAAAGCATATCACAACAATAACTACACCTTCATTAATTTTTGGAAATGTTTAAATTAAAAGAATGACCAACTTTGGGATGTTTTTCCATGCAACAAATTTATTATTAATTCTAACATATAATATAATATAATATATACATATTCAAATTACTAAGTTTGTTTTTTTACAACTTTCTAGTTCTTATATCCTTACTTTTAAGATTAAAAGAATTTCTTTTTTTTTTTTTTTTTTTGACAGGATCTTGAAAATTTTACCATTTTTCAATAAAATTTCGACTATGTATTTTTAATCTTTTTTAAAGAAAAAAATTAAATTAAATTAACTGTTCTTATTTATATGACTGTAATCTTTGGTCTGTTCAATAGCATAATTATAATGAATACCGGTTTTAAAAATAATAATCTAGTGTATAGTATCATCTTGAAGTTACAAAAAGATTTATCTTTCGTCTATCAATAAATTACCAATATTTGTAATTTTATTGTTTATCAATAATAAACTTGTGATAGACTTTGACAACTTTGTTATATTTATAAATTTTTTAAAATGCTGCTTGCTATATATGCTAATATTGATAATTGATTGACATTTACTATCTCTATTTTGAATTCAAAATTCCTATATTTTTGTTGTACTAAAATACATATAAAATAATAATTAAAAAAAATCAGTATTCTGCTTACCGAATCAATAAGACCTTTTAGTAGCAATACATTGAAATCAATAATTTACTCAAATGGTTCACGAAGGCAAATGAACTATGAGTGGGCATACATTTTATGACATGTGCTTGAAAAACTTTTTAAAAAAGAAATCAAAGTTCCATATAACCATCTTTAAATCAATTCTTCAAAGGGAAAGCCAAACTACTATATACTTGTGTCAAACAAAAACTAAATCTCTAGAAAGGGTACTAAAAGTACGCATACATTGTCGATGGACCATTTCTTTCTTTATGTACTGTCATGAACATTTGTGTCTTAAATCGAGAAATTTTTATGTCTTGCTCTCACTATGTTTCACTATCTCTCACTTTACATCCTCCTCTGTGTAACACTCTCTTACACTCATCTTTGATTTCAATCTCTCAAGCTTCCTCATAAACAATTTCATAATGCTTGTTTCATTTTAGAAGGATTGTCGAATCGTTCGTAATTTAGCCAACAATCACATCATCAATTAAAGTGCAAGTGAGGGCAAAACACATAATGTGAGGACTTATCAGTTAAATGACATTATTTTTCTTTTAGTGAATCATTTGGAATTTTGAGTCAAGAAATTAGGTCTATTGGTACAAATTTCCCCAAGTATTAAAGTTGAAAGTTTCTTTTAGCCATTAGAAAAACGGTTACATATAAAACAACAAACGTAGAGATATTGAAAGATTTAGAAAGGGAAAATCAAAGAATTAAACCACCAAACCAAACTCCTCAGCTGTGTGTCCCGTCCTCTCTACCAACCCACTCTGCCTCCCCATTGATAAATGACAGAGCTCTATTTATGGCCTCCATTACCAAGCTTAAAATCCCATCTCCTTCACCGGTGACCCTATTTTCTCTCTCCCGCTCAACATCTTCCTTTCTTTCTCCATCGCCGATCAGTAAGCTCTTCTTTCCCTTTCCTCTCTTAAATGCACAGCAAATTTTGTTCTCGTTCCTATGCTTATCAACTGTTTGTGTAAATGTCTCAATGAAAACCCACATGCCATTTGACTCTAATTTGTCTCTCCGCTCTTAAAATTGGGCCTTTTTATGTGTTTATAGCCTTCGAAATTCCAGTTGTGTTTAGTATGATCTTCTTTCTTTTACTCTTAAAAACATAGCAATTTTTGTTCTTGTTTCTATGCATATCCACTGTTTGTGTAAATGTCTCAAGGAATACTCGCATGTGATTTCACTCTAATTTATCTCTTTGCTCCCATATTGGGGGATTTTTATGTGTTTATGGCCTTTGAAACTCGAACTGATTGATGGATCTGTGGGGTTTTTATTTGATTTTGTGTGAATTGGCTGATGGGTTTGTTTTGTGTTGGGTGTTTGGAAAACCCTGTGAGCAGTGGGAAGTGAAGTGGAAGTGGTAGCAGACATCGCTTTCCCTAAGCAGATCGTTAAGGCCAAGCCGTTATCTCTGTTGGGTCATGGTGAGTTGAGTTCATCCTCCTTTCATTTCACTTTTTTCTCTCCTATCGCTAAATTACAAAATAAAATAAAATATCACTTTTAGTCAAAAAAAAAAAAAAAAAAAAAAAAAAAAAAAAAACTTTCTTATAATGAACAATTTAGTCCATCAAATTGGGTTTGCAGTTTACTCTCAAATTTGTAATAATTTATACTCTCAAATTTATAATGATTTTGTTACAATATAGAATTATATGGACTAAATCATTACGAAAATAAGAGTACAAGGATTAAATCATTATCAAATTGAAGCTATAGGAACTAAATCGTCACAAATCAAAATTGTAGGGACTAAATTGTTGCTTCCTATAACTTTAGAAACCAAACGTACTTTTTATATTATCATGTATTATAAGTTATGATATCGTGTTATTTAGAACAATGAATATACAAAAAATTTTAATATATAAACTTATTCATAAATTTAACTAATTAATAGTAATTTGTATGGGATATATGTATATGTGTGTATAACAGGAACTACAGAGATAGAGATTCACTTTCTAGAAATAAAGTTGACTGCCATTGGAGTTTATTTGGAGCCTTCAGTTGTGGAGCATTTGCAACAATGGAAGGGAAAAGCTGCTAAGGACTTAGTGGAAGATGATGACTTCTTTCAGGCTATTGTTTCTGGTATCTCCCTAGTTATCCTATTTTTAACTATACTATCTCATCACATTCCTAAATGTGAATTACTTGACGATCTGTTCAAACATATATATTTCATTGTTTGATCGTAATGTTTCATATTTATGATGTTTCATATACTACCTCGTCACACGTGCAAAGGATTTAGATCCGTTCAAACATATTTCATTATTGGATCGTAATGTTTCATATCTATGATGTTTCTTATACTATCGCATCACACATGAGATCCATTCAAACATATCTCATTGTTAGAAAGATTATACATTATTTCAATTCAAATAGCTCTAACCAATGACAAAATTAGATTCGTCCCGTTTAGCTTATTCTATATATATAGATAGATAGATAGATAGATAGATAGTATGGATATGCTTGTGATAAGTGTTTTTTTCTTTTCTTTTTTTTTTCTTTTTTTGTCACTTTCTAAATTATCTATCTCACAGTTAGCTAGTTGGCGGGGTGATGACTTTTGGTGTGTCAGTCTAGTGAGAAGTTTGGGGGTTATTTTTATTTTCGAAAGCTTCCTAATTGAATGACTTGTAAAGGTTAATGTTTATGTTTTTGTACATGTTTTTCATGAACTATTGGTTTTACAAGAGTTACAATTCTATTTATTTGTGTAAGAAAGATCATATCACATTTTTACCCCTGGTGTGTTCGTTTTATGTTCTTGATTTGCTTTTTGTTTTTCAATAATTTACGGGGAAAGAGAGAATAAAATTTTCTTTCTCCGATCTCCGCATTCAATTTTTTTTTTTTTGAAAGGTGCATTCAATTTTTTTGTGCTTATTAAATATTCACTTACATCTTTTGTTTTGTTTATTTTTTTTATTTTCATCTTTCTTATATGAAAATAAAATATTTTTTAGTACAACAATAGAACCTCTTGTTACCATTGAAATGAATTACAGGAAATTAAAACTTTTACTTTTTATTTGAGAGAATTAAAAGAGTAGTTTTTAAATATAACAAAACGACTTTCGCAATAGATCCAGATGATCATTTATTAACAATTTTTCTAATTAAAATTGTTACTAAATTTTAACAATTATTAAAAAATATTAATTGAAAAACACGTGTATATATATAGGAACATTTTCAATTATAGCCAAAAGTTATAATTATTTACTCTATAAAATTCTTTAGAGTCTATTTAACCTTTTTGTTAAATTTTGTTAATAGTTTTACTTTGCCATTCATAAAAATTTCTCATATTATATACAGTGAGAATTTTATAAGTCTCAAAAGTCAAAGATTTGATTAAAAAAAAAAGAAATGAAAGCATATCTAAATATATTATTTATACTTTGAAAATTACTTCCGAAGCAAAATGTAAAACCGTTATAAGTGAACTTAGAATCCAAAAACATATATTAAATTAAGTTTAAATTATATAACAACACCTTTGGATTTTGTCATTTTCTAAAATACCTTTTATCATTTCAATAATTGTAAAATGAGTCCTAAATTTTCACAAATGTTTCAAAAATATTTGGAGGAGACAATTCCTTGAGAATTTCAAAGATATATTAAAGAGGACGTATTGACCCAAATCTTTTGTTCTATGTCACTATGATCACCCTTTTATATCACAATTTATTTCCATCTACAATTCTAAAGAATTTATAATTTAAAAGTAGTTTCAAAATGTTTCTAAATTTTCGAGGGTAATATTTTAACTTTTGGAAGTACGGAAAGTTAATCAAATCTTTGTCTCAAAATCTCAACTAATAACTGGAATTGGGAAAGCTAAAGTCTAGACCTTAAATGCTTAAAATGGTGACAGCTCCAGTGGAGAAGGTAATAAGAGTAGTGGTGATCAAAGAGATCAAAGGGTCACAATATGGAGTTCAGTTGGAGAGTGCAGTTAGGGATAGATTGGCAGCTGATGACAAATATGAAGATGAAGAGGAAGCTCAGTTGGAAAAAATTGTTGAATTTTTTCAGTCCAAATATTTGAAGACGCATTCTGTTATAAACTTTCATTTCCCACCAGCTTCAACCATTGCTCAGGTAACTAACTTCTCTAAATGTTTAGAGATTATCATTTTATTTTTGTTTTTTATTTAAATTTAGTTTTAATCACAATGTTGGTTCTTTAGAAAATGTTAGAGTTTTGTTCGATTAAATCTAATCAATAGTCCCGTGGTTTGATACAATCTTCATACATATATAGTTCCTACTATATGGGTTATTTATGAAAGTTTAGTTCATACATTTTGAGGTGTTTATTTGACTTTTAAACTTTAGAAAGCTTCTAATAAGTTGTTAGTAGACATGCAAGGTAAGTATATATGAAATGCTTTTGTCCCACATTGGCTAGAATGGAATGAAAAAAGTGGTATATTTAAGTTGTTGGCTCTCCCACCCCAAATCCATTCCAAATAGTTGACTTTTGAAGTGTGATTCTCCAAAGTGCTCAAGTATATATCTAACATAAGTTCTTCAACTTTCAACTTTGTGTTCAATAAAATTCAATGAACAATTAATTGCATTATAATTTCTAAAAGAGTATATCTTATATTTGGTATGTGGAATTTTTGCAGATAGAGTTTTCAAGTGATGAGAAGGAGGAATCAAAGATGAAAGTTGAGAATGGAAATGTGGTTGAGATGATTAAGAAATGGTACTTGGGAGGGACTAGAGGTGTGTCTCAACCAACCATATCATCATTGGCTAACAATCTTGCCATTGAATTATCTAAATGAACCCTACCACCTTTGAACTTCTTTTGCACAATGTTTTTTTTTTTTCTTTCTTTTCTTAATTATTATAATAGTGGTTAAATTCAAGTATGTGTAATCGTTGTTGCATTAGGTTAATGTTTAAGTGGCAAGGTGAGAATTTGAATATTTGAACTCTTGATCCAAGTTCAAGTTATATGCGTAATTATTAAATTCTGTTTTTAAAATTTAGCTAATAATTCAAATATTTACTTAACAAACATGAAACTAAAGTAAAAAAGTTAAAAAAATAAGTTGACTATACAGAATCAATAAATTAATAGAGGGTTTGATCTTGGTTATATTTATTATTTTCTTACCATTTTACTCTTTAAGCACAATTATCCATCTACATTTATTAGGTTTGTTTTAATTATTTATTTCCTATTACAGATGTTATCAAATATAATAAAATGGATCAAAAATATTTATAAATATAGTAAAATATTATTGTCTATCAATGTATACAAGGATAAACTATTATTCATCTAGCGTTCATCACTATCTATCTCTAACGTACTACATTTTGCAATATTTGAAATATTTTTTCAGTAGTTTTATCATTTCAAATAATTGTTCTATGAAAAAATTACCTTTTTAATCTTCAAGTTTTGATGAATATATGTATTTGATTTATGAGTTTTAAATATTTACCTTTTTAGTTTTCATGTTTATAAGAATAGATTTATTAGTCTATGAGCTTTTAAATTGTATCTTTTTTAGTCCTTAAATTTTAATAATAGATTTAGAAAATCCTAGTTTTGTTTTATTTTTTAAAATAGCTATATAACATTTAAAATTTTAAAAGTAGTTTTAGAGGATATGGATTTTAGAAATTATTTTTATATATTTTTAAACCTATTTTTAAAATTCGGTGACTAAAATGGTACATTTTAGAAACTCAGGAACTAAATGAGTCTATTTTTATAAAAGACTCATGCATAAATAACATTTAAGTCAAAATAATAGAATATATAGTATAATGATAAAATAATTGCATATACAACACAAAATTAGTAAAAGACTAAAAATTCATATCCATCTATAATTTTGGGCACTTTTTCCCAAATTCCTCAATCTAAAAATTATCAATGATAACAAATATTAGTAGTAGCAGCTATCACCAATAGATGTTGTCACTAATAGTTGCTATTAGTTACTATCACCAATAGATGGTACTAGTTGTTATCACTTATAAATACTATCAGTGTGATAACTTTCTATTTGTCACCTTTACGAGTGTTTCTTCCCGATTTTCTTAAATGAAGTTATTGTTGATAGAAGCTACTAATGATAGCGATTGATAGCTGCTATAAGTTGCTACCACTGATAGATGTTATTAGTGATAACTTCAATTAAAGAAATGTACTATCAGTTATTATCATTAATATCGTCTACTAGTGATAACATCTATTAATGATAGCCACAAAAGAGCAGAGTTGCAATTATAAAATTTTACAAGTTGACTAGTAAACATTTGCTATTTTTACAAATATTTTATCCTTGTGTTATATTTTTTGTTTATTTCCAAAATTTTGTTATTTACTATAACTTTTCTCTTATAAACCTAGGAACAAAACAAATACATTTTCCAAATCCAAGGACCAAACACACATATTCTTCAAAATTTGGGGACTAAAAGATAATTTTCCATTATTCTAATTCAAATATGATAGTAATGTGAAAATTAAACCTAAATCTAAAATGCTAAATGTATCCTCAACCATCATTATTCCCTTTTATAAATACATGTTTAGTTCAATATTGTTGAAATTTATGTCCTAAAACTCGTAGTTTGTAATCATATTCTATTTAATAAAGTCGTTATTGAGAAATTGAATACTATAATCTTAAGATCCCAAGGCTATTTTGAGTAAACTTGAACTTTATATAGAGACATAAATATGGATTAAGTTCGAGTAAATAACCTAAATAGTCTATAGTATATAAATAAAGGTTGGGCGCCTTATTCAAAGATACTATGGATGTGGCCCGCTTTGTAGTTAATATAAACATGCATGTTAATTAATTAATATGGATATTAATTAATATATTTATTTATTTATTTATTTAATATAATTAATTAATTATTTAATTAATTAAATTAATTTTGATTAAATATGATTTAATAAAATTAATTAATTAATTAATCAATAATTTATTTAATTTTATTAAGTATGATTTAATTTAATTAAAATATGATTTAATTGAAAGTTAAATAAAGTAAATCCATATTAATTAATTTCTTTATATAATGGTTATATATTGTTGGATGTATGTTATAGGTTTGTCTAAGTTTTTTTTAAGTGTTATAAAATGAATTAGACGTTTGAAATCTATAACAAAGATAAGATGCATGCTCACCTAGGTTAAAAATCATATCTTCCAAATTTCATAGAATTAGGTCGATATCTTGTAAAATTGGTTACAAGAGGCTTATTTGATTCGATCTTGTTAACAAGTCAGACAAGATGACTAAGGTTGGAGATTCTTAAGTTGACGGTTTACGGAACACGTCCTACTTGGAGATCGTAATTATCAGTTCTTGAGCCTAGTTAACCTAGTTTTATGAGCATGCGTGAGAGGTGTTAGGTAATAAAATTGGTTTATCACTTAGACATCGTAGATTAAAATCTAGTATAATAAGTTATGCTCGGATGTTTTACCTAGACTTAGGATTTGTTTACGTTAGCCTAAATATAATCCTAAAGTTTCTAATACCCTTAAAATCATTATAGAACACTTTAGCTAGAGAGGAGTAATGTACTTTTAATTCTAGCGTCCCTAAGAGTTCACATTGTGAGATCCATGCAGGGCTTTACACCGTATATAAGAGCGGACTCCCTTCGGAGAGTGTTTGCATGGATCAAGATTAAGGTGAATAGGGGAAGTAGTTCATAGTAAGTGGATAAGGGATATGTGACGACACATCCCACGGTCTCTTCTATTAGGTCGCACTGTGAGATTCCTATAATGCGCTTGCTTGTCTGCTCTGGAGCAAAGTTCCCCCTCAGAGAATTGTGTTATAGGATTCAGCACATCGCGAACTCCAAAGATTGATAGTTTTTCTTAGATCAGTTTTCATATTGTCTTTCCACTTTCGGGAGCGTATTGGTTCTGATCTCTGAGATCCAAAAATGACGGGTTACACTTATAAGAATTACTAAGTTGTTAGTACATTCTCGACCAAAGAAGCGATAACTAAATGTTATTCTAGAGTTAGCATCTAGACAAGATTGTCTTGGTTCAAAGGAGGAATAATCGACTGCCCTTCGATAGAGGTTATCCTAAACTTTTGAAATATTGTTGCAAAACATAAATAATGAAGGGTACATTATTAGTCGTTGCTAAATTAGATTGGTTTATAAAGGATTATAGGTTTATTTCTAAAGAGAACATGTGTAACGCCCCAACAATTTAGAATTTAATTTATTATCTTAAGTGTAGTTATTGAAATTTTGAGTGTTTTCAATTAAGTGATTTATGAACATTTGATTTTTAGACATCAAGAAAATATCTAAGGGTGATATTTATTTGGAAAAAAGATTAAGGTGATTGGGTGATTTTGATATTTTTTTATGGGAGATTGTTGGGCTTAAATAAGAAAGAGATTAAGTGGATTCAATTGATTAAATTAGGGAAAGAGAAAAGAAGAAGAATATTAAGCCTATTATTATTATTATTATCTCTTTAAAAAGGACCATTGGGACTTGTGCAAACCATCATCACCTTCTTTGAGAAAGAAAAAGAAAAAAAAAAGGAAAGAAACCCTAGCCGAAGCCACGCCGCCGCCACCGTCGACCGAAGCCCGCTGAGCTCCAGCCGTCACGCGCGGATCTCAGCCGCGTCTCTAAGTCGTTCACGTGGAGCCCCGCTGCATCGTCTTCACCGATCCGTCGTCCGCCCGAGCATTTCCGTCAGCTGCCGTTACGAGTTCAGTCGCGTCGCCCAACCGCTCGCCCAGCAACGCTGTCGCACATCGAGCGCCGTCCATCGAAGTCTGCGAAGCCCAACCGCTCACTCAGCCACGTCGTCGCACATCGAGCACCGTTCGTCAAAGTCTGCGAAGCCCAGCCGCACCCGCACCTCCGCAACCCGAGTCACACACGCGCACCCGACCCGAACAGCCGTGCCCTCGCCTTCGACCCGGAGCTCGACCCGCGTTTTCTTCACCGCGTGAAGCTGATCCGACCCGCGCCCTTCTCCGTGAGCCGATCGCGAGCCGCGCCAGCGCCTACACAGTAGCCGAGTCGCACGCGCGAGCCGCATGTCCGAGCCGTTTTCTGCTTTCTAGCCGAGTCGCCTAGCCGCTTCACCTGTCTTTGAGTCGTCAGCCTGCTTCGATCTTTTTCACCTAGTTTGTTAAGTTGATTGGGTTTTGGAATACCCAGCTAAACATTTAAAATTTGTTGGATCTCAAATAATTTAATTTTGGGGTTAAAAATTAAATTATTTCTCTTAAGAAACATCTAGGACCAATTGATCTTGGAGCGTGGGACTTCTCCAGTTAAGGGCTCAAGCGTCGCAACCTCAACCTAAGGTAAGTTACTTCAATGGAATGTCTGGAGTCTTTGGTCGATTGGTGATTAAGTTATGAAAAATTTGTGTTCTTACCAGTAGGACTTCGCTGCTGGGAAAGCGTGACCTTGCAGTTAGGACTCGTTGAGCAAATCTTCAGGTAAGAGATTCTACTACTAGCCATACGAGTAGAATTAAGAGATCGAATACATTCTTAGTTATGCACATTGATGACTAGATTGCATAACGACATGTCAATTAATGAGGATATGATATGACATGAAGATGTGATTTGATATGATGATATGATTTGACATGATGATGTGGTGTGATATGATGATAGGATGTAACATGATGACGTAATGATGCTATGTTACGTGTATGCTATGGTTAGGGTGCATGTTAGTTTATCCTATTAGAGTCGTACCTGCATGGGTGTCCTTCGGGATCACCACCTATTTAGGACTGCGTAGTCCGACCAGACCGCCAATCTGACATTGATATAGACATGATTCGAGTGATTCGACGGGATCCTCGCAACCCGATTGTCTTAGCGTTTCCTCCGGGTACGCTACAGACCAGTTTTTCCTAGGTGTTCCTTTGGGTCACCGAAGACCAGATTTTGTTCCTACGGGATCACATGTTGCACGTGTTCGGGAACGTGTCAGTTCTTGGGTACCATTTTGAGGACTCTAATAGGAAGTTAACAGGCACCTAGCGGGACTAGTAGTGGGTCCCTTACTGAGTATTTTATACTCACTCTTTCCATTTTATTTTTTCAGGCAAGGGCAAGCTGGCGAGCGACCAGAAGTGACCGTGGCGAGCCATAGGGATCTCTTGCTTCCGCTTTATATCCAAGTTCAGACCTTAAACGTTTGCATTTTAGTTATTCCTTATTTGTTATTTTATTTCTTTAAAATTAGATAGGGCCCGAGTTAGGATTTTACCTTTACACATATCGCAAATTACTTTTGATTAGACTTCTAAATAATTTAAATTTTTGAGGTTTTGTTTCATTTTATCCAAACTTTATAAACTTTATTTGTTTTTTTAAAATTAGTAATGGCTTCGACTTAGTATAAGGAGTTGGGTCGTTACAATATGTTTTTTTAGCATGAATAGCTCAATAGTTCAATTGTTAGCTTCTAAAAAACTTAATTGCAATTATTATGCGACATGAAAATCAAATTTTAACACAATACTGGTAATTGACGATTTGAGATTTGTCTTAACTGAGGAATGTCTTCAAACCCCTACCTCTAATGCTAATCGAACTAGTCAAGAAGCATATGATCGATGGGTAAAGGCTAATGAAAAAGCCCGTGTCTACATTCTTTCCAGCATGTCAGATGTTCTAGCAAAGAAACATGAATCCTTAGCCACGACTAAAGAAATTATGGATGAATTAACGGCAATGTTTGGGCAACCAGAATGGTCCCTAAGACACGAGGCAATCAAATACATTTACACTAAGCGTATGAAGGAGGGGACCTCTGTTAGAGAATATGTCCTGGACATGATGATGCACTTCAACATCACTGAAGTAAATGGTGGTGCCATTGATGAGGCCAATCAGGTTAGTTTTATCTTAAAGTCTCTTCCGAAGAGTTTCATATCATTTCAAACAAATGTGTCCCTTAACAAGATAGAGTTTAACCTAACAACCCTTCTAAACGAGCTCCAGCGATTCCAGACCCTTACCATGGGTAAGGGAAAACAAGTGGAAGCAAATGTTGCTACCACAAAAATAAAATCTTCAAGAGAATCGTCCTCTAAAACCAAAGCTAGACCCTCAAAACCTAAACCTATAAAAAGAAAGGAAAGGGGAAGACTCTTAACTAGAACAAGGGAAAGAAAGCTACAAAAAAAGGTAAGTGTTACCACTATGGTCAGAACGGACACTAGTTGAGAAACTGCCTAAAGTACCTTGCAGAGAAAAAGACAGAGAAGGAAACGCAAGGTAAATATGATATACTAGTTGTTGAAACATGTTTAGTGGAATATGAAAATTCAATATGGATATTAGATTCAAGAGCCACTGACCATATTTGATTCTCATTTCAGGAAAATAGTTCTTGGAAAAGGCTTTCAGAAGGCGAGATCACTCTCAAGGTTGGACCAGAAGAGATGGTCTCAGCTGAAGCAGTGAGAGATTTAAAGTTGTATTTTGGAAATAGATATATCATAATAAAGAATGTCTTGTATGTACCACAAATGAAAATAAATTTAATATCTATTTCTTGTATTTTGGAACACATGTATAGAATATCTTTTGAAATTAATGAAGCGTTCATTTTCTATAAAAGTATCCAAATCTGTTCTGCTATACATGAAAAAAACTTATATAAGTTAAGACCAACACAATCAAATTTTCTCTTAAATATTGAAATGTTTAGAACAACCAAAACTCAGAATAAAAGATAAAAAGTTTCTTTTAATGCCTATTTATGACACTTGAGATTTGGTCAAAAAATCTCAATAGGGTTGGAAAGATTAGTTAAAAGTGGACTTCTAAGTGAGTTAGAAGATAACTCTTTACCTCCTTGTGAATCTTGTATTTAAGGAAAAATGACCAAGAGATCTTTTACTGGAAAATGTCTCAGAGCCAAAATACTTTTAGAGCTCGTACATTCGGACCTTTGTGAACCAATGAACGTCAAAGCTCGGGGAGGGTGTGAATATTTTATTAGTTTTATTGATGATTATTCGAGGTACGGTCATGTTTACCTAATTCATCACAAGTCTGATTCTTTTGAAAAATTCAAAGAATATATAAGGCTGCAATTGAGAATGAATTAGATAAAACAATAAAAATACTTCGATCAGATCAAGGTGGAGAATATTTGGACTTGCGATTTCATGACTATTTGAAGAACATGGAATCCAGTCACAACTCTCTACATCTAGTACGCCTCAGCAGAACGATGTATTAGAAAGAAGAAATCGAATCTTGTTAGACATGATTCGCTCTATGAAGAGCTTTGCTCAGTTGTCGAATTCCTTTTGGGGATATGCTTTAGAAATAGCTGTCTATATTTTGAGCAACGTTCCATCTAAAAGTGTTTCAGAAACACCTTATGAGCTTTAGAAAGGACGTAAAGAAAGTTTACGTCACTTTAGAATTTGGGGATGTCCGACATATGTGTAAGTACAAAATCCTAAAAAATTGAAACATCGTTCAAAATTATGTCTATTCATAGGTTATCCAAAGGAATCTAGAGGTGGTCTGTTTTATGATCCTCAAGAAAATAAAGTATTTGTATCAACAAATGCCACATTCTTAGAAGAAGAGCACATCAAGGATCATCAACCTCGCAGTAAATTAGTATTAAAAAAGATTTCCAAAAGTGCTACAGATAAACCTAGTTCATCCACTAAAGTAGTTGATAAAACTAGGAAATCTGGTTAAACACATCCTTTTCAAGAGTTGAGAGAGTCTCGACGTAGTGGGAGGGTTGTTCATCAGTCTGATTGCTAATTGGGTTTAAGTGAAACTCAAGTCGTCATACCTGATGATGGCATAGAGGATCCACTAACCTATAAATAGGCAATAAATGATGTAGACCGTGACCAATGGATCAAAGTCATGGACCTTGAAATGGAGTCTATGTATTTCAATTATGTCTGGACTTTAGTAGATCAACCAAATAGCGTAAAACCTATTGGTTGTAAATGTATCTACAAAAGAAAACGATACAAGCTGATAAAGTACACACTTTTAAGGCTCGACTTGTGGCAAAATCTTATACCAAAAGAGAGGGAGTGGACTATGAAGAAACTTTCTCTCCCGTTGCCATGCTAAAGTCAATTAAAATACTCTTATCCATCGCCACTTTTTATGATTATGAAATTTGGCAGATGGATGTCAAGACAACTTTTTTGAATGGAAATCTTGAAAAGAGTATCTATATGGCTCAACTAGAAGGGTTTATAGTAAAGGGTCAAGAATAAAAGGTTTGTAAGCTTTAGAAATTCATTTATGGTTTGAAGCAAGCATCTAGATCCTGGAATATAAGATTTGATACTGCAATCAAGTCTTATGACTTTGAACAAAATGTTGACGAACTTTGTGTTTACAAAAAGGTCGTCAATTCCATTATAACATTTTTAGTATTATATGTAGATGATATTCTACTCATTGGGAAAGACGTAGGTTATCTTACTTATATCAAGAAATGGCTAGCTATGCAACTTCAAATGAAAGATTTGGGAGATGCACAATATGTTCTTGGAATCCAAATTGTTCGGAACCGTAAAAATAGAATACTAGCCATGTCTCAAGCATCTTATATTGACAAAATGTTGTCTAGATATAAAATGCAGAATTCCAAAAAGGGTCTGCTGTCATACAGATATGGAATTCATTTTTCAAAAGAACAATGTCCTAAGACACCTCAAGAAATTGAGGATATGAGAAAAATTTCCTATGCTTCCACTGTTGGAAGTTTGATGTACGCAATGTTATGTACTAGACCCGACATTTTCTTTTCAGTAGGGATGGTCGGTATCAGTCCAATCCCAGATGTGATCACTGGACAACCATTAAGAATATTCTAAAATATCTTAGAAGAATAAAAGACTACATGCTCGTATATGGTACTGAGGATCTGATCCTTATTAGATACACTGATTCTGATTTCCAAACGGATAAAGATGCTAGAAAGTCTACATCAGGATCAATATTCATTTTAATGGAGGAGCAGTAGTATGGAGAAGCGTAAAACAAACTTGTATAGCCGACTCCACAGTGGAGGCTGAATATATAGCAACTTGTGAAGCAGCAAAGGAAGCAATATGGCTAAGGAAATTCTTGCCAGATTTAGAAATTGTTCCAAGTATGCATCTGCCAATCACTTTATACTGTGACAACAGTGGTGCAGTTGCAAATTCACGAGAACCTAGAAGCCATAAAGAGGGAAAGCATATCGAACGCAAGTACCATCTTATCAGGCAAATTATACATCGTGGTGACGTTGTAGTGATCCACATTTCTTTCGAGCAAAACATTGTTGATCCTTTTACAAAAGCCCTCACGACTAAGGTGTTTGAGGGCCACCTACAGAATTTAGGTCTACGATGTTTGTAAACTAAGACAAGTGGGAGACTTATTAGGCATGTGCCCTAGTTTATTATATTCATATGTTTATTGTACTCATATGTATTATTCTCTCTTATAGTTAAATTCAAACATTTTCATCTCACTAAGAGTTTTAGTCCAAGTGGGAGTTTGTTGGAATTTATGTCCTAAACTCGTAGTTTGTAATCATATTCTATTCAATAAAGTTGTTATTGAGAAATTAAATACTATAATCTTAACTCCAATAAACTAAGATCCCAAGGCTATTTTAAGTAAACTTGTAACGCCCCAAAAAATAAGATAATTTATTGGGCGTTATTTTGAATCCATTTAATGAGAATTATTTGATTTAGGTGGGAATTGAAATTAATTAAATATTTCTTGGATGAATATTTAATTAATTTGAGGTATTGGCATGTGGTGTTTGTTAAGTTTTTGTTTAAATGGTAGGTTAAGAGGATTAAATAAAGTTGTGGATTTTTAGTGTTGTTGAAGTTGAATTTAATTAAATAATTATAGATGTTATTTAATTAAATTATCGGGTGAAAAGTTTGTTGGAGATTTAATAATTATATGTATATGTGGAATTATATACACAATTATTATGTTAATGGAAAAGATAATTATATTTGTTGAAATATAATTATTTAAGGAAAAGATAATTATTTTGGAGAAAGAATATTTAGTAAGGAGAAAAAGTAAAATAATTATATTTTAAAAAATACAATTATTTGTAAAAGGATAATTACTTTGGAGAAAGATAAATAATAATTAATTATTGTGGAAAATAATTAATTATTTTGGAGAAAGATAAATAATAATAATTATTATTGTAGAAGATAATTAATTATTTTGGAAGAAAGGTAAATAATAATTAATTATTGTGGATGATAATTAATTATTCTGCAGAAAGATAAATATTGATTCTGGAGTGAAGTTGTTATGGTTGGGTTAAGATAATTCATGTTGGAAGTTATAAGTGATTTATTGGAAAAGATTTGATTGATTAAAAGAATTGAGGATTTAAGTTAATTTGAGATTTTGGAGGGAAAAGTTGTTTTTAGTGGAATTGGATTTAATTGAGTATATATACGTGGATATATATTTAATTAATAATTTGAAAAAGTGAAGTTAATTATATGATGGAATATAATTATATTTGTTTGGAAAAGAAGATAATCCATAAGGAGAGAGATGGTTGATTTGATTGGACGAAAAAGATATATATTTATTTATAAGAGAGAATAATGGTTTAAATAAATATATATTTATGGTAGATTTTGGTGAGAGAAAAATAATAATAATAAAGAAGTATTATTATTATTATTATTAATGGTTATAAATGCCTAAGATTAAGAAATTTATTTAGGAAAGATAATGGGAATAAAGATATATGTATATTTTTTTGGTATTATATATATATATATCCTAAAAGGAAAAGGAAATAATAATAATAATAATTATTATTATTATTGTTATTATTTGGGTCTATAAATAGCATTGGAATGCTTAAGATGGAAATAAAGGAAAAAGAAAAAGGTTCTTTATCTTCTTCTCTAAGATAACCCTCTGCTGTCGTCGCCTCAGTTGAAGTTAAGATTGGTCTCTTTGGAAGCTTGAGGATTTAAAGTGATGAATTTTTCATCAAGGATAAGAGGATTTTCCAACCTCCATCTGAGTAACCTTGGTAAGCCAATAAAATTAAATTAATATTTTATTAATTTAATTTTGGATCTATTTGGTGTTTCTGTAAAGGTTCAATTGGCTAAACTTTTTAAGATTTAAATCTTGGATTTTTCCCAATTAAGGTTGAATTGGTTTCAACCCCTTTTTTTTTAGAAAGTTAATTAATTTGGGAGAATTTTTGGATGTTAGCCAATTGCTAATTTCATTAATTAAGATATTAAGTTTTCCTTTTATGATTAGGATCAAGTTAATTGGAGAATTTTTACTGTCAACTAGCGAGTACCTTTGTTTGGCTAAAATCTCCAGGTAAGTGATTCTCCTACTAGACCTTTGAACTGAATTTAAGAGACCGCATGTAATTATGATTATGCATTGATGGTAGCTAAAATGCATAACTTGATGCTACTAATAATGACTGTCATTGTATTGATGTTGATGATGATGACTGAGATTATTATGTTGATGATTGATGATAATGACTGATATTATGTTAATGACTGGTAGATTGATGTTGATGATTGTTAATGCATGATATATTAATCACATGATTAAGGACGTTAAGATTAATACTCATGCCATGTTATGATGTTATGTTATGCTACATGCTATGGATAGGGTGTTCTGTTAACTTTGTCTATTAGAGTCGTACCTGCATGGGTGTCCTTCGGGATCACCACCTATTTAGGACTGTGTGGTCCGACGAGACGCCAGTCTAGCATGGATATAGATATGATTCCAGTGATTCGACGGGGTCCTCGCATCTCGATTGTCTTAATGTTACCCCCGAGTTCACTACAGACCAACATGTCCTAGGTGCTCCCCCGAGACACCGGAGACCAGATTTTCGTTCCTATGGGAGCGCATGTTGCACGTGTTCGGGAACGTGTCAGAGATTGGGTACCATTTACAAGACTCTAATGGGAAGTTAACAGACACCTAGCGGGACTAGTAGTAGGTCCCTTACTGAGTATATGTTTATACTCACTCTTTCTATGTTTAACATTTCAGGCGAAGGTAAAGGTAGAGGAAAGCTGGCGAGCGATAGAGAAGGATCCGTGACATGCCATATGGGGACTCAGTTTTGCTTCCGCGTTTATGTTTCAGTGTTTTAATATTCCGTTTTTAATAAAAATTTATTCTTCCCTCGTTTCAAAAAGTGTCTCTTGTCATTGTTTCTTTTTAGTAATGATCTCAGCTTAGTATAAAGAGTTGGGTCGTTACAAAACTTGAACTTTATGTAGAGACATAAATATGGATTAAGTTCGAGTAAATAGCCTAAATAGTCTACAATATATAAATAAAGGTTAGGCGCCTTATTCAGAGATACTATGGATGCGGCCCGCTTTGTAGTTAATATAGACGATGTAATCCTGAATCGTTCATGTAGAGACATGAAAGTGGGGGTATCTTATGTAAAAGATTTACATAAGATAGAACCATGAAATAGTCACTTTTACATTATAACATAGTTTACTGTTTAAAATTGGCTATCTCGATTATTGATTACCTAGGTAACTTAATCTTAATCTTGAGCTAGTTATGAACTCCTGTTCACACGAGATTATCCTTAGATTTGCATAGGTGAGGGCAACTCATTAACGTTGGTCCAATAAGCCTCCCATTTCAGGGGTAAGATCGGGTGGATAGTTGGGAACATAGGGTGCAAGAAAGAATTCACTTCTACCCATTTTAGGGTTAGTAGATAAGCTGTTTCCTTAAGGATTGAATTCAAGTCTTGAACAATGGGGCCCCACCCTCTCATTGGCTTGAGAGGGATTCGATTTATAGGTTGTACCTTAAAACTAATTGTTCAATAGTGGATCAGTGAGACTTAAGGAGAAAGATGTAGTCTTGGGGGTAAAATGGTACTTTTCGACCCAGCCAAGCTTACGAACAACCTGTGAAGGATTAACTTACTGATCATGGTTATATTAAATGGACACAAATATATCTATAGTGAGGGGAGTGCAACTACAGGACTATAGTGGAATGATCCGTTAGTTAACGGATGTTGATTAGCACGGTATAAAAGAGTTTAGCCTGTTAATCTTAGATCGTTGGAGCCCGTGATCTATAGGTCCATTAGGTTTCCCTGCTAGCTCATATGAAATAACTTAGAACAGTATGATGGAATGAGTCAAATTGTTTGAAATAGGAGAGAAGAGAGAAACCGATAAGTATATGTGATATAGTCATCGGTGTTAAATTACTAATAGAGTTTTATGCTTAAATATGATTTAAATATTAAAGATATGAATGTGGATTCATACTCAGAGGCTCTGAAAAGATGGAAATAGTCAAAGTTGTAAAAAGTCAAAATGTTGATTTTTTTACTTTTGAAAAGTCAAATTTTGATCGACAATATATTCAAATGGGATTTGAACCTTGAGAAAATAAATGGGGATTCATGCTCGAAAGGTCAAAATTAGTCAAGACGGATAAAATTGTAAAAAGTCAAAATGTTGACTTTTTTGTTTGAAAAGTCAAAGTTTGGCTTTGACCAAATGACAATTTTACCCTTTGCCTAAGTTAGTGGGAAAATCCAACATTTAGTTGGATAAACCCACTAACTATAGTGTGCTAGGTGTTAGCAAACTATAAAGGCATTAAGCCGACTAATGGGTTAGTTGATTACGTGTTGTTGGCCCATGTGTGTGCATGCATATGCAACCTTGCATGTGAATTCTATATAAAATGGTCTCTTGGAGCCTTAAGAAGGAGGGTTAGCATTTTTTCTAAAAAAATTTGGGCTGCCATTTATTTGTTTGGTTTTATTAAAAATAAAAAATTAAATCTCAACCCTTTTTTCTATCTTATTTCTCTCTCCCGGTTTCCTTCATCCAACAGGTCCCACAACCCGGTTCTGAGTCCGGAGGACAGTAGATCAACCCTAATGGTGGTTGAAGCATCAATCGAAGTTTCGAATGTAAGTTTTTGTTAAAAACCCTTTATTTAATCTTATTTCGGTTTATGGTTTTTTTTGTTAATTAGTTGCAATTAGGATAAAATTTCAGTCTTTTGTTCCACTATGCTCGTGTAATCTTTATCAAATATAATTTTTGTTAAATCACAAATTTGGTAAATATGATTTCTAAGAAGTTAATATTTAGATACCATGATTTAAAAAGTTAGATATTTTTAGAAAATAAAATGTTAGAATTTAATCTTTATGGTCGGACAAAATTTCGTAAATAGTTTCTACAATTTTATAATGAGTCAAATTGAGCTGAGGTTAATAGTTGGATTCAATTGTTCAACTCAAAGGTAAAAAGAATACGTTTTTCTAATAAGAAAAGAAGTAAAAAATGTTATATTATGAACTTAGTCCTTGAAATTTATATTGGTGTCTAATTGGTGAATCGGAAATTGTATTTAACACATTTAAATTGGTTGATGAGTGAATTTGGATCCAACAGAATAAAGTTAAAAGTTGATAAATCAAATAAGATAAAATAACATTTGGGATAATGAATTGACGTTGCTGTTTGAAGTTAAAAGTTAAAGACATAAACTCGCAATCTAGGAAGTTTAAGGAACATTGAATTTGGTTTGAGTTTTGAATCGTAAGAATGAGAGAGAGATTTAGATTTGGATTAATGTTATAAAGATTATACAAATACAAATCCAAATTTTCCAACCGCAACGTGTTCTTCTGTGTCTGTTCCTTATATATAAAAAAAATTGTAAGAAACCAAAAACAAAGCACGAGAACAATGGATTTGGATGAACATGAGCTACTTTGATTTACCCATCAACAACAAGAAGAACAACAACGACAACAAGGGAACAATATAATCAGCAGATTCTCTCTTTCTGTAAGAGGAAGCCTTTCAATCCATGGAACTCCCCAATCCCACCAATCAAATGGCTTCCTCTTCCAACCCCACTCCCCCATTTCGCGGTTCCTTCCACCGTCGAGCTCATTCCGAGGTCCATTTCCGGATTCCTGACGATCTCGATCTAGTCTCCGACCCTTTCGACGCCCCTTCTTCTGGATTTGAAGATCTGGGCTTTGAGGATGATCTCTTGTGTACTTTCATGGACATCGAGAAGATCGGATCTAAAATCGAAAATGGGTCTTCGTCAAATCCTGCAATGGCTGCCGGTGGTACTGGGGGGGTGAATGTTGAAGGGGAGAAAATCTCCCGCCCCAGGCACCGTCATAGCAATTCTGCTGATGGGTCTTCCATTTTGGAGTCTATTGAGGCTAAGAAGGCCATGGATCCTGATAAGCTCGCTGAGTTGTGGACTATTGATCCTAAACGTGCCAAGAGGTTTTGTACTATTCTATTGTAATGTGCTTCAATTTGTTTTTAGGTTCTCCAATTGCAATGTGTTTTGTGTTAATCTCATTCTTGAAATGCGTTGCTTGTTGATTGGACTTTCGATTCATGGCTGGAAGATCGAATTAGTGAATGCCTTTTCCCCTAGGACAGTACTTTGTGTTTCATTTGACTAAATGGGAATTAGTTCAATTTCTGATGGTTGGATGAAGTTTTAATTATTGATTAAATGTTGGGGGGATTTAGCTATATGTATAGACTGGTTTTAGTTGGTTAATATGAGAGATTCTTGTGATATTAGATCTTACTAGGTTTTTGACAACCAGATACTGTAGGCCATTATGTGGGGTTTGAACCTATTCTTCCAAATTTCAAAGTATGTTTAACCATATTTCCATTTTCCTTAATGACCATTAGGCCATCTCATAGTGGTTCTTCAAGTTCAATAACTTTAAATCAGGTCCCTACCTTATCAATCAAGGAATGGGAAAAACACGTATTATGTTAATCTATATCTTCTTAATCAGCTGTCTCAGTCTGTGTCGTCTTTTCCTGTTTCTAAAACTTTTACAACTAGTTTTAATCTGTTCTTAGTACTTCATTTGCAGGATTTTGGCAAATAGACAGTCTGCTGCTCGGTCAAAAGAGAGGAAAGCTCGCTACATAATGGAACTTGAGAGAAAAGTTCAAAGCCTTCAGACCGAAGCGACAACTCTCTCTGCACAGCTCACATTGTATCAGGTTTTAATTTTCACCTATCTCATCTTTTGTTCTTACAATGATCAAGGTCACATTACATATTTAGAGTCTGAAAGTAGACATAACATCGGGGAAGCTATTTTCTTGCCATTATTTGCCTCATACACTTCAGTGGAAACACTAGAATTCCCTTGCTATGAAATTTCTTAGCTTTTGTTAGTAAGAGATGAAATAGATTTGCATTAAAGTTATAGAAGTAACCACTTAAAAAGATTGATGAAAAAAATAGAGAAATCATAGAAGTCCCTATGCAAAGTGGTGGGTGGGAAGAGGACTTAGTACGTTCTCCCGAAAGTATAAGTAAAAGATAAAAGAAGGAAAGCTCTACTTTAATCTTTAAAACTACTGTTGTTTCTTAAAGTTATTTTCTTATATATATGTGTGTGTGATTCTTTTTATTATTATTAAAATTTCTTCTGGAAATGAACAAATAAATTTTGGTTGAAGAAAAACTTTGAGAGTTTGGAATTTTTGTACCTATTTCTTCTCCATAAACAATGTTCATTGCATTAAAAGGGTTGGTTTCAACCAAATGAACCAAAATATTTACGAATATAGCGCCATCTATTGGTTAATGTTTTCTGCAATTTTGTTATCTAAAATAATTCCACTTGTCATCTAAGTTAGATGAATTTTGAATTTTGAATTTTGATTTTGTACATTGATTTTCCGCTCTATTACTTCTGAAAAGTTGCTTTTGGAATTTGGGGGAGGCAATGGAGCCCTCCCCTGACCAAGCTTTATTTATTTATCATTGTTGTTACTATCATTATTGATAAACATATTCTTTTAAAAGTTAGATGTAATTATTTTTCCATTATGGAGAAATTTAATTTCTTACCTAATTCTTGAAACAAAATTGAACTTTTGTAGTTTTATTTTAATCATTTAAAATTTATATTATGACAACTTTTCATGTTCTCTGTACTAAATATCGATATTCTTTTTTTGGAAAACACTTTTGGACCATAAACTTTTATAAAAGGTAATTATTTAGTCTTTGAACTTTACTAAATTATAATTTGATTCTTTGAACTTTACTAAATGGTTTACCGAATTTGTAAAATTTTAAATCATGTATTTCAAATTTGTAACAATTTAGTATCTAAGGTGAAAAACCCATCAAAATTTAGTATCAATTTTTCTTATGTAACAATTATAGTTTACTTAGGTCATGTTTTGAGAACTATTTTCTTTATATTCGTGAGTGTTTGGATCATTCCTAAGTAGGTAACCAAGATGGATTGAACTCATAGCCTCTTAGTTAGGTATTGAGAATATTCATTTTTTACCGGTAGACCATCCCATGATGGTTCAAAGTTTGATAATGATTTCATTTATAATTTTCTGTTTTTGAACATTCTGCATGTTTCCTTATGATTAGTTCATCTTTTAAAGATATATTTGAAATTATGGGTCATATTCCAAAAGCAAATAAATTTTTAAAAGATACATTTTTAGTCTTCAAAACTTGGCTTGGACTTTCTTAACAATTTTAGAATTAGATAACAGGGCCAAAAATGACTCATTGATGGAAGTAGTATCTTTAAGCTTAATTTTCAAAAATCAAATAGCTATCAAATGACCTCCAGTAATTTATAGAACTTAGTAATTTCTCTCTTTTTATCTCCTATAATTACCTTCTAATACCCTGGTTATGAAAGAAAACCCTTTGTTTTCCACAAAAAATGGACAAGGGCAGCTAATCTGAAACTTGCTGAATGGATACTAAATTTGACAATTAGGATTTTAGCTTTTCCTGAAAATGCAATAGGCGAAAGTTCCAATATGATTACAGAGTTTACTTTTTCTCTAAAATTTAGAATGTGATTATAGAGTGTCGCTTTTATTTCATACATTTTGCCTTTGAGTTTAGTAGCCTTCACTTAAAAAGGTTGTTGATGCTTTTAGAGGAGGTAATGATGGAGATTGGAGACTTGCCTTCTTTTTCATGGAAAGGAAAGAGGATACAAATGGGAATTACTTAAACGTTTCTTAGCAAATAGAAAAAGTGAAAAAGGTGGTAACACTGAGGTATGATTGTATAGTGTACTAGTAGAGTTTCCAAAAGAGTTCTTAGTCCATCCATCACATCACTTACCTTTTCTCTCTTTCTCTTTTCCTTCTTCCTTGTCTTTTTTATGTTTGACCTCCACTTTCTCCTCATAAACACCAAAATCTACCTTCACTTTGGGTTCCCTTTCCCCATCTCTCCTTCCAAGTATCATTTCTTCATCTAACTCTCTCACAAAAATCACGTTATAAAGGAACTAGAGTGATGACATGAATATTATTAAAGTTACAATAAGAACATTGCAAAAAAATATTATTATTACTATTATTATTACTACCACTATTTTTTTTGAATTCTAACTGCATAGTCAACATCACATTTTGTTAAAAGCTTTATTGACGAGCATATTACAGTCATGTGCTAATCCTAGTTCCCCAAGTTATAACTTGTCATCTAACTTTCACATGTTGTGATGTTTGTGAAGTAAGCGTGGTCTGGAGTTTGTCACGAGCATATGAATGAAAACAGGCTTCACAGTAGTTTTCCTTTGATCATTTCATCTTTTGTTCATGTTCTTTCTTTCAGAGAGATACCACTGGGCTTTCAACCGAAAACTCAGAGCTCAAACTTCGTTTACAAGCTATGGAACAGCAAGCTCATTTACGCGATGGTATGCATCCACGTATACCCTGTCTATGTATTATTATTGACCTGATCCAACCCTCTTTGTTTAGCTTTTAGGTGTCATGAATAATGTGATATCCACTTCTTTACATCTGCTATTGGTTTTTCTTTCTTTATTCTTAACTTTCACTTGTCCAAGTAGGGTCTGTTTCAAATCCACCTAATTAGAAGCTGCCTTTTCCAGATTTTGATGATCTTGAATAAATGTTTGAATTTAAGAGCTGTTTGATGTCTATATTTGCGCATTAATCTTGTCATCCTGATGCTTCTTCTTCACCTTAGGTTGCATGAGAAAGTCTTGCCGTTGGACCAGCTTTTATTGTGCATTATAGTGATATTGTTGCTTTACGGTTGAACGAAAGACAATGCAATATAATCTTTTTATGACTTTTTGTAATATGCAGCTCTAAATGAAGCTTTGAAAAAAGAAGTTGAGCGGCTCAAGATTGCGACGGGAGAAGTAATGACAGCTACCGATTCGTATAACTTCGGAATGCCTCAAGTTTCATATCCCCAATCTTGCTTTTCACACCAACCACAACCTGGGCAACACAACCCACAGAGGATGACGACGCAAAGACCCCAAGTTCAACCATTCCATTCTAATTTACCAAACCCACATCAGGCTTTGTTTGTTGCATCGCACCAGCCTCATGCCTTAACAGAAATGTTTCAGCAGGATCCTATTACCCGATTGCAGGGTCTCGATATTGGTAGCAGAGACACAGAAATAAAGCCAGAAGGTTCCTCAATATCAGTCAGTGAAAGTAGCAGCACATTTTAACCCAATTTTTTTGCCAACCTATGCTTCAACCTCCCAGTGAAAATATGGCTTGTTCATAGATTGACCCTGTTGACAGAATTTTTTTCCCACATTTGTTCGTTGTTCGTTCTTTTCTTCATTAATTCGCGTTCGGGGAACTCGACGGGTGAGACAAAAATATTCTTGTGATAGAAAGAGAAGCTTTCTCTCGGCTGGAATTCTGTTTCATAGTCCCATTTGCTGTCATAAAAAACATTGTTTCTTTTGGTAAAGGAATTTGTTCATTCTTCATTATTCAACTCATAGCTTGGTCCATAGTTGCAGCTATATAGATTAGTTTGAATATTGAAAGATCCTGAGAATGAGAACGACCATTTTGTGGTTCTTTGTTCTGAATGAAAACTAAAACAATGATGATGATGATGATGATTTTGTATTCAATGCTCTCTGTTGTTCATTTGTTATTGATCCCTTGTATTATACAGGTTGGTGGGACAAGCAAAATTACTAAATTGTCCACTTTTGAAGGGTCATTTTAGGGACCCTCATAGAGCTGCCATTAAAGGCCACATGGTAGTGTTATAATCCAACACCCCTTAAATCTGCATCTAAGGGGAAACCTCATGTGGCTGACATTTTTTGTTGTTATTTTTAGGTCCATTTTCATAATCACTATTTCTTGACAATGACCCTTCTTTGGATGATAAATTTTATTTATTTATTATTTGTATTTATTGGAAGAGAAAGAAAAAATGCATTTGTTTTGTTCTTCCAAGATGTTGAGTTAATATTGGCTAAAAGTGCTCTTCATAATTTAATATTTTTGATGTCTTACAATTTTTTCTCTCCAGAAAGTACTTTTTTTTCTTCTCAAAACTGCTTTCGTTATAAGTATCTTTCTATTGATTGTTTGAAAAGTACATTTATGCGATTAAATAGACCTTTCTTTAATGTTTAGTTTCTCTCCAAAATTTGATGTCTTTGGAAATTCTTTCAAGAATGGATTTATATCAAATTTACTTGTCACAGTTGATTGTTTGAAAAGTACTTTTCTAAGGGATCTTCATTTGCAGTGAAAGAAACCTGATAAGGAAAAAACAATTGCAACAAAAGATGAGACGAAAGCATTCTCGAAAATACATGTTAAATTAGAATACGTATCATTCTTAGAGTTGTAAATATATAAAAATTTGTTGAGTGTATAACAATATTAAAATGTTGTAAACATATCAAAATCTATTAGTGATAGTTTCAATAGTTGATATCAATAACACGGTAGACTTTAAGAACATCGTATTGTAAAACTAAAAATTTGAGTATATCTAAAACAAAAAATAGAAATAAAAATGAAAAAATTTGTAATTTAACGGTAAAATAAGTTAGGGAAAACATTTTAATTAATAATAATAATAATGAATGAATGAATGAAAGAGATTAAGAAAAGAGGAATGTAGAATAGAGCATAAATGGATGTGTGGCAAACAGCCATATTCATATGTTGTTGTTAATTTGGTCTCTCTTTGCATTTAATTTAGTTAGCAACATTTTGTACACTTTGGAGACCACATCCTTTCTTTTCATTCATTTTCAAACATATCTACGTGTCCTTTTAACACCTTCTTTCTTTTTCTACATTTTTAACCTACATTGCATATTAATGTATATATGAATTTAATATTGAGATCATTTTGGATACTATATCTCCATGTACTGATGGTAACATTTATTGTAGTGATGACGTTACCTAACAATTTGCTTCAACTAATCAACATGTTATATATGCCAACTTATTATTAACCTAAAAGTTGAATATAAGGTTATGTTTACCTAGTAGATTAAGAAGAATTACACACTGAATCTTTATTTGGTGGCATGTAATTACAAACTGTACTAACACGTGGAGCCCACACCCAATTCTTTGATGAAATAACACAATTTGATTAATGGCTCGTAGGAGCTCAATACATAACACAACTTGTGTTATGTAAATTTGCAATTGTACTAACCGCTATTGCTTGATTATGAGGTAGAGGTAATGGTAAAAATAATAGTAAATTTTGCAAAATTCATGATCTTAAGTATAAGCGATAAAAAGACAATCTAATTACATTTATGATTCAAGTTTATTACTATTGATCAATCGATGAAATTTCATTACAATTGCACCAATCTTCATTACACGTAGCCAAATGTAATATATAGTTGACGGATGTAACTGAAACTATAGAAGAAAAATAGATTATGTAAATAAAACTTTAGAGGAAAAATCAATTATTACCCCTAAGTTTGAGGTTGTATGTTGATTTTTTCTTTAAACGGCCATAGAATTAAATAGTTCAAGGCCTCATGCAATACAAAAGTTAACGTTGAATAAATACACACAGATTTTTTTTTTTTTTTTTTTTTTAAGTTTTACTAATTTTATGTGTTTGTACACTATTTCAAAGATAGATATTAAAACAAAAAGCTATATGAAATTATTAATTCCAACATTAGGACTTAAAAAGATCATAGGATAAATGTATATAAATAAATCAATATCATATCTAAAAAAGCAAATCCTAAATATATAAAATTGTGGTTGAGAAATGTAACACTCCGAAATTTAAAATAATTTTTGGAACTTATTATCTTAGTTTTGTGTAATTAGGTTCAAAATAGGGGATGTTACTTTGACGATTTATTAATTATTCTTTAGAAATTGGAGTTTAATTAAATAATTTTGGGGCTTATTTAATTAAATTGGAGAAGTGATTTTCTTAAAGATTTGGAATTTTTTTATGTATATATGGACTTATATACATATAACTATTATGGAAAATGAAAAGAATAATTATATTTGTTAAAATATAATTTGGGAAGGAAAATATATAGTATTTTGGAAAAAAAAAAAGAAGATTAAGATAATTATATTGTTAAGATATAATTATTTTAGAAAAGATATCGTATTGTTGAAAGAAGATAGATTTATTTGAAGAATAATATTTTAGAGAAAAATATCGTGGAGAGAGAAAAAGAAGTTTAAAGTAATAATTATATAATGACAAATATAAATATTAAGAGATAATTATGAGGAGAAAAAAAAGTTTGATTGGATGAAAGTTTTAAATGATGGGAGACAAGGTTGGAATGTATTTTGAAAAAGATTTAAAATTAGAAAAAGGAGATATTATTAATAATAATAATATTTATATTATTATTATTAATGATATTTAAACCCTCGTATTGCTGCCATATTCAACCTTTCTGCACTAGAAAACCTAGTGCAAAACCCTAGTCGCCCTCACTCCCTTTGCCGCTGTCATCGCGCCTTCCTTCTCCGTAGTCAGCCATCGAAGCCTCTACCGTGGATCATCGTTCATGTCGCACCTCGTCCATTAATCTCCGAGCGCATGCCGCTCACCTTACTTGTCACTCGTCGATTGAGCCATTCTTGTTGCGCGTCGTCTTTCGCTACATCATCCCGTCGAGCAACAGCCGTCAACGAACGTCAGAGTTGCCATCCGAGTCGGGTGAGTATGCGGGTTGCTTCTTCCTCAACCGTCCGCCCGACCGGTGCAAGGCATCCGCCTGATCTGCGCGAGCAGCCAGTCGAGTCGCTTCCAGCCACGGCTGCAAGCTGCCTGAGCTGTCCCGTCGCCTGAGCCGGTTTGTCCTCCCAAGCTGCGAGTCGCTTGCCAGTCGCAACCCTATTCCTTGAGCCGCCAAACCATTTTTTTTAAACCGCCAACCTTATTTTTGCCTTTTTCCTTATTTTTTTGGTAAGTATTTGATGGGTTTTGGGTAATACCCAATATATAATAATTTTGGACCATAAATTAAATTTTGGATTATTTTTGTTAGATTTTATTTAGAAGTTTTGAGCTATGGAATTTTGCCCAACCAAGGATAAATTGGATTTTTGGATCCTTAATCAACTGTTAATTAAGTTATTGAACTTAGTATTTTCTCTTACTGTTTAGGATTTCTCTTAGGAAGCTTGATCATTCTGTCAGGATTATATTTGTGGAATTAAGCTAATCTCGAGGTGAGAGACTCTACTACTGGACCTTCGAACTAAATTTAAGAGACTGCATGTATTTAAGATTATGAAATCAATGGTAGCTAAGATGCATAATACGATGCTATAGATTATGATTGATGTTAAGTTGTTGGCGATAACTGATGATATGTTGTTAATGATGACTGTTATGTCTATGATTATTATGATACACGATACGTTAATTGCATGCTTAAGGACGTTACGATTAATATTCATGTTATGTTATGATGCTTATGATGATGTCACATGCTTTTGGTTTATGATATGTCTGTTAACTTTATATGATAAGTTTCTTACCCCACCTGTATCGTGATCCTATCTATGGGGTCATTCGCATGACTAGAGATGTTCCTACGGGATCACTCACAAGATTTGAGGTGTATCTACGGATCACGTGCATGGTTAGGGGACAATTATATTATGTATACGAGGTCGCTCACACGACTGATGGGACCACTCGCACGATTAAGGGTGTACCTACGTATTATATATATATATTATGGAGTGTGTACCTGCGATCACTAGCACGACTAGGGTGTTCTCATGGGATCGCTCGCACGATTTAATGGTGTTCGTACGGTCTCACTCACTTAGGTATGCTCCATTGGACACACGATGCTACGTTTATGTTTCTAATGAAAAGTTAACAAATCATAAAGTGAGACTGGTAGTGGGTCCCTTACTGAGTATATTTATATACTTACTATTTCTTATGTTTTCAGGCTAAGGTAAAGAACTTAAGAAGCTGGCGAACGACAGATAGGGATCCGTGTCATGCCATATGAGAACATAGTTAAGCTTCCGCATTTATTATATGTCTTTTAGTATTTTTAAAATTTAAACATTTTGCTTAAGATTTTGTCCTATTTATTTGTTTTTAGTTCTTTAAAATTGTTAGAATGCGCGAGTCATGTTTTCAAATTATTTTTGTTGGTTTTGATAATCTTATATTTCACGAGCATCTTTGTTTTATAAGAATTTGAATGGTCTATCTCTTTAAAGAAAATGTATTTCGTTATTCGTTTTTTTTAGTAATGACCTTGACTTAGTTTAAAAAGCTGAGTCGTTACAAGAAAGGTCGAAAAGAATTAATTGGTGGTTACTATTAATATTAATATGGTGTAACATTATTTTTTATCTTTTTTGTGATTTAGTCACATAGAAACTCCAAAAATAAGTATGGTTAATATGAAACAATTCTATAGGGGACAATTAGGGAATTTTTGTAGAAAGTATGGGAACAAGAACAAAGAAGGTTGAAAGGTTGTATGTTTAGTTTATGAAGATAATTTTAATTTGGATTTTATGAAGGAGAAGAAGATAGTAAATATATGATGTTGAGTGGTTATAAGGAAATGCGGATTTAACCACATCAAATGTAGAACCTAAATTCTAAATCGGGAGCTCTCATTGCCAATATAATCTATGCTACGCCTATAATTCTTTTATTTAAAAAAAGAAAAAAAAAAGAAAAAAAAGAAATACAAAAATAGAATATTGTTAATAACACTTGTGGATTCAATTTTTACTTCCTAAGTCTTCCAATATATAACTTATAAAAAATTCCCATAAATCATTTTGGAGTAGTGAAGGGTCACATCCAACACATCTTATCACGCAGTCTCTTTCTTACAATGTTCAAATCCAAATCATATGTTATAATCCTTATCCTTAAAAGAATGTGTTAAAAATATGAAGTTTCCATTGTGTTTTTCGAAAAAACATTATTTCTTCAAAATTTTAAAATGGTACAAAATTGAGTTAATTTACACCATTTATTTATATATCATTTTAGTTTCCGATAATTTAAATTTTTTCTTGTCCTTCTTTGGTCATTAAATAAAATAAAATGTAATTAATTAAGGTACCTTTTTTTTTATTATTTAAAATAGAAACATTTTAACAAACTATTTATAGTTAATATACAAAATTGATTTTTCTACCAAAAGATAAATATTTTGAACCTTTGTTATAATTTTCTATTGATTATTAACCTTAGAGTTTATCTACAAATTTAGATGATTATCAAAATTAACAATCTCATGTGTATAAGAAAATTATATGATATTTTAATCACATTTTACGTAGAATAATTGTAAAGTACAATAAAATTAAATTGGACGGATAAATTAGTTTTAAATTAGAGAAACTTACATACATACAACAAAATATCAAACTATTTACGGTCTGTGTAACAAAACTCATCAAATTAGTCACTTTTAAATATTTCAGGTTTGTCCTTTCATTTTTTTCTCTTCCTCGCCATGAAATCGTCTTCTTCCTCTTGTCATTTCTTTCATATTCTTCCTTCTGCGATTTCTTTCATTGTCTTTCTTTTTCTCCTCTTTTTTTTCTGTGATTTCTTTCCATCGACTTTCTTCTTTTCTGATTTTGCGATTTCTTTCAATGTCTATTCTTCTTTTTTTTATTCTTTTTTACATCGTTTAATATTTTCTTCGTCTTTCTTCTTTTCTGATTCTTTTTTACGTCGTTTAATCTTTCCATCTCTTTTTTTTTTGTGATTTCTTTCCATTATTTTCTTTTCCTCTTCTTTTTTTTACGTTGTTTGAATTTGGATAACCAAATCTAAATGACCGTATACAAAAAATAGCAAATCTAAAAAATCGTGTATAAAAAATCTTGAAAAAAATCATTCAAATTGAAGTAGTCAAATATAAACAATCATGTAAAAAAAATAAATCATCGATAGACAAATCTAAACGACCATGTACCAAAAGAATTTAAAAAATTATTTAGCCAAATCTGAACAATCGTGTAAACAAATCTAAACGATCCTATAAAAAAAATAAACGATCGTGTAGTAAAAGAATTTAAAAAAATCATTTAGCCAAATCTAAATGATCGTGTACCAAGATTTGAAAAAAAATCGTTTAAATGATCGTGTAACGAAATTTAAACGTAACCAAATTAAACAATAGAATTGAAAAAATAAATTGTAGGCATATCTAAACGGTCGTGTACCAAACAATAGCCAAATGCAAATCTAAACGATTGTGTTACCAAATTAAACGATCATGTAATACAATTAAACCATAGAATTGAAAAATAAATTGTAACCATATTTAAACGATCGTGTACCAAACAATAGTCAAATCTAAACGATCGCAAATATCTAAACAATCGCAAATATATTACGCGCTCGTTGTTGACGGCGTAGTTGACGGGACTTTTTTAGTATTTTACACGATGGACCTTGGAATTTTTCTATTTTCGGAATTGTTTTATATAGTGTAAATATTTTGCCGCTTTTTTATATTTTTGAAAAGATCCCTTTAAATTATTATTAAAAATTTAGAAAATAAGAAATAAACTGTTACTCGAAGAAGAGACCAATATATCTATATATGAAGTTCGCAAGGTAAGAGTTAGAGATCCAATAGGTGACATATATCTTTAACTAGTTACGATATTTTAAAACATTATTGATGTTATTGGCTATATTATGAGGGAAGATTTATTGTTGAAAGTTGGGTCACACATGAAGAAACAACAGTGAAATGATGAATGGTAATATGTTTACTTTTGAAACAGAAAAAAAAAATAAACTACAAGATTTAATTTAGATAGAAAATGGATCGAGGAAAAAGCAAAAACTATAACAAAGTTTATAAAGAGACAGACAAGGTCAAAGATTTTGTTGTATCATAAATCTCAGTTTGAGTCACTTCAAAACAAATCATGACAAACTAAATTATTGGACTCGAAAAAGAAAAAGAAATGATAAAGCCCCAAATACATACAACACTTGGAACTTGGATTATTAAGTTAATTAAAATATAGGGAAAAAGAACAAAAAATAATAAAACCAAAACAAAAATCATTTGAATTATGTGTGTTTGATTGTACCCTTTCCCCTTTAATTTCAGATATAATATATTATGTATGGTTAGATGTGAAATTTTAACACTAATTTAATGGTTGTGAATTTTTAATTAATTTAGAAAGAGAGAATTTGTAAAATAAAGAAAAACAGGTATGATACTTAAGTCACTAAGAGAATTATAGAATGACGTTGGAAGTTTAAGTTACAACATTACTAAAGGTTTTGTTATAGGGTTTGTGATATAATTCATCTAACAATTGGATTAGAATATGATCAATTTCCTAATCCGAAATAAAATAGGTTATTTCTCAGGTATGCATAATGGACTCGTGCGTTCTAAATGGAGAAGGTTGGCCTCAATCTCATCATAACCCATCATTGGCCGAGGAGGTTAGTTTGAGTTTTTGACCCACCACGTCATCTTCCCCAAGGCCTAAATAGATCATAGTACGCTTTGATCGTTAGACAAAGAAGGTTGGCCTTCAACTTCATCCTTGGCTAAGATCAAGGATAATCGAGATATATTTTGTACAACAATTCATTAGCCATTTTCCTCGAGCCTATTCAAAAGAGATGCAAGTTATCTTCATTGAACTAGTTTTTCCTTCTTATTATTAGACTTTTAGTATGTTGTTTCAAATTTTTATTTGAAATATTCATATTCCAACTTTTAGTTCAATTATTTTATTTCCATATTTTTCCATAAATTTTCATCAACTGTACTAATCAAAGTTCCTCAATTTATTCTATTTAATATACTATCACTAGAAGAAATATGACCTTTGGTGTCGGTTGAAAAAAATGAAAATGAATGTTTAATGTCGGTTTTCAAAATGCGGATGTTTAATGTCGGTTTAAAACCGACATCAAAGAGGAAGGATTAATGTCGGTTTAAAACCGACATTAAAGCTACTTTTTATTTTATTTTTATTTTTATTTAATTAATATTTCCCTTTTACACTAGGGTTTTAATGCTTTTTCCTTTAACCCATTAGCAGCCGCCTCCATCCCTTCCCTTTATCCCTCTCGTCTCCCCTTCTTGCATCTAATCCTCGTCCATCTTTCATCTCCTCTTCTTCCCTTTCTTCAATCTCCACCGTCGCAAAGTTCCATCTCCCTTCTCTCTCTCATTTCTCTCATCTTCCTCGTCAGCTTTAACTCCTTTCATCGTCGACCATCGCAACCGTGTACTTCCATCGCCGACCATCACAACTGTGTATTTTCCTCTACCAATCTGTGCAGTTATCAAAGTGGTATTTAGCTTGTTCTATTCGCAAGTCTTCACGATTCTTCTTGACATCAAAGTGGTGAGTTTTTTTGTGCTTTGTTTCCCTCTCAGATCTTATTCCCACATTTCTCACTCTTTTATCTTCGACCTTTGAACAAATCTTTCAAATCCAATCAAGTTTCTCTCACTGTTCTTTGAGTTTCTTCCTTCTGACTATAGCGTGATTAGGTTCATAAACCCATAGTCTGCGGCTGTAGAGGATCGTTCTTGGTAGGTATATTCTGCTGGGATTTGCAAGGTTGTCTGACATACTTCAAAAACTTTTTTTTGTTGCTTGTGGAATTTAGATTTCAACTTGTGATGTGTGTGGAAAGATGAAGAAGATGCATACTTGAGTTATTAGTTTATGCTCATAAGGTGTTTGATGAAGTGTCTCTTAAAAGTCTCTTTTTCTTATGCATTGCGTGAGTGTTTTGTTTTGTTTTTGAATATTATTTTTGTGAATGTATGTTGTTCAAAAGATGGAAGTTTGGAATCTAACAGACTTCAAAATATTTTTTTTTGTTGCTGAATTTTGATTTCAAATATCGTATTTAGTTTTGGTCCCTCAGTTTGCTTTTTTAGGGATTCTTTTTCTCTTTTTTTGGTTTTGGGTTGATTGATTTTTTTCTTGGATTTAGTTTTGGTTTTGCTATTGTTGACGAAACTAGTGATTATGTTATTGAAGTTAAAAGTTGATTCATGTCTGCTATGAAAGACAATTCCTTTTGCTTCTTTGGGTTTCTTTCAAGGAGGATTTGAGGTGGGTTTTCTCTTCTTTTCTTTTCTTTTTTTTTTTTTTCAGGGAGGAGTTGATTAAGTAATATCCTAATTCTGTATTGCTTTAAACTTCTACTTTTTTCACTTTGTTATAAAGGTTGTACATTTTGTGAACTTTGAGACAGAAGCAAATGAATTAGCCTGCTGGTACAGTGGTAATCTTGGTATGATTGCACTGAGAAATGCATACCAATTGGACTAACGGCTTTGAACACATAGAAGTACCCAATACTTCAAGTTTTTAGACCCAGAGCTTAATATCTAGTGTCATGGTTTGTTTGTTGCTTGTAGGTTGGAGATAGTTTTTAATCATGCTTTCTTTTCCTCATTGAATGATCGTAGTTGAGTATCAATTTTTTGTTCCTTTTTTCATTTCTTAGTAGGGTGAAAATTAAATTAATGAGATTAACTTCATTAACAATTTTAACTTCAAACTTTTTTTTAATGCATTTCTCTCTAAAAGAAAAGTAGTGTGAAAATTAATGAATTGGTCATCATCCTTTCTTTGACTCAAATTTCTCTGTACATAGCCATAATTATTTACTTGACCCAGTTTGACCCAGTAGTCATGAAATTAGTGTTCAAGCTTTGCTTAAAACCAGTTTTTGGGTGGGGTGATGTCGATCTTGCAGTGGTTGAGCAAAGTGAAACTGAATTAGGCAAAGTTTTTGACATTTATTAGAAAAGACTGTCTAAATCCAAATACTTAGGAGGTGAGTCCTTCAGTTTGGGCTAAAGTTCTTGAACATCTTGGGCTAAAGTTCTTGAACTTCACAAGTAAATTGACTCTGGAAGAAAAGGTTGTATACTGGGTAGTCTTCTCCATGTATTGGAGATTACTCTATCTTTTTTTCTTCATCATCATCTTTTGTTTTACAGTATCTTGTATTGAGATTGGTTCTTCTGGATTTGATTTTATGAATATGAATTAAATCTTTGTGATGAATCTTCAGAAGAATTGTGTTTGTGTTTGTTTTAAATGTATTTTAGTTTTAGCGATGATTCTTGTCTATTTTTGTGGAAATAAACTGATATGTTGATCAAAATAGCTACTTTTTTATTTTTTATTTTAATTTCTTTTGTTTCTTTGTTGGTTTCATTAAACTGTAGAAAAGTTGAAAAGAAGTGGAGAAGTGAGTTGAGGTTTAATCTTGTAATTCTAATACAGTAACCATTGGTTCATATTTTCCTGTCATGTTATTCGTTTTCTATATTGACCCTCTAGATTCATTTGTCTTCCTTTTATGTAATTATATCAGGTTCTTATTTACTCTCCTGCTAGAACTGCATCCCAACAAGGATCAGGCAAGGTTAGCGCATGTATGATCTAAGTGTTCTCATTTTTCTTTGATCTAATTGTATGAGTTTTGTTATTTTCATGTATATGAATGTTCTAAAATCTGTCCCATTTTGGCGAGGTATATGAATGTTCAAATTTCATGTATATGAGATGGGTTCTGCCTAGTGAATGAAACAAAAATATGTGATTTCTTGAAATGGTAGAAAATACTTGAAATTATCTTACTGGTAAGGTTTGTTTGGTTTAGATGAATTGTTGATGCACCGTTTGTTTAGATGTGATTTCTTGAGATGGATTCTGCCTAGTAAATGAAACAAAAAAGAAAACTCCATAGACCGTTTTTTCTTAGTTTGAGTTTAAGAAGAGATCATTTTCCTCCATAGTTCTAATTTTTTCTTGATGCACCTTTTTAAATATGACCAGTTTTATGTTTATATTCTTGAACTTTGAAGTATCAAATAAATGTCAAATTTTTATTCGTCAAGAGCATACTAGCTTAGAGACCTCTAAAGATGTGGAAAAGAAGGGGGGGGGGGGGGTTGTGGGAAAAGAAATATTTAAAGTTCAGCAACTCAGTGGCTTTAAGATCTGTTTTGTAAGTTCAGCAACTGATTTAGGCATGTCAAATGTGAGTTCCTGTCGAGTTTTAGGAAAATTTAATTTGTATAAATTTCATGAACTTCAGTAGTAACTTTATAGCCTATAACTTGAAGCAAAGTGAATGGAAATGTAAATGAATGATATACAATGAATGGAAATGAATGATATGCCTATATTGCTGTGAATGGAAATGAATGATATGCCAATATTGCTTAAGTTCTGTTTTGGATGTTAAAGTTGAATGTATTATTGTGAATGGAAATGAATGATATGCCATCCTTTTAAACTTTTGGATGTTAAAAGTTGAAACTTAATTATTCATTTAGTTTTTGTTCATAATTTTTTTGTAGGTTGATGAAAAAGTAATTGTACAAAGACCAAGAATTGTACAAGGTTGATCATCGTGTTGGATTATTGAATGATATATGAGTGACTATCTTTTGTGAGAATACTTAACCATAGAAATAGCATTTTTGTGTAGGGTATTATAAATCTTTTGAGTTGTATTTTGTGCAAGGCAATATGTAAAGATCATTTTTTGTTACTTGACTTTTTATGTATGAGACATGAACAGTAGCATTTGAATATATTTTCTTCACATAAGTGGGATGATTTTATATAAATGTACACATTATTAAAATTTCATTTTGTATATGTACAAGTAAAAGATTTCATTTTTAACTAGTTGGTGTCATACAAAATGGACAATAATACAAGGATTTAATAAAAATAAATTTGAAAAACGACATTAAAGATAACTTTAATGTAGGTGGAAAAATGACATTAAAGATGTATCATAAGTGACATTAAAGACATATTTAATGTAGGTTATCCACCGACATTAAAGATGAACCGACATTAAAGGCCTTCAATAACACCTTCAAAGATGTCGGTTTATAACTGACATTGAAGGCCTTTAATGTCGGTTTATAACCGACATTAAAGATGTCTTTGATGTCGGTTATAAACCGACATTGAAGCCTAACCGACATTAAAGCCCTTTAATAACGCTCGCAAAGATGTCGGTCGCTAAGTGACATTAAAGGCCTTTAATGTCGGTTTTAAACCGACATTAAAGGCTAGATTTCTTGTAGTGTATCTTTCATACATAATCACTGTTATTCCAAACATTACTTATTATTTATTACCTATCATATGAATATTTGAAATAAAATGCATAAACCAATTTAACAAATTGAGAACACAACCTTTGATTCATAAAATATACAATATATTATTTCATATATACTATTCATAAACTAATTTAACATATCCTCTCTAATCAACCACTTCTTTATACAATTCCCTGAATCTTCAATTCTTTCATCAAAGTCCTTACATCGCAAACATATTTAGTTTTCCTCAACAGAAAACATTAAATATATACTATAATTACATGAAAGATGTAACGCCCCAAAAATTTAGATAATTTTGGAGTCAGTTATCTTAATTTTGTTTATCTAGATTTAATTTATTGGGCGTTATTTTGAATCCATTTAATGAGAATTATTTGATTTAAGTGGGAATTAAAATTAATTAAATATTTCTTGGATGAATATTTAATTAATTAGAGGTTTTGACACGTGGTGTTTGTTGAGTTTTTATTAAATGGTAGGTTAAGAGGATTAAGTAAAGTTGTGGATTTTAGTGTTGTTGAAGTTGAATTTAATTAAATAATTATGGACGTTATTTAATTAAACTGTAGGGTGGAAAGTTTGTTGGAGATTTGATAATTATATGTATACGTGGAAATATATATATAATTATTATGTTAAAGGAAAAGATAATTATATTTGTTGAAATATAATTATTTAAGGAAAAGATAGTTGTATTTTGGAGAAAGGATATTTATTAAAGGAGAAAAAGTAAAATAATTATATTTTGGGAAGATATAATTATTTGTAAAAGGATAATTAATTACTTTGGAGAAGATAAATAATAATTAATTATTGTGGAAGATAATTAATTATTTTGGAGAAAGATAAATAATAATTAATTATTGTAGAAGATAATTAATTATTTTGGAGGAAGATAAATAATAATTAATTATTGTGGGAAATAATTAATTATTCTGTAGAAAGATAAATATTGTTTATGGAGTGAAGTTGTTATGGTTGAGTTAAGATAATTCATGTTGGAAGTTATAAGTGATTTATTAGAAAAGATTTGATTGATTAAATTAATTGAGGACTTAAGTTAATTTGAGATTTTGGAGAGAAAAGTTAGTTTTGGTGGAATTGTAATTAATTGAGTATATATATATGAATATATATATTTAATTAATAATTTGGAAAAGTGAAGTTAATTATATGTCGGAATATAATTATATTTGTTTGGAAAAGAAGATAATCCATAAGAAGAGAGATGGTTGATTTGATTGGACGAAAAAGATATATATTTATTTATAAGAGAGAATAATGGTTTAAATAAATATATATTTATTGTAGATTTTGGTGAGAGAAAAATAATAATAATAAAGAAGTATTATTATTATTACTAATGGTTATAAATGCCTAAGATTAAGGCATTGATTTAGGAAAGATAATGGGAATAAAGATATATGTATATTTTTTTGGTATTATATATATATATATATATATCCTAAAAGGAAAAGGAAAAGGAAATAATAATAATAATAATTATTATTGTTATTATTTGGGTCTATAAATAGCATTGGAATGCTTAAGATGGAATTAAAGGAAAAAGAAAAAGGTTCTTTATCTTCTTCTCTAAGATAACCCTCTGCTGTCGCCGCCTCAGTTAAAGTTAAGATTGGTCTCTTTGGAAGCTTGAGGATTTAAAGTGATGAATTAAGAGGATTTTTCGACCTCCATTTGAGTAACCTTGGTAAGCAAATAAAATTAAATTAATATTTTATTAATTTAATTTTGGATCTATTTGAGGTTTCTTTAAAGGTTCAATTGGCTAAACTTTTTAAGATCTAAATCTTGGATTTTTCCCAATCAAGGTTGAATTGGTTTCAACCCCAATTTTTAGAAAGTTAATTAATTTGGGAGGATTTTTGGATGTTAGCCAATTGCTAATTTCATAATTAGGATACTAAGTGTTCCTTTTATGATTAGAATCAAGTTAATTGGAGAATTTTACTGTCAACTAGGGAGTACCTTTGTTTGGCTAAAATCTTCAGGTAAGAGATTCTCCTACTAGACCTTCGAACTGAATTCAAGAGACCGCATGTAATTATGATTATGCATTGATGGTAGCTAAAATGCATAACTTGATGCTACTGATAATGACTGTCATTGTATTGATGTTGATGATGATGACTGAGATTATTATGTTGATGATTGATGATGATGACTGATGTTATGTTAATGACCGGTAGTATGTTGTTGATGACTGTTGATGATTGTTAATGCATGATATATTAATCACATGATTAAGGACGTTAAGATTAATACTCATGCCATGTTATGATGTTATGTTATGCTACATGCTATGGATAGGGTGTTCTGTTAACTTTGTCTATTAGAGTCGTACCTGCATGGGTGTCCTTCGGGATCACCACCTATTTAGGACTGTGTGGTCCGACGGGACGCCAGTCTAGCATGGATATAGATATGATTCGAGTGATTCGACGGGGTCCTCGCATCCCGATTGTCTTAGTGTTTCCCCCGGGTTCACTACAGACCAGCATGTCCTAGGTGCTCCCTCGGGACACCGAAGACCAGATTTTCGTTCCTATGGGAGCGCATGTTGCACGTGTTCGGGAACGTGCCAGAGATTGGGTACCATTTTCAGGACTCTAATGGGAAGTTAACAGACACCTAGCGGGACTAGTAGTAGGTCCCTTACTGAGTATATGTTTATACTCACTCTTTCTATGTTTAACATTTCAGGCGAAGGTAAAGGTAGAGGAAAGCTGGCGAGCGACAGAGAAGGATCCGTGACATGCCATATGGGGACCCAGTTTTGCTTCCGCGTTTATGTTTCAGTGTTTTAATATTCCGTTTTTAATGAAAATTTATTCTTCCCTCGTTTCAAAAAGTGTCTCTTGTCATTGTTTCCTTTTAGTAACGACCTCAGCTTAGTATAAAGAGTTGGGTCGTTACAAAAGATATGAAAAACAATGTAAAACGAAAAAAAGATTGGATTGAGAGAGATTGGAAAGTGAGAGAGAGATCGATATGGAAGAATTTTTTAACAAAATCACCAACAATGCAAAACGAAAGAAAGATTGGATGGAGAGAGATTGGAAAGTGAGAGAGATCGATATGGAAGAATTTTTTAACAAAATCACAAAAAAAAGAATAATTTTGATTATAATATTACCATAATATAATTAATCACTTACCATATTGACACTCACCGTAATAGAATTAATCAGTTACCATACTCCACGCCTATAACGCTCCTGCACATTCCTTTTTTATTTATTTATTATTTATTTCGTATTTTTAATGAAAATGGCATTTGTGAAATTTTACCGTCCATTTCGAACTTTTATGAAATTTCTTATTATAAAAGGCCTATTATGTAAAATGGTATACCAATTTAGGCTATTCTAGTTGAAATCCCTACTTATTATTCTTAAAATTTTGCTTAATTATTATTCATAAAATTGTTACCTATTATAATTACTAATTTTATCTATACTCTACTCCTCGTTCTTTATTTGTTTAGGATTTTACATTGTATAAATTGCATGCAGATCTTCTTTGGATCGAGGTCGACCGGTCGAATATCTTTGCTAGATTGAATTCCATCTGTTAAGACCTAGGCTATCGTGACATCGAGTTAACATAAGAGGCTCAACCTTGACCATTGATTCTAGAAATCCACCAATAACGCATTTCGTTTAAATAAACTAATTAAATCACTGCAATTATTTAAACTTTACTATTCTAAATTTCTAACTTTATTGTTTGTTATTGGGTGGTTGGGTTTAACTACAGAGTTTTGAAGTTTAGGAAATGATTTGATTGTATGTAACGACCCAACTCTTTATACTAAGCTGAGGTCGTTACTAAAAAAAAAACAATGACAAGAGACACTTTTTGAAACGAGGGAAGAATAAATTTTCATTAAAAATGGAATATTAAAACACTGAAACATAAACGCGGAAGCAAAACTGAGTCCCCATATGGCATGTCACGGATCCTTCTCGGTCGCTCGCCAGCTTTCCTCTACCTTTACCTTCGCCTGAAATGTTAAACATAGAAAGAGTGAGTATAAACATATACTCAGTAAGGGACCTACTACTAGTCCCGCTAGGTGTCTGTTAACTTCCCATTAGAGTCCTGAAAATGGTACCCAATCTCTGGCACGTTCCCGAACACGTGCAACATGCGCTCCCGTAGGAACGAAAACCTGGTCTTCGGTGTCCCGGGGGAGCACCTGGGACATGCTGGTCTGTAGTGAACCCAGGGGTAACACTAAGACAATCGGGATGCGAGGACCCCGTCGAATCACCCGAATCATATCTATATACATGCTAGACTGGCGTCCCGTCGGACCACACAGTCCTAAATAGGTGGTGATCCCGAAGGACACCCATGCAGGTACGACTCTAATAGACAAAGTTAACAGAACACCCTATCCATAGCATGTAGCATAACATAACATCATAACATGGCATGAGTATTAATCTTAACGTCCTTAATCATGTGATTAATATATCATGCATTAACAATCATCAACATCAATCTACCAGTCATTAACATAACATCAGTCATCATCATCAATCATCAACATAATAATCTCAGTCATCATCACCAACATCAATACAATGACAGTCATTATCAGTAGCATCAAGTTATGCATTTTAGCTACCATTAATGCATAATCATAATTACATGCGGTCTCTTAAATTCAGTTCGAAGGTCTAGTAGAAGAATCTCTTACCTGGAGATTTTAGCCAAACAAGGTACTCCCTAGTTGACAGTAAAAATTCTCCAATTAACTTGATCCTAATCATAAAAGGAAAACTTAGTATCTTAATTAATGAAATTAACAATTGGCTAACATCCAAAAATTCTCCCAAATTAATTAACTTTCTAAAAAAAGGGGTTGAAACCAATTCAACCTTGATTGGGAAAAATCCAAGATTTAAATCTTAAAAAGTTTAGTCAATTGAACCTTTACAAAAACTCTAAATAGATCCAAAATTAAATTAATAAAATATTAATTTAATTTTATTGGCTTACCAAGGTTAATCAGATGGAGGTTGAAAAATCCTCTTATCTTTGATGAAAAATTCATCACTTTAAATCCTCAAGCTTCCAAAGAGACCAATCTTAACTTCAACTGAGGTGGCGACAGCAGACGGTTATCTTAGAGAAGAAGATAAAGAACCTTTTTCTTTTTCCTTTATTTCCATCTTAAGCATTCTAATGCTATTTATAGACCCAAATAATAACAATAATAATAATAATTATTATTATTTCCTTTTCCTTTTCCTTTTAGGATATATATATATATATACCAAAAAATATATATATATATATATATTTATTCCCATTATCTTTTCTAAATAAATGCCTTAATCTTAGGCATTTATAACCATTAGTAATAATAATAATACTTCTTTCTTATTATTATTTTTCTCTCACCAAAATCTATAATAAATATATATTTATTTAAACCATTATTCTCTCTTATAAATAAATATATATATTTTTCGTCCAATCAAATCAACCATCTCTCTCCTTATGGATTATCTTTTTTTCCAAACAAATATAATTATATTTCATCATATAATTAACTTCACTTTTCCATAATATTAATTAAATATATATATCTATATATATATATATACTCAATTAATTACAATTCCACCAAAACTAACTTTTTCCTCCAAAATCTCAAATTAACTTAAGTCCTCAATTAATTTAATCAATCAAATCTTTTCCAATAAATCTAAACCAACCATAACAACTTCACTCCATAATCAAGATTTATCTTTCTGCAGAATAATTAATTATCTTCCACAATAATTAATTATTGTTTACCTTTCTTCCAAAATAATTAATTATCTTCTACAATAAATAATTATCATTTATTTTTTCCCAAAATATAATTATTTTATTTTTTCTCCTTTAATAAATATTCTTTCTCCAAAATACAATTATCTTTTCCTTAAATAATTATACTTCAACAAATATAATTATCTTTTCCTTTAACATAATAATTATATATATATATTTCCACATATACATATAATTATTAAATCTCCAACAAACTTTCCACCCGACAATTTAATTAAATAACATCCATAATTATTTAATTAAATTCAACTTCAACAACACTAAAAATCCACAACTTTACTTAATTCTCTTAACTTACCATCTAATCAAAATCTCAACAAACAACACATGCCAAAACCTCTAATTAATTAAATATTCATCCAACAAATATTTAATTAATTTCAATTCCCATCTAAATCAAATAATTCTCATTAAATAGATTTAAAATAACGCCCAATAAATTATCTTAATTTTTGGGGCGTTACATTGCAAATGCTTTGATTTTGATTTACAAGAAAAGTAAATAATAAATACATAGTATCACATTTTCTCTAAAATAACAATTATATTCCATTTGATCTTTTGAGAAAATATGCAGAATAAATGTGTGAAAAATATTCTTGCATATTACATATTTATTAGGTTTTCTTTTCCTTTCTTTTTATATTATTCTTAAAAAACCTCATTAATTATTTATTTTTAAAATATTATATATTAATCAACTAACTTAAAAATAAAAATGATCAATTAATTAGGTTTTAATCTAATAAATAAATAATAGCTTACAAAAAAATTAAAATAATATATTGATCAACTGGGCTAGCTTAAATATAAAAATCAAAATAAAATAATAAAACTAAAATAGATGCTACAAATAAAGGGAAAAAAATAGTAAAATAAATATTTAATAAACTATTTATTGTTTGAAAATAAAATAAATTTTATATTATTCAACTAGCTTAAAGATAAGGATTAAAAAAAATGAAAAGTTTTGAAAAATTAAACAATGTCATGCAAAAAAAACTCAAACTCAAACGAAAGAATTCCATTATCTCTAAGGAAACTTAATTACATAAATGTAACAAAATTGTAAATTATTTACGACGTCTGTGACAAAGTGCATAAAGTTAGTCATTTTTTAAATATTTCAGGTTTGCCCTGCCATTTTTCTTTTCTTCCTCGTGATTCGTCTTCCTCTTATTTCGTCTTCTCCTCGATTTTGTCTTTTTTCTTTTCTCATTTTTTTTTCTGCGATTTCTTTCCATCATCTTTCTTATTTTTCAATTCTTTATTTATAATGTTTAATCTTTCCATCGTTTTTCTTCTTTTCCTCTCGTTTTTTTCGCTTCGATTTCTTTCCATCGTCTTTCTACTTTTCCTCTTCTTTTTTTCGCTGCGATTTCTTTCTATCGTCTTTCTTCTTTTCTGTTATTTTTACGCGTTTACATTTGGGTAACCAAATTTAAATGACTGTGTATAAGAATGTGTACAACAAAATAGCAAAATCTAAAAGATCGTGTATAAAGAATCTTAAAAAAAAATCATTTAGATTGGAGTAACCAAATGTAAACGATTCTATAAAAAAGTAAACGATTATGTAAATAAATCTAAACAATCGTGTAAAGAAATCTAAACGATCCTGTAACAAAAGAATTTAAAAAAATCGTGTACCAAATTTGGGTCCCAAAATCTAAATGATCGTGTAACAAAATTAAACGATGGAATTGAAAAGATAAATTGTAGTCATATCTAAACGATCGCTTATAAATTGTAGTCATATCTAAACGATCGCGTATAAATTATAGCCATATCTAAATGATCGCATATCAAACAATAACCAAATCTAAACGATCGCAAATATATTGCGCGCGTTATTGTCGGTGTGGTTGACGGGACATTTTTTGTATTTTACACGGTAGGCCTCTGGACTTTTTCCATTTTTGGGATTGTTCTATAGAGCGTAAATATTTTGTCGCTTTTTAATATTCTTGAAAAGACCCATTATCTTTAATAAGTTTTAAAATTAGTCATCATTAATTAGTTTTAATAAATTTTTATTAAACTTGAAAAAATAATAATTGTTTTTCTTTTCATTTAAGAAAAATACAATGTGAATTTATTTCCAAAAACATATATTGGGAATTAAGGCTTATAGAAATTATTCTTTCCCAAAAAATTTAACCAATAAAAATAAACACTAGAAAAAAAGAAAAAAAAAAACAAATCTTATTCTTAATCTTACTCAAATATATATATATATATATATATATATATATATATATATATATATATATATATATATATATATATATATATATATATTTGAGCAAGATTAAGAATAAGATTTGTACCTCATCCAATTTCCTCCAAACTTATTAAAATGCATTGTCTCACATTTCAATGAAATCATACGAGATTAAGTTTAATCAATGCATTAATAAAATAAGTTGTTAAATCATTACTCCAAATCTCACATATTCTAACAATAAAATTTATTTTTTAAATTTTGATTGTATCTTTTTTTTTTTTTCATTATGAAGATAGATTGACATAAATTTCAATAATATTGGAAACAAAGTTTTAGCAAGGTTCCAAAATTGGTCTAAATTTAAGGTAAAAATTTGACACAATCATAGATTCAAAAGGTAAATATGGATTTCCTAATTTCCCTTTTTTTTTTTTTGTTTTTTGAATTTATAAAATGGTTGAGCAATCCAACATGTTTATTTTATGGGAACCGACACATACATATCACCTATTTATTAATGTTATTATAAAGTATTGATTTTTTTTTTAAAATTATATTTTATGCCTTATTTGATAAAAAGAAAAAAGAGAATACGAATTTTGAAAATGCAGAGTTATAAGATCAACATTAATATTGATAATACATGTGTGTGTTTGGTCAACATGTTTGTTATTTGAATATTCTACTCCAATTTTAGAAATTAAAATGAATTCAATGGATGGATAAATATTTTTATTTTAATTTTATAATCCTTTTTTACTATTCAAAGGCTAAAATAAATTTAGAAATTTTAATTAAGAATGAAATGGAACAAACTTTGAAATTCAAAGGAATAATAGTTATTTAAGCTAAGTTCAAACACCAAAATCAAATTCTAAATTAAATAAAATTTAAGCCTAATTTAAATAATTATTTGAGTTCATATACTTCATTTGCACTCAGTTGTGATTTGTTTTCTATTATATTCGACCCTACATTCATTCATTCATTTTGTTCAATGTGTGTGTGTGTGTGTGTGTATACAAAGCAAAGCAACCCATGCATAATAAATTTCACAAATATAGAGTACCAAATTTGTTGGTTCCCTTCATGACCCAAATCAAGCCCTTTGTACTATTTACATTTTCTTTTAAAACTTTTGCTTTAACAAATTGATTTGGTTCTCAAAGACAAAACATTGAGAGGGTAAGAAGGGAAGTGAAAAGGGTAAGAAAGAGGCTTATTTCTTATTTCTTACAATGTTACAAAAAGAACCACCAAAATTACTTTTATGATATACTAATTTTATTTTATTGACCCAAATAATCAAAATGACCTATTTTGTTTAGAATTATTTCCTACATTTTTTCCCCAGTTTACATATACTTCTGCCCCTACCTCTACCTTCATCTACTCCTCAAATTTTAAACTGTGCTTCTACACAAAATACAAAATTCAAACAATGATGTCCTACTATGATAGTTAATAAGCATAATAATAACAACGATTAAAGAGCCAAGATGAGTTGTCAGAATAATTGATGTTAATTATCTTACATTCTGAGGTAGAAGATTCGAATCCCCAGCGTAACCCTTGATCATTAACCCGATTGATTTAACTTCATCTACTTCAAAAGTTATATCCTTGATTTACAGAAGTAACTTCACTGTATAAAAAGTACAAATATTAAAGTGTGAAGTACTTACCATAACAAGGCATATTCAAAACTTTGTATGAGATCATCTTGATATAATATATTAGGCTCTTTCAAAGTGTGTGTTTTTGCTCGCTTTTACTAATTAAAAGTGATTATTTACAATACTCATGAACAATGAAGGCCATCTAAAAACCACAAACAACACTGTCAGCAAGCAAGAAACACAAAAAGTTAAGAAACCATGGGTACAAGTATTCTATGTGAACAATCTCTAAAACCTTAAGACACATATTCTTTTTTATTCAAAGAAACTAACCTTAAAAAATATAAATAATTAGACCATGGTATGTATGGCTATGAAAGAAAAGGAAAGCAAAGCAAAATAGCAGATCTCTGCGTTGCAATACCAACAAATTATAAGAAAAGAGAACTCTTTTCCCAGAATCTATAGATATAGTGAAAGATATATGGTCTGTTAATTGTTTGATTAAACATTTACCAATGATTTAATAGTTTACTATAAGAAGTTTAAAAAGTAATTTTAGTTTCGAAACTTGCATGAAAATAAAAAAATAATGACTTAGTTCCCGTACTTTTAATATTATATTAATACAAAATAATTTAATATTTTAAAGTTCTTAACAATTTAATTATCCGTAGGAAAGATTATTTTGTTGATTTTTATTAGAATTTTCTACACATATAATCTAAATTAATTCACTTTGTAGTTTATTATTAGCACATAAGTGCTCCTATCACTATTTTGATCTACTTAGGTTATACGTAAATTGTATATGAACAACATTTTTCTCCTTGGTAAAAGATTAAATTACTGTATATATAAAGTTGAAAAGGACTAAAATGGTTATAAAATACGAAGCTTAGAGATTAAACATTTTACAAACTAAAATTTATAAATTAGGCTGTCTTTCGTTTAAAAGTTAATCAAAAGTGATACTTAACTCAATATGGATATTGTAGCTACCTAATTTTGTTCGACCTTATTTTAAATTAATTTAATTGTTAGATTAATTTTTACCTTAATTTGGTTTATTTTGAATTTTCCAATTAACTACTTTTTTTCTTAAAAAAAAAGTGTTATTTAACTACTTTTTAAATTTTGTAGGTAGTTTGGTTAAAGTAATGGTAACTTTTTTGAATTTGATCTTGGTTATTAAACACTCTATGTCATTTTGATATGAATGCTTAAAGTTGGTATTTTTTATTATTCTTACTATTTTAATTATTTTATTTATCTTTCTACGATCTTCCGTGATGAAAAAAGAAAGACTAAATGATTAAATATTTGATTATTTATTATTATTATTATTTCTCTACTTTTATTCTGCTATAAATATTTATTTATTATCTTGGGATGTTCCTATTTTATAGTTTTTTTAATTTATTACATATTTCTTCCTACCTTGTTGTTATCTATTTTTTTATTTATTATTATGTCTTTCCTTTGTTAATTTATTCTTAAGTTTTATTTTCTATATATTGTTTCTTTTCTTTTTTATACATAATTAGTATTTTTATTTATTTAATTCTTTTTTCTTTTTATAACATTTATTATTGTTTCATTACTATTTTCTCGTGATTATTGCTTCTTTAATATTTTTCTCGCTTCTTTAATATGTTCTTGTCTTTTATATATTATTTTTTTTCCTTCTTTGTGAAAAATTTAATATGTTATTACCAATAATTGTTTAGTTTTGTTAACATTTTAAATTATTTTTCTTTAAAAATATCCGACGATAAAATCTAGAAAATTTGGGGGTCCAATTTCTTAGAATTCTTGAGGTGAGAAAATCGATTCTTTGGAAGTTCGAGATCGACTTCCAATATGTTTTTATTAAAATCTAAATATATTATTTTATGTTTGCATAATTTATTATGACGCTTCTTTCCTCTTGTTTATTTATACTTTCTAAGTCTCATTTTGTTTCCTATTTAAAATTTTCAACTCTTTGTAATTGAAATTCTCAATGTTTTAAAATCTTTCTAAATTAAAATTATCCAAGTTTTAAAGTCTGGCACAAAACTCCTTTTCTAAATCATTTAGATTTTTTTTTTCAAACGTTGAAAATTTAATCTATGATTTCACAAGGTTTACTAATCAATCTTTTTTAATAACTTATATATAAAGTAGTTTTTAAAGAAAGAAATCAAAATCAAGATGGTTATTATTATTAGTTTACAAAGATATTGAATTGCTTCAAGAAGAATGAGGTCTCACCACCAAAGGTCAACACACACAAACTAAAAAAGCGAAACAAAAACAAAAACTAATTAAATAGCAAAATAAAGTATACATGACTCATGGAAAAGAGGTTATTTGGATCTCCATAAGAGAAGCTCCAAACATACTTAGAACAACAAATAGACAACTTAAATTAAAGTATACATGACTCATGGAAAAGAGGTTATTTGGATCTCCATAAGAGAAGCTCCAAACATACTTAGAACAACAAATAGACAACTTAAATTAAACATCCAAACTAATCATTTGAGGATGATGCAAAGTAATGCCATGCATGAATAGACATTTATTTTATCTTTACCCAAACAAGATCAAAATGGTCATCAAATAGGTCTTAAATATATTTTTATGATAGGTGAACGTTGAGAGTATGAATTACACTTGATGGGTCTCACTTTTAAATGTTCTAACCACTTGTTCACTAGTTTGTACTCTCATGTGGGGGTATATTATTATTATTATTATTAATATTGTAATTAAGAAAGAAGTTTAAGATTGAATGAAGAAAGGATGACTAAATTTGGATATGAGAAAGATGTTGATTAATTACACGAATAAGTAAAGATATAAAATAGAATAGAACGGTTTTTGGAGGAGTAAGTAAATGAAAAGGCAATTTAGAAACCTAATTAAAAACTAAAAAGAGAGGTACTAATTTCATCACCGTCCTCTCTAATTTAGCAAATTAAAAAGAAGAAGAAAATAGAGCATGTGCAAGTGGGTCCTAAAGTTTGTTGGCATATCTTGGAGAGCCCTATCCCAAAACATTTCCATGTGCTCTTACAAACCCCCTCGTAAATGACTTCAAACCCCCCCCCCCCCCCCCCTTTTTTTTTTTTTTTTTTTTTTGCATTTTAGTCCTTTGAAATTGCTGTAATTAATTACACGTACTTGTGGAGACTTCAATAATCTCACACACATGGCCCTCTTCCCCAACCCCTTCTATATAAATCTCCCCTTTCTCCCCCTCTTCTCTTCTAAACCCCACTCCTTTTTTCTTCACAAACTATTTTCATTCAAATAATTAAACCATTCTTATGGCACCTCCTTTTTCTTACTCACCCTTTTCCTCTCTCTTTCTTCTTCCTTTATTCTTCATCTTCACCTTCGCTGACTACGGTGGCTGGCAGAGCGGCCACGCCACCTTTTATGGTGGCGGTGACGCTTCTGGCACCATGGGTATGTTTATATATATACACTATGCATGTTTTACTATAATATAATGGTCATCAACAACCTCCACTTTGCTTCAACTTTATTATTATGCCTTTAGTATATATAATTATAATAATTTGCTTACTGCTGTGTTGATTTTAGAGTTTAATAATTTAAAGGAGAAATTAAGCTATATATCAAAATAACTAATTTCCCTCCAAAATTTTAAGAAAGTGTTCATTTTCTTCTTCTTCTTCTTCTTCTTCTTCTTCTTCTTCTTCTTCTTCTTCTTCTTCTTGTTTCCCTCTCTCAATAACTTATTTCCTTTGTCAAAAAAAAAGAAAATTCAACTTCCTAAGGTAGGCAGAAGTTTATAATTTTCTTGCTGCCTACCCTTAATAAATAATGTTGTTTGATAGGTAGGAAACAGAGGAAGACACCTAATGTAAACTTTTTCAAAATTTAAAATTTATACTTTCATCGAGCGTTCAACGGTAGACTCGATAAATTTTTTTTCGCCATAACCGATATTGTGGCAGAAAATCATCGACCCTTTCAACTTCAAGAAAAAATGAGTGCATGTCAATCACTATTAAACCGTGCTCGTATTTGACATGCAATAGCCAGTGTTTGAAATGTAATAACTAAAATCAATATTTTTTTTTGTCTGAAATCACTTTTATTTTTTCTAAAGAAAATTATGTTTGATAAATATTAAAATCAATATTTTTTGTTGTATCCAAAATAACTTTATTTTTTCTACGAATTGATTTTTAAACAATTGGGATATAATTATGCTTTAATTTTATTGGGTGAGATTGAACGACAATCACCCACACAAAATTTGTTCTTATTTTTCTTCAATTTTGTTTGTGGAGCGATGAATTCAAAAGCTTAAATTAATTAGTTATGATAAATTTAATCTCCAACGCTGAATGTGTATCATCTACATAGGTATGTATGCATATGTATATATACAAAATAAAACTTTCATTCCTTTAGTAACTTCGTACTCTAAAACCACATTTAAAAGTTTACATCAAGTATTTATATCGTGATTGTACTAAAAAAAAAAATGGGTAGGTGGAGCTTGTGGGTATGGAAATTTATACAGCCAAGGGTATGGCACGAATACGGTGGCGTTGAGCACGGCATTATTCAACAATGGACTAAGTTGTGGGGCTTGCTTCGAAATGACTTGTACCAACGACCCTAAATGGTGCCTTCCTGGAACCATTAGAGTCACTGCCACCAACTTTTGCCCTCCCAACTTTGCGCTCCCTAACAACAATGGCGGATGGTGCAACCCTCCTCTCCAACACTTCGACATGGCTGAACCTGCCTTCCTTCAAATTGCTCAATACCGAGCCGGTATCGTCCCCGTCTCCTTTCGAAGGTAAACATCTCCCTAGCTACCACTCCTTTTCCAAAGCTTTACTAAAGGAAAAACAACTTAATGATCATTAGTTTAATTACAATAAACTCTTCTTTTTTGTTTATTTTAATATTAATGTTTTATTCAATACATCCATCGATATACATGAAATTGAAATTTTGATATCGGTATATCATCCTATTAAATAAAAAATCATAATTAATGATATATAATACATCAAATTTTCATTATTATTTTAAAAGATTAGAATTTAGTCCTTTATGATTTGATAAAACTCCATAAATAGTCTTTAAGATTTAATAAAATTCTTATACTTTTCTACTTTAAGGGGTTAGTCATGGGTATTTTATCATACTATAAGGACTGAATTTTAATTATAAATGGTAGAACCAAACTTTTGAATTTTATTCAAACTATAAGGATCAAATTTGTAATTTAAAACCAATTATCAAATATTAGTTTCTTCAAAACAAAGGAACACTAATATAAATCAATTAATTTTTTTAATAAATTAGAGGGAGAAGGATCGAACATTTGATTTGATATAAATAACACAAACACTATGACAGATAAACTATATCTTATTTTGGCATAACATAAATTAGTTAATCATTAAATTTATATATATATGAAGAATTATATATGAAAATGTAAATGGTTTGAAATGTAATATTGAGAATATAGTAAAGTTATTTCTAAAGCATTGGATTGGATAATATTCATCAATTATTAAGAAGCTTGTAATAATTAAAAATAGCTGCTCAGTATAACTTCTCCCTAAATTGGCATATTATTTTAAATTGGACCCTTATGAAAATTGTTTTATCCTATAATAATGCACTATAAGAAACCAATCAAAACAAAGACAACAAACAAATGGAGACTTAACTTCCACGTGGAAAAGGTTCTTAGTTCAAATCTTTACTTTAACGATAATTCAATAATTCAATGGTAATCAAATTAATATGTTATCTTTTAAATTTTCAAAAAAAAAAAAAAGAAAAAAATTGAAAGATTTACTTACTAAAAACAAAATTTTATGGCTGGACAAACCATTTAGATTTACATACAATATAAATAATTTAGTTTAAATTATTAGTTCATCCTATGATTTCAAGGACATTAAAATCATATAATTCGGAAGGATATTAAAATTTGATCCCTTTTTTTTATAAAACATTTGTAAATTTATGAATTTCTTTTTTATGTCAAACTATATGTATATATAAAGTTTTATCAAATTTTTAGGATGGAATTTTTAACTTTAAAAAATGAGTAGGATTAAATTTGTATCCAAAACTTTGACATGTTAAAGTTTTTTTTTCTTTAGTATATTAGAATATTTTTGTTTCAAGATTTACTAAATCAAATAAGTTCATTTTTAGGCTGTTTTAGTCCTCTTTATATATATATTTCAATTCTTCTAATAATTTTTTTTTTAAACTTTATAGACATAAGTTTTTGTAACAATATAGTTTTTAATATTTTGTAAAAGATATTGTTAAGATCTCATTTAATATAATTTCTTGCTATGTAGATCGATAGTTTGATTAAAGATCGAGTAAGATGAATATAATTATAATAAAAACAATTATTTCTTCTTTTATATTTTTTTTAAAATTTTTAATATCGACATTTTTTGTAAAATTAAGACAATAACAATTTTGTTGAAATCTACCTGCATTGAAACCTTTGCAGGGTACCATGTATGAAGAAGGGTGGAGTGAGGTTCACAATTAATGGCCACTCGTACTTCAACCTCGTTTTGATCACAAACGTTGGTGGTGCGGGCGATGTCCACGCCGTGTCAATAAAGGGGTCTCGAACTGGATGGCAAGCCATGTCTAGAAATTGGGGCCAAAATTGGCAAAGCAACAACTATCTGAATGGCCAAGGCCTTTCCTTTCAAGTCACTCTTAGTGATGGTCACACTCTCACTGCCTATAACCTCGTTCCTTCCAATTGGCAATTTGGCCAAACCTACGAAGGCCCTCAATTCTAAACCATCAACCACTGCTACAACTACTACTACTTCACAAAAAAACACACAAAACAAACAAACAACAACAAAATGAAAACAAAAACAAAAACAAGATCAAAATCAAGGATCGAGAGTTGGGGCTTGTCAATCGTTTCACTTTCTTTTTAAAGTTTTTTTCTGAAGAAGGAAGAGGAACATTTAAACTTGGTGTTTTTTACATCTTTTTTGGTTTGAGTGTGTGGTTTCTTATTATTATTACTTTTTTTTTTCCTTCAAAAGAGATCTTGGGAGAGGGTAGAGAGGGATCTTAAGGAGGGGAGTTGGGTATGAAATTGCCATAATAGTGGCACCTTTGTTGCTGTGGTGTTATAATCTGGCACCCGCTAGGCTTTTACATTTATATATATCTATATATAATTATATATGATGTAATATGTATAATGATAATAAATATGTTGTTATAATCCGATCTCTTTATGAGTTATGAGTTAGATCGACATGTATTAGTATGTCAAATGAGATTAAGTATGTACTATTAATCTCGAGATCAACGATTCAATTTGTCGACTCTATTTAATATAATAATAATAAATAACAAAATGAAGGTAAAAAAAAGGAAATAGAATTGTGTTTTCAATGATTATCATACTGTGAGCGCAAAAATGTAAGAAGGGGTGGTGGACGACAAAACTATCAAAGCGTTTTTTCCAACCAAATAAATTTAGCTACTACGTATTAGTACCAACTCTATAAGAAAATATATGTTAGTGACATTAGTCAATTTTTGTTGTTGTACTTCAGTCTTCAAACATATGATCGTCATGGAACACGTTCGCCCCATCGTCCCTAAAACAACCTCACTTCTTCAGTTGATTTTGCATGGAAACCAACTGGTAATCAATAAAACATAAGACGTAAGCATATCCTCATTTGGCTATCTCCTCCCTCCTTCCAAAATTTAAATGCCCTAAAGTTCCAAACCCATAAATCAATCAATGGTTATATGAAGGAGCCTCTACATTCTAAAATAATCAATGTGAGAACGTTTGAGAGAATAAAATAATATTATTTTTCCTTTTCACACATTTTTCATCCAATAATTTCATTGATAAAACTCCATTTATAGCAACATAGAATTTGTAATCCAGCAATCAGTACTGCGAAATGTTATGTAACGTCCCAAATTTAAGGTAATTTATTTGTAATCATCTTAAGTTTAATCTTTGAATTTTTGGGTGTTATTTAATTGTTGTATTTGTGGAAATTTGATTAATTATACATTGATTGTATAATTAATTGTTTGTGAAGTTAAAATAATTATATTATAAGGACAATATAATTATTTAAGGGTATAATTAAGTGAATTAAGGATAAAATAATTATATTATAAAGATAATGTAATTATTTAGGGATATTATATTTTGGGAAAATAAAGTGATGTGTTTGGAAAGAGAGAGAATATTTGATTTAAAATGGGAATTTGATAGGTTTTAAATGAAGTGAGAGAAGGTATGATTGGTTATTTGGGGAACGAAGGAAAAGAAAAAGGTTAAGTTAAAAATAAAATAATAATAATAATAATATTATTATTATTTTGTTTAAATTTGACATAGGAAAACTCTAGCTCCTTGCCGCCACCGTCGTCGGGCTGCCCTCATTGCTGTTTTTTCTTTCGTAAGCCACCCGATCACCCAACCCTCACCCAAGCTGTCTCTACTTCTGTTCGTCTCTGCCTTTGTCCGTCTCAAGTCGTCCGTACGTAGCGTTCTGTCGTGCCTCCTCCGTTAGTCATCGTTCACAGCCGATCGTCCGCATTTGCCCTAGTCGCGCGCTGTCATCCACCACATCATTCCCATCTCAGCCACTCCACGTCATCGTCCGCCGTGAAGCAACTTCGCCCGAGCCATACCTTCGCCCGAGTCATCAAAAGTTGTACCCAAGCCGCATGCAGTCCTCAGCCGCATCCCCGCAAGCCGTACCCGAGCTGCACGTGCACTCCAGCCGAGTCGCGTGGAGCCATCTCCCAGCCGCTTCTCCTCCCAACCGTGCGTGCGTGCGAGTCGTTTCCCTAGCCGCCAAGCTGATTCTCACCCGAGCCACCCCTTTCCTCGCGCCCAGCCATTTTCCCTATCGAGTCGAGCCACCTGTTTTCCTTCAGCCGAGCCACCTAGCCAATATTTTCTCTAGCCAATCTATATTGAGCCACCAAGCTTATTTTTGGCTTTTTACCTATTTTTGGTAAGTTTGAGTTGGGTTTTGGTTAGTGTCCAACAAATATTGATTTTTGGACTCTAATTAATTAAATTTTGAATGTTGGATTAAATTGGTTAGATTTAACTGGAAATCGAGCTGAGAACTTGTCCAACTAAGTGTAAATCGAATTTAGCCTCAATTTTGGATAAGTTAAATCAACTGGATTTTTTGATCCTTAATCAACTACGAGTTAAATTATTAAACTTCGTTATTTACCCTTATTGTTTAGGATTTTCCCTTGGGAAGCTTGACCGCGACTGTTTTAGGATAATTTTGGGTTAAGCTAATGTCCAAGTAAGAGATTCTCCTACTAGACCTTCGAACTGAATTTAAGAGACCACATGTAATTATGATTACGCATTGATGGTAGTTAAAATGCGTAACTTGATGTTATTGATAATGATTGTCATTATATTGATGATTGATTATGATGACTGATATTATGTTTATAACTTGTAGTATATTGATGATGACAACTGTGTTATGTCTTTGATGATAATGTTTGATTAAAAATGATATGGTCGATACTTATGCCATGTTTATGATGATGATGTTACATGCAATGGTTAGGTTGTACTATTAGCTTTAGCTATTAGAGTCATACCCACATGGGTGTCCCTCGGGATCACCACCTTTTATGACTGTGTAGTCCAATGAGATCACTAGTTCAGTATGACATATACATAGACATAGAAATGATTATGAGTGATTCGATGGGGTCACTCACAACTCGATTGTCTTAGTGTTTCCTTCGGGTACAATAAAGACCAGTTTGTCCTAGGTGTTCCTTTGGGTTCACCGAAAATCAGATATGTTCACTCGGGATCACAGATTGCACGTGTTCGAAAACATGCCAGTTTAGAGGGTACCACCTTACAGGACTCTAATAGGAAGTTAACAGGCACCTAGCGGGACTAGTAGCGAGACTAGTAGTAGGTCCGTTACTGAGTATATTTTTATACTCACTCTTTCTTGTTTAATTTTACAGGAAAAGGTAGAGGTAAGGGGCAGAGGGAAGCTGGCGAATGACAAGAAGTGACCGTGGCGAGCCATAGGGATCATTTTTGCTTCCACCTTATGTCATTTGATCAGATGCATTTTCTATTTTATTTTATTTTATTTTATTTATTTTTCTTTAAAACTAGATAAGGCCCGAGTTAGGATTTTATTTAATTTTATCTCTACATACATTTGTTTATGATTTTTAATGAGTATTTGAGGTTTTGTTTTATTTTCTATCGTTAATTTAAGAAATTTTATTTATCTTTTAATTAGTAATGACTTCGGCTTAGTATAAGGAGTTGAGTCGTTACATGTTAAATATTTTTACCAACACAGTAAGATGTTGCTAAAGGTAGGGTCAAAATAAATAGGAATTGGTACCACTAGATGTTAAATACTCTTACCATCACACTAAGATGTTGCTAAAGGTATGGTCAAATTTCATTCTCCTAACTTTTCCCCTTAATTTTCATTTTCCTCTCCCATCTTAATTTTCATTTTCCTCTCCCATATTTCTCATAAAAAATGTAAAAAAGAAAAATCGAAAAGAAAGATTAAAACCCTTTTTATCAAAAAAGGACATCTTCTTTACTCTTCATCTGCATCCACAAAAAACACTCCCAAACTACCAAAGAGCTCACAAACAACGACAATGAAGACCCACGCTACATGAACGATTTGAGGATTTCTCACGTGCGGCTCTTCACGAACGGTTTCTCAATGCTTTGAAGTTGGTGTCCTACACGACACAAACGACTTCTGCTTCAGACACCGATCGATGACCCACACTCCTTTGACGCGAACAACTCTTGTGCTCTGCTTCCAGACGCCATTTTTTCATCCTTCGAGGATGTCTATTTCAATTCTTCGAACACTAGTTCATATTTAAGTGGCCAAACTTTAACCTACATAAGCCTCTAAAAGTGTGAATCTTACCTCTTTATCTTTACACTTCACTTTTCTTATTGAAAATTCTCTTATTGTTCTCAATAGACATTTCTGGTTTTTTTTAATCTAACCTTGTTGTTTTAAAATTTTGTAACCAAAATGCACATTTTTATTAATCATGTGTGCATTTGTTTTTGTTTTTATCAATTGAAAATAAGTTTCCAAATTTTGATGGAGATTTTACTATTACTTAAAGAAAAAAAAAATGGAGTTTTTGGGCAACAGTTATCTGTTCTACCAATACTTAAATATGTCACAAATATTATTTGTAATGGTCACAAGTTAACATTTAGCAATAATATTATATTGCTAAAACTTATTATTTAGAAACAAACTTATAACTGTTACTATAAAAATTAAGTAATGACAAACAATATGTTATTAAAAGTTGATATTTAGTATCACATTTATATCAGTAAAACGTGTAAGGCCCTGATCGTATACCACCAGTGCGATGAAGGTCCTACGGTAGGAATACAATGCGGAAAGAACCCTGATATTAAAATAAGTTTCACGAAGGGGTTATGCAATGGAAGGTCTCTATGCGAAAGGGGATACTCGGCGAACAGTTGGGTGTTTGAGCTACTTCACCTAGAAACAATGATGTAACTCCGGTGTTAGTAAGCTGCCGATTGATTGGACCTCACCGCCCAATCCAAACTCAAAATAAGAAATGGACAAAGACACATGGCATCCTAAGATTGGACCACTTCTCGCTATCGACAAAAGCAATCATTCTGACATGGGAGAATTCGCTTGAGAGATTTATAAATAAGGGAATTTCGGTCATTTCGAAGTTGCTTTTACCCTGTGCTTGTCTAAGAAAGAACTAAGAAAATATCCAAGATTTTTAGAGATCCAAAGCGAGTCAAATTCTGGCAGAGATTGAAAGAGAGTAAAAGGAGACTCTTGGCCAAGGAAGCTAGGTGGAAAAGTTAGTTAATTGTGATTGTGAATGGTTCTTCTTACAAATGTTTCAAAGATAAAAAAGATTTATAAAATGTGTTTGAATCATTAAGCATATTTCTACTAAGACCCTGATTATGTGAATTTTCTTATCCTTCAATTCTCAAAATGCATATGATATGTGAATGAATTGGACTTACGGTGAAACTAGAATGAGATGTAAACTAGTTAAAGAAGTATATTGTGTGACTTCCAAAAGAGAAAGATGTTTTGAAAGCATTTTTCCTAAGTCCTATGAGGCAATTATGCCGAAACACCTGATACATGTTATTGATGATGTTGGTGTATTTAGTTGGAAAAATGAAAATCTAATGTTTCTTGAGATGAGTATTTCTGAAAAAGCTTGAAATATGTTAAAGGCATAAATGAGAATATATGTACCCTACGTGATATAATGATCTTATCTTTGTTGTGTGATCTAAGATAAGATACTCAATTCTTGCTGTGTAATTTGGAATAGAATGCCTTTATTCATGTTGTGTGATCTTGAACAAAATGCCTCATACTTGCTATGTGATCTGGTATGGGATGCCTCATATACTTCCGTGTGATTTGGTATGAGATGTCTTTTTCTTGCTGTGTGATTTGGCATTGGAAGGCGCATTGTGCGTAAAGGAATTGATGGTAATTGCTAGCAAATGCATTGAGACTTCTCCACATAGCTGTAACCTGGAAAAAAGTGTGGCAAACAATTGAGTTGAGGAAAGGGAGCAAAGACGTAATTGAATATGCAGAATGGTTCTACGAGATATGAACATGTAGTATGCGAGAGGCATGTGACACGATATAAATTGTGATGAATAACAAGAGAAGTGATTCTTGAGAATTATAAATTGTTGACAAATTTGATTTGTTCTACTAGGCAATTCATTCAAAAGTTATGTCACACTAACTCTAAATTTATAACAAGGGAATGAAAGTTTGTAAGGTTGATTAATCGATACATAAATCATAACATAAAAGTTTAACTACATTCAAGAATATCACAAGCATTCATAAGATGAAAATACAAATACAAATCCTAACTACAACATATTGCAACGAGGCTCTCCTCATCCTAAAGCTAGAAAATTTCTACTACTCGCGAACATCAATATGTTCAATGTATAGATGTCTAGGAGACTAAGGTATATCATAGATGTCTAAAGAATATGGAGAAAATGAAGAGAGAATAGTGTGGAAGTTAGATAAAATTTGAGTTCCTTTGTTTTCTTAGAATATTGAGCTAGCTTACTTGTGTTGTGTTTTTTTAGTTAAGAAAATATGTTGAGTTTTTAAGAAAAAAAAAATGAAAAGAGATCGATTGAAATGCATAGAGAAATTTTCCCAAATGTTGGATGGTTGTGATATTTAAGTAGGTGGTGCCTTGTGTTTTGAGAAGTTGTGTTAAGCACAATGAGTAAAAAGGGTAAACAATTTGGCCAAGTGTTGGCCAGCTAGGCAAGCAAAGGAATACCATGTGGCCAACCATGTCAAAAGAACTTCCACCAAGTGAGCTTTTGGTTAGGCGCCAACATGTGTCCTAGGTGGGCAAGTGTAGGAAGAGTCAGGTGGCATGAGTAAAAAGAGTTTTGTATCTACCAATTGCTTATGTGGCCAAAAGAACCTTTATGCGGTATGGTGAGGCAAGCCTAGGCATTGAGCAAGCTAGGCAGGAAAGCAAGCCATAAGAGTGAAGGCTTGCCGCAATGCCAAAGTTGTTAGCTTTTTAACCTTAATCTCAAAATAATTAATTTTTTGATGATAAAATATATGAATTTTTTATTGATTATTTTATTATTTTGAATAGTTCATACCATAGAGCTAAAAATAATCATTCTTATGCCTCTCGAATAACTAAATCAGAGTTCAAACGAAGAAAATATTGCTAAAAGTAGCTTAACGAAAAAAATGCTAAAGATGGCAACATGGTGGCTGAATAATCAAATGGAACAAATTAGATAAAGTCACTTGAAGAAATGGACGAGAAACACTTAGAGGGCCTTTGGGGTTAGGGTTGATACTGTGGGCTTAGGTTAGCCCAACCATAACCCCTGTTTGGGCCCAGTATTAAGGAAAGGGGCGACAAGAAGAATAGCAAAATCTAAAGTTTACTTTGGATAAATGGCAAATTTATTTTTAAATTGTCAAAATAGCAAAACAGTTAATTTTCACGTAATAAATGGGATAGCTATGCTTTAAATGCCCCTACCTACTTTACAATATAGACTCCTAAATACAATAGTAAGAAAAACCACAAATACCCTGTAATTAATACATACTATGCACTCCCTTCAATTTTCTAATTTTTCCTCCCAAAAAAATAAACCATCTTTTGTAAACTTTTTCGGCGTATTTGTTCTTCCGTTTTTTAAAGGCTTTCCGGCGCATTTCCACCGTCGCTTTTCTACCGTAGCTTTCTCTTCCGTTTTTCCACCGTCGCTTTCTCTTTCGACACTTTTCCACCATCGATTTCTTTTCCGTCGCTTTTCCACCGTTTGCACGCCCTTCCTTTTTTAATCGGTTTGCACCATCCAAAGTATCAGTGAGTTGTTTCGTTTCACGCTTCTGTTCCTTCTTCAACCTTTGGATTTTTCCTTTGTTTTCTGCATGTATCGGTAAAAAATACCGAGTTCTCAAAATTTTCTTCAAATTTTCTCTGGTTCTAGCATTCTTCAAATTTTCAAATGGCTTTCCACCCGCATTTGTTTTCCACCCGCACCGTCGCTTTCCACCTTCTTCTTTTAGTACAAATTTTTGTTTCCCTTAATTTCGGTTGATTGTCTTCCGATGAATCTTCTATTTTTGTTTCCCTTAATTCCGGTTGGTTGGCAAAATTAAAGATAGATCATATTTTATTTGGCATGATTTTAGGGAGGGTTGGGATTTGATTCTAAACTTAAGTATTTCCATTATATTTGCCATAATTAAATTACATTTTATTTGACATGATTTTAGGGAGGGTTGGGATTTGATTCTAAACTTAGTATTTCCATTATATTTGTCATAATTTTAGGCAATGGTTGGAATTTGAATTTGAATTTTACTTGAGATTTGAAATTTGAATCTTTTAAATGATTTTTCGTTACTTTTTTAATATTTTTGTTAATAATTAATTATTGCATCATCTTTATCATTATTTTAAGAAGTATTCATTGCATTAAAATTATAGGACGTTAATAGTTAAAGTTTGAATATATAATTATTGAAGGTAAAAATCGAAATAATTAGGAGATATTGAAACCAATTGAATATGTTTAGGGATCTTTGAAAGAATATAATAATTTTTTGATTTAGTTAATAATTATCATAAGTGGGTGTGTTCACAAATACACTGTAATCGAATATGTGATATTTTATTTGATTTTTCTATCTCCTTAAATATACTGTATTTGAATCTAGACAGTTCTCATCCGTTGAGTTTTATTTGATCATTGTCGGGGAATTTCGATATAAGTAACATAATCCAAGACACATCCTTATCATCAACAATCCGAATGAGTTCCGAATTGTTGCAATCTTTCCAGTAAACGGTCAATCTAGAGACAGAAACTTCTGAATTTGGAAAAAGTCTACGTTGGATACAATTTGCAAATTCTTGAAACGAGGATGAAACTGGAACATATACATCAAGGAGGCGATAGTTTATATACCGGCAGGACTCAATCCATCTACCATCGAATACGGTCTTCAGTCGTTGTAAAGCCATGGAAAAAATTCAAAGGGAACACGTTTATCGAATAAAGTATTCACTACTAGATTGTATATAGGAGGGATGAATATTAAATTAAATTATTCTTTCATATATTATACGAATACTTGTTTCATTTGTAGGGATCACGTTTTAATTGATGTAATGGTCGGATATTACGAAAATATGGTAGACAAGTGCAAAGAAATAAAATGTATATAGCATAATCTTATGAATATAATGTTGGGAAGGCAATATTAGTTATTTTTCTAAAGTAGTTTAGAATATAAAGATGTTAAAATTTCAAAAATAATATGCTTTGCTCCGTTCTTCGTTGAAATTTATGTTTTAATGGCCATGAACGTTCGAGTGAAATTTCAAAAATATTGTCTTTCGGTGAATCTTGTGTTTTGGTTTCGATTAATTCCGGTTTGTTGGCAACATTAAAGATAGATCACAATTTTAGGAATATTCCCAATTTTAGGGATAATTCCGGTTTGTGTTTTGGCATGATTTTAGGGATAGTTGGGATTTGAATCTAAACTTATGTATTTCCATTATATTTGCCATAATTTTAAGGAATGGTTGGAATTTAAATTTGAATTTTAGAGATTTGAATTTTGAATGTTTTAAATGCTTTTCCGTTAGGTTTTTTAATGTTTTTTATATGGTTAATTATTGCATCATGTTTATCATTATTTTAGGAAGGAAGAATTCATTGCATTAAAATTTTAGAATCTATTCATTGCGTTAATAGCTATTGAAGGAAAAAATCGATAGCTAAAGTTTGAATATATAATTATTGAAGGAAAAAATGGGAATAATTAGGGGATATTGAAATCAATTGAATATGGTTAGGGATCTTTGAAATAATATAATAATTATTTGATTTGGTTAATAATTATCATAAGTGGGAGTGTTTACAGATACACTGTAATCGGCTATGTGATGTTTTGTTTGATTTTTCGGGTTCCTTAAATATACTGTATTTGATTATGGACAGTTCTCATCCATTGAGGGGCATTTTCGGTCGAAAAAAGTTGAAAATTATTTCAGGCAGTTAGTTTTGCCAAAAATAAAAATAAAATAACAGTTTGCTATTTTGACAATTTCCATTCTTATGCTTGCCATTTCCACGGATTTTCCTTAAGGAAACCTTCCTTAACACGGTTTCATTCTCCCCTTAAACAGTCGAAACCCTCCCCTGCCTTATCGTCTTCAACCCGTGTTCAGGCTTTCCCCTCAATCCGTGTTCGTGCGAAACCCTTTTCTCTTTCATTCTGTGTTCTTCCTCATCAAATCCTCTCAAATCTCCCTCCTTGCCACTTGAGGCTCCATTGTTGCGGCTGGGTGTTTCGCTTGTCATTTCGTCATTCCAGATTTGATAAGACAGAAACTTTCACCGTTGTCTACCAATGGTTGCCGATGGGGCTTGATAGGGAGGTATTTGACTCTTTTGAATCCAATTTTTTAGCCGATGATGAGTTTAACAATTTATACAAACTGATTTTGTTACACTTTTTGTTTTCCATATATGTATGTAGCCCGATTTGTCGATTATGTTCTGATTTAATTTGCCTATGTTGTACTTTCTGTTGGGATTTAATTTGCCTATGCTCCGTTTTTCGTTTCTATTTCTAATTTTTTAAGAAACAGATGTGTTTGGTAACATTCTTGTTTCTTGTTCACAAAATAATTAGGAAACGTTTCTGGTTTAATAAGAAATTTATGGAAACGATAAAAAAGAGTTTCTCCTCGTTCCGTTCCTATTCTTTCCTTCAGTTTCTCTTCTTCGTTCTCGGGCTTTCTTCTCTGGCGATTCTTCTTCTTTCTTTATTCTCTGTTTATTCTCCAGCTCTCTTCATACTCTGTTTCTTCTTCGTTCTCGAATTAAAGGTATGGCTCTCAATCCCTCTTTCTCTTGTCGATTTTACTGATGGATTTTTCTTTGAGATCTTTTTTTTTTTAGAATGACCAGAGGCGTTTATTGTGTTTCTATGTATTTTTTTTATGGCTCTCAATCCCTCTTTCTCTTGCCGATTTTACTGATGAATTTTTCTTTGAGATCTTTTTTTTTTTTTTTGCTGAGAATGACCAGAGGCGTTTATTGTGTTTCTATGTATTTTTTTTTATGGCTCTCAATCCCTCTTTCTCCTACAACAAGTTCGAAGAAATAAAGACGAATTTGGCAGTTTCTTCTCATCATTCTTAGATGTATATGTGGAGAATGCAAAGAGAAAGAATGACATCCTTTAGAAAATATCTTTTGGTTGTGAAGTTGATGAGAGCCAAACATCAAGCAAAAAAGATGATCTCCATTAAGAGTTGATGGAGAATGTTTAGACATTTTAAATACATTTTAAAGACATTATGTCATCTACTTTTTAATATTATACTTGAACATGTATGACATAAATTTTCTTTTCTTCCATCTTCCTCTGTTTCTTTTCTTTTTTTTTCTCCAAACTGTTATGTGGTTCATCGTGTATTATTTAGATTGGAGTAGCCAAATGTAAACGATAGTGTAAAAAAAGTAAAGGATCGTATAAAAAAAATTATCATATAGACAAATCTAAACGATCGTGTACCAAAAGAATTAAAAAAATAAATTTAAACAATCGTGTACCATATTTCGAGTCAAACCTAAACGATCGTGTACCAAATTTTAAGTTAAATCTAAACGATCGTGTACCATATTTTTAAAAACAATCGTTCAGTCAAATCTAAACAATCGTGTACTAAATTTTGAGCCAAATCTAAACGATCATGTACCATATTTTCAGCCAAATTTAAACGATCGTGTACCATATTTTCAGTCAAATTTAAATGATCGTGTACCATATTTTGAGCCAAATCTAAACGATCGTGTACCAAATTTTGAGTTAAATCTAAACGATCGTGTACCAAATTTTGAGCCAAATCTGAAAGATTGTGTACCGTGTTTTGAAAAAAATTGTTTTATAACATTTAAAGAATAGATACAATTTTTTTGTTTATGTTATTCTTTTTATTTGTGCAGGACTTCTTTGTATTAAATGATATAAAGTACTTTTTGATAATTTTCATTTTTATGCTTGCAGGACATAAATTTTTATTAAATGTTTAATTATATTGTCTCTTCCATCTGTTCAGATTGTATGTTTTTTATATAGCTTCCAGTACATACTAGTAGTAGATTTTATGTAGCTTGACTGCTTGGACTTTTACTATGCTTTTAGTCAGTTGTACTAGAGATTCCCTGTCTTTTTGTCATTGATTTTATTGATGGATACTTGTTGTGTATTACTTCACATAATATTTTTTTGTTTCCTTTCATTAAAGGTCATCTAACTTTCCCCATCTTCCCTTATATATACACTATGTTTCCTCCTTTCATTTATCATTTTCACTTCTCTATCACTCCATTCTTCTCTCTGTTTATATCTTCTACTTCGTAACTGCCTTTTTTGTTCTCATTCTCTTTTCAACCTGCCTTGTTTTTTCAAGTAATTCATTCCTCTGTTCTATTCATGCGCTTCTGCGATTAACTTCTGTCTTCCTTTCACACTTACGAACTGTTTTTTATGTCTTTATATTCATCTATTGTATTGATGTTATGTCATGTATCGCATAGTAAATAGGGATATTTAACAAATTAGTAAGTATAGGGTTTTAGTAAGTTCATAATAAGCTTTAATTAGGGATTTCTGACAATGTATATGGATATTGTACTAATTCACTTAGTACATATTTTATAGGAAAGTTTACGTACTTTGTAATGGATCAACAAACACTTCTTGTCATCTTAACTGCGTTCAAGCTGGCCCAACGTCAGATGTTACTAACGTTGGAGCTACTAATGAACGACAGTAGGCATATCACGCATACACCGTCCAATACACGCCATAGAATAAGGCAGCTTGCATAATTTCGCATGATACACGAGTCAAATCATGTGTGTCGCCAAAGCACGTGCATGGACAGGCAAAAATTCGCAATTCTATGCCATTTACTTCGGACTGTTTCTGGTCTTTCGTCGACCGAGATTGTTGATGTTGAAGAAATAGTAGCAATGTTCTTGCCCGTCCTTGCCCATGATGTGAAGAATCACGTCATTCAAAGGGAATTTGTACGGTCCGGTGAGACAGTATCTCGACATTTTAATCTCGTACTGTTGGCTGTCGTTCGACCATACGAGGAGTTGATAAAGAGACCTATTCCGGTAATAAACAACTGCAATGATCAACGTTGAAAGTGTTTCGAGGTGGGCATGGTACAAGTTTAATGTATTCGAGCTTTAGGTACGTGGCACTTATTTCGACGTGTTTATTTCAACCTGCAGAATTGTCTTGGCGCGTTAGACGGGACGTACATAAAGGTGAACGTCCCCGCAACAAATCGGCCTACATTTAGAACACGTAAGGGGGAAATTGCCACAAACGTACTGGGCATCTACAACACGAAAGGGGATTTTGTTTATGTCCTCATCGGTTGGGAAGGATCCAACGACAGACTCGTGGATTCTATGTGATGCCCTTGCACGAGAAAATGGACTACAAGTGCCAAAGGGTATTTTTTATTTATAATCAAACAACGCCCATTTCTACTTACATATTCAAAGCGCATAAACGAATGGTTTTAATAACATGATATTATTATCTGTGCGATGCTGGTAATCCAAATGCGGAAAGATGTCTCGACCCGACAGAGGCCAACGGTACCACTTGCAAGAGTGGCGTGGTGCTGGAAATGCACCAACAAATGCCAAGGAGTACTTCAACATGAAGCACTCTTCGGCAAGGAATGTCATTGAGCGTGCCTTCGATGTTCTTATGGGTCGTTGGGCCATTCTTCGTGGAAAGTCGTACTATCCCCTGCAAGTCCAGTGTCGCACCATACTAGCATGTTGCTTGCTTTACAATTTGATAAACAGAGAAATGACATATTGCGACAATGTTGACGACGTGGACGAGGGGGACTCCGCGTACGCGACAACCACCGCTACAGAAGACATTCACTACATTGAGACGACAAACGAGTGGTCTCAGTGGCACGATGAACTAGCTGAATCGATATTCACAGATTGGCAGTTACGTAATGCTTAGATAAGAAAATTTTACATTAGAAGTCATCTGTTGTATGCGCATTTTATTGACCTGTAAAATGTATTGTTGCATATGATATGTACGCGTGTCATTTGTTTGTGACTGTTAAATGTAAAATTCTGATATTACTAACGTACTCCATATATTTCTTGTAATTTGTCATTCTCAGTATGTCAACCTCAACTCGTGCCCCGAGGTATGCATGGACGAAGGAGAAGGATGGCACTCTTGTGGAGTGTTTAATGGAGTTGGTGTTAATGGAGGAATGGAAATCCGATAATGATACATTCCGGCTAGGTTACCTGGCCCAGTTGATATGCATGATGGCGGAGAAACTACCTGGATTTCGTGTCCGTGCAACGACTGTAATTGACTATAAAATAAAGACACTGAAGTGGACATTCTAGGCCATTGCCGAAATGTGGAGGCCACCGTGCAGTGGCTTTGGGTGGAACGATGAAGAGAAATACATAATTGTGGAGAGAAAATTATTTGATAATTGGGTTAGGGTAAGGAAAATAATATAAATGTTACACGACGTTTGCAATGTACATTTACTTCACAATTTTTCTATCAATACTCATAAGTGATCCTTTTTTCCCCGCAGTCACATCCTGCAACGAAGGGACTCCCAAACAAACCGTTTTCGTATTACGACGAACTTACATATGTGTTCGATCGCGATAGGACGACGGGTCAATTCGTTGAGACATTCGCCGACGTTGGGTCTAACGAGCCTGGCGGGTATGAGGGATTTGACATGGCGGGTGGAAACGAGGAGTTCCCGTTCGTGTACAGCCAGGGGATTGACATGTCGCAGGACGATGTATGCACATTACGACCTTCTCGCGTTTCAGAGGGTAGGACCGGATCGAGTGGATCCAAGAGGAAGAGGGAAAGTCAGCGAAAGGTGGATGTTGAAGGCATACAGCTGGCACTCGACCAAACAAACGAGCAACTCAGGATGATTACAGAGTGGCCTGCACGCGCCCTTGCCAATGAAACCATGTGCGCACGGAATTCTTCCGCATATTGCGTGAGATGCCGAAACTCACGAGTTTGGATAGAGCGTTATTGCAAAGGCATCTTCTGTCTCGTATGGACGACCTTTGGGGTTTCGTACTCATGCCTGAGGATGAGAGGGAAGGATTTTGTAGAGTCCTCCTACGAGACATGACGAAATAGTTTATGTTTGTACTGACCTGAGTTGCTTCTTATTTGCTTACTTTTTTTTCTGTATGATATTGATTGTTTATGTTTTTGCTATTGTAGACAACTATTTTTTTCCATTCATAATATTTATTTAAAATTAAGAAAAATAGTAACAATTTCACCCAGGTAATTACAAATAGGAAATAATTAATTTGTCTTTCTAAAAAATGAATTTTAATAAATTTTTCAGAAATTAATTCCAAATTTGACAACTATCTTTATTAATTTAATAACATTACACATACAATAAATTATTTGCAATAAGACGGGTTCGAAGTATGCAATAAGAATTTTTTTTTATCATATTTACAATCTCATTTAAAAAATATTATACTACATAAAAAAAAATTATTAACCCAACCAATATAACACTTTCTCCAAATTAATTTTATCATAAATTTTACATAAACCTACCCACCTAACCCTTCTCCCAAACACATCTTATCATAAAATCCCCATAACCCTTTCCTCAAACACATCTTATTCATAACCCTTCCCCCAAACACCTCTTATCATAAAACTACATTTCTAAACCCTTCCCTAGTTTATCATAACACTAGTTTTATCATAATACTAACCCTTCCATAAATCAACTCTCCCCCCAAACGCATCTTTAGTATTTTTTAAAATAATGTTTTTTAATAATAACAAAAATAGGGTACGATGAAAAGAAATTTTAGAAATGGGTATAACCCGTATAACCCCAAACTATATAGTTTGGCCTTGTCAAAAATAAGGTAGTTTTGAGTTTTTCGAAATAAGTCGTGTAATAGATACACTACTTTCTTTGATCTACGTCACTCATATTTTGACCAGTTTGACTCATGAAAGGAATTCATGTACTTAAAAAAAAGATTAATTCATGACAAATTTTGAATATTGAACCATTGAAATTGGAAACTAAATGTCAATAAAGAAATAATCAAATTAAAATAGGGTGTGATCCAAATCTAATAAGGAAACATATTTTTAGGATCGAAAATTGTGATATTTAAAAAAGAATAAAAAAAGTTTCTTAATAAGGAAATAATCATATTAAAATAAGAAATATAAATTTTAAAAGATAAATTTTCCTCTCAAAGTCTTTGACTTTATTCTCATTGATTCTTTTTTCTTTTAGTGAATTAGAATGTGGCTCCTCGACCGAAAGGTTTATGACAAGTCTTCTTTCGTCAGAGTCAGTCGCTGTGGTAGGCACTAGTCAAATAGGGGAAGTCATATGCTCGAGAGAGGGACAAAGGAAAGCGGGAGATAGCTTTATGCTTCTTCCTCGATCATTCTTTGAGCCTTTGTTCATTATTTCTTTCAAATCAAGGGTCCGGACTAGCTTAATTAGTTTCAGTCGAGCCTTCGCAAATTCTTTGCTCCTAACTACGGGGTCCGACTAGAAACTGAAAGTATAATTATGTATAAATATTGTGAATTTAATAAGAAAATTCTTTCCTTATTTAATTATATATATATATATATATATTTAATTAAATATATATAATTAAATAAAAAATTTCATACGTCCTTCGTTTGAAAATTTAAGAAAATTTTCTTCTTTAAGAAAGTTTGAGTGTGGATGACAACTCAAGTCGTGGACTCCGTTTACAACGTTGGCTTAGTAGGCAGATAATTCATTAAAGTCGTGGACTCCGTCCACCACCTCACTACTCTATTTTTGTCAATATTTTTCTTTTTATCCTATTTTGACATTATTTTATTTTAAAAAGATAGAGAAACACACATGTAACTTTTGATTTTAGATTGGCTTTAAAAAGAAAATAAATTTAATATTATTATTTATCTTTAAGTCTAACAACTAGTTTTCTAAAAAAAAATATTCTAATAGGTGGTGGACTTGTTTTCATTGGACTTTAAAAAAATTATTTTAAAAAGAATATATTATTATATTATTGTTTGTGTCTAATAGCTAATTGAATATAAATCCCAACCGTTCAATCGTTGGATTTCAAAATTTTCCCCTTTTTAAATACTTTTCATTTTTTCCAAATTTTCAATAATTTTTTTAACTTTATAATCCTCAAAAATCGTAAAAGTAACGATTGTTATTCTCTTTAAAGCTTTCAATTTTCATTGTTTTTCGTATGAATAATAATTATGGTCCAATAAAATTGTAAAAATAACCCTAATTTATGGGTGGCCAAAGATCAATTGGAAATTTTTTTTAATTTACTTTTGGCATCCCAAAATAAATTCATTACTTCAAGAATATTAGAAAAATCAAATCAATAAAAATTTTATTTGACTTCTTAATCTCTGCATAGGAATGTTTTATTTAAAAGAAAGTTATTTTTAGAAGATGATTTTGGTTTATTTAAACAGTGGGTAAAATAAATATTTTGAAAGTTGTTTTAAGAAAAGAATTCTTTATGAAATATTTTTCAATTTTGTTTGTTTATTTTTAAAATAATTGGAAACAAAATTCTTTCAAGGAAAATCGTGTTTTAAGAGAAAAAAAATTATGGATCCAATTTCCTTTTTAAGTTTATTGTTTAAGAAAGTATTTGCGAATGATTTAGAAAATATATATTTAAAGTTTATTTTCTAAGGAAATAAATGCTCTTTTTTATGGACAGATTTTTTAATAATGCATCTTTTTTTTATAAAAAGACTTTTTCACAAGAATGTACTATTATTTTTATAAAATATATAACCTCTGTTTGAGATTTTTATTATTTTTATTGAAACTAGATTAAGAAAAAAAAACATACTAATATGACATCTTGACATCCTAAGAGCTCGTTTGGTAACGTTCCTATTCTCTGTTTTTTGTTTCCTGTTTTTTGTTTCCTATTTCTTCTTTTTTTATAACAAGAAACGAGAACAAGAACAAGAAACGGACAAATGAACAAGAAACGGGAACAAGAAACAGGAATGTATTTGATAACTTTTTATATTTATTGTTTCTTAAAAAAAAGAAACAAAAACAAAAAATATTTTTCATGACTGTTTCTTGTTTCTTGATTTTTGTTTTAGATTTATTTTTTATTTTTCACATTTACTTCAATTAAACATTAAACAAAAATATAGAACATCCATCAAACATAAAAAATAAAATTATCAAAAATTTATTCATTTAATACAAAGAAGTACCGATACACAAATAAAAATAATAACATAAACATAAAATTGTATCTATCCTTCAAATGTGGTCAAATTTGATTAACAATATCATCTCACTCGAACCATTTCTCTTAGATGATGCCAACTCACTTTTTAATCCATCAATTTCAACATCATTCATAATTTTAAAGTAAGTTATTATGTCTTCAATATTCAGAATCGTAAGAAACAAAACAAAATTTAACCCTAACTCTGCTACCTATGATGCTTTAAAGAAAAACTCACAATGAAAACTCAGATCCGCGTAAGGAGGAAGACGAAAACTATGGATTTGACGAAGAAGAGTTAGATGAAAACTATGGATCCGACGAAGAGTAACAATTAGGCAAAACCTATAGATTCAACAAAAAGGAACATTCCAACAAAGAGAAAGAGTCCAAGTTGTAGAGGAAAACGATGAGAGGTGAAGAGGAAGACGATGTGCAGAGGGAGACAATAAGTAAAAGAGGAAGAGGATGATTATTTGGAGAAGACGATGGAGATAAGAGAAAAAGGAACCAATAAAAATAATTAAGAAAAAGGAAAAGGAAACAAATAAAAATAATTGAGAAAAAAGAAAAAAAAACCAATAAAAATAATTGAGAAAAAAGAAAAGAAAACCAACAAAAATAATTTAAAAAATGAACTAATAAAAGTAATTGAAAAAAAAACCAATAAAAATAATTAAGAAAAACGAAAAGAAAATCAATAGAAATAATTGAAAAAAAAATAAAACTAATAAAAATAATTGAGAAAAGGAAAAGGAAACAAACAGAAATAAATTGAGAATAAGGAAACAAACAGAAATAAATTGAAAAAAAGGAAACCAATAGGAATAATTACAAAAACGGAATAGAAGAAGCTACTTTTTTTTATTCCTAATAATTTCTTGTAAAATGAGAAACGTTTCTATTTTTTTAGAACGAGAAACAAAGAACATTACCAAAAACCTCCATTTCTTAAAAAAATGAAAATAAAAATAGAAAACAAAAACATTACTAAACTGACCCTAATGTATTGATTTCTATCTCAAGAATCCAAAAATTGACATCCCGAGTATTTAAGATTCGGTCATTGGAAAAGTTTACTTTTTCAAAAAAAATGAGTAAAATGCTATAATAAATCAAAATATATCGCCGATTGACCATCACGATATAAGAGATACTTCAAGAACCAATCTTAGATATTTATTCTTAAAAAATGCAAACTAATAAGAATATGAAAGCAACATGGACTAAAAAACCAAAATATTGCAAAAAAAGATATATAATAACTTAAAAGATTTAACATATACAAGTTCAATATGCCCGAGACTTCACAAAAAAAGATATAATATGTACATAGAATTCAATATGTGTTCAAGATTAGTAGACAAATAATACTATGCATATGAAGATGTGAACATATCATTTAGATTGAAATGTGCTAATATAGAAGGAAGCAAAACTAATAAGAAATAAATAACTTACTTAAACCAGAAAATACGGAGAAGAGAAAAAACGTGGAGGTTTGTTGGGGGGTGAAGGGGAGAAAAACGGGTGGATGGTGAAAGAGAGTTCAGGTAGAAGGCAAGAAATTAGTTGTGGTTTTGGCAGATTTATGAAATAATTAGAAAATAAGAAATTTCCAAATAGATAAAGGCTAGGTTTTTTGTGTGAATTAAGAAAAATATTTTTGGGGGAAAAGAGAAAAAAAAATGCAGGTTGAAAGTGTATATACGAGTGAGTGAAAGAAAATTGCTAGAGTATTGCAATAAGGTATCTCTCAAAGTTCTACTTGCCTTAGCAAACTCCTATTGGTAACGGTGAAGTGCCCCACCTTACCTCAAGTTTCTCTGTGGAACATTAACAAGCTTCTGCTCAGCCTTCTCTTCTGACCTAAGAATGGTCCCTTCCTTGATACCTTCAACAGGTCATCGTCCTTCTGGACACTCAAGTCCAGCGCCAAGTATAGTGCTTCAGTTTGGGTGGCTGGTTTGAAGGCTCGAACAAAACCTTGAAGATCCTTTCTCAAACCCCAAACAAACATCTTAGCTCTAGCAGCCTCAGTCTCAACCAACTCAGGGGCAAAGAGGGATAGCATGTCAAACTCATAGTCGTACTCCTCAACCGTCATTTGACCTTGCTTCAGGTTTATGAACTCTTGACGTTTGGCATCCCTGAGGCTAGAAGGTAAAAACTTAGCATAAAAACTCTCCTTGAACTGGTCCCACGTAATCTGGTTAACATTACCACCAAGCATCCTTTCTACTGACTGCCACCAAATGGCAGCTCTCTCCCTCAGTAGGAACACGGCACACTGGACCTTCTGGTCGTCAGGACATCTCATGAAACGGAAGATGGTCTCCACAGAAGATAACCATAACTTCGTGCTAATGGGATCCTCCAGCGATCCATTAAAAGTTTGTGGATCATATATTCTGAAATCCCTCAAATGCTTAGCCTCAACTGACAACTGATCTGGTAGGTCTTGTTGTGCTGTTTGACCTTGAGCAAGGGCTGCTTGGGCTAGCTGATGTCGTGCCAACACTTCAGTCACTGTGTCATTAAACCTCTGCTCTAGCTGAGTAAGATCAGCATGGGTAATGGGTGCAACAGGGTTAGCAACTTGTTCAGCAGGTTGATTACACCCTACTCCTCTGCCTCCTTGATCACCCCTACGAGCACTTCTACGTGGTGTCATTTTCCTAAATTCCACCAAAAAAATCCTTTAAATTTTAGTCATAACATTCCATATAATTCTAGTTTAACATAGGTAAAGTCATGTACATAGCTATAAACATTTATCATGAAAACATATCTAACGAACGAAAAACCGTATTAGCCATAGGGAAAAAATCATGGACTCACATCCTAAGTCAGTTACATACTCTAAAACTTATGCTTTGATATCAACTATAACAACCCAATTTTTCGAATCTAAGTTGAGGTCATTACTTTAAATAAATAAAGTTTTTCAAACTTTTAAAACAAAACAAAGTCTACTAATTTCATTAAATAAAAGTAAAACAAACAATCTGAAAATAAGAGTTTGGCAAACCAGCAAAAAAGTACTAGGAAAGCATATCTAATTCGGGTCCTATCTAATGTTAAAGAAAATATATAGTAAAATGTTCACAAAGTTCTTAACAATGAGGAAAGAAAACTTTTAGCATTCAAAACATAGAAAACATGGAATTAGCGGAAACAAAACTAGAGTCCCTATATGGCACGTCAAGATCTTTTTTGTTGTTCCTCTCCCTCTTTGCTTGAAAAGTTACATAGAAAAATTGTGAATATAAAAAAAATACTCCAATCCCGCAAAAATTATAAAAATACTCTGCACAACTAGTCTCGATCCCAACTATTAACTTCCCATTAAAAGGTAGTTGACTTCCTATTAGAAGGTAGCTTAGTGGTAAAGTGACCCTAAGGGTACACTTAAACGTTAAGTCAATCAATATAAGGTGGTGATTGCGAGAGACAAAACTAACCTAATAGCCAAAGCTAACAATTATACCATCAGTCCAAATAGATACAACAGTCAGTCCAATAATAGGCATAAGATATAACATCATTCAATAGCTCCACAGTTATATATTTAGTCACACAGTTAAACAATTTCAGTCAAACTCTCGTATAAGCCTATCAATGTATTTTATCGTCTATGCATAATCAATCATCATTCCATTCCGCATAATTAAACATTAGTTCGAAGGTCCGTAGAAATCTCTTGCGGCTTGGTAAGAATTCCTTATTGCAAACTAATACCCAAATTCAAACGTATACATAACAAAAATTAAATTAATAAATTTTGCCAACAAACATTATCAATTTAATTAAATTAAGTTTTCCCAACTTACCCAAATTGGGGGTTGAACTAAATCACAAACTTGATGGAAAATCCAGAATTGAATCAAGAGGATTCCAATAGCACCTTCAAGGTCAAGAAAATCCCATCTTTAGTAAAAATAAAAAGAATTAAAAAAAAAAAAAAAAAACTTAATTTAGAGTCTTACCTAACCTTTAATGAGTAGTTCAAAACCCACCATAACCATAAAGATCGGAAAAAAAAACTCACCCAAACTTACGACGGTGAGCGGCGGCGGCAAAGGGTAGAACCAGCAGCGGACGGCGGAACAAAGATTCACAGTGGAGAGGAGTGAGGCACGGGCTTGACGGAGAAGAAGAAGAAGAAAGAAAGTTGTTTTTTCTTTTTCTTTGGCCTAATTTATAACCCAACTAGTAAAATAATATTATTACTTTATTATTTCCTTTTCCTATACATAACAAAATATATATATTTCAATATTTCTTTCTCTTTCTTCAATATTATTTCTTTTTCCTTTCCCAATAGATTAATATATATATATATATATATATATAGTTAATATTTCCATACTTTTTCTCTTTCTTTAATAAATCTATCAACTTTCTTCCTAAAATCAAATCAACTCTCATCTCATTGACTATCTTCCAACAATTATCTTTTCTTTTTGCCATTAATTATATATACTTAATTAATTTCAATTCCATCAAACCAATTATCTTCAATTTTAAATAAAATAATATTTAATAAATTAGAAATTATCTTGATTTCAGATTTTGTGATACGAAATGATTGTCTTTTTTAATAATAAAAAAGAAAATTTTTAAAACAAAAAAACAAAAATAGTAGACCGTGAAATGTACACAATGCAATGAAAAAGGAAAAAGTAAGACTTTTGAATACTTTTTCTAAAAGAAAAATCAAAGAAAACAAAAGTAAAAAGTAATCATAAAAATAATCATTCCAAAACCAATTGAAGAATATTATTTTAAATGCCATTTTAAAAAAATCAAAGAAAACAGGAAAATATATTTGCATAAAAATATGTACAGTTGAATGAATAAATGTTTGTTTTTAGAAAATAATATCTTTTGAAATAACATTTTTTTTAGAAAGTTTTTCTTTAAAAAAAAAAAGATTTTGTTTCAAATACGGTCGAACGAATACATGTTTTTTTAGAGAATAATATCTTTTCAAAACATTTTTTAGAATAGTTATTTTTTTAAAAAAAAAAGATTTTATTTCAAATATCTGCACGAAGTAATTATAACAAATCAATGATGTGGGATTTTTTTATTTTTTCTTATTTATTATTTTAAAAGATGTGATTATGTTATATTAGGAAAAAATGGTATTTAAAAAACTAAGAAGAGAGAATATTTTTTAAGAAAAAAACTGGAAGAAAAAAAATGGAAGGACCTTAAAATGGAATACAACCATTAGTGATTTACAACTATATACAAACATAACGGGACCGTTTGGGGGAAAGGTTGGATTATGGGAGGTTATGGTTACGATAAACCTAGTGTTATAATAAACCTAAAATTATGATAAGATATGTTTGGGGGAAGGCTTAGAAAAAGTGGTATGAGAAGATATGTTTAGGCGAAGGGTTACGAAGAAAGTGTTTTGATAGGATTATGATAAAATGTGTTTGGGAGAAGGATTATGTGGGTAGGATTATGATAGTATTATAATAAGATGTGTTTGAGGGAATGGTTATGTAGATAGTGTTATGAAATTGATTTATATATATACTAATTCATATTATAAATCCAATACACAAATTTCATATATTTAATTTACCAAATTGTCTAGTTTTCATAAAACAATTTGTCTTAATTTTTTTAAATATGACGTTTATTTTCAATATTTTTCAAGTAATCGTTACATGCAAATAATTTTTTTGTTTTTAAAAGTCATATTCTATCCAATACACGAATTTCATATATTTAATTTACCAAATCGTCTTAGTTTTTATAAAACAATTTGCCTTAATTTATTTAACTACAATGTTCATTTTCAATAAATTAGTTTTTATGAATGTGACACACATGCAACCCCTAAACTGCAAATAATAATTGAAAATACGAAGTGCCGGAAACAGAAAATAACAATCAACGCTTTTACCAACTATAGTTTTGTTTTCAAATGAAAAATTATAATGAATCTAATTTTAGGTTTATCTTCAATTTATTTTAGTCTACTTTTAAAATATTAACTTTAATTTTTAATTTTTTAACGGTAATTTTTATGTTTTCAAAATATTTATTTTCGTCGTTTTGTAACATAAAAAATTCATGAACTTACCGTCTCTATAACAAAAGATTTGTTATGTTAATTTAACCAAGTTTAATTTAACAACCAAAATAACGTTATAAAAGTGGAAAAATATAGACAAACTCCCTCTAAATAATAGGTTTGTTGAAATTACAACTCCACTAATTTTTAATTTAACCAAATAGTCCTTATAGTTTTCTAATTGTTGTAATCAATTTATGGTAGTTTGTTAAAATGTTATCATTTTTTTATTGAATTGACATTCCTTAGATATTTAAGCTAATTAATAAAATACAATGAGGTTGAGATTGATATCAAAATTTTAATTTCACAAATATATTGATAGGAATTCAAACATAGAGTTGGTTGAAGGTAATTAAATTAAAATTTTAATTTTTTAATCACAATAAATTACCTAATTCAAGAGTGAAGGAAGAAATTAAAATTTTAATAATGTAATTGTACCAAATTCATAACTTAAAACACAAGCTATGACTTTAAAATAAAAAGATTAAAATTAACGAAAACTTATAAATATAAAAATTATAAATGAGAAGAAAAAAAAGATTAAGGAAGAGTTGAAGAAGGGTTTGGTGAAGGGTTGAGGAAGGTTTTTGAGGGGGTAAAACTAGGGTTATATAACCCTTCCCCCAAATGAGAGGGTTGGATTATATAACCCAACCCTCCCTTTTATAACCCGTTCTCCCAAACATGCTCAACATGCGTGGTGATACTCTAGTGTCTAAAGGGTAAAGGTCTTCGTGTGCCAACAAAGGAGATATATTTGCATGAAGGTCGTCACTACTGATTATAGATTCTAAACTTATTGGTATATCCCGAACAGAGGCTTGTGAATGAGTGGTGAAAATAATAATAATGATAGTAGTGATAGTGATAGTGATAGTGATAGTAGTAGTAGTAGTAGTAGTAGTAAAAATAGTGATAGTGATAGTGATAGTGATAGTAGTAGTAGTAGTAGTAGTAGTAAAAATAATAATAATAATAATAATAATAATAATAATAATAATAATAATAATAATAATAATAATAATAATAATAATAATAATAATAATAATAATAATAATAATAATAATAATAATAATAATAATAATAATAATAATAATAATAATAATAATAATAATAATAATAATAATAATAATAATAATAATAATAATAATAATAATAATAATAATAATAATAATAATAATAATAATAATAATAATAATAATAATAATAATAATAATAATAATAATAATAATAATAATAATAATAATAATAATAATAATAATAATAATAATAATAATAATAATAATAATAATAATAATAATAATAATAATAATAATAATAATAATAATAATAATAATAATAATAATAATAATAATAATAATAATAATAATAATAATAATAATAATAATAATAATAATAATAATAATAATAATAATAATAATAATAATAATAATAATAATAATAATAATAATAATAATAATAATAATAATAATAATAATAATAATAATAATAATAATAATAATAATAATAATAATAATAATAATAATAATAATAATAATAATAATAATAATAATAATAATAATAATAATAATAATAATAATAATAATAATAATAATAATAATAATAATAATAATAATAATAATAATAATAATAATAATAATAATAATAATAATAATAATAATAATAATAATAATAATAATAATAATAATAATAATAATAATAATAATAATAATAATAATAATAATAATAATAATAATAATAATAATAATAATAATAATAATAATAATAATAATAATAATAATAATAATAATAATAATAATAATAATAATAATAATAATAATAATAATAATAATAATAATAATAATAATAATAATAATAATAATAATAATAATAATAATAATAATAATAATAATAATAATAATAATAATAATAATAATAATAATAATAACAATAATAATAATAATAATAACAATAATAATAACAATAAGAATAATAAGAATAATAATAATAACAATAATAATAATAATAATAATAATAACAATAATAATAACAATAAGAATAATAATAATAATAATAATAATAATAATAATAATAATAATAATAATAATAATAATAATAATAATAATAATAATAATAATAATAATAATAATAATAATAATAATAATAATAATAATAATAATAATAATAATAATAATAATAATAATAATAATAATAATAATAATAATAATAATAATAATAATAATAATAATAATAATAATAATAATAATAATAATAATAATAATAATAATAATAATAATAATAATAATAATAATAATAATAATAATAATAATAATAATAATAATAATAATAATAATAATAATAATAATAATAATAATAATAATAATAATAATAATAATAATAATAATAATAATAATAATAACAATAATAATAATAATAATAACAATAATAATAACAATAAGAATAATAAGAATAATAATAATAACAATAATAATAATAATAATAATAATAACAATAATAATAACAATAAGAATAAGAATAATAATAATAATAATAATAATAATAATAATAATAATAATAATAATAATAATAATAATAATAATAATAATAATAATAATAATAATAATAATAATAATAATAATAATAATAATAATAATAATAATAATAATAATAATAATAATAATAATAATAATAATAATAATAATAATAATAATAATAATAATAATAATAATAATAATAATAATAATAATAATAATAATAATAATAATAATAATAATAATAATAATAATAATAATAATAATAATAATAATAATAATAATAATAATAATAATAATAATAATAATAATAATAATAATAATAATAATAATAATAATAATAATAATAATAATAATAATAATAATAATAATAATAATAATAATAATAATAATAATAATAATAATAATAATAATAATAATAATAATAATAATAATAATAATAATAATAATAATAATAATAATAATAATAATAATAATAATAATAATAATAATAATAATAATAATAATAATAATAATAATAATAATAATAATAATAATAATAATAATAATAATAATAATAATAATAATAATAATAATAATAATAATAATAATAATAATAATAATAATAATAATAATAATAATAATAATAATAATAATAATAATAATAATAATAATAATAATAATAATAATAATAATAATAATAATAATAATAATAATAATAATAATAATAATAATAATAATAATAATAATAATAATAATAATAATAATAATAATAATAATAATAATAATAATAATAATAATAATAATAATAATAATAATAATAATAATAGTGTAACTAGGCACCCAAAATAGGCTAAATTGGCATGTAAAAAGAAATATTAAGGGTTCAGGAGTCTTTTGTGTATGGGGAAAGTGTCACGCCCTTTTCTAGTTTACCCCTCTAACCTAGATCGAGACGTGAAGATACCTTTTAAAAACATCTTTCCCAACATAAAAGACAAGTAAAACAAGTTTTATAAATTTCTATAAAAAATTTAGCATAATCTCCCCTAAAAATAGATTAACCACACTTGAAAAAGAAAAAGGAGAAAACACTTGTAAGGTTTACAATCTCAAAACAAACTCTGAGTGTGTCGCACCAGAAACTCATCAATATCATCCAAATCCCAAACAGATTCCTCATATGATGTACACTTGAAAAGAAAACTATTTCAAATACCTTACTATCCAAAAAGGAGGTTATTCAAAACATACATCCCATGACATTCACTAACAAATTCCAACTATCCTAATAATACTCTTCAAATATATATAGTATAATGTTATAGATGTTTATCAGAAACGAGTGCCATTTGATGGCACAATAGGCACCTGGAACTTAGTGGTTACCTAAGGGGAAAACATTTTAAAATGTGAGCAAAAGCCTACGATGGTAACTTATAAAAATAAAGTGTGTAAAAACATACTTTCATTGGGAACCGTTGGAACATTGTTTGATATTTGAAGGTTTGAATAAAATTCCTTAAACACATTATAAAATAGTTAGAAATCTGTCTAAGAAAAATTTTTCCATATCCAAGTCAACTCAAAAGGATATGGCAAATACGTGGTCGAGCGTAGCTCACGTATGCTTCATATCAACAATGAATGAAACATGCAACCATACCTAGCTCACAAATACGTGATTGAGCATAGCTCACGTATCATATACGGTCGAGAATAGCTCACACATGATACGTATTAACCAGGAATCATGCGACCAAATTGAGCTCACGCATATCCATTACCTGCAACAGTGACAACTTAATTATAGTATCCACATCATCGATAACTAGGCACCTATGGGCATATAGAGCTACTCTCTAAATCTAGGCCCAAATCCAATCCCACCGTTTCCATATATCTCCCCACCAATGCTCAGGTTCTCGAATCTTCGATCACGATCTCTTTCAGCCTCAAAATCACATTCACGTAGCCTTTAGGGAAATCACCAACTTTCTTTCATAAAATCACATATTTCATGTTTAAAAGCCAAACATGGTAAAAGACACATTTTCATAAAGTAACTTTCAGTCCTTAGTCACCAACCCATGCTTGTAGAATAACATTCAAACCATCTAAGTTTAATAATAGATCAAGGAGTATTTTCTAAATAAGTTGTCATCTAAATCACGACTAACCACATTTCCGAAATATAAGAGTTCATGGAAACTGGAAATCATATTTGAAAACATTTTTAACACATTGTTCATAAAACAATCATATTGATAACTTTCACAATCATAGTGTACTATATAACATATATAGATTTATAATGAAAAACTGCTTAAAAATAAACCACTCACTGTCAATAGCTCGCTTATCTAGGATTATAAGCTCTCCTCAATTTAGTTTGAATTTGCATTCTCGTTTTCCAAGCCTCTCAAGGACTCAAACCTAAGCATAATCAAAGATGACGTGAAAAACCTCGACGACTTCTTGACATAAACATAAACCCCAACAAAAAAGCCTCAGTCTTTCAAAGCTCCAAACTTGTATACACCTAGAGTCTTAACCTTAACAAACTCAAAATTTTAATAAGTACAATTAATATTGATGCCAAAACTTAATGGATACTCAAAGATTCCCAAAAAGAACCAAAACCAAGAATTATAACTTATATCATAACACACTCAACACTTCGAGTAGTTATGAAACCTCAATTACTTACCAAAATCTTGTCAAGATTGACCTCAACCTACTAGACAACACATTAATGTCCTCCAAGAGAACTTACCTAAATGTAGCTTGATCCAAGATGATTCCAAACTTTTGCCAATGATTCGACCAAAATTCGCCAAGGACAAAACTTCAAAACTAATACTCAAAAAGTACAAATAAGCATTAATCCCAAACCAATTCTAATCGGTATCCAAAATCAAAGAAAACCCAATGAAAACTCACCAACAAAGTGCCAAAGTGATCAATCCTAATCTTGTTGAATAGCTACTTAATAACCTCAATCTCTCAATCCCAACATCGTCCAAGGGTTATGGGTAAATCAATATCAATATCACACTTAATGAGTATTCTAAAAATGGAAAAATTAAGCATTGAAACTTACCAAGAGCTTAGCAAATTAATCTTAACTTCAGTGGACAATCCTCTAACGGCCTAAATTTTGAATCCTAAATTATTGCCAAATAGCCAATTTCGGCTTCCTCACGACCAAACATCGGATAAACTCTCCCAATAATCCAAATCTAACACCTAAATATGGTGGATTTTATTATATTTAAGTCCAAACTTAATGGTGTTTCGTAAAACTTTAAGAAACACACTAAATTTACACTAAAATCATCAAATCCTTACCCAACCTTCAAGAAAGAAATTATGGCGACAACTTATAGGAACGAGGGCTTAATGGCCAATAACACACATGGCACAAATAAAAAAATAATATTTTTATTTGAGTAATAACCTTGGTTTAATTTGAAAAGTTTGGTCATTAAATAATTTTTCATACCTAGCTTTCCGATATGCATAATTTGAACCATCAAAGTAAGGAGGTCTAGAAGTAGATTAACATTCAGCAATTTCATTTGTCATAATACTCTAAAAATAAAGTTTATCAAGAAATTAAAATTTTAAAACCTCACTTTGATACCAATTGTTGGACCTATATGGCAACCCTAGAAGGAGATTAATAGGATTTACCCTACTAGAAAAAAGACCTTTCTTGACAGTTTTAGTTTTTATTTCTTGACGTTTTTTGAAAAAACCGTCAAAAAAGGGGTGAATGGAAGGAGAAACCGTTAAGAATTTTTATGGAAGGTCAATTTTCAGTTTTCTTGACGTTTTTTAAACGTCAAGTAATATGTACTTTTCCTTGATGTTTTGAGTATCTAAAAAATTCTTGACGTTTAAAATGTCAAGAATTTTTATAAAAAGGCGGAGAGGAGTTATTTTTTGAATTTCTTGATATTTTTTTAAACGTCAAGTAAGATCATTTTCCTTGACGTTTTAAAAACATCAAGTGCTATTAAATATATAAAAGAAAATATTGGGTTAATTTCTTCAAAGCTCTAGATGTGTCTCTATCCCTTTTAAAATTGTAAGTTCCACCAGATCCCTCACTTTTGCTGTGTTCACCGTTCGTCCGTCCCCGTTCACCGTCGTGTTCCACCTCTCCAAAAATGCATACCATATTCTTCACATTTTGTTCGTCCATCCAACTCTCTCCCTGCCACCGCCCTCTCCGATTATCTGTCTGTCATCATCTTTGACTCTCTCCCTATCGCCCTGTCTCCATCTCTCTCGTCTTCCTCTCAATCTACATTTTGTTACGTTCTTGTTTTTCTCCTTGGGGCTTTTATTTCTTCAAGTTTCAATCGATTAGTTTGTAATTTTTCTTTAATTTCTTTATTCTTAATATGATTTCCGCCTAAATTTTTCTAGGGTTTTTAATCGTAGCTTGTGGTGTGTCACATTCCAACCTAAAGATTTCTTCTTCCTCATTTGTTCAAGAAATTCAACTTGCTCTTCTTAGTTATCTACTAGTGCAGGTGTTTTCTGTTTTCATTTTTTTATTATTGAATCTTTCAGTTTCTACACTTTGGGAAATTGAAAATTTTCTTTATTCTGTTTCTTTCTTTATTGAAAATTTCTTTGTTCTAGTTTCTACTACTGGTGTAAGTCCCAACCAGCAGTTTCAAAAGCACTTTCAATATCCAATTTGATCACTTCACCTAGTTTCTTAGATTTAATTGGAGTTGTGGGGGATCCAGAAAAAATTGCCTCTAGAAATTCTGAACATTTAATTCAATTATAGCCTTATCTTTTCGTTCCTTTTGTAGTGGTAATTTATATTTTATGCCTAACCTTGCCTATGTTGAGAACCCAACCTATTATATGGTATTTTGCTCTGTTCTTATTTTGTTATTCTGTATGGTAATGTACAAATTCTTTCCCCCTCAATTTTACTATACTCCGAAGCCAATCACTTTGTCCTTCCAGACCTTGAAATTTGTACATCTCTATCAATTTAATTGGATCATACTATATATATCTGAAATTTTCTTATTACTTCTGCAGGTGTTATATTATCTTTTTAGAGTTGAACCATTTACAACTCTTACAATTCAGTTGCAATGTGGTAAATTTTATCACGCTGATCAGATGTTTTTTTAGATATTTTTGGTACTTGGAATCAGGTTCTAGAAGATATGAGTGATTTGAAGGAATTAGTGAGTTCATTGATTATGAGTGTTTTATCTTATTGTATATTATGTTGTTATTAATTTGTTTTAAGAACTCATCTACTTTCATCATTTACAAGAACGACTTGATTAAGTAATCATGTCGTTATCCAATAAAATGATGCTCTTTATTTCTCACAGGTTCCAGAGCTTTTTTTACCTTTCTGAGATCTTAACAAATGAAAACTCGATTGATTTTGGCACCACCCAATTAGGGCAGAACATTGGTAATCCTTAAGGAAAATACCTACTATTGAGTATTCGTATGCCAGTAAGTTTCTCATTTAGATGTTATTTAACATTCTAAATTTCATCAAACTCCTTCTGTGGGCTAAAAATCCAATTAACTTTATTCACAAACATCGGATGGCTATTGAGATCGAGCATATGTATCAGCACATCTGCATGAGTCGATTGATCTCATATTTGGGTAGGCTGTTTACTTCATTGAGGGTTTTCCTTAATCTTGTTTATTGGATTTTCAGTGTTTGTAAGTTGGTATAATTTCTTAATCTTTTTTCTTTTCGATCTCTCTTTTCTCTTCAATTTCTTAATCTTAATCAAAGAGGCAATATTTGCTAATAATGTCTTCTTTTACATTACTTTTGAGCGCACAATTGATATTGACAAAATATATGACCCAGTATTTTCACCTTGGTTACAATTGATTCCTTCAAATTTCAGGGTCTCTATTTAATTGTTTGCTTCCCCTAATTTCTGGAAACAGGTACAACAACGTGCCACACAAGATCAAATTGCCTACTTTGGTCAAACTCCATCTCAACTTTTGATTGTGCCTCATTTGAGGAAGAAGCCCTTAGCTGATGTCCTCCATCTCCAGGTAATGTCATGTTTGTACTTCTGATAATGTACATGCATGTGTATATGGGAATTTCATGTTTGTAATTTAACAATAGGGAAGCGACGAAGGTGACCTCTCTTCTTTTTTTGCTTGAGAGTATATTCTTAGGGAGAGGAGAAGGGATTAAATTTGTAATTTTGATGCATTGATCTTATTGAAAGACCAAAATTAACACAAAGTTGAATGACTAAATTTATAATTTGATTGTATAAGTTTTTGAAATTACAGAATAGTAGCTAAATAATGAAAAGAAAAACATTAACACAAAGTTCAATGACTTGTTGATCGAATGAATGGTTTTTCTTCAAGGAAAGTTTAAAAGTTTTAAAAACTGGGATATATACACATAACGACAACATATTTTGTCTTACACTAAATGACAATATATTATACTCTTAATTTTCATATTTTGTATTTAAGTATTTAAATCTGTAGTTAATTATTAAAATCGTACTAAAAAATGGTAATGGGCTAAAAATATATTTAAAACACTACAATCCACAAAGAACAGAGTCATAGAAGAATCACCTTCGTTATTATGGACATAAATGCAACTTCAGCACTTAACCATAATGTTCAGTTTTTTATTTTTAAGCCAAGTTAGGGACTAAAAAAGATTTTTAAGTCAAGAAGATAGAAAAGTGAGTCATTATTTGCTTCTCATTTCAGGAAAATAGTTCTTGGAAAAGGTTTTTAGAAGGCGAGATCACTCTCAAGGTTGAAACAGGAGAGATGATCTCAGCTGAAGCAGTGGAAGAGTTAAAGTTGTTTTTTGGAAATAGATATATCATACTAAAGAATGTCTTGTATGTACCACAAATAAAAAGAAATTTAATATCTATTTTTTGTATTTTGGAACACATGTATAGAATATCTTTTGAAATTAACGAAGCATTCATTTTCTATAAGGGTATTCAAATCTGTTCTGCTATACTTGAAAACAACTTATATAAGTTAAGACCAACACGAACAAATCTTGTCTTAAATACTGAAATGTTTAGAACAACCGAAACTCAGAATAAAAGACAAAAAGTTTCTTCTAATATCTATTTATGGCACTTAAGACTTGGTCACATAAATCTCAATAGGAATGGGAGATTAGTTAAAAGTGGACTTCTAAGTGAGTTAGAAGATAACTCTTTACCTCCTTGTGAATCTTGTCTTGAAGGAAAAATGACTAAGATCTCAGAGCCAAAATACCTTTAGAGTTTGTATATTCGGACTTCTGTGAACCAATGAATGTCAAAACTCAGGGAGGGTACAAATATTTCATTAGTTTTATTGATGATTATTCTAGGTATGGTCATGTTTACCTAGTTCATCATAAGTCTGATTCTCTTGAAAAGTTCAAAGAATATAAGGCTGAAGTTGAGAATGAATTAGTTAAAACAATAAAGAAACTTCGATCAGATCGAGGTGAAGAGTATATGGACTTACGATTCCAAAACTATTTGATAGAACGTGAAATCCAGTCACAACTCTCTGCATCTAGTACATCTCAGCAGAACGGTATATCAGAAAGAAGAAACCAAACCTTGTTAGACATGGTTCGCTTTATGATGAGCTTTGCTCAGTTGCTAGATTCCTTTTGGGGATATGCTTTAGAAACAGCTATCTATATTTTGAACAACGTTCCCTCTAAAAGTATTTCAAAAATACCTTATGAGCTATGCAAAGAGCATAAAGGAAGTTTACGTCACTTTAGAATTTGGGGATGTCCGACACACGTGTTGGTGCAAAACCCTAAAAAATTGGAACATCGTTCAAAATTATGCGTATTCATAGGATATCCAAAGGAATCTAGAGATAGTTTGTTTTACGATCCTCAAGAAAATAAAGTATTTGTATCAAAAAATGTCACATTCTTAGAGGAAGACCACATAAGGGATCATCAACCTCGCAGTAAATTAGTATTAAATGAGATTTCCAAGAGTGCTAAAGATAAACCTAGCTCATCCACTAAAATAGTTGATAAAACTAAGCAATCTGGTTAAACACATCCTTCTCAAGAGTTTAGAGAGCCTCGATGTAGTGGGAAGGTTGTTCATCAGCCTGATCGCTACTTGGGTTTAAGTGAAACTCAAGTTGTCATACTTGATGATGGCGTAGAGGATTCATTAACCTATAAATAGACAATGAATGATGTAGATCGTGACCAATGGATCAAAGCCATGGACCTCCTGTCTAGACTCTAGTAGATCAACCAAATGATGTAAAACCTATTGGTTGCAAATGGATATACAAGGGAAAACGAGACCAAGACGGTAAAGTACAGACTTTTAAGGCTCGACTTGTGGCAAAGGGTTATACCCAAAGAGAAGGAATGAACTAACATTTTCTCCCATTGCCATGCTTAAGTCAATTAGAATACTCTTATCCATCGTCACTTTTTATGATTATGAAATTTGGCAGATGGATGTCAAGACAGCTTTTTTGAATGAAATCTTGAGGAAAGTATCTATATGGCTCAACTAGAGGGATTTATAGAAAATGGTAAAAAACAAAAGGTTTGTAAGCTTCGGAAATCCATTTATGGTTTGAAGCAAGCATCTAGATCCTATAATATAAGATTTAATACTGCGATCAAGTCTTATGGTATTGAATAAAATGTTGACGAACCTTGTGTTTACAAAAAGGTCGTCAATTCCATTGTAGCATTCTTAGTTTTATATGTAGATGATATTCTACTTATTGAGAATGATGTAGGTTATCTTACTAAAATCAAGAAATGGTTAGTTACGCAATTTCAAATGAAAGATTAGGGAGATGCACAATTCATTCTTGGAATCCAAATTGTTTGAAACCGTAAAAATAGAACACTAGCCATGTCTCAAGCATCTTATATTGAAAAATCTCGCCTAAATATAAAATGCAGAATTCCAAAAAGGGTCTGCTGCCTACAAATATGGAATTCATTTGTCAAAGGAACAATGTTCTAAGACACCTCAAGAGGTTGAGGATATGAGAAATATTCCCTATGCTTCCGCTGTTGGGAGTTTGATGTATGCAATGTTATATACTAGACCTGACATTTGCTACTCAGTAGGGATGGTCAGTAGGTATTAGTCTAATCCCAGATGTGATCACTGGAAAACCTTTAAGAATATTCTAAAATATCTTAAAAGAACAAAGAACTACATGCTCGTGTATGGTACTAAGGATCTGATCCTTACTGGGTACACTGATTATGATTTCCAAACGGATAAAGATGCTAGAAAGTCTACATTTGGATCAATATTCTCTCTAAATGGGGGAGTAGTAGTGTAGAGAAGCGTAAAATAAACTTGTATAGCCAACTCAACAATGGAAGCTGAATATGTAGCAGCTTGCGAAGTAGCAAAGGAAGCAATATGGCTAAGGAAATTCTTGACAGATCTGGAAATTGTTCCAAATATGCACCTGCCAATCACTTTATACTGTGACAATAGTGGTGCAATTGCAAATTCACAAGAACCTAGAAGCCATAAACAAGGAAAGCATATCGAACGCAAGTACCATCCTATTAGGAAAATTGTACATCATGGAGGCGTTGTAGTGATCCAGATTTCTTCTAAGCAAAACATTGCAGATCCTTTTACAAAGCCCTCACGGTTAAAGTGTTTGAGGGTCACCTACAGAATTTAGGTCTACGATGCTTGTAAACTAGGACAAGTGAGAGATTTATTGGGCATGTGCCCTAGTTTATTATATTCATATGTTTATTGTACTCATATCTCTTATTCTCTCATGGTTAAATTCAAACATTTTTATCCCACTAGGAGTTTTAGTCAAAGTGCGAGTTTGTTGGAATTTATGTCCTAAAACTCATAGTTTGTAATCATATTCTATTCAATAAAGCCGTTATTGAAAAATTGAATACTATAATCTTAAATCCAATAAACTAAGATCCCAAGGCTATTTTGAGTAAACTTGAACTTTATGTAGAAACATAAATATGGATTAAGTTTAAGTAAATAGCCCAAATAGTTTATAGTATATGAATAAAGGTTGGACGCCTTATTCAAAGATATTATGGATGCGGCCCGTTTTGTAGTTAGTATAAACGAGGTAATCTTAAATCGTTCATGTAGAGACATGAAAGTGGGGGTGTCCTATGTAAAGGGTTTACATAAGACAGAACCATGAAATAGTCACTTTTACGTTATAACGTCGTTTACTGTTCAAAACTGACTATCTCGTTTATTGATGATCTAGGTAACTTAATCTTAATCCTGAGTTAACTGTGAACTTCTGTTCACACGAGATTATCCTTAGATCTGCATAGGTGGGGGCAACTCATTAGTGTTGGCACAATAAGCCTCTCATTTCAAGGATAAGATCGAGTGGATAGATGGAAACATAGGGTGTAAGACGGAATTCACTCCTACATGCTTTAGGGTTAGTAGATAGGTTGTTCCCTTAAGGACTGAATCCAAGTCTTGAACAAAGGGTCCCCACCCTCTCATTGATCCGAGAGAGATTCAGTTTATAGGTTGGACCTTAAACTAATTATTTAATAGTGGATTAGTGGAACTTAAGGAAAAAGATGTAGTGTTGGGGGTAAAACGGTACTTTTTGACCCAGCCAAGCTTAGGAACAACCTGTGAAGGATTAACTTACTGATCATGGTTATATCAAATGGACACAAATATATCTATAGTGAGGGGAGTGCAACTACGACTTTAATGGAATGACTCGTTAGTTCATGAATGTTGATTAGCTTGGTATAAAAGAGTTTTGTCTATTAATCTTAGATCATTGGAACCCATGATTTATAGATCCATTAGGTTCCCCTACTAGCTCATATGAAATAAACTTAGAACAGTATAATGGAATGAGTCCAATTATTCGATTTTGGAAAGGAGAGAGAAATCAACAAGTATATGTGATATAGCCATCGGTTTAGATTATTGATAGAGTTTTATGTTTAAATATGATTTAAATATTAAAGATATGAATACGGAGTCATACTCAGAAGCTCAGAAAAGATGGAAATAGTCAAAGTTGTAAAAAGTCAAAATGATTGATTTTTGACTTTTAAAAGTCAAACTTTGACCGGCAATATATTAAAAAATAATTAGAATCTTGAGAAAATGAATGCAGATTCATGCTCAGAAGGTTGGAATTAGTCAAGGAGGTTAAAATGGTAAAAAGCCAAAATGTTGACTTTTTAACTTTGACTAGAAAGATCAAATGACCATTTTGCCCATTGACCAAAGTTAGTGAGAAAATCCAACAATTTGTTGGGTAATTCCACTAACTCTTAGTGGGTTATGTGGAAGCTCATGGTGGTGATACCAAGCCCGATAAGAGAAAATGGAATGGTGTTTAATTCCACTAAAGGTTAGTGGAAAATTAGGTGTTGAGATTTTATAAAAAATTTACAAACAATTTTGCATGTAATTTTCTTATAAATAGCTTATTTTTCAAATTGAAAAATACTTTTTTGTTTTTTGAATTTTAGAAAAAAGATTTTTCCATCTCAACCCTAAAAAAGTCTCAACCCTCCAAATTCCATCTTTTTCTTATATTTCCTTCATTGAACGGATCCCACAACTCAACTCTAAATCTAGAGATTAGTGAGTCAACTCTAGTAGAGGTCCGGGATCATGTTCGTAAGGAGGTTTTGAAGTATCGAAAAGCTACAAAGGTAAGGTTTTTCCTAAACCCCAAGTATCTAAAATAAGTTTAGATGCAATTAGAGTAATCTTTCGATCTTTTTCCACTGTGTTCGTATGTTATATCCTTCAAATACTTGATCAATTGTTCTAAGAGTTGTAACGTGAGTTTCATTCTGTGGTTGTTTTAGATGTTTAAAAATGGAAAAGGAATGGAGATTTGATTTCATATGGTGTTTTTGCACCAATGAGTCAAGCGAGACAATAAAATCATTTAATTATTAACTTTATTTCTTCAGGATCATTGATGTCCGCAATCTATGATAAGAGGAAGGATGAGGATGAGTTTCTCTATGTTACATACAGTAGAGAGAACACATTTGGATGACGTTTACCATTGTTCTGACACTTTGTTGTGACCATAAATTTTGTTGTGGTTGTCATTCTGGAACTTTATGTATATAGATGGTATACTTTTGGGCTAAGTTAGTTAATTAGAGGATGTTGAGTTGAATTCTTGGAAATCTGATGGAATTGTTTATATTGGTTTTGTAAATGATATAAATATTTGCAAAGTTTTGAAAACGATATGGTGAAAGGTTTGATGAATATTGTCGTTTATATGTATTTATGGAACAACTGTTGAACCCCTGTACAGGACCAATGGGAGCATACTGCAGAAACAAAAATATAATTGAATTACAATTAAAAAAAATAGAAAAATGCTTGATGGTTTTAAAATGTCATAAACAATTGCATTCTTGACGGTTTTTAAATGTCATAAACACTTATACTCTTGATGGTTTTAAACTATCATGAAAATTTGTATACTTGACGGTTATAAACTGTCAACTTCACTATTCTTGACGTTTTTACCAACCGTCAAGAATTTTGACTTTCTTGACACTGGCTTCAATGACAGTGTTAAAACCGTCAAGAATAATAATCCTTGACCGTTTAAAACCGTCAAAAGAGTCTGTTTTTGTAGTAGTGTTAATTAAACTTATTAATAAACATGTCCAAATTAGGCTAAATAAATAATTTTTAAATTAAATTAATAAAAATCCTAGCTAATCTATACGGTATAACTAGATTGATAAGAAGTATGTAACAGAATATACAATCAATCTCAACAAACGAGAATATGCAACTAAAATTAAATGTAAAAATAATTAGGAAAGAGTTAAAGAAGAAGATACTGCAATTTTATAGTGGTTTGATCAAACTCCACCTACACCTACTTTCCTATGCTCCTCTCGAGATTTTAATTGAAAACCTTATTTTGACTATTTCCACAAATTAAAGCTTAATCTCTATTTTGCTTCTTTTTTGGGTTCAAGAGCAAACTTAATTCTTTCCATAGATTATGATCGAATTGTTATTACCGACAAATTTGAGCAAATTTAGCATAAGCTTAGAAGGGCTCGCCCCTCGCAATTTTATGTATGTGTGTATGTGTGTATATATATATACTGAAATGAAACTAATTCTAGAAGTTAACTCGTGGTAAAATTGTCTTCTAAATTTTTTTAGACTTATATTCAAGCCTCGTTTTAGCATACTTCTGTTGGAATAAATGGTTGTTATTTATGTTTCTTCATGAATGGATACAATTCATGAGTGGATGCATCACTTCATGAAAACCTAGTAACTATTTGTATTTTTTCATGAATGGATGTATCACTTCATGAAAAGTATTAATAACTAAAAGGACATGACTTTTTGAATGGCCATGAAAAGTATATAAATAAGATCATTTTTCTATTTAGTTGAAGGCTAGATCATTGTGATCTATAATTTATTGTCTTCTTTAAAAAGAATTCTCTCCATTATCCACAATCTTTGACGTTCGGTAGATCTACAAAACTTCGTTCATTGATCTTCTAGACGAGGTGCTACTCTTAGAAGAAAGTTGATATGTTCTATTCTAGAAGACAATTACTCTCAAAACTGAAGCACTAGGGTGAGTAAATTTGTCTTAAGAAGACAATCGTGAATTCGTTGGGCTCAGATCTATAATACATATATGTTTTTCTGTTTTGTTGTATTGATAATTTTCATAACAATCTTAAGACAAATTTATCTTTTATGGTAATACTTGAAAACCCCATTATTTATCTTTTATGAGACTTCGAATCACTAAAATTGAAAAATTATGAAAATATTCATATATGTCGATTTGTTGTTGGATCATGTTGATTTTGTTTTAGAATTTCATATATATATATCTATATATGTATATATATTATTCCACTAAGGTGTTCTGTGCGAAAATCATGAAAATTATTGTTAGTTTTCATTCAACTAATATTTGCATTCGATTCTAAATTTTAATAGGTTGTTATGTACTTTAATTAGTATATAAAACTCTTGGGCAAATGACATTCGAGATTTTTCCTTTGACAAGATTTTAATAATTTTTTTCGCCACTTATATAATTTTGGCATGAGTTCACCGTTTGACATATGTGTTGTGGATTATTGTTTGATGTTCTGCACTAGTTTTGTTTTAGTACAAGTGTGTGTATTTGATAATAAATCATGAGTACTATATTATTTCTGTCATTTATTGGCTTATTTTTGTATATTGTGTATGCATATCGGGTACTAAGCCTAGTATTCTCATGACATTTTACACTTCAAGCTTAATGGAATAATGTCTCCAATTTTATTTGTTGTTTTATTTGATTTTATTTTGTGAGAACTTTTTCGGTAAAGTTATTTACTTTGTTTCACAAATGCTTGGTGATTAATTTCACACAAACGTCATCAACAATTTAAAATTATTGTACAACATATTATTGGTGGAAATCATGGAAGCTTCTATGAGGATTTTAAATGCAATAATTTCCATTGGTGGCCATAAGGAATGTTATTATTTGGCTTCGGGCGACTATTGGAAATTCATGCTATTGCAATATTGAAGGAGAAACCAACAAAGCAAAGTTGCTTACACTTGAGGCATAAAAATATATACAAAATATGTATGCAACAATCACACTTGGAGTGAATTAGATAACACACTATATAGTGATTATAATAGTGGATTTGGCAATCAAGTTTATATGGTTGGAAATTTTATGATCTTTTAAACGAATGATTCCAAATTTATGATATGACACATTTTGTGATATGTATCCCCATATTTGAAGGTTAGTTATATATTGTATGGGGATTTCCTATATGAAAACACAAGAAATTTCCTATGAAAAAAGGAAAGAAAGAAAACATTCATACAATTTCTTAAAAGTGTGGGGGTGCCTAGCAAAAATTGCAATACCTAAACCTAAAATGGTTAAAATAGGCAAAAAAAAAAAATGTTGATTGCATATTCATTGATTATGCTAGCAACAGTTGTGCATATCAATTTCTAGTTCGTAAATCAAATATTTCAGATGTACATGTTAATACAAACATGGAATTAAGGATTGCGACATTCTTTGAGAATGTTTTTCCACACAAAATGTCTTGTGAAACAAAGTTACAAAACTTGATGCTATAGCGAATGGATCTCACAATACAAATGGTTAAATTTTTATACTTGGAGGTAGGGCTATATCTTGGAAATCTTCAAAACAAACATGTATTGTGCGATCCACAGTGAAAATCTAAAGTTATAGCTTTAGATAAGGCTGGAGAAAAAGCAGAATGGCTTTAAATTTTTTTGAAAGATATACCCAACTGGTCCAAAACGATGCCTGCAATATGTATATATAGCGATAGTCAGGCAGCTATTGGAAGGGCACGAAATATTATTTATAATGGTAAGTCTCAACATATACGACGGAGACATAATACAATCAGACAACTACTCTCTAATGGAATTATTAAAATTGACTTTGTGAGGTCAAAAGATAATATTACGGATCCACTTACTTAAGGCCTAACTAGGGAGTTGGTTGAAAGTTCATAAAAAAAAGAATGGAATTAAAGCCTATAAAATGAAGTTACCTAGAGAGGCAACCCAACCTTGTTGATTGGAGATCTCAAGATCTAGGTTCAACGAGAAAACTGATCTCTAGATAACATAATGAGCACTACATTGAAATATTTCACCCATTCTACGAATGATGAGGTAATAAGGTAGTGCTAGTATGGTTTTAGGGTAAGCATCATGCTTTTAATGATTTTTGTAAGTGATAATTATTAATAAAAAAAAGCATATACGATGTTAGTACAAAAATCACCTATATGAGTGTGAAGAGGCTGGTTCTGTGAGAATTTTAAGGCGAATTTTCTAAAACACTCATGAGACCAGACAATGTTCAAGGTCAAAACGAACACAATCATGAGAACAAACTTTGTTATAATAATAAGCTGTGTGATATCTATTGTTTTAGTTTACTCTAGAAAGGTTAACATTTCAAGGAATCATGTTCACTAATTAACCAAGTAAGCTCGATTGATGTTCACTAGGGAAAGTTCAAAGTTTATACTACTTATCCTTATGCAAGTTCTCTATTGGAAAATAACTAACGCTTATTTTCTTCTATTTGTCAACTTACCATTTATGGGGGGATTGTTGGAATAAATGGTTATTGTTTGTGTTTCTTCATGAATGAATGCATCATGAGTGAATGCGTCACTTCATGAAAACCTAATAATTATTTGTATTTCTTCATGAATGCGTGCATCACTTCATGAAAAGTATTAATAACTAAAAGGATGACTTTTCGAATGACCACGTATAAGTCTATAAATAAGGTCATTTTTCTATTTGGTTGAAGGATAGATAATTGTGATCTATAATTCATTGTCTTCTTCAAAAAGAATTCTCTCCATTATCCACAATCTTTGACGTTCGATAGATCCACAAAGTTTCGTTCGATGATTTTTTAGACGGAGTGTTACTCTTAGAAAAAATTTGATATGTTCTATCATGAGAGAAGAATACTCTCAAAACTCAAACACTAAAGTGAATAAACTTGTCTTAAGAAAACAACGTGAATTTGTAGGACTCATATCTATAACACATGTATGTTTTCATGTTTTACTGCGTTGATAAATTTCGTAACTACTTCCACATGATTGCAATCTCTCCTTGCAGAGAACTCAAGTTTCACACAAAGGATATTGGGCTGAATTATTGAATATTGATAAAGGTGAAAACACCACTTTTTATACAAATGACAGAAGCACAAGCACCCAATTTTCTCCTTTTTATTTATTCGGTGTATTTTGTTTTTTCCTTCTATTTTCTATTTCCAACTTACCTACAAGAAAGAGAAAGTAAATGCTAAAAACTGAGAAAAAGCTTTTGAACTCATCATAGCTTCAACTTTTCTTTTCTTTTGCCAAATAAAAACGAACTCTTTTCTCTGTCTCTCTCTCTTTTTGTTTTGCCTAATCTCTCTATTCTTCACTCTCTTTAGTTCTACTCAATCTAGTTAGTTGTTGGTGAATTATTTTGTTCCCACCCCTTCCTAATTTTAGATTCTTTCCCGCTGAAATTAAACAAGTCAATTAAGTTTTTCTTAAATTCTCTTTTTTTGTTAGATCTTTACCTAGACTGAGAGTTAATCAAAATTTTTAAAAAACGAAAAATGGTGGATGTTATTTGGACTACGAAGTAAAACATAAGTCGAACTTTAAGTATAATATAGTTTGATATCTTGACATATTTCTACGGAGGTGTAACTTTAATATATATATATACTTTTTTTCACTTAAATAGAACAATTGGATTAGATTTTTAACTAGTTTGTCATTTAATATAATAAATATTAGCTTGGCATTATTAATACTTCTTAGAACACTCAAATGTGTTAGTAATTAGGATGTTAAAAATTGCAATATTCCTTCAATTTTCCCTCTTATAACTGCTTTATATATAAATATTAAAAGAAATACCAAAATTGGGACTTTCCGTCAGCTTCCATTTGACCCGCTGGCACGATTTGATGACAATCGCAGGCACTGCTTGGCAGAACAGTGTGTCTGTGGGCATCTCCCTTCTCCGCCGGGTTTCCCCTTTGCATTTCCAATCCTTCACCCTCTCTTCAAATCTCTCCTTTTCACCTCATTTCCCACGATCAACACCAAGAACCTTTGCCGTTTCAATGGCCAATGAATCCCGCAGTGGAGTGGTTCGATTCAAAGTGTCTCCCTCAACCGATTGCGTTATTCAGAAGGGTGACATCACAAAGTGGTTCATCGACGGTTCTTCTGACGCCATTGTCGGTAACTCTATCTTTCTCCTCTACTCAGACTAGGCTATTTTATTAAAGGGCTTATTCGCTTTCCTTATTTGTTTACTGCAAAGGGAAGGGTGGTGAGATGTAATCAGTTGAAATCTCCTGTGTCTTTCAGTAATGGTCAGAATCATCTTTTGTTTGAATGATGGGATTGTTTGTTTTTGATGAATCGCTTTAAGTTTGTAGTTGAATTGAAATGGGAACATTCTGTAGGGGTTGGATTGCTTTCCCATTGCTTGACTTTGTCTTGTAGGCACGTAGGATTATCAATTGTCACTGAGAACTGTTTTGTAGAATTTTGATCTTTTCCCTTTTTTGTAAGAAACAATTCTATTGGTGAATGAAATATACAAGTAAAAAGTAAAAAATCCAAACACCGAAATTCAAAAGGACTCTCCCATTGAAGACTAAATGGAAAAAGCTTTATAGAATAATATTTGCTTGTTCTTGCACCAGTAGAGAGTACAAGTCCGAGAAAATGACCAAAAGAGTAGGAAACCTCCATGAAGAGTTGGCCTTTTTGAGCAACCCAAAGAATTCAGAATAAAGCACTATAGAAAGCAAGCCATATATCCTTTTTAATATCATGAAAAGGATGAGCGACCAAAATAATTGTCATGAGGCATGTAGTATTGTCGGGGAAAGGCAAAAACCAACAAAAAAGACTTCAAAATGATGGTTCAAAAACAAGAAGCAAAATGACGGAGCCAAAATTATGAAGTATTCTTTTGTAGAATTGTAATTGGGGGCTTGTATTTGTATAGATTTAGGTTACTGTATGCAGTAGAGTTCATTAGACATGATTCCAATTTCCATGATTTCCAAAGGATGACAACTTTGGTGAGATCACATTAGGTGAAAACAACTAAAAACATAGGCACTACTTTTTATTATTTTCTTATCCTCTTTGAACTACATAAGTGAAAAAAATAATTTTTAAGCTCAAATTCTAAATGATTCCCAAGTCCCAATGTATATTTATATATAATTTGTTTGATTGAAAGTGTAATTGCATTCTAAACTAAACCATAACTCCAAGAATGAAGATAAGGAAGGAGGCCACCAAACTAATGAACTACCGTAAAGGTCTTAGGCAAGGTGACCCTTTGTCACCTTCTCTTGGTGGTCAATGACCTAAGCAGGTTAGTGCTCTTAGGTGTAGAGGAAGGGGTGGATAGTGGTTGAGGGGCTCTTAAGGTGAGGAAGGATTTGGTTCACCTTTCGCATTTTCTTTTTGAATTGGATTCAACGAAGGGCTGGATCTTAGTGGATGTGACAACAAAACCACTTTGCTACTTACGATACCCTATCGCGTATTTAAGTCATCTACAAAGGATTCTATTCGTCGGTCAGTGGGAATTACGTATTTTCAGTTTATAGTTGGCATACTCTTTTCTTGATCAGGTCAAGTGAGTTCCTTTCTTAACCTTAGTAGGTTTTTATCACTTTTCGAAGAGATTTTTATCTTAAGATTGATAAGGGGAAGAGCTTCATCTTGAGGATGAATTATTGTTGGTTCAAGTTAGGAGCCTGGGTAGCTATGGTTCTCTTGGGTTGTAATCCGAATAGCCTGTTTTTCTTGGAACCCTGTCTTTGAAAGTTCAAAGTGGTTGTCTACATGGAAAAAAGACTTGTTTTTCTAAAAGGGTAGCTTATCCTCATCTAGGTGATGCTGAGTGAAAATTTCATTTATTTATGGTCTCCTTTTAGAATTGCTAATTTTGTGAGTAAGTGTCTTAAGGGTCATGAGGAATTTCTAGTCAGAAGGGGTTGAGAAGGAGGAAGGTCTGTCTAAGAATTATTATCAAGTTGATGGAAGTCCAAAGCTCAAAATAGAATTGGTATTCTATCTTGGATTTTGGTTAATAATAGTGTAAATACTATTGAGGTGCCTCATGAAGAAGATTTCTTGTCTATTTCTTCTCCTTCTGTTGACCTCTCTAAGATTCTTGTCCAAAAGTGTTTATTATTGATTCAGAGTTCTTGAATTGGTTCAAAGGAACAATTGAATTCTTAGAGAGGTTAGGAGGTTATGGGAGGGGATAAGTTTAATGTCTCCTTTGAGGGGTTGATCTTCAAGCCTTTTGTAACATGATAGGGGTATTGTTTTTTTAGGCTTGCGTCATTTTCTGTAGTTACGGTTAGAGTCAGACTCCCCTTTTTGTTGGCGCTTGTTTTTTGTATTTTCTTTTATTCTTTCATTTTTCTCAATGAAATTGTAGTTTCTTACCTAAAAAAAGGTTATCTACTACCTTGCCTTGCATGCCAAAATTGCAAACTTTCTTCCAAATGATTTCCTGTTTGGCCATTACATGGCGACAAATAGTTTTCCATGGTTCATCTCTAATATTATGCATCTTAATTCCAATGTCGATGTCAGTCTCGACTGAATTCATTGTGATCCTACTAGCTCGGTTTGGATCTATCGCATGCACTATGAAGTTTAATGTACTCATCCAACTTCTTTTGGGATGCTGTGTTGTATCTCCTGATTAAGCACCTTTATTTAGCTCATTTTGCGGTGCAAGTGATGCAATCATGCATCAAGCAGAGAAAGATTTAAGAGAAGCACCTTTGTAATGATAGAAGATTTAACCCCACTTGCTCAGTAAATTAACTAACCAACAAACTCAAATTTAAAATTACAAAACTATTATTATTTACTAATTATACTTTTTATAAAAAGAAACTATTGCTTATTATATATGCAAGAAGGATCCATATGGACCATATGTTTTATCCTGTATTTTCTTATTGTTAGAAGTTTCCAATACCTTGAAATCTATTAAACTTAGTTTTCTTTGGCTTAAATTTTATTTAGGTCAATCCAGCAAATGAGGTAATGCTTGGAGGTGGTGGCGCTGATGGAGGTAAGGAGTTTCAACATTGTTTTGGTTTTATAACTTGTTGGATGAACTTACCATCTTGAATATTCTTTCCTCACCGTTTTGTAGCCATACATAATGCTGCTGGGCCAGATCTTGTACGAGCATGTTATTCTGTCCAAGAAGTCCAACCTGGAATCCGTTGTCCAACTGGAGAAGCAAGGATTACGCCGTAGGATCTTTCAATTTCGTAGCTGATCATGATCAATAGTTTCATTTGTACTTGCTAATGTGATGTTAAAATGCAGAGGTTTTCGGTTGCCAGCATCTCATGTAATCCATACTGTTGGACCTATCTACAACGCCAGTAGAAACCCCCAGGCCCTACTGAGAAGCGCATATAGGTTCTTGTTATGTAATTGCATTTTTCTTTTCAGTTTGATTTACCATTCTGGACTCAACTTTTCTGTTGTCATGTTGATTTAGAAATTCCTTGGCTGTGGCAAAGGAGAATAACATTCAATATATTGCATTTCCTGCCATATCCTGTGGTGTATTTCGGTAAGTTATCATATTGATTAAGAAATTTCAGTATGTGTTTGCTTTATACCCTTCTTTAATCATTAAAAAAAATTAGCAGTTTCATGATTGATTGATTAGGTTCCTCTTAATTTCGTTTTCTAGTGGCTTGTGTGTGTGCACATGTGTTGGTTTGTACCATTTTTCTATTATAAAATTTAGTTGGTTAATGGTTGGTTGATCCAGATTCCTTTGAACGTATATTTTTATTGATTTTGATTGTAACTTGCAGATATCCTTACGATGAAGCTGCCACAATAGCCTTATCTACCATTAAAGAGTTTTCCCAGGGTTTGAAAGAAGTAAGAATTTTCCTGGTACACTTAGAGAATTCATCCTCTTTTTGTTTCAGTATGCTAATATGTTCTTCACATAATTTGTGCGTGTTTGGATTATCCCATCAAGGTCCTCCTATCTTTGACCTCTTATCTTTGATTGGAAAGTTTTCAGTTAGCCCAAGGAGAGGGATTAGTGTCTTAAAGGGCCTTGTCAGTTTTTCTTGTAGTTCCTTCTATGGGTGGTGAATTCTCACTCGCTAGTTCCCATCTTTTGCTCACTATGGAAGTTCAAATTTCCCAAGCAGCTTAAATTGTTTGTTGTATGTCTTAAATGGAAGGGTTAATACCTTAGATCATGTTTCAAGGAATTTGATGGGTTTGCTAGGGTCATAGTGTTGCATTCTTTACAGGGGTGACTAAGGATCTTGACCACCTTCCCGGGGGTTCTTAAATTTTGTTTTCAGTTTGAAGCTGCTCCTTTCAGGCTTTCGATTTTCTTTAGCTTGACCTAGAAGATATAGCTCTTTGATCAATGAACTTCTTCACTTGCCCTTTCCTAACAAGGAGCATTATCTGTGGTTCGCTCTGGTTTGTGCGGAGACAACAACGGGAGAAAAAAACTAAGATAGGTTTCATGCAAAAAAGACTACTTTTAGCATGAGCCAAGACCATGTTATGGTTATAACTTCCTCTTTTGCACTTAATTAATTTAGGAGCATAGAATTAAAACCTAGCATATATGTATGAATATTAAATTACAAGTAGGGCATTTTGAATCTTCTGCTAACATCTAAAAGTATTCCCTAATTGAGATATTTCAATGCACCTACTAATCTTAAGTTTCTAATTTTCGCTGCTCTCTGTATACCCCTCATGTTCTTAGAGCTTTGTCTCTTTATTATTACTATCTAATAAAGAGATGCGTTTCATTTAAAAAAGAAAAAAAAGCAAAAAAACTTCCAAAAGTATTCCCAGTCTATCCTGTAGTCGCCACAAGTAAAGTCACTACAAGTAAATCGTTTTTGTCTTAGCTTGAGAAGGTAGAAGTATTTAAAAAGTTTTATCAAGCTTAGAAAAGTCTTTAGTCATGACTCAACATTGAAGTCGTGTACCCCCTACGACACTGTTCACGATGTCGAGCCGTGTACCCAACTCGTATATGATGTCGTCCGAGGTCGAGTTCGTCATTAAAGTTGTGTACCTCGTACATGTCTAGGCTTAACTGTCTATCCAATGTGGCAACATTGATAACCATATTGTCTGGCATGCACAAAGTCATGAACCGGGTGCACGACTTCAATACCTAGTGTGCGCAGTCCACAAAACCCTTTCGCCAGCCCTCATCATACTGCCGTTATCTTTAAAAAAACAAGAAAAAACCTTCCTCCCCTTTGGCTGCCACCGTGTCCAGCCCAATTGTTGTAATCGCCGTCCCACCGTTCATCATCCATTTCTACCATTACTACCATCTAAGGTATATTCTTCTTTTATTTTTTATTCATTTTTGTTTATCAAGTGTAAATCTATTTGTATGATTTAGTTGAATTTCATATTTCTTTTGTTGTATATAGACTTGTATGTTTTAATTGTTGAGTGTTATTGGGTATGATTGGATTGTATGTAATGTAAAAATCTATTTGTATGATTTTTGTTCTATAAAAGTGCGGGCTTGATGTATTGATACGTAAATTCTTAAAACAAAAATAGATGTCGGGCATATTTTGTAATAAAAATTTAGATTGTTTAATTTTGGACATGATGTATTTTAAGTGTTATTGGAGGCTATATTTGGATTTGGACTGATTGGGCTTTAAAATGAAAGTGAGTTGGGTTGACTCTCTTGTATTTTTCTAGATTTTTTTGAACTAATTTTTTTTGTTTGATTAGAGTAATGTTGGAATGAGTTATGATCCTGATATTTTTCCAACTTTAGCGGTTTAAATATGTCGATGCGACCTAAAGATCTAGTTATTCTTGAACCTTGTAATGATAAGGATAACGATATTAACGTAGACGTTGATGAATTATTATGAAAGGAAAGAAATTCAGAGCATGAAAGTGATATGATACCATCCGAGATATTTACCCAAATAGATTGGAATATTATTGATTCTATTTGTGAGTAAGGGTCAACATTAGGGATATATATGTAGACAGTTATTGTTTAATTCAAAAGTGAATGTGTGTGATCAAATACTCAATTGACTTGGGTTACAATTCGTACAACTACACTCAATCAATATGCGAGTTTGTCATACGATTTCTCTCCATCACCAAAAACAACAATTAGTGCTTCTCTTTGCTTGCAATACCCATCTGTACTTGACATTGTACCGTACTGTTTTTTAATTATTTCTTGGAACAATGTCACAGTAACACATGAAACTCTAATCATATTTTGAATTTCAATACTCATAAAATTAGAATCGAACTGTGAATTATCTTGTGTTAATTCTAAATACAAACACGAGCGTTCCTCTTCGAGCCTAGTAATTTCAAACATTCTGTGACTTACGCCTACTTTCAAGTAACCTCCAATTACAGCTCTCCTTCCACTGTTTGCATCTGACATACCGAATATTTTGTTTCGATCCTACTACAACAATCTGTCATTAACAGCCAATTGAAGATCTTTACGGTAAAAAAAACATTCACATATATATTCTTATCTCTTAATGTTGACCCTTGTTCACAAATAGAATCATCCATGTGGGTAAATATCTCATATGGTCCATTTCATTTTCATGCTCTTTATTTTCTGCCTTTCATAATAATTCATCAACTTCTACATCAATATCATTAGCCTCATCATTATCAGGTTCAAGAATAACTATATCTTAAGGTCGCATCGACATATTTAATTAACTGTTAAAGTTGGAAAAATATCGTGATCATAACTCGTTCCAACATTACTCTAATCAAACAAAAAATGTAGTTCAATACCCAAATAGAAACTTTACTTTGCCTAATCGGTCTAAACAATAACAAGAGAGTCGACTCAGCTCACTTTCATTTTAAAGCCCAATTAGTCTAAATCCAAATATAGTCTCCAATAACACTTAAAACACATCATATCAAATTTTAAATAATCCAAATTTTCATTCCAAAATATGCCAACCATCTATTTTTGTTTTAAGAATTCACTTATGAATATATCAAGCCCACACTTTTATAGAACAAAAACCGATAGATAGATTTTTACGGTACAGATAATCCAATCATAGTCAATAACAATTAAAACATACAGCTTTATAGCGTTCTATTCACAATGCAATATATTATTTATAGAACAAAAAATATGAAATTATACAAATAGATTTACAATTGATAAACAAAAATGTAAAGAATAGAGAAGAAGAATATACCTTAGATGGTAGCTATGGAAGCAATGGATGATGAATGGTTGAGCTGGAAATGGTGGTCGAAAGGGAGGAAGGGTTTATTTTTGAAAGAAAATGGAAGTATGGTGAGGGCTGGATGAAAGAGGTGTAGAGTTTAGTTGAGGAAGTTGTATACCCAGTACCCAACTAGGCATTGAAGTCGTGCACCAAGTCCACGACTTCATGCATGCCAGACAAAATGGCAGTCAACGCTATCACTCTAGACAGACAGCTAAGCCGAGTTATGTATGGGGTACACGACTTCAATGCTGAGTCGTGTATTGGCTACACAACTTTGCCACCCTATTTTTACATTACTTTTCCAACAATTTTATTTTTGACAACATTTATTTAAATAACATTATTATAAAAAAAAATCCATACGAGGCTTATTATTATTGTCTGTCCTTTTCTTTTCCTAAAAAACAGACCTCCCACAGCCACGATATCCCTCATTTCTCCATGCCCAAACAGTTGCACCCAAACCTCCACGTGTAAATTGATGAATTTTATGGTATTTAACTTGTTATTTTGATGTTTTCAAATGGAATATTTTACAATATGTTTATGTGCACGACATGCATTTAATCTTTTTAATAAAAAATAACATGTCCTTGACGTGTCATGTCCTACCTTTTTTAAAATTGGCACGTCGCTGTTTTGGTGTCGTCGTGTCGGTGTTCGTGCTTCCTAGATTGTGGAAATAATGATGACGTAGTTTGAAATTTGGTCAACAAATCTATCTTGCATATCTTGCATGCCATTCTCAGAGTGGATATCTCCAAAGAAAAAAGATAAAAGATTTCAGCTGAATGCATATTTTCGAAAACGCCTGAGATAGATTGGCCTTACCTTGACGACCTTAGAGCTTAAAAGCTTTAGACTTGGCCTAGTGGTCTAGTAGATAGTATTAATAGATTCTGGATTGCTCTCTTTGCGAACTCAACAGTATCATCCACGTGAAGTTAAAAGGATAAATTGTTCCTTGTGGTAGCCTAGAATGGCGTACCATTCTCTGACTCTCCCTTCCTTTTCATGCTAGAGGGATACCCCTCTAGCTGCCTTACTGATCAATGTCTTGATAAGAAGATCCTTGAAGGCTTCAAGTTGGGAAAGTAGAAAACAGGGGTTTCTCATTTTCATACGTAGGTGACACCTTCAATTCTTATCCTTGGTGAAGATGGTTTGTTGGAAAATTGGTGGTTACTTCTTGATCTCTTACTTGAAGCTTGTAGCCTCTATCAACCTGCCATACCCACCATCATAGCGATGACAGTTATGAGAAGCTGCTTCAAAAGCCGGTTCTTGGATGAAAGGTAAATTCGTACCAATTTCGTTTGTAGTTTTCTGGCTTTGTAATCTATGTTGTTTCCTCCCCATTTTCTTTAGGTTTTTACATTTCTTAAGGTAACATTGGTGCAGCCAGTTCTTTCAGACATCCCTGACATCTTTTGCCCCTTCAAAATTCATGTCCTGGTGCCTAAAACCTTGGAGAAAATCATATGGGATTTCACGTGGAAAGGAGTTAGCCAAGATCTAGGTAACCTTTTAAGCTGGAAATGGACTGCCTTTACTCAACTTTCAATGGTTCTTTCTACCAAAAACTTTCCGTGGTTCTTGAACAAGTTCTTTAAAAGAAAGAAAGAATGCCCTTTATAAGCAAGTGATCACTGATCGACCACGAATGTAGAGCTTCAAGTTATTCCTCTAGGCAGTACAAAAGCTTGTTGTCTCGCGCTTATGAGCCTAGGCAAATAGCACACCACTCTAGACATTCATGGCTATGACATGATACGCGAGCCTTCCCACTTCCTCCTCTTTAAAAAGAGAGATGTTGTATGAAGTAGTTTGGCTTGGTATAAGTGTCAAATTGAAGTGGAACCGAAGCCACTGGAGTGTCAAACCAAGGTTAGATTCGTTTGGCGATGCTGATCGGTTTAAGTATCAAAGTTCCAAAACTGCTGAAGTTTTATAGAAAATAAGATAACCAAATAAAATTATATAGTTACACAACCGAACTGCTTGAAACTGATAAACTGATGGTTTAGTCAGTTCAGTCTGGTGGTTCGCTGTTTGGATAACTGCAGGGATGCGCAGGCTAGCCTAGGGAAACTGAAAATAGGACGGTGTGTTGGGTTGAATTGGTTGACCGGAAAGAAAATCATCAATAAATATAAAAAAAAAAGGTTGCATCCCCCGTTTATTGAACTCAAGACCGTGAGTTTATAGCAACGTGTCTTGTGCTAGCTCCACTACTAATGCTTTCAATTCAATTTTAGATATATATCTATATTGTCGGGCTGCTTGGGTATATTTGGCTCATCCTTGACAAACACAAAACCGACCTAATATTTTTTATCACCCTCGTGCCATCAAACCAAACTGATTTCAATTCAACGGACAACACTTTTAGTCAGTTAAATTGATATTTTTTTTTCCAGTTTTTTGGTTGAAGTCTTATATCAATGAACAATCTTTGAAAGAAACGTTGTACTTTTTAAAAATGAAAAAGATTTGTTGTCTCATTAGTCATTAGTTTCTGACTGTAACCTAGGCCTTCGAAAATGAAAAGTCATTTGTTCATAGAATATCCGTCATAAACATTGATCAATGACGTTTCTTATTGTTCTTCACATATCTAATATTGGTCAATGATGTGTTGTTACATTATTTGCAGGTGCACTTTGTCCTTTATGCTCCTGATATTTACAATGTTTGGTTGGATAAGGCAAATGAACTGCTCAAGAACTAGTGCAGGCTGCGTTGGTAATTGTATCATTCACCTTCGCCCTTTAACGCTTGTGTCGTATTCATCTCAACAGAATTATGCTTTCTCATCAAATTATCTGAATGGGCTATTCAATAAACTTTGGATCGTTTCTACAATGTAGAGAATCTTTATAAATCTAACTGCTGATAGCTTGTCTGTATATTTAATGCTTGAAAATGGTTTCTTGATCAAACAATGAAAAATAATGAAGAATCTAATGGATCTCATGAGATCAATTAGTTGAGTGAGGTTGCTGTGATCCAGGGACCCCGTACACAATGAACAACCAAATTTCAAATTTCAATCGAGATGAAATCTTTAGAATAAATCAATGAAATTTAGAACATAGTGAAAGGACATCAATTCGGACCCAGCTCAAATTAAAGCCATGAAATAAGTAGCCGTCAAATCAAAATTGGCTATCCCAATTCCATTTTATTGATGGCCAGCAGGAATGTTGAAATTAGGAAAGGTAGGCATGTTGTTCTATGTTCTATCCTTTTGGATTTCTTCTCGTGAAGAAGACTCAATTTTCCTTTCTTCCTCACCTAGCGACTTTAGGTTGGCAGACCCTATCAACTAAGAGATCCTTTGAGAAACACAGCTCAAAGTCGAGCCAAAGTATGCAAAACTGGTTCCCCTTTTAAGAATTTTAGTCATCCGGTGCTCAAAGTCATTTCATTGTTTCTTATCTAAATGTATTCTCCGAAGAAATCTCGCTGGGGTTTGCGGAGGTAGAGGAACTGGATTGGAAAAGATAGGTTCTTGGAATCCTTTAATCTAGAGTGAAGATTAATTGTTGGATATGAATTTGAAGATATGTTTGTTCTCTAGTTAGCTATTATATAGATTCATAATATTTTCATAGTCTTTCATCGATAATTTGCATTTCCTTTGCAAGTGGTGGAAATAATGGAATGATAATTTAGATGGTAAACTTTCTTGCCTTTTATCTTAAAATACTTTGTGGTGCCTAGGCTCGCACGCAATTCAAGGATGTATCGATTGAAGAACATATGTTTGGTTTTGGTAAAGCAAATTGAAATTAAATTGCATCTGACTTAATTTAGATGTTCACAATTTTAATAGTGAGAGAGTACTCATTCATGTTGATGATGGAATACATTAACATTAATGGAGTAAGCTATTTGGTCTAATGATTTTCTACATATGAGATGTAGGATTTAACTAAAAGAGTACTTTTCTAAATAGTATTCTTTTTAATGAAAGTAACATGTACTTGGTTAGTTCTAGCAATTATATTAAAATTTAGGTTAACTTATAAATTTGGTGGGTAAACTTTGAGGAAGTCTTTTCTGTAGTAAGTTTTACGTAGCAATTTTTATTTTTTAGTGGTTTTGTTTGATGGGGTATAAATAATTTGTCAAATTTTTCTATTTTTAAAAAAACTCCAATTTTCAATATGTATCTAATAGATTAATTACTTATGAAATCTTGTGAATTTTATCGTGTAATTTACCTTAAATTTTAGGAGAATTGTTAGAAATGGAAACTTTGATAAAATATTGTAAATTTTTTTATTATATTAATGATAAATATTAATAGTCACTAATATGTTTTTATCAATCATATTGAAAGATGGTAATAGAAGTCTATTAAAATTTATCATTGATAGAATTCAAAATTGTGTCATATATCGTAAATATTTTAGTTTATTTTACAACATTTAAAAATGTCCATAAATTCTATATATATTTTGAATTAATTATGAATTAGTTTTGTTTATGAAAAAGATATATAAACCATTACTATATAACAAGAGATGTGATATTTTCTAGAAGTCGTAGCTCACTCAATCTTATGGCATAAATTATAATAATAGTGTATACAATTATTTATAACCTATAATTAAGTACTTAGTAAATACTATTTTAAAACAATTTTTGCTACAATATCCACTATTTTCTTTCATTATCTACTATTTTTAATCCAAACAATTATAGTTTACACTCTCAATACAAACTATTTTAAATCGTTGACTATTAATCACTAACTCAACTTTTCAAGACACTTTTTAAGGATTGTAAAATGGACAAAATACATATGGTGTACAAGGTTTCGTCCTACTAAACTTTCGAATTAAAAGCTTGTTATTGTCAAAGAAAACTTTTTTGAATCATTGTTTTCTTAATTAGTTTAAACATGACAAATATGAACATAACTTGATTCTCCATATAAGAAAAGAAACCTTGATTTTTATTTTGTATATATATACACATATACAGGAACATGGACACCAAAAATATAATATTAAAATAAATATAAAATAATATACAAATAAATAAAATAATTAAGAAAATAGAGAAATTGAAAATTTATGAAATTAGAAAAACGGGTCTTTTCAAAAGTATAAAAAAGCGGCAAACTATTTATACTGTATAGAACAATTCTAAAAATGAAAAAAGTTCAAAGGTCCAACATATAAAATATCAAAAATGTCTTGTAAATAATGCGTGTAATATATTTGGTAACGCGATTTGATACACGATTGTTTAAATTTGACTATTGTTTGGTACACAATCGTTTAGATTTGTTTTTTCAATTCTATCGTTTAATTTGGTTACATTGTTTAATTAATTGAGTTACACGATCGTTTAGATTTGACTATTCCAAATCTAAACCATTTTTTTTTCAAAATTTGGTATACGATAGCTTAGATTTGGCTACACGATCGTTTAGATTTGGGGCCAAATCTAAACGGTTTTTTTTTTTCAAAATTATAAACTATTTTTTTTCAATATTCTTTATACACAATCTTTTACTTTTTGTTACCAAAATTTAAATGTCTAACCAATTTTTTTAAGATTCTTATACACTATCAAATTTGGTTACTTAATCTAAACTTAAAAAAAAGAAAAGAAGAAAGACGATACGATGCATATAGTGAATGGAAAAAAAAAGAAAAAAGAAGAAAGACATGCATGCACCTAAAAAAGAGAGAAAAGCAAGAAAAACGATAAAAAGAAATAGATTTGGTTACTCAAATCTAAAAAAAAAAAAAGATGGAAGAAATCGCAGCTAAAAAAGAAGAGTAGAGAGAAAGATGATAAATAAAGCACAGAGGAGAAAAAGATGGAAGAGCAAACCTGAAATATTTAAAAAATGATTAACTTTATGGCATTTGTTATACGGGCTGTAAATATTTAAATATTTCAGTAGTTTGTTATATTTAGGAAAGTTTCCCTTAGAAAAATCCTCCAATATATTTCACTCTTTCCAATATGTATGGAAATTTCAACAAGCCACACCCACTAAATACCGTTATTTATAAGCAACTTGGCAAGCATGGGTTGGATTGCTTGGACATTAAGGGTTAGTATCTTTAAGACACACGACAATGTAGATAGAATGTGGAGGGAGTGACGCATAGTGGATATCTATTTTTATAATATTTATAATACTCTCTGTTATATGTCTAAAACACAATGGAAAAAAAATCTAGTGAATGAAAAAGAGTTCATATTTCATGTATTTTATACACTTACATAAATACAATTTATTCCTCCTTGTGGATGTATCATGTGAGATTTTTGAGTCACTACATTTCAATGTTGTACGTCAATTTTTCAAAGATTGTAGTAGATAATAATTTTGTAAACAAGTATGCTAAATTATCGTTCGAACAAATTTGTTGTGACTTGATGTTACCTTTGTCTTCAAGATCATGAGTGTACAAAAGTTTTGGTGAAATATGCTTTTTTCTATTTCCTTTAATTCAATCTCCTTTGATTCGGTTTATACATGTTGTGTAGTCTTCATATAGTATCATTAGAGAATGTTTACTAGAAGACAAACTACACATATTCTACGAATATGCTGAGTCATTGATCTTAGTCATCACATTCTCGACTTGCCTTCTGTATTGTAAGAATTTCATCATAATTTGAGGAAGTAGTTGTTATGGTCTGTTTCACTGACCGCCATGATATAATAGTTCCTTCATATGTAAATAGATAACTTGTTTGCGATCTAGTTTTGTGTGAACTAGATGAATATTCAGAACCTACAAAACCAACAACACCAAAATTGGATTTATTTGAATAAAACAAACTTGTATCAATTATTCCTCAAAGATAACGAAGTATGTGCTTAATTTAATTCCAATGTCTTTTTGTTGAAGAGGAATTGTATCTAGCTAATAAATTTACCGAATATGCAATATTTGTTCATGTATTATTAGCAAGATACATAAATGCACAAATTGCATTAAGATGTAATACTTCAAAACAAAAAAGTTTTTAATTATCATCTCAAGGTCGAAATATATACTTCTTCACATCTAGTGAACAAATTTGCATTAGAATGTCCAATGGATGTATTTTATTCATATAAAATCTTTTCAAAATTTTTCTTGTATAGGTTAATCGATGACCAAATATCTCATCTTCTAAATGTTTAATTTGTAAGCTAAGGGAAAATTTCGTTTTTCCAAGATCTTTCACATCAAATTCATTTTAAAGATATTCTATTATCTTGAAAAACTTTTTAGAAGTTTTAACTATATTTAAATCATCGGCATATATAGTTTCAATAACAAATGTTAATTGTGATTTTTTTATAAAAACACATGGACATATTGAATTATTTTGATATCATTCTTTCAACAAATATCTACTCAAATGATTATACCACTTCTTTTCCAATTGTTTCAATCCATATAGCAATTTTTGTAACTTTATTGAATATAGTTCCCAGGAATTTGATTTATATGTTTTAGGTATCATAAATCCTTCTGGAATTTTCATATAAATATCATTATCAAGAGATCCATGTAAATATGTTGTGACTACATCCATAAGATGTATGTCTAGATTATTTTCATACACATATGGCCAATTAAAAATCTTAATGTGATTGCATTTCCCCGTAAAGAATGTTCATTTATAATCAATACCAAGTCTTATTGAAAAACCATGTGCAACTAATTTTGTTTTATATCTTGTGACCTCATTATTTTCATTTCTTCTTCTCACAAATATCCATTTATATCTCACAAGTTTGACATCTTTTGGTGTTTGGACTATTGGTAAAAAACTTGACGTAGTGAATTTAATTATGTCTCACTTGCTTCATTCTATAAAGACTAATATTTTCTTTGTCGACATTTTTCAGCTGATTTTGATTTTGCATCCTCATTTTCAGATATATTATCAAAATAAACATTCACTGTTAGAAAAAGGGCCAACTATGACAGTTAAACGCTGTCATAGTTAAATTTCATGGTAGTTATTTTCAGTCATTGTTCCAGCGATTATGGAAAGTCTATTATGACAATTTGAAAAAATTGTCTTCAAACTGTCATAAAAGGTGTTTTTCATGACAGAAAATAAATGTCACATATCTCTTATTGATGACAGATAATAAATGTCATTATTTATATATTATGATAGAAAATAAATGTCACATATCCAGTATTATTGGTAGATAATAAATGTCATTATTTATATTTTATGACAATGACTAATTGTCATCATTTCACTTAACATGACTTTAATTAACTATCAAGAATACCTTTTCCATGACAGTTTTTTTTAAATTCAAATGTCATTTTTTTAGTCCCTGTTTTTCTTGCCCTTTTTTTTTTCAATCCCTGCTTTTCTTGCCACCCTACCATTACACAGACCAATTCAAGCACAAAGTACTATACAACACACCCATATATATGGAAACAAATAGTAAACACTTTAATATATGTACGTTAACATATACTTTGTAATATCTGCACAACCGTTGTAAATGGTTTGTACAATGATAGAATGAACATACATATTTTGGTGCCAATAAGTTATTTAAATAAGTACCTTTAAACCAAAATTTTGTTACCAAACCTACAAAAAGGCATATAAATCAATCAATTGCGCAAATATGGCTTCATTGCTCCAATGGATTCTTGCAAAACCTAGTAAAAAAACAAAATGAAATTTTAGGTTATGACTCTCTACACATCAAGATAAGAATATAAGAATGGTTTACATTTAGTTACATTCAGTTCATTTAACTACAACACATACACAGATTCACTTGAACAACACAGCACATTCACATCAACAACACATTCACATACATAGATTCACTTCAACAACACAACACATTCACTTCAACAACATAGCACATTCACATACACAACACATACATAACACAACACATTCACATACACTCCGCTTTTAACCATTCGAAGGGTAGCAACGATCTCCATACTAATATAACCACCACCAACAAGCACCACCTTTTTTGCTTTCTCCTAGAAGGGAAATGGAAGTCAATTGGAGTTGCAAAAAGTAAAATGTAGATTCCAAAGAGAAAAATTTACACAAGCTAGCAGTGTGTATTACTAATGAGGAAATTAGTGAATCTGCATCTGCAACATCTCGGATGTAGTGAACACCAGGTAGCCCACCACCGATCTTATCGGGAAATCTAAGAACAAGAGAGAAGAGATAGTGGAGCTTTTATCTATCTATTTGTATAGTAATAGAACTTATCAAGAACAATACGTTCTTGAAGAGCAATTATTGAAAAAGAAAGAATTGAAGCACCTTCAAGTTGTACATCCTATTTCTATTAAAAGGGCTCCATACTTGAGTAGTTTGCCTGAATTAGTTCTCAAGGTTTAGTTTTTTATATCAATACCCATAACTGGATCTTGATAAAACATCTGAAAGGCAAATAAGATTAGATACCCAAAGCATTTACTACACAGTGGACTATCTTAGAGATATAATTTAAAAAATAGACGAAAACTTTCAATTGCAAGCATTGCAAATTAGGAAAAGTCAACCAAAACTTACAATGAACAAAAACATACGCTCATCATACATAAGTATAAATTTTACTTCGTCCATGCCTACAATTCCAGAAAATATATCTAAAGATAACTCTATAATGACCCTAGTTTGGCAACTGCCATATTTCATATTTGGCAAGACAATAATGTAGTCGGTAACCTAACATTAACAACAATAGAAGTCGAGAACAGACTTTTCATCTTTTTTAGCAGGATAATAGACCTCCAATCTTAGGGAAAATAGTACATTTCAACTACCCCTAAGCTAGAATAATGAGCTAAGCTCACATTGATAGTCAGGAACAACTTTAACCATTTAAAAATAATGTAAAATTTTCACAATGATATGTCACAACAGTTATGAAATTATTATTAGTTATAATAACAAGGTGACAACATTTATATCTAGTGTTTCTGTAAAATTTATCACAAAAGCTATTATATATATAATTGAAAGGTACTGAAGACATAAATTATAATGAAAATTACCTTAATACCTTTATCCTTGTACCATTCTGGTGTTGCCTTTCCCAACCAGATCCAACACATGTATGAAACCCCTATAGACAAAAGTAAAATCGAATATGCTTAAAATTTGAATTCAAGTTACATAATCCAAACACAGAAGTGAAGAATTTCACTTAACAATCTGCTCTTAATAAATTCCAGAGCGAACTGACAAATGCATATTGCAATGATCTCAAAGAGTGATAATATCTTACAGACAAGCGAGTTGGTTTTTTATCAAGAGGAAACAAGTAACCTTTTGTCAAAGTCGAACGCTCGTACGGTGCAAACGCTTGGAATGCAATAGAATCAGTCCCAAAAAGATAAGAAATAGGTAAAATAATCGAATTGAATACCATTATCATCTAAATTATAGAATTTATACTAACATAAAATTATAAAACTAAATCATTTCCTTAGATACTATAGAAAGCCGTCCATCTGCCATCCCCTGTTCAACAAAAGTACCAGTAGCATAACCAGTAGCATTTCCACCACCAACAATCTCAAACCTAAAAAAAATATAATCCACAAGATTCATCATCCACTCTCAAAATCTAGAAGAAACAAAGCGAAAAAAAAAGACACGAACTCTTTATTGTCGTTGGCAATCCGTGGAGGTAGAAACGTAGCTTCTTTGGAAACGTCTGAAGGCAACAGAAGAAGGCCGTTGATGATGTACGAAAAAGGAAGTACAGTTCGGACACCAGAGAGACAGATCATTTTTTAGGGGGAGAGAGTTTGATGCTGCCGCCATGATGAATCTACGAACTGCAAAAGTGATCAACGATGAAAGATGAATGAGAAAAAGTTGCTGAAGAGGGATTGAGTGAAGAGTGTACACCTGAGGACATGGAAATTGGTGAGAGTGACAACATTAATTATATAATGGATTGGAATTAATTATTCGAAAAAAGGAGGATGAAGAAGATGGTGGCTGGCTCTAAGGGAGTTCCAAGGGTCATGATTGTGAATGTGTTATGAGAAAGTTTTGCGCTCCTTAATGGTTGACGCTAGATTACATGCACTCAGCTACATGAGCGGGCTTCGAAGGGTAGCAACGATGTTTAGGGGGAGGAGATGGGGACAAGGACGTTAAGGGAGCGGTGGTGTTCAAATGTTCTTTATGCTGCTTTTAACCATAGAAATTGTTACAAATTACTAACGAATTAGTTTCATCAAATTGAAAAATTTTAGAAAACTCCATAACGATTAAAATTAAGTGTTCATCATGAAGTATAAATATATTGGTACCTTGTTCACAAAATCAACGAGGTTGAGTTTTTCATGGTAGAGAGTTTCGAGAAGCTTCTGAAATGACGGGTTGACAGGAAGATCATCGATAACCCAAACGTCGTTGGTGGTGGTGACGATAGAACCGTAAATGGCAGATGTGTCTCTGAAGAGAGAGGGAAAAAGCTTAGAAAGGAAGGGGTTGAGTTGTCAGAGGGATGAAAATTTAAGGAAGTAAAGCAAATGTTGGATGACTTTTGCGTTTGAAGAAGGAAAGGGGAAATCGTTTTTGCAATTGAAGAAGGAAAGGGGAATGAAGGGTTTTTTAGTTCAGGGAGATGGAGAGATTTTGCACTTTGTTTCTTTTTTAATTTAAAATAACTTCTATTTCAATAAATTTGAATTAAAAAAAATATTTTACATTTACATATTATGATAACCAATAACTGTCATGTATTAGTGAAATCCGAAAACACCGTGTTTTCTTGCAAAAAACGCGCATTTTGACATTTTATGATATTTTTTTCTTCCCTCCTTTCAATTTGGGATGTAATGAACTGTCATAATAGGTCTTTTTTCTTGTAGTGATTGTATGCAAAAATGTTGTCAACAACTACATTGGTTCCATCATTTTCCTGTCATGACATAGTTTACCGAAATCTCATTATTATCCTTAGTTGTTTTATCTTCTTTAATATTCATGTGATGAGTCAAATTTTGGATTTCTTCTAGAACATGCATATAATTAGTCGAGCTATTGACTCTCTTTCTTTTTCGAGGATTTTAAGCTTTAGAACCAATAGGTCTACCGCACGTTTGTGGCGTGTTTTAGATTCATTAGTGACAACTTGTCGTATTTGGGATATCAATTTTCAATGGGACATTTGCAGCTAGTATATGTAACTTGGTTACTTTCTTTGCATTTACAAATGCATTTGGTAACTGATTTGCTATATTTTGCAAATGAATTATTTTCTAAACTTCAAGTTCACATTGATCTGAACAAAGATCCAAACAATAATGATGCATTCCACGTAATTTCTTTTTCCAACTTTTGAATTCCTCCTTCTGGTGTTGAAAAATTTGTCTCATTAAAATGTCAATCAACAAATTTTTGTCCAGTGAATACATTATTCATCAAGGGTTCAAAATATTTAATGGTTGAGGGAGAATCAAATTTAACATACATTCCTAGCCTCCTTTGAGAACCCATCTTATTAAGTAGTGGTAGAGTAATATAAACATATATTGCACATCCAAAAATTCTCAGATGAGAAATATTTGGCTCATCGTCACATGTTAATTGTAATAGTGAGTATTTGTGATAAGTGTTGGCTTAATATGCATAAGTGACCCAACATGCAAAATAGCATTTCCACATGCAGATGTAGAAAGCTTAGCTCTTATAAGTAATGGTCTAGCGATTAATAACTTTTTATAAATGATTATGCTAAACCATTTTGTGTATGAACATTGACTACACACTACAAGAAATTTGACCTTTAATGTCGGTTTAAAACCGACATTAAAGGGCTTTAATGTCACTTGACAACCGACATCTTTGATAGTGTTATTGAAGCCCTTTAATGTCGGTTTGGCTTTAATGTCGGTTTTAAACCGACATCTTTGATAGTGTTATTGAAGCCCTTTAATGTCGATTGGGCTATGATGTCGTTTTAAAACCGACATTAAAGAGGCCAATAATGTCAGTTTAAAACCGACATCAAAGGCTTGTTTTTGTCCATTTTTAGAAATTTATATTTATTTAATTGTTGTATTATTGTCCATTTTTTATAAACCAACATTGAATCCATATAGATAAATATTTTTTTCTCGCTCCAACAAATTAATATTATTTTAGAAACTACAATATTTATCTTTTACAAATACACAAAATGAAAACTTAATATTGTGTTTATATATACATTCTACAATAGTACATGAAACAAGATCCTAATACAAATAAGAAATCCTAAACGTCTTCTCAGTTTTCAACCTTCAACGATCGCCTGGCTATCTAGACAATCGCTTAGCTTTCAATCTGATGACTTCAATCATTCTACAAGCAATATCAAAATAAACCATTTAATCTGATATCATCTCCATTATTGCAAACAAACATGTCAAGCATAGTAATAAGCAGTTCTATAGCCTGTGGGGATTCATAGGAGAAAGAAAGGGTCCCCTGAAAAGGGAGGAATTAACAGCCAAAATCATTGACTTTCATTTACACCACATATAATACACACAGAAAGTTCAAAGGGTCTCCCAATCAGGTTCAAAACACAATGTTATTTATAATACAACCAGTTATGTCCACAAGTTCTTCACTATTTAACTAACCATTAGCATATGTTGCAAAAGGTTTAGTGACAAACCTGAGCCACTGAGACCTGTGAACCTTGTTACAATATGCATTTGTCGAGGAAGTGAGGTCTTGAGCACCATTTATGCCAACAAAAATTGATTACATAAAGAAGAAGAAGAAGAAAGTTAAAAGGCCTTCAAGTACTCATTTGTAGTGAAAATGTATCATTCATCATCACTAGACCTATTTCTCCTTCTGTCACACTATTTTGAATTAATATACATTTGGTACTAAATAGGGGAACCTAAATAAGCTTGTAAAACTCAATGCAACTTGAAAGCAAACAAGGATGAACAAGATTATATTCTGGAATTATGTTTTTTTTTTACATTCTCTTTTCGTTGCCATTATGTCTAAAAATATATATATAAATGCAAAGTAATCAAGACTGAATTTCGAACAAATCAACTCAGACCAAACCCAGTTTTAGTTTCTGCCAAGCATCTATAGGAATCTCAGTTAAGGGTACTATAAATAATAATAATAACAATAAAAAATAAATTGATTACCTTTTTTACTTAGCAAGATCATCTAACAAAAGCTCAATTAACATGTTAACATATTTTAGTATTTTCAGCACTACGAACCTACTTCCGCAGCTCTAGCAATTAATCCTACTTCCTAGTGAATGTTACCCATTTCTTTTCACATAGCAGCAGAGCATTTCTCCTTCCTTTTTCATCAATTCTACAGTGCCCTGTTCTTCAAATTATAAGTGTTGAAACCCAATTCATGAACTACAAAGCAAAGGTAACCCAAGAAGATACAACACTATGAATGCACGAAGATGAGGCAATTCATACCAGTGGAACCTAAACCTCTTGATGCAGAAAAAGGGAACTATACCATAAACACAAAGGGAACTATACCAAGGCAAGACCACAAAATACATAAGTGAGAAATCAGAGCCCTTGATGCGGAAAAAGTAAATGTCCAAGTCCAAAGAGATGTAAAAAACACATCAAATACAAATACAAATAAGAAGCAGAATGGTAGCATCTTGAAATCAAATCCAACAGACTTAAATTTACATTGAGATTCTGCACAAAATAAAATGCCCACGCCTTGTAGTTCTTATTAGCACCAACAATAGAACTGATGTAATAGTTCTTTTCCCACTGTTCCATTATCCATCCATTCCTACTTATTTTATATCAAATTTAACAAACACTTCAGAGAATACTACAAAGAATTGAAAACTTCAGTGATTGAAAGTTTACTTCACACTTCAAAGAATGAAAATGACCTTATGCAAGAAATACGGAGAGAGCTCAATATTGGAAGATATGAAATATAGAAAAATTATTAGACAAAAATGCATTTGAAGTAAACGAATCTATTAATTTATAACTATACGTTAAAAAATCTTATTATGAGACACGAAGAGTATTGGGTCATAGTTACACACGAGAGTAAGGAAGGAAGTTCTCCACAATTGTTAGTTCTCAGGAATCTATTACTTTCTTTAATTTTGTTAATTTTCCACCCTTTCGTGTTCTTCATGGTCTGATTTACAAGCACACAAAAAATACCAACTTCCATACTACTTCATTTGGACAAAAGTCAACATACAAGTTTTGAAAGATTCAAGTACAAACATGAGAAACATACTGAACTTTCTCACAATTCTACAATACAGCAAAATTAAATCCCAGTTGAAAGACACAAATTGAACTGATCCAAACCCTTCAACAATAACTCAATCCCCCACATTATCAAACTCAAATCAGCCAGAAACTCAAAATTAGAAACTAAAGACAACCCAAAACCATAAACCAAAAGAGAATCTAAAAAAGACCAACAAAACAAAAAAGTTACCTTCCTCTGGTGCCAATTCTGACAAGAGCAACCTTGGTCTTCTCTACCTGCTGCTCCACAGCAACAGAAGCTCTTATGAGACCAACCCCATGAAACTTCTTGGCGCCATTAGAGAAAGCCGGAGGTTTAAGGGAAAGTGAAGAGAACCCAAGAAGAGAAAGGGAACCATTTGAACCATTCGGGTGTTAGGAAAATCGCTCTTCTCCGACCAAGATTCGTTCGTGCCATTCTCTTCTCTGTTTAAGCGTATTATAAAATATGTTGTGGTTGGGTGTTATTAAAAGGTATATTTGTTGTAGTGACGGCGACGGTGGTGGCGAGGGCTGGACGTGAACATGGTTGAAGAAAAGGACTCCCGACGATGGTGGCAAGCATAACAGTGTTTGAAGAAAGTGAGGAGTGACGACGGTGGCAGCGGGCACGGGCTGGGCACGAGGGACGATGGTGGTGGTGGCGGCAGCGATTGTTCAGAGAAGAAAGGGAAGATTGTTAGATGAGAATGAGGAGGGAAGAAGAAATTGGAAGGATGAAATCGTGTGGGTGATTGAGAAAGAGTAAAGTAAGAGAGAGAAAGTCATTTTTTTATAAAATAAAAAATTAAAATTAAAATTAAAAAGGAGCTTTAATGTCGCTTTTCTAAACAAGGATGTTTAATGTCGGTTTTAGCTTTAATGTCGGTTTAAAACCGACATTAAACATCCGTCTTTTCAAAAACGACATTAAAGCTCTTTTTTCATTTTTTCCAACCGACATTAAAGGCCAGATTTGTTCTAGTGACATGATGTTAAACATATGTCCCAATTGAACATCCTGTAATGGTCTAATAATTAATTGCAAACATTTTATAAATGATTTTGCTAAACTATTTCGTGTATGAACATGAGCTACATAATGTTCAAGACTTATCCCAATTGACAAACGATAATTATCAAAAGCTTGGGATGCAAATTCATCATTATTATCAAGACAGATGACTTAATTGTATAATCCAAAAATTGCGGTCTTAACTTAATTATTTGAGCAAATAATCTTGCAAATGCAAAGTTTCAACTTGATAATAAGCACCCGTGTGACCATTTGCAAGATGCGTCTATTAATACCATAAAATACTTAAATAATCCACTTGGTGGGCTAATAAGTTCATATATATTACCATGAATTCTTTCTAAAATTATAGATGATTCAATTTTTTACTTTAACTATGATTCAATTTTTTACTTTAACTGGTGATGGTCTAATTACTAATTTGTCTTGAGAGCAAACATTATATGATATATAGTTCATTAGCTTGAAGAATCTTTTGGCTCTTTAATGAATATCTATGTGAACTTTCAATAATTCTTCTCATAATTATAGACTTCAGATTACCTAATTTGTCATGCCAAATAGCAAATATATTTGGATTCATAAACTTCAAGTTTATTATCTTATATGTTTTAATTACTCGCATATAAGTATAATATAATTTAGAAGATAAAACAAACAACTTTTTCAGCATACGTTTTTCATTTGAGACAATAGATATAATATAAAGATATTTTATCTCATTTTTTCTATTAGTCTTTATACGATAATCATTGCAACATATATCATTAAAATTCATTAGAATTTTCTTTAATTGACTAGAGAACAATGTGCTTTCAATTGTAAATTTTGTTTCTTCGTGGAAAATAATATTTGTTTTTCCAAATCTTTCAATTAGGTTTGCAGAACCTAATATTATATTAACTTTTGCTTCTAGCATTGTTAGTTTGAAAAAATATTTTTTACTTGTTAGTATTGTGTGCGTAATTGCATTCTCTATTCGAAATGTGTCTTCACTTCTTGTTTTTCAGTTATTTATTAAAAAAAAAACTATCTATACTTCTTCCTTAAACAAGTTAACTAAAATGAGAGAAACAAAACTTCTAAATATAAAAAACATTAATTATGATAAATTCCGAAAGAAAGTACATGCTATTTTTATCAAATATGCCAATTTTGTATGAGATTAAAAAATCTACCACATCCGAAATTTTCATAACGGATATATGAGCCAAATATATTATTAATCTGATACGCAAAATCTGCCTCCACATTTTTCTCATTCTTATAGAGCTTTCTCACTCTAAAGAATGAGATTATTGCGGTTTGTCAAGATTCGCAATTTTTCGTCCACCATTATTAAATTTTGCAATATTAAATATTGGTATCAATTGGTATTCATGACTTTTCAATCAATAACTTTGTTGTTTCATTCATCTAAGAGAAGACATTAAATAAGTGCATAATTATAATGTTTTTAAATTTCAATCGAGTTAGTCGACAATGATATAAATTCGGTCGGGTTGGTTCAGCTTTTCGAAAACCTCTCCTTAAACCAACCACCGATCTTTTTTTCATAAAAATCAACCATCGAGTATCGATTCGTTCTGTTTCAATTATTCGCAACGATATTTTAGGTGTTAGACGCTGACTCCCACTTAAAAGGGTTTTATTTTTTGCAATTTTACTTTTTTATTTGTTGGTTTGGTTCGGCGGGACCGGAGATCTATATAAAGCGTTTACCGGTACGAATCTTCTATATCTCACGCTCAGCCTTTGCCCACACAAAACCCTAATCGGCTGCCTCTCTCTCTCTGCTTCATTGAAGATCTCCAACTTTGTAACGATGGTAAGGCTATTATCCCCTTACCATTTCCTCTGAATTTTCTTCTTCTAATTCCTTCTCCTCTCTTCTTTTCTGCTTTTGTTTCTCCCAGACTTTCAAGCGCAGGAACGGCGGACGCAACAAGCACGGCCGTGGACACGTTAAGTTCATTCGGTGCTCCAACTGCGGGAAATGCTGTCCTAAGGTTATTGTTTTATGCATCTTTCTCCGCTATTCTTGCATGTATTTCTTGATAGTTTATTGGTAGCGGTCATTTACCCTTTTCGGAATTGGGCCATTTTGTGTTTTGTTAGGTTTAGGGTTTAACTAGTGTGTTTATGATTGGTTGATCTAGAAATTGCGAGGGATAAGTGCCTGCCAATTTCTGGGGATGTGATTTTTTTTATGTAGAGTATCTCTACGAATTTGAATTTATATTGTTGTTAAGTGATTGCTTGGGTGGTTTTTAAGATAGGTTAGAAAGGTAGACGTTTTATGAAAGGGTTTTGTTAAAATAAGATGGAATTATCGTAAGCTTTACAAAACTCAGCGCTTTATTAGGTCTGAGGCTCATCTGAAGGCAAGATTCTAACTTTTAGCCTTGGGACTTATGCCTTGGACTATAAAAGGATTGTTCTCTTATATGAGAAAGTTTAGCCTTCCCTGAAAATGCACCAAGGCTTAAAAGTCTTTACACCTCTTGGAAATATTAGAAAAATAACATAAAGTTACCCAGTTTCTATAGATGTAAAGGGTTACTCTGTGTTTGTAATGTTAATATATGACTTGTGGTAATTCAACACTCCCTACTATCTAAGTTTCAAAGCTATTGAAGATAAAACTGTATAAATATAACCCAATCTTCATGGTGGTAATGTTAACTTATTAGAAATTTGGCTGAACTATAAAAGTATCAATGAACTTCGCCATTTCTTTAAAAAACACCTCTTATTATTGCTAAAGTTGCAATGTATTATTCTTCACTTTTCCTATAATTTCCCAAACTACTCTTTAATTAGAAATTCATTAGAATTTTGAATGAAAATTGGAACCTAGAATGGATATGACAATGACTTTGAACAGAGTGGATTTGTATTCAAGTTTCAATTTTCTTTTAAAGTCTCCACCTCACTGTTTCAAGTTCCAATTTTCATCCAATATTTTAATAGATTTCTACTTTAAGGGTTGTTTTGAAATGCTTATTAAATGTTGAAACCACCTTCTGTCTTATGGGCAAAGAATATGGGTATTTTTGAATCATTGCATAAGCACACTAGTTTTGGACAACGTGATTTTTGAGTGCCTGTTGATGATTGAACAAGAGCGGTTCAATTTTATTTTTTCCAAGAGATAAAGTTGATTAAATCTAACTTCATTAATTTTGGTTGATGAGAATAGGACAAGGCTATTAAGAGGTTTCTCGTGAGGAATATTGTGGAGCAGGCTGCTGTCAGGGATGTTCAAGAAGCCTGTGTCTATGACCGTAAGTTATTCTGTTTTCATGATATATTTTGGTTGCTTTATTTCAAATAACAGTATTTTTGTCCGTGGCTGATGTGTATCCCTTCTTATTTTTCCTGTGCAGAATATACTCTTCCTAAGCTTTATGCTAAGATGCAGTACTGTGTTTCCTGTGCTATTCACTCACATGTTGTGCGAGTTCGATCTCGCACTGATAGAAGAAATCGGCAACCACCACAGCGTTTCATCAGACGCAGGGTTAGTCTTTGCATAAATTATTTATAATGTTTATTCATAACGAAGTAACCATATTAACAGTGAATTAAAACTTTTATGGTTTTGATTCATCATGAAGTATTGATGTTTCCATTGAGTTTAATAATGCTAGTTTTACTTTGCTAAATCCGTGCTTACATCATAATGTTTGAGGAGCTCAAATTTTTATGGTAGGTAGCAGAAAGAGTGTTTGCATCATAGTGTGACCTTTAACTCTTAAGCTTCTTTTATAGTCATTGAGGAATATGAGGAACTCCTAGGATCCATGTACAATTTCTAAAGATCAATTAATACAGAGATTTGTGAAATATTTTTATTTGGTATTTTGTTTGCTGGATGTTTTTTACCAAATGAATACATTAATGTTATTACTATGTATTAGAAAAACAATCCATCAGACATCATTATATTTAAAAAACTTGGTTCAAATGGTTCCCCCTACAAATACTTGCGGTTTCACATGTTAAACTCCTACTTGTTTTGATTATGTATATATTTTAGTTTAATGATGATAATATATTGATTCGTTGTATACTTCTTTGTACATGCAAGTCAGTCTTGTTCGCTGTCTAGTGGGTGCTTAAGCATGCCTACTTGTGGAAAATTTTGGTTTTATAGTAGCGATACTTGGAGTGCCTGTTACCTTATCCCATTTCTGTGTTTATTTCAGGAGGATCAGGCAAAGCCCGGTCAGCCAGGTCAAGCACCTCGTCCTGTTGGAGCCGGAAATCCTGCTCGTGTATAAAAGAAACCTTTTCATGGCTTCTACGAGTAAGCCGTAGGGATCTTTTATAGGCACTCTTTTATAGTTTGGTTGTTTCTTATGTGGATGAAAGTGAATTTTTGAATCAATATGGAAACAAACTTATCTGAGAATTTTGCAACTTGGAATGAGCTAAAGACCGGTAATTGAGTTATCCAATGAGTTTTCTTCACTTTCTTGTTTGGATTGGATTTTCTCCCATTTTCTAACAATATGGATTACGTCTGACCTTTTGGTCGAGATTTTATTTATGTCAGTTGGCCAGATTGTTTGGTTTTTCCTAATACGTATTGGAGGGGAAAACTAGAAAACATAAAATTAGATCAATGGGGAAAGAACTCCATGACATTAATTTTACCCAACAGGTAAGGTTATGGATACTATTCTTATTAATTTTTAGTCATATTCAAAGGTTAAGATAATGTTGATGGAAATATCCAAAGTCTTACTTTTTTGTAAATTTTGTTGTGAATACCAACCACAGTCGGTATTTTTGAAAAAATAATAATAAGAATAGGATAGATGCAAATATAGCAATTAGACTTAATATTGATTGGACTCAAAATGTTGGCAATATATAGCACAATGCAAAATGGTTGGAACCGTAGAAACAATCGTAGAAAAATTTAGATCTAAGAGGGAGTCTTTGAATCTCACAGATAGACTCATCCACAGAATAGGAGATTATGGATGAATTTATGAGTATGAATATGAGATCGAATAGTGTCATAATCGCAACTTCTTAAACATGGGATGAACAATTGTGCGGCTTAAAATTTGAAAATTGTGGACAAACTAACGGTATGATGTAGTCTTCTTTTATGTTTTAAGAGAAAATTGTTTTTTAAGACGTTTTGAGAGAATGGTTTTATAGAAATATTGTATGAACGGAAAGTTAAGATCGTAAAGAGTACAATAAGATTTGATTGGGGATTCAACTATGTTGATATTTTATGTTATTCGTAGATACTTTTTTTGTCTTTACTCTAAAAGACGGCCATCTCATTACTCTGTAAAAATTTCTTTTACGTTATTTTTTTTTTTGAGAAAACTTCTTTAGTACTCTAAAAGAATACCTTGTTTTCTTCTTGGAGTGTACATCAATTGGAAGGGTTGAAAAAGAATCTAAGGTTCCCAAATTGGTTTCTAAAGTTAACTTTTTTTGTTTTTTTTTTTTAATTTCCTTTCTTTCTTTTCTCTTCTGATTAATTATAATGGCATGTTTTTCAGATTTATTTTTGTTGGAATTTCAACTTTAATTTTGTTTTTACGGTAGTTTTAAATTTGTTATCATTTATATTATGGTGGTTTTAATTTGTTATCATTTGAGTTTACTCTTTTCTAAATATGTTGGGTTTAAGCCAATTGATTTTAAAAGGTTTATTTGATTGTTAATTTTTTATTTACTATTTATTAAATATGTTGCATATTTGGTATTAATTGATTAAACTTGTGAAAGGCATAATAATTTTTTAGATTTGATATTTATTTGTTGTATTATTTGTTCACCTGTTTTGCTATTATTTATTTATTTATTTATTATTATTATTATTTATTTTTCAATTTCTATAATTGAAAATATATATTTGTTTTTTTCCATATGAGTATAAAAATTTGAGATGAGAAAAAAAGTAATGTTCATTTATGAATTTTATGATTTAAACTCTATAAATATATAAAATTTCTCATTTTGAAAAAAATTAATTAGTAAATTGTTTTTAAACAAAATACATCAACAATTTTATATTTTAAAATGAGACTGAGCAATGTTTTCTTTGAAATTTATTAATTCTTTAGATATATGAAATTTTTCATTAAATGCCTATGATGGAGATCAAAATATCAAACTTTGATATTTTAGTATATAAATAAGAAATCATTTTTTGAAACAAAAAATAATTTCATTTTTCTAATGGCTTACATACCGCTTAGTTTTTTGTTTTTAGATGTGAAGAGACATTTATAAAAACCAAATAAAAACCTTTGTTTTGTGATTAAAAGATAAATTTTGGTAACCATTTTTATAGGTATTGTAGGGTGTTAACACTTTCCATATATACAACTGACTCCCGAACCTAAATCTGAATTTACGTGGACCAATGTTTTTTTGTGATCAATCACACTTTAATATGATTGGTGGTGACTTTACACCTATTATTTAATAAGATCACATAATTAAGGGCGTCGATCGCTCCACATCGCAATCATGTCACGATACCTGTTATCATACTTAATTATTGTTAACCAAAATATAGTTTTTCATGTTTATTGTTTATAACTGTAAATATGATGGAAGCATACAATATTTGTAATGGTAATAATAATAGTATCATAACCTCAAAGTTGGCTACATGTAAATTTCGAATTCAATCAAATTGAACTCCATCAATTCTTTAATCTTATACATTTTTTATTATAACATTCAAAGTGGACTGTACATTTCATTACAATTACAGAATATAGATAAATATTAACAAAATGTAATCAAATAACACACTTTTCATATTACCATCGAGGTATTTATGGGCAGGTAAATGTGACTTTAATTATTAGTCTATTATTAGCCTTAAATAATATTAAAAAATGATATAATGAATATAAAAGATAAGAAAAATTGTAAAAAATAGCAAAATATACTAAATATTTGCCTTTCAAAATGGGTTAGATTTTTGTGTTTTAGTAACCATTATTTTTAAAGAACTCCGAAATCAATTATATTACTATAGAATAAGAAATTCTGAAACCGATCATAAATTGACATGTAATTTACCAAAATAATTGCATTTGGAATTAACTAAAAATTGACATGCATTCCAAATTAAAATTAAAGACAAATTGGTCAATTTTAATGAGGCTACGTATCTTTATTATGACAATTGAATCAAATAGATTCAATTAAATATTATTTAATTGGGCTAAAGTTCAATTAAGCAAAAAAAAAAAAAAAAAAGCTTAATTTAGCCCAAAGGTCAAATATGACCGAGATCCATGTAGTTGAGTTCATAGGTCTATGGACCAACTAGGCTCAAGTCCATAAAGACTCTTGAACTCTATAAATAGAGAAGTTTTCTTCATTTGTAGCTGTTGGAAATTTTGAATTTAGAAGGTTTAGAGAGAATTCTCCTAAGAGCTAGAAGACTCCCTAACTCCTGAAGCCGACCAACCCTCGAAGATTGAAATTCCTTTGAAGATACAAGTTTTCTTTTAAGACTTCAACTTCAAGAACATCATGTTCTTTGCTTCCTCAAATCAAGTGTAAGCATCCATTCGAGAGAGAATCAGAGAATCAAGTACTAGAGATCGAATCACATCACATCAAATCAACATAAATATAACATCAATACAAGCTCAACTCCACGAATCAAATTTCTTTGGAAATATTGTGTGAACAAATTGGCACACCCAGTGGGACCTCTCAACCTCTCATTTCCCTCGAAACTCAAAACAACAAACCAACTAATGGCACTAAGGAAAGTTGTATCCAAAGCTACTGTCACAAATGATGCTTACACTAGTCTTGTCATCCAGAGTCATTCAAAGAGGAGCATGCAAGAACAAGAACAAAGTGCTATCCTCACAAAGAAAAGTTTGGAGCAACTAATAGAATCTTCTAAAGATATGATAATCATCAGAGAGAATTCTTTATTCGATAACTCTACTCCTACTTCTGATCTATTAGAGAAAGAATCACACCTTGAAGTAGTGTTTGTCATGATGACAAATGTAATGGCCGAGGCCGCCATGGTGGAAATGGAAGGAAAAATTAACCTCTTGATGAAGGTTGTTGAGGAACAAGACTACAAAATCGTAGCTTTGAGAGAGTAGATGCAGACTCCTGAAACTGCTGAGTTGAGTCAAACTTATGTTGCCAAAACTATTGACAAAGAGAAGAATGTGGTGCAAGAAAGCCAACCACAACAACAATTAGCTTCTGTTGCTTCCCTCTCAATTTAGCAGCTACAAGATATGATCGTAAATTCCATTAGAGCTCAGTATGGAGGACTGTTGCAAATTTATTTCATATACTTTAAGCCATACATCAAAAGAATCAACAACTTAAGAATGTCGGTTGGGTCCCAATCTCCAAAATTCTAGCAATTAAATGGAAAGGACAACACGAAGCAGCACATCGCCCACTTAACAGATGGAGAGCTCTAAGTCTTGACTACAATGATTGGCTTTCGAACTATAGGCTGTGGAAATGTGCATCCAAGGCATGCACTTGGAGCTTCTTTACATTTTGTAGGGAATAAAACCTCGCACATTTGAAGAGTTGATAACTCGCGCCTACGATATGGAACTAAGTATCGCCTACATGGGAGGAAAAGATTTCTTACTTTAAAAAATGAGGAGTGACAAGAATGAAATTAATAACACTAAAAAGATCACAAATAGAGTCATAAATGAGTCAATAGTTGTTCAAAAGACTTCATTAAAAAAAATTTCTAAAAGAAAAGAAATAAAAGTTGAAAGAAAGCCATGATGGCGATGAAAAGCGACACCCAACTCTTAGAGAAAGATAGGAAAACTTTCCATTTCCTGACTTGATGTTGCAGACATATTGGAGTAATTAATAAAGTAACAACTTATTCAGTTGCCAGATTGCAAACGACTAGAGCATGTAGGAAAAGTTGATGATCCCAACTACTATAAGTACCATCAGCTTATTAGTCGTCCTGTTGAAAAGTGTTATATGTTGAAGGAGTTGATTCTAAAGTTGGCTCGTGAAAAAAAGATCGAGCTAGATATTGATAAAGTGGCTCAGATGAATCGTGCTACAGTCGAGATGACTTTAAGTGTTCCCCCATTAACACAGTTTTAGGATCAAAGGCAAAACTTAATTTAGTTAGGGACTTTTAAACCTATAGTTGTCCAATTCCAACAAAGGATCGTGACGATAGACTTTCAAAACAAAGAAGAGCATGTTAAGGATGATGGCAAAGGATAGATAGTCATGACTCGTCAAAAAGGGAGACAACCAAATTTCATTCAAAAGAAGTCTTCATTCCATCAAAAGCATGCAAAAGGAAGCATCTTCCATAAAAAGAAGGAAAAAAGGATCAAGAAGATGTGGAAGTCTATGCCTATCAAAGGAAAAGACGAGGACTTGCTCCAACCTCGACGGTCAATAACTTTGATAGAATTCCTCCCAAGAAGCTTCTTTTTGATCATCTAGAAGAAGTATTAGAAGTCATTGCATGTCATACTGTCAGTATAGTAGAAGTCGACAACAATTATGCATCTTTTGAAGAAGTCAACAATTCAAATGAAATTAAGCAAAGGACTTCTATCTTTGAACATATCAAGCTTTCAACTACTCGATCTTTAGTCTTTCAAAGATTAAGTATGACCACGAAGGAAGAAGAAAATTAATGTCCAACGTCTACTTCCACTCAAACTTCAGCTTTCAAAAGGCTAAGTATCTCCACATTGAAGAAAGATCGACCTTCAACATCTATTTTTTTATTGTCTAAAGATGACAAGCGATCAATATGAAAGAGAGATGAAGACATTGAAGGCAAAATTATTTCATGAAAAAAATAATGATGACGGTAAGATTCATAGTCGTGTCCCATCAAGCATGAAGAGGAAGTTGTCTGTTGACATAAATACAGAAGATTTCTTGATAGTGAAACCAAGACTTATTATATTCACCAATCCTACAAACGAAGGAGGTGAACAAATCCTTGATGAAAATATGAGTTGCTAAATTTGTAAAGCTCCTTATCGCAAGAACTTAAACTGCATGGTGCTCCTAGCTCACAAATGCTTAAAAGATGAATGTTAAAAAAAAAACTAAGTTAAACTACGTTATGACTTGATCCCTATATCATAAAAGGGTATATAGGCATCTTAATGAAAACTTTAAGTTCAGTCCAATAAAAGAGACAAATCAATTGAACTAAGTTATAAATTGATCTCTATATTATAAAGGGTACATAGGCAACTTAAATTAAAGAAATTTAAGTTTAGTCGTGTATTAAAAAAAAGAAGAAAGAAAGAAAAGGCCCTTTAGCTAGGCTATAATTAATGCGTTATTTATCACGAATGATACCAAACAATTTGAATATATATGAATACCAATTAAATGAGAAAAAGAAACAACGATAAGTTGCATTCAATAAGAGGAAAATGAAAAGTCAAATGATTAAAGAGTAAAAGTTTTATTACAAATTTCTGACTTGAAAGTTAAAATAGCAAAAATGGATAAGTAAGAGGAGGCAGTGAATCAAGGGGTCCATTTAAGGTTCTTCAGCTCCTCTAGTGTATTTTCTAAAGATTCATGAAGTGCTGACAACATATTTGCATCGACATCTCAACGATGGTGACACATTCAAGTTTGTCAATTTCCTCGCAAGTCTTTGAAATCTTATGCTGCATCTGCTTCAGCTCCGTGTCGTTCTTGGAAATTATGCCAGAAAGTTTGGTAGACTCTATCCGTACCACTTTTAGTTGTGCTTCTAGTTTAGCCTTCTTGGTGGATAGTCATGCAAGGCGATGTTTTATAGTGCTTGTCTCCTCCAATATACGGTTCTCATCAAGTCGCAGAGTCTTCACAGAACCTTTCGCCTCCGTTAGTTGAGCATCCTTAGTTGATTGGTTGAAAATTGAGAAATGCATTTGATTATCATTCTCGACACCTTGGAGGTAACCACCCACAAGCTCTCCAAAAAAGGTAAGGTTGTTGCTGCCACTCATTGCAATTGCATCAAAGATCTTACACATTTCTGGTTCAAGGTTACTTACTCGCTAAAAAGGATACAAATAATCTTCTGTCGTAGGCCTTCCCACACAGTTATGGCATTATCCCGTCGGATATCAGAAATTAAGTTGTCTGCACAAAAATGAGAAATCTCAGAAGCTACGATAGGCTTCGTTCCTTCCACTTGTTGAGGGGACCACTTGATCACAAGAGGACGAGTAGACACAGTAGTTGCACCTATAGGTGTCTTAGAGGGGGAATGAGATGATCTATCAAATGTAAGGTAATCACAGTGTTTTTCAAGCCACTAGACCTTATAGTGGGAAGTAATATGGTTGCTCGGATTGAGGGCAGACATAAAAATATATACTTGAGAAAGTGTGTTCTCGTGGACATAAATCATCTAATAATAGCGTACGTTAACAAAATCAATTTTGAAAATTTTCTTGACTAAATCATTTAGCACGACTTGATAAAACGCAAATTGCTGACTAAAGCGACAAGGAATATAAGGTTCAATAACCTAGAGGATCCACATTGTGAGGATAAAAAACAAGAGCGAATGGTTATAATGAATAAAACATTCCATTTAATTAACTTTCCATCATCCATTAAGAGTTCGTCTTTATTCTTTGCTTGAAGGCACGTGTGCCATGACACATACTTTCCTTTGTGAATATGTGTACGAGCCTCAAAATTAGTAAAGTATTTGGCCTCACCTTCACTAGAAAACTCAACCATACATGGACCCTTAAGACTCGTAGGGGCCTTAATTATAATGAGTGTTGAAGTAAAGAGCAAGTCACCTATGAACATAGTGAAGAGGAAAACATGCATTGGAATGACCAAGTGACGAAGTAGAATCATGAATCTGGTGTAGGCCTTTATAAATATCGGCTAGAACAAGGATAGAAAGGCTAAAGGTGTACCCTTTCGCCATGTGGCTAGCAACCTTAAAGACCTCCGGACGAAGGAAAAGTTTTTTGTTAGGAAACACAAACACACACAACCAGCAAGAGAGAAATGTCGCTAGATAGGTTTTGTCCTTATGTTCTTCAACGACGCCTAAATTAAGGAATATATTGAGTTCAGCTTCAGACCAGTTAGAATGTCCAGTGGAAATTCCATATGGATTATAGAGCAAGGGCGAGAATTTTTTTCGGCTTCATTATTATTGGGAATGGTTAAAGCTTGTTGTTGCTAGAAATACGACGGTACTAAAGTGAGCTCGCTTATTCAATGCTCTAATGACCTCCTTGTACACATATGATCGCAATAGCGACATTGTTCGGACTTTCTGTGATGCATGGTGTCCTTCAACAAACACCTTTCACACCTCCTTGTGAGTGAAGGGGCATTATTTCTGGGTTACGCGATCTGAAGTAAAATATCCGAAGCCACCAACTCGAAAGTCGAAAAAAACTTCTCGCCCTTGCTCAACACATAATTCAGATGAAATTTCCATCAGAAGTCTTGACTGGTCTGAAACTGAACTCAATCTATTCCTTGATTTATGCGTTGCTAAAGAACACAAGGAAAAAACCTATCTAGCAACATTTCTCTCTTACTGGCTATGTTTGTTTGTGTTTCCTAACAAACAACTTTTCCTTCATCTGGAGGTCCTTAAGGTTGCTAGCCACATGGCAGAAGGCTACACCTTTAGCCTTGCTATCCCTATTCTAGTCAATATTTATAGTGGCCTACGCCAAATTCATGATTTTACTTCGTCACTTAGTCATTCCAATGCATGTTTTCTTCTTCACTATGTTCATGGGTGATTTGCTCTTTACTTCAACACTCATTATAAGGCCCCTACAAGTCTTAGGGGTCCACCTATGGTTGAGTTTTCTGGTGAAGGTGGGGCCAATTACTATACTAATTTTGAGGCTCGTACACATATTCACAAAGGAAAGTATGTGCCATAGCATGCGTGCCTTCAGGCAAAGAATAAAGACGAACTCTTAACGGATGATGGAAAGTTAATTAAATGAAATGCTTCATTCTTTGTAAGCATCCACTCTTGTTTTTTATCCTTACAATGTGGATCATCTACGATTATTGAACATTATATTCCTTGTCACTTTAGTCGGTAATTTGGGTTTTATCAAGACATGCCATATGATTTAGACGAGAAAATTTCCAAAGCTGATTTTGTGAACGTACACCATTATTGGATGATTTGTGTCCGTGAGAACACACTTTCCCAAGTATATCTTCCTGTGCCTGCCCTTAATGTAAGCAACCATATTACTTCCCACTATAAGGTCTGGTGGTTTACAAAACACGATGATTACCTTTAAGGAGTGCAACATTTGATAGATCGTCTCATTCCCCCTCTTATCAAATCCAAAACCACCAAGATAATCGAGAATAATTTTGATAGTGGAAATAAAAGATATGCTCCTCTAAAACTGAGGAATGACCCATGGGAAAAATTGAGGGAGGTACAAAAAGTTTGGTGGATAATTCGACCCCTCCTGCACGATTTGAACTTCTTGCTAGAAGTGGCATTTACAATGTGGGTAAGGACATCCACATATTGACAACCAACAAGCGCCCTTTAAAACATGCTGAAGATAATCAAAGCAGCAATGATGATCGTCATTTGAAGAGACCCCAAAGGTCTGTTAAACAATCAATTGGTGATGAAAAGCCTCCTATTGAAGTTCCCGACGTCACACAGTTTTTTGACATTAACTCTCCCATGGTTTCTTTTCATTCCCTTTTATTATTATTATTATTATTATTATTATTATTATTATTATTATTATTATTATTATTATTATTATTATTATTATTATTATTATTATCATCATCATTATTATTATTATCATCATTATCATTATTATTATTATTATTATTATTATTATTATTATTATTATTATTATTATTATTATTATTATTATTATTATTATTATTATTATTATTATTATTATTATTATTATTATTATTATTATTATTATTATTATTATTATTATTATTATTATTATTATTATTATTATTATTATTATTATTATTATTATTATTATTATTATTATTATTATTTGACGTACCCGTTTTACTCTCAATCTCATTTCTTATTGTTAACATTATTTTGCAGTCCTCTTTAGGTGATCGTGTCTTACACATCGAAGGAACCTCAAAGCTGATGGCGAGCCCAAAAGTCCCTTCAACGAGTGAAAACTCTAAGACACCTATAGGTGCAACTACTATGTCAACTCATCCTCTTGTGATCAAGGGGTCCGCTCAACAAGTGGAAGGAACGAAGTCTATCACAGCTTTTGAGATTTCTCATTTTTGTGCAGACAAATTAATTTATGATCTCTGATGACAGATTGCCATAACTTTGTGGGAAAGCTTACGATAGAAGATCATTCGTTTTCCTTTTGAGCGAGTAACTAGCCTTGAACGAGAAATGCATAAGATCTTTGATGCAATTGCGACTAGTGGCAGCAATGGTTACTTCCAAGGTGTCAAGAACCATAATCAAATGCATTCCTCAATTTTGCTCCAATCAACTAAGACTCTGCAACTTGATGAGAACCGTATATTGGAGCAGACAAGCACTATCAAACGTCGCCTTGCACGACTATCAGCTAAGAAGGCTAAACTAGAAGCAAAATTAAAAGTGGTACGGATAATTTACCAAGCATAATTTCCAAGAACAACATGGAGCTGAAGCAGAAGTAACATGATATTTCAAAGACTTGCGAGGAAATTGACAAACTTGAATGTACCCCAATCGTTAGAGATGTCAATGCAAAAATTTGTCAGCACTTCATGAATCTGTAGAAAAGACACTAGAGAAGCTGAAGAACCTTAAATGGAACCCTTGATTCATTGCCTCCTCATATTTATCCATTTTTTCTATTTTAACTTTCGAGTCAGAAATGTGTAATAAAACTTTTATTCTTTGATCGCTCGACTTTTTATTCTCCTCATATTGAATGCAATTTCTCGTTGTTTCTTTCTCTCATTTAATTGGTATTCTTATATATTTAAATTGTTTGGTAGCCATTGTGATAAATGATGCTTTAATCATAGCCTAGCTCAAGGGCCTTTTCTTTCTTTTTTCTTTTTTAATATATGACCGAACTTAAATTTCTTTAAGTTGCCTACGTACCCTTTATAAATATAGGGATCAAGTCATAACATAGCTCAACTTAGTTTTTTTTAATATTCACCTTTTAAGCTCTTGTGAGCAATGAGCACCATGTAGTTTAAGCTGTTGCAATAAGGAGTTGTTCACTTCCTTCGTTTGTAGGATTGGTGAATATAATAAGTCTTGGTTTCACTGTCAAGGAACCTTCTATATTTATGTTAACAGACAATTTCCTCTTTATGCTTGATGAGACACGCCTATGAATCTTACAGTCATCATTGTTTTCTTCATGAAATAGTTTTTCCTTCAATGGTTTTATCTCTTTTATGTTGATCTTGTCATCTTTAGACAATAAAAAATAGATGTAGAAGGTCAATCTTTCTTTAATGTCGAGATATTTAACCTTTTGAAAGTTGAAGTTCGAGTGGAAGTAGACGTTGGACATTGGTTTTCTTTTTCTTTCGTGGCCATACTGAATCATTGAAAGACTGAAGATTGAGTAGTTGAAGACTCGATATGATTAAATACAGAAGTTCTTTGCTTAATTTCATTTGAATTGTCAACTTCTTCAAAAGATGCATAATTGTTGTCCACTTCTACTATGCTGACAGTATGACATGCAATTACTTCTAATACTTCTTCTAGATGATCATCAATGAAGCTTCTTGGGAGGAATTCTATCAAAATTTTCGACCATCGAGGTCGGAGGAAGTCCCCATCTTTTCCTTTGATAGGCTTAGGCTTCCACATCTTCTTATTCCTTTTTTTTCTTCTTTTTATGGGAGATGCTTCCTTTTGCATACTTTTGATGGAATGAAGACTTCTTTTGAATGGAATTTGGTTGTTTCCCTTTTCAACGAGTCATGAATATCCATCATTTGCCATCATCCTTAACATGCTCTTCTTTATTTTGGGAGTCTAGCGTCACGATCCTTTGTTGGAATTGGACAACTATATGTTTGGAAGTCCCAAACTTAATTAAGCTTTTCCTTTGATCATAAAACTGTGTCAATGGTGGAACACTTAAAGTCATCTCGACTACAACATGATTCGTTTGAGCTACTTCATCAATATCTAGCTCGATCTTTTTTTACGAGCCAACTTTAGAATCAACTCCTTCAACACGAAACATTTTTCAACAGGGTGACTTATGACCTAATGGTACTTACAGCAGTTGGAATCATAAACTTTTCCTCTTGCTCTGGTCGTTTGCATTCTGGCAGCTGAATAAGTTGTTTCTTTTTCGATTGCTCCAACATGTCTGAAACATTAGAGTCAGGAAATGGATAAACTTTTTCTTGTCTTTCTCTAAGAGTTTGGCGTTGCTTTTCATCACTATCATGTATTTCTTTCAACTTTTGTTTCTTTTCTTTTAGAGAAAGATTTCAATGAAGTCTCTTGAACAACGATAGACTCATTTATGACTCTATTTACAATCTTTTTAGTGTCATTAATTTCATTCTTGTCACTCCTCATTTTTTTAAGTAAGAAATCTTTTCCTCCCATGTTGGCAATACTCAATTTCATATCATAGGCACGAGTTGCCAACTGTTCAAACTTGCGAGGTTTTATTACTTGCAAAATGTAAATAAGCTTCCAATGCATGTCTTGGGTGCATATTTCCACAGTAGATAATTTGGTAAGCCGATCCTTGTAGTCAAGACTTAGAGTTCTCCATCTGTTAATGTAGTCGATGACTAGTTCTCCCTTTTGTTGTCTTGTGTTTGTAAGCTTCATCATGTTTACAATGCGTCTGGTGCTGTAGAGGTGATTTAGGAACTCTTTTTCTAGTTGTTCCCACATGTTAATGACTTCTGGCTCTAGATCAGTATACCACTCAAAAGCATTTCCTTTCAAGCTTCGAATTAACTGTTTGACTAGTTGGTCTCCACTTGATCCTGCGTTCTCGCATGTTTCAACAAAGTGGGTGATGTGCTGCTTCGAGTTGCCCCTTCCATCGAACTGTTGGAATTTTAGAGGTTGGTACCCAAGCGACATTTCCAAGTTGTCGATTCTTTTGGTTTATGACTTAGAGTATATGAAAGAAGTTTGCGACAGTCCTCCATACTGAGCTCTAATGGAATTCGCGATCATATCTTGTAGCTGTTGAACTGAGAGGGAAGCAACAGAAGTTGATTGTTGTTGTGGTTGGCTTTCTTACACCACATTCTTCCCTTTGTCACCAGTTTTGGCAACAGGAGTTTGACTCAACTCAGTAGTTTCCTGAGTCTGCATCTGCTCTTCTAAAGTTGCGATTTCGTGGTCTCGTTCCTCAACAACCTTCATCAGGAGGTTAATTTTTCTTTTCATTTCCGCCATGGCGGCCTCAGTTGTTACATCAACTATTATGACAGATACTACTGCAAGATGTGATTCTTTCTTTAATAGATCAGAAGTAGGAGTAGAGTTGCCGAACAAAGGATTTTCTCTAATGATGATCCCATTTTTAGGAGATTTCATTAGTTGTTCCCAACTTTTCTTTGTAAGGATAGAACTTTGCTCTTGTTCTTGCATGCTCCTCCTTGGGTGACAAGTCTAGTGTAAGCATCGTTTGTGACAGTAGTTTTGGATGCAACTTTTCTTAATGCCATTAGTTGGTTTGTTGTTTTGAGTTTCGAGAGAGAGATGAGAGGTAGAGAGGTCCCACTAGACGTGTCAATTTATTCACACGATATTTTCGGAGAAATTTGATTCGTGGAGTTAAACTTGTGTTGATGTTGTATTTATGTTGATTTGATGTGATGTGGTTCAGTCTCTAGTACTTGATCCTCTGATTCTCTCTCGATTAGATACTTACACTTGACTTGAGAAATCGAAACACGTGATGTAGTCTTGGAAGAAAGCTTGTATTTTCAAAAGAATTCAATCTTCGAGAGTTGGTCAGCTTCAAGTGTTAGGGAGTTTTTTGGCTCTTAGGAGAATTCTCTCTAGACCTTCTAGAGTAAAAAATTTCCAACCCTCACAAATGAAGAGAACTTCTCTATTTATAGAGTTCTCGGTGGACTTTTATGGACTTTGACTCAACCACATGGGTTTGAGTCATATTTAAGATTTGGACTAAATTAAGCTTATTTTGTGCTTAATTGAATTTTAGCTCAATTAAATAATATTTAATTAAACCAAAATAATTAATTTGATCTAATTGTCATAATAAAGACATGTGACATAATTAGAATTGATCAATTTTTTCTTTAATTTTAATTTGGGACACATGCTAATTTTTAGTTAATTCCAAAAGCAATTATTTTAGTAAATGACGTTTCAACGTGTGATTGGTTCCAAAATTTCTTATTCAATAACTACAATTATCTTTCACATGAGTGTTCCTTGGTGTATTTTCTCTCTTGGCAATGTGTCAACATAAATCTAATTAATGATTATGTCAAAACACCATTACGAATCATGTGAGGCATCATAGTTTGGTGGTAGTTAACATGTCAGAGGTCAAAAATTGAATCCCTATTCCCAAATGAACATTTTAATGATGTTCAAAGTCCTTTGCTCCTAGCAAAGGCTCCATAGGAGTTGAGGGTCCTTCATATTCGCTTTCCATTTGATCCATGAGTTCCTTTGGTTCATGAATATGGATAAAAAAAAGTCCAGAGGCAGAGTAGGTGCAAAGCGAAATGACTATGAAGGAGTCCTTATATTTAGAAATAACTCGACTCCAAATGGGCTATGACAATTCTAGTTTCAGTTCCATAAACGAGTCCAACAAGAGAAGTCCTAGGAGAAAGAAAGTTCAGTCAAGAAAGCATGGATCCCGCTTCCTTTTCCTTATACGCTTCTTAGGCTTTGCTTTCTCTTTCGTTAGTATTAAAGAAAGCCCGACAGAGCAGAAGGAAAGCCTAACCTTCGGAGTAGTGTATTTTCGTACTCAAATCACCCGCAAATTGTTCGCCCTACTAATTATGGGAAACCTGACTTCTCCAAAAGCACACAAAAAGTGAATCTACTAACAGAAAAGGAAGAAAAAAGTTCATTGAGTTGTCAGCCACACTATTTGCCTTGGCTTCGAGCAATTGCTCTAGCCGATCATCCGATCTTTAAAGATCGAGTTGTTTTCTATTAGAGGAAGATTCAGAAGACACTAATTTATAAGAATGAACGAATGTACTTCAGTATGAATGAAGTATTTAATTGTTGAGAAGTTACTCAATTTAAGAAAAAAAGAAAGCAATAGCCCATTTAAGTAATTGTCCAATATTTTTTTAAATCATTACTGACTTATTTATGAGGTTATATCAAATTATGGTGTTAAAATTTTAAGTTTTATGAATTAAAAATTTATAAGTTAATCTTGTCTTTATTCCATCATTGAAATTACTTAACTTTGAACTATGCATATATATTATATATCCCCTTATAAATAGTCTTTCAAATTGTTAACTTCATATCAATGGCTAATTTCATTTTCTTATTTGTATTATTTACTTCTTTCGTCATATTTGTCATAAGGAATGTTCATATTGTAATTAAATTTTTTATTACAATGATATTTAAAATTGTACATGTTAAATAAAAAATACATATAATCAATCACAATTACAAGCACATGTATTGTTTATTTAAAAAAAGCAACTTTACAATATCACACAAATTTGAAGGGGTTGCCTCTCCAGCTTTTGTAGCACATTCCTTTCCAAATGATCGATAAATGTAATATTTAACAAAACATACCTAAATTTGAGTAGTCAACAACCGATATTCTCTTTTGATATTTTGTTTTAAAAAAAATTATTAGATTAAGGTTTGCATTCGGTTTATGCATTTTACATGAATGAGATATTTCAAGAACTTGTATTGTTTATTCCTTTTTTTTTTTTCATTAAGAACTTATTACATTACAAACCAAAGAACTTATTATATTAATATAACATCATATGTCAAATTACAAGCCAAGTATTTAAACTTCAAAGTTGGGTTGATTTGTGTAATTTAAAGGTTTAATTATGTCTTTTTAAACTTATGAGGTGTTTCTTAGGTGAATTTTAGTGTTTGGCATAGTGAAGGAACGAGGCAAACAAACTTGCAAAAATCCATTAAACCCATTCGATACCAGCTTTTCCCATAATCCTTACAAATTTAGTCAGCGTGCTTTAGGTGCATGTGAATTTTGCAACAATATTCTATTATACACACAATTTGCTTTGGTACGACAATCACAGGAATAGGGATATAATCTTGAACCTACAAGGAGGTAGACTATGCCATTTATGATTGAGTTACTTTTCCTGTTGCACACAAAAATTGAAAATTTCATAATATATCCCTACATATTAGGTTAGTCTTGTCAGCAATGTTCAACTAAAAACTGAGAAGGTAGATTTTACTATTGGCCTGCACTTTCTAGCTTAATATTTCATTTTGCGCCTAAGATGAGAACATCACATCACATCACATCATGGCTCTATAAGAAGTATAAATAAAGAGTTGTGGCTAACAAGTCTGGGAAGGTTCTTTATCAAGTCCCGTACTTGAGCTCCGCACAGCTTTCGTTCTTCAAAATCGAAGTTCAACTGCTTCAGTGATCTCATCCTGGCTCATATAATAAACTAATTAATTTACACTTAATATGCATGAATTTGATATAAACATTTTAGTTATCTACTTCTATAAAGCATCAATACGACACTTTAAATGAAATGGCATGGTGTCTCTGTGACCCTGTCTTGTGTCTGTATGTGCTCATTTCTTGTCTATCTTTGACAGAATGCAACAGAAAGTTAAAGTTTTTCGATCTAACTTGGTTGTCTCTCGTCACCAAAACCTGCAACGCAAATTTCTTGAGAGCATCGGACATGGTTCTTTACCACTTTTAACGCATTTGACCCATAATTATCTTCATCAATTTTCAAAATGAGATAACTAAAGAGAGATGGATGCTTACATTGGTTTCATTTCGTTCTTGTTTGCGTATGAAGGGTTGTAGTTTCCATAGCCCCAAGCTATGGCTACAACATTCATGTGACTTGATGCACACCAAGACAATTTTGCTGCAGTTGAGCAATTCTGATGCAGTCTGCCATAGGACAGTTAGTCTTGATTGCGTTTGAGGCAATATGAGACCTACTAGCAGCATATCCAGCCTGCCACAACCAAAACCCTCAGAAAGAGAGAAGAGAGAAAAGAGAGAATTGTTTTCTTTTCAAGCATCTGCATTCCAAGCAAAAGAAAAAAAAAAAAACATTATAGTTTGGAAAAATCGTCCAAGTCCGACGCTTATTGGACACTCCGAAACATGATGAACACGTGTGATATCCTTGTACCCACAAGACAAGTATACAACTGTTGGACAGTAGTTGAACAAATTGAATACAAGTTTTTGCACTTGTTCGACTAGTGTCAAATATTTGTTAAGATTAATACTTAGATATGTATAGGGATAATGCAAAATAATAATAATAAATATTGAAGCAAACCATATCCAAACTTAATTTTTCAAATAGATATATATACACACAAAGCTTACAGACTTCAAATTGAATAAAAACGATATAGCTTAAAAACATATAAATTTTAGTAATCATATCCACGCCATGGCCATTTCCTACTCATAGAGAATAACCCATCATTGTTTTTGTGTCCTATCGTATTTGTGCCTTGTGTCTCATGTATACTGTTAGTGATATATAATTAAATTTGTCTTCAATCACCAGCTTAAGCTCTTGGGTGAATTGGTGGTTTAATATATACAACAACATTTCTCTACTTTCAAGCATTCAAGAGAATATCACAACAACAAAAACAGTTGAGCCATGTGGAATAATATGCATCACACAATTTATCACATCTTAACTACCAGTATTCTCACCTTGATCATCTCGCTCATCATGGTACCGAGGGGAGGTGAGTTTACTTTTGCCCGACTTGCCACCTAAGCATAGAGAAGGGGGGCCTTGATAGATCACTTCTTGCATTATTGGATCAAAAAGAAAGATAAAATATTAAATCACGAGAAGAATAAATAAAATTTGGCCACCTCGTCCATTTTGATGTACCCTACTGGTAGTTTGGAGTCACTCTCATCCAGCATCTGCATCAGAAGTTTCTCAAGATCCTTCCCCTGGCCATTGCCTATCCATTCCCATTGCTTGGCCAAGGTTAATATGTCTTCAATGTAGTCTGCACTGTGTAGAGGTCCAATCCAAAGAGGTCCTGAGACCACTAGTGACTCAGAAACCTAACAAGTCAAAAAATTTTAATGTATCTCGAGACTCTTACAAGATTGAATGTTGCAAGTAAATACACTAGAAAGCAAGAACCCAAATGAATAAGAAAACAGCAAATCCAAGCATATTCATGAATCATTTCAAGCATCGTCATAGTAGTCATAATCTTACCCTTGAATCATTGCAAGGACAGCTCATCTGTCCAAGCTCACTCCATGAAAAAGCTTGTGAATTTCCACATTTTTCGCAATAGCTGACAAAACCATAATGCCTGATATTGAATAGTGAGAGCTTCGATCAATCACCATCAATGATCATACTAGATACATCCAACACTAGCAGACAAAGCTAAACTCATCAACTATCACCTGTTTTTAGAAATCCTCCCTCGATTGATTCGTAGCATGACTCTGAAAACAGGTCCATGGTACGAATAATACGAAAAGAGTGGAGTAGCATAGTAACCCAGTACAGAAGCTTCACGTGCAACCCCACCTATAAGCATCCGCAGACCAATTTCATTTGAAAATGGCATGGGACGTATATATGCTCCATATGCAGCTAAAGATCTAGAGAGAAATGGAAAGAAGAAAAGAGAGACAAGAAAAAGGAGAGAAAAGAATTTTAATTACCACATCTTCATATATAATTATCCACCTATATTCATATACTTAGCAACCATTTCACTTTTAGGCTTAAAACTTAGTACAGGTAAGGATGGAAGTCAAAACCAAAAACAATCAAAATGATTTGGATAAAGTTTGTTATTTTTAGCAAATAGCAACCCTTATTCAATTTCAGCTGGTTTTGTCAATTTAGCTAGTTCAGTTCAATTTCTTAAAACATTCAGCTAAAAAGTCAGTTTTAAGTAATCTATCAGTTACAAGTCGATTTGCTTAGTCCTAGAGACAAAGACTCAACAAGTAACTAACAGCATTAATGGGGAGCTAACACCAAATTCAACTACTAAAACTCAAAACTAAAATAACTATACTTAATCATTTAAAATCCTTTTATTAAATGATTGACCCAAGAATTTAAGTTGATGATTTATGATAAATTTAATTATAAGAATAATATTCCACCACACTTGTCGACTTGAAAATTTATATGAAATTCTCAAAAAAAAAAGTGAAAATCAATATTAAGTGGGGAAAAGATGGACATTAGAACATGATACAGCTTAAACATATCAACTCTATACCATATCTAATCACTCATTGACCCAAGAGCTTAAACATTGAGTTATTGTTAAATTTAATTATAACCATTATCAATCCTTCAGCACCTTTATATATAGGTACAGGACATTAAAATGATAAGACATTTCATATCAAGATTTTAATGAACCGGTTAAAGCAGATAACTAAAGAGTAAGATTATGCACTCACTGAGAAGGCCGATGTCCGCCGGAAGAGAAACCATCCGTGGACGTAACATAGAGCAATCCATCCAATTTCAAAGCATTTATAGCGGGTCTCAGAAACGACGAATCACTTCCAAAGGAATCAACATCAATAAAATCAAAGAAATCCTTCTTCAAGTAAAACTCCGTCATTACCCTGTTCGCATCACAATTAGTAACCAACCACCGTCGATTATCCCCAAAATTTTCGGCAACTTTCGAGAGATTCTTCACAATAACCCTCCGATTTTCATCATTAGCGTCATTCGCCAACACAAAATCAGCCTCGGACTCGACCAAGTACCGAAGCGACCGGATCCCACAACCGCACAATGCGTCGAGAATCCGAAGATGGCCCTTGGATTTTCGGTAGAGCGCGGCGGCGAGGACACCCAAGTCGCGTCCGGTGGCGCTTTCATGGCGGAAGAAGGTGTCTCCGATGTCGAAATCTAAGCCCCTTTCGGTGCGATTGTTTGAGAGACAATTGTTGGGGGATTTTTTGTTGGAGTGTGAAAATTGGAAGAGATGAATGGATGGAGAGGTGAGGAAATGGGAGTTTGTTTGTTGGATGTAAAGAAACGGGGAAGGAGATAGGGTTGTTGACGCTACAGTTAACATGGCGGGAAATCGTTGGATTTTGCATTTTCATGGATTTTATAGGTTTTTGTGTTTTGTTTTTTTTTTTTTAATAAATTATGTTAATGATAATATTTTTTTTGAATAATAGGTGTAATGCACACGACCAAAATCTCATAATTGACTAACAAATTTATAGTTTTAATGATTCGTTTGATGTTCAATTTTTTATCTTTCACACATCATTCGTTCCTATTTCAACTATTGAAGTTGATTGGAGAATATTAAAATATGGTTAGAAAAGATTTTAAAAATTGAATATTAGTAGTCAAACTTTAAATCAAATGTGTTTAGCTCTAAAATAACTCTTAAGGTGGGTAACTTCTTACATATTTTCTTCAAGACCCATTTTGGTTTTTTTGGAGCACCTTTCACATTATCATCAATTTCTTTTTGTACGGTTATTGATCATACTACTTCATATTGTTGACAACCAATGGTGTAGGTCTTGTCTTCTTCTTTTTCTTCTTCTCTTCCCTCTTTGTGCCACTAGGTTCTTCATTGGCATAACATCTTTTCATCTTTTCCTTCTTTTTTCTAGGGCCTTTTCGTTGTGGAAGACAATCGACAAAGCTGAAGAAAGTTTGATGGGGGACGGTTGGTTCAGACTTGGTTGCTTGGGAGGATCTCCACATTCAATACTACAAAAGATAAGAGGTAAGTGAAGAAGACTGAGTCTTACTTCTAAGGTATTTTACTTTGGCGATAAACAAAAGTTGTTGTGAATTAGTCTAACTGTCCAAGTGTCTTATAAACTTTGATTGATTCAACCAGCAATGATTGGAGTAAATTTTTTTTTTACTTGGGACTCTAATTCAGTAAACATAATTTAAAAAAGATGCTTGAACTTAGGACTAGAAAAGATCATAGGACTATATATGGATGGAAAAGAGTATATATATATCTATATACATATGTGTATATATATATATATAATAAAAGCATAAAGTTGAGGGAGCTCGGGTCTCCCAGTCTATACTAATTCTGCTTGTGTTGGTAGGGGGCCTCAATGTCAATAATATCAACTTGTCAACATGCTCCAAAAACTTCTCTTGACTCTCTCTTCCAAGTAGTTCCTCTCCTTAAGTTGGTCAAATTGACAACCCAAATAACAAAAAAAGATCTTTAACCCAACCCAACCCAACCCTCAAAATTCAGGTTGGATTGGATTAGGTTATCAGGTTATTTATTATTTTTTTTTAAGGATATTATTGATTATCTTAAAATACTTAAATTTATCTACAACACATTTTAATACCTAAAATTTCATAAAACTCGAATGAAACTCAAATGTTAAATATCAAAATCGAACATATCGATTACAAACTTCAAAAAAATTTCATAATAATATGTATGAATCATAATATTTATAAGTTGTAATACATATTTTAATAATATTAGAAATTTGGGGTTGGGTTGGGTTAACCCGGATCTTAAAAAATATAATCCAAACCCAACCACACCTGAAAAGAACATAAAAAGTACAATTTAGGTTGGATAGTTGGGATTGTTCAGGTTGTCGGATTATTTGAACACTTCTAATTAAAGTACTTAATCCCATTATCAGAATGTAAAATGTAAATTTTAGTTTGAAATTGGGTTTCAGTATTTAAAAATGTTTTAAAATGTCTTTCACCTAATATTTTTTAATTAAATAAAGGCAAAATAAACAAGTATGATTATCAATAAAATTAACAAACCATCTTCTTTAACTAGAGTTGTAATTTTAGAAAGACCACAAACATCGCTATAAATTAAATAAAAACAAAAACGTTTTGAAGTCTTTTAAAGGCTTTGAAAAATATATGAATTGATGATTTTTTTTTTTTTTTTGTTGTGGAAATGCAACTTTACAACTAAAAGACGAACAATCAACTCCCTTAAATTAATTTGGGAACTAATATTTTAGATAAGAAAAACTAGGATGTCCTAGTGTACGATGCCACAGTATAGTTTTTCTTTAATGGAAAGAGAGCTGATATTAGGATGACATTGGGCTGTTTTATAGCGCCAAAAAAAGCCTTCATCAAAGTAGTAGAAATCATAAGTATCCTAGCACTCACCATCTTCTCCAATTTTCTGATCCAATACAATGTGTTTTCAAAAATATAACATGATAGTTAGAATATTTAGAGAGTTTAAAAACAAATAAAAGACTGCAAGTTAATGTTAGAACATTAAGGACAAACTGTAAAGAGATATTTTTAGTCAATTTAATGGTTTGTTTTTTCATGATAAAAGAAAAACTTCTATTATCAATTTTAAGTTTGGAATATGAATTTAAGAACGAAGAAGAATTGGCAATATGATCCAAAGTTTTGGAATCAATAATCTACAAAAATGAACTACCATAGGAGAAGGCCTCAACATAATTGTAGGTTCGTATCAAAGAAACACACAAATTCTTAGATGACAAATGAATGGGTAGCAAGTTTAAGATTTGTTGAATTTGTTCTTGTAACATGGCAGAAAATTAAGAAATAGTAGAAATCCACCCAAAGAGAAAATAGTATTTAAACCAAATCCAATTATAGTAACTCAAAACCAAGTTGACAAAAAATCAAACCAAGGTAGTAAACAGAACTGAAATTAATTTTGACAAAAAAGACAACTCCCTCTCACAATTGTGGGTGTGGGTGAAAGCAAATCTAATACACTATTCAATACTCCTCTCTCCAAATTCTTGTAAATTCAAAATATGAAGAATGTCTGACAAGTGAATCAATTGAAGCAGAAATATGACTAATTGAATTTCGGAGAATAAAATTATTTTTTTAATCAATACGTTAGGTACAAAATTAGGCCTTCTTATGTGGGAAAAGGACCTCTTCCAACTATAGAAAATTTTTAATAAATATTTATACACAGAAATTTCAACAAAATTTTAAAAAGAAAAGGCTCAATAGGATTAATAAGTTATAAAAACATATTTAAAACACCAGAAAAATAACATTGAACACACAATCAAAATACTTTACAAGTCATCTTTTATCATCCAAGGCACAGCAACTGAAATCCCTTTACCCTGTGTTTCACTAGTACTTAATTTAAACACATATTTTAGTACTTTCAAAAACACTGTTTAGTACATTTACAAATTTGAACCATCAGGAACCATCACTAGTACTTGCACAAAATAGCTACAATGCGCCAAATGGGGCGAAGCCAATTATTGATTTATTAACTTCTTCAGTCTGATGGATCAACTATCACCAATGATACTTGAATAGGAGGATCACTTATGAGTTTGCTATCCTTCCCAGCTTTGAAGCAGTTGAGGATGTATAATTTACATTTCAGCACGGGATGTGGCTACAGGCGTGAATATGAACATTTTGCAGTCGTGAGGGTCAACTTCTGCTCCAAATGATGACACTGCATCTCCCTCAACATCTTCGTGCTGCAAAAGTCAAGTTACTGAGTTAGCACACAAAATAGGTTAGGTGGTAAAAAAAAAAAACAAATTGAAAGACATGAAGGTGCAGGCTAGCTACTATCCACATGACTATGAGCTCATTGCAACTTAAATGAAGGCATCAAATGACCCAACCATTGAATCTCCTCTCCTGCCTAATGAAAAGAAACTAGAGAAGAACATGGCCAGACTATTAAGTTGGGTTTTGTCAGATGCCAGTTGTTCTATCACGTGTCCATTGTACACGCTTCTGCTGCTCCTATGTAACACTCCTAGTTAGGGAGATATTAGGATTATTTTATGGTCATTAGTAAGGGACATATTAGTCGCTAGCTAGTGAGTTAGTTAGGGTCTTTTGGTAATAAATAGTCAGTCAGTTGGAACAAAGTGCGGATCATTTTGGTAGGAATTTCCAATGTGCGACTTTGGAATTCGGAAGAGCGTAGCTTTCTCAAAAAGCTATGAAATTGTAATTTCTTCATTGTTATTGCAATATATGTTTCTATCTTCCAATATTTTTGTGTTCTTGCTTGTCCTTGAGTTTTCATGTTAGGTAGTAACCTAACATCCTACTCGTAAATCGATCAAAAGTAAAGAGTGTCCATGTATAATCTCAACATAAAAATTTCAGCGAATACTTAAGGAAAATTCTTTCTCAAGTGATTAGATCCCTTACCAACCACAAGTCTCTTACTGAGACACTGGTGTTAGGTTTAAGCCCAAGTACGTTCCAATCCGTGGTGATCGTTGATGCAACCGAGCATCGATTCCAAAGAACGACAGCCAAGCGGCTTCCAGATAGGGGACCTGCCCAAATCTGTAAAAGAACTCTTTAAATTCTGAAGTATTCACACCTAACTCAGCTAAATGAACTGGTTAATAATGTACAAACCATAACAGCAACAAAACTCAAATAATTCAAAAAGACAATTTGCCTTCTCAGTTTTCATTTGAACACTGACAGCACGTTTGCAAGGTGCAAGGTAAAGATATTTCCAGTTATTGACTTGAGATTATTCTACATCAAATATAAGTAAATATTGCCATCATTATGGGTTACGGTGTCATCTTGCTATAATCTATAAGATGATGCAAAAACTGGAATACCTGAAGGCAACCATCCTTTCCAAAATCTTTAACCTTTCTTCCCTGGACCCCAAGAGGATCTGCATAAAATAAGTTTTAATAAATTATTTTCTCTTGATAAACAAATAATTAAGGCCCCATTTGGTAACCATTTGAATTTTAGTTTCTACCTATGGATTGCTGTGTTTTGTTATCTATTTCTTAGATATAGATCCAAGTGTATATATATTTTAAATCCAAGTCAAGTTTTGCAAACTAAAAAAAAAGTAGTATTTAAAACATTGATTTATCCTTGGAAATTGGCTATGAATTCAAATCTTTCCTAAGAAAAAATGTCAATCGTGGTAAAGAAAGCATGAGAACACATGCTCATTTTTCAAAAACTAAAAGGTAATGGTTATCAAGATAGTTTAAGTTAAAAACATTCTAGGTTATCTCAGTGATCAATTCTAAGTTATGCAAACAATTATTCTTGGACCACGAAAGAGATAACATATAAGTGCTATCAATGTTGAGAATAGATCAATTAATTGGATCAACAGTTTTATTGGCGGATATTCCCTTTTGTATTTAAATAACTTTAAAAATGATTAAACCAACTTTAATGGCGATGAAAGGAACGAATACACAAAGGCAATACAAAGAAGAAAAAGAAACCACAAAGGCCGAAACTACAAGAAAGATGCAAGAAAAACAACCACAAAGATAACAAACAATACACAAGTACGAAGAGAGGGCTTCAGCTCAAGACAATGAGATATGAAAGAAGGATTAAAGATATGCTTCACCTTGATTTACCGCAATGACCTCCTTATTCATAAGAATTTCTGAAGTTTCTTTAGTCATGTTTCGAACATCGCATCCGATCAAAAGAGGCGACTGCACATTAATGCTAAAAATTTGAGATATTAAAGGACAAAAAACTGGTTGAAGATTTTGTTTGTACACAACCAGCCTTAATTCCAGTTTTCTTACAGGCAGCAAATTATTTCCCACTCACATGTAAGCAGGCATATAAAAAGGAAAAGAAACTGGATCAATTGGTAAACATGTACAAAGTGTGACAAGGGTCTGAACCAACAGAGTTTGAAAATCGTTAAACACACGCATAGAAACACACACAGCAGAATGAAGTCAAAGGACCAAATATCTTTGAATTTAAAGTTCAACATAACATGATGCTGGATTCCCTTACAGCTACCGAAAATTGTAAAATTAGTCTTAACATAAGTGGGGAATTGGCAGAAAGAGATTAGTTCTCTTCCATGTGATGAGGAGCCACTCAATTGAGATTGAAATCCCCCACAAAATTTCTCAGACTTTTGTGAAAGTGAAATACATATTTGAGGATTGAGAACCATGAGAGGATATCTTCTCTCAAGTCTCATCGGTGGTTTAACTCTCCCATTAAACCATCGTCCAAAGGAAGAACTAGATCTTTTCAGGGTTTAAATTTAAATGTGATCTTAGTAAATTCCAAATCCTAGCATGCTACCTGTTGCGGAAACTTGGAAAAAAGAAAAGGCAACAGTCCGTCATTTTGCAATTATTATAATCAGGTGTCTTGCTCTTGCCTTGTTGGGAGCTGAGAATCCCAAAACAACCGGAGTAATGGCAACGATGCTAAGGTAAGTTTAACAACTGACTTGGTAACAGACAAGATCTGCCCATCCAGACAATAATGGACTAAAAGAGCTTTGTTTTCAAAGAGTGGTAAAAAAATGTTTCTGACCAATAATAAATGGTTATTTGAGAAATTAAAAAAACCGATCAAATGATATTTAAGTGTGCTCTTCGAGAAAGCATTTAAATAGGTTTCTTTCAAAATGCTTATATATTAAGCATTTCACTTAAAAACATTTTTTTTCAAGACGCATATCAAGCAAACACTGCATGAGCTACGGGTTGAATTAGAAATTCTATTAAGCTTAATTGATCCACCAATGTACTCTCCTATTGAACAACCTCCATATACTTTAGCAAAATCTTGTAGCACCATCAGAAATCACAAAGAAAATGTATTTATTCTGAAGGTCAATAACAATACGTAAAAACATCATAGGACAAAATTTAACAAATAGGAGCTCTACGTCATCATATCAATTTATTTTCAAGGTAATTTGGCAATATTAAGGATCATCCAACTGTCTGCAAGCGCAGAGAGTGAATAAGAAATAATGATAGAATAGCTTGGATTGGCTACTTAACTTTCACCATCAGCTACCATAAAGGATAGGAAAGTTTGTGAAAGTAGATTAATATTTACTCCAAAATTCCTAAAAGATTTTGATTATCAAACATTTCCCAAAGAAATCCAATGCAAGTTTTTCAGTTGATGAACCTAGACGTCTTTCTCCCTCTACATCTTCTCTGGCACAAAGAGTCCACGTGAGCAGCTTCGACATGACCAACCGCATTGAAGAGAGGGAGAGGGAGAGAGAGTGTCTGTAAGAGAGTAAGTGTGAGTGAGACAGAGAGAGAGAGTAAGAGCGAGATTAAGCAAGGGTAGTGATTTGTGAGTGAGAAAAAGAAGAGAGATCAAGAGTGAAATGAGCAAGACGGGCGAGAGCGAGGCTGAGATTTTTTTCGCATGCACCCGTACATTTTGGTGATTTCACCTAAATTGAACATCAACAAGGGTCATTTGATATTTTTTTTCTCAAAAACCAAGTCATTCGACATTTTTTGTCCAATTTTGGGTCATCCCTCCGATGGGCTCATATGAGAACATCTTCTAACCAACTTCAAGGAGAGATGTACAGAAATTGCTAAAGATCACAGGATAAAATTTCCTTATCGATTCAAGAAGTTCTATTATTTTTTTGTTCAAGCAAGATATTTATTGAAAAATAAAGGCAAAAAAAGAACACAAGATCTATGTGGAAACCCTAGTACAGAGATTAAAATCACGATATATATGTTTCTTATTATTTTTTGATAATTATAAAGGTACAAAAAGGAAAAAAACTTATAGGCAACACAAACCTAATTACAAAATAAAAAAACAGGGTAAAGTAGATCTTAACTACTCATGGGCTTTCATCAAGACCCAAACCCACTATTTCTAACACTTCCCCTCAAGTTGGGACATAAATTTCAGAAAGTTCTTACTTGCTAACACATGAATCAAAGTTTTGTTTGTGGAGACCCTTTGCGAGCATATCAACAAATTGTTGGATCAAGGGTGAGGATGCATATGCTACCACAGTCCAGTCTCTCTTTCATAAAGTGTTTGTCAATCTCCACATGTTTGGTTTTGTCATGTTAGACCAGGTTATTGGCAATGTTGATAGCTGCCTTGTTATCACATAGTAGTTTCATAGGACTATGAGTCCTGACGAAGATCAAGCAACACCTTCTGGAGCCAAATTTCCTCACGGATTCCCAAACTCATAGTCTTGTATTCAACTTCAACACTACTTCTAGTCACAACTCCTTGCTCCTTGCTTCTTGCTTCTCCAAGATACATGATTGCCTTACGTAGCAGTATCCCAAGGTGGACTTTCTATCAATAATAGACCCTACCCAATCATAGTATGTATAGGCCTTGATGCACCTTCTATTAGTCTTCCTAAACTTCAACCCTTTACCGGCTGTTTGCTTTTAAATACCTTAGAATTTTGTTAACAGCCTCTATGTGGTCTTCATGAAGAGTCTGCATGAACTAACTGACAGTACTCATAACATAGGAGATGTGTGAGACAAGTAAATCAGCTTTCCCACAAGGCCCCGATATTTCTCTTTATCAATAGAAATTTGTCACCTGAATTTCCGAATTTGGCATTGAACTCAATAGGCGTATTAGCAAAACAACATCCTATCATACCTGTCTTAGCTAATGAATCATCCCAACATCCCATCATCCCATCAGCAAAACAACATCCCATCATACCTGTCTTAGCTAATGAATCATAAGTGTACTTTCTCCGGGACACGGAGATGCCCTCTTTGGACCTAGCAATCTCCATTTCAAGGAAGTATTTCAAATTCCCAAGTCTTTAATTTCAAATTCATCCCTCATCTTCTTTTTTAGTTGGAAGATTTCAACCGTGTCATCCCTAGATAGCACAATGTCATCAACATAGACAACCAAAATAGCAATTCTCCCAGTCTTGGAGAACTTTGTGAACAAAGTGTGATCGAAGTGCCTTTGATTGTATCCCTAAGACTTGACAAAAGTGGTGAACTTGTCAAACCAAGCTCTTGGTGACCATTTCAACCTATACAAAAACTTCTGAAGCTTACAGACCTAATTATCAAACTGAACTTCAAATCTTGTAAGAGAACTCATATATACTTCCTCTTCTAAATCTCCATTCAAGAATGCATTCTTAACATCAAATTGATATAGGGGTCAGTCTTTATTTACAGCAACTGACAACAAGAGTCTAACCGTATTTAACTTTGCAATAGGGAAAATGTTACAGAATAGTCAACCCCACAAGTCTGAGTAAACCCTTTTGTAACTAACCCGGCCTTACATCTGTCAAGGGTACCATCTACTCTGTACTTGAGTGCAAATACATTTGCATCCCACAGTCTTATACCCCTTGAGGAGTGTGCAAAGATCCCAGATCTTATTCTCAAATCCGTCATTTTCACCCACCTGATTGTCAGAATGAGAGCCAGTGGAATTTGTCTCGAACCTATCATTCTCATTGATCCTGTTATTAAAATGAGAGTCAATAAAGTTAGTCATACCTTGATCATGTAAAGGTTCAGAATCCTGGACTGGAGTCGGCTGAACAACAAGAGACCCAACTTCTTTTCTAAGATTCTTCGTACAGTAGGTTCTCCAGGGAACTTGACTTGTAGGTAGGGCTGTATTGTGGGGATTTAGGTCAGGTAACGTAACAATGTAGGACAAATAGACTCCAAAGGAACAACATAGCTAAGACTCTTCACTCACACTCTCACCCTAAAGTAGGCTAATGGAAAAGAAAGGACGACCCTCAAGAAAGGTGACATCCATAATAACAAAGGGCTTACGGGAAGATAGGTGGAAGCATTTATAGTGCCCTATTAGTGTAGAGGATACCTAACAAATATGCACGCCTGTGCCGGAGGAGAGAATTTAGTTTGGTTAGGGCCATGACTATGAATATAGGATATGCACCCAAACACCCGAAGGGGAACATTAGAGATGAGACGGGTGAAGGGGTAGGACTCCTTAAGTCAGTCTAGGGGTGTAGGACATGGAAAGACATTTGGTTGATGAGATGAGCTGCAGTAAGAACAACAACTCCCCATAAATAGGAAGGAAGAGAAGCAGACAACATAAGGGAACGAGCAACTTCTAATAGATGACGGTTCTTTCGCTCAACAACTTTATTCTATTAGGGATGTAAGTACAGGATCTTTCGTGAACAATTCCTTTAGACAACAATAACTCGTTAAAGGTATGGTTCTGAAACTTATGACCATTATCATTGCGTAGGATTACAATTTTTGTATTGAACTGCGTTTCTTCAATGTGATAGAAGTCCCGAAATGTAAAAGTTGTCGGATTTGTTAGAGGTAAGGAAAACCCAAGTGAGACGAGCATGGTCATAAAAAAAGGTCACAAACCACTGTTTTCGAGAGGGGTAGTGACCTTGGATGGTCCCCAAACATCATTATGAACAAAAGTGAAAGGTTGGGTTGGCTTGTATGGTTGTGAGGGAAAGGAGACTAATCCACAACATACAAACTTTAAAGAAAAGATGAGAAAATAAATGCTTCATATATTGAAAGTTGGGTGGCCTAAATAAAAATTCCACAACATACAATCTTTTTCAAAAAAGTAGTGAAGTATTAAGATAAAAGACTAATCCTAGAACTACTGCTAGAGGAGACATCATCATCAAGCAGGTAGAGTCCCATACTATGTTGGGCAATGCCAATCATCCTCCTCGAGCTCAAGTTCTGAAAAGAAACAGAATTAGGTAAGAATGTTGCTTTGAAGTTCAATCCACTAGTAATCTTGCTTATAAACAGAAGATTATAGGAAATTCGGGCGCATGCAACACATTGTATAAGGTTAATCCTTAAAAAGAAGAAGTCTTCCAATAGGATCAAACGAGCCATCTACAATTCTTACTTTCTCATTCCTAGCACATGGAATGTAGGTCATAAAATGCTCAGAGAAACCTGTCAAATGATTTGTAGCGCTAGAGTCTAGGATCCAGGGGTTCTTCCAATCAATACTAATAAGACTGAAGGACTGAGATATACCTATCTGAGCAATAGCTCCTAATGTAGTTAGGATCCCCAGGTGGTTAAGGGGTTGACAGACTCACTGACATAAGCCCGCCCTAGGTTCTAGTTGTCGTTGTTAGAGCGTCGCTTACCTTTAGGGAGACAACCATGTAACTTCCAACATTGCTCCTTGGTATGCCACTGTTTCTTGCAATGCTCACAAATAGGAATTGGTTTCCCATTGTGTCTCTCACTGTCATGACTAGGGGACTTCGCACTGAAGGTAGTGGAATCAATAGCTGGGGTCATCAGACTACTCATAACACTGGTACAATCTTCCTCAAGGCGAACCTCAGAACAAACCTTCATCAAAGAGAGTATAGGTCTCTGGTCCAGTATACGTTCGCAGACAATATCGAAATTAGGGTTGAGACCGGCAAGGAAAACATAAATTATGTCAACCTCCTAAATCCTGGAGTACTGTATGCCATCTCTGGAACAATTCCAAACAACTTCTCTGCATAGGTCCATTTCCTGCCATATAAGGGAGAGTTTGTTAAAAAAGGATGTCACATCTATTGTCCCTATTGGCATTCATGAACCTGTTTTTGCAATGTGTATAAACGAAAGGCATTCTAATGCTTGGAAAACAATTTTTGAGTTGTTTTTATGTGGATTCACTCAATCATTTATTGCATGTACCTGAAGGACCAATCACAAAGCGCAAGGCAAAGAAGATACAAGAAGCTTTCACACTGCATGTTCAAAAACTGGCAAATGCACAACGAGAAACCAAGAATTTTGAACTCAAATTCTTGTATAATGTTAGTTCAGCAAGTCAAGAAGAGCATGGAGTCAAGATGGCACGGAAAAAGTTGTGTAATTTGGAAGATGGCACGGGGAACGAAAAAAGTGTGCAGAATTTGTGAAGAGGTGGCTATCCAACTTGCATCTCTTGGAATTCCGTGATGTCAAGGTTGTCAAACATTACCATTATGAGGGGTGGATTACATAGCACATATTGAAGACAATTTTAAAACAATTCTATCTTTTAATTTTGAGAAATGGTTGCTCGTTTGATGTGTAATCAAGTTTTAAGTTCCTAGGTCTTATTTTCTACAATTTGCAATTAAGTGTATTTGAATGACTTTTGAGTTCCTTGGTCTATCCATAACCATTTGGCCTATAAAAAGGCTTGTAATGCTTATGAAATGATATATAATGAATACTAAAAAGCTTTTGCTTATTCAACCCCTTTGGTGTTGTCTTTTCTATCAAATCTTGTCTTAGGTTTGATTTTCAATCGATTCATTGGATTAGTTTTTGATCAATCTAATTCTGGAGTGAGTCGTCTTAGGATCTAGGAGAGATCATCATAGATTCTAAGTTTGATCTAAGAGTGATTCATCCTCTAACTAAACTCTTGGTTGGAACCCTTCGGTAAGTTAGACTCATTTGTGTCCGTTTACAAGGATCCTAGAAGGACCTCTAGCTTTGTAAACTTAAAGCATATTGGGGGCTTATCATTTGGTATCAGAGTCCTTGGTCAACATCCTTTGGCCGACTCTAGAGGTGAAATATCTTTACTTTCCGTCATTTTTTTTTTCTTTTTCAATACGAGTTTATAATCAAGTCTTGCTCTCGGAGTATTAAAAAAAAAAACAAATTCAGAGGAAAAAAAACAAATTCAGAGGGAAATTTTTTTAAAAAAAAATCAGAAAAAAAAAAGAATTTTATTCGAAGATCCGAGGGGCACACCAAAAGTTAGTGTCGTTATTATATTGTGTGTTTGTTCAAAGTTTGCAGTTGCTGGTCTTAAGGTTGAGTTGCTCTAGTTTAGATTGTGAAAAGTTGATCATTTGAATCGGTTATATCAAGCGTATAGCAAGATTGCACCAAAATTAAATCCAACCCTTACATCTTTGACCTAGTACCAAAAGCCTACCCTTGAGTGATAAACACGAGTGTCCTTGAGTGAAATCTTTGTGAGAAGTGTGGAAAGGTCTTTGCTCCTAAATACAAAAAAAAAAAAAAAAATGTCGCATGATGGAGAAGAAGTTCCGGAAGTGATAGATCCAAATGTTGCTATCCTTTAAGCAATTCAAGGTATGTTGGAATTGGGGGCTTATCATGTTTCCCTAATATCCTTAGCAATTTCCGCATACAATAAGGGCTTGTCAATCTATGGTTCCATACTGTTATTCAATGAGGACTGGATAAGAGAATCCTCCCCTTTCTAGTACTGTTCTTGAGGATCTCTTGGTGGAGGACGGGGTATCTCACCTATCAGAAAGGCAAACTTGTGGCGCCCTTCAAAAATAATTTTGATAGATTGGGATCATGAAAAATAATTTTGGCCATTTAGCTTTTCCCCTGAAAAATATCTTGTAGATTGTGCCACTCTATTAGACACATAGAGCGAGAACAAAGAAGGGAATGATGTTACTAGACTCTCATAATACACAGGTGGGACCGTATGAATGCCAAGGCTAGGACGGGTAGAAATGGCCCCAATGTTGCTTCAATTGCCGCAATTTATCGTCAAAGACTCAAAGCATGTCTAGTTGTTACTGGCTATTCCTAAAGAGGAAACATAACGTGAGGATTTGATTGTGCGGAAGGCTCACCATCCTTAAAGGTTTAATGAATGTGAGCAACAGAAATAGTGGGTGGCGTCTGGACATGGGTCTGCAACTGAAGGTAACTAATTGGTGGCACATGGGAATTGGCGACAACGCATGTAGACTGTGCGGTTGAAGAAGAGAGCTGGCTGGAAAGTTGTGGCTGAAGGGAAGGGTTGGTCGACAAGTTTTGTAGGCAGCGAAACAGCTCCTCCATGGCAGTGACTATCCGAGTATTGACGGTGGAGGCAATAGTAGCGCTGATCCCGGAGGTTGTCTCCCCCATTGAGTTCCATCAAGTGTCAAGTTGGCTAGGGTTTCATCAATATCCCGCTTTGATACCATATTGAAAAATAAAGACGAAGAAAGAACACAAGAACTACATGGAAACCCTAGTACAAAAAGAAAAACCACGATATATATGTACAAAAAGGGAAAAGTTTTATAGACAACACGAGCCTAATTAAAATAACAAAAAAATAGGGCAAAGTAAATTATAACTACACATGGGCTTTTATCAATGACCAAGTCCACTATTTCTAACGATATTAATTCTCTTAACCTTTCAATTTCCCTAAATACCTTATCTGTCACTCTAAAACAGAGCATGCCTTAGTATAAACATCTACTGAATTATACACTAATAAGAATAAAACTACCTGATTGACATAGAATTCTATACAACTTATCATTTACGTATGTGCCTTCAAGTCAATTTTTTAATGTAGTTTCGCCCCAAAGAGAATGCAGAAGCATCTCTGAAGTGCAAGTAGGGGAGCGGGGAGGAAGTTTATGATCTATGAGGAATAAGACTTGAGAGAATAAGACGTTTAAAACTAAAAAGAAAGTGAGCATAATTTGTCAATGGATTGGCATTTCTACATGAATATGCATAGAGGGCTATCAAAGAAACAACTCAGGATAGGTAGATTAACTGTATTAGACTTTTTCATACATTGATATTATAAAGAAGAAAGGGATGGAGAAACCTTCATCAGAGCCCATATGCTAAAATGAGCACGATATTCCTGATAAGTCATGCCCCCATTACCAACTTCCAACATATCTGGATCTGTCCATGAAAGGATAAAATAAATAGCAAGCCTCATAAACAAACAGAGAAATCAACACTTTTAGATAAAATCGTATTCCTACCATTCCAGCCACCAGGTCCTGCATAGGCTGCCCACTTATTGTTGATATCTGCAAGAGTAGTCATGCTTGAACAAAAAAGGAAAACACAAAAAAAAAAAAACTTATCAGCATCATAATAGATAAGAATTAGCATTAGCACCACCTGAAAAGGAAAGAGATGAAAGATATGGCAGCGGTACAGCTTTCAAAGCATGTCATAAAGATTTGGCATTAAAACCAACAAATAGTTTTTTAAGAATTTAAAATCAACACAAAGGAAAACTGTCTTAATTCTAAGTTTCATAAAAAAATTGGAAACGCAAATCTATACAGGCAAAGTGATAAAGCTAAAAATAACTTCCAATCTTTTTGATGGAACTCCCAATGGTATTCAATTACACTTCATTGATATTAACTCTCAATTACAAGTAGTAATCCTCTCTCTCTCGGTTATTCTATCTCTCAAAAATTAACACAAGACTTTCTTCATAAGATTTTCTCTGCCTATTCACTGGACTTCTATAGCTATTTATAATGCACATATTCAACTACTTCTTTAACAGATTTCCTAACTAACTTTCTAACTATTTTTGTAACAAACTTCTATGACAGCCTAACTATTTATTTTGTTGTTTAGGCTAACTAACTTGCTATCTATTTCTTTCCTCTATGGCTGTACTGATGTATTATAGGAGGTGGTGGTCTATCATTACACTCCTTCTCCAAATTCACCTTGTCCTCAAGGTGAAGCTGGGGAAACTTATGTTGAATTTCATCATAATCTTCCCATGTTGCCTCATTTCGAGACAATCCTTTCCATTTGATCAGCACATCCCATCCAACAATCTTATTTTTCATGTATCCATAAACTTCTTCTGGGTCAGCTCTCCATTCATGGTTCTCAACCAGATAAGGCGTTTCTGTTGATTCTGTTTGATGTTCCCCTCCACTGTAGCCTTTAAGATTGGCTTCGTTTCAGATGATTTCCCGATTTTTAGTGAGCTGGGCCAATAGCATCATTTCGGCTAAACCGACCGGTCTACAAAACTCGACCTCGGCCTTAATCCACGGTAAAAGCCCATTCATAAACGTTTCCTCAATTACCCGATCTGGTAAATCTGATACAGGCGCCATCAATTTATCGAATTGATTAAGATATTCCTCCATGCTTGATTCTTGTCGGATTCTTAGGAACTGCCCGCAAATCGATCCTTCCCTTACTGATCGGAATCGTATGAGTAATCGTTCTTTTAAATCCAACCAATTCTTGAAATTGTCTCGTTCTTCCTGCGCTCTATACCAATTTAAGGCTGGTCCTTCGAAACTGATTGTCGCCACGATCATTTTCTCAGAATCAGTCAGCCTATGAATTTGGAAATAACGATCTGCACGAAATAGCCACGCATCTGGATCTTCACCATTAAACACTGCCATCTCAATTTTTTTGAACTTACTTCGATCATTGTTTTTCTCTTCACCATCTTTTTCATTTCCGTTCACTTCATCGATTAGTTCTGCCATTTTTGTTTTCATTTTGCTTGATGATCCTTCCGATTCGTGTGTTATTGACCGTTCTTTCATCATTCCTTCGATATACTTCAAGATTAATTGTTGCTGATGTTGAATTTGTTCATTCTGAGAATCTATCTTCTCTAAGTGTTTCGTGATTTTCGCTTCAAGTATCGGTATTCTTTGTAACTCTGTTTGGATGTTGATAATCTCTTGCTCAATGACTTCAAATCTCTCTTCGGCTTTCTTTGCCATTTTTCTTTTCTTGTCTAGGATTGAACTGCTCTAATACCAATGTGATGGAACTCCCACTGGTATTCAATTACACTTCATTGATATTAACTCTCAATTACAAGTAGTAATCCTCTCTCTCTCGGTTATTCTATCTCTCAAGAATTAACACAAGACTTTCTTCATAAGATTTTCTCTGCCTATTCACTGGACTTCTATAGCTATTTATAATGCACATATTCAACTACTTCTTTAACAGATTTCCTAACTAACTTTCTAACTATTTTTGTAACAAACTTCTATGACAGCCTAACTATTTATTTTGTTGTTTAGGCTAACTAACTTGCTATCTATTTCTTTCCTCTATGGCTGTACTGATGTATTATAGGAGGTGGTGGTCTATCACTTTTCTAACCAGTTCAAAAGATTTTCTGCTCAGAAGTTCAAGCAATGCGCTAAAATATGGGGTCAACAAAAAATGACTCGAGGGAAATTACAGAAGATAAAAAGTCTCCAGTGCAGAAGAATGATTGGTGGGAAGGCCTAAAACCTGACCTTGCCCATGTATCATTAATGTCGTCTGTTGTACGCCAACTGTTTCCAACCTTGCCGGCCCATAATGCTGGATCATCAACTCCCCTGGCAGCAGAAAAATCATAGCCCAATAAATTCAAAAACAATAAGGAAAAAAACAACAAAGAAAATTTCCAAATCATCAAAGATGTTTATAAGAACAAGAATACCATTCACAAATTGAATAGAAAATACTCCGCCCAGTTGCATTTAGTGCATCACGCATCGGTGGGAATCTGTAAGTCACAAGTTAACTTCAAAACAGTAAGAAACTTCTAATTTACAATCAAATAAACTATTGAGTTTACTGAGGTACAAACCGCTTTATTGGTTTAATTCCCAGATTGTAACAGTTATCATACTTCAGATAATCAATCCCCTAGTAGAACAAAAGAATGGAAAAAAATGCTAAATCAGATGGAATAAAATGAACTTAAAAACTGAAGTGATTGTAGAATTCTATGGACAGCTTAGAACTCCAAAACAAAAATGTTCATTCATTAAACAAAAGTGCTTGAATGTCGATCTATAACCTACATATTCTGCCTTGAGGAAGTACACTCCAATAAGTCATTCAAAAAAGAAAAAAGCGTTCATTACATAGGCCAATGAATTATGAAGAAATAAGGTGGAATGAGGCAATCAAATTCCATCTTGGAGGGAGAAAAAATGTCCAGCTCTCGAAAAGGTAGGAATATGACTACAAGGGAGCATAAAAAATTGTTCAGAACAAAAACATTGACAAAATTCTTTACTGACTGAGGATGATGGGGCCAGAGAAAAAGAATCTCAAAATGCATGTCTGTAGATTACTTTTCTTTTCTTTTCTTTTTTTGTTTCCCTTTTGATAACCTTGAGTGTCTGCACAAGCTTATGCACACATTTGATAATCTCACTACACAGTGTTTCAAACCCCCTAACATTTGGTCATTACAAAACTGGTATTATTTTAATGTCTTAGGTAGGTAGCCACCATGGTTTGAACTCATTTTCTCAAAGCCATCCTTTTACTTATTTTTATACTTGCCCCAAGAACCACTAAGCAAACCCATATAACTATACATACTGCTTCTTAGGAAAAGTATTGAATACATCATGCCATTATCAAAAGTTAAATTACAATACTCACCCAAGAAGCAAACAACTGTGCATCATTCTTTTCATGGTAAAGTGACCCTGCTCGAACTTGACAGGTGAAAAGACTGTCCAATGTGAGAGAATCAAAATAAAAGTCAACAGCATGCACTTTCTATAAAGTAATATACGAGAAGAGCGAGATAACATTTAACTCTTAAGCTTTAGAAGTTAAGTTGTCATTTCTTCCTACCCAGCATCAGAATAGATTCCAAGCTTCAAGCCTTTACTATGCACATAATCAGCAACAGGTTTAATTCCTGATGGGAAACCCTTGGGATCAGGAACCAGTTGATCCTGCATACAAGGATGGGAGCCTTAACAAGGAACTTAGTACAATGGCACTGAAAAGCCCTATTCCATGGTTTATCATGTAGAACTCTTTTCTTCTAAGATATTGCTGGTAGTATCTATGATAGCATCAATAAGTTTGAATAGTTTGTCACTTCACATTCATAATTTACACAATGGGCCTCAAGAAAGTTCACAGCCAGAGTAGGATCAATACTAAATTGGAGAACTACAACTCGATCCAATGTTTTTCGTTAAAACAATCTTCAAACATTGAATAGTCAAATCTTCTTCCACAAAATGGAATTGAATTAACCTTTGAGTCTCTCTTTTGAGTGTTCCAGCAATCATCTGCAGTTATTTAAAATATAGTAAATACTAAATTAAAACAAAACATATAGAAAAGTTGGCACTTCAAACTGCGGGAGATGTACCTATGTTGACATACACATAACCTAACTCAGCCAAACCCGTAGAAACGAGTGCATCCGCTGTCAAAACCAATTTCCAAATAATGTTGAAAAAGAAGCAAGAAAGAGAAATACCATAATTATTGAGGAGTAACTGACACACAACTCAACCATTGCAAAGTGATGATTTTCATATATGAATTAAAGAACTCAATATCGTAGCTTGTATGTTCAATAATCCGATGAATTAACATAAGTCATAAACTTCACAAATAAATTAATTTCAGCAGGATAAACTGACAAGCTTAAGAAGGAAAGCAATGGAAAATTCTCTCAAATAACGGTTCTCATCCACTAAGAAAACTTCAGTTTATAGTCAGTCTACCATTTCAAACAGAAAATATTGCTTTTTGAAGCAAATTAACCTGCAAAATGTAACCATTAAACTTAAAGATGTACTATGCATAACAAGCTTTCACTGCCACTTTTTCAAATCACCCAATACACGGAATATGAGGGAAAGAAAGAAGGGAAGAAAGATTACCAGTTTCCTTAATAAGAGTATCATTAATATCACAGGCGAAAAAATTCCAGCTATTCCATCTGAAAGGACACATAAAGACAATCATAAGCTTCAAAACAAATCTGAAAACCACTGATCATTGAAAACATAAAGGCCATAAACAGTTTGGCAAAGCCAGAAAACAAAACTCGATTATCCCAATCGTCCAAAAATTGTAAGGTTTCTACTAGACTACTAGTTCCTCCCTAATGAAACCCCAAATCGACACAAAATTAGAAATGAACTATAACCCAGTTGTTCAAAAGATAAGGAAAATCATAGGAGACTTAGAAAATTGAGTGGTATGGAAAAAGAAGGATACCCCATCTGAGGCGTTCGAGCCAACCCATTTTGAAGCTGCAGTATGCCGTACTTGGAGGTATCAAAAATCCGATGAAATGATGACTTGAAAATCGATTTATCGTAACCATTCAATAGTGACACTCTTCTTTCTGCAATCGCCACATACGCCACGGAGAGTAACAAAATCAGTAAAAACACTGATCCAAACCTTATCCTGTTCGCCATTAATGGATGCTCCGACCTCCTTCCTTCCGAAAAAGTGAGAAAAAACTGAGACAGATGATTTAAGTAAAGGGTCGGATTATCATCTATCAATCAACTTTATCCCTTTGATTAAATTGAAAGTTGGGTCAGTTTCTTGCTGTGCTCAAGAAGTTAAGTAACAAGAAGATTCTTGTTGACCCACAAAAGAAAATGGCATCAAATCCTTTATCTGGAAATTTCTTCTGTCAATATCAGTAATTTTGCTCCCATTTGAATCGTTGTTATCATGGACAAGTGTAATGTAATAGAAATTTTCGGTAAGGAAAGTCAGATTACAAGTGAAGTTTCTTATAATTTAGTCTAGCTTTTTTTGTTAAATTAATCTAAGCATGTTCCTCACGTTTCTATTTTCTTATACTTTTTTTTTCTATTTGGAAATATTTTTTTTTTCTGTTTTGTCTAATTATGAGAAAATGAAAAGAAATATCTATATTTTGGTGAAAGTTTTTTTAGGCGGATATAAAGAAAAAAAGGGTTTTTTCAAAAATATAAAAAAACATCAAAGTATTTATGATATATAGAATAATTCTGAAAACAGAAAAAGTTAATAGGCCTATTATTTAAAATTGCAAAAATGCTCCGTCAACTACGCCATCAACGACGCATGCGTAATATATTTGCGATCGTTTAGATTTGGCTATTGCTTGGTACACGCTCGTTTAGATATGACTATAATCTATTTTTTCAATTCTATCGTTTAATTTTATCGTTTAATTTGGTTACTCGATCGTTTAGATTATTTAGATTTGGGAATCCAAATCTAAACGATTTTTTTTCAAAACTTGGTACGCGATCGTTTAGATTTGACTAAACGTTTTTTTTAAATTCTTTTGCTACACGATCGTCTATTTTTTTATACGATCGTGTAGATATGACTATAATTTATTTTTTCAATTCTATCGTTTAACTTTGTTACACATCGTTTAATTTGGTTACGTTTAAATTTGGTTACACGATCCCAAATCTAAACGATTTTTTTTCAAAACTTGGTACACAATCTTTAAGATTTGGATAAACGATTTTTTAAAATTATTTTGCTACATGATCATTTATTTTTTTATATGATTGTTTAGATTTGTCTATACGATCGTTTAGATTTGTCTACCGATAATTTATTTTTTTTACACGATCATTTACATTTGGCTACTCCAATCTAAATAATTTTTTCAAGATTTTTTATTCACAACTTTTCAGATTTTGCTATTTTTTTGTACACGATCATTTAGATTTTGTTATTCAAATTTAAACGACATAAAAAAAAGGAAAAGAAGAAAAATGATGGAAAGAACTCATAGCGAAAAAAAAAAAGAAAAGAATAAAGACGGTGGAAAGATTAAATAACGTAAAAAAGAATCATAAAAAAAGAAGACGATGAAAATATTAAACGACGTAAAAAAGAATAAAGAAGAAAGACAATTGAAAGAAATCGCAAAATCAGAAAAGAAAAGTCGATGGAAAGATTTAACGACATAAAAAAATTAGAAAATAAGAAAGATGATGGAAAGAAATCGCAGAAAAAAGAAGAGAAAAAGAAGAAAGATGAGAAATCACAGAGGAAGACGATGAAAGAAATCGCAAGAGGAAGACGATTTCATTGGGAGGAAGAGAAGAAAGATGGAAGGGCAAACCTGAAATATTTAAAAAATTGGTAACTTTATAAGTTTTGTTACATGGACCGTAAATAGTTTAGTGTTTTGTTATATGTATGTAAGTTTCCCTAAAAAAAAAAGTTATATCTACCCAAACACAAAATACAATATCTATTATTACTTTCTTCTTTGGAACATCTCAAATTTGTAAAAATATAAAGATGGTTTAACTGACATAAAATAATACACTTTTGATTAAAAAGCTGACAAGAGATAAAAGTCTAGGATTCAATCTCTCACGCTAAAAACTAGTAGATTTGTGCTTTTAGTTACTAAGTTTTGAAAAATATATAAATTTGGTTCCCTAATTTTAAAAAGGTAATTTTTTATAAATATAACAAACTACTAAAATATTTTCGGTCCGCGTAATAAAGGTCATAAAGTTAGTCATTTTTTAAAATATTTAAGGTCTTTCCTTCTATCTTTCTTCTCCCTTCCGCTACGATTTTTTTATTGCTTTTCTTCCTTTCCTCTTTTTTTTTTCACTGCGATGTCTTTCCATCGTCTTTCTTTTTTTACATCGTTTAGACTTGGGTAACTAAATCTAATTTCTTTATATAATATTTATTCTTTTTTTTCTTCCTTTTTTCGCTGCGATTTCTTTCCATCGTCTTTCTTCTTTTCCTTCCCTTTTTTATGTCATTTAGATTAGGGTAACCAAATCTAAAAGATTGTGTACTTGAAACAAATTAATTATAATGGATAGCAATTTTTAGAATAATTATTAAGTATATAGCAATATTTTATAAAAATTGCATGGATAGCAAAATCTATCAGTGATAGACTTCTATCGTTGATAGAATCTTATGGTTTATCAGTGATAGACCAACATTTTCTACATGATCTATCAGTGATAAACTTCTATCATTGATAGATTTTGACAGATTTTGCTATATTTGCAAATTTTTTAAAATGTTGCTATATACTTAATTATTTTGAATATGATGGCTACATTTGCAACTATCCCATGAAAAAAATTGAAGTAACCAAATCTAAGCGATCGTATAAAAAAATAAACGATCGTCTACAAAAGAATTTAAAAAAATCGTTTACCAAAATTTAAACGATCGTGTACTAATGAATCTTGAAAAAATAAACGATCATATAAACAAATCTAAATGATTGTATACCAAAAGAATCTTGAAAATTTTCGTTTAGCTAAATCTAAATGATCGTGAACCAAATTTTGAAAAAAATAAACGTTTAGATTTGGGATAGCCAAATCTAAACAATCGTGTAGCCAAATTTAAACGATCATGTAATCAAATTTAAACGATCTTGTAACTAAATTAAACTATAAAATTGAAAAAATAAATCATTTAGATTTAGCGATCTAAACTTAAACGATCTTGTACCAAATATATTACGCACATTGCTGACAATGTGATTGACGAAACATTTTTTGTATTTTCCATTGTAGGTCTGTCGACTTTCTCCTTTTTAGAAGTATTCTATACGCTGTAAATATTTTACCGCATTGTTATATTTTCTAAAAGATCCCTTTTAAAAATGTATATTTTTAGTCCTCACATTCACTAGAATGAGTGCATTTGATCCCTTAGTTTTCAAAGTGACATTCTCTTTAAAATTAGGTTTAAAAGGTAATTGAAATATTTTTTGGGAAGGGATAGTTGCAAATGTACCAATTATATTCAAAATAATTAAGTATATAGCAACATTTTAAAAAAATTGCAAATATAGCAAAATTTGTCAAAATCTATCAATGATAGGAGTCTATCACCGATAGACCATGTAGTAAATGTTGGTCTATCACTGATAAACCATAAGAGTCTATCAACGATAGAAGTATATCACTGATAGATTTTGCTATATTTGCAATTTTTTTTTAAATATTGCTACATACTTAATAATTATTCTAAAAATTGCTACCAATTATAATTTCCCTTTTGGGAAATTGCATCAAATGGCAAAAATATTCAGAAAAAGAAAGGCTCATAGCACATAATATACAACAAATATGACAAGTAATTAATGATATTAGACAGCTATCAAAGGGCTATCAGAGAGTTATTTGCTTTTAAATTTGCTATTTTTGCAATTTCAAAAATGTAGTAACATGAGTCTTATTATCATAAATTTTTTTTGCAATCTTTGCAAGTGTTCCATATTTTTTTGTTTGATTTTTCAAAATTAATCATATGAAATTTAAAATTAGAAAAATAGTTTTAGAGAGGAGATGATTTTTCAAAATTATTCTTCTAATTTAAGATATCATATAACTATTTAAAATAATAAATTACTTGAGAGACTTTTAGACCTATTATTAAAAACTCATAAACTTAAAATGTACATTTTGAAAATGCTAATTTACATAAATGTAACAAAACTCAAAAATATTTACGGTCCGTGTAAGTACAAAATACAAAAGTCTATGGAGTTGGTAAAATACAAAAGTCACTTATCTTTTTTCTTCTTCTTTGCAATTTATTCATCTTCTCTTCTAGATTTCTTTTTCTCTCCTTTTAGATTTTCTTTCTTATATTTTTAAATTATTTATTCTTTTGTTTATATCTTCTCTATTTCTTCTTCTCCATTTTCAGCAAGATTCTTTGAAGCTACTTCATCTTCATCATGTTCAAGAATATCAAGATCCTTTAAATATCATTTTGACATGATCTAAACAATCACTTACCATAGTCAACACGATCATTTAGCATGATAACACGATCGTTTGAATTTTTAAGTTTTTAAGTATCATTTACATTGGACTGCACGACTGCTTACCATAATCAACATGATTTTTTTTCATGATCAACATGATCGTTTACCATTGTCAACACGATCATTTACTATGGTCAATAGGATCGTTTAAATTTGAAGCCTTTTTTCCATCGTTTAAGAAAAACTACATGATCCTGTTGATATAATCTAAACAATCGCTTACTATAGTCAAATTGATCATTTAGTATAGTCAACACGATCGTTAGATTTGAAGTTTTTAACGATCATTTACATTGGACTACACAATCAGTTACCATAACCAACATGATCGTTTTCCATGATCAACACGAACCATTTTTCATGGTCAACACGATTGTTAAATTTGAAGCATTTTCTCCATCATTAAAAAAGAACTACACGATCGTGTATCATCACTGTAGAACACGATCATTCAGAAGAAGATTACTCGCACTTGCATATGGTTGATTAATCGCGTGTTGACTGAGACATATTTTGTATTTCCATTGTGGACCTGTTGGCTTTTTTCATTTTCAAAATTATTTTATACGGTGTAAATATTTTACTGGTTTGTTATATTTTTTTAAAAAATCCTTTTTGAAAACTCAAAAACCAAATGAACTTATTTTCATAAACTTGGAGGACTAAAAAGGATACATTTTTTAAATTCATGTGTAACGACCCGAACTTTTTAAACTAAGTTAAGGTCATTACTCAAAAGATAAACATTAAAAAACACTTTTTTTGAAAAGAGGATAACTAAAATCTTTATAAAATTAATATCAAGACATTCACAAAAACATAAGATTATCAAAATTAACAAAAATAATTTGAAAACGTGACCCACGAGTTCTAACAATTTTAAAGAACTAAAAACAAATAAATAGGATAAAATCTTCAAGTAAAATGGTTAAAGTTTAAAAATATGGAAAGACATATAAATAAGGGTGGAAGTTGAACTGTGTCCCTATATGACATGCCACGAATCCCTCGCTATCGCTCGCCAGCTTCTTAAGTTTTTTTTTTTTTTACCTTAGCCTGAAAGATTAAACATAGGAAAGAGTGAGTATATAGATATACTCAGTAAGGGACCCACTACTAGTCTCGCTAGATGTCTGTTAACTTCCCAATTAGAGTCCTGTAAAGAAGTACCCCTGAACTGGCACGTTGTCGAACACGTGCAATCTGTGATCCCGTAGGAACAAATCTGGTCTTCAGTGAACCCAAAGGAACACCTAGGACAATATAGTCTTTAGTGTTCCCGAAAGAAACACTAAGACAATCGGGCTGTGAGTGACCCCATTGAATCACTCGTAATCATGTCTATGTCAATGTCAATGTCATAATGGACTGGTAATCCCGTCAGACTACACAGTCATGAAAAAGGTGGTGATCCCGAGGGATACTCATGTAGCTACGACTCTAATAGACAAAGTTAACAGAACACCCTATCCATAGCATGTATCATAACATAACATCTCCGTAAACATGGCATAACATAACAATCTAGCATACTTAACCAAATATCGTAATCATAAGCATAACGTAGTCGTCTTCATCAACATACTACCAATCATAACATGACATTAGTCATCAACATCAATTATCAATACAATGACAGTCATATCAATAGCATCAAATTATGCATTTTAGCTACCATCAATGCATAACCATAATTACCTGCGATATCTTAAATTCAATTCGAAGGTCTAGTATGAAAATCTCTTACCTGGAGATTTTAGCCAAACAAGGTACTCCCTAGCTGACAGTAAAAATTCTCCAATTAACTTGATCCAAGATTACCCAATGGAGGTTGAAAAATACTCTTATCCTTGATGGGAAAATTCATCACTTTAAGTTTTCAAGCTTTGCCAAAGAGACCAATCTTAACTAAAACTGGTGAGGCGACGACAATATGGGGTTATCTTAGAGAAGAAGATAAAAAACCTTTTTCTTTTTCCTTTTCTTTCTAACTTAAGCTTTCCAATGTTATTTATAGACCCAAATAATAACAATAATATTTATCATTATTATTTCCTTTTCCTTCTAGTATATATATATATATATATATATATATATATATATATTTATTTATTTATTTATTCCCATTATCTTTACTTAATAAAAGCCTTAAATGCACAAAATCTTAGGCATTCATTAATAATAATAATAATAAATTTATTATTATTATTATTATTAATGGTTATAAATCTGAGGTATATTTATTATTAGTTATTATTATTATTATTATTATTATTATTATTTTTCTCTTACCAAAATCTGTAATAAACATATATATTTATTTAAACCATTATTCTCTCTTCTAAATAAATATATATATTTTTCGCCCAATCAAATCAACCATCTCTCCTCATGGATTATCTTCTTTTCCAAATAAACATAATTATATTTCATCATATAATTAATTTAACTTTTTCAAATTATTAATAAATATATATTTTCATATATATATATATATATATATATATATATATATATATATATATATATATATATATATATATATATATATATATATATATATATATATATATATATATATATATATACTCAATTAAATCCAATTCTACCAAAACCAACTTTTCCCTCAAAAATCTCAAATTAACTTAAATCCTCAATTAAGTTAATCAATCAAATCTTTTCTAATAAATCACTTGTAACTTCCATTATGAATTATCTTAACCCAACCATAACAACATCACTCCAGAATCAATATTTATCTTTCTAAAGAATAATTAATTATTAATTTATCTTTCTCCGAAATAATTAATTATCTTCTTACAAATAATTATATTTTTCCAAAATATAATTATTTTACTTTTCTCCCTTAATAAATATTCTTTCCAAAGTACAATTATCTTTTCCTTAAATAATTATATTTCAACAAATATAATTATATATAATTATTTTTTCCAAAATATAATTATTTTTTCCTTTAACATAATAATTATATATATATATATTTCCACATATACATATAATTATCAAATCTCCAACAAACTTTCTACTCTACAATTTAATTAAATAACATCCATAATTATTTAATTTAATTCAACTTCAACAACACCAAAAATCTACAACTTTACTTAATTCTCTTAATTTGTCATTTAATCAAAATCTCAACAAACACCACGTGTCCAAAACCTCTAGTTAATTAAATATTCATCCAACACGTATTTAATTAATTTTAATTCCCACATAAATCAAATAATTATCATTAGATGAATTCAAAATAACGCACAATAAATTAAATCTAATTAAACAAAATTAAGATAATTAACTCCAAAATTATCTTAATTTTTGGGGCGTTACATCATGAACCAAAAGCACATACTCTTCCAAACATGGGGATTAAAAAGGTAAAGTTTCCAAAAAAATAAAAAATACTTAGGACAATAAACTGTTGAAATTTATGTCATAAAACTTGTATTTTAGTTTAAAATTATATTCTATTCAATAAAATTGTTATTAAGGAATTATCAGTGAAATTGAGTACTATAATCTTGAATTTAATAAACTAAGGTCCTGAGGCTATCTTGAGTAAAGTTGAACTTTTTATAGAGACATAATTGTGGATCAAGTTCGAGTATATAGCCTAAGTGGTCTATAGTATATGAATAACGTTGGACACCTTATTATGGGGATACTATAGATGCAGTTTGCTTTGTAGTTAGTACAAATGATGTGATCATGAATCATTCATGTGGAGACATGAAAGTTGATGCATCCTATGTAAAGAGTTTACGTAAGACTGGAACCATGAAATGGTCACTTTTATGTTATAACACCATGACTATATAAAGCTGACAATTTCAATTATTAATGACCTAGGTAACTTAATCTTAATCCTAAGCTAACTATGAAATCCTCTTCACACGAGATTATCCTTAGATTTGCATACGTGAGGGTAACTTAACAGCGCTAGCCCAATAAGCCTCCCATTTCAAGGATAATTAGGACTGAATGGATACCTGGGGACATATGGTGCAAGACGTATACTTGCTATAGGGTTATAGATAGGTTATTCCTTAAGGACTAAATTCAGGTCTTAAACAAGGGGTCCCACTCTCTCATTGACCCGAGAGGGACTCAGTTTATAGGTTGGACCTTAAACCAATTGTTCAATAGTGGATCAATGAGACTTAAGAAGCAAGATGTAATCTCGAGGGTAAAACGATATTTTGACCTAGTCGAGATAACAAACAACCTATGAAGGATTAACTTACCGATCATTTTTATATTAGATAGACACAAATATATTAATAGTGAAGAGAGTGCAACTATGAGACTTTAGTGGAATGGCTTGTTAGTTAACGAATATTGTTTAGCTCGGTCAAAAAGGGTTTAGTTAGTTAATCTCGGATTGTTGGAGTTAATGATCTATAGGTTCATTTGGTTCTCTTACTAGCTCATATGGAATTAACTTAGAACAATATGTTAGATTAGTTTGAATAGTTTGAATTAGGTAAGGAGAGAGAAATCAACAAACATATGTGATATAGTGGTTTGTTATTAGTTTAGAGATAGTGCTTTATATTTAAATATGATTTAAATATGATTCAAATATAAAAAAGATGAATGCAAATTCATATTTGGAAGCTTGAAAATGATGAAAATGGTCAAAGTTGTAAAAAGTAAAAGAGTTGACTTTTGACTTTGAAAAGTCAAACGTTGATCGACTTTATATTCAAATGTAATTTAAATTTTGAAAAAATAAATACAGATTCATGCTTGGAAGGTCGAAATTAGTCAAGAAGGATAAAAAGTCAAAATGTCAAAATGTTGACTTTTGATTTGAATGGTCAAATGACCATTTTAATTACCATTTAACTAAAGTTAATGGAAAAATCCAACATTTTGTTGGATAAATGAAGAGAAAATTAATATTGTTATTATTCTTGTTAAGCTTGGACTCAAGGCTGGTTATATGCGTAATTAATTCTATGTGATAAGTCATTGATCGTGATCATTGTGTGCAAAATACTCACTATGTATCTCTTTATCGCATGAAAGCTAAGTCCTCGTTAATCTTAAGTTTTCCTACTGCTTGTCCAAGTATAAGTGAAACTATAGGTTTATCTGGATGATCCAATGTCGAACAAAGGGAATTGATCTCAAATGTTAGTTCTAGGATTTACTCATCATGCAGACGGTATAAAAGAATTATCTATACAGTATAATTGTATGTCTAACTATAACTACTTATCTACACTAGAGGATCTATAAAAGGTGAATTAGATGGACGCGAGATGGAGATACGAACTAACTTATATTAAGATGGACGAAGGAATGTCTATGTGTGACTAGGCGATTAGGCCATGAATGGTCTTGATCCAATATAGCTCTCATAACTAGTCTATAATTAAGGCGAGCTCCTCTTGAAGTCTTTAAATGCCATACTTGTCCTCTTGTCGGTGTACAAATGACTCAACCTAGTTAGGCGAGATATATCTAGAAGAATTTACTTATAAAATGTATTGAGCTTCGTGATTAAGAACAACAACCTATCGACGCCTATTACCCACGCTTGTCCTCTTGTCAGGGTACAAATGATGGAAGTTATCTCGATAAGGTGGAGTTTGTCTCCAAACTCCTCCATGCGCACATTAGCCATATCCTTGCTACTTGTCCTCTCGGGTAGTTGGTGATATACATTAGCCAAGTGATGAAAATAACTCAACTAAGGCAATAAGAGTTATAAGCAAAGGAACTTATCAAGAACTTATCATAATACTAAACTACAAATAACACATTGACAGATGAACAATAAAGAGATGAATGGATTAAAAATATATAAACATGTAATATATATATATAAATGGATATAGGCCTTCGGTCATTGTACAATATGAACAACATATGTTACAAAGAATACAAAAATGGAAAGAAAAGAGAGTGAAAAATGTTTACAATTTAGGGAAAATTGGAAATGGGCTTCCCTCCATTCAAACTCCAAGCTCTCACTCGCATTTTGATTGGAGAAAAAGAAGGTTACTTTTACAGACGCCGGAAAGGCTACTCCTTTATGCCTTTTTGGCCTATTCACACAGCCAGCTCTCTTTTGGCCTATTTGGGCCTTGATCGAAAACAATCATATGACTTTTTCACACAGACGGTCTCCCTTTCTTGATGGTGATGAAGTTCTTAATTATATAGGTAACTTTCGGCATGAAACTTTTATTATTTTGATCATGTCAGCGTTGAAAGCCGCCATTGTCAAATCACATCATCCCCTACTACCATTCTTGTCTTCTAGTGAACTATCCTTGTGTAGTGATGAAGCTCCTCGCCTAGCATTTGTTCTTGCAAGACGGGCTCTTCTTGTGTAGCTCTTGCACGATATCCACTTTGATTCACTAATCTTTTCTTTTGCTTTTATTCTTGTGTTAAGACACTAAAACACGGTAAAATAGACATGGATGCTTATGTAAAGTGTATTTCTAAATACTTATGCTTTTTCAACACAATTATAGCGTTTTTATACGCTTCTTCTACTTTTTGGCCTCGTTATTTTATAAAAGAGGCTATGATAAATTGTATTTCTACAAGTTATCATACCGCTAAATTTAGAATAGTGGTTGTCCTCAAACATCTCTCCTTATTATGCTTATCCTCAAGCACAAATCCTCCTAAAAGACTTACGTTCCTCCTTACGTTTCTAAACTTCCAAAATGCGATCAAGTTTTATTCGTTATTCAAGGTTTACTCTTGTCGCGTACTTTTTTCATGAAGACATTTCTAAATTCAAATGTGACAAGCTTAATACTTAAAATATCCTTGTCCATTCCTACCAAAATCTTATTTTCAAAATTAGAAATTACTAAAGTTTCCAAAGAGTTTTGAATCCTTTTATTCAGTGAAAGAAATCTTTTTATTATACTTACAGAAGGTTTGGCGTTGAGTGGAAAGTCATAGGTACTCTATGAGTCCATTTCTCTTTTCAACTATAACTCTTATTGCCTCTTATTACTCAACTCTCTAAGTTTTACTTTTGAAGCTTTACTTCTTATTTTTGCGAGAGGAGGCAACATAGGAGTTGTTATTACAATTGAATAAACAAATACAAAAATTTTAATTTTTTTTCACTTTTTGGAAATGTTTTAACTTTTGTTAAAATGCCTTGGTGGAATTTCCTAAAAGTTTCAAAGTCTTTATTGCGAACCTCGTACACTCCTAAATTTAGAGGGTAGCCATATGCTCATTGGTAAAATTGAATGCTAAGATTATTCGTAGAAAACTATTACAAGAGAAGTTTGAGGTAAAGCTCGCTTGCGTAATAAACTTTAGAATTGTTTCCTAAGTAAATTTCTTTAACAAGTTAAATGCTTAAATAACAAATGAAACCTTATTTCATATATTTTATTTCACCAAAGTTATCATTGAGATGCAAAGAAAATATTGAAGAGAACATAAATACAATGAAGCACAAAATACATAAGCAAAAATTGGAATTTACAAAAAGAAGAGTTAGAAAAATTTTAAAATAATCCTCTACTTAAGTTTGCGGTGGAGGAGGTGGTGGAATTTGGCATTGATATTGAGGTGGTTGAACTTGAGATGGTTTGTGTTTAAGATGGTTGCATTGAGGTAGTGGTGGAGGTTGCAAATTCAACCTTGCTCACATTGTCGGATCAAATCGCATCAGGGGCCTTGCCAAATTCTGTAGAACCTGAGGTATTGAAATAGTGCTACAAAATAAAAAGGTTTTGATATTGCATTAAGGAATGGTATTGCGTGTCGCACCTTACTGCAAGCTTTTCGACCAGACCACTCAATGTGTCACTTCTTTCCCTTATCATCGCGTTTTGCTCTCTGATTGCCGTGTTTTGTTCTTGAGCTCTGTAAGTTGAGTTTAGAGCTCTTGATTTAACATTTTGAGCTCCTTCACTTCTACTTGTAGTTGATCCATTTGTACCTGATTGCTTACACTTACGTTGTCAACTTTAAGTTCTAGGTTGCTTATCTACTTTAGAATCCACAATTGCATTTCTTGTAAGTTACTCTAGCACTAGAATATTTCTTCAAATCCTCTTTCTAGAGGTTTACAAATAAACTCATCCATGAACTTGAAGACATAATCTACATCAGCTTCTTCTTCTTCTCTCATCGCCTCCTTCGACTTTTCTAACCCTTTTAAGGCTTCTGGAATTGATCTACGTGGTAAGGGGAGACTTTTCTCTCTAGCATCCTTAGGGAGGTATTCTTTTTCTCCTTGGAGTGGGTCATCAATAGTCTCCTCAAAGACTTTTTTTCTTTATCGCCTTCCTTGGACTCTCTTGTCGCGTCGTCTAATAAAGCTACTGGATCAGAGGAGGTTTTGTGAAAGATGTCCTGGTTTGAAAGTATCAGGGCTAGGCCATTTGGATTGGCTCAAAGGGATTGTGTCAATAGGTTGAGGAGTTTCCTCTTAACTCGATAAAGGGGTTCTGCTGATTCAATCAAAACAAGAACACAATCTTTGTTATATTCGTGCCTGAGCAAAGAAGTGGTGGATGGCTCAGTGATATGTGGTGGCGATTTGGATTTTAAGGGTTCAAATTTTTCGGATTGCATGGGAGGCTTGAGGCTTTGTGGGCATTTTAGATTTTGAGGGAGTCTACGAGGTTGTGGCTTTGGGAAGTTTACATTTGATGGGCGAGAGAGGGTTACTTGCCTTCTTTGCTGGGACTTCTTGACAACGTGGGAGGTAAGGTTTCCTTAGAGTCCCTAGCCTGAGTGGTTTTAGCTTTCTTTAAACTTGAGGCCTTCTTCTCACCTTGCCTTTTTCGCTTCAATGGGACTTTTGCTTCTTCTTCGCTATTCACATTTTTATCCTCTTTTTGACATTCTTGTTTGGCCTTGAGGCGTCTAAGCTTTACTTTATTTTTATGGATTGTGATAATGCAATGGAGTGTTGGTCGCATACATACTCCATCACTTACTTAAACTTGTGGGAATTTCTCTAACTCGAGGAAAGCCTTTATACAAAGTTGTTCGATGAGACACGAAAATGGCTTTGGCCCACGTGGATGTTTAACCCATGCAATTAGATGTTCGCAGATAATCTCGCCTACATTGACTGGAATTTCCATCATAATGTAGTATAACAACATTATTTTCTCCATTGAAATCGTGCTGTCATGGCGAGTTGGCATTATATTTTTCTTGATGAACACCAACCACACAATTGCCTCTGTGGTTAAATTGTGCAGGAAGAGCTGGTACTTTCCAGTTGGTGTTCTGTCCCACTTTGTCCCTAGCCATGTGACTTTCTACAAGGCCTTTTGTAAATTGTGATCCCTAGGTTTCTTGAATATTACATGTAAAATCTCATTATTTTTCAACCCATATATTTGATGGCATCAGGCCCAAAGTCTACCCTTTTTCGCTTGACCTTGACTTAATACTCTTTTATGTTGATATACCCTCTGTAAAATAAGTCCACCATACCAGGTCTAATCGCGTTTACCCCTTGAAAGAACCTCTTCCATTTTAATGCTCAATTGGGGGCCGCGAGGAATTCGAGCATAGTTCCTTTGTACGAGTAGAGTCCCTTCTCAACAATGAATAACTTACTAACTCTTTTTGTAGAGAGGGGCTGATCCATCCCACTTTTTTCAGTCTGACCCTCATCACCTTTCTCCATCTTGTTTTTCTCTTTCTCTTCTTGCCTATTTCTGAACTGCTCCTTCAAAGCCTTCTTCTTTATTATGACTTTCCTCTTCTTCTTAGACTTTGGGGTTTCGTCCTCCAAAGGACTTAACTTCTCAATTTCTTTTAAGGCCTCTTCGCAGTACTCCTCAAATATCTTTTATTTTCCTTTTTTCTTACTCTTCTCTACGGAGAGAGCTACCTTTTCAACGTTTTTTCAGAGCTCTTCCCGCTTCTTCATCTTGGTTTCTAGTTTTCCTTCCGCTAAGGTCTTAATGCCTTGTGCCATCACTTTCATCTTTAGTAACCCAGACTTCACTTGTTCCGTCTTTTTTAGAGCCTTCTTCGTCACTATTTCAAATTCTGTTTCAGCTATCAGCGAGGTGATTCCTTTTTCTCTTAAACTGCTTTTTTTCTCCTCCTCGTCATCATCTCCTTCTTCCATCTCTTCACTTTTTCTTTTTCTTTTCTTCTTCAACTCCTTCCTCTTCTTTTTCAGATCTTCTTCCACTTTCTTTCTCTCCTCTTCCTCAGTTTTTTCTCTTCTTGCCCTCTCTTTGTCTTCTTTCTTTTTCTTTTCAACTTCTTCTTTCTCTTTTGCTCGTTTATTACTTTCTTCCATAAGCAAGTTTATCATAAATCTAATGTTTTCATTTGTCATAGACACCTCTTTGCCCTTGAAGCTGAAAGGATTCCATCCTTCTATTCCAAAAACTTTTATCGCATTGGGTATAGCTTCGTTTTGTTACGAGAAAGCCAGTTAAGACCGTTGGACTGCATAACTTCAGTATCTCTCTCGAATGATTTGGTCTTGGGTGGTGCATCTTTCCTCCCAAATTGATCGCGTTCTTATTTCCAACCATTTTCGGGAAGGGATACAAGGTAAAACAAAAAATAAATGAGGGTAATGAGATGAGAGCTTACACGGTTCCCGAAGAAGAAGAAATGTTAACTTTTGACTTGAATGGTCAAATGACCATTTAACTAAATTTAATGGAAAAATACAATATTTTGTTGGATAATTGAAGAGAAAATTAATGTTGCTATTATGCTTGTTAAGCTTGGACTCAGGGCTAGTTATATGGGTAATTAATACCATGCGGTAAGTTATTGATCGTGATCATTATATGCAAAATACTCACTATGTATCTCTTTATCGCATGAATGTTAAGTCCTTGTTGATCTCAAGTTTTTCTACTACTTGCTCAAGTATAAGTGAAGATATAAGTTTATCTGGATGATCCAGAGTCGAACACAGAGAATTGATATCAAAGGTTAGTTCTAGAATTTACTCATCATGCAAGTAGTATAAAAGAATTATCTATACAATATAATGAATTGTACTATAACTACTTATCTACACTAGAAGATCTGTAAAAGGTGAATTAGATGGATGCAAGATGAAGATGCAAACTAACTTGTATTAAGAATAGGTGAAGGGATGTTTATGTGTGACTAGGCAATTAGGCCATGAATGGTCTTGCTTCGATATAGCTCTCACAACTAGTCTATGATTAAGGCGAGCTCCTCTCGGAGTCTTTAAATGCCACACTTGTTCTTTTGTCGGGGTACAAACGACTCAACCTAGTTAGGTGAGATATATCTAGAAGAACTAACTTATAAAACATATAGAGCTTGGTGATTAAGGACAACAACCTATCGACGACTATTGCCCACTGTTGTCCTTCTATCGGTGTACAAATGATGGAAGTTATCTCACCAAGGTGGAGTTTGTCTCCAAACTCCTTCATGCGCACATTAGCCATATCCTTGCTATTTGTCCTCTCGGGTAATTAACGATGTACACTTGCCAAGTGATGAAAATAGCTCAACTAACACGATAAAAGTTATAAGCAAAGCAACTTATCAAGAATTTATCTTAAGACTAAACTACAAATAACATATGGACAGATGAATAGTAAGAGATGAATGGATTGAAAAGATATAAGCATTTAATGTATATTTAAATAGATATAGGGCTTCGACATTGTACAATATGAACAACATATATTACAATGAATACAAAAATGGAAAGAAAAAAGAGTGAAAAATATTTACAAGTTAGGGGAAATGGGAAATGAACTTCCCTTCATTCAAACTCCAAGCTCTCACTCGTATGTTGATCGAAAAAGAAGAAGGGTACTTTTACAGACGGCGAAAAGGCTACTCCTTTTTGCCCTTCTTTTGGATTGGCCGATCCTAAGCATAAGACTTTCCACATAACTGACTCTCTTTTGGCCTATTCAGGCCTCGGTTAGACATAATCATATGACTTTTTCACATAGTCGGCCTTCTTTTCTTGATGGTAATGGATTTTTTTATATAGGCAACTTTTGGTGGGAAACTTCTATTTTTCTGATCATGTTAGCATCGAAAGCCGCCATTATCAAGTCACATCATCCCCAACTACCATTCTTGTCTTCTAATGAACCATTCTCACGTAGTGATAAAGCTCTTCGTCTAGCATTTGTTCTCGCTAGACAGACTCTTCTCGCGTAGCTCTTATGCGATATCCTCTACGATTTACTAATCTCTTCTTTTTCTTTTATTCCTGCGTTAAGACACTGAAACACAGTTAAACAGACATGGATGCTTATGTAAAGTGCATATAAATACTTATGCTTTTTCAACATAATCATAGTGTTTTGATACGCTTCTTCTACATTTGGCCTCGTTATTCTATAAAAGAGGCTACAATAACATGCATTTCTAAAAATTATCAATAATTCCACTAAGTTTTAATGAGTTATGTGGAGGCTCACAGTGACGACTGATAGACTTGTTGATTTGAAGAGACTTGTGTGGTTTATAATGTGTCATTGATTCAAGATCATTGCATATAGAATGCTCCTTGTGAATTTCTTCATTATGCGTTGAGACATGATCATTGCATGCGAAATGCTCCCATTGTCCCTATTCAAAAGCCAAGTTCTTATCATGAACAAGTTTTCCTATTGCTTGCCCAAGTATAAGCGAAACAATATGTTTATCTGGATGATCCAATGCCGAACACAGGGAACTGATATCAAATATTAGTTCTAAGATTTACTCATCAATTAGGCTGTATAAAAGAATAATGAATAATGAATAAATGAATGAACTGAACTAAAACTACTTATGTACTTTAGAAATTTTGTAAAGGGGAACTAGATGGATGAAAAAAGGAGATGCGAACTAAGTTGTATGAGAAGGGGTGAAGGAATGTCTATGCATGAGTAGGCGATTAGACCATTAAAGGCTTGATGCAATATGACTCTCATAACTAGTTTATGATTAAAGCGAGCTCCTCTCAGAGTCTTTATACGCCACACTGGTTCACCTTTCGGAGTACAAATGACTCAACCTAGTTATGCGAGATATATCTATAAGAATTTACTTATAAAACGTGTAGAGCTTTGCGATTAAGGACAACAACCTCTCGGTGCCTATTGCCCACACTTGTCCTCCTTTCAGGGTACAAATGATGCAAGTTATCTTCCCAAGGTGGAGTTTTTCTCCAAACTCCTCCGACGCGCGTTAACCATATCCTTGCTACTTTCCCTCTCAGGTAGTTGGCGATAAGCACTGGTGATGAAAATAGCTCAACTAACGCGATAAAAGTTATAAGCAAAGAAACTTATCAAGAACTTATCACAAGATTAAACTGCAAATAACACATTTACAAGGGAATAATAAAGAGATGAATGGATTAAAATGGTATAAACATGTAATATATATTAAAGAATGTAGGCTTTCGGCCATTGTACAATATGAACAACATATATTATAAGGAATATAAAATGGAAAGAAAAGAGAATGAAAAATTTTTATAAGTTAGGGGAAGTGGGAAATGGTCTTCCTTTCCTTCAAACTCTAAGCTCTCACTCACAACTTGGTTGGAGAACAAGAAGACGACTTTTACAAATGACAGAAAGGCTACTCCTTTTTACCACTCTCTAGGCTTTGTCCGTGCAGGCACTTTGGGTCCATTCAGACCTTTAGCCGGAGATTGACATGCAACTTTTACATACAACCGACTTTTCCTCCTTCATGGTGAAAGGTCCTTTATATAGGTAACTTTCAGCGGGAAACTTGTATTCTTCTAATTATGTCAGCATTGAACCTGTCATTGTCAAGTCACATAATCCCTAACTAACATTCTTGCATTCTAGTGAACCGCCTCGCGTACCGATGAAGCTTCTCGCCTAGCATTTATTTTTGCAAGACAGACTCTTCTTGCGTAGCTTTTCATCCCATTCATAGTCTTATCTGTTGAAAATGCGAGACATTCCTACTCTTTTGTTCAATCACATATTGGTAATAAGTTTATTGTTGCTTTATTTTCGAAAATGGAAAAAATCAAAGCTAGTTTTATTTAACGTTAATTTTTAAGCTGATTTTAGAAAAAGAATTTGAAGAAAAGAATAAAAGAAAAGAAAATGGAAATTAATTAAAAGGGAAAAAAAACAAAGGAAAAGTAAAAGAAGTAAAAGTAAAAGTGGGGAGTAATTTTTTTTAGAAGTTCACTGTCCCAATTCATTTTAGATTCCTTTCTCATCCATTTTCCATCCTTTCTTCTTCAAACTTTAGAGAAAAATTGAGGGAGAGATTGAGAAGAAAGAAAAGAAGAAGTTCTTGTGTTTTGAGGTTGAAGATGATGGAGGAAAGCTCATGTAATGACAACCATGACAGTTTTTGGTTTCATTTATGATATCTTTGGTTTTTCATGTTATTCGAGCTGCACAAGAAGCTAAAAGGTGAGGCCTGAATTTTATAAAAAGTTAATTCATTTTTAACAAATCTCATGAAGTTTGGACAAATTTTGATGTTAGGTAATTGATTTTTTAAGGAAAAGATAGATCACAAATTTCTTGGACAAAATTGAAGAACCTCTGGTTTTTCAAGTAGCTTAGAGTGTAAAAGTTGAATTAGAAGATCTATTTAGTATGTTTGGAGGGGTTATTCAATTTTCTATAACTTGCATGAAGATCACGTGAGCCAAATACGACTGAAAATAGGTTTAATTTTAGGAAGAAAATAGAAAATTACATAACATGTGAATTTGGAGTAACTTTATATAAGGGGATTTCTAGGTAAATCCACTGGTAATATAATCTTCATTCCTTGAAGTAAGTTATAGAGAACTTCAAAATGCAGAAGACGATATAAAGTAAACCTATTTTAGTTAAATATTGAAGAAGTTATGAATGTTCGAAGTTTGTGTACTGAATTTGGAAAATTCTGGTAAAAAGTGTGGAAATGTGATATTATTTCTTAAGATTATTGGAATTCATTTGCGATATCTTTAGTACGTTATCTTGAGGCTATATGGTACCATGTGCACACATGTTATATTTCGTTGTTGACGTAGAAGTGTAGCTCTCGGGGGTGATAGATGGGGTCCACCACGACAAAGACGATGGGGTGATGAGCGAGGCCCACCACATTGTAAAGTTAGTAATACTATGAAACATTGGTTTTGCGAGGTGAACCCTATACAACGTAGTGATGTCATGTTAGTTAAATAATTTTATGAATGTGAATTACCTTACTAGATTTTACAGATATTTGCTGAGTATATAAGAAAGTTGTTTTTGTTAAACGATCATGATTATTGCTTTGCTTAATTGATTTATCTTTATATTTGCAAAGTTTATCACATGCTTAATTTTATTAGAACGTCAGTTTTAAAGGGATAAAAGCCATACTTAGTGGAAAATTAACAAAAGACCATTACCCAATTTTAATTGGAACCTAAAAATACCAGTACATTGGTAAAACCTAATTTAATTATGGCTAAGCATGCTTTCAAGAAATATTACAGTGAAGAACTTATGCACATTGACGACTCTGAATCTACCAAATGCCAATTTGAGGCACACCACTTGGAAACCTTTCTATTCTCATGATTGAGATGGTTTGTGGGAACCAAATTAGAAGGAGGGAGTTATTAGAGAGAAAAACAATTTTCAGAGAGAATCATATCTTACGTACATAGAAGTCACCGAACTGTTTTGTGAATGTATACCAGTATCTCCTTCTTCTTCAAACCTGAAGAAGAGGAAAGTTGAGAGAAAAATGAGAATTTGGTAAAACCACCCACGTTCCCTATTAATTTAATAAATTAATATTAATATTAAAATAAATAATTAAATTAATTAATTAATTAATTTAATAATTAATTAAATCATATTTAATTAATATTTCATTTAAATCATATTATATCTCTCGCATAACCTATAGTTTTAATTTAGTTAAATCAAATTTAATTAAATCAAATTAAACTAAACTATTAATTAATTTTCCAATTAAATAATTTCTAAATTAATTATCTTATATTTAATTTAATCAAAATTTGAATCATATTCAAATATGAATTTCTCTCCTAACCTATAGTTTTAATATGCATCATATACACATTAAATTTAACCTATAGTTTTAGTGTGAATGTAATTCACATTAAATTAATATTTGAACTTATTCAAATATTTTATTCTCTCATAAATTAATTTTGAATTACATCCAAAATTATATTTATATATTAAAGTCCAATTAAAATATAAACTTTATATTATAATGTATCACCATACATTATATTAATTCCCAAAGTAAATTTGAACATTTCAAATTACAACCAATACAATTAAATCTCATTATCCTTCATGAGCTAGGAAGGAGATCTAATTGACCTATAGATCAGAAGCTACAATGCTATGAGCTTAATTGGCTAAACTCATTGACCACATTAATCAATATTCGTTAACTGTGTGTACACTCCACTAAAGACTCATAGCTGAACTCTTCTCACTGTAAATATATTTATGTCCACGGATATAGATCAATACTAGTAAGTTAGTCCTTCACAAGTGTTCGTAACACTAGCTGAGTCAAATTACCGTTTTACCCCTAAGTTACTTCTAGTCCTTAAATACTAGTGTTTCTCTAATGAACAACCTATTTATGGTCCAACCACTAAACAGAAACCCTCTCGTACCATAGAGAGGGTTGGACCCTTTGTTCAAGTCCTGGAGACACCATTTAAGGGAACACTTATCTACTTACTCTAAAGTCGGGAAGGAGTGAATGCCATCTTGTGTGATTATATTCATAGCTCCCTACTCGGTCTTGTCCCCAAAATGATTAGCATATTGAGTTGATAATCTGACCATTCTCACCCGTACAAATCAAAGGACAATTTCTCACGAATAGGAGTTCATAATACACTCAGAATTAAGATTAAGTTACCTAGGTCATCCTAATGAAATAGAAACCTAACTGGTTAACGGAGTTACATCTAGTGATTACTATTTCGTGGCCCAGTCTTAGAAAACTCATTGCATAGGATACCCTCACTCACATGTCGCCTACATGAATGTGTTGGATCATTGTGTTTGTATCAAATACAAAGTGAGCTGTATCCATAGTGTTTCCAAGATAAGGTACCCAGCCTTAACCTAGACCCTTTAAGCTGATCTTGAACATTGATCCCTGTATTTCTCTACATATTGTTCAAGACTCATCAAATAGGTTAGGATGTTAGTTTATTGGATTTAGGTTATTAAGTCAAAACTAATAATATAATCAATAACACTTATTGCAATTATAATAATAAACACTTTATTAATAACGGTCAATGGATTATATTTACTATCTACAAGTTTTAGGACATAAAACCTAATAAGTTGTATCGCGCGGATATTGCACAAAGTGGCTAAGCACTAGGGTGGTGCTGTGCATAAAGGATGTTGTGTTGCGAAGGGGCATGTCATGCACGTTGTGATCAACGCACACAACATTCCATAGGGCGATGAGCATCACATACGACATGCCATGCACGCGATGCGGCCACCAAGCGCGTGATTGTTAGGGGTAAATATTAATCCACTTAAAATGGAGTTCAAAGGAAGGAGAACGATCAATTTGAAGTTTATGGACAAATTGGTAAATATTCAAAAAGCCATGACACACGTTAGCCATCCACACGCGCGAACAACCCAAATGTCACTCGTTCAATCCCCAAGTGAAGCACCAATTTTCGAATTTTCCTAATTTAAAACGACGTCGTTTTGACCCTCTTCACGCGACTTAGACGTCAAGTGTTCGATCTCCAGTTGACACGAAATAAATTCAGAATTTTTCAAATTTCGTTCGTGCGCGTTTGTCCCTCAAATCTCTAGCCACCATGTGCCACCCCTAAAGCCGCGTTCCTCTCCCTCATCCCTAGTTTGAATCCAGGCATGTTGATTTCATTTTTTCGTTTTCTTCAATGGAAAACTCGTAATTCTTTTACTTCATTTCTTTCTTTAAATTCTATCTTTTTTTTCTTCATTTGCTTTCAACTCCTAATTTTTACTTTCCAATAAAACTAAGAAAGTTTTATTTCTTTTTTCAGGAATAATCTTACACAAAACAAACTTTGCATACAAATAAGAATTTAATGCTTTCCCTATGCAAGCTTTCCATCAAGCAAACATCAAGATAAATTTAGGGGAGTACATTGTTCCCTTTTCTTTTCTCTTTCACTTACTTTGCTTTTTGAAAGCTTCGAGGACAAACCAAAATTTTAAGTGGGGAGTTGATAGTATGTGTATGAATATGGGGTACTTTTTTCAAAAACATTTAAAAAATTGCATATCTGCCCAACCCTTCAGCTGAGTTTGGGTTTGTGAATTGTCACATTTTGGATATAATTGTCATATTCTGAATATATTTTTTATTCTAAATGTTTTGAATAGATTGAGAATAACGAGTTGCTATCTTCCTTTTTTCTAAGCCCTTTTTAGCTATACCATTTGAGATATGAATGCTCGAATGATAAATGTATGTTGTTGTGTTTGAATGATTGCATGTATTATATTATAAGTGCATGGATACATTTCTAGTCTTGTCTTCTTTGTTGCGTTATTATGATATGTCTATGATACACTTAGTCCAAATCTAGCCTAGATAGAGTTCAAAAAAGATAGGAGCTTCTCTTTAGAAGTTGAGAAGGCTTTAACACTTTTGTCTTATCAACATGAGTTAGGAACCTCTTGTCTAACCTCAACGAACTAGATCCCGTATAAAAGATTAGGCATTGATAAAACTTGTTATCACCTCGAAAGGATCAATCAAACTAGAAACTAAATTTAGATCCATAGAAATGTAGCCCACTGGTTCTAGCAAGGCCTAGTTACCGCATTGCATACAAAAGAAAAAAAAAGAGAGGCTTGCAAAAAGAGCAAATGCAGACATAAAAAAAAAGTGAGGCAACCAAGAGCTAAAAAAATAATAATAAAAAAGTAAAGAATGCACCATGCATAAGAAAAAAAGCTCGTAAAAAAGTTAGAAGTCGGGTAGGTCAAGTAATTGTGTCGGGTTCCGTAAGTATTAGAAATTTTGGAGGAAAACTTCATTTTTGACCTACGTAAAACCAGAAAACCTTCTCTTAGTGTTCTAAACATAGCATCTAGTTTAACGTAGACTTTGAAAAGAGGAGGAATCCTTTCTGATCCATAAGTAGGGGAAAACAAGTATAAGGTGTCTTTCAATCTTTTCATAGCATGTCTAGCATCCAAGTAACAAAACTTGAACGCCTTTCTAAAACATGATTATTCCGAATGAACTTAGTTAAACTCAAACCTTAGTCGATAATTTGTAATCTCTTTGATAATTTAAACTAGGTTTAAGTATAGGTTTGGATAAACTGTTAAAGCATTGAGTAATGTCACTTGGATGACTTGTTAGAAATGTATCACCTATATACTTGCAAGATTGTTTGTTTTTCTTCTTAAGTTGATGTTTGCTTCCCATGCATGTCACTTGACTGTTTGATATTAGATATTACTTTGCTCGGGATGAACAAAGCTTAAGTGGGGGGTAATTTGTTGGGGCAAATATTGACCCATGTAAAGATAACATATTCTCAATCCATATCATGAATATGTTCATTATTTTGATATTTTAATGCAGAATATGAAAATAGACTACGATACGAACCCGAAGCAATGTAAATCATTTAAAATGGAGTTCAAATGAATGAGAACAGTCAAGTGAAACACCAATTTTTCGGATTTTCCTAATTTAAAATGACGTCGTTTGGACCCTTTTCACGCGACTTAGACGTCAAGTGTTTGATCTCGAGCCGACGCGAAATAAATTCAGAATTATTCAAATTTCGTCTGTGCTCGCATTTATCATTCCACATTTCAATCTCTAGCCGCCACGTGTCGCCTCTTGAAGCCGTGCGCCTCTCCCTCATTCCCAATTCGAATCCTGACATGTTGATTTCATTTATTTCGTTTTTCTTCAATGGCAAACTCGTAATTCTTTTACAACTTTTCAAAATTTTGCCAAATTTCAGGCAAGCTTGCCAAATTTCCGTCAATCTGAAGCTTGCCTGGGCTTAAAAGATCATGAGTTCGAATCCACTTGATAGTTATTTCTATTATTATCTATATAAACCCCTAAATTCCCATATTTTCATCATCAATTCACCATTTTTTGTCCAATAAACTTCAAAATTCTCCCAAAACTCTCATAATTTTCAAAATCCTATCCATCATTCTACCAATTTTTTCCTCTTCAAATTAAATTCCTGATTTCTTGATGATGGAAGGCTAAATTGTTTAGGTAAGTAAACTTAGGTTTAATCCTTTTTTTTTTTTAGAATTTCTCTTCTTTAAATTTTTATGTAATTAGGGTTTGATTCAATCTTGATTTTGATGTAAATTTTTGTTCAAATCTCTATTTTTTTTTTAATATCAGGAAGTAAACTCATGTCTCACTTTCAATAATTCTTGTCAAATTCATTATTCATTTCAATTCTGATTCAATCTTTGTATGCAAGATATTTAGGTATGACAATTAATGTAAGACTAATTGGATTACTTTTCTCTACACATAAATTTACTTGATTGTTGATTGTTTCTCACCAATTCTTGAAATTGAATGATGCTCGATGAATTTTCCTTGTTCTTGACATTTTTCTTTGAAATTAATTGCATATTTTTTTGAATGCACAATTAATTCCCAATTAATTCTTATTTTGCCAAAATTGCGAAAGAAATTTCACTTTTCTTTAAAGAACAAGTTAAGGACTTTAGTTAATATTGCAAGAATTAAACTAATTTCTTATGCAAATGATCTCTTTTCTTGTCTTGATCAAAATTCTTCTATGATCAAGCAAGTTGATCTTGTGAAGAATCTTGAATCAAGAACCCCTCTTAATTAAGCATGACTTAATTCTTAATCATCTTTGATTCAATGATAAGAATAGATTAGTAGCCTAAGCCCATTTCTCACTTTTCTTATAGAGTTTCAATCTTCAATTTCTTTTTCTTGTAAATTGACTTGCAATTTAAAGTCTCCCTTAATTCTTGGTCCTTATTGATTTCCCCCAAATTGTTTTCAATACTTCTCTTTTCTTTTTGTTACTAATCTCATCTCTTTGAAGCTTTTATTTAAGAAATTTTACTTAGCCTTACTCTCTTAGGTTCGACATCCGTGCTTGCACCTATCTATGGTAAGAGTAAGGGTAAACTACATAATTTTTTTTTGTTAAAGTGAAGTAAGCACCCTTTTTCAACAATTTTAATTTCTGAATGTACTTGTGTTTAATAACGATCTTACCTACATTGCATAATTCTTTACGTATACAAAATTGCCTATGCAAGTAACACTCAACGCACGACCATGTGCGTGTGAGACACGAGCGCGAGGTTAGTATGCAACTTAGGGCCCTACATGCGAGCGCCAGACATGATAATTTGGGCATTTTTTTAATATTTTAGCAATTTTTATTTGGAGTTTAGATATTTTCTGAATATTTTCTAAATATCGTATTTTCAAGACAAGTGAAGTACGGTAAATTTTCATTTATAAGTAAAACTTGTTTTAAATGTGTTTAACAAACATGATTTTGAGTTGTACAAGCAATAATTTGTGAGAACTTGCATTAAATAATTTCTAAAGGATATTTCCAAGCTTGATTTATGATTTCAAGATATACAAGTGATAGCTTGTGAATGGTTTGCATTTAAATGATTTACTTAAATGCTTATGATTTTAAGTTGAATTTCAAACTTTTCAAGCAACTTGCATTTTAATGTTTTCATGAAGCTTTCCTGTACTATACAAATTACCTTTGAATATGCACATGATTCCTGATTACTAATGTGAAGGTTTTATAAAGGAGACTTGGTCGATTGCATCAATTAAGGCCTTAGTGGCTATGTGGGGAAACTTTAGTTCAACCTGACATATGTTATATTATGAATTTATAATAGGAAACTAATATGTAAATAGCTTAAAATATTTACGAATGTTTGAGGAACTTATGAAGAGTTTCTAAAGCTTTACTATGCTATGTTTAAGATGATTTCTATGTTAGAAGCTAAGAATTGAGCATAGCTAATTGGAAATTATGTTTTTAAGAACATCACTCACAAGGGATTTTTAGCTCATTCTGTCAAATGTTTTCTCACTATTTAGGTAAGCATCAAGCTGCCTTGAGTTGAGCTTACCGTTGCCATGCCAATCAGTCCATTTAATGCCCCAAAAAAATTAAGGTAATTTTGAATTTAATTATCTTAATTTTATTTATTTATGTTGGAATTATTGATGTAAATTTTTTTAGTTAATTGATGGAGAATTAGTTGTTTTTGTGGAAACTAATTATTTGTTGGATGAATATTTAATTAATTAGAGGATTTGAAATTTTGGTGTTGTTAAAAATTGATTTAAGTGGTGTGTTATTAGTTTTAGGAGTCTTTTCAAAAATATAACAAAGCGGCAAAATATTTACACTGCATAGAACAATTTCGAAAATAGAAAAAGTCCAGAGGCCCACCGTGTAAAATACCCAAAATGCCCCATCAACCACGCCATCAACAACGCGCGTAATATATTTGCGATCGTTTAGATTTTGCTACAATTTATCTTTTTAATTCTATCGTTTAATTTTGTTACACGATCGTTTAATTTGGTTACGTTTAAATTTGGTTACACGATCGTTTAGATTTGGTACACGATTTTTTAGTTCTAAATATAATAATTGGCTACTCCAATCTAAATGATTTCTTTTTCAAGATTCTTTATATACGATTTTTTTTATTTTTTCTACACGACCGTTTACTTTTTTTACACGATCGTTTACATTTACCGACTCCAATCTAAATGATTTCTTTTTCAAGATTCTTCATATATGATTTTTTATTTTTTCTACACGACCGTTTACTCTTTTTACACGATCGTTTACATTTAGCTACTCCAATCTAAATGATTTTTTTCAAGATTCTTTATACACGATCTTTTATTTTTTTATACGATTGATTAGTTTTTTTACACGATCGTTTACATTTGACTACTCCAATCTAAATAATTTTTTTCAAGATTCTTTATACACGATCTTTTATTTTTTTTACACAACGTTTACTTTTTTTACACGATCGTCTACATTTGGCTACTCCAATCTAAATGATTTTTTTTTTCAAAATTCTTTATACACGATCTTTTAGATTTTGCTATTTTTTGTATACGGTCGTTTAGATTAGGTTACGAAATTTAAACGACGTAAAAAAGAGAGGAAAAAAAGAAAGACGATGGAAAGAAATCACAACGAAAAAAAAAGAGAAAAAGAAGAAATACGTTGGAAAGGTTAAACGACGTAGAAAAATAATCAAAAAGAAGAAAGATGATGGAAAGAAATCGTAGCAGAAAAAAAGAAGAGGAAAAGAAGAAATATGATGGAAAGAAATCGCAACATAAAAAAAAGGAAAAGAAGAAAGACGATGAAAAAAATTGCAAGAGGAAGACGATGAAAGAAATCACGAGGAAGAGAAGAAAGAAGAAAAGGCAAACCTGGAATATTTAAAAATGGCTAACTTTATGGGCTTTGTTATATGGGCCGTAAATAGTTTGGTGTTTTGTTGCATTTATGAATGTTTCCTTTAGTTTTATTTAGAAATTACTGGATTTCAAGGATTACTGGTTAATTATTTGTATGTATACATATAATTAATTATTGGAAGTGAAAATATAATTATTAAGGAAAAGATTATTGTATTTTGGGAAGAGAAAAGTGATGCGATGGATTAATGAAGGGAGAGAAAAGTTGATTAAATATGTATATTTGATATATATATTTAAAAAGAATATTGTGAGAATTAATTGAGGGAGGAAAGAGGAAAGATTTGGTTTTTTTAAAAAAGAAAAAGAAATAATAATAATAATTTATTATTATTATATTTAGAGACCCTCGAGAAGCGTACATCTCCATCCCACCATCTTCTTCTCCTTCCCCTGTGACTTAGCTTGCTTCCACCATCCATCTCTGATCACCATCTAACGACCTCCGACCGTTGTTCATGCCCAGACGAATCCATCGCTCCCTTCCGACGAAGCCCAGTTGTCGCAAGCCTAAGCTTCGTCTATCTCAGACCTTTTGCCGCGATAGCTATTGCCTATTTTCTCCCTCCATGTGTTCAATGACTCTATGCCACACCTCCGCTTTGTTTCACGTTAGGCTAAGCCGTCGCTGCTCTAGTCACCAATCACATATTTTTGTAAGTTTGGGGTGAGCTTGATGGATTTTGACTTGTGTTTTAAGATCTCCACTAAATTTTATTTAAGGATCTAAATTTATATTAAATTGAAAAAAAGTTAAAGATTATTTTCTTATTGAAGGTTCAATTGGAGAGATTAATTCATGGACTCTCTCTCAAAGGTTGAATTGGATTAAACCTTAATTTTTTGAGGTTTCCTTTATAGGACTAATAGAAGACATTTGGAGCAAATTGTGGAATTTTTCCCAACCAAGGTTGAATTGGTTTCAACCTCAACTTTGGGTAAGTTTGGAAGCCTAAGTAAATATTTGATGATTATGGTTGACAAAATTATTAATTTAATTTAATTTTTTTTATTTTTAGGATTGGTTTATTAAAATTTTGACTATGAACCAAGGATTGTTAGCTAATCTCGAGGTAAGAGATTCTACTACTAGACCTCAAATATTAAAATAAGAATTTATATGAATTTTCTGTTATGCATTGAGGTAGCTAAGATTCATAATGTGTTGTAGTTGATGACTGATATAGTATTTATGATAATGATTATGCATGATATATTAATTAGATGATTATGCATGATATATTAATCAGATGATTAAGGACTTGGATTGATATTTCATGCCATATTTATGATGTTTATGATGTTGCTATATGCTATGGACTGTGGTGCTCTATTAACTTTAGCCATTAGTATCGTACCTACATGTATGGTGTCCCTCGGGATCAACATTTCTCACAAATTTATGACTATGTGCATTTTCAACAGGCCCACTAGTATGTTATGTCATGTTTATGAATGGTCTGATCGGATCACTTACATCCAGATATTATATCATGTGTATTCCTTTGGGATTATCGATCGATGAGAGTGTTCCTTCGGGATCATCAGATTGCGTGTGTTCCATCAGGTACGCGATAGTTTTAGGTACCTCCTATCATAATCCTAATGGAAGTTAGCAGACACCTGCGAAACTGGTAGTGAGTCCTTTATTGTGTATATGTTTATACTCACTCTCTTCTATGTTTAATATTTTAGGCAAATGTAGAGGTAGAAGAAAGCTGGTGAATGATAAGAAGAGTCTGTGATTTGCCATAGGGGAATAACATTTGCTTCGGCCTTTCATATTTACAGTACTTTGATTTTTATTATTTTATTGAAATTTATCAGAACTCGATAGTTATTATATGTTATTTTCTTTAAAATGTAGATAGGACCCGAACTAGGATCATGTTTACATAGTATTGATCTTCTTATTTTGTCAAATCATGATTTATAAACGAGCATTTAAATTTATTTATAAATATTTAGCTTTTTCTCTTTTTCTTTTAATTGCAAAATTATTATTTATTTTAAAGTAATGACCTTAACTTAGTATAAGGAGTTGAGTCGTTATAGTCCATTAAGAGAATTTTATAAACTTTTTATATTTAAATAGCATTGTTGTGGGTAAAAGAAACTGACTATATTAAAAGTTTGGATTTTTGTCAAAACCTTTGTAAGTACCTTATTTTATTAAAGTTTATAAATAAGGTGAGCAACAATTGGATTTTCTTTCTCTAAAAGATATGTTTTATGCTTTCATTGAAGTTTAAGTAAGGGTTGAAGAGTTAGGGTCAGCAGACATCATTGAAGCAAGAGACAATAATGGTTGACTCCACGCTATCTCTTGAATCTAAAGTAAGTGGTCCGGGAGAGGGTGTGACACTAAGGATGGCAGTAGGTGGCTAAGCATATCATAGGCCTGCTAAGGACACAACTAGACGAGGAGGCCATAGGCAGCCAAGTGCCTAAGCGTCAAGACAAGCCCCAGTGAGTTGGTTAAGTAGCCAAGAGAGCAAAGTTAACTCCAAGCGTCAAAGGCTAGGCGACAAAGGAGGCATGGTCACACGACATAACATTGTCGAAGGTTTTGTGAGTTAAGTTGAAGTGTCATGCGATAAAAAAAGTGTCCTAGGTGATGAAGGGCATCAGTGGAGTGGAGAATAAGTGTCTTGAGTGCAAGAACACATTTCATGGCAAGCATAAGGTTTCACCCTCAACTGTGCACAAACTTGTATAAATTTGTAACTTCTATCGACCAAAGCTCTTATCTTACTTGTTTGTTTCCTCTCAAATTAATCTCAAACGAACTATAAGTGAGTCTAGCTTTTGAGGTTAGGCTACTGATTAAAGAAAACGTGAGGAAGGTGTTCATCAATTTGAGGAAAGGGAAGAAGGTCATTTTAGAAGGAAATCTGAATAGTGTTCATCAATACTCTGAATTGAGAGTTGCAATTTGGAGGTAAGAGAGTTAAGACATTTCTAAGAAATGTTGTAGAAGGAATATTTTCATATTAATGGTTGGATTAAAATTTATGAGCTTTGAAAGTTGAGTTTTATTTTTGGAACTTATAAGATCTTTGGGTCGAGTTTAGGTGTTGGCCGAGCATCAAGACGCAAGGCATTGTGTGCACACAAAAGAGAAGGTAAGAGGTTACTTGAGATTGTTGGCACGCATGTGACATGGCCAACACACAATTAGGTGGCATGGGGCACATGCCGTGGCTGTGTGTGCATGGGCACAAGAAGCGGCATGAGGCCAGGCAACCATTGCTTCTTTTGTTTTGTGAATGGATTCTAATTAGGTACTAATTATCTGACTTGCTTAGGCATCTAGGCTTGGTTCACGTGATAAAAGGTGTTGATTCCTACATAAGCGTTGCTAACTTTAAAGATGCATCGTGTACATACAAGTTTTCCTCTCTCTTGTCTAAGTGCAATCGAAAATTGAGGTTTCCTAAGTAAGCTAGAATCAAACTCAAGGAATTAATGATCTAGGTTTTAATCTTGCGTTCTAAAATCTTGTGATATATGTACAGTTTAAGTGTATGAACAGTATTTTCTAATCTATACATATCTACACTATGCATTGAAAAAACAAGACAAAGGTGGTGTTGGTGATTTGTGAAGGTGAACTTGTGTATGTCGGAGATGTGAATGAAGGAATGTCTAAATAATTAGGTGTAAAGCAAGGGTAGCCAATTCATCAAGTTGATATAAAGCATTTATTGATTTCACATTTAAGACGAGCAACCTCTCAGTGCTATTGCCGTACTTGCTCACCTTTTGGGATCTAAATACTTGAAGTTAAGAGATGTTTTATATTTGTTTCATTGGACCAAATCATATGCAACTCATCCTATATTAAGGCGAGCAACCTCTTGGTGCCTTATCGCCACACACACTCATTTCTCATATATATGTTAAGGATAAATTCAACTATAAGAATGTATTGCTACATTTTTCTTGCCACCTGTTTAGTTAAATCTAGGTCATCACTTGTCAAGTGAAAACAGTCTTTACTTCATTCTTTCTCTCGAATAAAATGAGGCACTGATTGTTGCATTTAACTTAACAAGACAACTAATGTAGACATTAGGATTCTCTAGCATTGATTATGTCGACGCCACTTTCCATTTTACTTAGAGTTAATAACCATGAATAGATAAAGAAATGAGAGAATGTAAGAAGAAGGAAATTGCATTTCGAATTCAAACTTTATGCCTGTCGGTCATGGTGTCGAAATTACAAACACTGTTGGTATTTTTGTCAAAAAGAATTAATGAATATGATGGGTCCCATGCAAACCGAAAGCAATATGTCTTTGCATTTGTTGATGATTTCTCTCGATTTACCTGGGTAAGATTTTCGAGAGGGAAATACTGCTAAAATATGTATTAGTTTGTGCTTGAATTTAAAACGCGAGCAAGGAAAGAATATCATTCGTATTCGAAGTGATCATGGAAAGAAATTTGAGAATGAAGAATTCACGAATACTCTGCTCCTTTAACACCTCAACAGAATGGGGTATATGAGAGAACAGAACATTGACAGGAAATGACCAGAGTTATGTTACATGCTAAAAATATTTCTCTTCAATTATGGGCTAGATGGATAGTATACTAACGCAGTGGAAAAAGATCGGATTTTTACCCTAATTGCAACTAAACTTAATTTAGTGATTAACATGCATACTAAACACAGCTCTAATTACATTAAATTAGGGTTAAAAGAAATATTTACCTTTGTAGCTTCTCGAAGCTTCAAATCTTCTCCCGAACTCGAATCGAACCACCATTAGAATTGACCCGTTATTTCCAGACTTGGAACCGGGTTGTGGGACCCGTTCAAAGTAGGAAATTTGAGAAAGAGTTCAAATTTAGAGGTAGATTTTGGTGTGAGATTTGGGAGAGAAAAAGGTTTATTTTTTTTGTAATTCAAAATTACAAAAAATGGCAAAACTCTTCATTAAAATGAAAATTATCCCTTAAATAGACTAATTACATGCAAAATTTGCATGTAATTGAATCAACAAAGCCCAACACCTTACAATCCACTAACCATTAGTGGATTGATTCACCATTCCATTTTATCTTAGCAAACTTGGTGTCATCACTATGAGCTTTATATTCACATAGCCCACTAAGAGTTAGTGGGATTATCCAACAAAATGTTGGACTTTTCCACTAACTTTGGTCAGGGGGCAAAATGGTCATTTTGACCATTATAGTCAAAGTCAAACTTTGACTTTTTAAGTTAAAAGTCAACATTTTGACTTTTTACCATTTTTTCCATCTTGACTAATTTCGATCTCTTGAGCATGAATCTGCATTCAATTTTCTGAAATTCAAATCACATTTGAATATAAAGCCGATCAAAGTTTGACTTTTCAAAGTCAAAAGTCAACATTTTGACTTTTGACAACTTGTAAAATGTCAAAATGTTGACTTTTGACTTTGAAAAGTTAAACTTTGGCTGAGTTTATATTCAAATGGAATTTGAATTTCAGAAAAATAAATGCAGATTCATGCTCGGGGAGGTCAGAATTAGTCAAGATGAACAAAATGATAAGAAATCAAAATATTGACTTTTAACTTGAAATTTTAAAGTTTGACTTTGACCAGAATAATCAAATGACCATTTTTCCCCTTGACTAAAGTTAGTGAAAAAATCTAGTATTTTGTTCGATAATCCCACTAACTTTTAGTGAGCTAAGTAGAAGCTCATGGTGATGACACTAAGCCCACTAAGAGAAATTAGAATGGTGATGAATTCCACTAATTGTTAGTGGAATAATTGGTGTTGAGTTTTTATAAACAAATTACATACATTTTTGCATGTAATTTGCCTATAAATAGACCCTTTTTAAAATTTAAAAAGACTTTTTGACCTTTCTTTGATATTTTTGAAATTAAAAACATTTAGTTTTTCCTCTCTTTCAAAATAATTCTCAACCCTAAATTCCACCACCATTTTCCATCACTCTATTAATTTCCTTAACCTAATTGGGTCCCATAACTCAGTTCTAAGTTTGGAAAATAGTGGGTCAACTCTAGTTGTGGTTTCGATTTGAGTTCGTGAGAATATTTCGACATTTTGGGAAGCTACAAAGGTATGATTTCTATAACTTCTAATTTCATTTAATTAGGGTAAGTTTATGCATGTTAATTTGTAAAATAGTTTAAATGCAATTAGAGTATATTTTTCGATCTTTTTCCACTGCGCATATCTCGATTTCTTTCAAGACTATCATGGAAGCTATAAATGTTGTTGTGAATGACAATGAAAAATCCTAGCTTAGACAAACAGATCATGACGAAGAATCATTTTTTAAATCATGAGATAACATTAATTTTCCACTACAAACTGATACAGTTGCTCATTCAGTTGACACTGATGATCAGAACAATGGTAATGGCTCGAGTCTATCTTAAAAAGATCCAACTACTCCTATAGGAGGAAATTTTCCATCATCACATGTTCAGAAGAATCATCCTTCAAGTTCTATTACTGGTGATCTTATTGCAGGAATCATAACCAGAAAGAATGGTAAGATAAATTATGCAAAATTGATTGCTAATATTTGTTACACGTCTTTTATTGAGCCTACATCTATAAATGAAGCTTTTAAAGATGAATTTTGGATAAATGTCATGCACTAAGAGCTTCTACAATTTCAAAGAAATAATGTTTGGACATTAGTTCCTAAACCTGAAGAAGTAAATATCATAGGAACTAAATGGATATTAAAAAATAAAACAGATGAGAAAGGTTCAGTAACAAATAACAAAGCTAAGTTGGTTGCGCAAGGCTACTCTTAGGTGAAAGGGGTAGATTTTGATGGAACCTTCGCTCTTGTAGTTAGACTTGAAGCCATACACCTCTTACTTAGCATATCATGCATCCAAAATTCAAACTTTATCAAATGGATGTCAAAAGTGCCTTCTTGAATGAGTACTTAAATGAAAAAGTATATGTTGCTTAGCCTAAATGATTTATAGATCCTGTTTATCCTCAACATATGTATAAACTCAATAAAGTATTATATAGGCTCAAACAAGCTTCTAGAGCTTGGTATGAATGTCTCACTATCGATCTTAGTCACAAAGGGTATTCATGAGGAGGCGCTGATAAAACTCTATTTATAAATAAATCTGATAAAGATATAATTGTGGCTCACATATATGTTGATTAATATTTGAAGGATTCCTAGATGAGCTTGTGAGTAATTTTATTGACATTATGCAATATGAATTTTAGATGAGTATGGTTGAGGAATTGTCCTCTTTTTTTAGGCTTCAAATAAAATAAGAAAAAGAGGGAATATTTATATCTTAGGAGAAATATGCCAAGAATATTGTCAAGAAGTTTGGTCAAGATAACTTCTGTTGCTACACATGTTCAAATTATTAATGACTCTGAAGCTGAATCTATTGATAACAAGCTTTAAAGAAGTATGATTGGAAGTTTACTTTACTTAACTACCAATAAACCTGATATTGCTTATGCTGTAAGAGTCTGTGCTCAGTTTCAATTTGATCCACGAGTTTCACACCTAGCTACCGTTAAAAGAATTATCAAATATGTTCATGGTACTAGTGAGTTCGAAATTTTGTATTCCTATCATACTAATTCAACACTAGTTGGATATTGTGATACGGATTGGGCAGGTTGCTCTAAGATCAGGAAAAGTACTTCAATAGGTTGTTTCTTTTTAGGAAACACTATAATCTTCTGGTTCAGTAAAAAGCGAAATTGTGTATCTTTATCAACAACGAAAGCTGAATATATTGCTGCTGGGAGTGTTTGTACTCAACTCATTTGGATAAAACAAATGCTTTATGAATATCATTGATATTTTGATATTGCCTTTACTGTTGTTGACCTGAACCTCCCCATCAAAGTTGAGGTGGTTTCTCCAATAAGGATTATGCATGTTGGAGTATGGATCATTCATTATGAACTCGATTATATTTTATGGGAATGCGTCAGTATTATGAGGACCGTTGCACCTCACATATCCAATGTCGTCTACCTATTTCACCACCTAAATTGAACTTCTTGCGGCATTAACTTAGGATAATTCCATAGATTGCAGTAAGTTATTCATGCTTGTCATTTGTCTCTATAGTGCCACAACTGCATTCTTATCAAAATCTTCTTTAGTTATTTCTCTCGGCAGGAGTTGAAGTCATTATCATTCCATTCCTGATTGTTGTTGGCCATTGAGTCCAACATTGTCTTGATTTAGTTATATGTACTTTTTAACATCCTGCCCATAAACACATCATCATCAGCTTTCTGTGTCACCTTGTTTAGCCCAACATAAAAGACCTTTATCAATATACATTCAGGTATGGCATGATGAGGGCATGCCTCCAATCGTTTATACCTGTTCCATGCATCATGCATGTTCTTTCTATTAGTCTATTGGAAGTTCATGATGTCCCTTTGTCCTCTAGCATTTTCGTGGGGTGAGAAGAACTTCTTTTATGAATTTTTTGATCAAATTGTTTCCATGTTCTTACCTCCCCAGTTTCTAGGGAGCTAGCCCATTTCTTTACCTCATCCCTCAGAGTGAGCAGGAAGTGAGTGAATAGAGCTCCTTTTGTGATATGCCTGACATATGAAATGAAGCAGATATAGAGTAGAAGCTTTTGATTTGGTCGTGGATCTTCACCTAGATATCCCCAAAATTGGCAAGTGTTATGGATCACTTGCAGATGATTGGCTTTTTCTCGAATCTTGCATTGTCGCCAAATATAGTGTGAGGCCTTGATCCAGAGAAAGGAAGTCCTATCGAAGAGCATCCTTGTAGGGAAGTTATTTTGGATAAGTGAAAGTATGAGACATCCAGCGAGAAAGGATACGAAAAGAGAAAAGGTGACGGGTAGAGAAATGCTGAAGTTTAAGTTGTATCGTGTGAAGGTAAGTGATGCGATAAGAATAACTGGTAAGGAAGGAGCTTGAACTGGATGCCACGAGTTAGGCGTTTAAGCGTAGTAAAATGGGGAGAAGTACCAACGCCCAAGGGAATGAGGCAAGGAAGTAGATGTCCTATTGAAATGACTTGATAGCTCGCTGAGGAAAGTTAATGTTTGTTGCATCCTGAGAAGAGAAAAAGAGAATCATGCTATTAAAGAGCTTAGCTTTCCCATGAGATAAGGTGGACATCTCAAGGGAATGTCTAATCGCCGCTGACACTTAGCCTACGTATCAATTTTTGATTGGCTGCATGACACGACGATCAGTAAGGTGACACATGTAAAGAGTGGAAGTGACCCTTGAATGTTAAAGGTCACTATAAATAGGGCCAAAGACCAAAGGAAAAAGGAAATGTTGTTCGGAAATGTCAAATATTTCTTATAAAGATAACAAGTGGAAGTTTTGAGAGCTGAATGGTCGGTTGAGAGAACTGCTATGTGAGAAGAGAAGTCCAAAAGTAGAGAAGGAAGCTTATCGCATAGGTTATTCAAAACGGCTTCTTCAGCACACTTAACTAAAATTTCAGCCTTTCTTAGGTACGGGTCTCATAGCTACACTAAAAAAGATGTTGAATTGGTTAAAGTTCATACAACTCCTAGGTTTAAATATAGGTTAGATGAGCTAAAGGTTAAATATGGATGATAGGATGATTGGGAGAATCGGTTTGATGTCTTAAATAGTTTGTCATAAGGGAGATTTGTAGAAAAAGACAAATATATAAGATGTTTTAAAATAGGTTTATTATTCAAGGTAGAGTTGTAATTTTGCCTCAATGGAATTTTTGAAAATAATGTTATCTTCTTTTTTTGGTCAATTTAATTTGTGAAAAGGAGAGAGGAAGCTGACGGCAACATAGAGAGAGAGAGAGCTTCTTTTATAAATACAGTGAGAGAGAGAAGCAGCCGAAAAGGCACACACTTGCGAAAGAGGATAATTGGCTCCAATGGAAAATCCATAGAGCCGAGGTTAGAGAAGTCAATTTCGATAGTTATCGATCATTTTCCGAATGACTTAGGTGGGTTTCGAGTAGCATCTAACGTTCTTGACCAACATTCCTTTGAGAAGTTTGGCGGCTGGTTTAGTCATGGTTTCAAACCATCAAAGGTGGGTTTTGTCATGGTTCTTCTTGGGTGTGTGGTGGTTGTTTGACATGTGAGTCATCGATTAGAGTCTGGTGGGTTTTGGGTCTCGGTATCTAAGGTAGCAGCCGACACGTGGATCTCTTAGTTTCTAGGTGTTTGGTCGACGATATAGTTGGGTTTGATGTGTTGAATTACAAATTGTTATTACATTGTTTATATCTCTAATTGTTTTTCATATTACTCTTAATAAAATCCCTTCAAGCTAGTACTCAAAGTGGATATAGACTAAATTGGATGACCCATTATATATCTTTGTGTTATCTATTCTTTTATCACTTTGTGGTTATCTGGATATTGCATCGTGGTTTGGCATTGTGTTCTATGGTTTCGTGCAACAAATTTATACCAAGTGGTTTTAGAGTTTGCAGAAATTTCTAACAAGTGGTAACAAAGTTTAGACAGATATTCTAACAAGTGGTATCAGAGCTTGGTTGAAATTATAATAGGGGCATCTATGACATGTCTAATGAGTTGATGTGTTATAGGAGACATACCTCCAAATCCTAGCAGACACTATAGGAATGAGCAGAATAGGGCCTGAGATTCTGCCTAAAGACAGATTGAAGGGGAGTTTATTATCTTGAGAGCTCAGATTGAGACTAAGGATGGAATTACTACTGAGTGATCCTGAGAAGAAAATTAGCAAAGAGCATCTCAAGGCTCTAAGAGCTATAGTATTTGAGGGTTTAACGAATTCGACGAATGTTAAGGTATGGTTGAACATGTTGGAGAAATGCTTTATGGTCATGGATTTCCTTGAGGAGAGAAAGGTTAAATTAATGACGTTTCTACTTCAAAAGCAAACCGAGGTTAGTGGAAATCAATCAAGGCTAGATGTAGTGATACATATACCCTTGATTGGGAAATGTTTAGAGGTGTCTTTGAGGGTAAGTACTACCCTAGTACTTATTGTGAAGCCAAGAGAGATGAGTTTCTAAGGTTAGTTTAGTAGTCTTGATAAGTAGCTGAGTATAAAAGGGAGTATACCGAGCTTTTGAGTTTCTAAGGTTAGTTTAACAATCTTTATGAGTAGTTGAGTATGAAAGGGAGTATATCGAGCTTCTTCGTATGATGAGGTGATCGTTGCATCTGAGAGTGACAGATGTAGAAGATTTAAGAAGGGTTTACGAAAGGAAATCCGTACTCTTGTTATAGCCATAGCCAAGTGGTTGACTTTGCATTATTGGTCAATACTATTTTACTAACAGAATAGAGTTTGGACGAGAGAAACCAGTTGCGGAGTCAAGCCAAGCATCATCTATAGCTAGTGGGTTTAAAAGCCGAGACCAGAGACGACCTACTCAAGGTGTGTCTAGAAGATGAGATTTTAAAATTCAATTCAGTGGTCAATCATCCTAGAAGGATAGTCCAAGGAGAGCCTATCTGAGGCAAGGTCAGAGGACTCTTATTCAATCAGCTAGATCGGTAACAGTGTCTCAAGCAGGACAAGAGTCTACAGCTTGCATAAGCAAAAGGCCTCTATGTAGGGTTTGTAGTAGATTTGATTGGGATCAATATTTTAGAGGGTAGATGTTTGTTATCACTATAGATACTGGGTTATTTTCGGAGAGACTGCTTGCAATTGAAAGCAGAGTTCTAAGGTGAGTAGAAAGTGAAATCTCAGACTGTTAACCAGTTGAGAGCTACAGTGGCTGGAGGAGAAGGCTCTAATGGCTTGAAGCAAAAGGGTGTAGTGGGACGACCACGTTAGTAATGGAAGGTCTACATCATGATGCAGTCGAAAGGCGAGGACGTGCCAAATTGGAGAATAAATTAATAGTTTAGTTTAATTTTATTTAATTAAAATTGACTTAATTAAATTAATTAAATTAAAACTATAGGTTATGTGAGAGATATTCATTTAAATATGCTTTAAATGAAATATTAATTAAGTATGATTTAATTAATTAATTAATTAATTATTAAATTAATTAATTAATATTAATATTATTTTAATAATAAGTGACAAATTAAATTAATAGGGAATGTGGGTGGTTTTTCCATGTTCCCATTTTCTCTCTCAACTTCCCACTTCTTCCATCTAAAGGATTGGTAGAGATCTACGTAACATTGTAGAAGAGTTCTGTGTTGTGTGTTGCAATTCTTTCGATAAAAAAATCCTCTCTAAAAAAATTTCATTCCAATTTTGGTTTTCACCAACCAAAATCTCACGAAGAGAATAGGGAGGTTTCAAAGTAATAGTGCTCCAAATTTGGTGGTTTGAAGATTCAAAGCCGTCCACGATCGTAAGTATTCTTCCTTTGCTCTGTAATTTTTTTTAATACAACATGCTTAGCCATAGCCATAAAAATCAGTTTTGTATTTCTTTTCCCAATGTATTGATATTTTTATATTTTTAAATTAAATTGAATAGTGTTTTTGTAATTCTTCCATTGTGCATGGACTTTTATCCCTTCACTTTTAAATACTGGAGCGCGTGAAACATGCGGTCTAATTCGTTCAAATGCTAAGGTTCTCTGATTGTCACCTTCGTTTTCTTCCATACTATTAGCCTCCTCTATAGTTATATGATTGTTCTCAACCACTCTTTCCTTTCCCTTTCTAGTTATACGAATTGGCTTTGGCGACTTGTATCTGAGTCCTTTTCTTGCCATGAGTATAGCATGTCCTTCCTGTAAAAGCTTCTTCTGGGTTGAAGAGAGCTCAGGTTGTTCATGAATTTTTAAGCTTTTGAACTCGGTGTGAGCTTTGAAGTCATAACCTACTTTTTCCATTAATTTGTAAGCCTTGGGGTCGAATCCGTCTTTTGTCTTTCGTCTACCTCTGAGGAAAGTTTGCTTCCGTCAGGTATTTCTTTATCTCTTGTTTTGTTATTTTAGTCAGTTGAGCGAAGGACATCATGAAAAATTTTAATTTAAATAATAATATACACTTTTTGAAACGTCATGCATGTACACGTCACCGTTGCCTCAATAACTGGTGACATTGCTTTGACCGCGTTGGCAAAGGTTGAACATTTAAAAAATTCTGACAACCATTTCATGATGCTAGAATGCATGAAGTCGTAAGAGGTTAAACATTAACCGACATAGGGTAGGCAACGTCATGAGATATGTGATGTCTTGACTTTTTTTGATAAGGTTCTCATGACGCCATAAGTGACTGTGTTGAGAGAGATACCGAGAAGGAGAGTAATGGTTGTCGCTCCATTCCGTTCATCGTCATCTATCGTCGGCGCTCTTCATTTCGGTAAGTGGTTTACTTTTTTTAGTTAATTAGTTTTAGTATTTAGATTTCAAATTAGTTTTAGGTTTTAGATTTCAAATTAGTTTTAGTATTTAGATTTTGATTTAGCTGTAGGTTTTAATATTGCATTCAAATTTAGTCTTGTTAGGATGTAAGATTAGAGTTGAGATTGAACTTAAATTTGAGATTGAATTTCAAAATTTTAATTTGAATTCTAATTTCAATTTGGGAGTTATATATGTTTGAAATTTTTTTCAAAACAATTCAAGGGCATTTGTTGTTATATTTGTGAATATAAAATATTATATATGCTTTATATATTGCTTTAAGTGAACACAAAATTTTCTAGTAAAAATATATAGTAACATACACTACAAGAAATCTGGCCTTTAATGTCGGTTTAAAACCGACATTAAAGGCCTTTAATGTCACTTGGCGACCGACATCTTTGCGAGCATTATTAAAGGGCTTTAATGTCGGTTGGGCTTTAATGTCGGTTATAAACCGACATTAAAGGCCTTCAATGTCAGTTATAAATCGTCATCTTTGAAGGTGATATTGAAGGCCTTTAATGTCGGTTCATCTTTAATGTCGGTGGATAACCGACATTAAATATGTCTTTAATGTTGCTTATGATACATCTTTAATGTCGTTTTTCTACCGACATTAAATATGTCTTTAATTTTTTTAACCGACATTAAAGCTGTCTTTAATGTCGTTTTGAAACCGACGTTAACGATGTCTTTAATGTCGTTCTTTCAAATTTATTTTTATTAAATCCTTGCATTATTGTCCATTTTGTATGACACCAAATAGTTAAAAATGAAATCTTTTACTTGTACATATACAAAATGAAATCTTAATAATGTGTACATTTATATACAACTTGGCTCCAAACACAAAGAAATTATGAAGCTTAATTATTATACTGATCATCCTTTGGAAAAAAAAAAAAGAAAGAAAAAGAATATATTGAGAGAGCAATAACTAAAACTGCAACTAATAGCAAACTAGAACGCTTCACAAATGACCAACTTTAAGATCTTGTCACAAAGATAAAGGTCTGGCTAATTGTACTCACTTGCAACCATTTCTTCTATTGCAGTCATTTGTTTAGTGATTGCTCCCTGTAAAAGACATCAAGATGGTTGAATTGATAAGTAACAATGTTATGACCTAGTTGCTAGTAGAAATATTCACATTTGATTACTAATTAATAAAGCAAAGGGTTGGTTACCAAACATAACTTTTATTGCACAATGCGAAAGTGTCTGAGGGTGGTTAGATGGATCGATGGCAGTAATCGGAATATGCAAAAGAACCCAAAACATTTTTTGTAAGGAAATTAAAAACATGAGTTAGCATAAATATTTCCATTTCTCATTATCAATAAATTAAATTAAGAGACTAAAAACTCACTCCTCGATTAACTACATTAACTAAAGCAACAACCATTATAGCTATTTAAGTAAATCATAAGTGTAACGACCCAACTCCTTATGCTGAATCGAAGTCATTACTAAATATAGAACAAGTGGTTTAAGTCGAAAAATTTTATTAAAAAGCACACGGTTCAAGAAATTCATTTATAAAAACATAAACATGGTAGTCATGCAAAAAGTGTAAAAGCGTTCTGAAATCCTACTCGGGCCCTATCTACATAAAAGATAGTGAAAAAAAAAAAAAAGTACTCAAACTCAAACGCTAAAATCTGAAATAAGAAACAAGCGGAAGCGGTAGTCCCTATGGCCCTCCTCGGTCTCACTTCGGGTCGCTCGCCAGCTTGCCCTTGCCTTTGCCTCGTCCTCTACCTGAAAACATAAAGTGGAGAGAATGAGTATAAAAATACTCAGTAAGGGACCCACTACTAGTCCCACTAGGTGCCTGTTAACTTCCTGTTAGAGTCCTGATAACTGGTACCCAATCTCTGGCACGTTCCCGAACACGTGCAATCATGCGCTCCCGTAGGAACGTAACTCTGGTCTTCGGTGCCCGGGGACACCTAGGACAGTCGGGATGCGAGGACCCCGTCGAGTCACTCGAGTCATGTCTATATCATGCTAGACTGGCGTCCCGTCGGACCACACAGTCCTCAATAGGTGGTGATCCCGAAGGACACCCATGCAGGTACGACTCTAACAGAATCAAGCTAACAGGTACCCTAATTTGCAGTATACATACACATGGCATCAGCATATAACATGTCACATAAATCATTTCTACACTCTCCGCCCCGACATTCGTCGTAACCATAATAAATCTTGCCACGCATAACAGGCTATAGCACAACTATATCGTCATTTGCATCATACTAACATTTATTTCAGGCATCATACTGTCAAACTCTCAATATGCAACATAGGGCATACACAGTCTCATACTTCAAACATGAAACTAGTAGTAGAATCTCTTACCTGGAGATCTACTTGTCGAGTCCTAACCGCGAGGCAGTACGCTTTCCAAGCGACGAAGTCCTAACTGTTTAATAAGTCAAAATTCGTAAATAGGTCGCCAACGACCAACGGTTCGAGACTCAATTGAATTTAACTTACCCTAGAAGGAGGTTGCAGTGCTCGAGCCCCTACTGAAGGAAATCCCGCGCTGCAGTAATTTCTTGGTCCAAGACGTCCCTTGAGGAAAATAATATAATTTAGATCCAAATTAATTTAACTAACGTCCGAGCATGGAGTCTTACCGGAAAAACCACAATAATTAATTAGCTTACCAAAATATAGGTGGATGGAGCCAATTTAGTCCTGGCGGCTCGGCTGGAAGAAGACAGGACCGGCTCGGCTTGGGCAGACGCGGCTCGGCTCGGTACAGGGATTTCGCGTGCGGCTCGGCTTGCAACAGGGGGAGACGCGGCTCGGCTTGCAACAGGGAGACGCGGCTCGGCTACACAAAAGCGCGCGGCGCGGCTTCACACGCGGGCGCGGCTTCACACGCGGGCGCGGCTCACGCACGGGTGCACGCGGGCGCGGGTCGGGTTTCCGGAGGGTGGCGCGCGTCGGTTCGGGTCGCGGGGCGGGTCTTCGGTCGGACCTTTGCGCGCGAGGCTTCGGCTTCCGGATCTCGGGTGGCGCGGCGGCTGCTGGTGGTCCGGCTACCGCGGCTTCGCTCGGCGACGGCTACGACTGGCGTTTCGGCTGCGCTTGCGTCGGATCGGAGCGGCGCGCCTCGGCTGGCTGACGGGTTGGCTGCGGACGCACGGAGGCGGCTTCGACTCGGCTTCGGCGTCCGACGGGCGCTCGGCTGCGCAGATCGGCTTGGACGATCTCCCGGCGCGGCTGGAAGCTCGGCGACGGCTCGGTCGCGATTGCGGCTCGGCTGCGCTGCTGAACAGAGAAGGATGCTTGGCGGCTCGGGTTCGCGGCGGCGGCGGCGGCGGCGGCGGCGGCGGCGGCGGCGTGCGGCGGCTAGGGTTTCAAAAGGAAAATTTTTTTTTTTTTCTTTTTTTTTTTCCCCCTTTTTCTTCCTTTGAAAATTTTCCTCTTCCTCTTTACGCACGAGTCCCAAGGCCTCTTTTAAAAGGAAATAAAAATAATAAAAATAATAAAAGAATCTTTAAAACCCTCTTTCCTCTCTCCTCCAATAACCACTTTTGACCCTTTCCAAGGCCATTTACTTGTTAAGCCAATAATTTAATTCACCCCCTAACTTCATAATTAAACCATAAAAACTTTAGTTTAATACCAATAATAAACACACTTAGGATTAATATTATTAGTGGTCCAAAATAACAAAGGAAACCGAAAATGTTGGGCGTTACAATCTTCCCTCCAAAAAAAAACTTTCGTCCTCGAAAGTTCTAATCCTCGAACAGCTCGGGGTGCTGGGCTCTCATATCCTCTTCTTTCTCCCACGTTGCCTCTTCCACTCCATGGTTTTGCCAAAGGATTTTAACCAGTGGGATTTCTCGACTGCGAAGCTTCTTGACCTCCCTTGCCAGGACCTCGACAGGCTGCTCCTCGTAGCTCAGATTCTCGCTAATCTGCAGTGGCTCGAAGTCCACCACGTGTGTTGGGTCTGCAACATATTTCCTCAACATGGAGATATGGAATACGTCGTGCACTGCAGCAAAAGATGGGGGTAGCGCCAAGCGGTAAGCCACGGGGCCAAATCGCTCCAATATCTCGAACGGCCCTACGAAGCGTGGACTCAGCTTCCCCTTCTTCGCGAACCTCAGAACACCCTTCATAGGCGCTACCTTCAGAAAGACCATATCTCCCACTTCAAACTCGAGGTCCTTACGTCGTACATCAGCGTAACTCTTCTGTCTGCTCTGGGCTGTCAGCATACGAGCTCGGATCTTCTGTATGGCTGCGTTGGTCGTCTGCACTAACTCGGGGCCTAGCATCCTCTGCTCTCCAACCTCGCCCCAGCAGACCGGGGATCTACAGCACTTGCCATACAGAGCCTCGAACGGTGCCATACCGATAGTAGCCTGGTAGCTGTTGTTATAGGCAAACTCCATCAGATGCAGATGGGAGTCCCAACTTCCTGAAAACTCTAGTACGCAGGCTCGCAGCATGTCTTCTAAAATCTGGTTCAATCTCTCTGTCTGACCATCAGTCTGAGGGTGGAATGCCGTGCTGAAGTCCAACCTTGTACCTAATGCAATTTGAAGTCCTTTCCAGAACTTCGATGTGAAACGGGCGTCTCTGTCTGAAATGATGGATACGGGTACTCCATGTAGTCTCACAATCTCTGTCATATATAGCTGCCCCCACTTACTGGCAGTGTAAGTGGATTTCCCTGGCACGAAATGGGCCGACTTCGTGAGTCTGTCGACCACGACCCAGATCACCGTGTAGCCCCTTAGGGTCTTGGGCAGTCCCGTAATAAAATCCATCGACACACTCTCCCACTTCCACCCTGGCACACTCAAGGGTTGTAACAACCCTGCTGGATGCTGCCTAGGTGCCTTCACCTGCTGGCACACCAAGCATCTACTGACAAAGTCTGCCACATCCCTCTTCATGCCCCTCCACCAATAGACACTCCTTAAGTCCTGGTACATCTTCGTACTCCCAGGGTGCATGGTAAACGGGGAACTGTGAGCCTCAGTCAAAAGCTCCGTCTTAACTGCGCTGTCTTCCGGCACACACAGGCGTCCTTCAAACATAAGGCCATCGTCAGAGGATATGGAGAAGCCTTCACCTTGCTCTGTCTCTACCACGCGACGCTTCTCTGCCAAATAAGGATCATTCAGCTGAGCAGCAATGATCTTTTGCCTCAAGGTTGGCTGAACTGTCAACTGAGCCAACTGTGCGGTAACCTCACCTACTGAGACTGCAATCTCGGCTCTCTCAAAATCTCTGAGTAAGGGGGTCTGCTTGGTGATTAGCGCTGCTGAATGTGCCACTTTCCTACTCAGCGCGTCAGCCACTACATTTGCTTTGCCTGGGTGGTATAGGATCTCGCAGTCGTAGTCTTTCACCAACTCGAGCCACCTCCTCTGCCTCATGTTCAACTCCTTCTGAGTGAAGAAATACTTCAGGCTCTTATGGTCGGTGTAAATCTGAATCTTCTCACCGTACAGATAGTGCCTCCATATCTTCAGTGCAAAGACCACAGTTGCCAACTCCAAGTCATGGGTAGGGTAGTTCTGCTCATGGATCTTCAACTGGCGAGAGGCATAAGCAACTACCTTACCTTGCTGCATCAGGACACAGCCCAGTCCCTTCTTGGAGGCGTCACTATAGATTACAAAGTTTCCCGAACCATCGGGCACTGTCAGGACCGGTGCAGTCACTAGCTTCTGTTTGAGCTCCTGAAAGCTCCTCTCGCATGCTGGGCTCCAGACAAAAGGGGTTCCCTTTCTGGTCAACTGGGTCAACGGGCTGGCTATACGTGAGAAGTCTTCCACGAACCTCCTGTAGTAACCTGCCAAGCCCAGAAAACTTCGAATTTCACTAACCGTGGACGGTCGAGTCCAGTTGGTCACCGCTTCAATCTTTGCGGGATCTACTGAAACTCCCTCACTGGAAACCACGTGGCCAAGAAACGTCACCTTCCTTAACCAGAATTCACACTTGGAGAACTTGGCATACAACTTGTTGGCTCGAAGGGTCTCCAAAACTTGGTGTAAGTGCTCCTCGTGCTCAGCCTCAGTTTTTGAGTAAATGAGGATGTCGTCAATGAAGACTATGACGAACGAGTCTAGAAACTCCTTAAACACCCTGTTCATCAGATCCATGAATACTGCAGGAGCGTTAGTCAAGCCGAAAGACATCACAACGAATTCGTAATGTCCGTACCTCGATCGAAAGGCCGTCTTGGGGATGTCACCGTCCCTAATCCTCAACTGGTGATAGCCTGATCGCAGGTCGATCTTGGAGAAGACGGTGGCTCCCTGCAACTGATCGAACAGGTCATCAATCCTGGGCAAGGGGTAGCGGTTTTTGACTGTCACCTTGTTCAGCTCTCGGTAGTCAATACAAAGGCGCATTGACCCATCCTTCTTCTTCACGAACAATACTGGGGCTCCCCAAGGCGACACACTGGGCCGGATGAAACCTTTGTCCAGCAACTCCTGTAACTGGACCTTCAACTCCTTTAGTTCGGCTGGAGCCATTCTGTAAGGGGCCCTCGAGATTGGGGCAGTGCCCGGCTCTAACTCGATAGCGAAGTCTACTTCTCTGGGAGGCGGAAGTCCTGGAAGTTCGTCTGGAAAAACGTCGGGGTACTCTCTTACCACTGGTTCGGAAGATAGGGAAACTTCCGGCTCTCTCACATCCACTACGCTTGCCAAAATACCCCAAGTACCCTGGCTGAGTAGTTTACTAGCCTTCATGGCTGAGATGACCTTGGGTATACATACCATGCCTGCCCCCCTGAATTTGAAACTAGCCTCGGAGGGAGGGTTGAAGACAACTTCCTTGCCATAACAGTCTATATTTGCATGGTTGGCTGATAGCCAATCCATGCCTAGTATCACATCAAAATCCTGCATGTCTAACACTAGCAAGGTCACGTCTAACATACGATTCGCTATCTCTACCCGACATGCCTTTATTTGTTCTTTGGATAACAGGACCTCCCCAGATGGAGTAGAAACCGACAAAACACTACCCAAAGGCTCTACCTCTAAACCCACATGCTGAACGAAAACGGAGGATATAAACGAGTGGGATGACCCAGAGTCAAATAGCACAAAAGCATAGTGCCCCAAAATTGGGAGCGTACCTGTCACCACAGTGCCAGTTCGCTCGGCCTCCTGCCGGGTAGTGGCGAAAACTCTCCCCTGCTGGGCCGCAGAAGGCTGGGGCGGTGTCGTCTCAAAGGGTTTCCGAGGACACATATCAGCAGTGTGCCCCGGCTGTCTGCACCTAAAGCAGACTCCACTTCCAGCCAGGCAACGACCTCCGTGGACTCTCCCGCAGGTAGTACAAGCGGGTAGCTCTCTCAGAGTCCTCCCGGCTGCTGCAAGCTCCCGTCGGTGTCTCTGGAAGACACCTCCTGACCTCAGTGTTCGCTGCGGTGCTACGTCAGGCTGCGTCTCAACCTTTCTCTTCTGTCCCAAGGCTGACCCTCTGCCGGCAGCCTTAGACGCATCGGCTCTCTCAGGCAGGCTCAAATCCAGTGCTATACGTAGTGCATCAGCATGCGTGGCTGGGCGGAGGGCTCTGACAATGCCCTGAAGGTCTAGCCTGAGTCCTCTAACAAATTTCTCCGTCCTGGCAGCCTCATCTCTTACCATATCGGGAGCAAAGCGGGACAGCATATCGAACTCGGCGTCGTACTGCTCCACCGTCATGTCGCCTTGCTCCAAGTTTAGGAACTCTTGCAGCTTGGCGTGCTTCACATTGGCGGAGAAAAACTTAGCATAGAAGTTCTCCTTGAACTGCTCCCATGTTATTTTGCTTACATCGCCCCCTAGCATTCTCTCCGCGGTCTCCCACCAGGCGGTGCCCCTGTCCTCCAAGAAGAAGACTGCACACTGCACCTTCTGGTCTTCTGGGCACTTCATGTACCGGAAAATAGTCTCTATGGACGTCAACCACATTTGGGCCTTTGTGGGGTTGTCCATGGATCCGTCAAAGGTCTTGGGATTATACTTCCTGAAATCCCGTAAGTGTTTCGCCTCGGCCGACAGTTGATCTGGTACTGGTTGAGCTTCCTCAGGGGCTGGAGGAGCGACGGCCTGAGCCTGAACAGGGGCGGCCTGGGCCTGAGCAGGGGCGGCCTCGGCCTGAACAGGGGCGGCCTGGTTCTGCTGGGCGGCAAGGAAAGGCGCCAAAGCAGCTTGCAGCATGTCCTGATAACGCTGCTCCATCGCGGCGAGATCCGCCTGGGTGACCGGTGCGTTTGGGTCGACTGCCGGTGCAACAGGTGGCGCCTCCGGCTGGCCACGACCGGCTCCTCTGCCTCCCCTACCACCTCCTCGGCGAGTACCTCTACGTGGCGGCATTCTCCCTAATATTCACCAACAAACTTTTCACCACAAGAACTTAACACCCTATATCTAGGTCTTAGACTATTCAGGCAAAATTGTAATCTTAACATTAGCAAGGCTTTAGACATACCTGGCGAGTACCGAAGGACCGTATAGCCATAGGGTGAAGTAAAAACCAAAACAAAAATGACTTACATCGTAGGTCAGTCTACAGAACCTAAAACAACTTGGCTCTGATACCAACTGTAACGACCCAACTCCTTATGCTGAATCGAAGTCATTACTAAGTATAGAACAAGTGGTTTAAGTCGAAAAATTTTATTAAAAAGCACACGGTTCAAGAAATTCATTTATAAAAACATAAACATGGTAGTCATGCAAAAAGTGTAAAAGCGTTCTGAAATCCTACTCGGGCCCTATCTACATAAAAGATAGTGAAAAAAAAAAAAAAAGTACTCAAACTCAAACGCTAAAATCTGAAATAAGAAACAAGCGGAAGCGGTAGTCCCTATGGCCCTCCTCGGTCTCACTTCGGGTCGCTCGCCAGCTTGCCCTTGCCTTTGCCTCGTCCTCTACCTGAAAACATAAAGTGGAGAGAATGAGTATAAAAATACTCAGTAAGGGACCCACTACTAGTCCCACTAGGTGCCTGTTAACTTCCTGTTAGAGTCCTGATAACTGGTACCCAATCTCTGGCACGTTCCCGAACACGTGCAATCATGCGCTCCCGTAGGAACGTAACTCTGGTCTTCGGTGCCCGGGGACACCTAGGACAGTCGGGATGCGAGGACCCCGTCGAGTCACTCGAGTCATGTCTATATCATGCTAGACTGGCGTCCCGTCGGACCACACAGTCCTCAATAGGTGGTGATCCCGAAGGACACCCATGCAGGTACGACTCTAACAGAATCAAGCTAACAGGTACCCTAATTTGCAGTATACATACACATGGCATCAGCATATAACATGTCACATAAATCATTTCTACACTCTCCGCCCCGACATTCGTCGTAACCATAATAAATCTTGCCACGCATAACAGGCTATAGCACAACTATATCGTCATTTGCATCATACTAACATTTATTTCAGGCATCATACTGTCAAACTCTCAATATGCAACATAGGGCATACACAGTCTCATACTTCAAACATGAAACTAGTAGTAGAATCTCTTACCTGGAGATCTACTTGTCGAGTCCTAACCGCGAGGCAGTACGCTTTCCAAGCGACGAAGTCCTAACTGTTTAATAAGTCAAAATTCGTAAATAGGTCGCCAACGACCAACGGTTCGAGACTCAATTGAATTTAACTTACCCTAGAAGGAGGTTGCAGTGCTCGAGCCCCTACTGAAGGAAATCCCGCGCTGCAGTAATTTCTTGGTCCAAGACGTCCCTTGAGGAAAATAATATAATTTAGATCCAAATTAATTTAACTAACGTCCGAGCATGGAGTCTTACCGGAAAAACCACAATAATTAATTAGCTTACCAAAATATAGGTGGATGGAGCCAATTTAGTCCTGGCGGCTCGGCTGGAAGAAGACAGGACCGGCTCGGCTTGGGCAGACGCGGCTCGGCTCGGTACAGGGATTTCGCGTGCGGCTCGGCTTGCAACAGGGGGAGACGCGGCTCGGCTTGCAACAGGGAGACGCGGCTCGGCTACACAAAAGCGCGCGGCGCGGCTTCACACGCGGGCGCGGCTTCACACGCGGGCGCGGCTCACGCACGGGTGCACGCGGGCGCGGGTCGGGTTTCCGGAGGGTGGCGCGCGTCGGTTCGGGTCGCGGGGCGGGTCTTCGGTCGGACCTTTGCGCGCGAGGCTTCGGCTTCCGGATCTCGGGTGGCGCGGCGGCTGCTGGTGGTCCGGCTACCGCGGCTTCGCTCGGCGACGGCTACGACTGGCGTTTCGGCTGCGCTTGCGTCGGATCGGAGCGGCGCGCCTCGGCTGGCTGACGGGTTGGCTGCGGACGCACGGAGGCGGCTTCGACTCGGCTTCGGCGTCCGACGGGCGCTCGGCTGCGCAGATCGGCTTGGACGATCTCCCGGCGCGGCTGGAAGCTCGGCGACGGCTCGGTCGCGATTGCGGCTCGGCTGCGCTGCTGAACAGAGAAGGATGCTTGGCGGCTCGGGTTCGCGGCGGCGGCGGCGGCGGCGGCGTGCGGCGGCTAGGGTTTCAAAAGGAAAATTTTTTTTTTTTTTCTTTTTTTTTTTTCCCCCTTTTTCTTCCTTTGAAAATTTTCCTCTTCCTCTTTACGCACGAGTCCCAAGGCCTCTTTTAAAAGGAAATAAAAATAATAAAAATAATAAAAGAATCTTTAAAACCCTCTTTCCTCTCTCCTCCAATAACCACTTTTGACCCTTTCCAAGGCCATTTACTTGTTAAGCCAATAATTTAATTCACCCCCTAACTTCATAATTAAACCATAAAAACTTTAGTTTAATACCAATAATAAACACACTTAGGATTAATATTATTAGTGGTCCAAAATAACAAAGGAAACCGAAAATGTTGGGCGTTACAATAAGAGAACTGAAGATGGCGATTGACTAGATCATCGAGGAATAACAGAAATTTTGTGAATCATATCGAGAACCTCACGTAAAAAAACTCAAGAACCTCATCTTTCACAAGACACATGAATAATGCATTATAATATCCAGCCCATGAATCTAAATGGCCAATCGACCCAAAAACAAAACATATGATTGGATTCAAAATTAGCGAATCTAAAGAAGTATCATTCATGTTGAAGATTGAAAATTGAAAAAATCAAGAGAGCTCACAATCTTGAAAACAAATACCAAGGTGCAAGATAATAAAACAGAGCTGCTAAATGTCAAATGAGAATTGACATCAAGAAAAACATCGCATGGGTATGTTTAGTCTTACCAGCCCTCTCTGTACACCATCTGGCTTGATTGCTATAAACATGCACTTAAACTGAGAGAAGTTATGAGAAATTAAGTTAGAATAATTAATGGGGATCACTAACTACTCATTAAGGGCAAGGAAAACGAGAACAAGGAATCCAAGTTTGTAATAATAATCAATAATATACCTTTAATGTCGTTTTTAAACTAAGGTGCCTTTAATGTCAGTTTAAAACCGACATTATACCTTCATCTTTGATGTCGGTTTAAAACTGACATTAAAGATCCGCATTTTAAAAACCGACATTAAAGGTCATATTTCTTGTAGTGATAAATAGATACAATAAAATGAGTAAAGTGTATTTGACTAAATTATATTGACATAATCTAACAATTGATGTAAGAAATTTGACTTTCCACTCCATATTTATTTGGCAAAATGTATATTGTATGTATGTTTGATATTAAATTTGGTGAATATATTTTAGAATTACAATTTGCTATATTGAAGTAACGAAGAAAGAAAGAAATAGTATGAGAACACTATAGAGGAGCTTAGGTGCAAGAATTTAAAACATGAATATGCAAAGGAGGAGCTCAATATCAAGAAATTAGAATTAGAAAGTCAACTAGTAACAGTCAAGAGCTCAACATGGAGTATAGCTAGTATGATCATAGGGACATTGGCAGAATGTGAAAAGAGGAAAGTTGAACATTATTACGAGGTTTGTCAAGGAAAATACAAGGTTGCTTCAAACAGAAACAACCCTTACTCTAGTGGTTCGAAAAATTGATTCTGAAGAGAGGAGCAGAAAATGACAAGATCAAGAACCAAACAGGTAAGCCATAGAAAGTTTCTCAATTGCATATTACGTAAATATGATTGATTGTTAAAAATGCTATCAATCACATTTACTTAAAATGCAAGTGGAAAAATTTCTATGCCTTACCTGATCGATTCTAGAACTTGTCATTTACTGCTCCTCACTTCCCAATCAATTTTCTGAAACCACCAGAGCAAGGGTCATTTCTGTTTGAAGCATCCTCATATTTTCTTTGATGAAGCTCGTAATGATGTTCAACTTTTCTCTTTGCACATTCTGCCAATGTCCCTATGATTATACTAGCTATAGTCATGATAAGACAATGTTCAGAAGTTGGGGAAACTAGCGTCGACGCTTAGAATTACGTTTTTAGTTTTTAGTTTTTACTTTTTATTATTCATGTAATTCCTAAACCTACAAACGTATACTTGTTTAATATTTGAATTAATTTTAATATAAATTAAATTTTGTATTTTAATAATTTTTATTAATTTTACGTTAATTGTAATTCGATTTGAAAATTTAATAATTTTTTATTAATTTTACATTAATTGTTTTTAGAATTTCATTGAATTTAAATCAGATAACACCACCGACGCTGCATTGGTGGTTCATGTACGTCGATGTACTTCATTGACAGTAAGGTATTTATGACATCGTTACCAAACGTCGGCAATTCTCCATTGTCCACGTGTTGACCATATCGACGAATAGTGCGTCGGTAGTAACCCTTTGTCGACGTCGTTTCATTCATGCGTCAGAAGTGCCTTTGATGATACGTAGGTCTCTCATGATGCTCTTATTGACATCCATTTTTGCATCGACGTAGTCGCTCTTTACATAAATCTGACATCTGCCGATGTATCTCTGCATCGGTAAACCCCCTTCTTGTTGTAGTGGTCGCCAATTGGAAGTTCTAAGCATATCATTCCTATTTCTCTTTGGTTTCCTTGGTTGAAATCTTGGATTACTTGCTTGCTATTTGAGAGTTTGTCTATTAAGATGCCTAATTACCTCATAGTCGACTTCGACATTATATTGGCATCTGATCCATTATTGATGAGAATTTGGTCGACTCTCTGTTCTCGAACGCATCCAGAAACATACAAGGGTCTATTATGAAGTTTAGATCCCAACAACAAATCCTCATTTGAGAAGTCTATAGACATGCAATAAGGAGCACTCTTATATGTCGCAGTTGGAGCACTCAAATTTGATGCTCCTAAATTTAACAATGCATTAATAAGTATGGTTTTAGTTTCTTGAGAAAGTGATAACAGATCATCCACATTGAACCTCGATAGCTGTTTTGATACTCCCTCCTCCCTAGTGATCTTGGAGGGATGCTTCTTCCTCCATTGCGTTGATAGCATGACACACAACGACTTCTGGGTTTTCATTCTAAAGATTGGAAAGAAGTCTGCCAAGGTTACTAAGCACTGAGATCGAGGAAAATCCATGTCTTCCTTGTGCACGAGCTTAGGCTTTCGAGTCTTCTTCTTCTTCTTATTTTTTTGAGCCTTATTGCCTCTTCTATAATTTTGGTAGGAACGAGACTCTTATTGGGTTAGAGTCGACTGTCTTTTCTTTTAGTAGATCACAACGATCCACCCTTCATCATCTTCTTCGTCCGATCTTTCTTCTCCTTGAGGATCATTGGGAGCAACTTCCTAATAGAATTGGATAACTATAGGCTCAAAGGTCACAGACTGGACTAAGCTTTCCCATTACTAAAAAAATCAATCTTGACGAAGGAGCCTCTAACATTAGTGTCACTGCAACATGGTTTATTTAAGCTACCTCCTCCAAGTCTAGTTCGATCTTTTTCTTACGAGCCAACCTTAGAATTAACTCTTTCAGCACAAAACATTTTTCCACTTGGTGACCAATGACCCGATGATACTTGCAGTAGTTGGGATCATCTACCTTTCCTGCTTGCTCAGGTCGCTTACATTTGCGCTTACATTCGAGCAGTTGGATCGGCTGCTTCTCTAGTAGTTACTCTAGCATATCTACAATATTTGAACCAGGAAACGGGTAAACTTTTTCCTGTCTTTCTTTTAAAGTCAAACATCGTCTCTCACTTCCATTATCGTTCCTTTTAGCTCTCACTTCCTTCCTTTTGGAGAACTTCAGCGAGGTCGTGTTTACGACCATAGATTCCTTCACGATGCTTTTCACTATCTTTTCAGCACCCTTTGTATCTTTCTTATCTTTCTTTACTTTATGAAAAAAATAATATTTAGTTCCTCTACTGGCGATGCTCAACTCTATATCATGAGTGCAAGTTGCTAACTCTTCAAATGTGCGAGACTTTATTCCTTTTAAAATGTAGAGGAGTCCATAGTGCATGCCTTGGGTGAACATTTCTATAGCCGACAGGTTAGTGAGTCGATCCTTGCAGTCAAGACTCAGAGCCCTCCATCGATTTATATAGTCGATAACTGGCTTTCCCTTTTGTTGTTTCATGTTTCCCTTTTTCTAATTGTTCCCATCTATGGATGATTTATGGCTCCAAATCGGTATACCACTCAAAACCATTTTCTTTCAAGCTTCGAACAAATTGCCTGACTAGTTAGTCTCCTCTTGATCACGTGTTCTCACATGTTTCGACGAAGTTTCCAATGTGCTGCTTTGAGTTTCCCTTTCCATAGATCTGCTGGAATTTTGGAGGCTGGTACCCAAGCAACATTATCAAGTTGTCAATTCTTTTGGTGTACAACTTAGAGTACATGAAAGAAGTCCGGGATGAACTTCCATACTGAGCTCTGATGAAGTTCGTGATCATATCTTATAGCTATTGAATTGAGAGAGAAGTAATAGAAGCTGATAGTTGTTGTGGTTTGATTTCTTGCACCACATTTTTCCCCTTATCACCAACTGTTACAACAGAAGTTTAACTCGACTCAATAGTTTCACAAGTCTACATCTGCTTTCTCAAAGCTGCAATTTTGTGGTCTCATTCCTCCACAACCTTCATCGAGAGATTAATTTTTCTCTCCATCTTCGCCATGGCAGTCTCGGTCGTTACATCAGCCATCATGACAGACATCACGTCAAGGTGTGTTTCCTTATTTGACTTGCTAGAGGCAAAGTCAGAGTTATCATACAAAGGATTTTTCTTGATGACAATCCCAGCTTTAGGAAACTCCATCAATTGCATAAGAATGCCCTGCGCGATGACAGAACCTTGATGCTACTCTTGGATGATCCCCTTTGAACGACTGCAGATGACAGGTCCCGTCTAAGCGTCGCTTCAATAGAAGATTTTGTTGCAGCTTTCTTCGATGTGATTGGTTTTGTTGTACATTTGGATGACGAGAGAGAGATGAGAGGTAGAGAGGTCCCACCAGGCGTGTCAATTTGTTCACATGAGATTTTTGGAAAAATTTAATTAACGGATATGAACTTGTGTTGATGTTGTGCTTATGTTGATTTTATGCGATGTGGTATGATCTTTAGCATTTGATTCTCTTAATTCTCCCTCGATAATTGGATGCTTACACTTGATTTGAGGAAGCGAAGTACACAATGTTCTTAAAATTAGATTCTTTAAAGAAAGCTTGTATCTTCAAATGAGCTTTAATCTTCGAGGGCAGTTGACTTCAGAAGTTAAGGAGTCTTCTAGCACTTTGGAGAATTCTCTTTAGACTTTCTGAATTCAAAATTTCCAACCCCCATAAATGAAGAGAACTCCTATTTAAAGAGTTCTCTGGTGGGCTTTTATGGACTTGGGCCTAGTTGGTTCATGGACTAGACCCATGGGCTTAACCATATGGATTTGGGTCATATTTAACCTTTGGGCTAAATTAAAATTATTTTTAATTGAATTTTAGCTCAAGTAAATAATATTTAATTGAACTAAAATAATTAACTTGATCCATCAATCATAATAAAGACATGTGACATCATCAAAATTAGTCAATTTATGTTTTTAATTTTAATTTGGGAGACATGTCAATTTTTAGTTAATCCCAAATTCAATTATTTTAGTAAATGGTATGGTAATTTGTGATTGGTTCAAAAATTTCTTATTCAATAACATTCACTTTTGGAAATGTTGGTTCTTTGGTTGACTGATATACATGTTTTTTCAATCAATAACTCGTTATTTCATTCATCCATGAGAAGACATTAGACAAATACACAATATTCTTCAAAATATTTCTCTCGATATGCTACTGCAGAAGCATATCCGGAACTTAGAAAAATTGTTCCCTAACATATTTATTTATAACAAGCTTTAGGAAAACTAATTGCTTTCAGATGATCATATTTTTAATGCATCTTGATGTATTTTGGCATCAAACATTCATAATAAATAATTATTACTATTAGTATAAAATTATAAAAATTGTAATTTTGTAATACTTTTCCAGGGAACATTATTACAGCATATTATAATTATATTAGAAATTTTGTTGGAATTTATGTCATAAACTCGTAGTTTGTAGTTAAAACTATATTCTATTCAATAAAGTGGTAATTGAGGACTTATTAATGAAAATAGAATACTATAATCTTGAATCCAATTAACTAAAATCCCGAGGCTATCTAGTGTAAACTTGAACTTTATGTAGAGATATAAATGTGGATCAAGTTTAAGTTTATAGCCCAACGATCTATAGTGTATGAATAAGGTTGGGCGCCTTATTCTGGATAAGCTATAGATGTAGCCCGCTCTGTAGTTAGTACAGATGATGTGATCCTAAATCGTTCAGGTAGAGACATGGGAGTGGGGGTATCCTATTTAAATAGTTTGCATAAGACTATATAAACTAATTATTTCGATTATGATGATCTAGGTAACTTAGTCTTAATCCTTACCTAACTATGAACTTTTGTTCAAACGGTATTATCCTTAGATCTGTATAGGTAAGGGCAGCTCAATAGTGCTGGCCTAATAAGCCTCTCATTTCAGAGGTAAAACCAGATGGATAACTAGGGACATAGAGTGTAAGATGAAATTCACTCCTACCCGTTTTAAGGTTAATAGATAGGTGTTCGCTTAAGGACTTAATCCAAGTCTTGAACAAGGGATCCCGCCCTCTCATTAGCCCGAGAGAGATTTAGTTTATAAGTTGGACCTTAAACCAAATGTCCAATAGTGGATCAGTGGGACATAAGGAACAAGATGTAGTCTCGGGGGTAAAACGGTATTTTGACCTAGCAGAGGTTACGAACAACTTGTGAAGGATTAACTTACTTATCATGGTTATATCAAATGGACACGAATATATCTATGATGAGGGGAGTGAAACTACGGGACTTTAGTGGAATGACCTGTTAGTTAATGAATGTTGATTAGCTCGATCTAAAAGAGTTTAGCCAGTTAATCTCGGATCATTGGAGCCCATGATCTATAGGTCCATTAGGTTCCCCTGCTAGCTCATGTAAAATTAACATAGAACAATATGTTGGAATAATTTGAATTGTTCGAATTAGGTAAAGAGAGAAACCGACGAATACATGTGATATAGCCGTCAGTTATAGAGCTTTATGTTTAAATGTGATTTAAATATTAAAAATATGAATACAGATTCATATAAGGAAGGTTGGAATTGATGGAAATGGTCGAAGTTGTGAAATGTCAAAATATTGACTTTTGACTTGAAAAGTCAAACTTTGACCAACTTTATATTTAAATCTGATTTGAATTTCAGAAAAAGAAATGTGGATTCATGTTCGGGAGGTCGGAGTTAGTCAAGATGGACAAAATGACAAAAAGTCAAAATGACTTGAAAAAGTCAAAGTGAAACTTAATTGGTCAAATGACTATATTGCCCTCAAACGAGAGTTAGTGGAAAAATCCAACGCTTTGTTGGATAATCCCACTAACACTTAGTGAGACAAGTGTTTACATGTGATGTAAACAACAAGTCCACTAAGATTAAGTGGAATGAGAAGTGTTGATAATTATATATTGAAATATAATTACTGAGAAATGGAACGTTACATCCCAAATATTTAAGGAGTTTTTATTAATTATGTTAAATTATTTGGATGTTATATTAAGGAATGTAACCAAAATTTAGCGGTTGGATTAAGATAATTCATGTTGAAAATTATAAGTGATTTATTGGAAAAGATTTGATTAATTAAAAAGAATTAAGGATTTAAGTTAATTTGAGATTCTAGATGGAAAAGTTGATTTTGGTGGAATTAGATTTAATTGAGTATATATATATGGATATATGTATATTTAATTAATAACTTAGATTTTTGGTGGATTATGGTATTAATTATTTGGTTTTTGTAAATAATTAATATGGAAAAGTGAAGTTAATTATATGGCAGAATATAATTATAATTATTTGGAATAGAAGATAATCCATGAGATGGGAGATAATTGATTTGATTGGATGAGAAAAGATATTAAACAGAATGATGATTTAAATAAATATATATGTTTATTATAGATTTTGGTGAGGAAAAAATAATAATTATAAAGAAGTATTATTATTTTTTATTAATGGTCATAAATGCCTAAAATTTTGTGCATTTAAGGAATTTATTTAGGAAAGATAATAGGAATAAAGATATATGTATATTTTGGTATTATATATATATGTAGAAGGAAAAAGAAATAATAATAATAAATATTATTGTTATTATTTAGGTCTATAAATAGCATTGAAATTCTTAAGTTGAAAAGAAAATGAAAAATAAAAAGGCTATTTATTTTCTTCACTAAGATAACTGTCTGCTGCCGCCGCCTCACTAGTTTTAGTTATGATTGGTCTCTTTGGCAAAACTTGAAGATTTAAAGTGATAAACTTTTCCATCAAGGATGAGAGAATTTTTCAAATTTCATTTGAGTAACCTTGGTAAGCTAATGAAATTAAATTAATATTTTGTTAATTTAATTTTGGATTTAATTGGGGTTTCTTAAAGGTTCAATTGGCTAATTTCTTTTAAGATTTAAATTTTGGATTTTTCTCAATGAAGGTTGAATTTGTTTCAACCCCAATTTTTTAAGTTAATTAATTTGGGAGAATTTTTGGATGATAGTCAATTGCTAATTTCATTAATTAAAATACCGAATTTTCCTTTTTTATGATTAGGATCAATTAATTAAAGAATATTTACTGTCAGCTATGGAGTACTTTGTTTAGCTAAAATCTCTAGGTAAGAGATTCTCCTACTAAATCTTCGAATTGAAGTTAAGAGCTTGTATGTAATTTTCCATTATGCATTGATGTAGCTAAGATGCATAATGTGGTTGATGTTTGATGATGATGACCGATATTATGTCTATGACTGGTAGTATGTTGATGATGATGATTAATTTACACTGATGATGACACATAATATATTAATCACATGATTAAGGACATTAAAATTCATATTCATGTCATGTTTATGATGTTTATGATATGCTACATACTATGGATGGGTGTTTGGTTAACTTTGTTTATTAAAGTTGTACCTATGTGGGTGTCCCTCGGGATCACCACCTTTTTATGACTGTGTAGTCCGACGGGATTACTAGTCCAGTATGAGATGATATGTATATGAGTGACTCGATGGGGTCACTCACAACCCAATTGTCTTTATGTTTCCTCTGGGTCCACTAAAGACCAGTTTGTCCTAGGTGTTCCTTTGGGTTCACCGAAAACCTGAGATGTTCCTACGGGATTACAGATTGCACGTGTTCGGGAATGTGCCAGTTTAGGGGTACCACTTTACAAGACTCTAATTGGAAGTTAATAGACACCTAGCGGGATTAGTAGTGGGTCCCTTACTGAGTATATTGTTATACTCACTTTTTCTATGTTTAATATTTTAGCCAAAAGTAAGGGTAGAGGAAAGCTGGCGAGCGACAGAGAAGGATTTGTGACATGTTATATGGACATTCAGTTTTGCTTCCGCGTCTATGTATCAGTGTTTCAGTATTATGTTTTTAATTAAAATTTAGTCTTCCCTCTTTTCAAGAAAGTGTCTCTTGCTATTGTTTCTTTTTAGTAATGACCTCAGCTTAGTATAAAAAGTTGAGTCGTCACAGTTGATTTTTTGTGAAATTTTTTCATGCATTTTGGAGGTAAGTGTTATATAAAAATATGCTTCAAACTTTCTTTGAGACTTTTGAAGAAGTGGAGAAATTATTCAAAACTTTTGATAATTTTTGTGAAAATTTATGATACATGATAATTTTTGTGAAAATTTCGTTACAGTTGATTTCTTTCAAGATTCTTATGATACATGATCGTTTAGGTTTAACTACACGACCATTTAATTATTTCTTTGTACACGATCGTTTAGATTTGGCTACCTAAATCTAAAGGATTTTTTTTAAAGATTCTTTGATATATGATCGTTTAGATTTGATTATTTTTGTAGTTTAGATTTGACTATTTTTGTAGTTTAGATTTGGCTACCCAAATCTAAGCATACACGATCTTGAACAACTAAATAACAATGTGAAAAAAAAAATAGATCTTTTATATTTGATATACAATTTTAAACCAAATAAAAGTTTGAAAAAAGAAGAGGAAGAGAAAAAGACGATGAAAAGAAAAAAAAACATAGAGGAAGAGGAGAAAAAACACGAAGGAAAAACCTAGAATATTTTAAAAAATGACCACCTTCATGGATTTTTTCATTTTGTTACACGGACCGTAAATATTTTGTCGATTTTTTATATTTATGAAAATTTTCCTAAACACAATATATAAATAAAATAAATAAATAAAATTAAGAAATTAAAAGAATAGAAAATCTAAAAAAACTCTTCTTCTCCCATTTATTTAGAAGTTCACTAATATATGTATCTTACGAAACTTATCACATGCCACTATCTATAGGCAATTTGGTAAGTTTGAAGTTGATTACTTGGTTACTAAAAATTGATATATTCCAAGCAAATGACAAATTGATATATTCTAAGCACATGACAAAGTAGTTGAATGACACATGATACAATAGACACTGAACATGTGGATGATGGACATCTATTTTTAATGATATTTATAGTATTATTTTTTTTTTCTTCAGATTTTACTATTTATTCAAAGGAATTCCGGAGACCGGAATTTTGCCAAATTATTGTTTTGTTGAATTCCAAGCGAAGGCTAAAAAGAGAGATATAAAATTATAAATAGTGAATTATTCATTTTCTTTTCTAATTATTACAAAATACTAAAAAGTAAAAGGGTATAAACAGTGAATTATTATTATTATTATTATTATTATTATTTTCTAAAGATTACTTTTTCAAAATTAGATTAAGCTTTAATCTAACCCATAAATTTGTATCCAGGTGGGTTGAAATGATTTGATATGAGAAAAAAATATTTTCTTTTCTACTTTTTAAACATGTTCCACAGAAATCATAATAATAATGTGTTGGACTGATTAACATGCACCATCATGTCCAATCTTCCAAAAGTCTTAACAAACTTTATTATTTTTAAAAAATCCACAATTTCACTATCCTTAGTAGCAAGCATAATTACGTCATGCATATATCATAATTTTATCCATTATTCTGCTTTTCCTTTTTTTTTATTACATATAAAAATAGATATAAAATTACTATTTAAAATCATATTAATTTACATTACGAATCAAACTCCAAATTTTTATAAGTGGATTAATTTACAACTCAATCATATTATAATTTCCACTGAAAATCATAATTACACATTGCTATTAGCTTTACCATATGTAAACTCATTTAATTAAATTTGTTTAGATTTACAAAATAAAAGATATTAAAAATGATGCATTGTTCGATTCATAAAGAAAATAGCAACTGAGAATCTAATATATATATCGATTACTTACCAAAATTTACGAGTTAATTGGTACAAAATATAATTAGTTTAACGTATTGTTTTTTTTTTTAAAAAAATATATTGAACGTGTATATAAATTGATATACATACAAAATTTCAAAGTTTAAGTTGCTACAATTGTTAGCTCAAAATTTCAATTGATTCAACTCGAGATTTAGAAATATAGATAAGATATTTTCTTTTAATTATTATGATTACTTTCGCTTAGACAGATCTTAAAAGGTTGGCATTGGGGCATTCCTAAGAAAAAGAGGGATTATTGTTGATTGGCACATTCTACTTTTTCTTCTATAAAAACTTGAGTTCCCATTGAATAGTGCTTTTTGCAAGAGGGGAATAGATGAATAAAAGGTAAGCTATATACATATATTTCAAAGAGGGACCTAGAATAGGATCAATCAACTAAAAAGAGAAGTAAAAGAAAAAGGGGACTTTTTAGACAAGTGGAGGAAACATCTCCCCCTATTCCATTTAGGTGTGGCTTCACAAATTAGAGGAGCTATGTTATGAGAAAAATAAAAATTGAGAAAAAAATATCCCTCTATTATTCTCCTACCCATTTATACATTTTGAGTGTTTGATCGATTAACATTTATTGTATTAATTTAAACTTTAAACTTTTGTAATAGTATCCATTTACACTTTTTTTATTATATTTAATTTAAAAAGAAAAAATTAAGACACGATAAGAAAATCTTAACTGTGTCAATTAAACACAAACTTTTATAAGGTGACTAATTTAGACTTTCAATAAGGAAATTATTCTTTGAGGATTGTCTATGATTGATTGTAATTTACCATTTTTTGAGATCAATATTTCAAGAAGTCTTGCAAATTATTTTTCAAAATTAATGTATGAATGACTTTTAAAACGCAATCATAATGAAAGGGTTTAAATTTGATTTGCTTATAGAAATTCAAAAGTTTATTATAAGATTTACATAATATTTTTTATAATATTTACATAATACTCTTCAAATGAAACCTTGTGAAAGTGTGGATCGATAAACTTTTGTATTTTAGTATTATCGTGGGAATAGTGACTAAATCCCTAACTTTTATGATAAAATATCATGCCAATTACTCTTCATGAGCTAAGCTCAATTAACAAAGATTTATACATTAGAAAAATCAAATTGATAAATTAATTAATCGAAGATAGTTGAATTGATAAGTCTTAAATAAAGTTGAGGGTAATAAATTGATATATATATATTTTTTTTAAGAATTAAACTTGTTATACAAAACACAATTATAAGAAAGGTAAACAATTTTATTTTTTTAGCCAAAATCAGTGGATCTGAACATGATTTAGAAATAATTACTATTTCAAAGATGGATAGTTAAAAAGACTATGAACCAAAGCTTATAATTTAATCCTAGCTGAATTCATTGGGTTATGGATTCGATTAGATATTTTGGGAGAAGACCTAGGAAAAAAGAAAAAACAGAAATCATTCGATCTCACATTCATAAATCCCACCACATTAGATCCTAACTAAGTAGCAATGGTCAGTCAATTACTTTTTGGCGTCACCGAAAGGAGAAACATGCAAAAAGAGAGAAGAAAAAAAAAATTAAATTTTTTCCTTTTTTCTTTTTATAAACGATAATAATCATAACCCTAAACCCTTTCCCCACCAAAGAGAAAGAGATAGGGAAAGAGAATTTAGAAAAAAGAAAAGAGACAATGCAAAAAGTGGGAAAAGGAAAAGGTAGAGCTACCTAGTCAGATTTGACAGAATTAGAACATGATATATAATACGCAATCTTTTAATAAATATAACAAAATCAAAAAGTCCATGAAATCTATTATTTTTTAAATATTTTAGGTTTGCACTTTCTTTCCATCTCTTTCTTCTCTCCTTCTTCTGCAAATTTTATTTTCCTTTCTATCTCCTACTAATTTTCTAGATAGAGATTATTGGTACACGATCTTGAACAAAAATTGCTGGGATATTGGAACCAAATCTAACAAATATAAAAGATTTTTAAAAAGATCTTAAAAAATTCGTTGGAATATTGGTACGTACATTTGGGTAGCAAACCTAAATGATCGTTTAGCTAAATCTAAACGAACGTGTTGAAAAGAATCTACCTAAACCTAAATAATCGTGTACCAAAGAATCTTGAAAAAAAATCATTGGATATTGGTACACGATTGTTTAGATTTTGACTAAAATTTAAGTAGCTAAATCTAAACGGTCGTGTAGCCAAATCTAAACGATGCCAAATTTAAACGACCGTGTACCAAATCTAAACTGCCAATCTAAATGATCATGTACCAAATCTAAACTACCAAATATATTATGTTCGCGATTGGTCATTTAATCGCATGTTGACAGGAGAATTTTTTGTAATGAAGTATTTTGTCACTTTATTATATTTTTAAAGAAAATACCTACATAATATGGTCAATGTTAAATTATAACATCATTAATTTGGTAGGTAATGGTCTCTTAATACTCTACCTTTACACTTAAGGATTTTACTTAAAAAAAAAAGTTTTTTCAAAATACTCTTATCGTCGTTTTTTTAAGGATCTTTCCAATAATATAATAAAGCAGCAAGTTATTTATACTATATAAAACAATTTCAGAAATGAAAAAAGCCCATACACCCACAATGCGAAATACCAAAAATACCCCAATAAACACACGATTAATCGTCCGCGCGCGCCCGACTAATGTTAATAAGCGATTATTAGATAGCATCGTGTAGAATAATATACAATTGATACACAATCTTGTAAATTACCAAATACATAAATGATCAACAATAAACGCTAAACGATAACAAAACACTTTAACGATTATCTTTAACGATCGCGTAAATTATCTTTAACGATTATCTCATATGTGCGTTTGATCATGTTTGAAAATATAAATGATAATCATATATATAAACGATAAGGTAATAAACAGTAAAAGATGATGAAAAAGTTTAAGTATACACGATCATTTAGAGAAATTTCAAAGATCATTTACATAAGTATAAACGAACATTTACAGAAACTCCAATAACTCGTAATTACAAAAATCCCATTAAAATGAAGGGCTATAAAAATGTGAAGGAACTTGCTCAGACTTTTTCGTTCATCGTCTTCCTCGTCAATCGTTTATACCCTGGTAACTACTTCAACAAAATTTTTGCGATCGACGATCTAACTTGCATACAAAAAGGTTTGAATCTATGTTCATTTCGATTTATCTCCATCATCTACATATATCTACCATGATCTATATCACATACAAAAAGGTCTGAGTCTATATTCATTTTGATCTATCTCCATCATCCTCATATATCTAGCACGATCTATATCGCATACAAAGAGGTCTTAATCTATATTCATTTCGATCAATCAATATCTATCACGACCTATCCCACATACAAACATGTTTGTTTCTATACTGATTGTATATATTTCATCGAATATAATTTATATTAGTATTCTTTATTACAAATAGATGGTGAGCAAGAATCAACAAGCATCATGTAGCAAATCAATAAGGTATAAAGCAAAGATGGAAGAAAGAAAAATAAAGAAAGAAAAAGGAATAAAGGTAGCAAACTAGAATGTGAATATCTGTCTGTATAGTGTTGTATATTTGTGTATCTTTTTCTTTATAGTGCTCTGCATTTGTAAATTTGTTTAAACTTACCTTGTTTGAAACATACTATTTATTATGTCATTCAACACGAGAAACACTATCCAAATGACATTATTATGGAAAATGAACAAAAAAACCTTAGAATTACTATATACTACAGTTTAGAAACATTGAATCAGATCAAGTAAAAAATAGACAAAAGAATTCTTTCTCGAGTTTTGACAAACAGTCCTTTTGGCCATTTCCTTAACACAAAAATGGCCAAAATACCAACACAATTACTGAATTTTCTATTAAGAAAACAATGCCATACAAAAAAAACTAATGTCCTTGCTTTTAACTTCAATGGACATATAGCAGAATTTGGGCTGAAAAACTTTTGTTTTGTGATTGGACTAAAAGATCACAAATTTCCTAAGTTAAATCTAGGAGAAAGAAAAGAAAATGGTATGTAAAATGTGCTTTTCCGTCATGATGACTTTATAACAAGAAGAGATATAGAAAGAACTTTAAAAGCATTGTGCAACGAGGAAGACTTGTTGAAAGAAAAACTAATTAACCTCTATATCTTAGAAACATTTTTAATTCCCAAGCAGCAACACAACCACATAAATCTCCTATATCTAGACATATTGGATAATGAAGAAATCTTCAAAGGCTATCCATAGGGAAGGTTATCATACATCATAACATATAAGTTTTTGAAAAAAGCATCCTACAGTGACATGGATGCTATATAGCTTCAAGGGTTTTCCCTAGCTTTAGTCCATTGGGCTTTTAAGAAAATACCAAGACATTCCAATTTAGATGTTGGGTTTGGAAGAAAGTTTGCAATGGAAGGGCCACCAATTGTAACATGGGAATGTTTGAAAACAAGTGACTGGAGGACTCTAAACATTGACATTTTTTAATCTGAGAATGTAAGTAAACTTAAAACATGTTTTATATATGTCTATCTAGATAAACAATGAAAGATTTTCTATCCATGTCTATCTTGAATAGATGATGATATAAATCTATCACTGTTTATCAATACCTTTGCTACTTTTTCACTGATAATCTAATATAATTTTATTTGTAGTTCTCCATGACACCTCTAGACTCATCAGAAGAAGAGTCTCAAACAATTTTGAGATATTTTTAAATATATTGAAAAGCAGGAAAGAAAAGAAAAAAGCAGAGCAACAAGAAAAAAAAAATGAAAAAAAATGAAAAAAACAATGAAACAAATAAAATCTTAAATGTAAATAAGTGAAATCAGAAAAAATCAAGAAAAAAAATAGAAACATAACAAATATTATTAAGACAAGGAATAAAACAAATAAAAGACATGTTGACAATGGTTATGACAAACTTGAATGTTCCACTACCATCAGCTAAACTTCAACAGCAGAATGAGAAAGAAATTGCATATACAAAAGTAGCCTTGATCTTCTTGATGATGAAGAACAAGTTAATACAATGGTGAAGTATGCAATAACACATTGCTCTACGGTTAGTGCCTTATTCATTATGTACTCATTTGTTTTGTTTAATGTTCCTCAATTTCCAAATAAAACACAATTATGTTGTTTCTTTTTCTTTACATGCCGTTTTGGAAATACAAAGTATTTTGGAAACAATAGCAACTACACATTTAGAAACACCCAAAACACAAATATGGTCGTAGATTTAATTCTTTTCCAAACAATAAATATAACTCGTATAGACAGATATAATTTATCTGTCTGGATCTGTTTTCTTCATGATGTCTCTGAACATTCTTACTTTATGTGCCTGCAGATAGATGAAGAAGACGAAAAGAATAACTGGTTTATTCATTTAGGAACACAAAAAACACACGCATTGACACAGGTTTTAATTTGTTTCATATACAATTGGTTTCACGATCATTTAAATATATTAAATGATCGTTTAATATAACTAAACGATCGTCTAATATAACTAAACGATCATTTAAAATAAATAAACGATCGTTTAATTATATTAAACGATCGTTTAGTTATTTCACACGACTGTTCGTTTAGTTTGTAATTCTTTAATTTTTATATTTTTTAATTCTTTGCTACTCAACTGGTTTCATGATCGTATATACATATTTAAACGATCTTTATATTGCACGACTGTCTATATTTTCTTGCACAATCATTTTGACAGCACATTCACTTTTTACATTCAGATAATTGAATTTAAAGATGGAGAAAAAGAAGAAGAAGTTGAAAATAGGAGCCAGGAAGACAAAACAAAACGAAGTCAGATTCAATTGGGAAATATTGTAATCGTTGAAGAAAAAAATAGATAAAGAAGGGGAAGAAAATGCAAAAGATACAACAAAAGGAAAATAAAAGTTGATTGAAGAAGATGAGGGTGATAATAACGAAAATGAAATTGAAGAAGAAATTGACACTAATAGTAGTCAAGAACCACATGAAGAAATTGACACTGATAGCTGTCAAGAACCACAAGAAGTTGAAACAAAAGAAAACAAGAGAGTAATTAAATAAATGCAAAAGGAAAATAATGTTAGTCAGCAAAAAAAGACAAAAGTCTCAACACAAGAAGAAAGCAGCAAGAGAAATGAAAGAAGAATGTCAACTAAAGAATACATTGATACTGCTCCATCCTTCGACCTACAAATTTCTCAATATTTTAGAGATGATTTATAGTGTTTGTAAAACTTCAAATCTTTAAATTTAACTTTTGAAAATTTCTTTATTTTAAACTTGAGAAATCTGTATTCCATTTCACTCTTTATATCCTATACTATCTTGTAAAGCATATAAAGGGATCAATTACATTTTTTACCACGATCGTTTATATTCAATAATACCATCGTTTAATCGTATAAATACATAATCACTTAAATAATATACTCCACGATCACATAAATTGTACAACATCATCGTTTAACAACATCTTATAAATCATATCCTACACGATCGTTTAGTTGTGCAACATCATCGTTTAACATTATATGTTTTTCCCATCGTTTAACAATGCGATCACTTACATTTTTTTTACTTAATTACACGATCGTATATATATGTGTGTGTGTGTGTGTGTGTGTGTGTGTGTGTGTGTGTGTGTGTGTGTGTGTGTGTGTGTGTGTGTGTGTGTGTGTGTGTGTGTGTGTGTGTATTAAATAGTAAGGAATGCGATTCAACATTTTAAAAAAAGCACATGAATTTACAATATTGCCCCTTTAGTAAAAACAACTAATATATACGTACCGCTTTCTTCGTTTTTTGTCACTTCGCAATACACAAATGCACTGATCACTCAACATTTTGTCTCAAAGATTTCCTATTCCATTTTTCTCTCAATCCATTTTTCTTTTCAACGTCAAAAGGTATTTTGCTGAACTTTTCATATTATAACGTTATGCTTGGTCTTCTATTTCAAACGTTTCCACTTCTGTCTTGAAAACTATCGTTTTATTCTTAAATTCTTATTCTCAAGCATTTAGGTTTTTTGATTCGTTTAACTTCTATTCTAGAGATTGTTAAATGTTTCAATTTATCATTACTTGCTGATTAACTATATTACGAATGTCTTTCTGTTTGGATTAAACGATCTGTTACATCAAATAAACGATAGTTTAATTTTAGGGTTTATGGTTTAGTGTTTTATAAACGATCGTTTACATAACGAAAATATATTATGATCATTAATTTCAGGATGACTGTACCTAGCGACAAGTACTTCCCTGCCACTGTCTCATGCCAAGTGCACAAGATTGGCAGTCTTATTACGGATAAATTGACAAAGGAACAGTTGTAGATGTTCGACAAAACAATTTTCGGTCCATTGCTGAATGTCAACATGGTCTTCAACGACCAGTTGATTCATCATTTCTTGCTAAGGTAGATACCTGAAGAAGCCAACGCAGATGGATTCTGTTTTTCAGTTTTGGGGAAAAACGTCCGTTTCACTTAAAAGGAATTCAACATCATAACTGGATTGTGGCCAACAAATGTAACATTGGAGAAAGATTATGATAATAAACGCCTACAAAGCCTTCTATTTGGATCAAAAAACAAGAAAATAATAAAATGCTTGGAAGTTGAAGAAATTTTCAAGAATTTTGAGTTTACAAATGATTATAATGCTGTGAAGGTCGCCTTGGCCATCTTTATTGAAACTGTAATGGTCAGGAAGGATAAGAAAACATAGTTTGACATGGATATTTTAGGAAGAGTTGATGATGAAGAAGTATTTAAGAACTTTGATTGGTCAACTTTCTTCTACACTCGTCTGCTCAACAGTTTAAAGACAAGTCTACAAGGAAAAAAAGACGCATACGAGTTCAAGAAGACAAAAAGTTCCAAAGCAGTGGCATACTACAACATCAAAGGCTACGTGCTTGCTTTTCTGGTAATTTTTATTTGTTTATGCACTTTAATTAAATACAAATTAAACATCAAAGTTTAACATATTTGTTTAAATGTTTTAGGTGTGTGCTTATGAAGTACTCTCAACTGCAAGTGAGCACTTGACCACAAAAAACAGTAAGGGATCAATCCCTAGGATATTAAGATGTAATTGTACACAAGCTCCATCTTACAAAATGCTGTAGAAGAACATATTCGACAACAAAAATATAAGTAAAACTTGTCAGCGATCGTTTAATACGATTACACGATCGTTTAATACGATTACACGATCGTTTAATACAATTACACAATCGTTTAATACAATTACACGATTGTTTACATTTTAACATATACGATCGTTTAGCTTAATGCAATATCATTTATATTGAATACCATATGTAGTATCATATTATTTTATAAATGATCCTTTATTACAATTCTTTGATTGTGACATTGCAGATTGTTGTTAAAACTAAACCGAAGCTATCAACCCAAGAAAAAGCTTTCATGGCGAGTCGAATTCGAGGGGATGATAACATGAAAATGGAGAACAATGAATCCATTCCAGATATTAACAACAGTGATACAAATACTCCTGATCATGCAATGAACAACCAATCATTGAAGCAATTAGACTCATCTCCCCAACTGTCACCATGAAGGAAATAAAGTCAAACAGTAGCTGACTAGTTTGAAATGCATCCAATCACCAACAAGAAACGTTGCAGATCAAAAAAGTCCAATGACAAAAAATAATAAAGTCATTCAAAATCCTACAAAAAACTGAAGAAGGAAATAAAAGAAGTTCGTAAGGATTTATCCACACTGACTTCTATAGTCTCTAGGATAGATGACACAATCAGAAACCACTCATTGGAGCTATCTGAAATGAAGCAGATGCTGGAGAGATTGGTCCAGATAAAATTTGTTTTCAGAAAATATTTCATTTATCAGTTGTTTAAATAAACGATCGTTTAACTAAAATATCTGATCATCTATCATATTTCAACGATCGTTTATCAAAGTTACACGATCGTTTAGATATGATACATCATCGTTTACTTTTATATACACGATCGTTTAACAAACCATCATTTTTTAATTTTATTTTTCGTTTTTATTTGTTTATTAGAATCAAAATCAAAATCAAGGAAATGATCATACTCATCAAAATGACAATGATGATCATCAGAATAGAGAAGATATGATCACCGATGAAGAACAACATACTGAACATCAAGACGAAACCTAAAGGTTAACATTTCATTCATTGTTTACTGCTTTATATTGTTGAAAATTGCTTACATTCTAAATAAGTAACTATATTTTTTCTTATTCTCATTTTTTTTTCTCATTTTGTTTAGGGAACATCAAGAGGAATCAGGTAGTGATATTAGCAAATATGGCAGGGATGCAGACTTGCTATTGGCTACAAGACATCTATCCTTTGAATTAAGAGTTTCTTTATTATCTAATATTATGCATTCTAGGAAATACAAAAAAATGATCAAGCAGTTACTTTGGCTGAGATAGAAAAAGAAAATGAACAAGTAACTGAGGATCAAACAATTGGAAATGTGCAGCAATCTACCTCAACTGAAAAAATAGAATTTCAATTGGTATGTATACACAACAAAATGTGTAGTCCTTTAAATTAATAGTTTGTTACTTGTCTAATATCATACATTACAGGATAGATCGAAACAATAGGTTGAGATTCAAAAAAATGATGAAGTAATTACTTTGGTTGAAAATGAACCAGTAACGGAGAAAGAAAGTTCTACAATTGATTTAGAATCTATATTGGTATGTATATAAAAGAACTCTGAAGTACTTTGCATCAATTGTTATTGTTTTTATTTCTTTCTTAGTTAACAACATTGTGCATTATAGGAAATAAATGAACAACAAAAACTAATGAAGAGAAGAAAGCTATGTGAAAAAGCAAATAAAAAGGTGTCTGATCAAGATCAACAAGTTAATCCACACACAACATCTACTGAGATCATATCAGAACCTACAATACATGTCCCAATTGTCGAAATCAAAGATGTAGATAGATATGATCCCATGTGGCAAGTGAATCCAAAATTATGGAAGACATACTTATCGTGGAAAAGATAAAAAAATAATTCATGAAGAAAGGAAAGCTGTCTACACAACCAGAAAGAAAGAATTTTTCAAAAACCTTGAAGAAAACACATGGATACTAGAAGACGTAAGTACTCTTTCCAAATTTCATCTTATATATAAAAATACACGATCGAGTACAATATACTTTATCTAACCAAACGATCGTTTATATATATTACATGATCGCTTAATACGAAAAAGAATGTTGTAAACGATCACTTGTATTTACTAAACGATCGCTTCTATTCACTAAATGATTGTTTATATATATTACACGATCGCTTAGTAAGTAGACGATCACTTGTATTTGCTAAACGATCGCTTAAATTATCGTTTCTATTCACTAAAAAATTGTTTAATTTTTTTTGTAGACCATGGATTTGCTATTGTCCCACTTGCAGAACAAAATATTGCATATCAAGCAACTTTGCAAGTATACTTTTAAAGTAATAGATTCCGCGTTTATAGTAATTTGTTATTTTTTAAATTTTTTTCTATATAAGTTAAACTGCATAATTATATTTTGACTAAATTTTTTTACTTGTTCTTCAAGACTAGAATCAATAAACCATACTGCATAGTTTGACAACGACTTTTTGATACTCATGTGCTGATAACAAACAGTAAGAAAGCTGAATGGATAGACACAACAACATACTTAAATCTATGGACAGAATCAGATTTGGAATACTATTTCAATACCGCTCTTGGTGGTTTCCTAGATAAACATGGGTGGTAAAATTTCAACTACGTGATTGGCTGCAGCAACATAAGAGAACACTGGTTGGCTATTGTAGCTGGTATAAGGAAATACAATGTAACGCCCCAAAATCTGAAGAATTTAATTTTTATTATCTTAAGTGTAAATTTGGAATTTTTGGTGTTATTTAAATGTGGAAGTACTTTACCTTATGGAGAATTGACCCTATTGGATAATTGAAAAATATCTAATTGTTTTAATGTTTGGAATTGATGATTGTTTTGGTTGGCCTTAGATTTCTATGTGTTGGGAACTTAATTAATAGAGTTTAAGGACAAAATAATTATGTTATGAAGGTAATATAATTATTTAACATTTTTGAAAGGGTAAAGGTGATGTGAATTTGAATTTGAATTTAAAGGGAGGTTTTGATGGGTTTAAATGAAGAAAGAGAATGAGTGGTTGTTATTTGGAGTAAATTAGAGAAAAAGTTAAAGGAAAATAATCATTATTATATTATTGTCCTTCTTTATCAGCACCACATTTTGAACATTACTTTTACTAAAATCAAGTAAAATAAATAATTCTACTGATTCATCCAATTCAAGTTGTTCACATGTCAAAGCAACCAAAAAATTAAAGCTTATTTGCATATCTACCAAAATTTCGGACAATGAGTAATTCTCATAAACATTGCAGCCATTCCATTGACCTCCATAAAAAACAACAATAGGAATAGACATTCTAATTTGGAAAAGAAGAAAATATAATTAAGTATTTAGATGTAATAAGAGAATACTAAATGATTGTGCAAAGAAGTTAATAAATACTAAACGATCGTTTAACACCAATAGACGATCGTATATAATAAATTAAATCATCGTATATAATAAGCTATAGACGATCGTTTAAAGACATTGATCGTTTAAAGCATCGTATTCAATTTGATACACTATCGTTTAAAGATACTGATCATTTAAACCATCATATTGAATTTGATACACGATCGTTTAAAGACGCTGATCGTTTAAACAATTGTATTGAATTTGATACACGATCGTTTAAAGACACCGATCATTTAAACAATTGTATTGAATTTGATACACGTTCATTTAAAGACGCTGATCATACAAAAAATTGAAAATTTTCGTGTTCATAGAGATGAATGATCGTGTTCATATAACAAAACGATCGTCTGTATATGGTTAAACGATCATGTTGATAGAGGTAAACGATCAAGTAATTCAATGAAAATTATCCTGAAAAACTTCAAATTATCGATCTTCATAATGAAATACACAATTCTTACAGTGATTCTTAAAAGTTCAAACCGAAAAAAAAAACCCTTAAATTCTTACAAACAACAAAAAACTCAAATTAACGACATTCATACTGAAATATAAATTCTTAAATCAACGTAAACAGTAATCAAAATTTTCAACAATCTTCATAACCAAATACGGGATGTCTTACAGTAATACCTACATATTCTAAACATTCTATCTTCATGCCGAAATATATAATTCTAAACCAAATTCTATAATAAATTAAATAATTCAAAGAAAAAACAATATTTAGAATACTCACCGAAACCAAAATAACTGAGACGATATTAACAGAGCAATATACACAATCTTAATTATCAAAGATGATAAGAAGAGAAACAATATTGTCAAAGATGATGGATACGAGAGCGAATGTTGTCAAAAATTACAAAAAAGGCAAATAATGATCAAGATGAAAGATATATAAAAGACGAGATGAATAACTCGAAAACGACAATCATGAAAAAATCGGGAAGAAGAAGAAAATCAGATTTGAAAGATTGTTATAAAAGAGTAAGGGCAAATAAGGAATTCTGAAAAATTAATTTACCTTAATGGACATGTTATACGGACCGTAAATAGTTTACAATTTTATGTAAGTTTCTTTTTTCTTTTTAATGTAAACTTTCCGGATACCTTTAAACATTTAAACTTTCATGATATAAATTTTTAGTTTTAGTCTAAAAGAGTAGTTTGCATTAACACTCTAAACAACTTTCTGAACAAAATTAATAAAGAAAAGTTCCTTACAGTTCGAATATAGATGAAAATCATTTAACTAAAAATGATTACCTTCAGCTCCCTCTTCTATTTCCTTCTCTCTTCTGCTATCTATAACCTAAAGACTTTCTTGTTATATCTCTTCTATCAAAGTTCGAGATTGGGTCTAAACTAGGTTCCTCTTACTTTTGAGTTGTAATATTTACGACTTTTGTTTAATCATTGTAATTCATTGGTGTGTGTCAATTCTTGTCCTATATAGATGATAGAAGTTTCTTTTCTTTTCATTTCTTTTTAAAAAAAATTAAATTCAAAATTCAATAAAAGTTTCTAAAATTCAATAAAATGAGTATGAGTTCGTAGCTTAAATCTTTTACCTCACAAATTAATCTAATATCTTTAGAAAAAAAAGTTTATAAGCATAAACCCTAGAGTTAAGGAAAATTAATTAATTTGGTAAATTTTACCGAAGGGCAAATTGTTAACTTTTTTAGTTTACGTAACCCATTTTTTCATGTAAGATTAGGAAAGAGAGAGAGTTTTCTAGTCTTTTCCACACCTACTTATTCCCAAACAAAATGGTTAGTTGAAATCCAATAAAGTAATAGAGACAAAGATTTGCAAATTGTGGTCAAACTGTATCATTACTTCTACCATTAGTGTGTTTTTGTCTATCTAAACCTCATGAGAGAGAATTACGATCGAGAAGAGAGAGAATAAAATAAGAGAGTAAAGGGAGGCAGAGAGAGAATATGAAGATCATAAAAGAGAGGTTGGTTATTGAAGCAATCCAAAACTTTAACATAATATAATATTTGTTTATATCTTTTGATATTAATGTATTGTTCGAATAAAAGCATAACATTTCTTTTCTCCTTCTCTTTTTCTTTTTCTCTTTTTTCTTTTTTTAGTTTTTGATAAATTATATAAAATATTTTAATTTATTTCATAAATATTACTCAACTTTCAAATTTTCATTAGTAACTAAAAAAACATTGAGAGATAATCAAATAAACCTTTAGTTAATTCTAAAGTAAATTACTGTTGAAGAACAAAATAAGAACATGCTGATGTGAAAATGCATATTTTGAAATTAGAACTTTACCATTTTTTGTTCTTCTATAGCTGTAAGATGTTTTGGCCATGGAACGTGTGAACCAATTGCGTCGTGTACAGAATAGATGATTCCAATAATAGGTATGGGCAAAAGAGAATGACTATCACATGCAAGTTCAACGAAAACCCATATATCACCTACTTCAAGTCTTACTCTATAAACTAGTTCATCCGTACTTATTCTTTCAAAAATAGTTCCTATTGCAACAGTGTTGTCTACTTGTCCAACAACAAGACTACATGGTCTCCCCTGAAAAATTACATTCACATCTCAATTTATCATCAATGTTGAATAAACCATGAAATACAATATATAAAATTGAATTAAACATAATATTTAGTAGATCCATTTTTTCCATGTGATGGATGGCCATTGAGATCAGTTGTTTCTTACTAATATTCTGATTGCATCTAAAGTGTGCATCTAAGCTTGTTTCTCTAGTTCTCTTCAAAGACTTTAACTCAATTTTTTTTTGCCATTTAACTGTATTTTGATAAAATCTATGATTTCTCCTTTTTCCAGTTGACATCTACATCAATAGTAATCTGAGTTTCTTAGGGTTATGATGAAATACGTTTGTGAAAGTAGAACGAAGGTGTAATAAATCCGCCTATACCTCTCACATGTCTCGATGTTCAGGTGTCCCCAAAGCTTTTAGTTAAAATATCATCTGGAACACTATATGCTTTATCGACATCTTTCCATCCTACAACTTGAACAAATCATTAAAAATTTGTTTACCACAAGTTGTAAATACGCCTCAAACATATAAAATGCTATTAATCAAATTTACTTAAAATTTTCACTGCAATCCCTCCGACCTCTTAATTGATGAATTCTCCATCTTTACCCATATGGGCATGTTTTCAAAGAATAGCTCGATCGACCGACGGTGGTAATTTTTTTTTCTACATGTATACAAATAAATTAAACATTGAATTTGATAAACATAGGATAATATTATGCATAGTAAAATAAACTTACCAACTCTTCTCCCAAATTTGAGTAGCCTTTGCAAGACGTTCTATGATTATATTTGTAATTCTTGCGTATCTCTTTTTGCATGTTAATATGTTTCTATGGACAATACGTAGTAAGGTTTTCGCTATGCAAAATCCAGTTGTTATACCTTTGGTCAATACCATTGATTAATAAGTGGTTTCTAACTTCATTAATATTAAGTGTTTTGCAATTTCCACACCTAATACATGGACATGACATAAAAGTTCTACACTTGAATGTTGTTGTGAAAACTCAATAAAACGATCAACACCTTCTTTATGTTCTTTAGATAATCTATCTTTTATCATCCATGATTCATCCATTGTGTTATAACCTAATTAAATGAAATTAATTAGACAAATTATCTTAACAAAAAAAAAAAACCAATCAAATAACAAAGTATCTAAGTGACTACCATAACTATAGGATAGTCATTTAATGCATCGTCAAAGTAAGCATCATGATACACTCAAGCTACTCTAAGCATATCAAGCAATGAGATGAAACATATTATACAAATGAGATTACTTACAAATAAAATAAAACAAAATATAAAATATGTAGAACCTTTGACTTACACTAAACTTATATATAAGTGACTACCATAACTGCAAGATAGTCATTCAATGAATCACCAAAGTAAGCATGATGATACACTCAAGCTACTCTAAGCAAATAAAACAATTAGACAAAACATACTCTAAGCAAATAAAAAGCAATGAGATATTGAAGGAGGTGGAATACTAACAAGAAACTTACACATAAAAGAATGTGAAATATAAAATGTGTAGAGCCCTTGACTTACACTAAACTCATATCTAAGTGACTACCATAATTGTAGGAGAGCCAATCAATGCATTACCAAAGTGACCATCATGATACACTCAAACTATTCTAAGCATATCAAGCAATGAGATGAAACATATTATACTAATGAGATAACTTACAATAAACGAAAGTAAAATAAAAAATGTGTAGATCATTTGACTTACACTAAACTTATATCTAAGTGACTACCATAACTGCATTATAGTCATTCAATGAATAATCGAAGTAGGCATCACGATATACTCAAGCTACTCTAAGCAAATAAAACAATTAGACAAAACATACTCTAAGCAAATAAAAAGCAATGAGATATTGAAAGGGGTGGAATACTAACAAGACAACTTACAAATAAAAGAATGTGAATTATAAAATTTGTAGGACTCTTGAATTACACTAAACTTATGTCTAAATGACGACCATAACTATAAAAGAGTCAATCAATGCATCACCAAAGTAAGCATCATGATACACTCAACCTACTATAAGCATATAAAGCAATGAGATCATACATATTATACTAACGAGATAACGTACAAATAAAATAAAGTAAAATATAAAATGTGTAGAACCTTTCACTTCCACTAAACTTATATCTAAGTGACTACCATAACAGTAGGATAGTCATTTAATGAATCACCAAAGTACGCATCACGATACACTAAAGCTACTCTATGGAAATAAAAGAATTAGACAAAACATACTCTAAGCAAATAAAAAGCAATGAGGTATTGAAGGGTGTGGAATACTAACAAGCCAACTTACACAAAAAAGAATGTGAAATATAAAATGTGTACAACCCTTGACTTACACTCAACTTATATCTACTGTTGGAGAGTCAAGCAATGCATCACCAAAGTAAGTATTATATATACTTCAGCTACCCTAAGCATATAAAGCAATGAGATCATACATATTATACTAATGAGATACCTTACAAATAAAAGAAAGTAAAATATAAAATGTGTAGAACCTTTGACTTACACTAAACTTATATCTAAGCGACTACCACAACACCAAGATAGTCATTAAATGAATCACCAAAGTAAGCATGATGATACACTCAAGCTACTCTAAGCAAATAAAACAATTAGACAAAACATACTCTAAGAAACTAAAAAGCAATGAGATATTGAAGGGGTGGAATACTAACGACACAACTTACACATAAAAGAATGTGAAATATAAAATGTGTAGAACCCTTGACTTACACTAAACTTATATCTAAGTGACTACCATAACTGCAGGATAGTCAGTCAATGAATCACCAAAGTGAGCATCACGATACACTCAAGCTACTCTAAACAAGTAAAACAATTGGAGAAAACATTCTCTAAGCAAATAAAAAACAATGAGATATTGAAGGGGGTGGAATACTAACGACACAACTTACACATAAAAGAATGTAAAATATAAAATGTGTAGAATCCTTGACTTACACTAAACTTATATCTAAGTGACTACCATAACTGTAGGAGAGTTAATCAATGCATCACCAAAGTAAACATCATGATACACTCAAGCTACTCTAAGCATATAAAGCAATGAGATCAAATCAAACAAACTTGTGAGTAATAATATCTTCATCCACATCATTCAATAGCACATAGCTAATTATTTTGCAATTTCTTCCAAATATGTCTAAATTTTGAGAACATAATAGTTTCAAGATTTTTATGACGACGACAAAAAAAAAAAAAAAAGAAAAAAAAGAAAGAAAGAGGCAAGACTCAGTAATGAAAAATTTGAAGCAAGAAATGTAAAAATGTTTCCAGCCTTGAGGACGAGCATACAAAAGTCATACATGAAGGAAAGAGATGACTCCTAGCCAAATATGATAAATCTAAAATAATATAAAATTGAACTTGTAACTCATACCAATTAATGTACTAACTGTAAGTTGAAGTTTGTTTCAACATATTTTAGATGTACATCTACCAATAAGTTGAAAGATAATAGAAAAAGAAACAATAATCAATATTATCACATGAGCACACTGTCAATAACACAATACATCTGGAAGGACTAAAAAACGAAAATGATTCGACAAATACCACTTTCAAGCTAACCCTATTTTCCCCATCGAACAAGTATAATCACATAGTTATATTCATTAATGCATCTATCTAAATCAAAACACCACTTCCAAACTAACAATCATTTTAAGCACAATCACTCGGTTGTTCACAAAAATGCTTAATCGATGCATCCTCTCTAAAGATTTTAACAGCAATAGCATTTCAAAGTTCAACTTAAATGGGAGTGCTTTTATCTCTTAAGCTTAATTTTAAATTGGTATTGATTGGTCATATCTTGCTCTTTCTTAATTATAGTATTTTGATGTTAATAGAAATATTTTGAGTGTAAAACAAATCACACTCCCAGCTGAGAATGCCAAGCTTTGAAATTCTCGAAATCTTCAAATCTAAAACGGCGGAAACCAATTCCGTAAACCAAAATTCTTTGAATCTTACCGGATAAATAGATTTTATTGATAACCCGAAGGAAATCTCTGTCTAAATCGCCAGAAAACATCTGTCGCCGATCAAATAGTCACACCCAGCCCGAAAAGTATTTAGTTTAATTTGTTTTAATTTAGTTTAATTTGTTTTAATTTACTTTCAATACTCTTTCTAGAATTATTCCTTTGTAAAAAGAAACAATGGAAGAAGGGTACCTCGAGGTGAATGGCAAAATTGATCAGTGACAAAAACTTTTGAGTGGCAAAAATAACGAGCAACGTCCTTCCTAACCCTTCCGACACTAGTTTAGTCGAGCAGTGGCAATTTCATTCAAAAAGATCAATTGAGCCGCAAACACCTTCCTAATCCTTCCGGCCCAGGTGACTTTTCGGCCGAAGTTTAGAGAGGCGACAAATGTTCGTGCTTCAATTTCGTGGTGTTTCTATTCGTTCAAATTGAGTGGCAGAAGTTTACTTGCAAAAGAAGGTAAATTCAAGCGGGTGTTTGACCTATTTGTTTATTTTTCAAAAAAAGAAATCAAATCTTGATGGGGAATTCCAATTTTCAGCCTTGCTCATCAAGAAACCTTGAACCCATCAAAATATATAAAACCAAATATATTAATTTTTCTTTTGATGATGGCCATGACAGATCAAGAAAAATAATTCCATGATAGGCTTCGTCCATCAAGAAAACCTATCTAACTTGATGGACATTGCCAGTCAACTAATCAATTATGCTTGATGTTTATTGCCCATTAAAAAAATA